>NC_044247.1:14065298-15449747 GCF_003957555.1 Calypte anna | reverse complement strand
GAAGAAGTATTTTACTGAGGCCATTTTTCAGTTAGCACACCGAGACAGAGAGTGCAGTCCAAAACTTGTCATGAAAGCCTTTTCTTTGAACAGCCTTACTCCTGCTGAGACAGAAACAAGCATAACACAAAGATCATCGTGTTTTCTCAGAAACAAACTAAAATGACAAAAGAAGGCAGATCAAAATGCAGAGGGGGAAAGAACAGAACAAGTAACACAACTACAGCCTTTCCAGATTAAACATTACACAAAGTAGCACTTACAGCATCAATGGGAACGCCTACAGATGCCTAAGCAGAGATGTTGCTGGCAGGAGCTAAGCAAGCTACACACAAAACCCCTGCACCTCATGTATGCAGCACAGATTTCTTTTACCTTTTAGAACATCAGCAAGTCTATCCCTGAGCTGTCTCTTTGATTTACCATCTCATTGCAGCAGACTGGAAACTTCCATTTCCAGTCATTGACATTCCAGTCATGATGACTTACTGGATCATAAACTGATTGCTTTAGTATACAGTTTCAAAATGGAAACTTCAGCATGTAAGATTTTAATTTTGATTTCAGTATTCAGAGTAATGTCAAAAATTATGGAAACTGGATTAATCCCAAACTAGACTGAGTTTTAAAAAATAAAAAATAAACAAAAAAACCAACCAACCAACCAAACAAACAAACAAAAAAAAAAAAAAAAAAAAAACAAAAAACCAAACAAAAACAGGCTTTGGTCAATCTGCACCCTTTTAGACACTTTTTAGCATGTACCAAAGTGCCCCCCAGAGCAGAAGATTTTAAGAAATATGTTTAAAAGGCTAAGATACCCTGGTAAGGTTACCTGTATTTTACTGCTAATGTGAGAATCATCCATTTTCCCCCATAATGCTAAAATGTAAGGCAAAGAATATTCAAGCAACTGGATAATTTAAAAGATTTAGAAGATCTTGTTAATTAGCTCTAAAATTAAGAATTAAGTTTCAATCAACCTTTCATTTATCAGAAAGTAAAGGTTTAACAACTACATACAGCTTTGATACAGCATTTAGTGATGTCAGATGTCAACTGCTTTTGTATTAACTATCAGTTCAGCAGAACACAACCACAGAACTTCAAAGCCATCCATTTGTCTTCTAAAAGGTAACTTTAAAGAATAAAAAATTGTAACTGTGGTTTGACAAGTTCAGATTGCCAAATCTAAAAGGAGAACAGAGATCAAAAGCTGCTACATTCTCACTGCTAAGCAGCAGGAAGTTGAATATATTTAATATTTTAGCATTAAATTCACAACTGCCTTCTGGCAGCTGTCAAGACAGGTTCAGGGATTAATTAATGCGTCCTGTGGAACTGGTAATGTAGAGTTAAGAAGACTCATGGTTGAAAGCCACAAAGGTGGCAGAGCACTAATACTACAGAAAAAACCAGACTCCAGGAACATAGGACAGTACCTGCCCCTCCTTCCAACCTCCCAGTTCTACCCAGGGGTTAAAGAAGTGAAGAAAGTTGAGCAATTTCTATCTTCTACAGTCTAATGTATATTACATCTATTCATTGGGATACTCTAGACTGGTCTCCTCTTCCACAGGCTTATTTTTTTCACTCAGCAAATCTGTGTTCACCTTCTTTTTTATGGTCTAGGTGAAAGATTTCTAGACTTCTTTTATTTTAGGATTAATTATTAACCTATCAGGTATTTCTATGTGTGCAGTGGCATTAGTTATCACATCTTGGGAATTAGTGTTTCAGAAAAAAAGTGTCACTGAGGCTATTTTTCTTCCTTCTTCTCTAATCACTATCTATACCACCCCTTCACTACTAGCAGGTTAATTCCTTCCTCATTTCTATCTTTAGCAAAACCTGATGATCAAACACCTACCTGCTGCACAAAGAACAAAAAAGGCTAATTTTAAAACAAATTCAAAAGCCCAACTTTTAAAGAAAATTTAGATTAACTTGCAATGGCATCTGCCAGTGACACTATGGAAGTTTACATGAGCTCATAGTAAGATTCTCATCTGCATATTCATGTAATTCACTTCTGTTTCTTTTTTCCCCTAAGCATATTTCAAATCAGTTTCCTATGGAAGCAAAGCCCCTGCAGAAAGTCCTGCTCTATTCTGCCTAGGGTCACCAATACCTTTTCCTTCTCAGGTTCATAATTCTTTGATTTATAGGATTTCACAACAGAATTTTGTAATCTTCAAAATCCACAGGACACTAAGTATCATTACAGATAATTTTTGCCAAAGAAACAGAAACACAGCCTATAAAAAGCTAAGGCATACAACATCATACTGCTGATAATTGAAGTTCACATTTCACAAACTAAAAAAGTACTAAAATATAAACAATTAAATTCACCTGACACTAATTACTTGGCAATCTGAATAAATGTAAACCCTTAGCACACTTATCTAAAGCCCTGAGGAAGTGTCACAAGAAATGTGAGTCCCATTACACTCTTCATAGGTTTCAAATTCACAGTACAGAACTTGTTCGCAGTGACCAATAGTTCAGGTTGCTACAGTTTCTGTGGCTGATGTACAACCACTGCAGTAAAACTCATCATCTGTGACTGGAAGGGTAAACATTTACAGCAGTGCAAGGGAGACAACAAAGAATGGGTTTTTAGAACAGAAATCATTAGATGGAAGTCATTCCAATCCCTTCATTGGGTAAGGTGTCTGATATGGTTACTGCTGCTGTTTGATTAAGCCCACCATTTCACTGAAGTTCCTACAGGCTTTAGGCAGCTACTACTGAAATATCAATTTAAGCTGCTAGCAAACAACCTCCATGGAATGGTGTCTAAAACTGCTGAATAAGTTTAAAAAAATCCAAACTAATAATCTGTTACACTCTATAGTGATACATTACAACATTGGATAGTGCAGTGAAAAAGCTAATTGCTCCATTCTCAAGAAAGAAAAAAAAAATAAGCCTATCCTCCATAATATGCTCCTCAAACTGTGGTGTAATACTTCGATGGATATTTGCTTTAAGTGTGATGATATCAGAACAAACCAACCAACACACCTGATTATCGAATTATTCATCTAATGGCCTATGTAATTATTTGGGGCAAGAGAAAGCTAAGCTTTTTTACCCTGAATTTCAAATCCTGCAATTCCTAGGCCTTTTTAGAGAGGAAAACTCCTTCATATATTCTTTTCTTCTAAGAATTTGTAGAATAAAGGGGAGAATTATTAAAGTATGCATTCCATCCTGAAGTACAGCAGGTATTTCCAAATTCTAGACTTCAAAACACAGGCTTAACAAGAGCTTTAAGCTCCAGCTCCTTAACAAGAACATTCATTAGTAAAGGGACGTACTACAGTGACCCTAGCACCCTGACTGAACCACGGACATCTTGAGCTCAAGAGGGGCAAGATTTGGCCAGTACTTGCTTTAAGTTACAGTGGCTGAACTGTCACCTCTTAAAACAAACAAACAAAAAACAACCAAAACAAAACAAGAACAAAAACAAATTGTGGTTCACACCTTTAAGATACATTTGCAAGTCTTTTTTTACACTAAAATTTAAAATTACTATTCTTGCTGAATAAGAATCCTTGCTTTGCCTCATCCTAATATTCCTCACTTTATGCTGGGGTTTAATAAAAACAAGCACAATGATGAGACAAACTACATACAGTATTAGAACTGTCACAGAAAAGCTTTTCCACAATTCAATAAATAATCATGACATTAATTACAGTATCAGTTAAAGCCTCTAAAAACCACTGTCAACTGAAGTTTAAACACAACAAAAATCGTTGCTTAAAAATAAACTGTAGCAATTAGGAAAGAATTGCTGGTTTTTGAAACCAAGGATAGATTAAACTATGCAAGCCAGCCACAGTTTTCTGAAAGCCAAGCTAATAGTTCCGGAGCATCCCACTCCCAGTATAAAGGAACTGATGATTTGTCTCATGAGCTTCCACACTTCATACCTGTGCCCCTTGATCTATCGTCTTCCTAGCCATGAAATGCACTCTTTTGACAAAAACAAGGCTTGCCACCAAGAAATACTTGTATTTCAGTGCTAACTGTTCATCTGCCCTATTTCACCACACACTGACCAATTTCCTCTTTAGCACTCAGCTTTGAAAGGAAGTTATTTTGCAATTGTAAAAAGAAAGACTTGTATAATGCAGACCTAGAAATCGAGCTGCATAGTTCATAATATGGTATGTTTGTGAGGGGTGATTACACACATCCTCCATTTAAGTTTAAGTCATAGATTTTACATCCAGCACACAGCATTTCAGAGCACTGAAAGAATTGTAGACTTTGTTGCAACAGTCTCATGCACCTTCTAAATGTACTGATTTAGGAATAAACCATACTGTACTCCAAATATATAGCTTTGCTTTTCTCAAATAGTTTTTTAGAACCCTTAGCATATCAAATTTTATTAAATTGCAGTTTTAGCACATCTTGAGACCAAGTCCTGGTAAGATCTGCAGGCAGCAGTACCAGGTTTTGGAATGTAGGATATACACAAAAATTAGGTAGATAAGGGAATCATGAACACATACAAGCTTACATCTAAAGACTTACATTTTGAAAATTTTATGTATATTCATAGGAAATTTGGCTTTGCTGCTGTACATGTTGCCCAATGAGATACATTAAGTGGTGAACAAAACACTGAAAAACCATCTTCAGTTTAGAATGCTGCTACCCTTTAAAAAATTAAAAACTCATTAAACTTATACTTGCAGGCTGTTGCTCATGTAAGCCACAGCAATATCCAGTCTCATATCTATAAAAATGTACTAAATTTTTGTAACCAAAGGTCCCTCATACTCACTCCCAAATAACAGGATATAAATGTCCCTTTAATTCAAGGTTTTCAAGGGACAGAATATAGAAAACCATACACAATTTAACTGGATTCCTTCATTTATTACAAGCACTTAGGAGCAGTGCATGCAAATTAAATCCTGATTAATACCTGAAAACCTACATTTGACCACATAATCAGAAAAGTATGGGGGGAGGAAAACAAGAATAACAAGAGGAAGATAATTAATTAGTTGTATGTTGGGACATATTCCCAAATAATGCAGAATTCAGTCAAGCTATTATGCAAGTTCTGAAAACAACTCATTGTTTACAAAAACTCAGTATTTTCTTCTGCAGAACAGAAAGGATCCAGGTCTCTAAAGTATCTAAGAATAGAAATAATGAACACAGAACTCAGTATTTACTGAACTGTAGATGCCCATAGCACCATTTTCAGTTATTCAAACATCAGACTGAGATCACTGGATGAAACTGAACTTCCCCATACTTCTTTCCTTTGTCTCTTTTCCACCTATCATTTCTCCTTTCCTAAAAAGATTGCTGTCTGAAGTAATCATCTAGCCACACAGGTGTTTCCTCTTATACTGCTGAATCAGAAACTTAAAAGATTGCCTTCACATTTTCAATACCATCATTACGGCTGCTAAAATACTCAAAAGGATTAATGTCTTGAAAATATATCACGTGGTCCTCTAAACATATGTTCAGTTTTCTTCCTGCTATGCAAAGAAGAATAGGTTTGCAAGACCTTCATGGACTGAATGTTTCCCTTTTAGGATATCCTTTCATGCCAGGTTTACAGCAGTATCATTGGGCCAATCGTATTCTCAATCCCAACAAGAGATTTTTTTCTTTTAATGGAAGTATTCAAACAATTTTCAGTAATATCACTCTTTATGTAAAGAACAAGCTTAGTATAAATTCATTCATAGGTTGCTCCCTCTGCTGCACCACACAATAAATACTGTCCTGCACACAAAACCAGCCCCATCTCTGCTGGACAGCTGTCAAAGAAAACACAGAAGTTTCCACTGAACCTTAAAATGTGTATTCTTTTTTTCTTTTTAAATGTAAACATTTATATCTCAATTCCACTGCACTTGCATCACTGGTGAAGAAACAATATTGCCCTTCTTCCTCCAAAAGCTACACAAGAATCAAAACCAAGCCCAGCTCTGAAAACCAGTACTGCTGTTTCTAGATAATTCAGCTACGTGGCAGGAGAGCACCAGATTCTCTGCATCTGATTAACCATGAGAACTACTTCATTTGATCGACATTTCATCCTTGTGATGACACATCTAAACTGGTTCTTCCCACTTATGAAAAAGATGTGATTTGAACACAGCTTTTGTTGGTGTGATAGGCAGAAATTAGACACCCAATCAAAACAGACTTATTTGGAGAGCTTGGTACCTTTGTATTAGGCAGTTTTGTCTGCCCAAGTGCACCATGAATGTAATTCCTATTTTATTTTCTGATTTCATTGCAGCCTTAGGTCTCTTAAAAGCAGGATTTTATATTAAAAAAAAACAAAAAAGAAAAAAAAAAGAGAACAACTCAGCAGGATAATTTCCAGTTCCAACCATTTTTCGGCTCAGAGCCCAGAGCCTTTGCTGCTCTGAGGTGAAACAGTCTCCAAAGAAGAAAACAGAAACTGAGTGGAAGAAGAAATATTTACCAACAGCTAGTGTTGGCTTCCCTTTGAAGTGACTTTGATTGTTGTAGCATGTTTCATCTCTTCACCTCCTACTTTGTTCATCTTAATGTTTAGGTGCAGCAGCAGTATTACAAACAAGCTACTGTAAGAACAGAAGTGAAGGATAAATTATATTTTCCTACATTTCATCTTGCCAACCTGTTACCCTCAGCAAATTCAGGGCAGGAAAACAATGCTTACAAGATATCAACTGCTAAATATTACTTTACTGATGGAGGTAATCAACTATCTTTGTATCTGACCTATCTGTAGGCTAAAAGCTGTTAGTTTTGCAGCTGTTCTCATTTCCTACATTAAGCCCAGGCCTACATCTAATACCCATTTGAGGATGAAGAGCCGTGACTTCTGAATTTTGCTGACATACCCATCTTCTCAAGTTACCATGAGATTATTAAAAAAGTTTCACAACTGGTCTGAAAGAAAGAAAGAGTTGCCCATGCCTGATTACAGAGGTCAAGAACTACAGAGGTCAAGACTGTCTCTGTCTTCCTGGGGGAGAGATTAATGAAGCAGATAAACAATACTACTCTCAATATATCTATAAGCATTAGCTTTTCCAGGATACTTACAAAAAAAAAAATCATATAATACCATACCAAGACAACTAACCTTTCAAATCATAATGGTAGCCTATCCTCACCTTCTTCCCAAGCAACAGAGAGATTTTCCAGTCAGCACTGAGTATTGCCAAGAACTGACATGTGGCTGTATTATTTTAATTATTTCTATTTCTAATTCTTGCACAACTTCTACTTTCCCCTTCATTACCAATACTGACTAATTGATTGCACAGCAATTGTTACAACTTCACAGGAATCAAGTGTCCTACAGTGTAAAATACTAAACTAACAATGCACCACTGCTTAAGAATTTACATAACCTACTAATTAAGTTGTGGAGCTGTAAGTTAATTGCTGTAAAGGTCTTGAATATTGCTGTTAAAGAGTTTATTTTTCCATTTCTTGAAATTATACCCACTCCCCTAGAACATCTGGTACAACCAGAACAAGATGTTTCCATTCCTGTTAGGAAATTCTTTCCAGGAGTAAAACTAATAACAAGCTTGATCTGATACAGCCTAAGATCACTTTGTATTCTGAGATTAAAAATTAAGTCTACTTTTCACCTGTTAGTCACCTCTGACAGATGCAGTCATTGTGGCAACTTTATGAAAGACTTTGCAACATTCTTCTGTTAATTCTTGACCTTACATTTTGTAAGCTATCCAGTGTTGAGGGTACAATATTAGCAAAATTAAACAAAACAATAACAATTTCAGACATCTCCCACACTCCTTACCAAGCTCAGTGAAACAGATAGTGAATACGATGCACACAACTCTTGACAAAAACAGCTTGTAGCTTTAGGTATCCCAGTTCAGTGACAGGTTACTAATGTTTCCATTATTTTGGAAGCTACTCAAACTGCATCTTGACGTGCACCAACAAGCAAGCCACAAGTCATTGAAGCACAGTTTACCCTCAGGTATTAAGCCAGATTGGCTTGTCCACCCCATGTATAAAACACAAGGAACACTTGGTTCCTTACTCTTCAGCTTCTAAAACCACAACAGTAAATCGATATTGTCTGCACAAAATAAAGAGTAATTTGTCTTTTCAACACTTTCACAAAATACATTCATACCCCTAGAAGACACTTGCTTAGAAAAGCTGCACAGAAATTACATAGCTGCTTTAGCAATTGGATTGTTTTAATTAAATTTGGTGCAAATTTTACTACTGGAAAAAAGGATTTCCTGTTCCTGAAACAAGGATTAGGTGAAAGCAAGCGGTGAGATCACCTTAAACGTCTGCATTTTCAACCAGAGATTTGGACACTTCTCATAGCTACAATTTCACCTTTCTGTTTGATTTTTTTTCCCCGTAGATCTCAATTCAACTGATGAAAAACTACATCAGCGTTAAAATGTTTAAACCCGTTCTTGGCATTTGTACTTTTGCAACACACTTTGGGTCCACAAAGCGGCTATGGGAAAAATACTGCTTTACAAGTATAAAACTAAAGTAAACTTCCTGATGACTGCACACAAGCCTTACCTGCATCATGGTGACCACATGACAGGGATTCAGGAGGTAAATGACAGTCCGGGTGGCAAACTTGAACCCCACCTCCAGCCCAAAGATGAGACAGAGCAGCACCAGCAGCACATTCTTGCCCAAGCTTTCCTGCTTAGCCTGGGGCTGTTGCAGCAGATAGCTGTCCAGCTCCCTGAAATGCAGCTGCCTGAGCTTCCACAGGGACAGAAAGATCTCCACGATGCCCACGCTGAGGAAGACCAAACTCTCCAGAAAGCGCTGCTGCCCAGAGAGAAAGGCCGCGCATTCTGGCCCTCCGTTGCCAGCGAAGCTGGGGTCCACACCCCCGTACATCCAGTCCAGGAGGTTATGAATGCTGTAACGAGACATAGTGGGACGCAGCCTTTCCTCCTCCCCGTCACTGTCCAGGAACAGGTAGGAGCAAGATGGAATCAAACCCAAAATACTGCCGGGCTGACGAAACATGAAATGCAAGGACGGCCCATCTGAAGTCCCCTTCCTTCCCAGCTTTCTGGAGAAGCAAGTAGCTCAGCTCAGGACAAGGCTCATGTTTGGCTTTTCCTTTCGATACCAGGACGAGACCCGCAAGCAGCAGCCTGCGAGAAGGGAGGAGCCACAGATGAATGGAGCCTGTGAGCAACAGCCAAAAGCCCCTCGCCACATGGACCCCTGCACTTCTTCGCCTGGCATCACCCATCCCTCCACCCTCGCCGACACTCCTCTCTCCCCTTCATGACCGTTGCGGAGCTGCACTTCTCCCCCGAACAGCCTGAGGCAGCCCGCCTCGGCTCCGCAGATGCCTCTCTCCCCTCACGCCGGGGCAGCCGCCGCCTGCCTGCCCTCAGCCGACCCCTTCCCGCTCTCTCTGCGCTCCCCAACGGCCGCCGCTCGAGCGCCCAACGGCCGCCGCTCGAGCCCCCAACGGCCGCCGCTCGCGCGCGCGCGCGCCCACCCGCCCCTTCCCGCCGCCCGGGTGATGGCCCCGGTACCTCCGTGGGCTCCGTTAGGGAGCACGGCGCGGCTGGGAGGCTGCAGGCCCAGCGCCCCCAGCCATGGGGCCGGCGCCTTGGCCGAGGAGGAGAAGGAGGAAGCGAGGTTCCCCTCAGCGGCGGTGAGGGCACGGCCGAGAGGACGAGCCCCAGCGGACGGGCCGCTCCACGCTGCCGCCGCCGCGCCCCGCGGCTCTCCCGGCCCCTTCCCAGCGCCGTAGCATCACCCCACCGACGTGCCTGCCTCACATCGAAAAATGGACGAGCCCCCCGGATTGGCTGCGCCTGCCCGCCCGCTCCTCCCTCCGCCCCGGCTGCTCCCGCCTCCCGCCGCTGCCTCCGTTCCCCGCCGCTTCCCTTCGCCTCCGCCGTTTCCTCGGCGGGCTGCGCTCCCCTTGCCCTCGCTCTCCCCGTCCTCTGCTTCCTCCTTGCCTGTTGCCTCTGCGTTCACCCCCCTGTTCTCCTCCTTCCTCCTCTTTTTCCTCCTCGCCGTTCGTCCCGGTGTCCCCTCCCGCTCCCCTCCGTGCCACCGGCAGAGAGGAAGTGAAGGGCCAGAAGCTGCTGAACCGCCGTCCTGTTTGCCGACCCGACCCAAAAAGCGGCCTTAACTTGATCAACTCGTTCCTCAAGTCCCATGGCAGCGGGGTTTATTTAGAGAAGTGGTAGTGACCTGTGCTGCCCAGGGCGAGACTTCAAAGGCCAAGCCTGAGAGGGGCTTCAGCCCACCCCAGGCCGGAGCCTGCCACCAGCTGTCCCCTCGCTCACAGCTGCCCCTGAGTGTCACACGTGGAGCGCAGCCCCTGCCTCTGTGCAGGTGATTCGCTGACATCGCCCCAAAACCGAGCGAGGCCGTGCTTGGTCCCTGGGGGCTGGCAGAGCAGTTTTCTACCTGAGTATGTTCCTATCAGAAAGGCAAAGGCAGGTGGAGGTCTCGGTTGAGTAGGGAGTTAAGGGGATGTTGTAGTTAGAACCGTGACCAAGCTGTCTCATACTACAGGTTTTATTTTGCACACCCTCCCCGAAGGTTGCTTTCCCCTTCCTGGGGGTTGCAGGGCTTTCGTTCTCCACCAGACAGCACCACAACAGCACTGCCACCAGCCAAACTGACTGAAAATAAAAACTCAATTCCACAAATAAGGCTGAAAAGACCAGGGTGATATCTCTGCTGGCAGACTCAAAGTGATTTCCTTACAGACAGAGAGGCAGCAATGCCTGGTCTGGGAAGCTGTGAATTAAATTAGTCCTTTTTAAGAAAAAACAGACCCACCAACCAAGCTTTTCAAGATCTTCAAGGGCTCCTTCCCACAGTCAGAGTCATCAAGCCATACCAGTGAGATACTTCTGATCTGACTGAAGGCAAAAAGCCCTTTTCTCCCTGGGACTATGTTGATACACTTGATCAGAGAGCTTAATCCCTAGACACACGGAGGAGCATCTTAACTAGAAAATCAAGTCTGTCAGTCACAGCTGGCACCCAAGCAAGTTGCAAGAGGATGTCTGATAAGTTCTGAAAATGTGCAAAAGGCAAGACAGAGGCAAAACCAAAAGGAGATTGGCCTTGGGCCTGGATGCAAAAAGTTGTAGGGAAACTCTATTAAAATGGACAGAAGCTTTACCATTAACTTCATGGGAACCAAGATGGTGCCCAAAGCCAGCTCATAAATCTTTGAGATTTTATTCAGAAAACCTGACAGAATGCCAGGAACCTTAGTTCCAGCACACACAAGCCAAAGATCACAACGGTGGAACTGGTTGTCACATCTATTTGCTTCCATTACTGAAACAATTTATCAGTTTGGCATTCTCAGACATCACATTCTGCTGCTTTTTCTTGGGTATGCTCAACCTGTCTTGCTCAAATTTGTAGCTACAAATACTGTTCTGCTCCTATCAAAGCATGCAAATACACCCAAAAGGGGTGATACAAGAAATAGCCACCATGTACAGGTGGCTTTGGAGACACACACAAGAAGACTTGACTAACAGTGGCCTCACCTGCACAAGGTTTGCTGTTAGAAGAAACCAGACCAAAACAGCTGAAAGCAGCAAAGTTAAAACATAGTGGTGCAAACTCAGCAAATAAATATGCATTATCAAGCTTGCATAGGAGATTTGTGCATACAAATACTCAGAATTGAATGGTAACAAGTGATGGCATGGCTAAAGCCAATGGGATATGTAAATTGTGATAGTGAGTATGTGACTAGTCTTAAAATTGTATATAAAGAACCAAAACACTGGGATCTTCTCAGGCTCCCAGAGACACTTTACTGCCAGTAATAAAAAGGGATTTAGCTATTGTGTAGTGCTGTTGCCTTTTTTCCAGAACCCACATGAGAAGAAAAGTAGTAGCAGCCAGTCCTTTCTGCTAGGAACTGGCTAGACCAAGTGCCAGTTACCTCTTTTGCTTTACTGAGCTTGAACATGAGAAATAGATGGATCAGTTTTGATTTCCACTTCTAAAAAATGTTATGGTCCTTCAGTGTCAGGGCAAGAGAATGTTGAATGCAGCCTTTAGAACTGCTTAGGAAAAACATCTAACCACAAATACTTCCTTCACTGTTAGTTTTGATAAATGTAGCTCAAATTGAGCACGAGTGAGGTGAAATACCTGTTCAGAAATAGGTTTCTTTTCCAGTTTTTATATATAACTTATTACAAGTCGTGTTCAGAATAACCTGGTGGTTCATTCTCAGCACTTCTAGGGCACAAGAAGATGCTCCCTGCAAATCAGGAAGCTCATCTCTGTCTTCTTGGATGCCAACATCAAGAAGTGTAATAATCAAGAGCTAGTGGGTTTATTGTCATAAAAAAGAGGTGCTTACAGACATTACACTTTTTCATGTTGAATTATCTGCAGTAAATATTTTGAAAATGAGATTTGCAACCAGAAGTGTCTGCAGGACAACCACCTGGAATAACTCAATCCAGCCAGCCTCTCAGTCCCAGGTGGCTGGTTTTGTTGTTATTTTGCTGTTGGTTTGTTGTTTGGTTGTTTTTTTTTTTTTCTTGCTAAAAATCGAGGTTCATAGAGATTCTTC
This sequence comes from Calypte anna, assembly GCF_003957555.1. Classification (NCBI taxonomy): domain Eukaryota; kingdom Metazoa; phylum Chordata; class Aves; order Apodiformes; family Trochilidae; genus Calypte; species Calypte anna. The sequence goes on along the minus strand of NC_044247.1, from coordinate 15,437,134 downwards.
CATCAGTTATTCTGACTTTCTTCTGTTTAATCAGTTGCTCACATGTATTTTTTATGAATTTAAAGAAGGGCTTGTGGTAGAGTAATTGCTAATTTCCTCTCAAGGAATTTTCTTGAGAGAAAGATGAAAGGCTGATGCATTTATCATAACTTTCCCTGTCAGCTAATTTAGCTAGAACATATGCTAAACAATAGTGGAAAAGAAAAGTAAATGTCAGTTTGAAGCATTCAAAACAGAAGCTTAAAAAGCAGATCACATCTTCATGGGTTTTAATCTGATGGACTGAAAAGAATTATATAAAGCACCAACAGAAACTTGTTGCATGACAACTGTGTGACTTGGCTTTTTCATTATGTCACATTTCTGTCATGTTTGCAGTATTTCACTTACTTTTTCCCTTACATAAAGTCTGCAATATCAACTGCAGAAAAGCAGCTGTATGGAAAAGCAGGGGAAAATAAATATCATAAATGTGTGAGGTTTGCTGTGAGAGAAAGGAAATCAGTGAACAGTTGCTCTGCATACTGACTAACCTGAAGTTGAAAGGTCAAACAGTTCTGTCAGTGACTGGAATACAGGTTGAGGAGGTATCTGAGAAACAGGGATATGTTTCTGTGCAGGTTTATTTGTTACATGAGTAAAAGCATTCTCTGAAGTTGTTGGGAGCCTAGGGAAAAATTCTGTATTTTGATGACTGTGGGAAAAAAATGGATAAGCTATAAAACATATAAAATGGGTTCTTAAGAAAATTAATTATTTCACCCAGATATTATTTATGTGTTGTTTTTAACTTGCAGCTTGAGACCTAACAGAGAGGTGACTGCTTGTTTTACACATGGGTAACTGAACATTTTATGCCTTGAAGTGCTCACTGACATTCACTCCCTTTTGTGTTTGTGTCCTCTACTGTTTAGCTCTTTTTTGGTTTTCAAGGCATTTGCTTTGTTTCCTGCCCAGTGCTAGCACCATAATATTACTAAGTCTAGTGAAAGGCATTTCACAAGAAACCACCCAAACTCCTTTTTTAGAAGCTCAGCCTTAGCAGCACTTTTCTCAATGTTGTTTTCCAAGTCAAAATATTGTATTAATATAATGCACACTTACACTTACTTATATCCACAATTCAATAAATTTCCTTACAACACTTGGGTACTCTTTCAGTGAACCAGACCCAAATGGGAGGTGATTTCTGAAATAGCTACAGGAAGACTGCAAGATACTTTTCATGCTGATGACTCAGACAAATAAATAAAGTCAATGAATGAAATCACTGATAAATTTGATTGATTGCTATATTAGTTTTACAGGAATTGTTAACCTGGTTCATGTTTGTTGGAGCTGATTTTAGCTATGACTGGTACACGTAGGAGGTATGTGATTCTATAAATCTAGCCATGCAGGAGAAGAATCTGTACTTTCTATTTTTGTTCTATTTTGCTGCAGTTTACTAAAGGACACATTGACATCCATGAAGACTTATGGAACAACCTTTTAGTCAAGACTGAGTTCAGTCTTAAAAACTGGAATCTAACTCCTCATTATGAGACACTGTCACTACTTATGAACCTCAGCCTAAAAGATTTGAACATTTGTGTCTTCCCTAAACTTGTGTGGAATTTGTCTTTGTTATTATTATCATCACAGTGTCATTTGGTATTCAAAATCAGGGAACTACTGCATTTAACATGATGTAAAACAAAAGTAATTCCAGTCTCAGAAACAAAACAAAAGGTAGGAGGAAAAACTATTAGCAGATGTGGTACTCTGGTTAACCAAGTTGTATGAAATTTGTACTGTTCCATTCTATCATGGAATAGTCTGTGATCAAGTCTAGTGTGTCATATAACTGTATTATCACTGTGTATTTTTATGTCATGATACTTAGGGAAGGAAACTTCAAGACTTGAGCTTTTGCAATGATTTATCAGGCAATGTACATTTTTAAACAGGAATCTCTGAGACAGACATGGTTCTGCTAGGCCCTCCTGTCATTTATTAGCACACATGGGTATCAGTTACACATTTTAACATTTTTGTTGAATAAAATGCACTAAAACAGGTGCTGTAAAATACAAAAAGGCTGCTCTTCTACACCTGTATTGGGTTTATATGGTAAGGTTTTGGCAGCAGGGGGGTTGCAGAGGTGGCATCTCTGAGCAGCTGCCAGAAGCTTCCCCCATGTCTGATAGAGCATGGTGAAGACCATGGTGTGGTGTCTGCAGAGTTTGTTTTAATAAGTTGTAGAGTAAAAAAATTAATATCCTTACATGTTCTCTGTGCAAGTTTATGCATTTCATAAAGCATAGGAGTCTGAGGACAGAGGTCATAACTGTTATGGAAAGGTTTATTTATCCATGTTTTTAAAAAGACACATTATGGAATCATGAGCCCTCTAGTGGTTGTTCACCCTCTTCAATTCTCATGATAAAGATCTATTAACTACTAATGTATAGTAATAATATAAGTAATAATAACTGCTGGGAAGATTTTCTCCACAGTCTCAAGCTTGACACAATCATTTCCTGCCTGGAAAAGGGCTCAGGGCTATAGCACTCAGCACAGCTGTTTTACCCAGCACATCATACTGGGCTCCATAACAGATTTATCTGTTTAGAAACTGACAAATGGTGAGAAAAGGTACCCAAATTATGTTCTTAAAGCCTTCTTTACTAGAAACATAGAAAAAGGGATAAGCAGGAACTGTAGTGTGGGAGTGTAGCTCAAAGGAGTGGCCAGCTCTCTGGAAGCATATAATAGTTTGGTAACAGATGGGCAGAGATGTTTTGAGACTTAACATTTATTTTTTCATTGTGGCTTTCTTATTTAGTAGCTGAAGAAAGTCTGTTGGGAAGCTTATACAGCTGACATGAAGATTTATTGTCTGAGGCCACTTACCTGCTCTTTGAGCAAGGCAAACCCACAAATCTTCTGCTTTTATTTCAAACAAACAAGGGAAAAAACCCTCAGTCAAGCAGATGAGTGCAATCTGTTATGGTTAACACTTAGCCTAAACTTTGCAGTATCTGGAGGGTTAAAGAGAGTTCCTGCCCATTTATCCACATTCTTTCCAAGCCAGTCTAAATGTCACCAGGAGTTGGCATTTTGAGACTATTTATTTTGTACAGATTGAAGTAGATTATAAACAGGCAGACAGAACACACACAAACTGATGTCACAGAGCAGATGTGTCCAACCTTCTCAGCTGAGGCACCTGCCTGTTGGATTTTGCATGAAAACACCCAGTGCACACCAGCAAACACACCTCTGCTTCAAGACACCTTTTGCTCCAGTCCCACAAGTGTCTAACTCCTCCCCCCTAGAGGATTTTTTCCTGAGAGAAATTAGGGTTGACATCTGCATTCTGCAAGACAATCTTTTGCTGCAAAATTGCTCACATTTGTAATGGAAAAGAAAGCTAAAATTGCACAGCAGGCGGCAGCACAGGTCCTGCTTGGCTTGAGCTTGGTTTGCACCTCTGAGGAAAAACCCTCGGGCTTCTCGGTTGCTGCTATTACAGAGGTGTCCTTTCCTCTCTTTGAAAAACTTCATTTTTAGCAACAAAATGGAAATTAACTGTCCCTGCTGTACCAGAGGAATTTGGGAGAGAGCTTGCAGCATAGAGCAGTTGTGGATGTTGAATGGTCTGAATAACTGGGATATTTTGGCTAAACTCCAAGGAACAGAGCATAATGGTCTAAACCTTGTAGAACTGAGGATTTTAAAATTCTCAGTCAGATTCCAAAAATGTAATTCCCAGGTGATTCTTTCCTCTCTTTTCTAACCCTTAAAATGAGTGTGTTAGGGCAAGGATGAAAGGAGGATTCATAGGAGGGTAGTTTGCTTTGAATTATCTTCAACCAGAATTCTCAACAAGTCCATTCATCAGCTCCAGCATTTGCACCCAGTCTGTATCCAGACAGGCCTAAAAACCACTGAACATTACATATCCTTGTTCAATTTCCTCACTTAGCCTGTGGGAAAAAAACAGGAATCCTTCTGGGGTTGTGTTGGTCATCAGAGGAAAATTCAGCAGCATTTATCTGATATTCTTTTGGGTTGAAGACAGGCATTTTAATCTTGCTCTTTTAAAACTGTTTATTTGTTTATTTGCCTGAATTGCACATTTCAGTATTTGGCTAAAATATCACTTAACACCCATAGAAAAGTCTTAGACCTAAAGACTTAGGAGATTATTAGGCTTAATTGGTATTATTACTGTAGCCCTTCTGTGGTATTGAAAGGGCTTACTTCAACTTTTTAATCCAATATTAAGAGGAATTGCTGTTTAGTTACACCAGAGAAGAATAAGTTAACTCTTAGGTGGCTGGTATAAAACTGTTTAAGCCTCCTGTTCTTGACAAATCCTTTACCATTTTTCCTCAGCTGCCTTACAACACTTTCTACAGCACGTGGGGCAGAGTTGTGCCCAGTGGAGCACCAGAAGTCAATGAGGTCATCCTGGACATTAATGCTTCCTTTTTGGACTTCACTGAATAACACCTTAAGGTGTTTAAACACTTGGGTAACATCTCAAATCAACCTTTTTCACTTCCATTGCACAAAAAGCATTGCAAAATTTGTGAGATGTCTGAGGGTCAGTCTGCCCCCTCCTCCCAGCCAGGTCTGCTCTGGTGAACACGGCCACAGAAAGCAGAAAGTTCAATGGAAGCAGATTGCACACTGGATTCACAAACAAAAAGAAATAAATGACTTTTTAAGGGTGTGTGTTCATAGCTAACACAAACTTTGATAGACAGCAGAGATAAAAAAGAAGAAAGTGTGAAATTATTTCCTGTTATGTGCTTTGTAAGTCTCCAAATTATAGAATTTACTTTTTAATATAAGAAATGTGTTCATAAGAAGAAATGAAGGCCCAAGACAGATGTAGCTGGTATTTTAGTTCAGAGCATACCACAACACATTTAAATCCATTGTGAAAACATTTCTTAGAAAAATATGCTTTGTTTTAAGCAATTCTCTAAGTTCTGAGAACTAGAACATAGTCCTCTGTTACATACTCTGCCACTTGTGATTCTCAGAACAACCTCTGCAAGCAGAACTCATGCTAACACTGGGAAGAGGAAGGGTTCTACCACTCTTCTGCTCCATTATCCTAAACTAAGACTTAAAGCTACTCTTGACTTCTCCTGAAGGGTGTTTCTGTAAACACTGATCAATAATGCTTAAGGAAAATTTTCCCATATTGCTCTTTGTAGCCTTGATGATCAGGACATGAGCAAGGCAGAGTTTGGGAAGAGTAACATCTCTGGCTGGGCCCAGTGATACAGCTGGAAGAAGTCATCAGAATAATACTAAAAAATGTGCTAGGAAAGGAAACTGCTCAGGCTGTTTGTCCAGTGAATAAAATGTACCCTTTGTTACCCTGCCTATTTTTGCTCTACCTTCTAATTTTCTCAAACTGCTTCAAGTCTTTTATTTGAAGATGTGTCTATTGTATATTAATGAAGAAGTTACATTATCTAGGCAACACGGGCTGAAGATGAAACTCCCCCAGCATCATCTTTCTTAACTATCATTGTCTGGTAAGAAAATAGGTCTGTAAGTGATACTACTCATCTGAACAAAAAGAAACTGTTACTGTGGGCTTTGTCAGCTCTGTGTAATACTGATACCTGAGCTGGCCTTTGGAGACAGGTATCATTAAAGATAATGTGATGTCTCTGCTTTCAGGCAGTTTTGAATTCTGAGTACAAGACCAGCAGAGAACACCCCAGAATGCAGCCAATACCCACCACAGCTCCAGTGTCTGCAAACACTGAGTTTCATTCAATAACTTTACTATGTCTGCAACTACTCCAATAACTACTATTTCTGAACAAAAATTTGCATGCAAATAAATTAAATAATTGACTCCAGGAATCAGCTTGTAATAGAACTACTGAGAGAGGGAAAGCACAGTCATGAGAAGTATTGTGTAAATTAAGCATATTCTATCAGTATTTCTTGCATACATGACATTACTTGTCAACCCAAGGCACAGCAAGTACAAGTAGGTAGCAAGTGCTGCTATGACAAACTGATTGTGGAAGTAGAATCATCTTCTGGTTTAATGGCAAAAGGGAAGTCAATGCCACAACTGCATGCATTAACAGACACAGCTTTGTCAACTTTACCATGGTGTTAAAGATCAACATTCACCTTCACTCTTCATGAAAAATGCTTTTACCCTCCAGATCTGAGTGGTGAGTCACATCCTTGATCTCCAGAGAAGTAATTTTTAAGGTAAGAATTCAAATATCTTTTTGAAAGACAGTGTGGTAAGGTGTGTTTCTGATCTTACTATGTCAGGTTTGGCTTTAGGCATCTTGTGTACCCAAAATGTTTATGAAGAGAAACAGATCAGTTTAGACCCAGAGATTTTGACAACTGAGTTAGTATACAAAGGAAATGCTGACTTGCTGACTAAGAAATGCTCTGAGGAATGGAGGAACTTGTTACTCTGGAATCTTTGTCCATGTCAGCAAGAGTCCATCTAGACATAAGTGGAAAGAACAGATAAAAGTGGATGTGGGTAATGTTTTGTGAGTGACTTTTAAAGGGTTTGAAAACAATGACTAATAAAAAAGCTGATTTCCACTTATTATACTGTTCAGTGTAAGATGTAAAATTGCTATGGAGGTCTGTGCCACTACTGCAAACTGTCCAAAAAAAAAAAAAAAACCAGTTTTAAAAGGCTCTTCTCCTGGAATTTTGTGCTTTTTTTAATGGTTCACAGTGCTATGGAGGAAATTCTGTTGGACTGATAGGAAATAATGCAGTGATCAATCAGCTCCTGAAGAAAGAGATTGTGCTAGAAAAGAAACAGGGTACAGCTGAAGGTCTTACTGCAAAGGCTGAATCAAAAGAATATAATTTGAATCCTGACATATTGACAAACTGGGAAAATGGGATTCTTAGAGGTACTCCATCTTGTAAGTCATAGAATCATAGAATCGACTGGGTTGGAAGGGACCTCAGAGATCATCAAGTCCAACCCTTGATCCACTCCCACTGCAGTTCCCAGCCCATGTCACTGAGTGCCACATCCAGTCTCTTTTTAAATATCTCCAGGGATGGAGAATCCACTGCTTCCCTGGGCAGCCCATTCCAATGCCTGATCACCCTCTCCGTAAAGAAATTCTTTCTCATCTCCAACCTAAACCTCCCCTGGCACTACTTGAGACCCTGCCCTCTTGTCTTGCTGAGAGTTGCCTGGGAAAAGAGCCCAACCCCCCCTGGCTCCAACCTCCTTTCAGGGAGTTGTAGAGAGTGATGAGGTCTCCCCTGAGCCTCCTCTTCTTTAGGCTGAACACCCCCAGCTCCCTCAGCCTCACCTCACAGGGTCTGTGCTCGAGTCCCTTCACCAGCCCAGTTGCCTCCTTTGGACCTGCTCCAGCACCTCAATCTCCTTCCTGAGCTGAGGGGCCCAGAACTGGACACAGGACTCAAGCTGTGACCTCACTAGGGCTGAGCACAGGGGCAGAATCACATCCTTAGACCTGCTGGCCACGCTGTTCCTGAAGTCATGGTGTAAGGTATGGAAACTGCAAGACTGTCTTGTAAGGACTCCTTTACAAAGTGAGGAACAAGCTGAAGCAGAACTGCTGGAGCATGTCAGGGCAGACTGGCAACTTGCTGCAATTTAGACAGGATGTGTAGAATATTTTAAGACTCAGAGGCTACCTGGTTGCTTTAAAGCATATATAATATTACAGTCCTTTTTGAGCTGTGACTCCATAATGACTCCGTAATTTTCCCTTCTGGGCACAATGATCTCTGTAAGAAAAGGAAGCAGATCTGATGGTAGCAGGATCAGTTTGTGTTGATTCTTATAGTGATATTTAGTCACAGAAAAAGATGTTCCAAGAGTCATTTATAGTTTGTTTAAAAAAAAGACATCAATAAACAAAGAAACACACCATTCAGTCTTCATTAAACAGTTAATTGTTAACAAGGAAGACAACTTCTCTCAAATAAGTATTCTTTACAGCACTAAAACAGGTTTTGGACGTAAGATTATGTCTGTCCTTCACACAAATCTATTGATGTATATTTGCTTCCAAAATTTACAGGAATTACTACAAAGAGATAAGTAATAAGTTGAGTCACTCTCATCTTACCAACATTAGTCTTCAGATTACAAATTTGGGGGAATATGTACACATGCAACTGCTCCCTGGGAGAGTGCTTTGTGTGGGAGTACAACATTGTTTGTACTTGTTACTTACTCCTTGGAACCAGCCCACAGGTATACATGACTAGGATGTGTTATTTTTTTTAATTGAGCATCATATTTTTATTAAAATTGAGCTCAGATGACAAATTGGAACAAAGAGAAGGTGAACAAGTAATTACTTTTGCTATCTGGGTTCTAAATTTGAAAAAAAATTGTGGAAAAAACTGTGGATTAGGAGGTTGGCTTTGCTGTTTCTGTCAAGACAAACTTCTGCCATGACATATGTGAAGAGAAAAAGTATTGAGGTCAAGGTCCTCACTGAATTCTTGTCTTTGCTCTAATGAATTCCCCAAATGGTTTCATACCAAATTAGGGCACTGTAGTCTTTAAAATGTTATGCTTCTGCTAAAGGAAATTGTAAGACTCCAGAGGTCCTGATGAGAAGACTGTGGCATAGACTGGTAGAAGACAATTATTTAGCCTTATTTTTAGCTATTATCTGTTATCTGTCCTAATCTAATAATAAGCCTGGCCATTGCTGTTGCTAACATTTACTGTGGTATAGATCAGAAGTATCTCTGTCAATACTGCTTTCCTTTCTTAAAATGTATATTCTACATCCATACAGCATCTTATATAGGATCTAATATGCTAAAGCTCTGCTCTTGATGAGACTTTTCAGTTTTTTAATAAACAGTACAGTAATTACATCCTCCTTTGACTTCATGTAGTGTGCAAACCTATTGATCTCAGTGGTACTGTCTGTGAAGTGCTGATTTGATCCAAGATCATTAAATAACCACTTGCATGAAAGAACCCAAATCCAAAAGCAAACCCATGAATCCATGTGCTCTCATAGCTAGGGCATCTTGAATCCTCCTGGGGCTCCAAGTACTGCTATGTAGTACAGCCCCCTATTTCTGATGAATTTATTGAGTAGATCCCAGTCTCTGAAATGCTGCAGATATTTAGGTGTTCTGGGGCATAAGAGGAATCTGGGCAATGCTGCAGTAAGCTGTCTCTCTTGCTGCCTGAGCAGGCAGAAAATTCCTGTCAGGCATTACCTCTGGAAGAGAAAGGAGCTCTGAACCCTGCACAGATCTGAGCAGGTCAGACTGTGACTGTGACTGTGACTGTGACTGTGACTGTGATGTTTTATAGGATACAGATGTTAAGTCTGCAAGCAGGTACATGTTTCTGTTTTGTGCATGAAATATGGCTTAAAACAAAGATTTAATTACGTAATGTCAGTCTGTGTTCAAGGCTTGCAAGCTGCTGTCATTTTTTCTACATAATGACTCAGAAGGAGAAGTTGTATCTGTGTAGATCAGCATAACAAAGTTGATTAAAAGTTTTTAGTCCAGAAAACCTACCAGACTTTGTCTCTACTTTCCCCCTGCTCCTTCCCCAAAGGCCCAGTACATTGGCTGTAGATAGTAGAGGTGACAAAGATTTTTTAATTCTTTAAGTAGAATACAGAACTTGGTTATATTATGCCAACTGTTATAAACAGATTTGCAGGTAATCTTCCAATCTGTTTTCATGTATAAGTGTAAGAATAGAATAGAACTGGCTTGAGCAAAAAGAATCAAAGAACAAAACAATCTATACCCCCCCTACTTGAAATTCACACTTGAAATGCACTTATTTGGAGAGATCAATAATGCTTTGTGTCACCAAGTATGTAGGACTGACCACTGAGTTAGTTTTGTTGTGTTTTTTAAAACCAGAAAGTCAGTTTAAAAAGATGTAGAGGGAACTAAAGTACCTAATTCTTGATTAGGAGATTTAATGTGGAGGTTTAACATGTTTCAATTGTTTTTATGTGCTGTAAATTTACTGAGAGGGAGCAGAAATATAAATAAATAAATAAATAATAAAAAAGGAACACATTAAAACTCCAAGAGCCTGAGACAAAACAGAAGCAAAGTTTCTTGGAAAGGGCTTGCTACAAAATGGCAAGGCTTGTGTACAAAATTTGTTTTCCGTTGTTTTGGTTCTAACTGTACATTCTGTGAAAAAACAGGATTGCATCAAAGAAATAGCTGATTTCACCAGTCACTGCTCCTAATATAAATAAACAACCCACAAGGTTCCAAATATTGATTTACTGCTTAGATTAAAACTGCTAACATTATGCAAACCCTTTGCTGATATCAGCAATGAGGTGAGAAGCTGTTGACTATTTCCAAGCTTGCCCTGAATCCTGGGTGAAAAAACAGAGACTTTCTAGACTGGCTTTGGTCTCTCAGCATAATACTTTTCTCTTGCTTATTTTGACCTCTGTAATGAGGATGAAAATTGGCATTGGTACAGAACAATTCCACTGTCTGGGAAGTTCTGTCACACTGATCACATTCCATGGACATCACTGCTGGGTTTTTTCTTACTGGAAAGTTACTAAGCAGTTGCAACAGAAGAAAAAATCAGAAACCTTTCTGTCAGATTTGGTTTTCAAATGTCACATATTGCTATGTAAAGGCAGTTTCAATTTTGGTTTGTGGGCCCCTAAATTGTTTGCAAAGGCATTTCTGAGCTCTTGCAGTGAATGTAACCTTCCAGACAGTAGCCTTGCTTCTCTCAGCCACTTGTTTTGAAGCCTTTGGAAATATTCCACTTATCCTCAGGGTATTGTGAGTTGACCATAGATTTATTTGTAGAGAGCAAATAAATCTGTTTTATTTGCTTTCAAAAAAGAATGTTTGAAAGCATTCACAGAACTGATTTAAACCGCTTCTTATGACAAATAAAAGAGCACCTGCTACATCAGTAAATTCAGTTAGACATTTGCATATCTGTAGCTGCAGGAAAGGTTTCCCATACTAAAGGTTTCTAAAGCCTCCACAGAACAAGGTGTATTTGACTCTTCACTTTGATACCCTCTCTGTGGTAAAATTAATTTTAGAATTCATTATTCTAAGTCTGACCTGAGAGGTTGCATATTTTCCTTAGACTGTAATTAACCAAAATTTGTTTTCAACTTTGCTGCAATAATTAATTTGATTTAGATGTTCATCGTCCTGAAACAAACAAAGCATTGAGCTTTGTCAAGCACCCCTGAAAAACCCAGTGTTGCCCAGTTTGGGGACAGGAGTGGACAAGCCCCCCAGGAACCAGGATTCCCCACTGAGCTTCTTGCTCTGGCACATGAGGCCAGCTTGGCCAGGGCCAAGAAGAGGTTGAGGAGGAGGTTTCCAATAGGGAAGGAGTAAAGGAGAAGGTGAGGGAAGAGTTGCACTCAGGAGTATGCAACCTGGAGCTCTTGAAATCCATGTGGGAGCAAGATCATGCCATCTGAGGTAGTAGAGAGGGAAGCTCCAACTTTAATTTGTTTGAGGTATTATGAAACCACACCCAGAGAACACTAGAAGAGAAACGAATGAGGTGGCAGTGCAAGGAATCTGATGTGAATCAAGGAGTTGCATGGAAACAGCTAAGAGAGAATGATAATTCATGGTCAATTAACACAAGAGACTCCAAATGGAAGAAACAGACAGAAGGCTCAAAACACACATCAAAACAGCACAGATCACAGTAAACCCAAGCTCAATTAATTAAAAAATCAAGACTATATGAAGTATCAAGTAGTTGGAACACACAACAAATATTCTCTTCCCCATTTACTGTTTATGAAAAAGATTTAGAATACAGCCTAATGTGCCAGTGTTTTAGTTGGAAAAAAATGTGCAGCATGTTTGTTTGCATAACCTTTCCTAGGTACAGGGAGGTTAGGAAAAAAAAAATATTCTGCATAAAATTGCTGTGCCTTTGGGCATCTTGCACAGTCCATGGCATCTCATTAGTGATGGTTTGACACTGAGGAAAACAATAGGGCCTGAAAAAAATTACAACAAAGTGAGAGTAATAATGGGCTGCCCTAAAATTCATACATCCCAAGCAAAGCAAAAACGACACAATGATGCAGTTCAGCCCTCACCCAAGGAAGTGATGTGCTTTTTGGTTCTTTAAGAATGAGAAATATTAAATATAACATCTCTATTGCATATTTATTGACTCAAAAAATTTAGCCTCCTGAAAGGTGTTAGTTTTTATAGGAACAAACTCTTGTTACTAATTAGAGCTCTGGGTTGTTTTGTAAGCTTGTTTTTTTTTACACTCTGTCCCACTCCATATGGGGTGGGGGAGGATTGTGCTGGACCTCTGCTCAGCACAGGTGGAGCATGAAATGTCTCCTCTTCCTTCGCACGCTAAGAGTCGTCTATGTGTCTTGTCAAGAATTATTTTGTGCTAGTTCTCTTCTGAAAAAGCCTCAGACACAAACCCATGCAAAACCATCTGGCAAACTCGTGCATGAATCATAGGGGTATTTGTGGCCTCTGGCTTTCTGAACCATGCTGTGAGTAATCCCAGTTGCTCTCGTCAGTGCCGCTGATGAAAATCCTTTCTTGTGTTCTGAGTAAAAATAGGGGCCTTTAACTCAGCTGGGTGGTCTCCAGATTGTCAGGAGGCGAAACTGCGTAACAAACCTTCCCAGTCCAGCCCCAAAGATGTGAACTTCCAGCATCGCATCTTCCAGTTGGAGCATGCCGAGAAGCCCAGGGAGCCAGGCTGTGCTTGGGCACACTGGGGCTGGGGATTCAAGCGGTTTTCCCCATGTGGCCACAGGTCCAACTGTCCCCACAGCTTTTGTCAGCCTCACCGGAACGCTAACAAACTAAACACGACGGCAGCACAGCTCTGACCACATCACGTCTGCAGCCCGGCTTCCCGTGACATCCCCCTCTTCCATCAGACTGCCCCGGGGAGAGGGGACACCTCCAGACGCCTGAGCCCCGCTGCACATCCCGCCCAGGACCACCGCCGCGGCTCCATCCCCGCCTCCCACCCGGGTACCCCCCTTTCGGCCGCCGGTCCCGTTCCCCGCCCCCGCCCCTTCCTCCGCCGCGACCGCGTCACGGAGGCGGCGGCGGGAGGAGGAGGATCGGCGGCGGGAGGAGGAGGATTGGTGGCGGTGCCAGCAGCGCGGGGGCTCGCTCCTCCCCGTCGCCCCCCCTCTCCCTCAGCCATTTTAGCAGCCGGTAGCGCAGCTGAGCGCGTTCTTTGCCGGCAGCGCCGAGACGAGACGGCGGGCGAGGTGAGTGCGGGCTCGGCGCGGTGTAACGGCCGGGCACGGCCCGGGGGAGGGAACCGACGGACACGTCCCCTCCTTGCCCCTCGGCAGCACCTGAGAGGCGGTTAGGGGCGGGGGGGGGGGGGGTGTCGTAGGGAGCGGGGCTGGCGCTCCCCTCCGGGCCGTCCGCCGGCCCCGCAGCCGGGTCAGGTGAGGGAAGGAAAGATGGGGGGTTAGGTGGGGTCTGGTCCCTCCCGGAGCCGCGGCGTGGCTCCTAGGGCTTGAGAGGCTGCGCCCGGGCTCAGCACACCGGTGTCGGGAGGGGCAGCGCGGTAGGCCCTGGGGGGGGGTTGGGGGAGGTTGTCACCGGCCTCTGTCCGGGAGCAGGTGGTGGGCCCTGGGAAGGCTGACGGGAAGGGCAGGGTCCGGGGTGGCTCTACCCTGGAAATCAACCTGGGTCAGCCCGCTCCCCTCCGCCGGAGCATCCCTCTCTCTTCCCTCCCCGAGAGCCGCCCCGATCACACCTCTAGGGGAGCAGCCGCCGCCGCCGCCTCCCCTTCTCCCCCTTCCTTTTCGCAGCCCCTGGGGGCTGAGGCCGAGCGCGGTTACCGGCAGCAGGACCGTCTGCTCACTGCCGGCATAGGAGTCGCCTCCCCTCCCGCAGCATCCCCCTGCCTGCCTCCCCTCCCGCAGCATCCCCCTGCCTGCCTCCCCTCCCGCAGCATTCCCTGCCTGCCTGCCCTCCCGCAGCATCCCCCTGCCTGCCTCCCCTGCCTGTTCCGCAGCCCCTCGGCTGCCTGGGCCTGCCCGGCACATCCACAGAGCTCTCTCCTCCCTCGGAGCCCCCCCCTGCGAGATGCAGGAAAGGAGGCTGGGCTCAGGATATGGTCTGATGCTGATGTAGCACACGCAGGAGCCCGGGGAAGTGTGATTCACAGCTCGGGGCATGTTTTTTTTTTCACGTCACTAAAGCACCTGTTAATGTGAAGCAAAAAACCGGTTGAATGTTTAATGTTGCCCTGTTTTCCCTGCACGCAGGGGTGTTCTAAAATATCTTTGCAAGCTTTGTGGATTTTGGAAGCCCCTTTCCAAAGCAATTGTGTGTGTGCTGGGGGCCTCCAGCTTGGCCTTCCTGGCCAAGGACAGCGGGCTGGACAGACCTTTGCTTGCTCTAACGTGAATGATAGCAGCTCTTGAACTATTTTGTTCTATGACCCCTTTTTTCTAATATAACTGGTTCATGTTTGATTTTTTTTTTCAAGTGAGGATGCTGAGTAAACACAGGTAGATGTGAGGTTACAGAGAAATCTGGTGTAAATTAAGGGTTGATTCCTGTGAAGTAAATTGGCACAGGTAGTCCCTGATGCCTGTAAAAGGTGATTGTCAGGTTAATAGCTGACCTTAACTTTGTTTTCACTTTGGACTGCTGTAGCATGAAACTGTGAATACAACATGCTTTGTCATCTGCTGGTACAGACAAACTCTGATTTGAAGAGCAAAAATTAGCAAAGACTGCTACAAATAGCAATTAGAAACATACCCTTTTGTTCCTTTAAGTTCTAGGTTTTGAATCTTGCAGATCTGTCATCTCAGGCTAAATGCAGTGATTAAAAACATGCAAGATTTTCACAGTTAATGAAAAAAAAAAATCCATTTTAAACAAATCTCCAAACCAGTAGTTTCTCCCAAACAAGGGACATAATTAGCAATGCTTCCCAGTACCAGACAAATGGTTTGGTTTCACTTTCTTTGTGCTCTTCATACAGGGATACAAAGTGTGCATTTTGATCCAGTTCTACAGAGGCCTACATAAAAATATATATTCTAAAATAATTTTAACTTCCTTCTCAATTCTTTGCATTTGCCACTTGCCCTTCTTTGTGCTCTACAGAATTTTATCAACTTGAAACAGGCAATACAGCCTCCCCTCTGTGGAAAGGTTTTCATGAGGTGTGAATTATTCAGGTATTTGCATCTCATGCAAACTTTACTCAGGTGTTTAACACTATCTGTAACATACAGTGCAAGCAAGTGAAGGGTCTCCCATTGTTTGCTGGCTGAATATTCTAGCATTTAGCAGCAGCTATGAATTTTCAGAGTTATAAATTACCAGCCTTCAGTGGATGACACCTCCTCCCTTTTACAAAACTAGAGGAACCACTCTGGAACAAACCACTAAGCAAGGAGTTAGATACGGATATATTCCAAGTGACATTAAGATATGTATCTAGTAAAACAGATGCAGCCTATTGCACAGTTTTAAATTAATACTCAAATGAAATACTAAGTAGTAGTAGCCTGAGCTAAGTCAACATGCAAAGTCTATTGAAATTAATGATTAATAAATGGAGTCAGGTAGCTAGCATGACAAATGAATGAGTGCTTGTTTATAAGAACTGTTCTTAATAAGGAATTAATTAAGAAAGTTTTGGAGTAAATTATTGAAGGGACATGTTCATTGCATATGCAAGTAAGCACATGGTCACAGGAGAGAAGGCAGTTTCATGGAAGAAGGGAACCAGTTTTCTGAGAAACAAAATTTACAGTTTTGTTCCATTTGTTGATGGATTGTTGTGTAGATGGTGCAGCATCTTTCACCTTTTTGTGGAGGGCACATCTAAAGAGCTGACCATGCTGTTTAATTTTCCTGCATTCTGCAGAAGCCAGAGAGTGACTGCTTTGGTGTTGTTTCAAAGTTACCTCCTCTTTTCCCTATAACTGGGATCACCATCACCTTTCCATCTGGAAGGTGCTTGGTGGGATAGGATAGCTGTGTGGAAAAGCCCAAGGAAAAGCTTAAGAGAGAGTATTTCTCCTGTGCTAGCAGAGCTGTGCTTTGCAGTGGATATGAATTATTAATACTTGGCTATTGCTTTTCTTTTGGCTCCTAGTATTTGTTTTAGTTGGATTTGGGGGAGGGTAATTGGGATTACCCATAATCTGCTAACACTCTTAGTGGCTGCATGTTTCCTCTAAATCTTGAACTCAGTAAACAGGCACATAAAAATGAAAGCTGATGGCAGCACTAGTTATTTCTTCTGAGGCTACTCACTCAGTGAAACTTGTATAGCACTGAAAGTAAAGCACAGGGTGGTGTGACAGGTTTCTGTAATGATATCTGGTGGACACAGAGCCTGCCAGCACCAAGCCCTGTCCTCACATACAGTTTGTGGCCAGTGGTGGATGGGGAGAGCCCAGCCTTAAGCCCGGATGTGCTGAAACTGCAAGAAGGCTCCACTTAGGTTTTATGTGCATATCAGCTAAAAGACACTGTACAGAAAAAGACTTGGGCTTTTGAAGAGGAAGGCTTCTGGCCAGCTGCCAGAGTTGCTCAGGATATGTGGTTTCAGTTTTCTTTTCTGCAGTAGGTACTTGGCATGATGCGTGTTGAGCCACTTGACTGAGATCAACAAAACCATCTGGACCAGAACTGAAATAAACTCCAGCAGATCTGCTGTCCCTGCCCCACTTCTTAGGACCATCAGTTCCTACCAAATACTTCATTT
This sequence comes from Calypte anna, assembly GCF_003957555.1. Classification (NCBI taxonomy): domain Eukaryota; kingdom Metazoa; phylum Chordata; class Aves; order Apodiformes; family Trochilidae; genus Calypte; species Calypte anna. The sequence goes on along the minus strand of NC_044247.1, from coordinate 15,420,381 downwards.
AAAGTGTACTTGTAATCAAGAAAGGGCTTTAATCATGTGCCAGATGTGCATCACGGTATTTACCTGACCAAGTGCATGATACAGAGGTTAGGAATGAGTGGTGGGGGTGGAAATTCCTCCTGCTGTTGTTGTTGCCCTAGATAGGAAGGCTTTTACCAGCCAAGGCTGCTGGGCCACTTCTGACCTGTGCTGCCATAGCTCATGGCAGCTTTAAAGCCAGGACTGAACTTGGTGCTGGCTTGAACTTCATCTCCTGCAGAGGCTAGATATGAGGAACGCTTGTGGGTGAGGCGTCTTGGTACAACTCTGGAGAGTTATTTTACATTTTAAGAGGATCCCAAATATAGCAGAAAACTCAGAAGGCACGTTAAACCATTAGAAAATAAATAGCACAAGCAGTCTTGGGAACTGGAGCAGCAGAACAAGTAAAGAAAGGTGCTTGTCAGCATGGGGCTGGGAGGGCTGGTAAATGTTTTCCTTTTGCCAACATGTTGTCAGAGTGTCAGTTTGTATAATGTATTATTCAGTGTTTGTAGAATGTATTGTTCAAGTTTATCTTTGTGAGTTGCTTGTGATGGAAGCCAGGTTGGAGCTAATACTACTCCATCAAAAAGTAAGTGTGCATTTTACTTGCTTTGTTTCTGGGTTAATAGCTGTGTAATGTGAAGGATGGGAGGAATTGTTTCACTCTTTCGTTGCTTCAGATAGAGCTAAGCCCTTGGACTTTTTACTGAAATCAAAGAGTACTTTTCACCTCATTGAAGTGTTTTGTAGGGAATATTGAGAAAATATTTTTTTTCCTTATTCTGTCTTTAAATTTTGCATGAGTTTTTGTAGTACAGTTAATGCCACATTGATGGGTGTGCAGCTGGGAGGTCACTGGGTGTCAAGGTGAGATACCTTTATCTCCAAGGTAGAGATAAACTGATTTACCAATTATCACAGATTTAAGACTTGCGGATTTGAAGTGATCCAAGGTGGATCCTTGGTTATCATTTCAAATCCTGGACTCTTACACTTGAATCCCACTGCTGTTCAGTGAGGACAAGATTAATGAATTAGGATTTCCTTCGGCATATATTGATGTGACTATTGATATGACTGTATATGTTTTATTGATGTGAATGTTGATTCCCTGGAGTATGTTACTGCTTCACCAGTTGAGCATCTTGTTCTAAAACCATACTTGTAGCTTCCTACTAGGCAACAGATTTATATATTTTTTTAAAATCCATGCTACAGATCCCTTCATCTTTCAATAGCAGGTGTTAAATGTTAAAAACCAGAGCAGAATACCTGTATGCACATCTGTTTTACTTTAAACTGTGTGATGGTGCAGCTTATCTCATTAGTTTTGCTCATCACTTTTGTTAGTGTGCAGGGAAAAAGCCCATATTTCCATACACTGATAATTGGGAATGTTCTATAGCATAGGTGTATAATGGCACTTGGAATATTAATGCATATATAATTTTAAAAATACCTGCTTGAAAGACTGCGAAATTAGAAATAAGTTGACATGACAAGGACAGACTTAAAATAGCACATTATGTTCCAGTACTTGTAGTCTTAAAATTTGTACTAATTAAAGAGACTTTTAAATTATTTTAATAACTCTGAAGTGATGTTCTGGTTTAGCTCTCCTTACTATAAAAATAAGATTGTGAGTCATACCAGACAGTTACAGAAATGCTTGTGTTCAGAGGATTTCTTTGAACAATTATTTAGATGTATAATGAGTATACAGATTATTTTTAAAAGATCTGTTAATTACATTTTTGACCTACACCATTGTGCTTGTGCTTTAGCATAAGCATTACCAATATGTAAAAATTTTGGTAACATCTGCCTGGCTCTGTTTTGCAGAATTACTTGGTAGCTCTGTCCAGGTTTGGTTTTTTATTTTAAAGCTATTTCATTATACTCTGCAATCCATTGTACAGTGAAAATAGCATCAGTGTACTCTGATCCTTGTTCTACTTAGCTAGGTTCTTTGCCTGTATAGCATTTTAAACTTAAATAACTCTTAATAAATATGACTTCTATTCTAGGAGTCACAACAGTTCAGGTAACATGAAATGATGATTTTTGGTTTGTTTCTAAAAGATAGATCACTGCAAGATGCACTGTGCATCCTGAGCCACATCTTAACTGAGGTTTTCCCCTACGTGCTGTTACTCAGTTTTAACTTTAGTTATTGCAGTTAGATGGCTGGTTTATAAAGCTGCTTGCCTGTGTAACTTTCGAAAAGTAACTTGTAGAAATAGCCCTTTTAGCAAAGATTCTTAATGAACACTATTGTTCCACAGCAGTGCACAAGCAGGCTGTGTCCAAGGCTGGACTCTAGTGATGCCCACTTGTGCCCCAGTGCGTGGTTCAACATCTCTGGGTGACTGGGGACTGAGCACTCCAAAACCCCTCCACTGCCATGAAGTGAATGTTTGACCCTTAACAGCCCAACTGAAATGTCAAACATGCAAGAGCTGCTGTTACTTCTTAATATATTTCCCCCCATTCCCAAATAGTTATATTTTTATCCATGCCTCCACCCACCAGACCTTTCTGTTACATCCTGTACACGCCATCTGCTCAGCTCCATTATCACAAATGGAGAGTAGCCCATAAAATAATTGAATAACTGTCCTCCTTGGTAAGTGACCATTAAGCTTTTATAAGAGCCTTGTTTGCACAAATCCTGCTCATAGGAGTAGAAAAATATTAGCATAGAGAGGAACTAGATAAATTATAATAGTACATGTACCACAAAGAGACATTCTGTTCAGTGGTGGTAGTTGTAAGCCTGTTTGTGTTGCATTTCTCAGTCTCTTGGAAAAGAAATATAAAACAAATAAATGGTTTCTGCTGAGCACACACATGACCTAAGGCTCTTCTTTTGTGGCTGCCAGAAAACCTTTGTTAGGTATCACAGTAAGAAAAGATGCCACACTGCAACACCTGTGTTTGGTTTTCTGCTACTGCAAGTGAATTTTTCTTAACTGCCCCTCAGTTGCACACAGGTTTTTTTACAGACAGAAACACTGCCATACTGATGCCATCCCACAGCTTTTCTTGTGATTATTTTCCAACTTGCCCATTTCTTGCTGTGGAGCCCTGAGGTCCCCAGCTATATAGAGCAGTCTGGCAGGGGGCTGATTCCTTCATTCCATCAGATCTCTGCCTTGTTCACCATCAGGCAGACATACCTGTGGAATCCTGTCCTTGAATTTTTGATATTTTAAAATGTTTTATATTGACCACTCTGCTACAGCATATGAATTATGCTTCTTGGTTTAGGAGAATGTGTACTGCTGAAACTAGTTGACTCTTATTGGTCTTTAAGAGAAAGCTGAAGGTGTGCTGTGTTTCTGGAAACGGAGCAGTTGCTCACGGTATGTCCAGCTTACTGGAGTCAACAGCAAGCTTCATCTGCAACACTATTGCTAAAATAAGAACTTTCCCAAAATAGAAATAATTTTTGTCTCTACTTAATGATTGCTTATCTGATTACAAATCCACTGTCTGTCAAGTTAGGATACAGATAAGAAGGTAACTACTAAACATTTGCTCTAACTTCACATATTTATGGCAGGTGGCACACAGGGCTGAGTGAGGCTTTTCCCATTCACATGAGCCTGGCACCAGTGTCCTCTTGAGTTTGCAGGGTTAAGATAGGGTTAAGACTGAAAGGAGCCCGTGTTGTAATACTTGCTGATAAGAGAGTGCAAGTATCTTGCTGAAAAGGAAAACTGATAGAAAATTGATGTAACTGGCCAGATTCTGAAACACTGGATGTTGCCTCAGCTATCTGTCAAGTACTTTGTTTTCTCTACAGTGGTTATGCATGCAATAACCTTACCAGAAGTACCTGGTAAGTGTAATACCTAGTGAGCCATTCTCAAATGTTCTGTCATGGAAGCTCGAGGAGCTGAGCAGCCCATGAAATGTCACTACTTCAGATCTGCCAGTTGAATTTGAGGAGCTGGGAACTGCATGTCACTGCTCGCTGAATTTGCTCATAGCAAAAACCCCAAAATGTATGAATGAGGGCATTCATTCATTTCCAAGCTTAGTGTGTCCACTGGGTAGTCAGCTGCTGTTTCCTGTTCCATCCAGCCACTTTGGATTAGGAAGATTTTGAACTCTTGACCTTCAATAAATAATTAATTCTGTGTGTTAAAGTATTGTTGAATATATAACATTAATAAGACATTTCAGTGTTTGGTAATGGGGTTTAGGTTTTGGTTCTTTTTTGGCTCTCACTAAAGGTAAAAGTTGATTATCACTCTACAGCCTCTGGTTATTTTTTTTTTCTGATACTGCACTAAGCTTGCAAAAGCTGCAGTCAGCACTCACTCCCTCTGGCTCCTGGCAAAAGAGGGAGAGACTGGGACAGCAAAAAACAGGTGGAGGCTCCTTCTTTCAGCAGTAGCTCTATTTTATGCTTGTAGCCCTGTTTTAGTTTTCCCAAAGTGCTTACCCAGCTATAAATGTGCAGATAATTCTGTGTCAGCTGGATTAATCCAAATTTACCCCTTCCTCCCTTGCACTGACACTTGTGTGTACTGTCACCTGTGACTCACTGTGTGAGTGGACCAGGAGCTACATCAGATGACTCCTCTACTTAAAATTATGTGTATTTAGCTGCTGAAAAAAATTTGCAGCCCAAGGGAACAGTTAAAGTGGGATCACCACAGCCCAGATTTGGATTGAGCTGGCTGCCACAAACCTAAACTTGAAGACTGATGGAGAACCAGCAGGCTCACTGGGCTGTTTTCACTTCTCTGTTGGAGTGAAACTTCACTCCAGTTACAGAAACTTCTCTCCATTGCACCGAGGTCATGTTTATGTCAACTCAAGAAAGTAATTTGCTTTAAGTACTAACCTCTGCAATATCTTGTCTGTTCTTAGTATGGCACTTTTTGGGTTTCTTTTGCACAGTGTAGGAGAGGTGTAGTTTTACAACAATCTTTCCTATAGCTTTGAGTGTTACATAGAAGAGTTGGGATCTGCAGCTACTGCTAGCATCAGATAACAGCAAAGTGAGACAGCAGTAGAAAGGGAGAATGAAAGAGAATCAAGAGATCCTTGTTTGTGGTGCCCAAGGGCTTTAGGCAGCAGACACAGAAGTATGAAGTGAGGATGGAGGAGTATTTTCTGTCTGTACATAGTAGCTCATTAGTTTCTCATTTTGCACATTGCTTTCCATGATTCATACTGTGTATTTACACAGCATAGTTTAATACTGAATTTTAGATAACCTCGGTTTTGTGCCTTTGTTAAGCAGATGTGTTTAATTTTCATTATGAAAGTAGATTATTTGTTATTTTCATAAGGATGCAAATAGTTTTGCGTTTTTATCAGCTCCTCTGTTCAAGCAGCTTGGTCAAAAGTGGTTTTGTTACGAAACATCACCACAGGGAAGAGGAATGACTGGAAAGTGAAACTAAACTTGTTGGTTTTCGGCAAAAAGCAGAGTGAGAAAGTGGGAGTTGCAGCAGGGAGCAGAGCAAGGCTGTGCCTTAGAAAACCTGCTTGTGAGTGTGCTACTTTTTGCCATTCTGGCACTGTCAGTGCTCAGCCTGGCTTGTTCATGGATTATTTATTCCCCTTGCTGTTCAGGCTCCTAGGAGAGAAGCTGTATATCTCAGTGTTTAAAGAAGCTTGGTCTTCTGGGTGTATTTTTTCCTACGTGCCTCTAAGTAACAATACCTTCGGAGTGTTCATTACAGTTCTGTAAAACTTGACTGGAAAAGCCAGTGTGGTCAAGGGTCTGGCAAGTTTGGTCTAACATGATAGAAGATGGCTGCCTGCTCTAGTCTGGAGCTGAGTTCAGGTTATGTGAATACTTAGAGATGGTTTGATGAATGATAATCACAGAAATAAGTGTTAAGATTCTTTCCAGATGACATGGGAAATCCTCAGGTGGTGACTACCCCTGTAGTCTTTCAAGTCCCCAGTGTAAAAATGTTGCAGTTATTCAGGTACAACCTACATCTGCTTAAAAAGTTACTGTCATTTGGAAAATAATAATTTAATCTGGACAAACTCCACCTGAATGCAATGGGGAGAGGGAGCTGAATAGTGGCAGTCAGCAGAGGCAGATGGAGGGCTGTGGGGAAGCCTTCCAGTGCTACCTGGAGATGCAGGGCACTTTCACTGCAGTTGAACTGTAATTTATGGAATATATGCATGAAAATAAGATACAAACATAGCTTGTGTGTATGCTAATACTACTTCATACTTGAATTACCAGGTTTTAGGATGGCACCAACTGGTTTTAACACTTGTTTTCCTACAAGTGGAATTGTGGTCTGTGTGCAGACACTGGATGTAATTGTAAAGGGTGTTGGAACTCACTCTCTGAAAGGCCACAGGGGATAAGGTTTCTCTGGCTGTTTTCTAGGGAATTCATTGTGTTCCTCAGACAGAACAGCTCAACAAATTCCTTATATATTACCTCTTCATTTTAAGCTTGCCTTTCCTTAAGAAGCTGAAAATGAAAAAATAATTCTATTACTTGCATAGCATGAAGTAGATTTATCATTAAGAAAGGTAAGGTTTGGCTGCTGGGTTGTTAAGGCTTTAAGTTGAGGCTGTTAAATGCAGGCTAATGTCATAATGCTGGTTTTAAGCTAGAGCAGATTTAAAAACTTCCTGTCAGGCACAGGTTTTGGCAGCATATTACATAGTTCAAATATCTAGAGACATTCAGAACACAGAATTTAGCACTTGGGGGTGATAATATAATTAATTTCTGGTGGTATCCCCTGACATAATGTAATGTACATGACCAGCCTGTTCCTTGTTTTCAAGTACCAGGTAGTATTTTGCAATTATACAAATGGTAACAAACAGCTGACAAAGCTCGTATTACCAATCCAGGAAAATGGTCTGCTTGTAGATGTTTCTAACCTAGGAGATGCCAAGAATTTTAATTTTGTGATTTGTTTTTTTTCTTTAGATTTTTTGTGAATTTATTGGCCTGCTTACCTAGAAACATTCGAATTGCAGTTCCATTAAAGGTAAAGAGTGACTTGGGTTTTTTGTGTGTTATTGAGCAGTAAGATGGTCAACAAGTAGGGAGTGGGCACTTAAATAATCCTTTGTCCTATCAAATACTGATTCACTTGAAGTGGGGACTGTATTTTTATGTTGAAAGTGGAGTGGAATGTCAGCTTTTTGAGTATCACTGCATTTGTTAACAAATTAAATAATACCTTCTTTCTTCTTATTATTGCGAACCATGAATTTGCTGTTGTGATACAGTGTCACACTAAGCATTTTCTGTCCTTTTTTCAAAGGAAAAAAATTCCTAAAAATGAGTTGGAAGAATGACCAACAGCATCAGTTTCCTCTTCAGACACCCTTCAAAATTTATCAAGTCTAAGACCACTTTACTGTCTGCTCACAGTTTCTTCCTTCTGCAGCTGCTACTGTGACTCCTGCTTTTTTACATTAAAGGCGATCTAGTTACCTAAATGTCAAACCATGCCCATCAAGCCACTTGAGTTTCAGCTGTGTGGTTTGCTGCAGGTAGTCAGGCACACTTTTTTTTAATGTCTTCCATCAGGGCTGGAACAAATGCCTTTCAGGAAGCTCTGTGGCTGCTCTAGTCCATTTTGCTGAAAGTTTGGACATCTTAGCACAGGCACCACCTGTGAAGATGGTTACACACCTCCTTGGCCAGAGTCCTCTTGCTCTGTGTTGTCCCTTCTCCTAGCTTGGCCCTGAGCACATGAGACTGTGACCCAACCCTGTGTGTCCTCTGCTGGTTTTGCAGCTCTGCTTTGCAAAAGCTACTTAGATGTTTTGCATTAAGAACATCAAAAGCTGCCTGCCTCTGAAATTGGACACCTTAACCAAGCATGTTGGGGTCTGTAAAATAAGGAGTGTGATAACTGTGTGTGTGCGTGTGTATAAGGCATAAACATATGTTCAAAACATAGCTCAGAGGTCTTTTTTTTCCTCATTTATTTATTTTTTTTAAACCTGTCTAAGAATTGTTTGTACCTTGTTCTCCTCTCAGTATGAATGTGTATGTCCGGGATACTTTTCTACTGTTCTCCTGGTTTTTTGGTGTTAACACTGCTCAGAGTATGGAACAAAAGTGTTTAAATTTTACTTGAATCTGCACTTTGCCTTGTAGGAAAAAATGTACTCAAATTAGTTTGGTCATCTCAGGTCCTCTTTGCAGTGCAGATAAAATCAAAGAACTGTTACGACATAGTAAGCAGTAAGATTACTTTCTTTGGCAGGAAATGCCATCATCAGTATTATCTCCCTTGCTGATGGGTAAAATCCCAAATTTCCCTGACTAAATTGGTATGTGCTGCATTATTATCCATGTACAACTCATCCCCAGTCTGTATCTCCAGGTCTTCCATATAAAAATCAACACTTGGGTTGCCAAAGAATTATTAAAAGAAACACACCCTAAAGCTCCCTCTCTCTCACAAAGTACTCGAAAGTAGCAGAAAGCAAGTTCTGTCACAAAAAGTCTGAAGTGAGCAAAAAGTTGGAGTGTGAAGGCCTCTCACAGGTAAATCTTTATGTATCTGGGAATTCCAGGTGTGGATCTAGAGATGAGAGATATCTAGAGATGCATCTAGGTATGTTTGGCTGCAGTATGGTGGGATGTGTTCACCACAAAGCAAGGAATACACTGCTGAAATTTAAGACCACAATAAAATTAATTTCCTTAAACATGTAAAAGATAATCACTTTTTTCACTGGCAAACACTGGGATGGTGCTAAAGATTAAAATATGCTTGCTCCCAATGCTCTCAAACCATTTTCATCTGTAGGTTAATAAGTTACAAATAAAAATGAAAAATAGACATGATTCATGCTTCAAATCTCAGGGGCCACCAATCTCAAATGGTGATGGGTGGGAACAGTTTTCTTAAACTTGTATTTTTTAAGTGCACACTATGTCTATCAGAACATCTGCAAGGAAAGAATTTCTGCAAATGGCAAATTAGCCCAATTCTTTTTCCTTAGTCACAAAAAAAAAAAATTAAATTAGCATTTGGATGTGAGCTCCTAAGAGAAAAAGGCAAGTGTATTTCCCAGCTGTGGTGCTCCTCTTGTTGATTGTCCCCACAGAATGTTGGAAAAAAACACTACAAACTTTAGAGAGATCCCTCTCCAGCCCCTTGTACACTTTTTGGCATGAAAAAGGCTGCTAATGCAGTACACGAAGAGGAGTGTTTACTCCTCTTCCCCTCTACTCCTGCCCCTTTTTTTAAAGTAGATAATTAATTTCACTATCTAAATTATGACCAATGTCTGAGAAGAAAGCAACCTAGTGGCACTGATGATACTGGAGCTTTTGAAAAGCAATAGAAGTAAATACAAAATTGATGGCAGAAGTCCTTGTGAAAATGGAAGTTGCAGAGACAGGTTTTCTAAAGTAATACAGATCTATATTTAGAATTTTAGTCTGGTAAATTACACAGCAGTCAGTGTTAAGAAAAAAGTGTATCACCTGCCAGAGTAACTACAGGAGAAGGGAGAAGCTGTTGTAGTCCATTGTTGTGCTGGGATTTCAATAGAAAGCAGGAGGTTAATATTCCTGGACTCTCTCCATAGATCATTACAAGGGATTATGATTATCTCTGTCATTACATTGAATGTTTGGCAGCCAGACTGGACTTGTGTTCCTGCACTTTAACATTTTACTCTTTGAGCTGCTCCTTTCACAAAAAGGTTATTTCAGAGCAATGCTGCTGGATTTCAGGAAGTTTATAAATAAAGGAAGTACCTTTTAATAACTGGATCTCCTGTGTTCATGCTACTAAGCTTTGGTCAGAAAAATATGTTAGCTGAATCCTATTTAAAAATGAAGGATTTGGTGTCTACTTTCTTGTAACTTTTGTTCTTATGTAGTAATAGCTGCATATTATTTTATATTGGGAGATGCCATTTGACTTCTTTCTAATGCATCATCACAAGAGTATCTACAATTCCTCCTAGGTCATGCTGTACAGATGCTTGGGAACATCCCAGATTTAAGGCCAGGAAATAAGGGTTAATATTTAATCTATGCAGCAAGGGTAACATAATTCATGATTTTTTTTGCCTTTGTCCATCCCTGATACCATGACTTTGTCAGTCTGAATTTGAATGCTTGTACTGTGGGAATCAGTGAAGAAGTTGTACCCAACAGGCATAAGCATAAGTACACTGTCTCTGGGTAAATTTTAAGAACTTTTACCCAGGGACATTTTCTTTACTCTTATCTTTACTTGCAAATCAGAAACCACCTCATGTCCTAATGCCCTTATCTTGTAAAAGGATGCTGTTGAAATGATTATCAGAAGCACAAGATAATAACATGAGGGCAGATAAGCACCCTAATTCTTAAACAACCTGTTGTCCATCCATATGTTCCTAATACTGACAATAAGTTGAAAAGATAGAAAAATGAATGATGAGTAGGCCCAGGGAAGCAAAATATCAGTTACACTATTTAGGTTTGTATTTTTTATCTGCAGTACCACCACCACCCCCCATCTAAAGTTGCCTGAAATAAAAGAGTATTTGCAAAAAGCCTGAACTTGAACTAAGCCTGCATTCAAAGGAGGCAGGATTTTCATGTGGAAAGCAAGCCACAACCCTCTTTGTTGTAATGTATGAAACTAGTTTTAGTATAAACTATGTGCACTAGGATATTATTTGACTCTGGGTATCAGATTTCTCCAGGATTGTTTGCAGGCAAGACAAAGGTTATGGATGATGTGGCAAACAGGGCTTTTGATTGATGTATTCCAGAGCCATGAAAGTCACAATCTCCCTTGCAAAACCATTGCATAGCTCAACACTGACCTGGTCAGTCTGCCCATTTTGCATTACACATGGGAAGAAGGAGATAATCAATTCTTATTTGACTGTTTACATAAACTTTTGCTGGAGAACTTTCATGGCCATGTATCCTCTAAAATTTGCCCTTGACATGCTGCTTGCCCTTCCATGTTTTTTGTTTTATACAGCTCAGTGGAAACAATAAGATCACTTATGTTTTCTGTCAAAACATCAGAGTAAGAGTAACATCTGCTATACTGCCAGATGAGATTGGGGTATATGTTGAGGGGATCAGGCTGAAGTAAATACTTCTCTTTTAGGGTAGAAAATGCATTTTCCTTTTTAATTTTTGTCCAAGTATATATTGTAGATGTTAAAGGAATTTTGAGGTAATAACAGTACTTTTCAGTTGCAGATTTTCTCCTTTCCATCCCCTTCCAAAACACTGCCTGACCAAGGTACCAGTCCTTACCATGTTCATTAACTAAAATGCCAAGGAAGCATAAGGACTTCTCACTTAATTTCCTTTACCCCTGAAAGGTGCTGAAACTCCAGAGTTTGCTACAAGTTACAGTGACTGTCAGCATTCACAGTGCTGTAGCATCAGTTGGATTGACTTTGAAACCTTGTGTGCCCTCATCTGATCCCAGCATCACCAGTACAGGTAGAGTACAGGCAGAGGAGGAAGAGAGGAAGCACTGGAGGGAATGAGCCTCAGGTATTTACAGTGCAGATTCTGGATAGATTTTAATGAGGCAAAATTAACAGAGGGGGTTCTAAAGGAAATATTTACCAGTTCAGTGTGTTCTGAATGGACAGTTTTCCATTGTGGAATCCTGCCTTGGGGCACACAAACAGCTCTTGCCCTTTCACCAAATATTTGCTCGACCTTATGTTACAAGATCAGGGGAGAAAGTTTCACACCAGTCTGTTAGATAATAAAGAAATACTGAGTAAGAGTGGTTGGGCTGGTTTCTGTGACAATGGCTGTTGCAGCAATACATGTATAACACCTGATGCTTACAAATTGCTTATTTTTTTTTCTGATTGACATTAAGTGCATATATGGCCTGAGGTAGTAAAACTGAGCAGTGAAACTAAAGGACAACAATAACATTTTTCTTGAAATAAAAAATCTGATTTGTTTGATAGCTAAGTAAAAATTGTATTAACTACTTAACAAGATCTCCTACTGTGTTTTGCTCTGGCAAACAGAATGGATACACTTAAAGAGGAACCCCAGCCTTGTATCAGGATCCACTCAAACTGCCCTCCCCACTCCCTGTTTGCTGGGACACGGGCAGCAGTACTTGGGCTGCACAGAGGCAGTAAGAGCTCTTGAAGGTTCTCAGGCTTTGAGCTGCTATTGCACTGACAGAGCACAGAAGTCTCCTGGTGTTTGATAAGAGTTTTCACTGCCCTCTGACGTACAGAATTGTGTAAGAGGAAAATATGTAGAAATCTGCCCCTGAGAAAGGAACAAAAATCAGACCTTGTGTACTTTTTTCTACCATGAGTAACTTCTGTTAGTATTGGCAGAATTTGTTCTCATAAGAACATCATAATATGATGTAAAAACAGAATCGTTTCCCCTGTTTTTTCTTCTTCCGATCTTTCTAACCCCTCAAAAATTGTAATTAGTCACAAGAATGTTCTGACTCCTCTTGCTATTTAATCACAGTTGTCTCATCTGTAGAAATGTTCTCTGATTCTTGTGTGTGACTGGTATAAAAAGCTGGAAAATAAAATTTGTAGAGGGCCTGGTACTCATTTGTTTATTGTGCTTAAGCTTGCTGCATCCTTCTGGCTTTGTGATATTTCTGTCTTTTTAATTTTGTTTTGACATCCCAGCTTTTCAGTTCTAGTACTGAAATAGATCTAGGACTACTGGCTATTTGATTAAATTCCCTTCCAAAAACTGCCTGTCACTAATAATCCATGTATTTATTCGGGTCAACTCACTTTTCTTTCCATCATGTAAAACCACCTTTCCTCTTACAAATTATGAATGCTTACTGTGGTTCCCAGAATGCTCAAATCTGTCTGAATGCCAGAGAAATTCTGGAAATAGGTTTTACTTATTCATAGTGGATTATTTTGGAAAAATTCAGAACTTCCTGAAAGGACTCAACCCTGAGCTCTAGGGTTAGGCTAAAGCCAGAACTGTGTCTCCATTAGAAGTGGCAAGAGCTCAGTTGCAGGGGAACCAAGACTTCCTCTTGGGTTGTTTTTAAACCAAACAACTTCTGGCTTTGCAGATTCCAGGTTTTCTTCACAAACAAGAATACAACCCCTTTCCTGTATATTGTCATCTTTTGTACTAGCAGACTTCCATAAAACAATGAAAAAACCTTTAAAAAGTTGCAATTGATGTTTGAAGTAGATTGAAAAAGAAGTATTTTTTCCTCGAGACATCCATTACAGAGTAAACTGGATTCCTGGCAAGGCTTTTAAGAGAAAAGGAAAGACAATAAGCAGTTACTCATTTACTTCCAATCTTAAACCTTTGCAGTGTTTTGTACTTGGGCTAATTAAGCACCTTCCCTAGAAAAGATAATAATTTGCTATCTTATTAAACTGCATAGGATAAATTTTCTAGCCACAGATACTTCCGTAGGTTTTGAGTTACACATAGAAACTCAAGTTGTGTGTGCAAATGCTGGGTAAGTTTTGGGGTAAAATTCTGTTCTGTTTGAATAGGTAAATGCAGAGAAGAACTGAGCATTTCCTCCCCTATGAATAGTTGCTTCTAGAAGTACAAAGCCTGTCCCTGTGCCCCATGCTCTTAGTCTCAAGCTTTTGTGACCATTTAAAAACTTTTTTTTCTATATTTAAAAAAAAGAAAAAAGCAACAGTTGCCACTTGTTTCTTAGATCAAGTTAACTTAATGAAAAATTACACAGAGTCTCTCTCCTGTGATTTCAGACTTTGTTCTGTGGCCCAGGCTACAGGACAAGAGTAGAATGTTGCACATTATCTATCAGAATTTTTAATTGAGGAAAACAAGGTCAGATTATAATCAAAGACTCTCTCTTCCATCTATTGCACTGACTCAGTATTTTACTTGTGCAAGTGTTCACACCAGTTGTTTTCTATAATAAGCTTGGATTATAGAATTTCTGTAAACACTCAGCATATAATGTTAAGGAAAATACTACATCATGAGTGAGGAGTCTAAATCACTGTAAATGCTAAGTGAACTCTCTAGTCTAGAGCTACCATTGTTGGAAGGTTATTCAGGTGAATAAAACCCTTGGGAAACACTGAAAACAGCTATCTGGGAGAGAAACTACACCAAGTTTTGTGGGGATTGTTTTTTGCTTAGACTGTAATCCCCTCTGACACACCAATTGCTGTGCATTTCCTGTAGCAAGCACTGGAAGCTCTGCTGTTTCCAGAATAGGTAGATAAGCCTCTAAATAGGCACAAGAAAGAAATAAGAAATCATGAAGTTTGTAAGTCTCTATAAAATACTCCATACTCTAAATAGTCTAGCATTACAGAAGTGTTTTGATACAGTGAAATTTCTCACGTGCCTACTCCATTTCCTTTTATTGAGGAAAGAGGAAGTTTACTGAGAACATCACTGTTATATTTCAGTAACATGCAGTGGCCTTGCCTTGAAGGTGTCCTTGATGGTGCATTGATGTGAACAGGGCACCTCATGCTGTCCTGTGAAGTCTAATTACCCTTAAATTAGAGATTGAAGGCATGAGGTGTAATTTGAATAGCTAAGTTTGGCTTCCAAATGGAGTTGGAATGGAGATACTTTCACAAGTTCATTGTGTCAGTCTATTATGCATTACATTTGAAATGTGATAAATATTTATTTGGCACGAGTTTGGGATGATTTCATTACAGATCAAAATCTTATACAGCCACACGCAAGTGCCAGTAACACTAAAAGCATTATTGTGCCTCCTGTTTATTTCATATTTCAAGAGAAAATGGTTACAGGAGAATTTCATATGGGATTTTTAATAAAGTTTCAGTCTTTCAGTCACTTGATTGAAAGTGTAAGACTTGTGGGGAAGGCTATTAAAATGTAACTTGGTTAAACACCAGTTAAAAGCCTTCTACATATAAAACCATGGAGTCCAATAGAAAAGTATGCAGCAGACTTTTTGAAGCCATATCTGTATAGTTACACATAGGCTTTTTTTTTCCCAATGTAACATCACTTTTGTTTGGAAAACTCACCTCAGTACCCAAACTCAGTTTCATGTTCCTTATGACTCTTGGGCAGAATATGCTATGGATAGTCCTGAGTTACTGTTTCTATTCATCCATCAAGAATGATAATTCTGCCCTGAGACAGAAGAATTGACCACATGGAACCTGAGAGTCTATTTCTTGCCTTTTTAAAAATTTAATTAAATTACATTTTGCTTCACAGCTTTATTTATAACATGTTTCAACAGGGAAGATTCCCATAAAAATTAAACTCCTTTTGGGTAGCTTAGTCTTTATGTGTACAGTAATTTGCAAGCTTAATCTTTCCTAATAATGTCATTGCTCTCCTCTTGTATGGGTAGTGTGTAGCACTTTTGTCTGAATTTATAAGCTATTCTTTTTCAGGAGCATGAGTACAAATTCTAAAGATTCCTTCTTTCTGCAATGCAAAAAGAATTTCCCAACCTCTCATACTTTTTTTTTTTCCTTTCTTAATATAGATCTAATAGACACTGAAAAAACCTCCGTCATCACTGTCAGATACTTTGTAAGTATACCTGTGTGTGTGCATGAGTGGCAGGTTTTATATGAACAAGTTTGCACTTTTGGGTCCAAGTTTTTCCAGATGATGTGTATTAAGAATTAAAACTGACTTTTGTCAAGACAGAATTTAAGTTAATATGAGCCCATTCCTCTCCTGCCTTTCTAAATTAATCAGCTTTGGTTGCTGGTATTTTTTACCAGTAGTACTACTGAAAAATCTACTTTTCAGTCTGAATAAAAGCAATGGTACTGTCCCATTAATTTATTCCCTATAGTCCCACAAGTCTGATTTTTATCCAAGTCATTTTGTCTGGTCATATGCTTTTAGTTGGAAGGTGGAGAGCAGTGAGAGTTCTCTAGAGGGTTTATTTTCACTTCCAGCTTTGCATCTAATCATGGGCATGCACTGAAGCTCTCTTTCTGTAGTCTGAGCACTTATGGCTGGCTTCTGGTTTAAATACATGCTCAACTGCTGCTTCTGGAGCACTGAATTAACTGGAATTAAAATGTCATGCAAGATTTGTAGGCTAAATCAGTAAACCTTCATTTTAGAGAACTGGAGCTTAAGGAAGTAAAATTATGTCTCTTCTGCTGAGGTTTGACTATTTTCTGAGCAGCTGATGATGATGAGTTTAGAGCAGAATAATATCCATTTTAAAAGAACATAGCATTCACTTTTTATAAAAAAAAATATTCAGAATGCTTTATTTTCTGCACAGATCTGAGCTTAGTTTATTGTAGCACACATTCACTTGTAAATTTATTCTATGGGCTCAATTAAAAAATTAATGTGGTGATAATGCTATTTTTAGTATCTGCAGCTCTCAATCTTACATTACACTAAATGCTGTTGATATTGGCAACAACACAACTGCAGATTTTTAAATTCTCATTAAAAATCCCAACAACCAATTTTGCAATAAGCCAGGGCATTACTCACACCCCTGGGTGTCTGAGGTGCTGCTTTTTTGTTAGTTCACATTGGCCTTTTATTTTTCCTGCTGTGTGCACAGTTTAGGATGTGTTTGCAGTCTGTGTTTGCATGTCATCCAGGTGAAGATAAAAACTTATATGTTTGACATGCCAGTGCAGACCAGTTACAGACCAGAGGGCTAAGCCCAGGTGTGCTTTGCTATGATGCTTTTGTTTTCCTCCCACTCACCTTTGGTCTTGATTCAGGTCCAGTTCTCTTTAATGAGAAAGTATTTCTAACATGCAGACAAAACCTTACCAAATTGTGCTTTATTTTATATTGGATTAAATTGGTCCAATTGGATTCCATTTTCCATACCTGGAGTTCTGAAATGCCTCTATTGAACTACTTTTTTTCAACAGGGGAAAACAAATTTGTGAAATCTCTTTCCAAGTGTCTGACATTTATAGTTGAAAACTAATAGGTTAAAAATCCAGTTCCTGGGCAAAGTTAATGAAGCCATTTTGGAATATTACATCATTTTAGATTACAACATGAAAAATTTTGAGGACTTTATGTCAAGACACACTTGTTCTAATCTGAATATAAATTGATACAATATTCTGAAAAGCAGTAAAGAAATCTACTGCATTTTTTCTCTGTAGCACAAATATTTAAGGGGAAAGCAGCTTGTTGACCTCTGTAATTACGCAATTGTAGCATTGCTCAAGTGACTTAAACACAATATTATGATGTGAAGGACAAACTCCATCTCAACAGCCCTGAACTATTCAAACAGAGATAGCGGGGAAAAGTCTTTGAAAAGTAAATATTTGCGGATACAACAAACAAGTATGGAAAAGATTCATCCTCTTTTACCTCCAGAGCTCCCCTGCTCTGTCAT
Source organism: Calypte anna (assembly GCF_003957555.1). Classification (NCBI taxonomy): domain Eukaryota; kingdom Metazoa; phylum Chordata; class Aves; order Apodiformes; family Trochilidae; genus Calypte; species Calypte anna. Next base: position 15,403,045 of record NC_044247.1, on the reverse strand, counting down.
GCAGCTTACATGCCTCTTAAAGCAGTTACTTCAGTCTCCTTTGTCTTGATGCATTTGAAGTGAAGTCATAGGACTAAAACTAATGAACTGACTGTAACATTACTAATTTAATTCTTTTTTTTTTTTTTTCTTTTTTTTTCTCTGCTCTCTGCTTGGCTCTGGTCATCACCCACAGGTGTCCACTGTTGGCTCTCAAAGGTTACTAAAATTTTAGCAGCTGCTCTGAAGCAGAACTACCTAAGCTTCACTTACTGTTGCATCTCCCTACATCACACTGTGCTGCTGCTTTGCTCTTGCCTGCCTCAGAACACAATAAGAGATTTTCTTTTTTTTTTTTTTTTAAGTACCTGCAATGAAACTTAAGCTAGAAGTACGTTCCATTCTCTTGCTGCCTGTGTACCTGTTAATATCTGTATACAGTATACTTGTTTTTATTCCATGGTATTTTCTTACCAATGCCAAGAAGAAAAAGGCAATGGCAAAACGTTTAAAAGCTAAACCCATCTCGGACAAGCCTGGGAGCCCGTACCGCTCTGTCACTCACCTTGACTCACTAGCACACATCAACATTCCTGGAGCAGACACATTGGACAAGCTCTTTGACCATGCCTTGGAAAAGTTTGGGAAGAAGGACTGCCTAGGGACCAGAGAAATACTGAGCGAAGAAAATGAAATGCAACCAAATGGCAAAGTGTTCAAAAAGGTAAAACTAATAATTTAATAATTACGTTCTGATCTGGTTTTGAGCTGTGTGCATCTTGCATCAAGATGGAGGTCCTAAGAGGTCTTCTTCCCTAGTCATCATCTGTATCTATTATGAAGTGGATGGTCTGTGTCATAAGAATAAAAGAATGCAGGATGCACTGCTTATTCTACTTCCAGAAAAACATTTATTTTAATGAATGGCAGCATGCTTGGGGTGTAAGGCACCAACTCATGAAGTTTGTTGAGCTGCACCAGCAGCCTCTTGGCATGACAGGTTTATTTTTTGTTTTCTTTTTTTTCCTCACCAGTTAATATTAGGAACTTACAGATGGTTATCCTATGAAGAAGTAAATGAGAAAGTGAATCGCTTGGGGAGTGGACTTACTGCCCTGGGACTAACCCCAAAGAGCACAGTTGTCATATTCTGTGAGACCCGAGCAGAATGGATGATTACAGCTTTAACCTGCTTCAAGTACAACTTCCCTCGTGAGTGCTGAACTGGGTTACTGCCAGTGTATTTTACAACCATTTCTGAGCACGAGTTATGGTCAAATTATTAGAAGTTTTCAGTCTTACTCTATGCATTGCAGAAAGCCCTAAAATTAACTTGCTCATACTTATGAGACTGTTTTTTTTCATTTTAATATAGTAATGTTCTAGATAGTAGAATGACACTTACTGTTTAATTGGGGTTTTTTAAATACTCTGAAGAGTGCAGTGGTTGTTTCTTCCCCTTAAAATGTGGAATGTTCAGTGGAATTGTAGTATTTTCTCTATATATCCTGACTTATGCACCCAAAACATGAAATGTTTATTAGGACAGAGAAACATGGTAAATAAAATCATATGCTAGTCTGAGGGGTTTGGTTTGTTGGGTTTTTTGTTCATGATAATTACATATATGGGAGGTTTTCTTAATTTTTATTTAAGATGTCAAACTCCCTAATTGATTTAGTGCATACACACTTCTTGGTGAAGTGGCAAGAGTGGTGGATGAGGGGAAGGCTGTGGATGGAGTCTCCCTGGGCTTCAGCAAAGCCTTTGACACTGTGTCCCATAGCATTCTCCTGAAAAAGCTGTCAGGCCAGGGCTCAGCCAGGAGCACTCTGTGCTGGGTTAGGAACTGCCTGGAGGTCACCAGAGAGTGGTGCTGAATGGAGCTGCATCCAGTTGGTGGCCATGGTGTCCTCCAGGGATCAGTGCTGGGCCCAGTCCTGCTTAATGTCTTCACTGATGATTTAGATGAGGGGATTGAGTCCACCATTAGCAAATTTGCAGATGACACCAAGTTGGGGAGTGTGGATCAGCTGGAAGGCAGGAGGGCTCTGCAGAAGGACTTGGACAGACTGGAGAGTTGGGCTGATTCCAATGGGATGAGGTTCAACACAACAACCCCATGGGGAGCTCCAGGCTGGGCACAGAGTGGCAGAAAGGGACCTGGGAGTCTGGATTGACAGGAAGCTATAGAACATTACTCTCTCTGTCCCTTCCACATGAACCCTGTTTCACAGGAATTTAAAATTCCTTTGGTCTTTGGAGACAAGAGTTTGAGGTAACAGATGATACTAAATGAAGGTATTTATTTTTCAGCAGAGATGCTGGGAAGAGGTGAACTGCTTGGTGTTTGTGAGACATTTTAAGGCATCACTGAGCCAGTCAGGGTTAAAAACAATCTGCAGCAGGGAAAACAACCTGATTCCTTAATCTGGTTCTCTGCCTTACCCCCATCAACAACTTCATGGGAATAAGCAAAGTAGCTGACAGTGCTGAAAGAGCTGCTGGTGCAAGTGCAGAGCTTTAAGGTGTGACCAGTGCCCTGTGGTGTGTGGCACCTCTCCCCCCGAGTTCTGGTTGCAAAAAGCCTGAGGACAGACACATGTTCTCAGCTGCTTACAGTGTGATTGTTTAGTGTGTTATTTTGGGGGGTTGGTGGATCTCTTTGATCTCTTCTGTAGAAGAGAATCTTTCAGTTGGAAAGGATCTACAAGGATCATCTAGCTCACCTGCCTGACCCATTCAGGGCTGACCAGCAGTTAAAGCATCTTGTTTAAGGCACATGTTTTTTAAAGCATTCTACAAATGCCTCTCAAATAGTGGCAGGCTTAGTGCATTGATCACCTCTTTAAGAAGCCTGTCCAGTTTGAACCATCCTGTCAGTAAATAAAAGCTTCCTGTACCACTGTCCTCCTGTAGGTCTCTTGTGACAAAATTCTGATGTGGAAAAATTAAAAGCTGTTTTGTTTCCAATTTAGAAAATTGTCCATTGACTTAATTTAACTTCCCCCCATCCCACTTTGCCTGCAGTGCTTCCCAGTGAGCTAACACAAAGGCTTTTGCATTTAGTATTACTTGAACATTTCACATTCTCCCTCTCCTTCCTCTAACAGTTGTTACTCTGTATGCCACCCTGGGTGAAGAGGCAGTAACCTATGGGCTCAACGAGTGTGGAGCATCCTATCTGGTCACCAGTGTAGAACTTCTGGAGAGCAAACTTAAGGTAATTTGGTACCAACTTCACCTGCTACAACCAACCTTAGAATAATTTCACAGTGCAGTGTTAAAAACTTACTTTCTCTTCTCTAGGCTGCACTGCCACAAGTCTCCTGTCTTAAACATATTATTTATGTGGACAAAAAGCCTATCAATAAATCAGAATATCCTGAAAATGTGGAGATTCACAGTATGCAGACAGTAGAAGAGCTGGGAGCCAGACCAGAAAACTGTAAGTTTATCTCAGAGAACTGATCAAGCAATGTTGGCAGTGATATCAGATCTAGGTTAAAAGGGATGTGGTAGAAAAAACCCAGAGCACTGATGCAGATCTCTTAGAAAAAGGCAGTTTTATGAACTGGATTTTCAATTCATCTTCTGGCTTTGTTAAATAAATGAAAAATTTGTTTAGTCTCTATTGTCTTGCACCTGTGCTCAAGTGTTAGGTATTTCAGAATAAAAATTGACTTTTAACTTCTAAACTATAACCAGAATAATTTAATTTTAAGCTACCACCTTTGTTTAAGGAAGTGAAGTAGAATCAGGTGCAGTGTTCCATTTTCTGCTGCTTTCACCTTTTATTCATTGTATTTTCACTATTGTTTCCTAAGAGGAGAAAACATGTTTGGTTTGGGGTGGTTTTTTTTAACTTGTTGGCTTGGAGAAGTCTTTTTTGTTAACCAATCTGTAGCTAAAAAGCACGATGGGCCAGAGGAACTTCCTCCAGTGCCTTCTCTCCCTTCCTCTGACCACTTGGCAGCACACTGCATTTGCCTTTGCTCAGGCACCTGCTTCACAGTGGTTGGATGACCAAGATTTTCACATTGATAAATTGCAGAAATAACAATTTAGAAAAGTAATCAATAACAATTTTTCTTTCATTTTGTAGCAAGCATTCTGCCAAGCAGACCTGTGCCTACAGACTTGGCTTTAGTAATGTACACCAGTGGCTCTACTGGGAGACCTAAAGGAGTGATGATGATGCATAAAAACTTAATAGCTGGAATGACAGGACAGTGTGAGAGGATACCTGGACTGGGGTAAGACTTACTTAGTTGTCAGGAGTATGGAGAGATAAAACAGAACATCCAAAAGTACAAAAGTTTACAGAAAGTTTCTTGCTTGCATCAGGTGTTACCAAATTTATTCAGTTTACTGTGAGCCAATCTTTAATTTAAATGAAATGTGTCTTGTGTTTGTGACCTGTTGTTTGAAAAGGGTGCTCTTCTAGCTCTTCTCATGTGCTGTTTCTACTTTTCTTAATTATCACCCTTAGCTTTAGGTCTGCAATGGATTTTTGTGCTCTAGTGGATCAGAAGATCCCACCAGATAAGGAGATCCCTCCTCTACTCAAACTTGGGAAATTTTTTCTTTAGATGTTCTCAAGCAGCTAGAAGCACTTTAGGAAGTATGGCAGGGCCTACCATGTTCACACTGTTAGAGAACACACATTCTGCTGAATCTGCTCAAATATACTTCAACAAAATGAGCAGAGAAGTAATAAACAGTGCATCAACAACAGCAAAACTGCAGACTCCCTCAGACTAACATTTTGAGGACATTTCTCATGAATGCTGGTGTTTTGGTCACTGCATTCACAAAGGGTTTAATAGCTGAAATAAGCTCTGTTGTTAAACTCCTTTTGTGATGGGATATAAGCCTAGTTCTGAATTGATGCTGAAAGCCTCTGGTAAGGAAAACCTCCAAGTTTCTTTTTTATTGAGAAATCTCTGAAAAATTATTTCCTGGAATAAGTGTCAGTGTTTCAGTGACCAACTCTCTTTCTACTAATGTATTTTAGAAGGAGGTGCTATGATGACTGTTAAGGATTTGGAAATCCCTGGTGATTATGTTAAAATAAGGCAATTTCATCTTTTTACTTGGTACCTTGGTACTGCCACAAGGATTAGAAATAGCAGTGAAGCACTAAGGAATCCTTGAGTTTCCTAGAAAACAGGGCAAACCTGTAATTCATACAGATTTGAGTAAGGTACAATTTTCCCCATTTTGCTTCTAAACTCTGGTTTGAAATTGCACCCTTGTGTGCAGAAGCATAAACCTCACTTGTGATCCAGTTCTTTCAAAAAGTAGTAACTAAGCACCCAGTAAAACTGTTAAGCAGTAATTTCAGTCCACTCGTGCATCATTGTTAATTAGATAATCCTTTCCTTTCCTAGACCCAAGGATACTTACATTGGTTATTTGCCTCTGGCCCATGTATTAGAACTGACAGCAGAAATTTCTTGCATCACTTATGGCTGCAGAATTGGCTATTCCTCTCCACTCACGCTATCGGATCAGGTGAGGGAGGAGGGGGAGCTGACATTTTCTTTTGCAGTCTGCATTCTCTCTCAGCTGTCCTCTTTCATTTAAGAACTGCTGGTGGATATGACTCTTTAGAAATGTTTGATTTTTTTTTTCTTCAGAAAATGATGCAAAATAACATTTCTGGTGAATATAGCAGCAGGTCATACATATAAATTTTATTAAAACCTTGACTTTTATGATACTTTGGAATTCTAAAAGAAAATCTAATAACTGCTTATAGTATTATCTACTGGGTATCAGGATAAGAACTACTATTAATAGATAGCTGAATGTAAGGCTGTTTTAAAGTGATGTTAGGTTTTTGGTCTCACTTTATCAGTTACTAAGCCAGAGGTTGTACTTGTGTTTAGCCATTTGTCTTTTTCCAGTTAACAATTAAGATAAATAAGAGCAAATGAATCTGGAAAAGAATGCTTTGTATGTTTTGCTGGTATAGAGATTACACCAGGCCAAAGAAACTCATGGAGAAAGTGGAGGAGAAAGCCAAAGCTAGAACTGAGGAAGTGAGAGAAAGAAAGATGTAGACTTAGAGGTAGACTTAGCCTAAGATGACTTAGCCAGGTTGGGCTTGTAAAACCCTCAGACTGTGAAATTGTTACCAATCTACTTTTTCCCATCATCAGCAGTGGGGGCGTGGAAATAACAGGGAACTTTTTTCTGAGGGACAGAAGAGATTTAAACAAATGATGTACTAATATATCTGCCCTTTCTTTGGTCCTTTTCTAAAGAGCTGGGTGATTTTTAGCTTCATTAATTCACATTATTCTCTTTTTACAGTCAAGTAAAATTAAGAAGGGAAGCAAAGGAGACTGTACTGTACTAAAGCCTACCCTGATGGCAGCTGTGCCTGTAAGTATGCACAAGTAGAAAGAATGGAATTTTTTTGCTAAATGTATCTTGTTCCTGCTAGCAAAATCTATTCACTTTTTTTTCTTTTGGAAATATTAGACAATATTATGCAGGTAAATTGAGCTGACAACAATGTACAGTTTCCCTTAAGTTGCCTAAATCCCAATCATGAAGATTTGAAGGAGCTAATAAATGAAAATGAGAGGTTTCTAATAAGACTTTAATATTTTGATCTCTGCAGTTTCAGAGTACACGATTTGTATAACTTTCATACCAATTGTGATTTGATTTCTGTTAAAAAGCACATAAATACTTCAAAATTTTGTGCTCTGTAACAGACTTGAAGGACCCAGTCTATAGAGTTCTGCTAAATACTTTACCAGTCTGAACACTTTTTAGGTTCTGTATATTTTAGTGAAAAGGTTATTATTTTAATAGAAATTCATTTCCTGTCTGCGAAAGCATTGTGGTTTCCTGTTAGGTAAGCTAGAATTACTGCAACCACATTGTTTTGAAAGTTGAAAATCTTTTCTTGGAAAAGAAACTGGTCAGATGAAATCTTAGTTCATTCCCTTGTGCTTGCCCTTTGCCATGGATAAAGTACAGCAGTAGGACTCCTCAGCACAATAACTCTTGCATGGCATACACCAAGTTTTAGCTCCAGAGATTTATCTAGACTTGAATTCAGAATTTTCTGAATTATTTTGTCACATGTGAAATACAGGTTGAGGTGTTGCCACTAATGAGAGCAGTGTAACACAGCAAGTTTCACTGCCCTGTGACATGTTACCCAAGATTTGTAGCTGTGGTTGACAGAGAAGGTACCTTCAGAATGAGGGGTGAAAAGTAGTCTAAAACCAAAGCTGAGATTTAAAAAGGTGTTGGTAGAAATGCAAGGGGTACTATGCTATGAATTACTGCAGTATTTCTGAAGGCCCTCAATAATTACTCAGTTTCTTGCCCTTGACTTGCCTGTCTGCAGCAGTTTTCTAATACAAGGTGCATACTGCAGCATGAGGGCTCTTTCAAGCTATGCTGGTGAGAGGAGAAAAGAGTGAATGGAGAGAAAAAGTAAGGCTAAGTCACTGATTTCCTACTGGATTTTTGACACTTTGTTCCACTCATTTCAAATAGCTCCAAGCTAGAATGGTCTATAATTGACTAACTGATCACACATTAGAAGCATTACAGTTAAGCATTGCCTAACCAATGATGCATTTTTGCTCTTACTGTTTTTTGCTCTTACCTGTTTCAAAGGGGGAATTAATGGGGTTTTTCAATTTTAACATGGAAATCAATCTCCACATGCTAGTCTATTCTATGTGGTGATTTTCTTTGCTTTTTTTTTCCTTTTAAAAAAACTTTGCAGGAAATAATGGACAGAATTTATAAAAATGTCATGAGTAAAGTCCAAGAGATGAACTACATTCAGAGAACTCTTTTCAAGATAGGCTATGACTACAAATTGGAACAGATCAAGAGGGGATATGATGCACCTCTGTGTAACGTGTAAGTACAATTCAGAGTCCCAGTGTACTTTGTTCCTTGTGATTTGAGATAGCTTAGATGATGGTTTTTTTCAAACTCTGACATCAGACAATTCTCCTCCAACATACAAATATCATCTAATGACTAACTGGAATAATCCATGTTTTTGCTGGAAAGGGGTGAGATACTTAATGGTAGGAATGACTCATCTTCAGACCAGATGACTGGTTAGTTTTCATTGGATTGCTTTTTTAGTAATAGAACTGGAATGTTTGCTTAGTTAAGTTACAGGAATTCTGCCATCTCTAAGTATTACGCAAGAGGTGTTGTTTTTAATTATCCCCACTGCCACTAAAAACTGCCAGTGATTAATTTTTAAGGTGTTCCAAATAGGATGAAAGGTTTGTGTCTTTTTCTAAAAGTGACCCGAGTGATTTTTTAATGCTTTGTTCCTTCTTTCAAGGTTATTGTTTAAAAAAGTAAAGGCACTACTGGGAGGGAATGTCCGTATGATGCTTTCTGGAGGAGCACCACTCTCACCTCAGACACAGAGATTCATGAACATCTGTTTTTGCTGCCCTGTTGGTCAAGGCTACGGCCTAACAGAAACGTGTGGAGCTGGAACAATTACAGAAGGTAATTAAAATGCTTCTAGAAATGCATAGTTTAAGATATAGATGTATATTGGAGCCCCAGTATTGGTGAGGTTTTTTTGTAAAGTCAAAATATCTGTAGTGCTCAACTGCAATAAAGTAACCTGAGATAAGCTACCACCTGGCTTATGGTTTGAGTTTATATTCCAAATTACAATCTTTGTATTTTTCTTTGTTCTGTCCCTAAGTTGCTGATTACAGCACTGGCAGAGTTGGAGCTCCTCTTATTTGCTGTGAAATAAAACTGAGAGACTGGCAGGAAGGTGAGTATTCAGTTGTTTGATTTCAGAGTCACTCATATAACCACTGCTTAGCTGGTTTCTTTGCCTGTCTGGTTTGCTAGGTGTAACACATAAATAATTGTTCTTGATCTTCTGAAATAATCATCACTCTGTGTGCATTAACTTCACGCTGAAGTTTCAAAACATTTTCTCAGCAGCAGAATGTACAAGTTACAAATAATTGTCTGGGGATTTTCTTGTTTTCAGGGGGCTATACTAATAAAGACAAGCCAAATCCTAGAGGAGAAATTATAATTGGTGGACCTAATGTCTCCATGGGATATTTTAGAAATGAAGAGAAGACAGCAGAAGAGTTCTCCACTGATGAGAATGGGCAGAGGTGGTTCTGTACAGGAGATATAGGGGAATTTCATCCAGATGGGTGTCTGCAGATCATAGGTTGGTCACAGTTTTTGATATCTTAATATATTATATCAAGATCTTGACTAAACATAATATGCTGTTAATCCTGTTGGCTTTGCCAAGACTAATCCACTTAAAGCTTATCTGCCTGCAGAATCACAGTGTAAATGAATTCACAGAAGTTCTTGCATCTGTAGGAGAATTTTTGAGGTTTTGCCATTTTCTGTGATACTGTCACTATCTAAATTTAACACAAGGACTTGAAAGAATATGTGCAAGATTAGTTTTTGGTATGAATTACAAAGCTTTAAAATCAGAGCCCCCATAACTTTCATGCACGTTGAGTGACAAGTTGAGTGCTACATAAACTTTTTAATGGAAGCCTTTATAAAGTTGACAGATTATGTATATGCCATTAGCTGCTTTAAGATTTTAGTAATGTTTAAGATTTTAATTCATGTTTATTTAGAAGATTTTTCCTTCCCCCTTGACTTCTAGATCGTAAGAAAGACCTGGTGAAGCTACAAGCAGGAGAATATGTATCTCTGGGCAAAGTAGAGGCAGCACTGAAGAACTGTCCATTGATTGACAATATCTGTGCTTATGCCAAAAGGTAACAGTGATATCAACTTAGAAACTCCATGTGGGGTAAAAATGCAGTACAGGCTCAGCTCTCTGATGATGCATTGTTGGTTTCTATTGGACAAGTAGCACAGGTGCCCACATTCCCTAAAACCTGAAGAAATGACCTCTGGTTTTCTGGGGGGCATTTCTCCTATCCTCATACATTCCAGTTCCATCCCATCCATTCCCAAACAAGTATCATTTTATTTAGCATGGTTTTTGGCTTTCTGTCAGAATATGAAAGAAAAGTTCATCTGGAAATAGTCAACTTAGAGGCACTACATGAAGGGAAAATGAAGAAAAGTAGCTAAACACTAGCTGGAAAGCTAAACTGAGATTTGTACTTGTGAAATTATGGTAAAACATGATAGCCAAACCTAACACTATAAAACAATTTAGAATACCTTTGATAAGTCAGTTTTGAAGATCTACTGTACAAGAATGATCTGTAGGAAGGAATGACTACAGTTCAAAGAGCACTCTGGACCTGTGTATCTAACATCAAGTAAGCATTACACCCCAAAATGGAAATCTCAACTATTTGCATCTTTTTTCCCTTCCTTTTCTTGCCATGCTGTGGCAGTGACCAGTCCTATGTGATCAGTTTTGTGGTTCCTAACCAGAAGAAGCTGACAGCATTAGCTGAGCAGAAAGGCATCAGTGGCACCTGGGTAGATATTTGTAACAATCCCACAATGGAAGCTGAAATACTGCGAGAGATTAAAGAAGTGGCAAACAAGAGTAAGTAAAATAGTATTTTGTGTTAACCAATCTTTAACCAGCAAAAATTTTCACTAACTGCTCTTCCTTCTCTTCCTGTTGCCTCCATCTCTGCCAAAGCTTAATAGTTTAATCAGAGGCAAAGACCACATCAGATTGTTGCCCATTATCCCAGGAACTCACATACTTTTTGGTCATACTGAATACTTCATAATTTTTAATATTCTTAAAAAGTTGCTTGTCTAATACAGGTAAAATAAAGCCCAAAAGAGCTTTGAGTTTGGAAGGAAAGTTACAAGACATTTGCTGGTAAGAAAACTAGTTAAGCAAGCTATCTCAGCTTTTTTTCCCATGCAGCTTTGTCCCCTACAGCTTTGAACAACCATGATCCTTGCAGCTGTCATGGCTTAAAAGCCTGCTGATGCTGTGGGGCTGAACCATCAAAAGCTTCCTCAGTCCTTTATGGGACCCAAATTTAACAAACTAACTGGGGGAAAAAAAGCCTCTAAAGCATTTGGCACCTCCTTCAAGGAAGTAAACTGGACTTAAGCACATGCTAAGCACTGCCTCTCAAACTTCAAAAGAGGAGAATCTGCCTTTTGAAACAGAAAAGGAGGATGAAAGGCACTACTAAGCCTGGCCTTTAAAAATAAATAAATAAATCGATCCCTAGGACTCAGAGTCGGGTCCATGTTTTGTGTCATGCACTAGGCAAATTACTATCCCTATAGCTTTGTTTATTTAAAAAAAAATAAATATTTGCTTACACATTCTTTTTACCTTCTAGATAGCAATATACCATTGAGAACCAACTAATTTGTTTTAAATAGTTATGGGAAAAAGTTGCAAAGAGATCATTCTCATTTTTAGTGGAAAATAATACACCTTCCCATGACCAGACGTATGTCTAAATGAGATGAAACAGTAGATGACAATAGCAGTTTGAAGTTGCAGACAGAAGAGCTCCTGGGGACAGATTTACAGCCAGCTTCAATCCCAACTGCCTGCCATGTGCTGCCGCCCAGAGGCTGTGCTGCCACCAGCTGTCCTACAAATAAATAATGCAAGTCTGTGGCTGTGGGATCCTGTTACAGGCTGATATGCAGGTGCTGAGAGCCTGGAATGTTGTGTTGCACACGTGGAGCAGCTCCCTGCCATGTTCCTGATGTCCCTGCTCTTCTCCCTGAAGCAGTTATCCCCCTCCTCCCTTGCTTACCCCTCACTGGGGGATTGTCTGGGCAAGAGCTGGGAAGAGGTTTGGTTGCAATGAGGCTGAGCATGTGCCAAGCCACTGCTTCCAGCTGAAGGGAAAATAAGGGATCAAGGTAACAAAAAATACAGAAGACTCCCTTTATTTTGAACTCTAACCAAACTCTTAGGAAGGAGAAACTTGAGAAAGAATCTTTCAAGCACGGAAGGTATAAAAGTACTTCATTATAATTTAAATGTGATGCATATGCAACTAGTTCTAGTTAATCTAATTATTACTGCATTGCTATACTAAAGATAAAGCTGTAGATTTCAGCGAATCCCCTTGAGACAGTACTCTCAGATCTTGAGGCCACACTCATTTGTTGCATGCTTTTGATTTTGCACTGTCACGTCCAGTACAAGCTCCAAGTACAGTGTTATTAGGATATCTGCACACTGAGCAGCACTCAGCACTGGTACTAGATTAAATTTGCTTGTGGCCCTTCTGTAAAGTTAATGAATTAAGCAGGACACCACATTACCCAAGCTACAGGGTGTGCTGCTTACTTCAGATTAATTCAGATACTGAATGAATGAATATTTCATTTGGCTCTGTATCACAGTCATGCTTTTGTTTTTCCTGCAGTGAAATTAGAAAGGTTTGAGATACCCATCAAGGTACGGCTCAGCCCTGAACCATGGACCCCAGAGACTGGGTTAGTAACAGATGCTTTCAAGCTGAAAAGGAAAGAACTGAAAAACCATTACCTCAACGACATTGAAAGAATGTATGGAGGCAAATAAAACAAGCTGTGAGCAGACAGTTGTGCAGAGTTCCTTCTCATGCCTCAGTCTTGGATGTCTGTGTATACTGTAGATATCGCACATTCAGAAAACACACCAAATGGAGGAAGGTTTTTACAATCTCTATGAAGTACAACAGAATATTTTAGACTCCAAATTATTAATTATTAGCAGGTTGGACAGTGATGGTCTTCATAGATTTTCATGTGATCATCTACAGATTGGAGGCAGACATTATGTGAAGCAGCATGACCTGGTAATTTTATTATTATTGTTTCTCTAGCATATTCAGACTGTTTGCAGCTTCTCTTTTACTTCATTCTGAAGACTGGCCTATATTTCAAAGTGAAAAATTAATGTAACTGTGATTTTTCTGTCATAGTAAGATACCTAGAGAGGCAGGAAAAGAGTATTTAAAGTCTACCATTCTCCATTTGAAAACAAACAGGACAACATTAGTCAAGAACTTCCTAGAGATTACTAATAATGCAGTGCTTGAGAATGGATGAATTATTCTGCACATCAGTTAGTGTCTTGCATATTTACAGTGCCTAAAAAAGAGTACAGAGTACACTTACTGAAATGAAGGTGAACTGAAAAGCTTTGTAAAACAAAGTTATTTGAAATTTCATTCAAGAGCATTGAATTAACTGTTTCAACTTCCAACTCACCAAATACGTTTTTACTTGCCATTGTGTTTTAATTCAAGCAGAGCTTTCCACTAGAACACACAGCATAAAAGACAACAGACTTGCACTGCTACAGGAGGTACTGATGAGAAATCATCACCTGAAAGCAGAATGCACAACTTGCATCTGGCAAACAACAGTGAAATTGATGGCAGTTGTCTCTAAGTAGATTTGAAACTCCAATGAGTTTTGTTTGTTGAGTTTTTTTAAGGGGTGGTTGGTGATTTTAAGGCACTGATCTTCTAGATCTTCACATACATGTGAGTAATGGTACAGGCTACCTGTATGTAATGTAGAGGATCAGGGACTAAAAGTCTGTATTCAGTTTATGAAAGGTATTTCCGTTCACCTTTTAAGCATGGCAGGCATAACAAGGCAACCAGAAACCAGGTTGTTTCATGGAGTCTTGTTTTACTTATGGAAAATAGTCTGTGGCCAGGAAACTTTGGTTTATGGAACTCATAAAAAGGGACAGAAACTTTACAGAAAACTGAAACTCTTTACAGAAACTTATAAAAATGTTCGCTTATTAACTGGAAGTCATAGATGTGAAGAAGTGGGAAGAGACAGTAATAGTTCATAATTTTGTGTGCAGAATCCTGTGTCTTCTTTTGAATTGTAAATGAGTTCCTGCATCCCTGCTAGCTCTTCACACTTGAACCATAAATGCTGTAAAAAAGTGGAGGCTCTTGATACTGTTCTACTTTGCACTTTCTTAATCGTTTTATATATGTTGCTTACATTTTGTACAGCTGTGGCCCTCAACTGCTACATATTACAAATTCATTTTAAAAGTATTTATAGATTTCTATTGATAATATTTGTGTTGTGTATATGATGGTTAAGAATTATTTGGTATTGTTGCTGTACAGAAAGCAAAAGATTTTGTACAATGCTTGTCTTGAAGATACTAGCTTGCAATTTCAGGGCAGTTTTTCCCTTTATTGCATGTATGTGTATATTTCTTTTTTCCAGTTCAAACAGATTTTGGCAAAAATAAATTATGGCTATATAATCATTAAACTAAACTAACCCTTCACCTTGGGACCAACTTCAAGCTTCCCCAAGCATAACTTTCTCTGACCAGTCCAGAACACTGCCAGCTCATCTTCCAAGAACACCGAGGGGAAAAAAGGAAAAATATAAAGCTGACTGTATCTAGCTGTGCATGGAACTAAAATGGTCACTAAAAGGAACGAGGAAATAGCTTTTCTAAAAAGGAAAATTATTTTTTTAAAGACACATAGGGTTGGTTTATGATAACACAAAATGCTTCCCATATCCTATCTGTAAATGCCTCTGTCCTGGAACAACATTACCAGTTTTTCAGTATTTAAAATTGGTCACTACTAAATAGCCTTTAGTCAGCCTGTTAGCATCACAAGAGTTAAACACATGTAAGAAACTTATTTGCACTTCAGTCTGTCAGCAGGTTGTATGATTATTTTTTTTTAACCATGAATGTATTTCTATGAAATGTATTTTATCTAGGCTGCAGGTATCTTGTGTCTTGGTTGACTGAGAATTACTGTTTCAATATATACACACATCCACACAGCATTAACATTTCAAAAGTGGAATACAGTTTAAATGGTTCAACAAATTTGTGTTCTGGAAGATCTTTATTATGTTGCACAAGTTATTTCTTGTTACCATTCACACATTTTCTCTGAAACTGAGCATACCTTAAGAAGTTCTCAAAAGCAGCAGATACTGAAAACAAAGCCTAGAGTGGGCCTTGTTTTCCTTTCAAGAAATGAACTAAATGTGGATGTGCTGCAAAAGACCATCTTTAGCACACAGCAGCTTTCCAGACTTTTGGAGAGGTGAAGGATTACATCAGGCTGCCTTCAAAGCTGAGGATTATTTGCAAATATAATACTTGCAACTATGTAAAAAAATTATCCTTATTTTTAATGAATTCTAAATCCTTTTGTGAGAGCTTGTGGAAATTTGGGATGAGCAAGTATGTCATTCTTGCTATCAAAAATGAGGAAGTCATAGTGTATGGCTTCAAAACCTTGATAGAGGTAACACAAAATCCTATGCTTGACTGAAGGACATACAAGACAAGACTGAAGTGTGAGGGAGCAGCTTATTTACTAAATGTGAAGGTCCCAGAAACCTCTAAGTAGATGCAAGATATTCATGTTGAGAATTGAAGATTATACTCCTATGTCTGAGAAACAAGTTCAAAGAGAAAAAAAAGAAAAAGCAAGCAGCATTTTGGCCATGTCTGATCCAAGACTGTATTTATAACCTCTACTTCAAAAAACAGGATGTCTAGAGAAAGATGACAGCCACAATAGCAGTGAGGTTAGCAAGCTTGATCTGTGATTATAGTTGTTTAGCTGGCCTGAGGAAAAATGGCACATAAGGAGATTAACCTTCAACTACATACAATGTTACTTACCCAAGGCACAGAAAAGCTGTCACCAGTGGAAGAGGAGACAGAAAGAGTTACCCTGAGTGACACTTACGACATTTTGAAAGAAACACAGAAATTCAAGTAATTTCCTTACTAAATACTGAATTAATAGATCAAAATCTCTGCCACTCAAGATCTCAGTGAAGGTCAGACACCCTTCAGGAACAGCTTTGACACAGAACTTTGGGTGAGAGCTAGAAGAGAAGACCTGGTATTTTGTACCTAATGCCACTGAAGATCTTGCAAGGGGGGGAAAAAAAAAAGTATAAAGCAATGAGCTATTCCATTAGCAGCAGGTGAGCTGGTGTTTAACCAATCCAAAGCAATTGCAGTGCTTGTTATAACATCAGGAATCTTTAAAGAGTATAACACTGTGTAGAGAGCTGCCTGTCAGGAAGCCAGATGTTGAACTGCAGTTCCCAGACACTTTCTGGCTGTATCAGGATCAGGACATGAGCTAAGAATGTGTGTCTCTAATTTTCAGTCAAAAAATAATCCCCAAATCTACCACATAATTTCAAAAAACTAGATTGTATTCTAGTGGTAAATTAGTAATGATCTGCAGTTACATCCAATGCAAGAAATAAATTCCCATTATGTATTTAGTTTTGGTGTGGCTTGTCTTTTTTTTACTGAGCCTGTCTAATGGCTAAACTCTACTACATGACAGTAAATCATTTTCCCTTTTGGAGGATAAAATTCAAGCATCAGGACCTTAAAAATAACAAATCTTGTGCTTTTTTTGCCTAAGGTATCACAAAGGTGATTTGCAAAGTACAGTCAGTGAAGCTGCTACATGGCATGCTGAATGATGCACAGAGTAAACTCAGGTATTTTACAGCAGTGTGACTTGACCTGGATTAATAAACAAAACACTTCCAGTTAACTCAGTGCTGCTGAGAATGGATTGATTGCCTTTTTTTTTTTTTTTTTTTTTTAACACAACAGGATTACATCGGTCCTGGAGGAACAGGACTACATTAAGAACTCATTTGCTGTTGGCCTGTTATCTTCTCATTCTGACAGAAAGGGGGTGTAGTTTGTACTACTCCTTTGCAACGGGGAAATGCAGTATCTAGAATCTTCCTACACCTTTAATGGGGAGAGACATTTTGAAGAAAATCAACAACAGGCCAAAACCTGGTCTCCCATTTTGAAACACCAATAATCTGATTAATGATGAACATTCACACAGATGCCAGAAGTCCCTATGTTCCTCTTGCTTATCTCTGCATACACTTGTCTTCTATTCCAGAGGGGTGACCACACCTACACTCTCCCCATTATTTCTGAAAATCCAGACTCCAGGCACAAATACTGCTCCCTCCAAAGCAAGATCTTGGATCATTAAAGCAAAATTTAATCATATCATAGGATGGTTTGGGTTGGAAGGGGCCTTGAAGATCATCCAGTTCCAACCCTCCTGCCATGGGCTGGGACACTTCCCTATAACCCAGGTTGCTCCAACCTGGCCTTGAACACTTTCAGGGAGGGGGCAGCCAAAGCTTCTCTGGGCATCCTGGGCCAGTGCCTCACCTCCCTCATACAACTTACTTTTTTAAAAGGCAGATAAAGAAGCAGCAGGGGAAGTAACTTAGCAGTTCTTGATTTGAAACAGTGCTGGACTATTTTAACAGGTTTCTACTGAGCCTATTTCAGAATAAAACTAGCCTAGCTACAACTTCAGGTAGCGAGTCCACAGATTGCTCAAACACTTAACAGAAGCCAGGAGCTCTTGCTGGGGTTTTTATTTGTTTTAAACAACACAGTATCTAAGCCAGACCTTTCCTGTTGGTTATAGATCAGCTTATTACTTATGGCACTCCCCTAGGGAGTGAACATGAAGAATGCATCACTGTTCTCCATAGCTGCCTGCCCTACTTTACTTTTTGTCATTCAAGTATAAGCAAACACAACCTTTCCCAATCAGCCTGTTTTCATAAACTTTAATCAGGGCCACTTAACTAGGGCCACTCTGTCCCTGTGTTCAAAATATGGTACTTGCCCTATAGAGTTTAGGGTAATTACCTCCCCAAGCCAATAACTTCACTACATTCCAGAACACGTTTGTCCCTTCTGTAATAGTCTGGCTCTCACCTTGTGACTGTTTTTCCTTGCTATTTTTAAAACCTGGATCTCTGCTCTGAACACCTGCAGCAGAACAATAATGACACTGCAGTGAGGGGTTGAAATACTCAGGTGGTGACAGGGACTTCTTAAGGAGCTCTGCAAGTGAAAGCTATACCACAATCCAAGCTGAATTTCTAACAAGTCAGCCCAGTTCAATTTTTAACCTACACACAGCCCCTTCAAAGTGTTTACTGGCAAGCAGAGTCCTTACTTTCATAAGAAGGATGCCAAGAAAATTGTTCACAACAAAAAAATAATGCAGAAAGCAAATTAAAACCTGGCACTGTGTGAAGAAAGATTTATCACTCTGGTTTTTGGCTTCTTCACATTCAGCCCTTCTAACTGCAGTTAAAGCTATGATCTATTGTTTTTCCTGTTTCATTGCTCTTGCCTAGCACCAATACACTTTCAGTAGGTCACCTGTAGATAATTAAAAAGCAAGAAGCCAGCAACACATCTGAGCTAAAACCTTTGCTTAAAGGAGACATGATTTTGTGAAAGGACTCAGAGAGAGAAACCCAACCCATATGCACAACAGAAATGCATCTTACTGACTAGTCAGCAATCTCCCACTTTTATTCTAGAACTTACACATTCCACTGATACTGGGGGGAGAGGGGTGGAGATTGTAACTATCCTTAAACCAGAGGGTATCTCAGTTATATTTCAGTGATAGAGAAACAAAAAAATAATGGACTGTGACTCTTAGGGGAAAGTGGCAAAAGGAAGAGAGCGCGTAGTGTTGCAAAACATCCCATTTTACTAGTAGTTCATCTGGAACAACTTAAAGACTCAAAGAGAAGCATTATGGAAAACCAGGTGCTATTCTTTCAAAGCCTAACCCAGCAGGACTTAACTCTTATGAAAAGCCCAAGTCAACACCACACCAATGTGACCCCCCAGACAGGCACTCATTCTGGTCTGCTGCTAAAATCCCTTTCCCTGAAAGCACTGAGAGGAAAATGGGATGGAACACAATGATCAGCCCCAGCCACATCCTGGAAACAAAGAAACTACACAATATACGACTAAATGCTGGGGAGGTTGTGAATCTGTAACACACACAACTGTCACATTCACCTACAAGCATGATGAAGACTGAATTTAAAAGATATCAGATAAACAACCCAGGAGCAGAGAAAATTTGAGGCCCTCAGAACATTCAAAGCATTTTTTAGAACAATACATTAACTATGGGCACAGAACCTTAGGAGGAAAAACAATAAATAAAGACTTGCCTGTCTGCTGCAGCTTCAGTCCCTCTCCAGCACAGACATTCTGGGGACAGCTCAGAAATCAGCCTCCTTTCCCATTTCAACATTCAGTCCTCTCCAGGCCTTTCTGCTTAAGATCCTTTTCAGCTAATTACCAATTGTTTTAGTAACTCCATTAATTCTGCCTGTGGGTGCCTGACCACCACACCTATTGCTGCTCAAGCTCCTGTGGCCCACCACCTTTCTTTGCAACACATCATTGCTTTGCTCTTACTGCACTCCACAGCAAAGCAGCTCTGAGCAGTGACTTGCTCTAGTTGTGTCAGGATGGGGTGCTGGATGGGTGCTGGCTCTTGTGCAGGGCAGCAGCAGGTACCCCACAGCCTCCCTCAGCAGGCAGGGCTCAGATGCCTGTGGGTTTTGCCACAAGGAGCCCTGCAGCAGGGCTGGTAAGCTGCCGAGGCTTTAATGACCTCCAGCCAGCTCCTCCCTGGCTTTATTTTGGTGGAGATGCATTTTCCCAAGAGTTTGCTTTCATTTTGCTTCTGTAATTCAGGAAGCCTGTGAAGGGATCTCACTTTGCTGTCTTCTCTGAGTGAAACAGAGACTCTTCTCAGTTCTCTGCTCTCGTCCTGAGGGAGAGGGAGCCCAGCAGGTCCTCAGCAGGGCTCTGCATTGTCACCTGCACAGGACCTGCTTGCTCCCAGGGGCACAGCTTTGAGGG
Source organism: Calypte anna (assembly GCF_003957555.1). Classification (NCBI taxonomy): domain Eukaryota; kingdom Metazoa; phylum Chordata; class Aves; order Apodiformes; family Trochilidae; genus Calypte; species Calypte anna. Next base: position 15,383,364 of record NC_044247.1, on the reverse strand, counting down.
CTGCTCAGCCGTTTTCTACATGACTGCTTTTTTTCCAGCTGCACCTTTCAAACACAATTAACGTATTTCATCTCCTCAAGCGTGTCAGCGTGCATTGGAATTAAATCTGGCACTGTGAGGATGTGGAATTAGTCTTTTCAAACGTCAGGCTCTCTCCTCCCTGTTCGGAGGGTTGGGGGGTGCAGGTTGGATTTCACACAGACAGCACTATGCTGGGCATCGAGGCCGACACCTTGGATTTCTTGCTTTTTATCCGAACTCCGGGCACGCTAACAACGACACGGATGAAGCTTTGAAAAGCTCTGCGCTACCGCTGACCGCTGGGTTTATCTGCTCAGCTCCCGGGGGTCCGCTCCAGCTCTCACTCGGACTTTCAGGGTCCGTTTTCCAGCGGCTCCACCCGAGGGTGCAGCCGAGCGCACCCAGCCCCGCTTCCCCGGACAGGGGGCGGGCAGCGGGGCCGGGCCATGAACTGCAGCGACGGGGAAGGGCTGCAGGCGCTCATCAACGCCTTGCTGCGGGAGCTGCGCCGCGGCGGCAACACCAGCGCGACCGGGAGCGGGGCCAGGAGCGCGGCTGGGGCCGACGCCTCGCTGTACATCCTGCTGATCATGATCTTCTACGGCTGCCTGGCCGGGGGGCTCATCCTGGCCTACACCCGCTCGCGAAAGCTGGAGTCCAAGCACGATCCCTATCACCTCTACATCGAACGGGACTGGGGCCGCGGCGGCCCGGGGCAGCCGGGCGAGGAGAGCGGCCCCGCCGAGGGCCAGCGGCCGATGTGAGCCTGGGGGCTTGGAGGGTGTCCCGGCTTGTCACAGATCAAAGGGACTGCTGCGGTTCTTTACCTTTCTGGAGTGATTTGTGCTGCTTTTCTACAATAAAGACCCGCGTTGCGTACGTACAGAAACCTCCTCTCATCAATCATCTTCAGATCTTAGTTTAATATCCTGCTTGGAATCGGTTTGTATTCCGCTTTGTTACCTGGCTACACCGCTACTGCGGTGGGCAGCATTTCACAGGAGTAAAAGCAGCTCCAGTATTGTTGTATTATAGGTATTTCTGACACTTCAGAGGGTCAATAGTTGTGCCGGGTACGACTGATGGTAAAGGGCCGGGTCTCATTTTGCTAAAGCAAATTTTTTTGCCTTATGTGGAAGCACTTATCAAAATAAAAAGATATTAGAAACTGCAGCTGTTGCCACGAAGAAAAAGCATGGGTGCCTCACCGTGGTGCTGTGGCTTTGCTGACACACGGTCACTTTTAGAGCCATCAGTAACACTGCACACACAAAGCTGTAATTCCAGTATCTGTGTACAAGATAAGCTTTAAAAATAAAACAACATACAGTACATGCTTGCTACAAAAATACCTAAGCAGGCAAAGGTTCATTCTGATGTCCAAGCCATGCTACCAGTCTCTCAGTTCTTGGTTTCAGGGTGAGGTTTTTTCAGACTAATGAATGATTCCAAGGAGTAAGTTCCTTCTCTAGGAGTGCTGCACTACACAGCCCCAGCTGCTGTTTGGATTTTCTCCAAAGCACACTGCAGGAAAAAGGAGCTTTGACATTAACTCCAAAGGAGGAGAGATTTTTATGTTAGAGACTTAGATTTCCTATATAACACTCATGCATATTCTTTCCAACAGCAAAATGGTCTCAGCTTCTCCTTCTATTTGGTAACCACTGCATCTTGCTTTCTCTGCTAGAACTTTATGGGGAATCCTTGTAAAAAGGATACGTGAAGTGATGAGCTGCAGTCCAGCTGCAGAGGACTGTCAGTTCTCAAGGTCACCATCACTGTAGAAAACCAGTGCAACATCCACAGACCAGATTGCAAAGTACCCTTACACAGCAAACAGGATCTTGTGAACACCTGGACATTTTAATAATTGAGGAGTATGTGGTGATGAAAAAATTCAAGCTCTAGAAACAATTTCTGTGGGAATATATGCAATAGTACTACATGCCAGCATTTTATCAGTCAATGTGTGTGAAATCTTGAGCTCAGCTGGAAAAATGTAGTTTTCAGCACTGGGTGGGGAAAAAGGATGTCAAGAGAAACTAATGAACTGCCAATATTCTTAAAATTCCCTATCAAATTGTTAGACAACAGTAAAAATTCTAGTACCTCCATCTGCAAGGATTTATACAGTATTTCTGGAAAACCCAAGTACTTACCTCAACTTGGACCTCTGAAGAGCCATAAGCAATATATATACACACACCCCCCCATGTAATTTCTTAAGCTGCACTTTCACACAGGGGTAACTAAAACAACACATCAGCTCCACAAGGTTTGTACAAATTCCTTTGTACAATCAGAATTAAGCTGGCCACAACCAAAGTTTTCCCCTATCAGAGAGAGGGAATCATTATGCTATCCAAAACTTTTTATTTAACCTGCCTCAGTGATTCATTGCTTTCTGCCTGACTGCTGCTCATTGGCAGGACTGGTCTCTCAGAGGCATTACACACAAATAGCTTAAAAAGTATTTGGGAATGGGAATGCTAAGTGCTACAACCTGTGATTAACCCATTTTATTTCACAAATGCAGGTTACTATCTGCTTCACCCTGTAGACATCTTCATAATCCATCTATTTGTCTCCCCCTCACCCCCCAGATGCAAAGTATGTGCAACATACAGTATTTGGGTTCTACCTAAAACAAAAAATGGGCTGCCCTTATGAAAGGGCACTTCATCACCCAGTTCACAAATAAGGAAAGCACAAGGCTTCCTGCCAAAAAACTTAACAAAACATCTAATTCTAATTATCTGCTGTTCTATCTGTACTTTCCAATACCTGAAAGAATCCCAAGGTCTTGGTGAACTGCAGTAATTTCTGATTTACATCAGTCCATCTATTCTTACAGTTACACTTCAACCCAATGTTTAAATACCACCACCATACATTAACTGTGGCTCACACTGGAACAAGATATACCCCATGTATACAGAGAACTCATACACATCATCTATCCAGATACATTTGGATACAACATGCATCTACAAATATTTAAATATATCAATGCAACTGGCTACACAGATGTGTTTATTTGCTTCAGACATTTCTAATAGTCATGGTGTCTCTAGTGAGTAATTCAGAATTCTGTACAGGGCCCTGGTTGTGTAAGTGATGGGGACAGGAAGGCCAAGACACAGCTGGAGCTGAACTTGGCAAGAGACACAAAAAATAAGAGCTTCTAAAGGTATGACAGCCAGAAAAACAAGGTCCAAGGACTGGAAAAAGGACAGCATTGCACCCTTTTTTAAAAAGGGTAAAAAGGAAGATTCTGGGAACTACTGACCTGTCAGCCTCACCCATGTAACTGGGAAGATATGGAACAGATCCTCCAGAAGTTATGCTAAGTTACACGGAGGATAGGGAGGTGATTTGAGAGCCTGCATGACTTCACCAGGCAAGTTCTGCCTGCCCAGCCCAGTGGCCTTCCAGCCCTGGAAACATTCAGTGTCAGGCTGGATGGGGCTCTAAGCAACCTCATCTATTGAAAATGGCCCTGCTCACTGCAGGGGGTTGGACTACATGAACTCTGAAGGTCCCTTCCAACCCAAACCATTCTATGATTGCATGAATGTAGGCTTCAAAGTAAGCATATGTATTTCCTGGCTTAAAGGAAGTGTGGAGTAAAAAGGTAAACTATTATATTCCCAGATTTAGGAGAGAAAGACTTATCTAATCTGCCTTCCTGCCCACATGAAGTCACAAGTCTCAGAATTATCTATGTTGTTCTGGAGATAGTGCCAGTTATTGCCTATGCTTACACCTCATTGCAATTTTTGGGTGCAGTAAATCTCTAAGAAAATAAAAGCTGTTTTTATTCCCTCCAGCTGTCTCATATCTGATGACCCACCAGGGAGTAATAACCAGTGGAAGACCACTACACAAACTGTAATTCCTTTTAGGATAATAACATCCCTGCTTATTTATGTTATTACTATCAAGATGATGTAGAACCTGTAACTGTAACACAAAATATTTTTTAGTGTTCTGTTCTTTTACAGTTTGTTTTTCCCATAAACACACAGAATACTCTTTTGTTAGAGTCCACATACTGGTTTAAACCCTATTAAATCACAAATTAAAAGGAAAGTGTACAGTGGGATAGTTACAGAAAGGAGTTAGGGTCCTCTGACAACAGAGCCAGCCACATGAATGAAGCCCTCAGCTTCTTGAAGACTCTCCGATGAAAGCAATGCCCAGAGACTCCAGCTGGAAACAGGAACTCTGAAACCAGGTTAGAGTGCCCTACCAGGCAGCACTGTCCCAGGACTGGGAGAAATATAACAAAATCAAGCCTTTCAGAAGAGTAAAACTTCAGTGTATTAGGAATTCAAGCCTCTTAAATGACCTGTTACACGTAAGAACTCACAATGCCCCTGTGGACTGTTTCACCCAAATGAGCATAAGGATTCATCATGGATCTGGTGAGTTCTGCAGGAAAATGTGCTTTAAAGGCTCAGAGCCCAGGAGCTGTAGCTGACAGGAGGTTACGTTGCAGAGCTGAAAATCTAAGTTCATATTGAGTTCATTCTTACTCTGTTGGCATGAATACACACACCAAAGCACTTAAACACCCAAAAGGAATTATTTGCACTCAGAGGCCTTGACAAATAAGTAATAAGCCCAGCAGTTACATTATTTTTCTGTTTTAATAAGTACATTGTCTAATGTTTGGGAACCTTAAAAACCCATGATGCTGCAAACCCATGGGGACTGAACTTGATTTGACTTGAAGACAAACATCAGCCACTGCAATTCAACACTTTACCCATTAATAATCTATTCCAAGGCACCTGTATGATTGATGCAGGGTAAAATGGCCACTTAGTCTCAGCAGACCACTCAGTCACTGGACACAAAGGATGACAAGACAGATTTATTTATGTTATTAAACCCAGCCTTCTGAAGGAATAAGCTCAGCTAACACTGACCTACTTCTCAGCTGGGGTCAAACAAGCTTGTTTAGACTTAACTATTCTTTTCTTTAGGCCAGGGGAATTTTGAAAGAGCAATTGCTGGATTCACTTTCAGCATACATGCAAAAATGCCTTTTGGCCCTATGGTTTATTTTTCCCAGCACTTCTAAACCTTTACACTGCACCAGCTGTCAGAGCCTTGCCCAGGATAATTACAAAAAGGGCTCTTGCAAAGCCTCACTGAAATCTACACCTTCAAACACACCAAGAAATTTACAATGCATTTGGCAATAATCTGTTCTAGAACATGTTTCTATAACCTCTGTTTCCAAGCAAACATTGACCTTGTATTAGCATCCTCCTCTTTCCACTGCCAGCAACTAAAAGCTGCTACCTACACTGGAGAGGTGTTCATTAGTAATCTGATGTTTTAAACAGAAAAACCAAGTGATTGATCACCAGAGCTACCACATGAACTGCTCCTTATTTGGGTGTTTCATTTCTTCTTAGCAAAGAAACAGCAGGGGGGGGCACAACATGTTCTCAGTGAAAATATTTACAACCCAAAGATCTGACAAGTTGTTTTTTTTTTTTACTTCATCCAGGTTATTTGTTGGACAGCAGTCTAAATTCAGTAAATTTTGGAGGGAAAGGTCAATTTGAGATTGTTACTTTAGTCAGCCCAGCAGTGTTCAATGCTTGGCAGTGTTCTTGATGAGGCATTTGCTAGAGGGTTATTACTTCAGACACACTTTCTTTCCTGTGGCACTTGGGAAGAGCTCACAGCCAGCCTGTTGTGCAGTGCCCCAGCACCATGCCACAACAATCAGAACACGTAACTCACACCTCCCACACAAGTAGTAAAGATAGGGAAGCCACAAGTGATTTCTTGCAGTTTTAATATCACAAGAACAAACTATGAAAACTTCTAATAATAATTAAAAAATTAGAACATCAGGTAGGTTTTTGGTTTGTTTGGTTTCTTTTAAATTAATCTTACAAGAGGTCTTGAACAATTTAAAAAACTTACAAAATATATTCAAGCGTGAAAAGTTACTTTACTGATAAAACATTTCTTTGTAATGTGCTTTTCTCCAGTCAGGATAAGGAAGCAAATACATATCAAAACTACCAGAACAAATCACCTTTCTCCATTTCAAGAAACAGCACAAGTATTTTAAGTCAATTTAACTGCAGTTTGCCAAAAGAATAAAAAGCAATATAAAACCAGTGACAATACAGGGAATATACACAAAGAAATCTATCAAGTCTCCAATAGCCACAATTTAGTATGTGGAAGTGCTTAGCTCTCCAGCTGGCTTTGTTTCACTGACCAGGTTGTACATGAGTAACTTGGTACCAGACAACAAAAAAATGGCATTATTAACTCCTGTTTGCAGTTTAGAGCACAAACATGTTCACTTTATAGATGCCCATTGTGAATTTCAGATATTCCAACAGAATCAGCAATGTGGAACACTGAACCAGCAGCCACATTGTTTTGTACTGAACACAAAAAAAAGCATTTGCATGTTTCTCTTCTGCTAATTTCAGCACACAAGTTGTAACAAGCAGCACAGAGCTGCAGCATCCCCGACTTCTCCAGCTAGTATGAAAGATTTAATTTTTTTTTTTATTTATGCCATTACTCAATTGTAAAGCACTGATTTAATCTAATAGTTACATTATTATAGGGTGTTCTATAAAACTATTTTGTAAAACAGCATTTTCAGTTACAAAGAGCAACAGCTAACCATGGTGGTACTGAATCACCCCAAGTGATCCCCACCAAAGGCAACAGAAACAGGCAGTAGATAATTGGCACTTCACCCTACACTGAAAGCAATGATGTATAACGAATTTCTAATACATTTCTTCCCAAGAACACCTGTGTGGATACCAATCCAATCCCAGCTACACATCTTTCTTGGAGTTTACACTGGCTTTGTTCAGCTAGTAAGCTTCCTAGGTCATGTTCCAGGTAGTGATGGCTTTTTAAAAAATATTAATTGCAAGAGTCAAACTTGAAAGCAGCCAACATTTGAACAGCTTGAGAAGAACAACATGTGATATAAACATTGCCTCATATAGTATAATTCTCCCAGACTAGAAAAACTTTAAAAACTACTATATGAATTAAAACTTGAATCCAGTAAGTACTTATTCCCAGGAGAAGCTTCTCAGGTACAGGTTTAGGTGTGTGTTCTGGTGACTGCTTTCCAAGTTTAGTGAGCAGATGCTATACTTGCACCCAACACTACATTTCAAAAGTCAAAACCCTGTTTTGTTTACACAAAGCAGATAAGTAACACTACTTTTAATCAACAGCAAAATGAAAAAAACCAGAAAAGCACAGCATGTCAGTATTACAGTTTAACAATTCTGTATCAGTAACCAGCAAATTTAGGGTTAAGTTTAATTTTCCAACTTGTAGAAGAAATACAAATATATATGAACCTCACATATTCTGTTAAGAACAAACAGTAATTAAATAGTGATCCTTTCTTCACTTCATACAGATATAACAATGTATTTACAGTATTTACAGTTTTCAAAAACTATGGACTTCTTGAATTGTTACACAGAAATTAGTCTTTTTTTTTTTTCTCCAGATGAAAGATAATTACACAAGAGTTCAGAAAATAAACAGCTTCTGAGAAAGGACAGGTTACTAATTCTAACTTAGTGATGTAAAGACTCAACTGCCTCAGAAGGAAAATAAACCCACACATTTCACCTAACCATCCCATTCTTTCTGGGATCACACTGCAAATTACAGATGGTTTAGGATGTTTTACACAAGGTAGATATTGCTCATCTTCACAGTTTTACCAATTTAAGTCATAAACCCAGGTGAGCTGTAGTTGTAGCTGCTTTTGTATTCAGGTTGCTGCTGTCACTGTGACTTATTTTAAGGTCAGTTATACAAGTTCCCCTCATGTACTTACAGTTACAAGCAAGTGTACTCATGTATATAGCTAAATTTTAATTGTTTTTTAATTTATGCTTAAAATAGAAGCATACTGGTTTGAAACAAGAGTAAATCTGAGTATCAGCAGATTTATGTTCCCAAGATAGACAGTCTTAACCTGCAGTCTTGAAAGCTATTTTAAAGCAGCTGAAAGCTTGAAATAGCAAATTTAAAGCAAGACACACACAAAAAAAATCCCAGAATTGGTAATTAAAGGTAATAATTAAAAGTACAGTAAAAATCTGCATGAGAGGAAGGACTTGTGTTCAGAGCTGCTCCTCTAAGTTGGAAATAATCAAAGCACCTGTTGGAAGTAACAGTACTGAAGAGAAAAATTGAAGGCTTCACAGTAATACACACTTTTAGTGCCACTTTTCTACTAACATTTCCTGAAAAGAGAGAAGGGATTCAGAACTTGCACACTGAATATGGGGAAAATACTCCAAACTTAACAGCAACAGAACTGACAGTTAAAGTAAACATAAATGATGTACCTGACCCATTTCTTTACACTGTAGGACTTCAAAAGATAAATAATCATTTTGAAGTCCTTCACACGCACGTGACAGGAGCTGTTGGCACAGGAGCTTGGAATCATTCAGCATGCCCTACAGACCAATCAGTGTGAAAAAAAAACCTACAACCAAAGTCTGAGAAGCTCAAGCCAAAAGGCAAACTGATGAGGTTATTTAGTCCTTTCCTCTCAGAGAAGCTAACATTAGCTTCCCATTGGATTATCTGAGAGATTAACATACTCAGGAGTTGAATTTGGTACTTTCACAAACAGTAGAAACCATTGCTGATCCTCCCCAGCCTCTGGTAAGCCAGAGTAGGGAGCTTTGAGAATTCCATCTACATACCACAAGCACCTTCTTCAAAAGAGGGAAGATGCTACTGTAAAAATCAAGATCTTTTCAAGCTGAAGCAATTGCATGTTTGGTCAGAATTTTACATTAAGAGGATTTTGTGTTCAAATAGCAGAGTTTCAGCATTCAGCATTACATACAAGAAGTCTGGAAGTGGCAGCGTAGCTGCACATAAGGCATTTTAGGAATGATTCCACCACACCTCACTGCCCTTCAGCATTTTCTCAAGTTCAACTAACACAAGTAACCTCTCACATATTAAAACTGTTTATTACTAAACCCACGGTCGTCGGTATCAACCCTGAAAATATCTGCAGACCTTCCATAATGACAAATGCAACACGAAGAGCGAGTGTTTCCCCCGTGTGGAGAACTGCTGTCCGTACAGCTAACTTCACCCTGCCGAAGGAGAGAGGTGACTGCCCGCAGCCCGGCCTCACTAACTGGCCCAGTCCTGAAAGCGGAAACAGTCACTGGCGATCTTCCACACTGTGTTGGTGGGTGTGGCCTGTGCTGTCAGCAAGAAGTTCTGATTGAAGTAGCGCTGCTTGTCGCCATCAAATTTTACTGTCCCACTTGTCACCACGAGGACTGTCGTCTGGCCTTGAGTAGCTTGCTCTCCACAAGGAGAAAAAGTATAAAAGAAAACAACTCAAACAAAGACTAACAAGTGAAAAAAGAAAGTAGGAAACGTACAAAGGCCTTTGCGTTGGGTTCTGGTTGGAATAGTTACAGGCTAACAACTGGTTACACATTGGTGAAAAACACAGCTTATACAGACAGTGGTGTGCTTGCCCGCCAACACGACTTTGTAATGGTTTTCCTATTTGCATTTCAGGTTGTTCATAGCAGAGCACTGTTAACAAACACTTGAGGTTTTGCTCAGAATAAGCTCATCACTTGAGGTACACACAAAGATCTGGTTATCTTGATATTTCTATTTATATTTAGCAAGATGCATAAAACTTTCCCCCGCTATTAGAGATTATCTTTTTTTCCACAGCAGAGCAAAGAAAGTGTGATTGACCACAGGCTTTTTCCTTACTTATACCCCCCAAAATATCCATTAGAAGTGATTTCTTAACTTCTCATTTATGTAAGCCTTTCTTTAGCAGTTGTTAATCAGAAATCTTAAGAGCTTAGCATCTATTCTAGATGTAAAGAAATCAAAGTACACAGAGTTTAGTGAACTGTTCCACATTATACTGCAGGTCAGTATCAGAGGCTACAGCAGAGGTCTCTTGACTCTTAAGACATTGTCAAGGACAACAAAACCTGATAAGCCAGACTTTTTCAGTACAGGAAATACATCACATCTCAATATGATCTTAACAAAAATGCCCTCAAAATATTTCCCCAGACATGAGAAAAAGTGTGGAGTTGATGCACCTCTTGAATTGTGATTCATTTATGCACAGCTTGACATTTCAGCCCTCAGTATTTTCTCTAAGCTTGTTCCAAAAGAAACTGTAAGCACTATTACACTTGCAGTTCACTTTCAGCAGTTATAAAAGGACTAGAAGTAAACTGTAACACAACCTTACCGTGAACGGGCTGGCAGTCCAACACATTAACCTGGAATTCAGTAGATGGCAACATTTCAAAAAATTTATTCAGTTCTTCCTGCCCAGACACTGCATTACCATTCCAAATTAACGTTGCTTTGTCCAAATAAAGTCTTGTTAAAGCCTGTGTGATTATGAAAACAGGGATTGGGGGAAAATGTGTAAACACCTGCAACAGACTACATGCAAAGCAGTATTGTTTGAATGCTTATGTTGAGAGCTACTGATTTCTTCTCTTACTTCCACAGACAACACACCCTCCTGACACATTAGCTCCTCCTGACCAAGGATTAAAGCTGAAGCATATTCTGTTTTACACATTACACTGATCCCTGTGCCTCCAAATTTAAATATTGATGAGATTTCCTTAACAAAGCTGGGCACAGAACTGAAGTGGTTGCAGAAGCACAGTGCTACCTTCACAAATGTTTCATAAGCTGTAGCAGTTGAGTAACTGCCTCACTCTCCTTCCAGCTGCTGATGCATCTCTGTGTAACCTATTTCTGTGCACACTGACTGTGAAGCATCATGCAACTGCTGGTAATTTCACATCATCTAGAATTTAGTAAATTACAATTAAAATACATTTAAAATGCTGAAGAACAGTCTCTACATCTATCTCTTGGTGCAAGCATCTGTTACATGACCCCACATCAGTGTGGTTCATGGAAATCTTCACAGCTGTTTTCACTTTATCCTCAGGAACTCCTGAAGGCTCCCAGCAACAGAACTGGCTTCTCACCCAAGAGGTTTGCAAAAAAGTAAGCTAAATCCTGACCTCAGAGACAAACAAAGAAAGTTTCATCTGTCTCTAGTGACCAAATCCTGTACCTGTAAAACAAAGCTGGGCAGGGGCTGAAATGCTATCATGCAGTCTGAGGTACTTTCTACCAGGGCCCCTTTCACAAGGATGCTGCAAAGTAACACAGAATCTTCTCTAGGGCAGCCTAAGAGGAACAGAAGTCTCAACCTGACCAACTTTCAGGTGCTTTCCAACGTAGTGCCAGCTAGAAAAGCAAGCAAGAAGTACATAAAACAGTTCTAACTATTGTCAAAATATCTACATACCCTCCTTCTTTTATCCATTGTCTCATAATAAATGTTAACAAATTCATCTGCAGCTCTACAAGCTTGGTCCACGTAGGTTTTGAAATCCTGGAGAGAAGAAATAATACCAAATGACTCAGGTGAGGCAATTTTATGCAACCTAGCAATCTACATAATTTCTCCAGCAAGTTGCTTTGTTGGTCTTTTCCCTCCTCACAGAAAGATGATATCAAATAATGTTGGAATAGATCCCCAAATCCTTTCATACTTGCAGGAGGTACCAGCTTCCAGTAAGGTGACTCTCACATTATCACATACTATTCCTTTGCTCTCCCTCTGTAAGGACTGAGCCTGCTCTGAGCCTTCCTATTTCTCTGACAATTTCTGAACCCATGGCCCAATTCTAAACAAATATGGCAAAATAGTCTTAAAAGATGCTGAATTAGAGAAAGTGCCAATATAAACTCCTGGGCACTGGGAGGCAGAGTGCTGGCCTCTGTGACAGTGACTGCAACTCAGCCTGGCACATTTAGAGGCTGTTACCTCTCAGCCAGCACACACTGGAACACAGACACCTCCTGACCAGAAGCCAAACCCATTGCCTTTCAGCTGCAGAACAGACAGAGTGCAAGGGAGAGCTAGAGAAACACCATGAGTCTGGAACGAGCTGTTAGGGAAACACCCATGTAAGTCAAATAGGAAATAAACCTTGTTGGTTCTGACACTCCAGACAAGGTCTCTATAACCACAGCCTGGAATCTGTTTTCAAATTCTGAGAACAATTCACACTGGAAGAAACTTCTGGTGGTCACCTGGTCCAAATCCCTGCTCAAAGCAGAGACAACTGCACAGTCAGCTCTGACTGCCCAGGGTCCTATCTCCAGGCACGTTTTTAACAACCCTGAGGAGGGAGGCTTCACAGTTCTTCAACCTCCTGTTCCAATATCCAGCCACCTCACTTGGGAATCTTTCCTCTCAGTATTTAACAGGAAAGCCATACTTACACCGACCAACCAGCCAACAAAAAAACCCTTCTGAAGGCTCCGACAGCAGCTCCAAGTCGGCCAAACTCCATGGCCTGTGACACACGGCGGTTCATCACACAAACCACCGCCTGCCCTTAGGCCTCAGTACAGAGAGGCTGCGGCCGCTGGAACCGCAGGTGGTGCGGCGGTGGGGGAGAAACCTGCCCAAGGCCTGGGTGCAGCAGCCCTGGCCCGGGAGCAGCGCGGGGCTGAGGGTCGCTCCGGCAGGCGCCATGCCCACACCCTGCTCTGAGGACCTTTCCTCCCCGCTCCCATCCGCCACCGGGCCCGGAACACCTCCTGCCGCCCCAGCCAAACCCTCCCAACGCTTTCAGCTTTTCCCGGAGCCCCAGAGCCGCGTTCCCAGCCCCGCCGTGCCCTCCCGGCCCTTCCCGCCGCCCTCCCGCACTCACCACCGCGGCGGCCATGGGGAGGCGAGGGCGGGCGAGCGCCGGATGTGCCCGCGCTCCAACCCGCCGCTTCCGGCCGCTCACGTCCCCCGCTTAAAACCGTCCGGCTCCGGAGGAAGAACGGGCCCCGCAGATGGGGGAAGCGGCAATAGGAGCTGGGTCAGGCGGTGGGGTTTATCTCCTGAGAACCATCGGTGCTTGGATAAGGAAAGAGAAGCCAGAGGTGTTGGTTTATCCTGTCCGGAAGGCGCAGGAGGGCAGTCGGGCGGTGAGGGCCCCTGCAGCTGAACGGCCCGCAGGAGGGGCAGGATGGCGTCTCCTCATCCAGCTTCTAGAACGGGGTTTGGGTCCTTGTGATGGGCTCTGACAGGAGCTGAAGCGCAGCCTGGAGCACAGCAGGAGGGAAATGTTGCTCAGGTGTAATTAAGGTGGTGATTGGTTTCTGCTTGTTGTAAGGGTTGTGGGGTGAAGCGGCGCTGCCCCTGTCTGGAGAAAAACAAAGGCGTCATACAGCTCCTCGGCAGAGCCTTCCAGCTGTGAAATAATCGATATTTTTCTGAATAAAAGCTGTGAGTGTGGGTGCTCAACGTCTTGCAGAGTTGTGAAAATGCTCAAGAAGTCTTACGTGCTTGACTAAAAATGTTCAGTGGTATTTAAGTGATCCGTATGTTAAACTGTGCGTGCAAACAAGGATAAAGATGCCACAGATGCCCCGATAAGGAGCAGAGCAGTGTTGGGCACTCCCTTGACAGCACAAATGCCACTGGTTGTCACAGAACGTGGTCATAGGTACTGGAACACTAGGATGTAAAAACAAATCAATGATAAGCACCGTGCACCTGATTTTACATATATTTTATATCTTTCTGAGCTTTCCTACGTTCCCTGTGTGTGCTCCTGGTTGCTGTTGCTGATGGCAGAGGCTTCCCGAGGTCCCCAGCTGCTGCCAGGCAGAACGTCCCCAGCTCCACACTCCCCCCGTGGCCAGGGAGCCAGGAAAGTGCAGAAAGGAAACTTGTGCTGCTTTCTTGGGACAACCCGAGCTGTCAGGCTGGCTGGTTAAATCTTCATCATGCAATGAATAATGACCTGATGGGACTCAAGTGGTCTGCAAATAATTAATTAAAGATGGAGCTGAGGGGGGTGACAAACAATCTGGGAAGGGAGAGGTGCATCTGTGACTGGGCTGCTGGGAGAGGAGTGAGTTTGGGTCAGGGCATCTGAGGCTGTGCCCTTTGGTGTGCTGGATCACACCCAGCAGTGTCACCTGTGCTCTAATTTGTCACTGCTGTGTGGGAGCTGTATCACTGTGAGACAGCAGATCCTGCTGGGTTACCAGCTGCTCCGTGGAGGTTGCTTCATGCAAAAGTTCAAACATCCTCCCCTTACAGATCTCAAGTGTCAGGACATCACCATGTATTTTATTGTGGTGAAATTAATCAAAGTTCTACATTAAACCTTTCTCATGTAAAGAAGAGCAATCACTGATTTCCAAATAAAAATGCAAGGCACTGGAATTATGTAAGATTTGTTCAAGGTCACAAACTGAAAACTGCAATTCTAATCTTTTCATCACATATAAACATTTTTACTCCGTTCTGAGATGTATCAGTGTACAGGTAAAAAATAATCATGTTTTTTCTGATATGCCCATTATGTTATATTTATTTTTATTGTATGAGTGGCAATGAGTTTAAAAAGGTAGTGTCACATTCTTGTTCTATAAATTTTTAAGAACAAATTCTATAAATTGTAAGAGATGACCCCTGTAAATCCTAGGGGACTGAAGGAATTATATTTGAAGGAATTGTCACAAAGACTCAAGCAATCTGGACAGAACAATAGAAATAAATCTCTGTAAAAGCATTGCTGCTTCATTTATTGATGTGCACACCTGAAATCCAGGAGGATAACTGCCTCAGCACAAGCCTTGTTGCTGGCAGATTGAGCCAAATTCTTTCTATCTTCCAAACACATGAATCTAGGGATGTGAGGAAACAAATTTTGAAACTCTTCCTTTCTCAACAGCTGCTCAGCAAAAGCAGTGGTGTATAGGGAATAAAAACAGAATCAGAAGAAACTGAAGTAGCTAATTAGTTCATAAGCTGCCTTTTTATCAGGTCAGGATTTTTCTCTACAGAATAAACTGATTTTTCATTCAGAAATCAACACGGTGGGATCATTACAGTTTCTCCAGCAAGAGTTAATCAGAAGAACATTTCTCCAGCAGGATTCACTGCAGACTCCCCCCTGGAAATCAGGAAAGTAATTTGGAGATTTTCTATGCCTGTTTCCTGCTTTCCTTAGCATCAGTTGCTTTTGGTGAAGTAAGATGGCAAATGGAAGGTGAATTGAAAACACAGGGGTGAAATTAATTCTCAGATTCTTCTGAAGATGACAGGAAATTTTGGGTAAAATTCTTAGAGTATTAACGACTTCTTGGGATCAGCTAACTGGGGAAAACAACAAGAATGAAAAACCTTCCTTAGCAGTATGCAAGACTTTGTTTAAAATGCTGCTGTGAAAGAGGCACTCAGAGGCTCACAACAGTGGCCAAAATATACTGAGGTCTAAACTTCTTGGAAAAAGAGATTAAAAAAAAAAGAAAAAAAAAAAAAAAAAAAAAAAAAAAAAGAAAAAAGAAAGGAAAACCAGAAAACCACCAACCCAGTATTTAATTAAAAAAATAAGAGCAGCAAGAAATGTGAGGTTTTTGCAGGTGGTGTGGAAACTGCTTAAAGACAACAGAAATATGGGATAATCAGAACAAATCCACACCACTTGCAGACATGGTTTACAAATGACTGAAACAATTCAGAATCATAGAATGGGTTGGATTGGAAGGGACCTTAAGGATCATCAAGATCCAACCCCCTGCAAGGGCAGGAACAACTCCTACTAGAATGCTTCATAACAGAAGAGTGCAGAGCACCAGAAATACAGAGACATCATCCAAAAAATGAAGCTGTTCCCAAATGGAGAAAAAAAAAACAAAACCCAAAGCATGAAGTTTGGTTAGTGAGACTTTAAAAAGGAAGTAAGGTAATTGAATAGTTCTGAGAAATATTTTACTAAAGGCAGAAATACTATGAATTAAATAATTTTTCAAACACATCAAAAGCATTAAATCTTGACAGATAATCTGTAAAGCCAACAACTGATCTGTGTGCACCAGAAGAAGACAAGGCTGTAGTCAAAAGCTAAACAAACTCCTTGTGTCTTTGATCCTCCTGAAAGGGTTTATAAAGTGTTTCAGGGAATGAAAGGGAGGATCTGTCAAGAAGTGGAATATCAGTACAAAAGGTGTTAGAACAAATCCAGAAACTAGTGACAAGTTATCTGCCTGGTTATGTGCTCCTAAATCTGGAATTTGATTAAATTATATTCGATTAATAATGCAAGTTTGAGGTCATTTTGAGGCATTGTGCTGGTGCTTTTGCTGACTGGGCACAATTAGACTTCCACAGCCCTAACCTAAATCTGACTTCCTGAAAATACATTTTCTTTACTTAGAAAGTATAATTTGCAGAGGAAACAAAGAAGTCCATCTGAAACACACCAAAGATTTTCTGCCAGTTGTCTCTGAGCAAGCCTTTAATTTGCATGTTTATGTCTTAGAAGTAGTATGATCAGGCACAACTTCCACTTTGTGTTGAACAAATTATAGCCACACCATATGTTGTCCAATTTTTCCCTAAATATACATTTGAATTCAGTTCAAATAACCACGTGCAGCTCATCCTTTCCCTCTGAAAGCCTTGATGTTTCTAACAGAGTCTTTGTCTCCAACACATCAAGCCAACACACCCATTTTCCAGAAGCAACATAAATGCCAAAATGACTCAGCAGCAACCAAGCTCCCAGGCAGAGTTCAAGCAGTTTACATCAAGATGATTCATTAAAATACCTTAACACCTGGGATGGTTCTTAGGATCTGCAGCTCTACTCCACCCACTTACCATATGGAAAGGAAATTGCAAGTTGCTTTAGATGTTACAGACCAAATCAGAGGCAAAAAATGTAGCTTTGTTGAAGCAGCTGGGATCAGTTATTGCAGCTGTGAGACAAACTGACATACTGAGGTATTTTTGCTTCTGTCATCAATAATGGTAATTGTTAAAATTAGTTGGAAGTTAAATTAAAATTAGAGTTGTAATCACAATTAAATGGCAAATAGGATGATGTGTCTCCATAGGTGTATGAAGACAGGAAATAATTCTTAGGAGTGACTGCTTTATACATTCAGTCAAATTTACTGAAAATATCATAGCTAATGATAAGTAAAAACACGTGAGCTTTCAAAAATGCATTCAGCCACCAGGGTTAGATCAGATTTGAGTTTTGTTTGCACCAGCTGACCAATCAATACCAATTAAAAAGTGATAGGAAACAATTCAAATTTAGGAATCACTGACAAAATGTAAATATTTTTATGGTGAATGAGTTTGATATTGGGCAAATAATGACTCCAAAATGAAAGCAGAATTCAGGCAACAATAAGGTGAAAAAGAGTTCTCATTTTCTCCACAGAAACCTCACATGACAACTATGACATTCTATTTCCATTAGAATCCATGCAAAAACGAAGCCAGACTGCATACTGCTAGGCCACTTTTCTAACTAACCTTACATTATGTCACAGAAAACCATGGTAATTCTGTAATTACTTCAGTAACAGACTTAAGATGAGGTCTAAAGATCCTGATTACCCTTGATAAATTGAATAGTCCTAAATAATTTGCTGGATTTAGATTAATGCCTTTGTAATTTTCCAGGGTTTATGATTTATTCTCATTTAAGGCGACATTATTAACACTGCCATCTATCAAATTGAATATCCTCTGTTAAGAGAACCCTACAAACTACTCTGCTTGTTAATTTACAGATTCTGCACACATGGTAACATCACTCAAATCACAACACACTTCAACTCTGCAGGTTCCAAACCTCACTGCAGTGCTACACACAACACTGAAGGGCAAGCCCAAGAGGCAGCAGAAGGCAAACTTGTTGCCAGTTTCAGTAGCCACCCTACTGAATAGAGACCAAAGAAATGATCCACCCCTATGCCAGTGATGACAATAAAGCTGGGAGGTTCAGTCTCTTCATTAGGTTTATCAGCCTTCCCTGATCAAAGGCCTCATCCAGCATCCTCATTAACAGTGTCCAATTAACAGTTCAAAGATTAAGCAGCTATAGTGATGTTTACCAGAAGAATTCCCTCAAGGTCAGCAGTTCACACAACACTTCAGCTTTCAGGTTGGTAAAGAATTATCAGACAGTCATTAAATGAGACCTGCTGTTCTCCAAGACTCTGATCCCTTTGACAAGATCCCATGGTTCTTGTGAAACACAGTATTCCCAACTTTTGAGTATTCTCAACTTTTGTTAAAGCTTCTAAAATGTTAATAATGTTACCCAGCTGTATAAAAGTTTAAGGAACTGTCTCCTGAAACAAGGGAAGCAACTGACACTAGTCAAATCCAGACAGGTTCTGACTAATGCAGGGCCTGTGAACCTGGATCATGACTCAGTGTTTGAGGGTTCTGCCTGAGCAAGGGCTGAATGAGAACTTAAAAGATTGGATCTGTTGATTTTAATGGGAACTGGGAGTAGGTCTCAGGTGCTCAGCACATTCACTCTTTGACCTATATGCTCGATACAACAATACTGCTAAGGCTGGAGTTTGGATTTAATAAACTACAGTGGACTTAAGGCCTGGCTTGGCCAGCTCCTGCTCAATAGAAAAAGCAGATTACTCCAGAGAGACCCAGGCAGAAAATGTGTTTGTGACAATCCCACGGGGACTCTGGACTATGCACAACTCCACCTCAGATTCCTGTCATACCAAAAGTGGAAGAATGTCATGACTCTTATCCTGACAAATACCTGTCTTGTTTTCTAAAGAAAACCAGGCCTCGTTGTATACTGAAGTGATGACTGACCCACTGGGATATGGTGAGATCAAGTACAAAGAACTGTTCTATTTTAATCCATGCCAAAGCACTCACAGGTGAGGATAAATTTTCAGAATAAGTCAGTTCAAAGTGTTACCACAGCTGCTAGCTGAAGAAATTTTAAAAGCCTATCCATTTCATGAGGTAATGAATCAATCTCACCTTTAAGGCTTGTGGGTAGTTCTGTTTGCACTTGTCCTTTTAGCTTGAAATTTTAGTCTGAAATTGTGATCAGTGCTTCCTCAGTCTCTTGTCTCACTCAGCAATGCAACATCAGCTCCCAGTTGTGTCCTGTGCATACAAAACAAAAATGTTGCAATAAGCAATTATCAAGATGCCTGAAGTATGAAATACCTGTGCAAGATTACTTCCATTTTAAATGGCAGTATTCCCGACTTATGGAAAACTAGAAGGAAAAATCTGAGCTACAACATGACTTCTAAACTTGTTGTAAATTGCATTAGGGATCCATCAGAATCTGAAAAGAAAAGGTACTGTGAGACAGCCATCACTGTCCCCTGATTGTGTCCAGATGAGTATCAAATATTTATGGGTAACTGAAGCTGGAAAATTAGTTACTTTTCCAGTGATACTTTCAATAAAAGCAGCTTTAAAAAAAATCAGAAACACAAAGAACAAGAAAGTTTTGTTTGTGAAGAAACTTCCATGTGGTTTTGGTCAAAAACAATTTTCAAGTGTCTGATTTTTTCCCCCTATTATCTTCTCCCCTACAGAAAAGAGACATCTTTTTGAGAGTAGTCTAATTTATCTTAAAATAAAAGCTCATTAAGAATAAATCTTTATGCATAATTTTTGGATCAGCTATGGATGGAGCACTGGCCACTCCATGTTACAGATTTAACAGAACCACTGAGCAAAGTTCACTCAGATGAGAAAGGCCTTCAGGGCTGGAATTATGGTTCATACACTGTCTGAAGTTGTTAGGTCAGCTTGTAGCATATTCTGATCTCCATTTACATTTGGCTCAGACTTGACTACTGGGCATCAGCAGTTGGCCACAACAATTAACTGGTTAGTGAGATGACTTAATGACAAGCAAATGCTAAACCTGTGACCATTTAAGGAATCACTTTCCAGTGAAGAGCCATTTGCTTCCAGCTGGAAGTGAGGAATTTTTTCACTTCCTTCTTTCTTTTTCTTTTTTTTTTTTTAAGAAGTGGGAGGGTTGTGAAAATCCTGTGTGCTTATTAATGGAGTACTTCAGATTTGTAGGAAAATGTTTTACTTTTATTCCCTGAGTACTGTAAAATATTTAGCATTGTCAGAGCTTATGAACCATGGTTCTGTGATCTGGTGAGCTGGCACAGTGGCTCTGCAGCAGTGGCTCTTCCTTTCTGATTTTCCCTGCTCTCTGTGATCTCAACTCCCTTTGTTCTGACTACCAAGTTCACATTTCATAGAGGTAATTTAATTAGCTAAAACAATGCCTCCTTTTCTTACCTTCCATATACTTGGCAAGCTAAACTGGATCAAAGAGTGGTCTTGCAAGTAATAGCTGTCAAATAAAGGTAACTGGAGTCTATGGCTGGGATGAGAAGGGGAAGGAGGGAAGGCAGGTGAGGGGAGCACCAAGACCCTGTTAAACCACCCCATGCCATGTTGTGAAGTGATCCCTTGTGGCTGCCACTTGGATATGACACACATGCAACATGTGCCCCATTTTTTCTCCTGTGTTCTCCTCATAGTGCATTCTCATCTCTTCCTTATTGCCTGAATTTGTGTAGATGTTTGCCAAGCCTGATCACAGAACTGGCCTGGCTGAAAATCATGCTGCTCTTAGGTTGATTTGCAATTAATTTCCCTCATCTATACTGGCAGAAGGGAGGTGATGGAATTTTCAGTACCTATAAAATCTATTTGGACAGTGTACCTGACTGCCTGGAAGCCTCATTTTATATAAAACCCTATATTTTAATGGAATATCATTAGTATAAGGAAAATACTTTAATTAACACACTGCAGACCATGATGCCTGTTGGCCCATCTGCTAAACAAACCCCTTCCATTGTTAGGCAGTAATTCCCACTGAGCAAATGTACAACCTCACTGAAGTCTACAGTGATCTCTCCTAAGCATTGAACACACTGACCTGATAATTTTGTTCTCACATCAGACTAATTAAGAATTATTTAGTAAAGGCAGTGGAGTTGGCATGTGGCACATTTTCTTAGTGGGAGGAAAGAATCAAGCTCACTGTTTTCATTTTGGGAAGGAATAGCAAAGAGTACCAATGAGAGAAAACTCCCAAGAAGATTAATTAGGCTCTCACCACAACTATAAACAACTAAAACGTTCCAAGGATATAAAATTAAATCTAGGTTATTCTTCCTCTTTACATAGGTTATGACACATTGATTGGAAAACAATCACATTTCATTGGCAAAGCAAGTACATCTGTTTTTATCTATTGGGTTATTTGTTTATATTATACAGTAAAAAAATGTTGTATTAGACTTTATAACCTGCTTCTTTTACCCTAATAGCTTGCTAACTCACATCTGCTAAGCTTCATCTGTACATCTTTCACTTACAGCTTAATGAAATCAACAAACTAAATCAGTGGAGCATGTCAGTTCTGTACAAAGGTCTTCAGTCTCTAGGGAAGGAACAGAAATCTTCACTGAAACAGAGTCATCCTTATCTAGGCATCTATTCCTGTGACCCTTTGCATGGGCAGAGTAAAGCAAAGCCAAAACCCAAGGAGAAACGAGCTGCATGAATGCCTGGAACCACCTGAAGAACTGCAACAGAATAGTGACAACTGAAAGAAAGAATCCACTAGCTGACACACAAGAGAAGATAAGCATTATTGCTCCAGAACATTGACTCATATACCTTTTGCTTCATAAACATTTGAAGGAAGTGAGTTGGAAGGCAACCTGATGTCAGTGGAACACTTAGACAAGGGATATAAAAACACAGACCACAGAAAGGAAGAACAGAAATCACTTATCACCCTTTTTCTGATTATGCTTTGAATGCCTTGATAATATTGGATGTTGCTGACAGATACACAGATCAGCAGATGGTGGGAGCCTGTTAATATTTTGCAGCAATGATCCTCTATTTTACAGAATGTCATCAACATTTTACAGTGTGCTTTTTAGAAAAGGGGTTATTTAAAGAAAAAAGCTTCATTACTTTATTGTCTCTTCCAGAATGTTTCACAAATTAAACTGCTAAGAATATTCAGAGGGACTGAACTGACAGAATGTTCCTTTTTTTGCCCTTCAATATCTGAGAAGGTGAAGTGTTAAAAATATTTTGTCTCATTTCAATGAGTCAACATTTGCTATTTGTTAAATAAGCATAATGCCTGCTAAGTGTTGCCTGAAACCCAGATAAGGTATTGAATTTGTACTAAGACCTGGAAACAAAGAAACTATTTTCACCTCAGTACCATATGCATGTCCAATAAAAGAAAAACACTATAAATACAGGTGGGTTTGCAGGACAATTCAGTACTCTGTGCTAACTTAAACTGCAAGGACAATGGTATCAAATGTCCCCTGAAATACCAGTAGTCCAATAGTCAGCCATTTAAAAATGGCAAAACTCCAACTAACTTTAATGGAATCCAGATCTGGCTTTTTGGTTTGTTTGTTTGTTTGATCCAAGAGGGAATAAACAAAGTGTCTTCAAAATATAACTTTAATCACTACCTCAGTTACACAGCCTCATGGCTCAGGCTCCAGATTTAGCAGATACCTTGGCTAAATGTCAAACAATTCCATCAGCTCTTTGAAGACAAATATTAGACAGAGACTGCCTCTGAAATAATTTCCCCAAGCACCATTCTATTAACCTACTTGGCTAAAAGGTAATGCAAAAATCAATATTTTGTAACAGATGCCTGTGTTCCAGGCAAAACTAATCAATGGGCATCAGAGCAATTTCAAATTAAAGACAAAGTTAAAATACCAAGCAGTTTAAGTCCTGAATGTATTGCAACTTAAAATAGCTCTATTATTTTGGACAAGATATTTTCCAATTACAATTTCACCATCTCACTGCTTTTATTAAATTATTTATCACTTTTTAAAAATAAAAATAAAAGTAACACTAACTGCTGTCATTTTGGGAGAACTCACAAAACAGGTGTTGGGCCAATCCCCTGCTGGTCCTACAACAGCTGTTAACTGGAACTGTGCAGTAGGTTTCCTGAGTATATAAATCTAACTAGATGTGACTATTTCATATGTTTCTGCTTGCTTTACATGAGCAGTTTGTCTCCCCACTTTCCTTCCAGCACTGTAAATACATAATGAGATGGAAAAAACACAAAACTCAACTCAGAGCCAAAGGATAAATTTGAGCACTGGAGGATGTGCTATTTTGTACTTACAAATGACTTGAGGAGACATTTAACATGTTGGGGAAATGTATAAGAATATAAAAAACAAATCCAGAAGTGACTTATTCACTGCCTTATTCACAGAGCTTTTAAGAGGAAGGGCTGTCAGTAACGATGAGCAACTGTACAAATGAGCTGACTCTCATTTGTGTTTACCTTTATACAAAAATTATACCCAGAAACAAAACAGTCAGGCTGCCATGTTTGCTAGTGCAGACTCGAAAGGAGGATACTATCAACTCTGCTTTTTTCCCAAATACTCTCAGCCCTCAGACAGACCAAAAATAAAATATGAGCTCTGACTGGGGGGGTGAGCCCCCCCCCAATAATTTTGCAGAATATCCATTAAAACAGCAATGGTTGGTTCAAAGATGAGATGAAGTGCTTAAGAGCAAGCCCAGAAGCAACTTTGCTTTTTACCTCCAATTTTTTAATGGGTTTTGTTTCTTTATGGAGATCCAAAGCTAGGTCAGTGTATTTCTGCTTATACAAGGGCCTAAGTCCAAACATGTTTTATAGATTGTTTTTATGCATTCCTTCAGAGTTTCTATCAAAGAGAGGAAGGGATTATCATCTTTAAAAATACTATTTCTCCATGTTGCTGTTCTCCTGGGAAGGGACTTAAGGATATGAAGATTCTCACCAGAAAGAAAACAACCAGATCAACTGAGTCAGAAACAGGAGGGGCTTCTTAGATGATGTCTGGATTTGTATTTCAAGATTAGTTTTGCAGGAATACTGAGAGATAGTCTTTCCTTTTAGTCACGGGATCAGATAATAGGATGATTCAGAGTACTGATGACAGTCTATAGAACCTTACACATTCAAACTTCCAGTCAAATACATCCAGCTTATTCAGGGACCAACATGGTATTTATTACTGATCCCAGTTCAGCTCTCAGAAAGTGGACGATTTCAAAAATAAAGGTTCAGCCCTTGTTGCACTTGGTGGAGTGTCTCAAGCAGGAAAATAAAGATACAGGGAAGCTATCTATAGGTAAAATGCTTTCTCTGCTCCTGAACAACTTAAGAATTTCTAAAAGACAAAGTAAGCATCTCCTGTAATCATGTTTTTAAAAAAATCAAGGTGAACAGGCTCATAGAATTATATAGGCTGTGCCCTTAAATTCTTATCTCTTAATAATCACTGTAAAACATCTCCCTATTATTTAAATTTCAAGACATTAATAAACCATTGCATGAAAAATGTTTTCCTACGGACTGAGAGCAGAGTGTCCAAGAAACTGGCAGCAGTGCCATCAAACCAGCCAAAAATAAAGCAACATGTCAAGGTTGTGTTGAATTATTCCAGAGTGATGCACCTGGACCCAGCAGCTGTCATACATGTTCCATCTGGAGCAACAGCTGTTTGCTCAATAGTTGTCATAATGTCTGACACAAACAATTGAGTGTTAAATTTGTCATCAGTGACTCTCTGTGGGGTTTGAAACACTGAGGATGTTACATGTTGTTCCTGTCCTTAGGCTTGGAGCATTTTTTCTTACAAAAGCTGCAGGGCTCCCAAATGGGATTTTGTGCAGCTACAAAACTCTAGTAAAAAATAGAGGTCTTATAGTATCGCCAAAAAGGTCAGGTTCAAGGTGGTTCACTATGAGCTACAGACACCTAAGTAAGGGGAGGTGGAAAGTAATGTTTACTGGATCAATTCATATGGCAGAGATGATGGAAGAATATGGTCAGATTGCCTGGATAGGAACATGAGACAAACAAATACATTGTATGCAAACTCTGCAGGAAAAAGGAGAGGGAAATTCCAGATGGTGGAAAGTATGGGAGATGTTACAACAGTCAGGGCTGGGGAGTGACCGTAGAGAGTCATAGCTGTGGGGAAAGAACCAATGTTTATTAGAAATGCTATTAGGGAATGTTTTGCATGCAGTAGTGGAATTTGAATGCTAGATGAATGAAGCAGCATATTATTACAGGGTTGAGCAACAGGGAGGACTGTGGTGTTGATTTTCTATGAAGAAGAAATTCAACAGGAAATGAAGCAACATTATGTGACAGGAAAGTGCTCAGCAATGGGGAGGTAGACCTGAAAAACATCAGAGAGCAGAGTCTTTGACAATGAGTTGATGGAATCACCATCCAAAGGTGTGTAACAAGAAAATGTGGAAGCTGAAGACAGTCATATAATCACTCTGAAGAACTGAGAGAACAGAAAAGTACTCATCAAAACAGATGTTTATGAACTGTAAGAGTGAAGCACCAGGAGTGAAGGTAATGGAAAGAGTAGATTAAGATCCATCCTGAGAAAAAAACTGCTTTTATACTATATTCCAATGGGAAATAATAGATTCAGTAAAGCACATAATGGATGGGAAATTAAGTTAGCAGGATAGTACCTGCCAGACAATTATCCTCCCAATTTCTTCTTAGTAAGCACTGTTTGTGCTACAGGACAATGTGGCATGATTGAAAAAATTCAGCATCTCTCAGGCAGCTCTCAGTAAGACAAGAGGAAACAGTCTTAAGCTCTTCCAGGGGAGGTTTAGGTTGGATATTAGGAAGAAAATCTTTACAGAGAGGGTGATCAGGCATTGGAATGGGCTGTCTGGAGAGGTGGTGGATTCTCCATCCCCGGAGGTTTTTAAGACTGAATGTGGCACTCAGTGCCATGGTCTGGGAACCACTGTGGAAGTGGATCCAGGGTTGGGCTTTGTTATCTCATTGGTCCTTTCCAACCTGGATGATTCTGTGATTCTGTGAAACCAACAACCAAGTAATCTGTTTTTGAAAACCCTTCCACTAACAGCAGGCACAGTCAGAAGCATGAATGTTCTGTGCAAATCCAGGGCAGAGTGTAGGCTACAAAAGCAGAAGGGCCCTGTCCTTGAAAATGCCCTGCTTTTCTCTGAGCTGTCTGCATCCATGGCTCGCTGATGCCTCAGAACAGGTTTGTTCACTTTGGACTAAGTTAAAAGATTAAAGAATACTAGCTAGGCATCTTTTAAAATTATCTTTTTGGGATCAACAATGTGGATTTGTCATGATAACACACTAAAAATATTCTTCTGCCCAAAACGGGATCTGATTAAACATCTCTAAGCTCAAGGATTTTTAAAGAGAAATCAGTGGTGTAAAGGAACACAGTGAAAACTAAACAGCAGATACCTAAGCCTCCACCATTCCATCAAAGAAAGGTAAATCGTGTTCAGAACCGATGCTGATCTTTAATTTCACTACATATAAAAAAGACACAGACAGATGTAAAAGCAAAGCCAATTCAGTTCTATTTTCTCCGCAGTCATTGTTCCTTTTCTCACCGAGAGGTGGCACCGAAGCAACGCCCTGACGCAGTCCCCGCACCCCAGGGTGCCCAGCGGTGCCGGCCCGGTGGGTTTCCACACTCCAGAAATGATTTAGGAGGTCAAACACGGGCTACACATTCTTAGACTACCGAGCAGTATATGGTTTGTGACTGAGGTCAGACATCAGGGTAACATTTAGTCATAACATGTAAGAATAAAGTCCAAAGGGCAAAATTTGGTGCAAAATATTTACTTTCTACCAATGGAGAAACTTTGGTTTCAAAAAGAGAGGAATGAAAAACACAAAGATGTTTGTAAAGGTTCACAACCACAGTCATACATTCACATTTAGGTATGGAGAGAAATGTGGCTTTCACTTGTCTGGGCATTCATTTTTAATGTACTGATCACACCCACTGATGAAACAAAATCCTGGATAGCAGGTGTCAGAATTCCAGACTTCCCAGAGCTACCAAAACTCAGAGCCCTTTATTCACCTCAGATGGGACACTAGGGACCTTTCTGATCTTACAAAGCATGTAAAAACCTTTTAGACTGGGCTGTGAGAGCAGTAAGAGTTGAAGAAGCTTAGAGTACTGAGACAAAACTTGAGATAAAGTTGTCCTTACAAACAACATTTACCACCGGCAACCACCAGCCAAGTGCTTGGGCTCCTGGGCACACCTGCACACCTCTGCAAAACTGGTACTGGTAATTACTGGTGACATCAAACATTTCCTTCCAAGCACAGCACTCTAACTGGGAGAGTAAAAGAACCAAAGAACCTGCAACCTCAGGGTGTCCAGCTGGGGTCTCTGAGACAATCTGGTAGATATTTGATGAAATGATGAGAACCTGCAACAAATCCAACAGATTCTTCTAGGAGGAGCAAGAGATGACCCTTGTGTCTTTAGTGAAGATTCCTGCTCATTATTAAAACATCCATTCTTGAGACAGGAGAAAAAGGAGAGAGAAGAAGAATATTTATGTAAATGTCTGACAACAATGTAGAATATTTTTTCCTTTTGGAATTCAGCAGACTGTACAAAATGTTAGACATTTTCAAGAACATTGTGGGGGAAACTTCTTGAATATCAAAATGTTTTCCTTAAGGTACCTAAAAGAGGCTCCACACCTCCCACACAGAGCTGCAGCTTCTCAGTAATCAGGTCTCTGTCTAACATCCTCACCATGAAAACAAAGTAAAACTGTATGACTGCAATTTGGAAATCATACTGTAATACAGGATCTTTAGACACAAACAGTGCCTTTGAGTGTCTCACAACTACAATTAATGCAGAAGTGTAGAAAAGTGCTTGATAAATTAATAGTTTTTATATTCATAGATATTTGGGATAAGATTGGGTGGCACTTATGTACTGAATCAGAATAAGTGCTTCCAAATTCTTTTTCAAATTCAAGTAGAAAGTCAACAGGTAAAATGGTGGTGATGATACGCATCTGAGCATACTAAGCTGGAAGAAAAAAGAACAAAATACACTTAAATTAATCACAATAATAATTTAAATTTGGCTTTGGAGCAGGCAATAGGCTGATAGATTAATACAGAAAGGGAATTTTGGCAATCTTTACACTGGATACCCCAGACACTGAAGACTGTTGAGAACCAAGGAAATGTTGTCACTGCTCTGTGAAGGCTCTGATGTGCACCGAGCACTCACTTCTATTCCTCCTGTCACTGAGTTCTGCAAAAAAGAACATCTCTTCCTAGCAGCTTATCTCAGGATACAATGAGAGTCTTCTCCAGAATGAATCACAGAGCCATTGTGCACCCCAGCAGCACTCACCAGTGCCCTGGTGTATTCAGCAATGTTCTATATTGAACCAAGACTGTGAGTATTAGTGTCAGTTGCTTTCTGGTTGGTCTCATTTGAGAAAGGAGACAGAAATGTGCACAAGAGACATGTTCTGATTTTTATTTTTAGACAGATCTTTACAACCTTGAACAACTATCAAGAAAGAAAGAAAAAAAAAAAAAAAAAAAAAGCCAGTGCTGTAAACAAGCTCTGAACTAGAAAGTCTAAGGCAAGACCAATTCAGACAGTAGAGACAGGAGACTGCAAAAGATCTGGGAAATCAAATGCACAAGGCTTCCTCAGCAGCATTTCTGTATTGTCAGAATATGACTCTTATTGGTGCCATCTGCCCACAGAAAGATCTCAGTGCCAGTAGCTTTACACATCTGTCTGACTTTTGAGACCATACACTGCAGGACAGAAATACAACAGCATCCTAAACCAGGCAATGAGAAATGTTAACTTCACTTATAGCCCAATGAAGGCTAGAACTATAATGATAATGTGATGGTTTACATGGAAGAAGGTTTAGAGAGTAAGATCCCAGGAAGAGCAATGCTCTGAGGTTACTTTAAGTTGTCTTACAGCAGCTTGATGGGATTCTTTACACCAATTAGATGCCTGTACAACATGGCAAAAAGTTTCAAAAAAGTCTGGTAGAGAAAGCATCAGCTTTCAGATAAATTTCTGTGAATTTTAAGCCAGAGACCTAAAGTCAACAGAGTTACACTGGTGTAGCAGTGTGGATGTCTTATGGACCAGTAGTACAATTTTTAAAAAATTAAATTATCAAGAATTTTAGGCTTAGGGTAGGCACATGTGATGCCTATTCATTTGAGAAGTTTATAGTAAAAAAGTAATTTGTTAATATGGACAACACTTCTATTTTCCTGTGTAACACTTTAGGATGCTGACATAACAGTCACACTCTGAACAGGTACTACATGAACAGTAAATTCTGCTGACCATCTGCCTCCCTTCACCCATTTTACTAGAAAAGAATTCACTAGTACGATTAAAAAACAGGTGATTTACTTGCAGTTTTCACTCCATAACCCCAAGCCAGTATGCTACTATTTAAATGTGTCTAGTTTAAAAGTCATGGACATAAAGATGGGGTATTTGGGGAAAATTCTACCTGTGAAAATGAGTTGTGAAGCAACATGACCCCCTAAATAACAATAAATTTCCCATGTTTTGAACTTAAGACTTTATCTGCGTGTTATCCTAAAGGTGGCATGACCTCTTTGCAACATGGGACATCAGAGCCATTGCAGGGGCCCTGAAATGGAACTGATTTACTTGCCACAACACTGGCAACTATTCCAAATAAACTAAGGCCCATTTCTTGTTTGCACCGGTGGGTATCCAGTCCCTGAAAACTCAGGCAATGGGGCTGCTTCCTAACAGATGAGAGGGTGCAAGTGCCTTGAAAGCAGGCATGCATAACAGCAGGAAATTTAATTTGCATCCCTTTATAAACTACACCTCTGTATTTTTAAGTCCAAACACAGAAGCGTGGACAGACAAAACAATATGGAAGAAGGAAGAAAGCAAACATTCTGAGAAGTTACATTGTTGTAAATCCAGAAATCAATTAGTCACTGAGTTGAGAATCTAGCTCCTGGAGTACAGTCTGGTTTTATTTCTTCCCTAATAAGGATTAAAGTTAGTTGCCTCTGTATAATCATTAAGAATCCGGATCAATTTGGATGGAAAATGGTAACACTAATGATAAGGACCAACCTGCTTTCTGTGTCTACACAAGAGATTTGCAAAGGAATTTGCCCAGGTATTTGTATCTCATCTCACAATCGTTTCTATGTATCTCATGGTATTTCAATCCTTAGGGAGGTTTTGGAATGGAAACATAAGTTTCTTTCCAGATCCTAGGATACAAAAAAGGAGATACACCCTTTTCAGGCTGCTCCAAGAAGGAATCTTCCCAGCAGTACCCAGCACACCCTGCATGCTCCTCCCCTTTGCAAAGACCTCTTAGCAGCATAGCACAAAAAAATGAAATGCAATCTGCTTCTGCCTGTTCTTTACTTGTCTTGACAGTTTGTCAGAACTGGGTTTTACATCTCTTCATTGAGTCTTTTCACTCTCTTTAGCTTCGGTGCTCTTTCTGTGCCTTGTCCTTCTCAGCCTCCCTTCACTTGTAAATTTCATAACCCCTTCTCTTCAGCACCTCACCCCCCTTCCATTCACATCTATTTCTCCATTTCGTTTACATTTCTTCCTTCTTTCCAACATATCTTTGCTTCTAGCCCAGCCAGAGTTCCTCAAAGGTACATTCTAGGAGTGGAACCATTTGGTTACATTGTGTGAGGACACAGACAAGGGCTTTTGGGGTGCAAGAACTCTCAGGACATGCAGCACAGCTCCAAAGATCCATCGTATTGGGTGTTTGCCCCTGTACTCAGCCCTGGTGAGGCCACACCTCGAGTCCTGTGTCCAGTTCTGGGCCCCTCAGTTTAGGAAGGATATCGAGGTCCTGAAGCAGGTCCAAAGGAGGGCAACCAGGCTGGTGAAGGGACTCAAGCACAGATCCTATGAGGAGAGGCTGAGGGAGCTGGGGGTGTTCAGCCTGGAGAAGAGGAGGCTCAGGGGAGACCTCATCACTCTCTACAACTCCCTGAAAGGAGGCTGGAGCCAGGGGGGGGTTGGGCTCTTTTCCCAGGCAATTCTCAGCAAGACGAGAGGGCAGGGTCTTAAGTTGTGCTGGGGGAGGTTTAGGTTGGACATTAGGAAGAATTTCTTTACGGAGAGGGTGATCAGACATTGGAATGGGCTGCCCAGGGAAGGGGTGGATTCTCCATCCCTGGAGATATTTAAAAAGAGACTGGATGTGGCACTCAGTGCCATGGTCTAGTAACTGCAGCAGTAGTGGATCAAGGGTTGGACTTGATGATCTCTGAGGTCCCTTCCAACCCAGCCAATTCTATGATTCTATGACTCTATGTGTCCACCTGACAACATCATGATCTTGGTGCTGTCACCATGAGCAGGAGGGAGCTCCTCCAGTCCAACCTGTGGCAGTGGGCACCAGGACAGAGTCTGGCTGCTGAGATCTGGTTTAAGGGGTAAAAGTTTGGCTGTATACACCCAGACTGTAAAGAGAGCAGTGGGGACTTTGGGGTGCTTTTGAAACAAAGCAGATAGCAAACTATTGTGGACAGATGCAGTTCCTCTGAGTCAGACAGCACTTAATAGCAAATAACCTTTCACACCAATTCACAGCAGAAATATGAAGAAATCAGCAACAACTGTTTCATCCCAGTCATCCAATTACTAAGAAAACCACAGTCAGAGATTTTAGTGAGGGAAAATCACTGGGAGGAGTACATGACATTGTCATACTGCAGGACAGAACACTAGGAAGGAGGGTATCTTCTTGCAAAGTGAAATGGTAAGGTAATGGTAACATTATTTCATAGACTACATATACATCAATGACAACTTTAAGCTTAGTGTACTGGAATGTCTTGAAAGGACAGAAAAAGAACTCATCTGACCAGGTAACAGGCACAGAATCCTGTTAATGACAATGCCAGCAATAAAACCAAGAGGAATTTTGTAGGCTGACATTGACCTGGGTTGCTGACCAACATTCCTGCTCTGTGTGTCAAACAGCTATTTTTTCCCCAGAAAGGTTAGTGTAGGAAAAATTAACAACATGTCAGATGAATCTACCATGTGCTATTATTGTCTACTAGCAATGAAGGCTCATGAAAATCAGGCTCAGATTGTCCTGTGCGCTGTGAGAAAATACATCAGAAGTTACTGAATGTACTTACAAGTAGTGCAGTACCAATCAAAATAGTAACAGTCTCCTGAGCACTCCACTACTGTGTGAGCAAAGCATTCAGGCTTTGTACTGCCCAGCAGCAACACCCAGAAAATTGGTGTGACTGGGGAAAAGAGAGGTGTGGCCAGAACCATGTCTAGTATGAAATGATGATGCTGATGATCACATGGTTTGTTATTTTGCCCTTTAATAAACTTTTCTGCATGGTGAACGCACATTCATCAGCATAATAAACAGAAGTTCTGCTAAAACCAGTAATTACCATTTAGCAGTTCCTGTCAACTAGCACTCTTTGGAGTTGCAAAAAATCACGGCAAGAGGCAGTCCTGATAAACCCCAGCAGTTTTACCCAACAAGAAGCACCTCAAGCAGGCTCGTTATTGAAGTTCATTAGGTGAAGCTATGCTTGGAATAATGTTGCCACTGATTTCTGCAGGAGCCTGTTGGGTGTAAAGCCATCCTCTGATCTTCACTGCTTCTTACCTGACCCCAGCACTGGCCCAGCTGTTACAAAAGGCAACCTCCATTCAGTGTGGCTTTTATTCACCTTATTCCTGTGGCTTTGGGCTACATATTAGTCTTAGCTCAGCTTTTCACATTGCAGGTATTTTATTCTACAGGCCCTTCATGACACTTGTTCCTCCTTCTCTCCAGTCAGCTTTGGCAAAGCCTTACTACCACCTTCCAGCTGCCTGTGCTCAAGAGGCCACATCACATCACTTTTTATCACAATATTGCATCTCACTATTTTTTTAATGACTGTTCTTAAAAAATATTTCTTACCCCTCACCCTCCTTCCCAGCACACATTATTTCTTTGGGACTTTTGGGACTTTTCAAGGGTTTGATTTTGTAAAATACTGAGATCCTTCACTTCAGCCAATTCCCACTGGCTTCTGGGGAACATTAGGATGGCAGCACCGTGTGGGACAGCCCCATGCACTATGCACAGACTTTGCACCTGCAAGTCCTCAGTGAGTTTCAGTTGTTACACTGCCAGGATTTACTTCTCCCTAGACACTCCAGGTGTGCATTTCCACAGCAAATATCTTGATGAAACTATTTAAGTTTTGTTTGGGTTTTTTTTTCCTATTGTGTTTCTTTTCCTTTTTTTTTTTTCCTCCTTTTTTTCCTATTATTCCTTGGTTTTGTGCTTAACTTCTTAAGACTTTGGAGTTTCTATTTTTCCTCAAAATACACCCACTACATTTTATCTTTTTTAATGCTTCCTGTAATGCCATCTTCACCCCGTCTTTCCCAAACAATGTTTTTTCCAATTTCTCCTCATCCACAAATACAAGTGCTTTTGCAGGCTATAGTGCTGTTCAAGCAGTACTTTCATTCCCATAGAGGAAGAGCAATAACTTGACTCTTGGGTTACAAAGCAGTCAGAACTTCAAGAAGCAACAGACACATCAAGCTGCTATTTCCTATGTCCTCAGCCTAAGGGTAAAATAAGATGTGAGGACATTTGAAAATGTTTTGTATTGCTGCTTTTTAGATTTTGGGGCCTGAAAACTAAATCATGTTTTCATCATTAGAGAATATTTCTGATGTTTTCCTTGAGCACAACTGACCCAGAGTAGCTTCTCTCTTGGATTTCCTTTTCCTTTGAATCTATGTATCACTTAAGGAAGTTGTAATTCTTAATAAATAAGCACACAGGCCAAAGAGGAACTAGTGCTACTCATTGTTTAGGGAAATAATTTGGCATTTAATGAGTTCTTTATGGCAGCAGAAGAGGAAAGTCATTAACAATTCATGTTGGGAGGGCCCCTGGCACTTCCTTCTAGCAAGCACAGTAGTTGTGTTTTTTTTAGAACACCATCTTGCATATTTGTTAAATCATATGTGTTCATGTTACTCTGACTTTTGTTGGATGAACAAATTAAATCCATATGTAAAAGCAAACAATTGGAAAACAACTAAAATGTTACATATGAAATGCTGGGCTTAGTACTATACTGCAGAATGCTCTCATGAGCAACAGTTACAGGACAAAGGGAAATATGAAAGAAGAATCATACAAAAACCTGAAACTAGTTAAGGATTCTTTCACTCATCACCATGAATCCAACCAGGAACTACTGACACTGGAGGAATAATTATACCCTCAGTGGAGAGTCTTCTGTGGTTTTTATTACTGTATTTTTATTATTGTTCCTATTCTCCCTGGTTTGGAAAAACAGTCATTGAAATGAAGTCTAGACCTGGAAACTGAGCCTTCAATTGATTTATAGTCTGAAAAAAGAGGAGAGGTAAAAAGCAGAAAACAGTCAAATGCTACAAGTGTTAAGCATACTCAAATATACTTTCCAATTTCTTAATTTGGTTAAACTGATTCTGAAATAATTTTGATTTGCTGTGTAAATCTTCTTTTAGCAAAAAATAGTTCCAAAGAATGGCACTCAACATTTCTTAGAATGGTTGTTACAACCAGGTTCAGAAGATGCTCTGAGATTAACAATACTCCGGGCATTGTGTTTCACAAGGTTGTATTTGATTACTGACAGTTTCAGATAAATGAATACTCAAAATTTTTCCTTCTTGAGTTTTTAAAGATTTAATGTACCTGGAGAAATCCCACTAAACCTTCCACTAATTTTCCAGGTAACATCCAGATAAAAAGTGTAAATCAAATCAGTGGCATGCCAGAACAAAAGAACAAAGACTACACATTTGTTTTTTATCGTTTCTTTTTTTCCTTACTGCTAATCTGTCAACGAATAGGCAGGAAGGCATTTAGTGACTGGACAGGGCAAGAGCAGGGGTGCATCACTCCCTGCCTGGTAGGTGTGAGCTCAGCACCCTCGTGTGAAAGCAGACAATGCAGACTCAAGCACAGCCTCCTCCTTCCCTGCCAAAGGGGACTGGAAGTGATCTGTAGTGCAAAAAGAGACAGAAACCACTGACTTCAGTGGAATGCAAGGCATGCTTTCTCCTTTGTTTTCCAGCATGTTTGACTCTTAAAAGAAAACAGTCTCTAGCTTTGAATCTTTCCAACTACAATATTGTCCAAAGCTAAAAGGTGCTGAGCCCTTTCTGAGATGGTGCAGAGCTCCATCAGTCCCATGAAGGGACAGCCTTGTGCCCTGAAACACGGCTGCAGCTTTCAAGCTGGAATGGTTCTGTGTAATAAAACTGCCCTGCTGGTACTCAGTCTAATCAGTACCACGTGCCCCATCTCTCATGTAAGCATGTTTTGGAGAATACTTTCTACAATAGCTCATCTGTGGATTCAACCACAAATGAGATGTCTTGCTTATGTTGCACTCCCTTTCCTGCCTGCCTGCACAGAATAAAATGAACTGTTTCTTCAGTTATCAGGCAGCCTGGACCTCTCTCTTCTTCACTCTGAACATAATCAGCATCTCTCCAGGGTTATTTTATTTCTCAGTTCCCTATACTTGCAAATATAAATCTACCACGATAGTTTCTCGTTGCCATGCAAACTGGAAACAAATATGGAATACTTGTGACTCAAAATGCCTTTATGGAGCCTTCTGTCACACATATCTGAAATTAACAGAGGTCTCTGAATTGCTAAATAATTTCAGTAACAAAAAGAATATTTTTCCAGCCAACCCTTGAATCTTTTAAAAATATGAATAATAAAAAAAATAACTACCTAGCTCTTTTCTTACTTACACAATCCCACTATCTACTAAGCACTTAGCTGTTCAACAACATCTCTGAGGAAGCTTTCTATCCACAGTAAGAGCTTATTACCTTTCCCTAGGAACAACATTTTGGAAAAAAGGTTTTTTATCCTCCATCTTTGTTAAAGACTTTCAGGTTCTTTTATTTATTTTCTCACTTCTTATTTAATGGATTCTTGGGAAAAAACAGGCTCTTCTGTCCCTTTCCTACTGGGCTCTCCATATATAATTGCCTGTGTTGAAATTATTACACTGTACAGAGAAAACTTCCCCAACTCTTGGTTATTTGGGAGAACAAAAGACTAAATTTGTGGTGGCATTACCACCAGATTCCCAGCCCAGATCTCAATGCCTCACTATGCTAAAATAAATCAGATTTTGATACAAACTGTTGTCTCATTTTTTTAACTGAAAATTTGACCAGGCTCCTGGTCAGCTTCTCCAGTATACTTGGAAAGAAGTCACATACTAGTTTGGGTTTTAATTCTCAGAGAGCTCACCAGTCTTTCCAGGTTAGTCTACTGCTGCTCACACAGTGCCACTCCTGAAGGACAGAGGAGGACCCTCACACTTGACACAGGAAATCATTAAAATTCCTGGTATTCCTGAGGCAAACTTATGCACAGTTTCTCCCTCTTTCCTCTCCCCGTGCACAAAGCTGTAAAAAGTCAGCTACAGCACTACACCTGCTTCTGCCATGAGAGGGACTATTCCATGGAATTGATCAGAAGTGCATGTTTTCAAGTCAATCATACAACAGACATCAATTCATGAAAAACAAACGGGATGCGTTTGTCATTTCCTCAACAATATTTTGCTGTCCTTAAAAGCTTCCTGAGGAATTAAAAATGTTTCATTAGCATGGATCAGTTGATCCTCATAACTCACTTGTGAGGTACTCTCTCATATTTCATGAGGAAATAAAGGCAAAGAGATCAAACAGCTTCTTCAGCATCACAACAGACAGTAAGGTTTGTATTTCAGCAATATGCAGAGGCTGCATCTGAGATTTATGCCCTAGGGAGAAACACAGATTCCAGCCCCACAGACTTCAAATTCTAAATGAAGACAAACAAGGGATTAAGGTGGAAATGGAGGCACAGAGGGGCAAAGTCACCTCCCTGTAGTCTCACAGGGCAGAAAAACAGATCTCTGATGCCACACTTGAGACAGACACAGTATAAATGTCAAACCTGCTTGCTAGATAAACTCCAGACACGTAATTCCATGCCAGAGGAACCAAACTACCCTTTTCATCTCACAATCAACCTTTTCTCATTCTTCTTCCTTTTTTTTAATATGGTCTTAATCTCATGTTATTACAAATGTTTTCTGGAACTGAGATATAGTCTTGGATGGGAAACAAAGCTTTAGCTTTCTCAGAGAAGAGCCACATTCTCCTGTATAACAGATATATAATCACCCAGAAGAACATGACCCTTTAGCTCTTGAAACTGCAAACACTTTAAAACATGTCCCATCAATGTTTTGGCAGAGCAATTTCATCAGCAGTTGTAGGGAAGCCATAAATTGGGAAACACCTAATGTAAAATTTCTTGTGTGCAAGTTCACAGGAAGATATATTAAATATTTGTATAATTCTTCTTCCTTTTACTGCAGCTAGGAACATATAAAGACTGCATGTGTTCCTCTCAAATAAAACCAAGTAAAGCAGGCTTTATAAACAACTGAGATACTTAATGGTAAAATGATATCCAACAGGAAATTACCAGGATTATTAAGATGGTTTTGGTTTTTTTTTTACAGTTTAACTCACCTCAGAATTTATAAGAAATATTAAACTACCTATATAAGAAGACTTGGGGTAGGTTATTGGGCAAACTTGATTACCAGGACTTACAGTCCTAATGGAAGTCACAAACTACTGTGGAGGGACCCCCTGGTACAATGAGTCCTGCAGTGTTTTAGCCACGTTCATGGGGGACCAACAACTATCTACCATATTCCTTCTTCTCATTCCCCAGTCAGACAAGAAATGTGGAGAATCAGACAGCAAGTCAATCCTTGGTTCTACTCATGACTGGAACATAAGTGAGATTGTATGAGCTGAATTAAAACATGAAATAAATGTGATTTTTTCAAAATTGCAGTCTTTGATAGAAAGCAAAAGACTGTTGTCTCTTCCATAGGTTACCTGGGCTGCTCCTAAGAATGGCTCAGAAAGAAGGCTTAGCTGTAAAAGATTATATCTTGTCAGGTTTGACCTAGGGTTTATATTAACTATTTAAGTCCTGAATATTTGAATGTCTCCTTTTAAAGATTAAAAAAAAAAATGTTTTCTTATTGTGTTGTTAAAAATAAAGCAAAATTTCTCTCCTCCTTCACCCAGATTAAAAAAAAAGAAAAGCTATTTTTTTCTTTCTGTGAGACAAGTGTTTTTATACAAATCTTGTTAAATTGGGTCTAAAGCAATTAACCTATTTCCTACTGTCAGATATAATTGCAATTCGACCTAATTGAAGACTAAAACCTGTGCTACACCTGTCTGAATTACCTTTTTTGTATTGAGCCTGAAACAAGATCACAGCTGGAATAGGCTGTGCACAGAGCAATCAGGCAGACTCAAATGACGGGCTGGAAAGCTTTTGGATAAGCATTTTAGAGGGTATTTCCAGGAGATGTTATGTTGATTTTGGTATGCATAGAATGAGTTGCTTCTAACTTCTCCCTGGGTAACTGTCAATAAAATGACTGCAGATATACATCAGCAGTAGTTACAAGTGAAAAAAGTAATCTAATTTAAGGAATGATCCAGAATCTAATGAAAACACAGAAAGAAGCTGTATTTTACAAGCTTCCAGTCCACTGATTTCTAAGGTTTCAGACAACTGCACAAACACAGAGGTCTTGCTCTCTCTACCAACTGCTTATCATTCCCTGTTACAAAAACATGGGAACATACTGGGAAGGCAACTGGATGATCCAGTGAACTGAACCAGTGTGACCAGGAATTCCATGTTGCAGAGTTCATCCCTTTTTTTCAGTCTAGGGTAAATCATATAATCAGAAATTCAGTGTGTAACTGGAGTTGTGTTTTGTTTTTTTAAAAAAAAGTATTTTGAAAAATACCTTCCTTATAAAGAAATTAGGAGGGGGGGAAAAAACCCATGATGAATATGATGAAATGATAAATCTATAAACAGTTCAAAGATCTTTTCTATACTACACCCATTATGTATTTGAGCTTCTCTGGAGACTGTGCAGATGTGTTCCCTGTCTATTTTAGAGTCCTGCCCTAAAGTGCAGACAACCAAAAGTGGGAGGCAGTCTGAGTATTTGTAAAAAAAAACTCACCAGAAAACACAAAACAGTTATAAATACTTCATAGCAGCTTGTTAGGGCAGAAGAAATCACTTGACTGGACCAAGGTCTGTGGCATTTGTCATTCTGGTAGAGCTTGTTTTGACTGCACTGGAAACTGCATGGGATGATTGAGTATTTTGGTTTCCTCCTTTTTTGCATGAAAAATCACCAGCAACCAGGACTATCACATTTTAACAGATGGAAAACAACTGCTCAGCTGATTCTGTAAGAACTTTATGTCTTTTTGCTTTGGTGGATGCTCAACAACATACTTCTACCTTTGCTATATAGAAAGAGTCCTCAATGTTGGGTAGGTAGGAGCAGGAGAGGACAGAGACATTTTGAGATCTGACTTAGCTCACATTATTACTGACTTGCATTTTAACTCTACAAAGAGAGCCTGTGACCCCATAAATTCTGCAAGTTGTAAAAGGCCAGGGCTATGTCAACTGATTCATTTCTCTGTTACTGGAAAACTGACCTTGCCACAGTAACAGGCTGTACATTAAAGGTCACAGTGAACAGGGCTCTGATAAATCAGGCTTGACAACCAGAGAGTGAGTCCATGACAGCAAAACAAGAAGCTTTAAAATAAGTAAATTATAAAGCAGGTGGAACACCCAGAATTCTATTTGAACCTGATTAGAACAGGAAGACTGTAAGTAGGCAAGCAGCACATTTTCTGCTGCCTGGAGCATTTGGCTGGTGCCCATCACAGTATCAATTCCAAGAGGGAAGGAATCCACAGTTCTCTAGCCCATTGACTTACTACTACATCTGCTCATTTCTTCAGAGAAAAAACTTCTACATTCCTAAAAAATCATGCTTCAAACTTCCTGCCCATAATGGTAACAGCAGTTGTCACCTACCACAAGACTGAAAATAGAAGGAGGAGATCAAATACATTCAAGTAAAATTTAAAATACGAGATATTCTGGAACAACAAAGCAATGTTTGATAGATGACCAGGTTTGCATGTCAGAGAGTTTGGCAAGAATGTATTTCTGGCTTTCACAGAGAGCAAATAAACAAGTGTTTTACTCTTAAAATAGACTAAATTGAGTGCTG
Source organism: Calypte anna (assembly GCF_003957555.1). NCBI lineage: Eukaryota > Metazoa > Chordata > Aves > Apodiformes > Trochilidae > Calypte > Calypte anna. Next base: position 15,343,258 of record NC_044247.1, on the reverse strand, counting down.
ATTATTGCTTTCTGTGTATTTTAAGCATGTATAGACTCACAATTTATATAATCCAGCTTTATCTACATACTCAGTTTTCCTGCTTGTCTCAGCAGTCAGAAAGGACCATACTGCATTCTCAGGGCCTTCCTCACCCTTTCAAATTTCTTATCTAACTTTCAACATAAGAATTTAATTTAAAATTACAACCTATATATAGGAAGGCCTGCCTTTGGGGAGCATTCTGTTTTATTTTAGGTTAATTATATTTTTCTACCACTATTGTAAAACAATTCTAAACACTATATACTTTTAATTATATATGATTTAGCAGGGAGATAGAGGTGTTCAGCAGTAACCAGGATCTTTGCATCTAAAGATTAACTTGTGTTTGTCAGGGAACCCATGCTATAATCCTAACTACACATATCATTGAAATACCACAATGCTCTGGTTTCAACTGAAAGTATATTTTGTTCTTCATCTCAAGTTTAGTCTTAGATTTACTGACTGTACCTTAAATTATTAAGACCAAAAAAACTAAAAGAAAAGCTATAAAAAACCCCTTAAACTATCTAAGCTATAGACCTAAAAAACCAATGTCCCAGTCCCTCTTTTCCCCACCTTCTTTGAGCTACTGTAGCAACCCCAACAGTGCCAAACACAACAACTAATTAAAGTGGGAATAAATTCTTTTCCATTATCACAGCAACCAGTGTGATAGATTACTTTGCTAGAAACAAGGAGGCACTGGCTATATCTGTTTTGTAAAATAAGGCACACTGCAGAGACTCATGAGCTATTTATTTAATATAGGATGACACACTGCCAGTAGACATACCAGTCTGGGTACAAAACAAAAGCAAGTAAATGTGGTTTAATACTTGAAATTAATACAAATAACCATTGGTTCACTAAAAGTAAAACCAGGATGACAAAATAGTCCATGTGTAAAGGTAACTAAAAATTAAGATTCTGTAGCATGAATGGAGCAAAAGAAATGTGTTTCAGAAGGGCTGCTGCAGGTTTTTTTTCCATAAAGAAGAGCTTAGATAAAACGTTTATGACCAGGAAGGTAGGCCAGAAAAATGTCAACTGATCCACTGCAGAGAAGTTTGTTAAAAACTGTAAGAAGTTCTGCTTTGATATCACAAATAAAGCACTCCATACAGACTGGAATGCTTGGTTAATTGTATGTGACTTTTTCATTGATGTGATATGAAAACTCCCAAGGCAATTTCTAAACTTTATCTAAGACTTCCTTTTCCTCATTTAAAGCTGAATGATTTCCTTCTATGGTTTTATCAATGGGCCAGAAAGGCTGATAAGATTGCTTCCTTCCTCTGTTAGATATGTTTGGACTCCTGCCATCCTGTCTTGAAAAGTAATACATTTGCTTTCCTGTGCTGAGTAGAAGCAACAAGTGGGAGGCGAATAGCTTCATTCATAAAATGTAGCTGGAAGATGAACCTAAGTAACAGAAAATTAAATGGAGGAGGGCTTGCAGCTGAGCTACTCAGTTCTGAGCCATTGCACCTCCAAGAATCCACTGCTTTACGGACAACTGCAAGAACATCACAAAGCGAAACTTCTCAGAAGGCTCCCTATGAGCTACTGTCAGCTCCCTCCCTGAGGGCAAGGGTCCTAATCTCTCCTACTGCCTTTCCCTTATTATTCCACTTGTCCCTCCTCTTTCCCATTACACAGTTTTGATACAAGGCTCTATTCTTATCAGTTCTTTGCACACCAGAATGAAGTAGGTGTGAGAGAGATGAAAGCATGACCTCATTTAATCATGCACTGGACCTCTCCTACGAAGGGGAATTTCTAGGGTGGCAGCCAAAAGTGCTTCTGCCCTTTTGTGGCATAATAGGAAAGTTCTTTCCCTCCCTACTTCATCCCCACAGGAGAAAGACAGTTTTGGACTTAAGACAACCTCCAGTACTTATCAAGCATGGTCTTGAATCCCCTATTGGACTTGAACCCAAGATGTGAGTGCAGTGGCTCCAGGGAGCTTGATACAGCTCTAACACAGAAATGTTAGGAGGCGTGAATCATTACAGTTATCTGTTTCCTGAACACAAGCACAAAGGCACCAGCTGTTTTTATGAGATAAACAGGATCACATCCTCCTGGACCTAAAAAAAAAATCAGTCCTGAACTGCTTTGTAGTGCTTTAAATAAAAAATAACCTCCCATCAGTTCATAGTTGCCATAGCTTTCTTCTGTCAGTTTGCACTGTATTTAATTTGTGAGACAATCTTCTAATGTAATTACCCTCAGTCTGATGGAGGATTCTCATTTCTTTGCCCAAAACACCTTCTGCAGCACTTAATGCAATCTGAATTTCACATTTCCTCCCTAACCTGATGAATGGGCCCACCTGGGCAGCTACTTGGTGCAATCTACTATGCCCCTTCCTCAGGATGAAATAACCCCAAGGTCCCTGCCCAGCCCTTCCTATGCTCCTGTTCCCCCATTTCTCCTCTAGAGTTCTCTTAAATGGTTGTACTTCAGATTCCAACTTCCTTGTTCTCACCATCTTCCAGCCCTCTGCTCAGATTCTTACTTTTCCTCTCCTCAGATACTTACTTTCTTTCATGTCCACCTCCACCCATCCTCTGAATATTTACATACTTATATGCATGTACTTACACACAAATATGTAAGTACTTCTATAGAAGTGGATTCATTGTTTGGTTTTTAGGTGTTTTTTTCTTTTTAAAAATTTCTTATATTCTATAACAGCCCAAGTAAACAAATTATATCCTCCCAATCTTAAAAATAAAAAAATAAAAAAAATTTAATGCCATCCATTCAACTGCTGAGACCTGCAGCTGCAGGAATATGGAGCAAATCAAATTCCTAAATTATGATACAGTTAAGTTGAATATGGCTTGGAAAAAGCTGCACTTCTAGTGAAAACCAACCTCTTGAGGAAATTTAAGAGGTGAAGTCATAATGTAGGCTGCTTGCTGCCAGAAGAAAACAGTATCATCCCATGCTGAATGGCTGATTGATCTAGCAGTAATCTGAATATTGGGGTATATTGAAGTGCTATAAAAAGATTTTAGTTTTCAGACTCATTAACAAGGTTTAACTGTAAAATCTGAATCTTGCATCACAGCAGAAAGCAAAGCAAACAGGGTAAGAGAAGCAACACATCAAGAAATCTTGCAAAGTAATTTGGTTTAATTTTCCATGACATAAAAATATGTGGTCTAGTGGTCTGGCTATAGCAACAAAAGCCAGGAATTTCATATTTCGAGTCCTGCCTGGATCAGTCAACAGTCTTAAGAAAGCTCTGTTGATCTATCTGCCTCACTTTTTCAGAATGGAAAAAGTTCAGTAAGAAGCAATTATAATAATCTAATTATATTTTTACTATAAAAGATCTATAACTTTCAAATGGGACAGAGAGATTTCCCCAAATTGATCCATTAGGAAATCATACCAAAACACTACAGAATAAAACATTTGCTTCTCTTATGGACAGCAGCCAAAGTTGGGCTTTGTGGAAAAAAAAAAAAAAAAAAAAAAAGTAGCATAGACTGGAAAAACACAGGTTCTACAGAAACAGAAGAATGTTCTATAGGCACGTTATTTGTCTAAGAAACCCAAGGAAGTCACTTTCTAGAGAATTTAATAGCTTGCAATTTTCTATTAGAACTGGAAACACATCCTTTAAAGAGAATCAAACTTCCATGCCTAAAGCTTTATATCTTGTTTAGATTTTACAGTAAAATTTTACCTAGGAAGTTCTTTGCCCTTGCTTTTATACTTAGCAATTTAAATATAACATACAGTAAATGTAGAGATTGCAGAAGATGAATGAACATCACTGTATGTTTGAAACTGACTCCTGATTTTACAGAAACAACTTTTCTGTTTGTGTTTTGCTCCTGTCTTAGTAAGCTGTCACTTCACAGGATGTTATTTTGGAATCAATTCTAAAAGTACACACAATCCCAACAGTCAGGCACTTCTGAGAAAGATGAATGTAAATTCTCTGCTCCCTCCAACTCCATGTAGTATCTGCTCATCTGTCCACTAAACCCCTGTGTTTTTTTGAAAACTATTTGTTTCAAAAACACTATTTGTTTTTTGCTGCTATTTGCATCAGAGAAGGCTTCACTAGAGTCATAGCTTGTGAAATTCAGAGGCAGAAAAATAATGCAGACCATAGCTGGATAAACTCAAATTTATATACTTGCAAAAACACAGAAACTTAACTTTCTACCACTCCCTCATGTATATATTCTGCAATATCCTTAGATTGTTTCTGTGAAGTCAGACAGCATTTGTGTGCTCTATGGGAATGGGATCAGACTCCTGATAAGTTAAGAAACTGAAGAAACTGAGCTCAGAAGCAACTTCATAGACTCTCTGAACCTGGGGGGTTCTTTCCTCAAAAAACTTCCTTGTTGCTTCTGTTATTTTTTTAATGTAACTTATGATCTGCCTTATCTCACATAGCATCTAAAATTGTAAATGGACTCCCAGATGCCCTTATATCATTTGCCTCTCTTTGCTTGTAATTTTAGATAAACATTTTAAAAAAATAGGTGGTATTGAGAAAATTAAACATTCCTGTTTGGAATGAGCATACATACAGTTTTTAACTCTGTTTTTTCTAATCCTTGAAGGGCCTTCACAGATACAGTCTGACTTGAAATTTAAAGGACTAAATCAGTCCCTGGACCAAATCTACAAACAAATATCATCATACATGAAAAAAACATTCCAACCCTCCAAACTTCAAAAGAAGATGTGTAAGCCTGAATAATTTAATCTCAATTTTAAAACTTACTCTTTTCTAGTTGATAAATTAAAACACAGCAGATGGAATCATGATTCTCATGAATATCGACTGGTAACTACATTCTTCAGGCAGAAGAAATGCTGCTCCATGATTAGAATGAAAGCCACAGCCATTGCCAACACTCCTGTGAAATTGACACTACTCATTTATAATTTGAAACCTGAGTGGACAACTAGTTGTTGGCCTCTTCTGTCTAGACTGATGTTCCCCACCCCCCCTCCATGTAAAAGGGTCAGCCAGGAACCCAGAGGACAGAAAGAAAATGGTCCAAATGACTAACACTTCTCATTCAAGTAATCAGAGCTCACTTACACACTCTTTTCTTCCATCTCCATCAAAACATCAGTGACAAGAAAAAATGATTTTCAAGTTGACAGCTACGAAAGTAAAATGCCTGGCAGAGGTTCTAAGAAAAGGCATGCCCTGGTTTTAATTTGTATTACATTGAGGGCCTCTAAAAAGTGAAAAAGCATGTGGTATGCTTGAGGCCCCTTGCAGCTAAAAGACTGGAATGAGAGTAAGTTCATTTATGGCCTCATTTTATTTACAATCCTTTCTACATTAAGGTGTTTTTTTAATCCCTCAGTGTTTCATCCTTAACTATTTCTTTGGGCTTTTACCTCTGTCATAAAAAGAACACTGTGGATTGTTAGTTAAGCTTCCTAAATCATGCTTAGGCTGAAAAAGGTAAGTATTAGAGTCCTTCTTTGGCCAGACTGGTAAACGTGATTTATGGGCAACAGAAAAAACGAATGGTGAGCGGAGGAATTATCTAAATCCACACACCCAACCATTTCAAATTAAAGAGAAACTATAGGTAAGGTAGAAGGCTAAACTTCTGATAATCTTCAGAAATTCAAATAGATTAATTACTAATTTTACCATAAACAAGCCTATTCTGAAAGTTGTATATAAATAAGAAAACTGCTACTTCCACTGCATCAGCGTGGGCCGGACAATAAATTAACACATTAATATTGGTATGTGGGAAAATTTGGGTTCATTGCTGTGTATCCAATGAAGCCAACAAGCACAGTTAATAGGCTAAGATCTCAAATCAGGGGGTGGCATCCTTGATGATGCTGAAGTAATGCCAGGGATATACTACAGGAGAAGCTGGACAACCAGATGCTAATGGGTCTCATATATTTAATCCATTAAAAAAAAAAAATCTACCCTTACTTACAAGTAAAGAGCTGTTTCTACACTTTATCTGTCTTTTTCAACTGTGAGGTTGCAAGGGTTCAGCTTGAGATGCCTATTGTTTTTTAAACCGTTTTAGCATTCAATGATTATAATATGGTTTTATCCACGGATATTAGTATAGGTTTGTATGTAACAGCTATGAGCTACAAGACAAATGCCTCTTTTTTGGTTCCCATGGATTACCACTACACGAAGAATTAGACCGTTACTTTAAAATGTTAAGTAAATCCCATGAATTCCATTGTACTGTCCATAACATTGTTAATAGTGTAATGTTCTGCATTTATGGGAAAGTGCTTTTTGCTTTATGACACAGTATCTTAAGAGGTTTGTGTTAATCCGTTAATAATATTCCCTCTGATTTAGCTTTTGCTCTGTGTGTATAAAAACAGAAATGGTCACAAACCTGGAAAAAAAAAGAGACAGGTAAAAAAAAATACACAAACCAAGGACACATAACTACAGTTACAACCCATCTCAAGGTTTGACTTGAAATTTTATTTTGTATATTGTAAAGATGTATTTAGTACTTGACTGAACAAAGATATGAAGTTTGTAAATACATTACTGCCTACTTCTAGTAAAATAATTTTTTATTACCATAGAGTCCAGACTGGGATTGGAATTCAAATCCACATTGAAGTAAGGTGGTATTTTTTGCATTTTACAGGTTGGAAACTAAAACACCAAATTGTTTCAAGGTTCTCCCAAAATCTGATGGTATCAATGAGCTTTGGCTAGACTCTTGGGTTATACCAACACTGTTTCCAAACGTCACCTCAGTAATTGCCAGACCATCCTCAGCACAATGCAAGGGGTTTGGCAAGACAGGGAGATAACTGGGTTGCTCTGGGCTATGTGGGATCCAGGCAGCAGAGACATCACTGATCATCACGGGGTCTGCAAGGGCAGACTGGAGAGCCCTGGAAATCTGAGGATTTCTGGAGCCTTCCTTTAGTTGACTCAGCATGTTAGGATGAGAAAACTTCAGTGGAGAGGAGAACAGGGAAGAGCCAGGAAGCAGAGATGCAGTGTTCGGAGGGCTAAAACTGGTCTAAACAACTCAGCTAATCAACAGTTTAACGCTATCTCCTGCTAAGCCAATGTTGCGTTTTCAGATTGATAAAGCCAACTTTCTCTCTCAGCACGCTCTGGTTTCAGACAAGTTGTACTTGGCAGAGCTGCCATGGGTGCTCTGAGCTGGATCCTTCCCCTGCAGGATTCCAAGAGCTTTCACAAACATCAACAGGTCACTTCCACTATGTACATAAAAGAAGAATTGAAAATGTCAGTTGTGACATAGGCTGGCCTGCTGAAATTCTGTATGCAAGAACCCAGCTCTGTTCCCACGAAACTCTCTCCCCCTCCTGACTCACCTCTCCCACAGCTCAGACCACAGGCTGAACAAGCTGGAGTGGAAATCTGCCAAAGAATGGCCACAAAGAGATGACATTTGAATCAATTTTGAATGGACTGTGCATCTTTAGCTTTAGGATGCTAACCAAACACTCTATTGTCCTGTTGCCAGGACTAAGGTAACTCTACCTGGGGTACTGGAAGGAACACACAACTATTTACCAACACACACTTTGTATGTTTCTTTTGTCCTGCTTCCCAGTGAAAACAGCTTGTGGAACATTAGGATGCATTTGAAGGATTTACTATTCCTGTAAAACATTTAATAAATATGAGAAGAGGCTGAGAGAACTGGGTTTGTTAAGCCCTGAAAAAAGTAGGCTCAGGGGAGATCTCATCACCATGTTCCAGTACTTGAAGCATGGCTACAAAGGAGATGGAGACTCCCTTTTCGCAAGGAGACACATGGAAAAGATGAAAGGTAATGGGTACAAGTTACTCCTAGGGAGAGGAAAATTTTTCACAATGAGAACAAGCAGCCATTGGAATCATCTCCCCAGGGAAGTGGTGGATTCCTCAGTGTCAGACACGTCTAAGACTCAGCTGGACCATCTTGTCTAGACTGTGCTTTTGCCAAAAAAGGTTGGACCAGATAATCCTCAAGGTCCCTTCCAACCTGGTATTCTGTGATAAATGTAGTGTTTTGGCTGTAAATTAGTACTGCATGGATTATCTTGTAAATTCTTGCACAGTAAGAAATACCTTAATATTAACTTCTTTTGGCGTAGTAATACATTTGAAGACACTTAAGCAAATCTTGGAGAAATGCTTTTTTTCTTTTCAGATCACATTAATTTCAATGTCACTTTCAGATCCCACAAGCAAAACCGGAACTCAAAGTCTGACTATTAAGTAGGAATGAGTACAGCGGCACACAAATAAACCGATGACCTGCAAAAATTATCTAGTTTTTAAAGTTAGAAAATATCACAAAACAATGAAATGGAAGATGAAAATTGTTAAAATGCTTTAGAAAGTAATCCATTGGTGTTGCTATTGATCTGTCACATCTAATGCTTCAGAAGAGGATATGCCAGAGTACCCGGGACTACTCATTTACCTTTAGCAGGCTTACAGCAATCCAAATTTTTCTCCCAAAGATGTGCTGTGTTCATATGAAGGAGATTAAATTCTTAAAGGAACCCAGAGAACTAGATCAGTTCACACTATTGAAGATATAACCAACAGTCTCCAAGAAAGAATAAACATTTAAACAAGGATGGGTTTGCTGTTTAAACAGTAAGTAATTGAGTTGAGGATACCTCTATATGAATACCAGTAATACTTTAATCCATGAACCACCTTCTATATCCCACGATTTTTACATTCATGAGTAAATGAACTGTGAAAAGATGTTGGAAAACCCAGAAAAGTGACCATACTTTCATCAGCCAGCCAGCTTTATGGATTTTTTTTTTTAATTAACTTATGTCATGCTTCTGTAGTTTAGTTGTACAGCACCAGCATGACCTGGCTTGCTACTGACTGCACATACCTTTTTTTATACCCACGTATGCCAGTGCTGGAGCTGGCTGCTTACCTATTTCCCTATCTCTCTGGATTATCTCCTGCATTTTTATACATTTTTCTGAAGCCCTAAGGCAAAACTGAATATTAAAATAAAATTAGGGTATTTTTAAAAAATCCCTTAATAATGTAGCTATTTAGTTGACAAAATTTCTTCCTATCGTGGAAGTGGGATTCAAATCAATCAATATGTAATGACTATTTACTTTTATTTTGGAAACAGTAACAGAAATCTGTATCAGCTAGGCTTAATGGAATTTGATCTTAAAATCTTATAGCTTTCTTTTGATGTAAAATATTGTTTAATAAGGGGCAATTACTAATTTGTACCGTTTCAATATTACACTATAAGCTATTCTACTGAGACTTACAGCATAGTAGTACTATTAAGGAGAGAAACATTCCCCTCTTGTGCTTGCAAATTCTTCATGCACTTTCTGTGAAAAATCACAACTAAAAATTCATATTCATAGTTTTTTTCAGCTTTCTCATTCAGCTGCTAAGTGACATCTTTTAAAGATTCCAGTAGATTTGTGACATAATTTGAGTTGACTTTTCCTGAATATATAATTATTATACTGTGTGAACTTAACTCCACTCTTTAAGCAGCTTCTATTAATTTGTCTGGTAGAGTTCTCAACACATTATGTGTATTTTATTTTGCATATCACAAAGACAGATTTCCAAAACAGACTTTCATTCTGCCATAACTATTGCACATCATTTAGCAGCTGGGATCTTGCCTAAGTCAGTACAATGCACTTGCATCTTAGATTGATGATTAGAGAACTTCCAAAATGTCACGAGTTTACAAAAAGCAATTCTAGCTACTCCAGACAGAGTGGAGGATTCAACAAAAAAATTTTAGAAAAAGCTTAACATGAGCATGCATAAGTTAATTAGACATTTCCTGCATGTTTTGTTCTCCCATTTTGCTCAGTTACAAGGCAGGTAGTTTAATAAAATTAGAGTGGTATCTTTGACCTCCAGGCTGAAATATAGGATGGAAATACTCAAACCTGTCTCATAAGGTTAGTTCAGGTGCCAAAAGCAGCCTAGCTGAGGTGTCAGGGAATTCAGTTAGGCAATTTTACTCCAGTAAATAGAACCCTACCCTTATTTAAGATGACTCAAATCATCCATTGTAACAGTAACTCAGGAATGCTGGGCAGTTTACAATGGTACTATCAGGTTTTTTTAATCTAACAACAACATATTAATACTTATTAAGAATTCTTCTGAAACCAAATATTTGCCCACAGTACAATGTAGGGCACTGCCAGAAGTCCTGCCACTGCCTCTTGCTGTAACCTGAACGGGAGGTCACAGGAATGTTTACCGCAGCACAATGTTGGGCATAGGAGCTGTGCTGCTGTTTTGCAAAGGGCTGTTGAACCTAAAAAGCCTGAGCAGAGCACTCTGTTAATGTAGCTCTGCTGCCTGCAGGACCTGAACCATCCTGCTCTGCCACAGCACCAGGTAAACATCCTTGAAACCCTCTGTTAACTCACAGATCTGGCCACAGCAAGTGTAACAAACCATGTTGCTTCTCAGGTCACCTTTATAATACACCTTAAGGTCCTTCAGAGGATGTGTACCCAGCTGAGGGGCAGCCTAATATACAGCTAAAGGTATTTACTGTTACCTTGAGGGAAAAAAATGTTAGTGTTTCTGCCCGTCAGGTTCTGCCCCACCTTTTCCCAATCTTTTGTGTCATGCAATAGCCCTAAAAAAATTGACATCCTATTTCCAAGTTCCTTCAACAGAAATAAAAACTGTTTGCTTGTGTCTTACGACTCCAGTACTTAAAAAGCAGAAGATCTTGCTCAATCTCTGCTGCTGTACCCACAGAGAAACTTCTGGCCATCATCTGTGAAACACAAGGTTAGCCTTGCTTGACAAATACAACTTTACTATTTTGACCATATATCACAATTTATTATTTACAGAAAGATTAATTCACCAGGCAGAATCATCAGTAATAGCTCAAACAGCAATTACTGTCAAGCTGGGAAAGACAATTAAAAGGAGGACACCTTGTTCAAAAGTTTGCAAGACAAAAATTAAAAAAAAAACCAAAACCAACCCTACTATGACTAAGAGTATGGACCTGGTGGTGTTCAAATCTGAATAAAGAACTGAATACAGGTATGTTTTCCTCTGAAACCCATAAAACTCACTGCCTCATGTAGTTCTTGGAGGGCACTGCATTTTTGTCATGTAGCAACTAGTGATGAAGCATTGAGCATTTCCTTGTTACTTCAGCTGTGGTAGGACAGTAACAGACAAACAAAAGGTTCTTAGAGCTTCTGTTCCTTAAACCCAAGCCTGCACTTGTGAGATGCTCTTGTTTTTTTCATTCTCTCAAGCCTAGCTCCCAGAAACTGTTATCTTTGGTTCAGTAATATGTCTTTACTGAAAAAAAAAACAACAAACAACCAAATGTTCTGTCACCTCTAAATCAGACCTGCACTTAATTTCTGTCAAGTCTCATTTGTGAGAGTTAATAGAATCATCTATTCAACAGCAACAAGAACTCCTACAGATCTCTGTCTTAGGGGAAAATTGAAAGATCATCTGTTGGGTCTTGCAGTTTGGTTTCAGTGACAAATATAATTAGAGTAGGTTCCTCTAAGGAAGTATTGATATGAATCATCCTATGGAAGAAAAGGTGTATTAGAAGCAAATGAATCATTGTTTGCTCTATGCAGTACTCCAGCACATGGCAGATAAACCTGTTATTCATCCAGCTGTGCTCTAACTTCACTTAAACACTCTCCTTCAGTATCTTAGCCATTCTCCTGGAATTTATGACTACTTAACTTAGTGACTCTGATATTCCCTTCTGTACATACTGATACAAACCAAAATCCCTGTAAGCAGAATGCTCAGTCTGGTATTATCAGCTGTGTGTATTCTTTTTTTCTCCTGGTACTCTGGCACACACAGACTGAAAGCACTCAGTCTTCTTTCATCTTGGAAACAAAACATTGCCAACCCTGGTAAAACATTTAGCTGGGAGATCATAAAATTCAGAATCCCAGCTGATGTATAACAAAAGAATTTGAGACTGACTTCCATTACAATGTTAGGCCTCATATATCAAAAGATTGACTTTGTTTAGTGCCACTATTGCTGTCAAATTGGCATTGGAAGTAAAAGAAAACAAGAATGATTAATTCCTATGCTCTAGAAATGTAATAATTTGATAGATAAAATGCTATTTTCCATTTCTAGAAAGACAGGTGAGAAAACAAAAATATCAGGATCACATCTCTCTTCGTGTTTCAATTAATGATGAATAAGTCTATAAACTATTTTAGTTTTCAAAATTGAAAACTAGCAGTTAGTTAGCAGTTGAGTTACAAGCAAGGATATACCTTCAACATAGAAAAAAACTATTTCAAGAAATATATATATTTTCTTAGCATAAGCCAGTGCTATTTACAAGTAATTCTGTACTCTGCTAAAGGTACTTCTGGATTGCCTTGGGAGTGAGCTGCATACTTACTCAGCTCTGTCCAGCTGTGAGGCAATACAACCTGTAATAGCTGTTATTTCCCTTCACAGGAGCATTTTTCTTATGGATTTATCTCTGTGTTCTACAGCTAGTGGAGATGGGATACATGTATTTACTTATATTACTACACAAGAGCTGCCTTGGTGTAAATGTCCAGTGTTTAATTAATAATTTATTTTTTTTTAAGATACTGTGCTTCTAGATTCAATTGCTTTTGCAAAATCTGAAGGACCTGACAAAATCACAGAAAGCAGTCAATTTCTGGAGCACACTGCTGTACTGCCTGGCTACAGCTGGCTGTAGTCCAACCCAATATATTGACTCATTAACTCAGTGCCCCTCTGTTCTTCTGATAAAACCTTGCTCTTGTGCACAAGTCAAAAGCTTAGGATTCCCTTCAATAGTAAATTTCTAGAGTCTTGTTCTTGGTTGTCTGCTTGTCACCTGTGAACTCCCCACAAAACCAAGCCAGAACAGTTGTGTTGACTCAACAGAGCATTGTACATTACCTTTTGGTCAGGTAATGTACACAAGAGGAGTCTCTCTCATTACAGACACTGCCAAAGGGCCAAATCCTTGCTCCTTCTGGCAATCCAGAAGAACAGTCCTATTAGGTACTTCAAAATTTAGAGAAATGTATTCAAACTTTGGCACTCACTTGCTTCTGCTTGTACAGGCAGGCTCCAGTACCCTTCATCCCCTTCAAATGAAAACCTAGACACATGGAAAAAAAAGAAAAACAAAGCCCACTTGAAAAAGTGCCACTACCTTTCATTTTTGTCATTCTATATATCTAACTCTTAAAAATGTTACTTTCACTAATTTCAATATTTCTCATGCAGTGATTGTTACAAATGCACACATATTTCAATTTGTACAGACAGATCATAACCTCTTATTTTACCATTTCAAATTCCACAAGCCCCAAAATTTATCAGCAGCTACAGAGATAAACTGCACCACTTTTTTGCATGACAATTTAGTCAAGCATATTCAGACTGCACAGAAACATCCACAGGTGTAAAAACTTCTAGAAGATGCTTTAAAAATGTGGTTCTTATCAGAGCTTCAACAGGGTAAGGTTTCCCTACTGTATTGGGTATACAAAATCAGTCTTTGTCACCTATTCTTCGGTTCTGAGCGAATTTATACCTGAGTTTTAACAAAGCAACTTTAGACATCACCTGTCTTTTGATATCCTAACCAACTGTAGCTTGTCAAACAATACTCAGAAATATTTCCTGCAACATTAATAAAAAAAAAATTTACACATATGATCCCAGAAAAAGCACACAGTACTTACTGTACGTGTGCAAGGGCACCAAAGTTCAGAGATAAGTCAGGTGGCAAACTGACAGAACACCACATTTCAAAATACAAATTTGTTATTTAGTACAAATACAAATTGTGAAACCTTTCCTATCTTTATTAAGGTTTATTAAGGTTCCTATCTTTATTAAGTTTCAGAAGGAAAATTAACTACCATTCACAAGCAGAGGACTCCACCCTAGCCTCCCATTGCTGGCTGCACCTGCTCCTTTAACAGCAGTGCCTGTGCCACTGTGTCAGCTCAGCAGCAGCTCTAGAGGATGTTATTTTTATAATGGACTGGAGACACAAGAAGGAGAGTATTTTATTAGCTGTGTGCATAGTAAAGATATTAATTCTAATTTACAACCAAATAAACAGATCAAGTATGTTTACCTAAGAAACGTAATATTTCTTACAAGAAGTCAGAGAATGAATACAATTACACGTGTTTTAGCTTTGCCCATGCAAATGTGAGCAGCTTTCAGCAATCTTCTTTTGTTATCTGTACTCACTTCTTACACCTACATATAATTATTTTGAAAATATCATGATGACATGGTGTTATTGCAGGATACTATCTGTGGTATTCTTTTGAAAACTAATCTCTTGTCAGCTCTCCCATGAATCAAAAGATTTTCTACGAATAAACCCCACCCAATCAAAGTAACATTTCTGCTACTAAGCAGCAACTTCCTTCACTCCAGAAATTTGGAAACAAATCAAAACTTCTCCAAAAACACTGTTTTTTCTTTTTCCACATACGTAATCTGAGGTGATGATAGTTTAAGCGATTTAAGTCTGAATATAATCCACCAATCCATTATAAACACTGTATTTGAGAAAGCAGCTAAGGAGTCAGGCAATACCTGATTGCAGATGTACTTTGTCACACTATTCCGAGAAGTTATTGTGAAACACTGTCCTGTTTTTTAAATCTTCAGATTTATGATCAATATAATGTTAATTACCCTCATTAATGATATTTAAATTATTGCCACATACAAACACACTAGTTTGCAGAACTTGAAACTATACATTATAGTTTCTTTTGGTTCTTCAATTAGGCAGTGTGACACTGGTTCATAAACATGTGGTAATTTCCAGAGATGGAGGCCTTCCTGGATCACAGATATTGAGTTTTCTATAAGTAAAAGACCAGATTGTCTGAGGTGAGTGCTTGTTGAACCTAGAAACACTGGGATGGCAGCATGTCTCCTGGATCCACTAATAAGGCATTTGCTCTGGCAATGACTGTAAGAGTATTTTGATTTCCTCACCAACAGCAAGAGTGAAAATAGAAAGACTTCAGAAATGGTTCATTATCCACTGTTCCATAGATAGTCTTCTGAGTTACTCACATCAACAGGAAATACAGCAGATAATGTAGCAAATACTGTGTTAAGGATCTAAATAGGATTATCTTTAAAGAACTATTGATGACCTCTTTCAGGAATCTGCCTTGGTTGAGAATGATAGTTCAAGACAGAGAAATGTGATGAAACTGGAGGTTATGTTTATCAGCTGAGTAGGAACAGGAGTCTTCTAAATGAAAATAAAGAGTTTTTTATTTCATAGCAGAAAAATAAACAGGAATAGAGGAAAATATTTTTAATTTAATATTTCCTTGCAATTTTTGTTTTCCAAAGCTTCACAATTCACTTCCTTTTTTATCTCAGCAATCTCAGTGTTACTTGAAAATATTCATGTCCCAAATTTGTCTCTGTCTTTTTTTGTTTGAAAGATTAGGTCAACAGCCATATCAATGACAGAATTAACCATAAATAGAAATTAAATCCTCTGTATTTCAATGAAGCTTTGGAAAAATAGGAAAAATTATATTCAATCTAATAAACCAAACAGAAATTACTTAATTATAATGTGGTTCCAAAACTGTATACTGAGAAAGGTGAATTTTACATCCTCAGATGTAAAATCTGAGGACTCAGAGCAATTTCAGAGAATGCAATTTCAAAAGTGTAGTCATTCTATTCTCCAAGAAAAGGTTGGTCTGTCTTGTATTATTATTAACTCCTTTCCTATCGCCCTGATTCTAACAGACTTCAAACAATTTTTTGATTCTTTTTAAATGCCATAGAATTTTCTTTAGTCCTGCCATTAACAGACGTTGTCCTTCTATCTTTATTTTCAAATCTCTGTTTTCTATAATGCTCAGGGCATTTGAAGTATTATTCTGGTTTTACATTTGTATTGTATATATGCTACAATAAACATTTTACTTATTTTAAAGTTTTCCTTTCATCAGTTTTCCTCCTGATTTTTTTACAAGTAAAAAATTTGGGAGCAACAAAGTTATAAAACAGAGAAACTGTAACAATGACCATATCCTCTGACTGCCACAGTGAAGACAAAGGAAAAGCTTAATAACCAAAGTATAGTTACATTATTTTAATACTACAGCCAGCTGTCAAACTGCAGTTTTAAAATATTTTTTGCAGTTTTATTTTGTTGCAATGAAGATACTGCAGTAAATTCAAGACAAAAAGCTTTCCTGAATGTAATGCCACAGACCATGGATCCAAATTTAAGCCTAACCATTGAATCAGTCTGGGATCCAACTCAAACACCAGAATGTTTCCTTAACATCATCACAGGCATGACATCAGCACTGACTCAGCTACAACAATGAAACCTATTAAACCACTGACTTCCTTTCTCGTAATAGGATGAATTTTTCTTACACATCTCCCATTCAAGTACAGACGAGGCCCAGCTCTGCTCACTTGCTGAGATGATCTTACCTGGAGCACAAAAGCATTTAAACTAACATGCTTATTAGCTTTCTTAAAGTGATTAACATGTTACCTCTTGCTAATTTTGTGACTCAAAGAAAGAGACATTCGCATTGCTCATTTCTGGTGTGTTGTTAAATTTATTTTTTTCACTACTGCAGCAACTGCAGCCTGCATGAAATGAGATACTATTTCTATAAAAATCTTTTTCAGTACCTAAGTATAAATATTTCAGTTACAGAGAGGTAGTAGTATATGTGTAATAAACTGAATTATTACCTCCAGCCTTACAGTACACTCAGTGCTCCCAGATTAATATCTGTCCATAATTTCTGTTTGTAAGTAATACATAGAGTTTCTTTTCTGTTCAGGAATACCTGTTCCTTAGGGAAGATGCCCCACGTGTGGACAAGGGATGTCACTAAACAGCCATGCTGGTAGAGCTGAACTCAGGCTCACTGGATGTTACCCTGAGGTAAACCAGCTTTGGACAACAACAGGGCTCAGACTGATGAACTCTGTTGAATGGTTGGCCTCCTCAGTCTGGCCAGGCTGTCAGGCCAAACTACCTGCATGGTTTTTGGATGCCACATTAAATTTCTTAGCTCAGCAACAGCACAGAATTAATGCTCCTGAGTCAGATAGATCCTGCCTGGCTATCTGGACTCCAGGCATAAAAACTTGGGTCTGTCTGCACAGACACGACTGGAGCCATTCTAGTAAAGATTTCAAAATACATTTTATGATCCTGAAATAATTTGGCCCTATATATTAGGGCCAAATACCACTTATAATTACACAAGAACAAATCAGGAGTAACATTATTTCCATATTTTATTTGCAGATCATTAACTTCAGGTCTTCTCCAAATTTGCACTTGCACCACTGACAGAAAAAATCTGCTCCTATAACTTGGAGGTGGCAGAAATATCCACTCATCCATTTCAGGAGATTCCATCTCAACGTGTACTAATATTTACCCTTAAGATATCAGCATAAAGATAGAGGGCTATAATTTTTAACTTAAGAGAGAGATTTGCTGAATAAAGTAGGATCAAAGTTCCTCTTTAGTCATTTGTTTGATCTTAGAATGTGAAGGACTAATTAAGGATGCTCGAATATGTCAGGAACAGACAAATTATTACAGATGTTAAATAGCATTGTTAACAGGGTCATTCTGACAAAAGGACCAGATGTAATGTTTGTTTTGAAACTGAGAGCTCTGTTTAAATCTGTTTATTTCTGTTCTAAATCTAAGCAATTTGAGTTGTCAGGATGACTCAGAGCCAAGTTGCAAAGTCTGGTTCTACAAAGAGATTAGTCACTTTGTTTTTTTGCACTGAGCTGCTCTGAGTCAGCTTCAAATTGTTGCACATAGAGTACCTGAGTACATCTTCAAATGGTGCAGGTAACTCCAGTGCAAATTTCTAAGAGAAAAGCAGTCTCTGTTTATCTGAGCAAATAACTGCCTAGGCTAATATCCCCAAAGAAGAGCTGGGGTTTAGAACGAAGAAATCACAACAGCGTGAATATTGCTTTACATTTTTCTCCTAGCCAAGGAGTAACTTTAGGGTTAGCACCCTGAATTTAATAAATTCTGAGCCCTGCTCTTAATTCATTAACTATTTCAGAGATTAAAAAATTAGACAACAAAAAGCTTATTTTATTTTTTGTCCTTTTAGTAATTGAAAATATTTCTTCTACTTTTTAAGTTCATCAAAACAGAACGAGGTTTACACAATTAAGCCAAATGCTTTACTTGACTGCGCACAAAGATTTTAAGTCACTCTCTTGTACAGACCTGTTTTCTATTGATTGCCCAGGCTGTATATACATTTGTAGTGTGTGTGCATATAGAAAAGCTTCAGTGAATCTATACTGATGTATAAAGTACATCATAAGTAGTATAAAACAAATCATATTGATGGTGCCACAATTATAGTTAACACCGCAGAAAAAAAAATATTCAGTGACAATCTTCTGTCAATTTACTCCAACATACTTTTTCCTGGCTTTCTTATAAATTATTTTCTTTTGTAAAAAATTTTAGTTATTGTGAAAATTGCTTGTAAATCCATGAAAGCTCTTTCTGAAGAATAAATGTAGGTGTAAGGATCATATAGAATGGAATTCCAAGTTGCATATGTAAAATTAGATTGCACAATCCATATTTGTGTTGGTGAGAAGCTACTCACTCCTGTATTGATAGGTATATAATTTGTCCCTTTAATCCATAGTTCAGGTAAAATTTTCTTAAACTTTAACTGTAAAAGTACAGACATCTAACACTGAAGTGACCAATTTCAACCTATACTATCCTATCTACTTCAGATTTTCCTCCTCCATAAACCAAGAAAGAAAATAAATACTCTTCATTGCCAGACTTCACGTAAAATTACTGTTGCTACCAAATTAGAGATTCTAAATGTTTGATTCCTAGTAGGCTACCAGAATCATTAACCTCTTCAGCCATAAAAAACAATGGACTTGCATTGCTACCTGCTCTAATACTAACAAATGAATACTTTAATTTCAATTATTTGCAGGTAAATCACTGTTCATCTATAAAATAGGCTTCACTTAAACTATTAAAAGTCATTGCAGAACTCAGTTAGCTGATCAGATGATTTTTTGCTTATGCTATTCTTAAATGCTTAAATTTAACATGCACTTAATATTTATTTTTGTTGGTCCGCATGGAAGTACAACTAACTTTTTGAAAATACTTGCCAAGAATTCAGATTTTTAAAATAGTATTTTACTTGGTGCCTATTAGTCTTGCCAAATCAGCCTGAAATCAGACTCAAACAGTACTTAGCAAGCCGTAGAGGTGTTGCTGGCTTATTCTCTCGGCACAATAGGTTTGCTTCCTTCAGGATGAAAACTGAATGCCCAAGGAATGAGCATTAGTTTCAGTCCTGCCAAGTGAGTACCATGTTCCACCTACCCAGAAATGAGCAGTAAAACATATTTAATGCACCAGGGATGTGGTAGTCACAAAGTTCTGTATAGAAGCTGTAAGGCATTCCTGCATTCTACTGCATGACCACACCGTCCTTCCTGAAAGCTGTACCGAGGGCACTGTGTTAACGAGCAAACCACGATGAGACATTATTTCCTTCTATGAGCAAGTGGAGAAGTTGGGGAGAAACTGGGTTGGAAGTAAACAGAGTCATCATTTTTCTCCCCTCTGTGTCAGCAAGGAGAGCTGACTGGACACAAGTGGGATTTGCATCCTCTGGCCAAGGGCTGGTGGCACTCTCCCCGCTTGTGCAATGCCACAGCTCAGGGGAAATGTGATCCAGAACACCGTCCCTGAGTTGTAATTTCTTTCTGAGCTGGTAACCCTCTGTTTTGTCCTTGGAAATACACATGATTCCATCCTACCCTGCATTTTGATACGTGCCAAGGGGCTCAAAAGCACTATCCGTGAGACACGTATTATTTTCCACTGAGCATTACTTCACTCTAAAATAACTGAACTTATATTAACTTCTATTAACTTAACTTATATTAACGACAAGGCAACCACCCACTGCCAGTGGCTTTAAACAGTAAACCAGCATATTTAGTGTATTTTCCAAAATGTCACTAACTGTCCTGTTACACATTTAAGATCTTTACATATCTTACACATAAAGACGATGTAGCGATGATATATGTGGCGAGCTGAGACGTTAGCTACCTAAAGGTTTCCGAAACGCTGCCTGACGGGCTGACAGACACGAACTGCACTGCCCCTGAGGCGGGAAGCGCCAGAGCCGCGGCGCGAGCTACAGATATCGCGAGAGAGGCTGATGAGACCTGGAGGTTGCCAAGGCAACCGTCCCCTCCCGCCCCCGCAGCCTGCTCGGGGGCAGCAGTTTGGGCGGGAAAGGCGTCGCCACCAGGAGGGTCCTGATGGGGGACATCACCTGCCCGGGAGCTCAGCAGTGCAGAGAGCCCATGTCCTCTGAACTAGCCAGAAGGGAGGTGGAAAAGCCCAGACAGAGCTCCCACAAAAAGATGCGGCCGCCCAAGATGCCTGAGGACACAGCAGAGCCTAGCACCGGTCACGCGTGGCAGTAGCCAAAACAGCTGCGTGAGGTGTGGGCAGGCAGATCTGCTGCGTCTGGTGGCAGAGGTACCAGAGAAGAGAGTAAGGAGCAGCAGGGAGTCTGACAAAGAGATAGATTGGTGGAGCCACAGGACAGAAATAGGAACAGCCACCAGAAAAAAAAAAAAAACAGAAAACAAGCAAGAAAGCCAAGCCAAGATGAAGGGGATCCTGTATCCTCCCCACACCAGGCAGATGGCACTCGGTGGAAGGAAAGGAGTGAGTGGAGGCAAGTCCACACTCAGGGCTGCAGGTAAACCCTCTCCTTGCCCACCTTGTCTTCCCAGGTGTACCACATGCTTGAGGTTCTGGATGTGGAAGGTCAATGGATGTGTGGAAGATGGTTCATCTGCAGAAGTCTGCCAAACACTGTTCTGTGGATGACAGCCTTAGAGGTTGGTGAGGAGTACTTCCAATATCCCATTATCCTATAATAATATTCCTACAGCTTCAGGCCTTTTCAAACATACCTGACTGAAATTTTAATATTTCTTTTAACTTCACTGGAGCTTTTGGTATGATTTGGACAGTGAATCACAAAGTGATTTCCCTTGGAAGCTTAACAGCTTCCAACAGCATTTGGATTTAATTTCCATTAGAAATATTCTTTCCTGCTAAGGTGAGGAACTCTTCCATAGCATAGCTGTTCCATGACATATTCCAAAAGTGTATTTAGAATCAATAGTAACCCACTGACTGTCTCCATCAGGCTGTTTTTGTTAATGCAGCTAATTCTGCCCTGTGGGCACGCACTGAGGGCTGTAGAGGTTCTGCTTTAAGTACCTCGAAGTTTCTCACCACTGTGGAGTCCGTGTGGTGCTTCCCATTCACACAGTATTTAAGACCCAGCAATCAAGAGCCTTAAATCAGAGCTCTCTAGAGGCTGATCTGGCACATCTTACTATAGGCAGATGGAGTGAAACATTGCCTTAGCACAATCATGATGCAGATCACCACCAGAGGGAACAGGCAGTGAAGTTGCTGGATCCAAAATGATACATCTTTTTAAAGTATTATTATCTGCATTTAAAATCGTTACTTTTTCAGAGATGCTCTTTGTGGGGACAATGTGTGTTGTGTAGGAATCAGTTCTATGTCATGTGGGTGACTCAAAACTAATGGTCTGCACAATTTTATGATAGCTGCTGCTGCTGCTCTTTCTTTTACACAGAATTATTCCCTGCCACTGCAGGACCCAATTAAGCTGAGTAATAAGCCACAGGGCAGTGATGTGGATCTAGCTTTTGAGTAGGGACTCCGCTGGCTACTCCTTTGTTCTCATGCACAAACAGTTCAAAGGACTTGGAGTAATCCATCAATTCCAGTGTTGGAGCAGAAGTTAAAGCTCCTTTTATACCTTGGAAAGGCTTTTCTCTCTCTGGATGCAACCAAATAGGCACCACTTCCTCTGCCTTGGTAGCTTCTGTCAATGGCTTAACTCCCTGGGATCTGGCGTCTGCAGGATTTGACTGCACCTAAAAATTGTCACAGTTGTTTCTTTGTTATCACTCTAGGTATTTCTACAATAGCCTGGACCTCTTCTGGGTCTGTTAATCTTTGTCCTTCTGCTAATTCTAAATATTTTACTTTCTACTGACACAGCTGAAAGAGATCTACAGTGACCTTTTTTCTGATGAGTACAAATAGTATATTTAAGCAATCTTTGTATGTCTTGCTGGCAATGGCAAATCATCTACATACTATCCAAATATAATACCTCCAGGTAATATAATATCTTCCAAATTTTATCTTTGCTACCCCAGCACATGATCCTTAAAATAGCTGGAGATGTCAAAGGTGGCTTGGTCCACAAACACACTTGTTGCCAATTCATTATTAAAATTCTGGAGAGTCATTTCCACATACGTCAACAAAGCCTGTTGCAATCTTCCCCAGTAGTCGCTGGGGTGTTCTCTGGCCTCTGTCTGTATTTCTGTACTTTAGCTCAATTTACTCTTATCTCTTCACAAACTCTAATCACATTTATCAAGTTTCTAACCACTGTTTGGCAATTATCTCTGTTTGATTAGTATAATCCCAATTCGAATCAACGTGAGGCCAGGCAGTTCAATTTGCCCCCTGCCCGTAGGGTTAATTCCACATTCCTTTCTATCATCTTATCTTTCTGTCTGAACAAAACAAGTCTCAATAACAGGTTAACATTGGCCCAGATAGATTATATGTCAAACAAATTTTAAAATTGACCTCCATCTTCCCTTAACCCGGGCATTTGATTTCCCTGTATCACCAAACCCTCAGGATTCCAGGGGTGATGGGTATATCGTTTAACACTAAAGGTGAGGGAAAAACACTGGGATGGGGGAAACACCCCCCCATTCACCACTGGCTACCTTAGAAGAGGATTAGGGAACCCAACAGAAGCAGTGCAGAAGCAGTGAGGACAGCAGAGGTAATTGGGGGGGATGATACAGAGGGAAGAGTGCAGGGTGGTGCAGAGACCGGCTCTACAGGCGTCTCAGTTAAATTACTGACAATTGCTACAGCTAGAGTTCTTCTCTGAGGTTTTTGCACTCAGTTTTGACCACCCTCTTCATGGTGGTTATAAGCCCGATTATAAGCATACCAGTAATCCATTTGCTGAGGGTTTTCATCTTCCAAAATGCTCTACAGTGTAGCAAATTTCTTTAATTCAAAGGAACTTTTGTGGGGCCATAGCCCACTACTCGTTTTTTTCTCCAACTTTCTAGTACTTCAGCTAAGATAAACTTAAGAGGCCATTTTCTTTAACTTTCACTAACAATTTTAAAATCAAAGAATTAAAGACATGCTGGCTAATCAATATGTAACAGTTTCAGCAGATACAATGTACTAGCAAAGGAGGTAACAGCAAAGGTTCATTTGCACTCCATTTGGGGCAAAGATGCTTTTCCTTTATGGAAAGAGTCCTGACTGCTCATTACCATTGGCACCTGAAAACTAATGATACCATTTTCTATTTCCAGTTATTTAAATGGGTCTCTTTAATTTCTGTCTCTCCCCTTCCCCCGCCCCCCCGCCACTCTCCAAAGACAATCTGAAATCCATGAATGTTGCTATAGTAGTGCCCATATCTTGCTGGCCAGGAATTAAGGCCAAAACCTGTGTGTCGCAAAAGTGGACATTTTTGTTTCTTTCACTAAAGTAGTTGCATAATATTTCACATAATCCCAAAGCTATCATCATTATAAAACCCAAATAGCAACTATCCACAAATAGGAAAACAAACAGGCAGAATAATCTTACTATTCATTCCTGATGCAGTGCGAAAATGTTTTGCAAGTTTGTCCATATGCCTTCAAAACCAGCATTCTGTGGTTCTTTTCACTGCATGGTGACACTATCCCCAGTTACACAAAACAGTAAAGAAACCAAGCATCTGAGCATTTTCTGTAGACAATTATGTGACAGGATTAGATAGATGGTGAAAGGAGTATAATGGAACAAGTAAACAACCAGATCTTCATTATCAGAGAGGTGCTGAGCACCTACAGCTCCCTCTAAATTAAACGGGGAAACTCTTTAATATGTCTGCCCTTTAATCCTTGTGCTTAAAAAAATAGATTTTCATAAATGAACATCATAATATTTGCTGTAAAGGTTCCAGTATCTTATTTCATCATAGTAAGGTCTGGATGACAGAAACAGGAGTTCATTGTAGGTTATATCTGGAAAATGCATGTTTAGGGGACTCCTGACACAAAGGGTCCTACACATTTTTAGAGAGAAAGAAAACACTTGGGTTGGCATTTGCAACAATTTTTATATAACCCTTGCTACTGTAATACCTGAGGTTCTCAGTCATTAACAGATTTTATCTCCAAAAAGACTCTTTTGAGAAAGGGAGGAATTATTATTTCCATTTAATGGCTAAGGAAATGAAGAACAAGACCAGTTAAGAGATTTGCCCAAGGATGTAGGGCAAACCTGCCACAAACTGAAGCAACAGCTTAGAATTCCTGATCTGTGCACTGAAGAGATGGCACTTCTGTCCTCTCAGTCTTGGTTAAGAAATGTCACATGCACTTGTTTTTCTCATGAAGTGACATGCAGAATAACCTGTCTACAACTGCTTAATTTATAACTGCTGTTTAATTTGATTGTGTGAGCTAACTTTGCCTCTCGTAAAACTCACAGGATGCCCATATTAAGAACAGAACTGCTAAGAAGTTAATGACAGCAGGCTTCTTCTGACAGGTAAAGATAAAATGGAAACTTCTAGGGGAAGAGTTGGGGCCATAAATACACATTATGAAGAATTACATTAATTTATTTTGCTAACCAAGTAGTTAGTGATGTATAAAAATAATTAATCAAACAGTGTAACATGTAAAATTAAGAATGATGAAACTTACCTTTCACTCAAGATCCTTTGGTTGCTAAATGCTTCTGGGATATTTGTATTCTAAATGTCTACAGAGAGGTGCTCTGGAGATGCTTTCCTCTCTATGAACATGCCGTGTAAGACTAAGCTAGGACTGTGTTTTACTGCTCAATAAAACCAATTTCTTTTTTTCCTTTTATCATGTAATTATTCCTGTAGATGCAATCGAGGATGGGCATAATATAGGTTGATGAAACAATAAAGAAGCAGCAAATCATGCAAGACTGTGTCCAAAATATTTACATCCTGTACCTTAAATAACAATACTGTGCTTTTTGGAATTTCACAGACACCTCCATGTCCCTCAGTTCTTCTGCAGGAGATGACATGCACGTATCCCTCCATCTGGCTGAGCAATAACACTAACAATTGCTAATTACTTCATATGACAGACATCATAGCCACTTGTGGAAACTAGAATGAAAGAAATGGTTTCAAATTTCTGGTCTTCACAGTGCCTGCCTCATGCAGACACTTGGTAGGTTAAAAGAGCAAATAAATGAAGCACAAAGCAAGGCTACTCCAGCTCTAAGAACTACAGGTTCTTCAAGTCTGGTGGAGATCAAGAGACATGAAGCAGGGATCTTGATTTCCCTTTGCAGTTTCAGGAAGATAATGCAGCCACAGTTAAGGAAGCATTTCATACTCAGGATGAGTTGACTTCTATAAGTAAAACTCAAGGATCTAAAACTGACTGAATAACAATGGGACTATGACTTCACAAACTGTGGCTTTGTGCTAGAGCAGTAGCCAGAGAAACAGAGACAGAAACCTTCAAATGTTGCTGGAAGTTGCACTAATTTGTGACATAAGAGGCAGTAAAAATAAATTCTATCCCGTATCTGGTCAACTATTTCAGTAATGGAATGGTATATTAGCAGCTGCTCTTACATATTTTATATGAGCTACAGAAAAAAATAACCCTTACTACAGAAAATCACTGAATTTTACTCAGCTGCATCAAAGACTCTAAACAACATTTATAGAATAGACTCAGAATCACAGAATGGCTTGAGTTGGAAAAGACCTCAGACATCATCTCATTCCAGGGACACTTTCCACTAGACCAGGCTGCTCAAGGCCCCATCCAACCATAAAGCAAATTCATTATTCTTGCTACTGATGAAATTTGAGAAATCATATGCAAATTAAAACCAAGTTCATAGTTTGAGGAAGTGTTTCCTAATACTCACATAGAAAAATACAAACAATATAAGTTTTCAGGAAGGCTAAGCACTCCTTAAGCCAGAGAGCCAGAGAGGGCCTAGGAGAAAAATTGCTTTCTTTTTTCCCTATTTACCACCTCAACATTTCACAGCTGAATTATGCAGATGTTGCTTTCTCAGCTCCCTACAAAAACATTGCAAGTGCAATGTAATAGCTAAAGACTAAAACAGACCAGAAAACACTGATACATTTCTTCTTACATACAGAGACAGCTTATTCATAGTGACTGTCTAGCAAGCCCAGAGGTTGATGACTAAAAAAACCCATAAACAAAACAGAAAACCCAAGCCCTTCCTTTCAAATTGTTTCCTTTCTTCCTCCCACGTGTATCCTTCAGCAACCAGCTAGAATAAACATGAAATTAATGCAGTTCACCTTGCTCTGTAGTTTGAAGGCTCTAACATATCTAAGATTTAAAAACCACTTCAGATTTTCATGTAGAAGTACAGAAAGAAATCCAAACAATATCTGGAAATGCATGAGCAATCTCGTCTTCACCTAACTGATGGACCAGGTAGAAAATAATGAAAAATTTAAGAAATGCAGTTTCAAAAACCAGTTTAATTCTACCACAGGCTTTCAGTACTATAATGGCATAGCTACTGCATGAAGAAAGTAATGTTATTGGGGTGCTGTGTATTTTCCTACTACGATGTTTGAATTTCATTAAAAAACCTAAACTTAATCTCAGTTTCCTACTGTTTATAATGCTTGTTTTGGGAGTCATTACATTCCTGTAGTTACAATTTATCCACTGTGTTGCCATAACACTTCGGAGCTATAGTCAGGGCCAATAACATATTGCATGAGATGCTGTAAAACCACAAAACAAAAAACCCCTGCAGTTTACACACATGATAAGCAGGCAGTGAACCCGTAAGAGAATGAAGATGTTCAAAGAAGTAATAAGGCAGGAAGCATCAATATGGCAAGTAGATTTGATGAGCCAGTTTGCAAACTGAGTTACTGGAGACTCTAGAAAAAAAATAAAATTCCCACATCTCAGAGGCAGAACGAAAGAAAAGGTAAGAGCAGTTTATCAAAAAAATTAACAAGCAGGTGATGGAAGCTGGTGATGGAAGGGATTGGCAAGAGTTGTCATCTAAATCATGAATCATAGGTGAGGTAGACAAAAAATGACCTTGGAAGCCTATCAAGTAAATTATGTCTAAGTGACAGAGATGCCAGATCTAGTAAGGAGACGGGGTCAAAATTATTTGCTAGGAAAATGATCTTTGCAGTTGGATTTTTGCACTCCCGTGACTGATAAAGGACACATACCCTTGGCAAGGGCAGTTTTACTGCAAACGAGAAGGGACCAGGGACAGAACTGGTGGGCAATACCCTGTCTTCTACTGCTGAGTACTACCAGAGTGCAGCCCAACACTAGAAGGTAGGAAAGCTCCTTCTGTTCTTGGCTGTGACAGCGAGGACAGGGGCACAGAACTGCTGGGCTTCCATGCCAGTTCAATGCCACTTGGTGAGCTGGCAAAGGACAG
This sequence comes from Calypte anna, assembly GCF_003957555.1. Taxonomy (NCBI): domain Eukaryota; kingdom Metazoa; phylum Chordata; class Aves; order Apodiformes; family Trochilidae; genus Calypte; species Calypte anna. The sequence continues at coordinate 15,315,524 of NC_044247.1, read as the reverse complement.
GATTAAGAAAGTGTTATGGCCGGAGGCCAAGGACTACAGCAATGATTGCACACCCTCACACTATCTTAAATGGTGGAACATCCATACAGCTGGTAACATCTTAGCCTGGTATTTTAAAAACACAACAGTTGACAGAGACGGGGAAGGTAATTTTATGGCACACAAGTGGGTCATAATTTGATAGCGAAGCAGAAGGATTTTGCTCCTCACTCATCATATTTTGATCAAAAATTGAGGGACTATGCCTGTGGCCAGCTTGGATACAACAGACATGGATCCCACAGCTCACACACCACACCAAGCTGCCACAGAAGTACTAATGCAGGTCACCAATCACGCCAAAGCCGGGACTGACTGGCACTGGACAACCCCAAACCCGTGACAGCTGTCAAATTACACAGTAGCGTACCAAAAATAAGAAACAGCTCCGTACGACAGGGCACCGCGCTTTAATACAAACGCACTGTCTGGTGCCAGGGGAGGGAACACCAACTGTGGGCGGGGGTAGGAGGAGGCTTACGGGGCACGTGAGGGCGAAGGCGCTGAGGCAGAGCCATGTGAAGGCTGAAACCCTGTGGAAGCAGGAGATCTGTGGAGGCTAAAGCCGCACTGCCCAGTTCCGGGGGGCTGTGGTCCTGGGTGGCTGGGGTCGCGGGTGGCTGGGGTCGCGGGTGGCTCCGCTCCTCTCGTCCCCTCACAGGGCGGCTGCAGCCCCGGCCCCGTTCCCGCCCAGGCTCGCGCAACCCCCGCCTCTGCAGGCGGCTCCAACGGTCGCTCGCGCGCTGCAGGGTTGTTTACTTCCTCCGCGGCGCGCGCCCGCTCGCTCACCCCGCCCCGCCCCGCGCGCCCGGAGTCCCCCGTCAGCCAATGGGAGGCATCGCCCGCCGCGCGCGGATGGGTGAGGCGGCTCCGGGCCAAGGCGGCGTCAGGCGGGGCCGCTCCCAGGACGCGGCTCTGCCGCTGATTGGCCCCAGGCCCTGCCCGTCTCCCCCAGGCCCCGCCTCCTGCTTTACTCTTGCCGCCGAACACGCCCCGCCCCCGCCTCCCCGCTCGGTGTGTGTGAGGCGCGCATTGGCTGCAATCCCCAACCCCCCCCCCCCCCCCCCCCTCTAAACCCCGCCGCTCAGCGCCGGCCCCGCCTCTTTCGCCACTCACCCGTCTCCAGCACAGGAAACACCCCGCCAGATCCAGGACACCCCGGCTCTACCGCCGCCTTCCATTGGCTGACTGCGCTGCCCATCACCCTCAGCGCCGCCTCTCCCGGACAGTGTGCCGTTAAGCCCGCCTCCCCGCCCGCTCCCCCCCGCTGGTTGGTTGCCTGGGGTCTACCCGCCGCTCCCTATTGGCTGGCTCCCCTGTCATTCTGCTCAGACACCTCCCCCCTGGCCCCCTCTCTCCCGTGCTCCGGGGGCTCCGCCCGCCGCGGCCCCGCCTCCCACCCGGCGCGCGCCCCCGCCCTCCGCGGGGTCACGTGATGTTTTCGCCGTGGTGCCGCCGCCGCCGCCGTCTGCGTGAGTGCGAGTAGCCGGACGCGTCGCGGCCGGCGGGAGGGGAAGGGAGGGGAGGGGGGGTCGCGCAGGAGGCACCGCCCGGCGCTACCCGTTCCTCATGCCCGACCCGACGCGGGGGCCGCTTCCCCGGTGAGGGCGGATTCCCGTTGCCCGCCCTCTTACCCCTTCTCCGGCGCTCCGGACCCTGCCTGGCCCCTAAGATGGCGAGTGGGATGAATGGCCCGGGCGGCGTCTCGGCGGTCGGGTGCGGCTCGGAGGAGCCGGTCGTCCGCCACCCGGCAGGCGGAGCCGTGCCTCAACCGGAGCCCGGCGTGCCCGGCGAGGGGGAACCGGCGGCGGGCGAGGGCGGCCGCTGCCCGTCCCCTCAGCCCCACCACCTGCTGCTGCTGCTGCGGCGTTCGCCCAGCGCCTCGCTCTGCCCGGCGTCGGAGGCCGCCCCTGCCGCGGGCCGCACCGCTCCCGTCCTGGGCCGCGGCGGGCAGCCCCCCCCGGTGGGCCGCGGAGCTTCCCCGGCCGCCGCTGGTGAGGACGTGAGGAAGTGCGGGTACCTGCGGAAGCAGAAGCACGGGCACAAGCGCTACTTCGTCCTGCGGGCTGAGAGCCACCTGGCCCCCGCCCGGCTGGAGTACTACGACAGCGAGAAGAAGTTCAAGAGCAGCCTGCGGGCGGGGGGGGGCCGGCGGGGCCCTCTGCTGCCCCCCGCCCAAGCGGGTCATCCCCCTCTACCAGTGCTTCACCGTCAGCCGGCGGGCCGACGCCAAGCACAAGCACATCATCGCCCTGTACACCAAGGACGAGTACTTTGCCATGCTGGCAGAGAACGAGGCCGAGCAGGAGGCCTGGTACCAGGCCATCAGTGAGCTCATGAGCCAGAGCAAGAGGGGCTTCTTGGAGCAGGAGGACCATCCCGATCAGCAGGTGGATGAGGATGATGAGCACTATGGGGCTTCCCTGAGGCCTGGCACGGTCTTCAAGGAGGTGTGGCAGGTCAACGTTAAGCCCAAAGGGTTGGGACAGACGAAAAACCTCACTGGGGTGTACAGGTTATGCCTTTCCAGCAAGGCCATCCACCTCGTCAAGCTGAACTCAGAGGTGCCCTCTGTCCACTTGCAGCTAATGAACATTCGCCGCTGCGGGCACTCAGAAAACTTCTTCTTCATCGAAGTGGGCAGATCTGCCTCCATTGGACCTGGAGAACTCTGGATGCAAGTGGATGATTCGGTGGTGGCTCAGAATATGCACGAGACTTTTCTAGAGACCATGAAAGCTCTAAAGGCCTTTGCGGAGTTCAGGCCTCGAAGCAAGAGCCAGTCTTCTGGTGGTGGCAGCGGTACCAATCCCATCTCCTTCATCACCACTAGGAGGCACTTGGGCAACCTGCCCCCCAGCCAGACGGGCTTGCAGAGAAGATCCAGAACGGAGAACGTTGCTGGAGGGACTCCTCCTACCACCAAAAGCAGCAACTCCTATCGCTTCAGAACATCCAGTGAAGGAGAAGGAACCATGACAAGGCCTTTTCGATCGGTGACTGGGAGTCTGATCCACCTGAATACCGCAAGGATGAATTTGGGCCGGCAAGAAGGGAGTGGAAGGTACGTGAGAGCTGCTTTCAGCTCAACTTACCACACCAGGTCTGCTTCGCTGCCTGTTTCTCATTTTCCCTCCACTACAAGTCCTATCAGTGTTTCTTCCAGTAGTGGCCATGGCTCTGCTTCGGACATGCTGACCAGGCCTTCCAGCTCATCTGTTTGTGGTTCCCCAAGTGATGGGGGATTTATCTCCTCCGATGAATACGGCTCCAGTCCTGGAGATTTCAGGTACTTTCGGGTCAGGAGTAATACACCAGATTCCCTGGGAAACACACCACCCATCAGAGAAGAGAACTGTCTGAGCGAGTACATGTCCATGAGTAAGCAACAGGCAGATGACAGCTCAAGAGATGATTATATGGAGGCTGAAAAGTGTTTCAGGAAAAGAGCTTATTCTTTAACCAAGTCAACTTCTGTGCCTGTGCAGCAGAAGACGACACAAACTACAGTTCTGTTGGATGAAGATTCTGCAGGAAATCATGGAAGATTACTTTACTCTGAAACACCAAAATTGAGAGATAACCATGAATTGGAGTACAGTGATGCTAACCTTGATTCTGTGTGTAACCAAAGTAGGAGTAAAGCCAGAGATGATGGGTACATGCCCATGATGCCAGGAGTTGCATCTTCTCTATCCAGCAACAGCGATTATTTGCCAATGACTCCTAAAAGTATGTCTGTTCCAAAACAGATTAACAATTCCTGGTCACCATCCCAGGTTGACTCCAGAGGATATATGATGATGTTTCCAAAAGCCAGCTCTTCACCTGTACGAAGTCCTTTAACTGGGTTTGCTTCTAAAGGGAGTAATGAGAAGATCGTAAACAGTGAGTACATGGATATGTCACCTGGTAACTCAGCTCCAAAACACCCCGGTGATTCCAATTATATTCACACCACTTCTGCCTCCAAAGGTTTCAGTTCATATTTTTCTTTGCCTCGAAGTTTTAAGGCGTTATCAGGACAAAACGGTGACCACAGTGAATATGTTCCAATGTCTTCACCTGGAAAACTCTTGTATGATGGATCAGAAAATGGAAAAGGGGTCAACAGCGAAGCTCTGGCTAATGGCATCTCCAAATCACCAGTGGTGAAAGGTTCAGATGAAGGACTTGTGCAGAACAGGGCTGCTCGGCCCACGAGGCTCCCCCTGGGTACCAGAGGGAGTAACACAATCCCAAGAATGTACGATCGTACCGTTCCCCCGAGCCAGCCAGTCCTGGGGAATACATCAATATTGATTTTAATGAAAAGGCGAGCAATACACCCTACTCCTTGTCTGCAGAAGGATCACCATCATCTCTGGGCTCCAGTAGTGACCACAGACAGTCTCCGCTTTCGGATTACATGAGTGTTGACTTGGATGTCCAGTCACCAAAAGCAGCCAAGGAACTGTCCAACTCTCTAACAGATATTTCAATTTATTCAAGTTCCAGTATTCCTAGAAACCAACCCAATCCTGACTACGCCAGGCTTTCCTTCGGTACTGCCTGCGTCAGCACGGCGAGTAACAGGACTGATGACTACACAGAGATGACGTTCAACATGGCAGCAACACCACCTCGGCCCTTTGCTGCTGAATCCGAGGAGGATGTGAAGATTGAGAGCCCTTCTTCCATCGTGAACAGGCTGTGCATTGTTGATCGGTATGCTGGTACCAGTAGCTTCTCTGTTCCCACCTCGGAACCTCCTATGGGACCGAAAGTGATTCGAGCTGATCCTCAAGGCAGGAGGAGACACAGTTCTGAAACGTTCTCTTCTGCTGGGACTGTGACCACCTCCTCCTCTTTCTTTACTGATAATAGCAAAAGACACAGCTCTGCCTCATTTGACAATGTTTGGTTGAAACCGGATGAAAACATTTCTGATGGTCAGGAAAGCAAAATGTCCCGTGATACCTCAACTGGATTTCAGAATGGCTTAAACTACATCGCTCTGAATTTACGTGATGACCCCCTGAGCTGTGAGGCAAGCACCACAGCTCCCACTTGCCATCTCCAAAATGGTACTTCAGGTTTGGACAGTGGAGCCTACGTAAGCATAGACTTCAGCAGATCCGATGGGCTCAAGTGCAACGCTGCCAGAAAAGGTTTGTAACTTTAACAGCACTTTCCTTTCATGCTTGCTGAACTGTGGGAATCGCCTTCTTTGCTTAATACTAAAACGTGGTCTTCAGAGTGGGGAAAATGCATTGTTGGTTTTTTTTGTTTTGTTTTTTAAATATTCTGTATTACTGTAGTACAAGCAGCCTTGTCCTGGTGCAGTATTTGACTGCTGAAAGAAAAGGAAAGGGGGCCTGGTCCTTGGCCTGAGGGATTTATGTGACTTTTCTAGGCAGTTAAGAGGTGTAATCAAACTGTTGTCTGCCTTGTTGTTTTTTTATGAAAGAAGTTTGGTAGTATAAACATTTCACAAACATTTCACGTTGTGAAATATTCATATTTCATGTTCTTGTCCTGAAGTTACAGTAGTGCTTTTTTTCCTTTTTTTTTTTTTGCTTCTTCCCTACATATACAAAGATGACTCTTCACTTTTTTGTTTTTTTATGAACTTCGTGTTTTGTAATTTGTGTCATGGATAGGGAAAGCTGAAAATTGCTCAGATGGGTTCAGGCATCAGCATTTGGGATTTAGATCTGTTTATTTCAATAACTGTAAGTGGAAAGCATGTGGTAGGGTTTTTCATGTTCAAATCTTCCAGCATTTAGTTATTTGGATCTTAGGCAAACAGAACTTACTTTGTCTCTGGAAGGTTTGGTGTGCCTCTTTGGAGCACTAGTCTCCAAAATACCCTTGAATCCCCCAGACAAACCATTTCCTGGTGGCAGACCAGGGTGGTGGTGGGGGGCTCCTGCAGTCCACAACCACCACCTTCTAGTAGTGTGCCAGGTTTTAGCTGACCTGTAACCCTACTTCTCCTGTACTGAGGGATCTACTTTTTGGGTAGCAGGTGAGAGGAAAAGGAGGCTGTAATAGAGGAGGAGCAGGCTCCAAGCAGTGTCTTCCAGCTCTGAAACTTCAGCACTGGTCTGACCCAACTTTAGGTGATGCAGCTTAAGATTTCTGTAAAAAATAAAGGTTGGGGGTGGAGAGGAAGGATATAAGAAAGATGAGGGATGCTCATAGTCATTTTAAGCTCTTGGCTCTCATGGTGGGAGTGAAAAACAGTACTTAGCTGTTAGTGGCATTGTGTATGTCCAGTGACTGAACAGCAGTGTTTGTGCAAGTGCTCCACTGCACTGTAACTTTAGAAGTATAATCTTTATTTTGCTGTTAGTGACCCACTGAACTCCTTGCAGCAATTCACCTACCCGGATGGAAAACTGCATGTGTTGGAAACAATGTTTTCGTCTCTGCAAATGTCTGTGTAGTCAATAATTGATGAGTACTAAGAGGAAATACTTAATCTCTGTTGGACATTGATATTTGTCTACTTCTCTGTCAACAGAGAAAGCAGTAAAGGGGCAGGCTGCTGCTGGCTTTTATATTTTTAATTACAATCTGAAGCACTGAAATGATAGGGTATTTTTTTTCTAGTTCCTAAAACTGTCTGAAGGCCGAAGGTATTGCAGGAGCTTAAATTTGTGTAGCCTTTAATAGTGGAAGGTACAAGCCTGACTCAGCTCGCATGCCATTCGCAGTCTGGCAGCACTGCTTGGGGCTGCTCAGAAATGTGTGGTTTGCCTCAGTGGTTTTTTTCCCTCTGCTTTGTTTTGTTGGTTGGAATCAAATTTAGAAGACGTTGAAAGTTGCCAGTTCAAGAAGTGCCTTTTTCCAAAGTTAGTCTTTCAGCACTTGAAAGATTTGTCTGCTAAGTCAGAGGCACATTGATTGCCAGAGCTGATTTGTGGTTTTTTTGTTTGGTTGTATTTTGTTGTTGTTTTAAAAAAGGACCCCCAAAGAGAGCAGAAATCCATGTTGTGAAGTAAAATTTCTTACAAAATGGATTAAAAACCCCCAGAGATATTTCCTTCCAGCTATACTGTAAATACTCCATTTAAAAAGATTTTTCAAGAGATAATGTGTTTAGAAATTGTATTTATGTTAAGCATTTTGCTTATTACTGTTACAGCAAAATATCTACATCCCTGTGCTTGGGTGTTTTCCCTTGTCTGTTACAAGTTGCAGAGGGAAAAGGAGGCTTACAGTTGCTGGTTTCTTCTGTGAATTGGAGTTTTCTGGAAATTAAAACTGCATTAAAATTAAGTGAAAGAAACTGCATAAAAACATGGACATTGGAGGAAAATAAGACCTAAGAATAGTAAGAGCTTAGGTTGGTGGTTTCTTTCCTATTCCTATTAAGAAAAAGAAAATGAGAGAGGCTTCTTCAATACAAGGCCCAACAGTTTTGTATAAAGACAGCAGAAAATATTTCTGGTCCCCATCAGGCAGGTGGGGTGTGGACATTGGTTACTTGCAGGTGGCTCCCGAAGGGGTGAAGAGATTTTTGGAATAGTCCAGGCTAAATGTAGCTTGCCAGACTTGAACACAGTGTTGGACATTTGTTGTGTGGGTCAGTTTCTTAGTAATGACTTTTAATTCTTGCTTATAAGGATACCAGTTTTCCCTCAGTTGTTTCTCTGTGCTATAGCAAGCATCATTTTTAGAGGTCTGTATTCTTTAAACAGCTTATCAGTTTCTAGTGCAGTAAAGATTTATTTTAATATTTTATTAAGATAATAAACTATTTTGCATTCTATTTTCAATAGTGAAAATAAACAGCTTCACTCTTAAACCTCTTGTATCCTGAAGAGGGGTAGTATGCCTACGTGTAATCGATACTTTTAATACTTTTGAAGACTTCTAGCAGACCTGAGTGGTGTCTTTTCTTTCCTTCTGCATCCCCCTCTTTCAGACTCTTTGCCTGAAAAATGCTCTGTGGTTAAATCCAATCTTAAGGAAAATATTTAGCAGATGCATTTACCCTTTGCGTCCTATAAAGGAGCTATCTCATGTTAATTAAATCCTGTCAGGTAGAGCACTTGATCTCTTCTCCCTAAACTTCAGTTTTACTGGAAGGAAAACACTTCCCAACTTGGAATTGTTAGCTTTTTCTTGTTTAATTGTTGTTTGCTTAAATGGAATATTGTATTCTGTGACTGAACTGCATTCTCCAGACTACTGAGGGTGGTGGAGTAATTTGCAATGCACCACTGCCCCCTCATTGTAGTTCCCAAGCTACTTCTGGTTCAGGTTCACTGATGTGGATCAAACTTTTTTTTTATTCCCCTCCATTCACAACACGGAGGGGAGGAGGACGAGGGCACTAACTAGAAATGGTAAATAGGCCTGACTTGCTATTAAACTTCTCTTTGAGGTTTAGGCTAGGTTGAGCTCAGGTTTAATGTTGATAATGACAATGATAAAAAGAATATAAGGTTCTGATTTCTAATGCTGAAGTTTAAGGAGGTCATTAGCAAAACAGTTTCATCACAAAATCGTTACACAATATTGAAGCAAGCGGTTTGCAGTTTTGATTACATGAATCTGAGTCATGAAATTTTGTGCTAGGAGTACAGAACACTAAAGCTACTTCAAACAAGGCTTAGCTAATGTATACCTTGTTATTGAACATTGTAGAAACTGAGGAGGATAATGAGAGTGGGGTGGCAGTAAACTGTATAATGGATCCTGTATAATGTTTCTTCAGTCCTAATTAAAATATTAAACCTGCAAGGGTACCCTGGACTCCAAAACCAAAACAGACTGTTCATAGTAAATATAATGTTCAGCTTAATATCAACCCACCTATTTTACACCCACTCTTTAATCTTATCTCTGGTACTCAAACACTATGATAAGATATTATTTCAGAAGTTCTCCAAAGTGCAGGATTATAATTTAAATGTTCCTCACCTTTCTAATCTCCTGCTGTGCTAGGCTGAGCAACAGCACTGTGTAGCCTTTGGGGAGCTGAGAGGAAGGAGAACAAGTACAGCTGCAAAGCAAAACTGATGGTCCAAATTGTCCAGATACTTTATGGTAACTTGGGTATTTCAAATGCAAAATCTTGAAGAATATAATGAACAATATACACTTTGAGAAATTCAGAAGCTGGAAGTTTTAGCTATTACTAATATAGTAAATTACAGTTTACAGGATACAGGCAAATAAGTGCCCTTTTTGGGTGTTAGACTAGTGGTTTTTAAAAGTTTGCTTCAAACTGAGACGCTTTTGTATTGACAGAATACTTAAGGCATGGATCCATGCCTTAAAAATAACTGAGCTGCTATATAGCCTACATCTTTGAAGTAATACTAGGATAATAATTCTACAGAAAACCCCAACCCCAGAGCATTTTAATCTTGCTGTAACAGATGCCATTTTTACAGGCTTGAATGACTTACTTAAAAAATACCCAGGGTAACTTTGTCAAGTAGTGTCTGAGTTGCTGAAGTCTGAAGAGCTTTTTGCCATGCAGCCTGGGAGTGAGCTCATTCTGACATATTTGACCAAGAATCAGCTGAGTTTTACTTGTGCTTGGGTGAGAAAATCTGAGACAAGAATGCTCCCCTGCCGTTGAGAGAGAACGTTTACTTGTAGTTAGTGTTGAAATACTTCAGGAAATCAGCTTTTCCAGACTTGAAATCCACAGTACAGTCGGTGGTGACCTGTGTCTGGTTGGGAAGTTGAAAGCTTTCTGCTTGTAGCTGTCCTGTAGGTTAAGGCATTGTTGTGGGGGAAGGGGAGTTCTGGGAGGAATCTGGTACTCAGACTTTTTATTTTTGTTAAAAAAGTCTTTTAGTGAAATCTTAAGTTCATCATTGGCCTTCTGTTTTCCCTTCTAGAGCCCAGCATTTCCCCCTCCTGCCCTGATGTCTGAGGGAGCAGCAGAAGGGGTGCAGTGCTTACCCCAGTTGCTGGGGTGCTTTATCACTGGGTGTTTCTTAGGGGGCTTTTGTATGTCCAGCAGCATAAGGTAGAGTTTGGGTTTGGTTTTATTTTCCCTATATATGCTTTTTTTTTTTTCTTTTATGAAAGGGTCTTTATTAAGTTTTCTTCATATTGATTTCTGAGGAGAGGGTTTATACCTTGAGGTTTTGGATGGCACTAAAAAGACCTGTTGTGCCTTTGTGTGTGTTTGTGTGCTGTGTTTGTGGATCTGTGGTGCTCCCAAAAACACCCTGAATGGTGTCCAGTATGCTGAGGGTGCTCACAAGTTTGTTTTTCTGATCCAGAGCAGTAAACAAACTCTCCAGTTTTATTTTAAGTACTGTTGTGATCAAATGTGGCATTCTTCAACCCAAAGGAAAACAGAGTGATAAAGCTAAAAGGCAGGTGAGAGAGCGTCAGGCTTTCTGGAGCCTGGGGATGTATGATAACTGCTGTTTTGTCCTAAAAATGAAACATTCCCTTGTGACTCATCCTGAAATGGCCTGTAGTGACTTGGCTGCAGAGCTGTCCTATGGCCCACCCTGCAAATTTGCTGCTTGACTTTTTTTAACAACAATCCCGTGATTAAGTTGCAGTGTTGTCTTACAGGTTAAAGCAGTGAGTGGGGGAAAAGGAAATATTATGTTCTAGTTTTAATCAAGCCCTACATCTCCGTGAAGGTCACCCAGCTCAGGAATGGTTATGATTTAGTTGGGAACCTTGATCAATAGGGATTTGTGACATAGTTGAGGGCAGTGGGAAGACAAAGGTAAATTAGCCTGACTCATCAAAGACTTTTTCGAGGTGTTGCTGAGTATCTTATCTAAATGATCTTGAGCTAACAAGTGTTTGGATTTGTGGAGATTTTGCTCCAGGTGTAGCATTACCCCAAGAGCTTCCAAGTAGCAGACTGTTAGCAAGAATTTGTTGCCCTGGTTAAGTCCTGAGTTAAATCTTAAGGGGCAAAGGTTGCTGATTTCAAAACACTTTTTTTTTTTCTGTTAATTTAGCTATATGGTTGGATGTTAGCAGTTCAGGCTGCTTGTGTGTGTGTATAAACGTGTGCTGCATGGCAGGGATTTGTGAGTTAAAGGTAAGGTCTAATCTTTAATCTTCTGAGAAGAGAGGGGTTTTGAAAGAGATGGCTTATACTGAAATGAATATAGTTAAGATTTTGGCTAGAATTCTAAGGTGATGATACAATTTAATGTGACTCAAAATTAAAAACTTCTGAATTACTACTAAAAGATGGATGTGCTTGTGCTCCCTGTATAGCCTATGTATGTTATGAACTTAAATAATTATTTTATATTTATATAAGGCATAAAATAGGTAAAAATAGTGTTGCCTTTTTGCTAGGGCATGTAAGTCTCAGAATTACATTCCCTACTTGCAGAAAGGTTTCCCTTTTAGGTAGAACAATTTTGTGGAATGACTGAGGATATAAGAAGTGTTTTTTGGGGTATTTTTTGTTTTTTTTCTTTTCTCAAAATCATGGGAAATAACACCAAAAGGTGTGCAAGAAACCTGATAAAACTCATTTTGTAGTTTTGTTCTGTCATTAATGAATGATCCCTTCCTTCCACAGGGAGCAGTGTGATTTTGTTGCCATACTCCTGGCAGCCCAGCTTGCTTTATTTTTTATGTCTCTTGCTAAAGAGATGATTTTGCAGTCCTAACCACTTCTGATGCTTGATGGGCTGAGCCTGAATTATTTGGGGGGGAACTGGTGTTTCTTTTCACACAGATCTCTTAGGCTACCAGGAATCTGGGGACTTCTTGATGACAATGAAGCAGATGCATCAGTGGATAAATGAGAAAACCTGTTGCATATTAGACCAAGCAAAACTCACTGTGAGCCTTGTGATACCTCTGGAACGCTGTTTAAGCAGTTAACAGGCATTGGTGTGGCTGCACATTGCTTTTGTGCTTTTTTGCTTTTGTGGCACATTATTGAAAATTAGGCTAAAATGGCCAAGGCAGACCAGCAAATGGTACCAAAAAGCTTCTCCTCCATTTGGGGCACTTTTGCTTTCAGGGCTGAGTAACTGGAGCTGATTTGAAGGTGGGTTGGCTGAGGGCATTTTTGGTACAAATGGGATGCAGGTGAAACTTCCTGAATACTGATGAGGGAACCTGCTTTAAGATCTGTAAGTCTAAAACAGTAAAGTTTCTAAAATCTAAACAAATATGAATTTTTTTATGTACTTTAGGTCTGTTAGAAAAGTCATGAAGCTGTTAGGGTTTCCTGTAGTAACATCCACTGTTGAGCTCAAACTTGCAGAATTTTCACTTTTTGTTACATGAAACTGTTTGCCATATACATTTGACTCTGGTAGTTTTTTTGGGGGGGAGTGGGTGGGTTTTTTGTTTGTTAGCTTTTAGATCAAGATGTTTTTAAATTGCAGGTTGTGGTGAACAGGAAATCTGTAAGAAGTGAGTTGAAAAAGTGAACAGATTTGATCTTGAGGTCATTTACAAGAGGCTGGTAATGAAAGTTTGTAGCTCCAGAAGTGATCTCTGCTTGTTGTAGAACCTGAACAGGACAGGCAGGACCCAGGTCCCCTGTACCATGCTGCAAATGTAAATGTGTTGGTCCCTGTCCTAAGCAGCTTACGATTTAAAAGATGAAACTAAAGAGATGGATGAAACTTAATGTGCTGGGGTGGGGAGTGAGATAAAGATCAAGGCTGCTACCATTGGCAGAGCAAAGATAAGAGTCAGCCTCAAAGAGATAAGAGGCTGCCTGAGAGCAGTTGTGAGGAGAGGGAGCTGGTAGAGACACTTGGAAGGATACACACATGCAGGGAGGGATGGAAGGTAGTGAGCTATAAATACAGTGGTTGTAATGGTTTAAATGACTTGAAAAGGATGAGGTAAATGTCAGAACACTGGCCAGGATATTAATCTCAGTAAGAGGAATGTGGGCCAACATGTATCTCCAAGTTAGGAGCATGTCCCAGTGTTTACTTCTCTGTTTCAGGTGTGGAATGTGATTATTTTTTTCCTCTTTTTTTTTTTTTTTTTCTTCCCCTTTTCCTTTCTGTAAGTTAATTTTCCCTCAGCCACGTGGTTGATAGATTTGGTGCTAGGAGGGGTGCAGGAATATGTGCTGGAGCCCAGGATCAGTCACCCTGTGCAGTGTCCCATGGCACTTAAGGTCACACGGACCTGCATCCTCCAGAAGCAGCTGGGGTGATGGACCTGCCTTGGTGTTTACTGCTGGTTCCTTCTTGGTTTTGCAGGAGATTCTTAGGTGGCATCTTTAGGATTCTGTCAACCTTTTGGTGCTAGGGAGGAAGCAGCAGTGTGACCTTTGGGATTCATTGGAGTCCAGCTCTGCAGAGGGAGGTCTGGATGGACCCTGTTGGTCCCTGCTGCAGTACTTTGAGCTGCTTGGGAGTAGCCTGTGGAAGCTGGAGGGCAAAATGATAGCTTTGACAGGAGAAAGTGATTTTATTTCTGTGTTGGTAGATCAGGTTGAACAGACACAGAGGTGTTTGCGGGTGAGTTTGGAAGTGGTGGCAGCAGTGAGGCTTCATTCACTGCTGAGGGTATGAGCCATTGGAATATTAATGTTGATGCGTTCCACAAGGTAAACACTAAACAAGAGTTGCTGTTGATTAAAACTTCTCTGCGTGTAGACGCAGTTTAACTCTGTCCTTGTGAGGTCCTGAGCAGCTCCTGGAAGCTGAAGGTCCTATCCTTGGCTCTTGTGCCTATGCTGTGATTTGAGAAGACCTTGCTGTACTCATGGAATGCAATCTCAACCTTTCTTCTTCCTCCCCTGCCTAAGCCAGGGGTTTGGGTATCCTGCTGTTAATGCAGACTCAATAATGTGATAATTAGGAAATGGAAAAAAAAAATTATGCTTGTGTGGTAACAGTGTCTGATAGCAAAGATTTATTTTTTGTTTGTGTGCAGGCATGTGTGGGCAAAAGGCATGAGGAGGGTGTAACTGTTTGGGTACCTGGCCAGGTAGTGACTTCTGCCTTGGACAGGCATTTCTGGTGATAGAGGTGAAAGCAAATGATAGTGCTGAGCACTTTCAGATATTGATAGCTGAGGTGGTTGGGAAGAGCAAAGTGTGGGGAATTAGAACAGGTGAAACTTTCTGTAGCAGGGAGAAACTTAGTGTAGAGAGGAAATCTCAGGAAAGGTCATTTGAAGGGTGGGGAGCTGTCTCATTAGTCATGAGTGACACTGTCCTTTCTCTTAGCTGTGTTTATAAGAATAGTTTTGCTCACTCAAACCAAGGACCTGTGCCTGCAAGCAGACACCACCCAGCAGAGGAGGATCTGTGCAGGTGTTTTTCACACTTCCCCACAAACATACACTCAGCTTTTCATTTTATTAATTTTTTTTTTTTTTTTTTTTTTTTCAGCTTGGGGGATTTCCTGAGCATGATGTAGTTTGTCGTGTTTTATAATCCTTTATGGATCTTTAATCCAAGTACTTTTCCAATCTCTCTTTGATCCTGTGTCAACTCCTTGTACCCACAGCAGCCTGCAGTCAGGCAGCCGTGCTGCCTGCAGACCTCTCCCTGGCTGTTTTGGACCCTGCTCCATCCTGGCTTTGTTTGGCAGCCCCTCGGTCCTGTACTGGAAGAGATAAGGAGCCTTATCTTTTCTCTCCATGCCACTTATGATGGTGTGGATGCTGTATCCTCCTCTGCCATACATTTAGAGTGTGCTCTCAGCAGCTTCCTGTACCACTCATGGTAGGGACTTGTCACATATTTTTTTTATTTATTTCCCAGTAATGCTGCAGGCTTGAAGGGTCCTTGTTACCTGGCTGTTCCTCCCTGGGAAGCTGTTTACCACCTTTGAGTTTTTTTGCTTATTACTCTGACACTCTCCCAGTTATTCCACGCCCTTAGAGAACATGGGAAGCAGAGCTGTGCACCGGTATTCGTGTGGCTGTTTCCTTTTCTGTTTGTTTCCCAACAATTCTTTAAGTCCACTTCACTGCAAGAGTACAGGCAGGGAATATCCTCCTCTCTGATGGCACTTAAGGGCTCTGTACCCTTGTTACCAGAGCAGAGTGAACTGTGGCAGGTGGTGGTGGCAGAAGCCACACAAACAAGGTTCTTTTTCTTTTTGGCTGAAGTTTACCTATGTTTTCTGCAGTTTAGGAGCTCAGTCCTAGCACTGTGCACACTTGTTATGAGAGCACTTTGGGAAAAGCAGAAATTGCTGTTTTTCTTCTGCTGCACAAAAATCTGCAGTTTTGAACTTCTGTGTGTTTTGGAGAAAGTTTAATTTTCAGTATTGTCTCACTATATTGTAATAGAAGTTTAGTTTTAAAAAAACCCCAAACAAACAACAAAATAAACAACCAGAAAAAAACCCCCAAACCCCCAACAACTTTTTGTCAAGGTGCCCAGTGCAATTTGAGTTGGTGGTAGGGCTCTGCCAAAAGAGCATGCAAGTTTCCTAGTTCTAGGAATAGTATCAGTAAAAGAGCTGAAATGAAGGGACTGTGTGCAAGGCCTTCCTAGAAACAACGCTACTGTTTATTCAAACACAAGAAGCAGCCACTGTTGCAAAAGATAAGGCAGTTCTGCAAAGTGAATAAAAATTCTTCAGAAGCATGGGAGAGGTTTTTTAGCTCCTGAAAATGCGAAGCACTAAGAATAGCAGAACCACGTTTTGAATGAACAGCTGCTGGTGAAGATTATTTGTAAGAGTAACTTTGCCTTTCTAAATTTTAGAGATGCATTTTGTGGAGGAATCTCATTCACTGGGGTGTGTTTTTACCAGTCTCTGTGTTTGAAGAGTTTATCCAATGAGAAGTGGGTCATGTAGCAGGTTTTTAAAAACTAAATTGTAGGGCTGTTTTGTTTTTTTGGTTTTTTTTTTGCTTGTGGAAAGTCAGTAAAGTTGTGGGTATAATAGGTATTTGTTAGCTCAATTCAAGCATCATGAGTTTGTTGTCGAGTGAAGAAAGTATGTGAAAAATGTGCTTAATGGGAAGCATTAGTTTAGCACATTCCCCAAGTAAGGATGTTTTTCTGTGTCAGGGCCATGTTTGGGTTACCCAGGTGCTGGAACTGCTCATGCAATGGCCACAGCAAAGGCGTCAGGTTTTCTGATTGGGATTTGCAGACTCTGTGTCTGTGTGTCTGCAAATGAAGGAGGAATTATGTTTTTCTCTGCCTCCAGGAAGGTCTAAAGCTATGCTGTTACAATAAGGACTCAAAGAAATAGGACAATGGCACAGGATAGTAACCACACATTTGGTAAAATTTGGGGCAAAAAAAATTTCTCGTTAATTTGTGAAGAAGTAATTTGTGCAAATTACCTCCCTGCCCTGACCTGCATGCCATGTGGAAGGCTTGAAATGTCATACATACATCAGAGTGCTTCTGCCCTGTCTTGGTGGCCTGAACAAAGTGCTTTTGGATGTGCACGTTGTGTCTCGAGGTTGTGTCCTGGGATTTGGTGCTTTCCTGAACAACAGGAATATTGTGTAGCTGTGTGCACAAGAATGTGAAGGGCTGTACTGCCCCTTTTGATCTGCTTAAGTCAGATTAGTTCTGATTTCCCCCTAACCTGAAGTTCAGGAAATGGAGAACTTCAGTAGTGTTCTCCAGAAAGCATTAGGCTGTCATAGTCTTTGACATGGAGATTTTAATCACTTAATTATCTTAAATTAATATCTTGTGTAAGCAAAGCGTTCAGCCTTTCAGCAGTCAGTTGCAAAATTAAGTCAGAATTAAGCCTTTCCTGTAAAAACAGATATTCTTTAGGGTGAATGTCTATGAAAGAATTAGGCAATGTCTGCTATGTTCTTAAAATCTCTTGGTTTCTTTCAAAGTGGCCTGACTTGTATGACCACAATAATTCAGATGCAGGAAATGAGGCGTGAATCGGATGTATTCTCAGCTGATAAACCTTTGAATGGAAGGCACTGGGTTTGCACTCTCATGAATTAAGTCTAATCCAATGCTCTGCCCCTCATTTTTACAAATCTATAGATTATTTTGACATGGAGAGCTTGCAGAGCACCACTTCTCAGTATGCTCCCTTGTTTTAAACAAAACACTTTTGAACAATGGTATCCTGCCATCCAATTTAAATACTTCTCCTCTTAGTTTCTCTTCTGCCTTGCTATCCCTTTCCTCTGGTTGGTTGTTTCTCAGGAAGATTCAGACTGTTGTGTGTAGTTTTATGATCTGATCCCATCTTAAGCCGATGAATTGGAATAGAATTGTGTAATGAAGATGTTCTAATTTTCTCAGCTTTGCTTATTTATTTGGAGAAGTGATCTGCAAAAATGTCTGGATGCTTCCTGGACTCGTTTTCCATCTTAAATGTTCATAGGAAGCTGAATTTTGTATTGTTCTCCACATTCTGAAGCAGTGGAGCTCAGTTTTGAATAAAGGCTTTTGTGTAGAATTTGTTAACGGAGCTGAAGTTTGAATAAACAGAAAAGCCCAGTGTAGGGTGCTATGAAAACACTTAAAATAGTGTATTTCTAGGCTGCTTCAAGAGTGCAGAGTGTTTGCTGAGATAATTTTTTTGCTGCTTGTTTTTCTGTAATGATCAGTTACCAGAATTTTTTTTTTTTTTTTTTTGGGAGACAGGAGATTTTCTTGGAAGAGCTTATGAAAGTATAGAGATAGGTTTACAGTGCAAGTGAAAGTTACCTTCTAACTTGTCATGTCTGATCTGGCATCTGAGTTTTATTTGCTGGTATTTATGTTTTGAGAATTCCAAGGGACTGATGTGCTACTCTGTGTGTTGTTCCTCACTTCCCAGCTAGTCTGCATCTCTAAAAGGAAAACAAGTTATGAAGGGCTGACAGTTTCCTTCACTGTTCAGTGTTGAGTCAAATACATTGATATAGTTTCTGTAATTAAATGCTAATCTGGCTTTTATTGTTGAGCACCAATTCTCATATTTGTGCTGCACTTATTGTACTTAATGGCTGATGAATCGTACATTACTAGGACAAATAAATCATTGAGCTTCACAGGAGCTGTGTTGTTTTCTCAGAACACTTTATGTCCTCCTTTAGTTTATCTTCACCTACTGGCTAGTCAAAAGATGGAAGAAGAGCCACCAAGGAGCTTAATTACAACTACAGCACTTCATAAAGATCCTCCTGGTGAGGAACCACCAAGGTAGAATCCCACAAAGTTGCTTCTGGTGTCAGCAGCACGACAGACTTGTTCTCACATTAAATCCAGTTTACACCAACTGTAGACACTTCAGCAACTGCATGTGGTAGGAGGGATCTTGCATGATCTCAGTCTTGTCTTAGATTTTGGAGGGAATTTTTTTTTCCCGTGAGGTTGTCAAGTGTCACCAGTTTCCTTTTGCCTTTTCTATTTGAGACTGATAGATATGCCCACATACAGGTATGTGTATGTATATGTATATAAACTGATGCTTGATGCATCAGTCAGCTGTGCTGCTACAACTGCAGTATTGAAATCTTCAGCTTTAACAAGGGGATTAGGGAAATGGTGACAGCCAGTAACTCCGTGTCTGAAAGATGACAGGCTGTTACTAGCTCATAGGTAATGTTTATGTGAAACTCATTTACAATTCCCACAATTCTACTTTAGCTTAATAATGAAGAGGAAATGTGCTGAAGTACAGTTTATAATCATGGGGAGAAGAGGGGAACAGATTAATGAGATCTGCTGGGGAGGGAGGATGCTGCAGGGTGGTCCTGAGCTTATCTCTGTGCTGGTTTAAAACTCTATCTGAGTCAGGACGGCCAGGGAATTTATAAGCTGTAGCGAAGCTTTATTTGAGAGTACTTTCTTCTGGTTCCTTATAAATTAATCTCCATTAGTTTGGGTTTTGATTAGAGTCACTTGGTGGGCTTGCTTTAGAGCTGGCCACCCTGTGGCCTTCTGAGTGACACCAAACTTGTTCAAAGGATCAAGGTGGTTTTTTTGCTGTTAAGTTCTTGCCCTTCCCCACCAAGCATCTTAAATGTAATTTGACATGAGTTTCTGAAAGTTTTCAAAAAGTTCTAGGTATAAACACTGAGTTCTGCCACATGGGGTTGTCTGCTTCAAACAGGCCTTTGCTCTGCAAAATGTTTCAGGGATGTGCTTGGAGAGATTAGAATAACTTGTCCAACAGCTTTCAGGTGTGTCTTGTGTGTTAGGCGTGGAGGAAAAATGTCCTGACAAAAGCAGAGACAGTTTTTGAAGTTCCTTTTATGTAAACTCATAGGTCCCCAGCAAGGAAAGGGTGGGAGGTTGCTAGTGTTAATTCTTACTGAATGTAAGTTGAACGTAGAAGCTGTTTCAGTGCTTGACTCGCATGCATCCTTGAGGTGTGATTCATTACGAGATGTGGTGTGTATTTTCATCCTTTGGTCCTACAACAACATAATATTTTTCTGAAGAGGAAAACTATTGCAAAAATAATAGCTTCACTTGGCTTTTGTGAAAACAAAGCCATCGCTAACCACATCACACTCTGTGTGTAACAAGCAATAGCTTTTGGTAGGGATCTTCTGATGTTTGAAATAATACAAATGGAGATTCTTGAGTTGTGGGTTTGTTTTGGCTGTCTCCTCTTTGAATTGTGGAAAACCAAGTTACTGTTGTTTTGAAATCACTGTGTGTTTGAAAAATGAAACTCAGCAACCCAGACCTTGGTGGGAGTTGTGTAGGGATAAAAAAGGAGTTTTCCCCCTAGAGCTGAAGGACCCCTCTGCACTGCTGCCAGCCCTGCCGTGGGCTTTGCCTGGAGCAGTGGTAGGAGCAGGGCTGCTCAGCACAACCCCTCTGAGCTTTGTTCCTTTTCCTCTTTTTTGTTTCCCTTTTTTTCCTTTCTTTTTCTTTCGAAAGGACAGTGTTTTTAGCTGGATGGAAATGGTAACTTCTCCAACGTAGGGTGGGGTTTGTGTGTGCATACTTTATGATTGGTTATGTAAGTAAACATACAGGTTTGGGTTATTATACATAAGGCTTGTTGTGCTCTAGGTGGTCACATTTTTCACAGCACATCCCTGTGGCAGAGGCAGTGGAGCACAATGCTTTCTTTAGCAGTGAGATTTAACTGATTTCCTTGTGACCCTGCAGAAGAGCAAGGGCAGGATTTAGCTCTAGACCTCCTCCTTTCCTTCCAGAGGACCATGCTGCTGTCGCCCTGCTTCATACTGTATTCCTCCTGTTACAGTTCTTCTAATGACAGCGAGCTCTTCCATGAGCAGTGAAAGAGCTTGTACTGGGTGGCTTCCAGGGGAAAAAGTAGGCTTCATTTCTGCATTTGACCTTTTGTGAAGGCCAAAGCTCTTAGACTAGCTGTTGGTTCTCAGTGAGAGGAACTTGCTGTTTCCGTCTCCCCTGTAATGCTGGGAAAGAGATCCCACTGACATGTGCCTCAAACCTGGAAGAAAAGGTGACCAAAGCCCCCGATCAGGTGACAGTGCCCTCAGTCTTGGCAGAGAGGACAGCAGTGGAAGTGGACAGTCTGTCAGAACCAGGAGGCAGTGTTAGCCAAGGATTTTGGGTGATAGAACCCCTCCAGGCTGAGGATCAGTCTTTGTTGGGAGTGCACATGATTTTGTAGTGAGCTGAATAAAGACTTTTCATGTGTTCCTCATCTTGTGTTCATACCAGAAAGTGCAGGAAGTGTTCATGTCCCCTTCATCAAGTTTTTCTGTGTCAGAAACCTTTTGACTTACTCTCACCTTGGCATGTGCCTGGTTAATTGCAGAAGTGGTGTTCTGCTTTTGAGGTCAGCTGCTCTCTTTCCTCCATTTCTGCTTTGTGTCTTCTTGGGCTTGTATTTTGCCTTTTCCAGTCTGAAGCCACCAGTTCTTGCAGAGGTTGCTGCATGCTTCTGTACTATGTGTTGCCTTTTACAGAGCCTTCATTGCAAAAACAAAAACTCTCTGAGGTGCTTCTTACCATAACTAAATTAAGCTTCTCCCTGAAAAGTGGAGGTCAGGACACGCTACTGTGCCTTGTTACTCCCTGTTTGGAGTACACGTGTCATCTCAGTGGGTGCAGCAGCTCTTCCATGCTTGATTCCAACTGATGGTTCTTCTCTATGGCTTGGGATTTGGGGAGTGTAGTATCACCTGGTGGTGCCTCCTCCCTTGATAAGGGTCCTGTGTTCAGCAGCTTTCAGTGCTGCAGTGGGTAAGCTCCATGTATTCTCACAAGGAAATGTTTTTTTCCCAATATAACGTGCATTTAGAATGTCACTGACTTTTTTTTTTTTCCCCTCCCATCTCTTTTCTAGACTGACTGCACTGCCATGGAAACCTTTGTTGGAAGAGAAGACTTCTCTGCTGGCAACTCCAGAAACTGTGTGGTGATTTTGGAAGCAAAGCTCAGCTCCAGCCGGCTACTTTCATTTCCACCAGCACGGACATAGACACACATCAGTTTAATTAATTTTTCTCATAGACATCAGCTCTCTACAGTTGAATTAATTTGAATTGAGATTTTTTTCATAGCTATGCTTTGGTGATGGAATTTGGTCTTTCATGTTGTATCTATTTGGGAGGCAGTGTGAATGCTGATAGGAGATCCCTGTGTGCCCCTCGCTTCCTCCTGCCTCTCTCATTAATTTTTTTTTTTATTTATATTTTGAGAAGTCAAAGCTGGTTTCTGATTGCCTGTTTAACATGGGTTTTGCTTCTCTGGTACATTAACAAGTGGTTAGCTTATTAAAACATTAATTATTCAGAAATAATTTTGGCAGTTCAGGATTTTTTCAGGTGTTTGGGTGGAAGGAGGGAGGGAGAGTGCCACATGAGCCTGAGGGGTGAACTGGTGGGACTTAATTGGTCTGAGGAGGAGACACCTCTTCTGCCTTAATTTCTTTTTAGGTTTTTGTTCTGTTTTTGTTGTTTATTTTGTTTTGTTGTTTTTTTTTTTAAAGTTTTGCTTTTATGGTACAAGAGGCATTTCTTGATCATAGGCTAGAATATTTTAAATCAAATGTCTGTCAGAGCTTAAACTGATTTTTTTGTTTGTTTTTTTTTTCTTTCTTTGCTCAGAATTTTGGTATGTACAAAGTAGGATTAATGGGCTGGTTGTCTTGTAGATTGTTTTTGTTCTTACCCTCAAGATACTTGTTTATAAATATGAATTGTGTAAAAGGAGGTTTTTGTTCATGTATTCAAATGGAGAACTGCAGAGTTGTGTTCAGCGTTTGTGACTTCTGCATTATAGTTGTCAGCTGTAGCTTTTTAAAGGGAAACCACCCCAATTGATCTTACTTTCAACCAAAGTCCCCATTTCTAATTTAGGACTATTTTTGTTCTTTCTTTCTGGCATAATGGGGAAAAAATAATATGCTGGCTCATCATTTGTCTTTATCCCACTTTACAGAAACGTGAACTAACAGAAATGACTAATAGACATTTTTAAAACAAGCCCTGATTTTTCTACAATTTAAGTTCTTCTCTCTTGTACTGAATTTTTTGGGGGGTTGAAATTAATTTAGGTTTTTAACACTGCTATGAACTTAATGGTATGACACTAGTCGTTGGTACATGCAATGTATAATAAAAGGCACTGACGATTACTAAAGGGTTTAGAAGTGGTACACAAATCCTCATGCTGTACTGCACCACACAGCTGGTAATCCTCTACCTTGTATATTGTACAACTGAGTTGTCAGGCTGCCTCACCTCAAACATATAACCTTTAAATTGACAGTACAGTTTGTATAACAAATCAGACACTGTCAGCTTGGATTCTTGGGTGACGGGTACCCAAATCTGTTTTCAAGTAGTATTAAAATGTTCATGTCACTAAAATGCAAAGACCTTTTTTTTTTTTTTAATTATTCTTTGGAAACAAGGTACCAATCAGTTTACATGGTGTCTAGTGACACAAAACATTTGCTACAGGATTGAAAAGCACAGACCTGGTTTTGATTCTGGAAGAGAAGTTGAAGCTGGTACAGTTACTTGTTGCTGCTAAACGTACACTAAAAATACGACCACTCTTACAGACCATGATACTGTCTTGCCATATAGCATTTGTCTGGGCTCATAAATTAAGAATGCAATATGTAGACAGCTTTTTATAAAGCTTTACATCTTTTCTAAGAAATCAAAATTTGGATGAAGATAGTTCTAAACATCTAATGTGAAAGGAAAAGGTTGTTTTGAAGAAATTTGTTACATACTTATTTCATATTAGATCCCTGAGGCTGCCATTGTACAATATACAGCACTGATTTAATAAATGCTGAATAAATAAGTAAATGGGTAACCTCAAGTATAGTGGTACAAATACTAATAGGTACAGCATAATAAATATGCAATCTTTTTGAATCTCTTAGTTTACAGCAACTAATTTATTCAGTATTGTGCTGGAAGAACATTTTCAGATGATGTAAAACATATCACTATATATATACTACCTTCCAGCTACCCGTTTATGCTGCTGTGTAGTACAAAAATACCAATGATAGAACAATGTTTGTCCTGTAAATTTAATTTGATATTGGACAGTTATTGTCTGTACAAACTAAAACATATATGGGTGAAACTGTTCATTATATTTGCTATTTCTGCTTCACAGATCTGTTTTAAAGTTGAGCTGATTGATCTGGCTTTGTCTTCCATTGTAAATATTGTTATGTTGTTTTCTTTGTAAAACACATCGCGTTGGCGGTTTTGGGAGACTGGCTTGAAGCTCTGTATAGTGTTTATATTTATCTGACTTGGCTTTCCATAGAGCTACTTGCAGTAAAATACGTGTTCATGTAGCTCCGTCTCTGGGTTTTATTTTTGAACAAACTTGGTTTATTGTTGTTGGGTTTTGGCTTTTTTTTCCATCAGAAGTGCATTTCCTCTCGCTGCAGCTGCTTGCTGCTTAAAGTGGTTTTGTCACCCTTTGTCCTCAAGGGTTTGGAGAGGCTTTTAGGATATTTCAGGGGATTGATTCCCAGTCTGTACAATTGTCTCTGCCACTTAGCATAAAAGGTAAGGCACAGCACAACACTCAGAAGTTTGCATTTTTTTGTCATAGATTTGTAGTGCTGGTAAACAACTTGAGTTTCTGAATGAAAGAGAAATATCAGTGCCTGATGCTTTCTTTTTCTGCTTTAAATGCAGAACGTGGAAGATTTTGTTTATAGCTTTGTCCATGACTGGGTGTGGAAGTTTCCTGGTCAGAAAGCAGGAGTCGTGGAAGAAATTTGTAGCAGTGTAGTATCAAATAGGTTCCTATCTTTAGAGTTCAGGGTAGAAGGGAACAAGCACAGCTTGCTGTTTTAAGTTATGTAGTAATACTGTGGTGGGATGAGTCTTAAATAACGTCCCCAAACCCATGTTTGGGTGTAGCCCCCAAACCCATGTAAGATACCTCAGAATTTCAGGTAATGCACTCACTTGTAAAAAACACCTTGAACTCAAGTTGGAAATTATTACAAAATGTGGTGCCTTTTCAGATTCCTTCCTGGCATGAAGGGTATGTCAGTAATGCTGTATATGAGAGTTTTTATCCATAGGTGTGTGTAAATGATCTCCATAAATGTGGGTGATTACTGTGAAATGTCACAGTCAAACTTTATTTTAAAATACCTTATTTAATTCTTACCCTGTTAATCAGTGCATTGAAACTGCTCCCTGGAAAAGTCAAGTTTGCTGTAAGAATAGGGTTTTCCTCAAATAAACCATCCCCCTTGCTCAGGGCCTCATTTGTAGCACGTAGCCTGCGTTGGGAAGGAAAAGAGAACACTGCTGCTCATCCATGGCAGAAACAGCCTGACCAGCAGTAAACAAACAGTGAAAATTACCCAAACACTGACAAGACTGTTGCAACAGTCTTACAGTAACTGCTTTAAGAGACTTCTGACTGATCATCTTATTGGATCTGAAATGGGCTGAGTGCCTGAGGGTTGTTGGGTTTTTTGGGGGGGGTGGGTGGGTAGAGGGCATAGTTTTGCTCCAGTTTTTGAAATTGGTGTAACTCTTGTTTGTGAAGCATGGTGAAAGTTAGAAGGCAAGTTGAAACTTTGTATTCTGAATTTGAAGATGGTCACTGGAATACATACTGAAAGTCCTTTTTTTGAAATACGCTGACCAATTCTAATGGAAATAATCAAATACCTGGCAGTGAGAGATTCCTAGCAGGGAAGGACCTTTTCAGAGTTACCAGGTAACTTGTGGTTTTCTTTTTTTTTTCCATCCCCATCCTTTTTGGACTGTGGCAGTCGAGTTCCCTCATAAAGAAGGTTTTCCCCTCATTTTTCCACAAAAGGTTTGTGAAGCAACACGTGTTGGGGAGAACAGGATCACTGAGCTTGCTGTATCTATTTGGGAGGTAAGAACTTCTTTTCCCTCTTGTTAAACATTCCAAACTGTTTTTTACTTCTGAGTTAGTTCATAACTTCTTTAAGAAGTGTTGTGATTATTGGATACTGCCTCACAAAATGTAGCTCAGTGGGCTCTGAAGCCCTGACCACCCCTCTGTGCTCTGTGGGCTACAGAGAGTACCTTTACTACAGACAGCAGTTTGTCTGCTTTACTAACAGGTTACTCTTCACCTCGTTGCCAGCAGAGGCTGTTTGTAGGCAGTGGTCACCTGCCTGCTACAAATGGGTTAATAATCCTTTCCAAAGCTCTCAGTTCTAGATCCTTATCCTACATTTTAAATGTAGAATGCTGTTACCACTCTCCCAAGCTGATCCCCTGCTCCTGCCTTCCCTTAGCAATCCTGTTCTGCCTCCATCTCCTGCAGTTTTCAACTTGTGCTTCCAGTGGAAGCAGCTGCAGCTGCAGCATTCTGTGTCCAGCAGAAGAGTTGGAGTGTCTGAAGTGTAACTGCCCTGGGAAGGAGCTGTTAAAAGCAGGTAATGCTGCTTGCAGCAGTGTAGTCCCCAACCTGGCAAAGCAGCCTTCTCTCAGTGGTGTTCCAGGACAGCACTTCAGCACAGTCCAGGCAGTGTACTGACTATAAAATATCAATTAGAAAATACAGGTATCGGGTAGAAAATTGTGGAAGATCAACTTGAGCATTTGCTGCTGGCTAAAAAACTGTCTCACTTCAGATTCTAAACCTACATTTTAAAATAGGTCTTTCCTCCACCCTTTGATGTGAGCAATCCTCACTATAGAGGGGACTGAGCTTTACAATGGAGGAGAACATGCTGCGTGCTGAATAGCCTCTAGAGCAAAAAGTTTGTGTGCAGTCCTCTGTTCATTGTATGGAAATGTTGCTGCACTGATCTGTGTGCCCACTTGGGTTTATAGGTTGTATTTTGGCTGCAGAATTGTTCTATAAGTTTAAATCCTACCTTAAAAATGAATTTGAGGCCAAAGGAAGTTTTTTCCTTTCAGTCAAGGGTCAGAATAGGTCTTACTAGAGTGAAGGGAGATGCTGAAAAGCCTTTTTTAAGCAGAACTTTGTTCTAGAACAGTAAATCCATGGTATGTCTAAGGTTACTGGTTTGAGGGATTGCAGACTATTATTTCTTTCACTCATCAGCCCGGTTGCAATTGGCAATGCACCATCTGCAGCGAGCTTTCAAGCACAGCTGGGCAGCGAGCAAGAAAGGTAACACAGTCCCCTTTCTAAGCAAGATTGTTTAAAAGCCACTGCTGGACCTGGCACCTCCAGGAACTCCGGCGAGTTTCTGTTCCAGCTTTCAAAGCTGTGCACTGCCCTCGAGTGGCTCAAATGTGCAACAGGTCCCCAGACAACAATCGAGTTATTTTTCCAGGTTTCTCCTCAAGATTAACCAAGAGAATAAAATCTTTAGTTAAAAACAATTAAACTTTCGTTAAAAACAATTAAACTTTAGTTAAAAACAATTAAACTTTAGGAAAAAGCCATAACTGTAGATGAAGAAGTGTTCTGAGCCAGGTCATGTTTAGGCTGTGCTGAAGGCTGTTTTCAGGCTCTAATGTTCAAAACAGTTTCTTTTTAAATAATAAATCTGCAAACACAAGCTTTTACCTGTAGTTTAATATTTATATACTGATGGATAGCACCTAGAGGTCTCAACCAACATTTGAGCCCCCTCAATGTCTCTGCCCCAAAGAGCTTACAGTCTAAGCAGTCAAGAAGTAGGAGAAAACAAACATGCTTTCATTTATAGACCAGGAGCTCTGATCCAACACAGGTCAAGTGATTTACCTGCTCTCTAAGTCACAGAATGTGTGGTGAGAATTAAACCAACATCTCTTGATTCTCTGCTGCATGTCTTAGTTAAATGATGCTCGTTCCTCTCTAGACCACTTCTAATAAAAATTAGCTCATTCAGATATCACAGCCTGAAGCTGATGAAGGTTCAGGACTGTTCTCCAGGTCAGGGTGAAAGCTGCAGGAACAGAACAGAGAATGTATCTGTCAGATGCATTTTTATTTTCTGTGGTCACCTCTCAGGTTTGGGATCTAAAGCTGCCACAAGGTTATCTGTTCTGGGTGCTGCCTTAGACCAGATTCTCTTGCCTATTAAATTCTCTGGGCTTTGTTTTATGTGCTGTGAGAGGATGCAACCTGTGTTCTGCCCTTTCCCAGGTTCCCATAGATGATGAATTCTGGGTAGTGAGTGCAAGACAGGTGGTGGTGGTAGAGAAGTCTGGGAGAGCTCTTTCTTCCAGGAGCTCCTTAACTTTAGAATCCATTGTTCTGCTTTTTTGGAGGGCTAGGGATGAGCAGCTGTGTTCAGGTTTCTGAGGAGCCAGCAGGTAAGGTAAGGGCTTGTGTTTACAAGAAGAGACTTACTATTCTATTTCAGCTTTGGTAACAAGTTCTTGACTTGGAGGTAGCAGCAGGTTCAGTTTATTTCTATATGCCTCAGCAAACCAAAATAAAATGAGTTGAAGGATCCACATTGCTGACTTGCCCACTCTCTACCAACATATATAACTGCAGCTAATTGAAAAAAAGACAAAGCTATTAATAATTTTTGCATTTTTAACTAGAGAACTTCATACTTAGTTGAAAGCTTTTGAAATCAGCACCAATCTCATTGTATAAATCACTGCCACCAGGTCAGTCACCAGTCCTATGTCTCTTGTGAAATGTGCATAAAACAAGGAGATTTCTGATGCTCTGTGTTTACAGTGGCAACTGAAAGGTAAGAACAAACAGCTCTTAGAAGATAAGTTACTTAGCAGTAGTCAATAAACAAAAACACTTCACCTGGATAAAGCAGTATGTTAATCCACAAGCTAAGGTGTATTGAGAGTTGAGGTGGCAAAATGCAACAAAAATATTAAAGTATCATCACTTGAAAAAGAGTCTGGCTCGGTGAGGGAGCTCTGTTTATAGAGGAGGGTAAATGGAAGAGCACTGCCCAGGGGAGCTGGGCAGCCATGCATACAAAAAGTGATCACGTTGCAGCTATTGCACAGGGAGTGACACTAAGACATACACAGGAGGGTTCTTACAAACTGACATGAGAGGCTGCATGCATCATCTTTCATGGCCTTATGTGAACCATACATACACAAGATCTGCTGTATACTGTAAATACATTGTGGGTGTGTATAAATTCACATAAGATGAAAAGATTAATTTGTAAATAGAAGAGTTTCCACCAGCTTCTGCTTGATTTTATTCAGATTTTAGTGTGTACACTATTCTGGATAAAATGCATGACACCACTTCAGAGTAGAGGTTTCATGTAAACATAATCTTAAATGCTTTGGTAACTGGATATTCCCAAGGGAACAGGTTTTGTTAAACCAAACTGATTACTAAAATGTGAACGTGACTTTAATTCAGGAAAGAAGGATACAGAATATGGCTAATAATTTCACATATTTTCACAAGGTAAAAATACCCAACAACCCACCCTTCTCAAGGGACTGGGATTTCTAAGCACAAGTAAAACCACTGATAGCATGGTGTAAAACATTTAAAACCCTGATCAAAATGACTTCAGAATAAGTGTGCATTCCCCAAGTATATCAGGTTGGCAACTGAGGAAGGCAATGAAATATTAAATGAATAAGCTGGTGTAGGAGGGGTGAATTCTCTCTGTACCACAAGTTTGATAATAAAATACTGCTTTATGTTTTCATTTTAGACATAAGCATTTTTATCTCAGAGTCTGGTTTGTTTCTAGATGACTGAAAGTTTCAACTAAGAAGGTGTTTACACAATATACACATTTCATTACTTACAAAGAGAAATAAGCTTAAAATTTCATATTAAAAACCTGGGATACAGTAGGGTTAGTAGCACCATGAAAAATGTGTTTCAAAACTGCAGTCTTGTTATTTTCAACATACTCAGTGCGTCGTGTTTTTTCTTTATTCTCTTGGTTGATCAAAAAGGTGCCATTTTGGTACAGGGAGAGAAATGAAAAATTTCATCTTCTGATCCTTTGTGAACCTCAAGTGTTCTCTTCTGTTTCCAAGAGGTCAATTCTTTCGTCTTTAGTTCTGTTGTCAAATATGTACCAAACAACCCTTAGTTTGGCACACGAGTGAGGTACACGTGGATTTGCATGGTTAAAACAGTTTGGATTTGTTTGTTCTTTTCTTTCTGCACAGTAGCACCATTGTTGCAGCTGGAAGACAGTGCATCTTAGGAATTTTTCAACTGTTTTATAAAATATTCTCCAAGATGTTACGTCTTCTTCATGCAAACTTGACAACGACTAATACGTGTCCTCAGGTCTCCAGCTTTCAGTGTCTCTGACTGAGGTTTGCTGGGTGACAGACACAAAGGTTAAGTCAGCTTTGTTTTCACAACAGTTCCTTTAAACTTCTACTTAATTCACAATTTAAGGTAAGACTTCAGTAGGTAAGTGGGAAATGAGTCCTGTGTTTGAGAGCTTTCCTTAAGAGTAATATCTCCCTGTACGTCTTCAACACCAGGTGACAGAGGCTCAGTTTTGTCCATGTCACTTACAGTACTTTAGGGTTTCTGAGCTGAAGGGTACTTTAACAACCCATAAAATACAATGCTACAGTGAGATGTGCATTTAAGTGATGGCTTTACCAAATTATTTGTAGTCTGAAAGGGTGGGGAAATGTGGGATCAATACGTGGAATTAATAGATGATTAATATTGTATAATACATGTCTACACAGAGTAAGTCCAACTCTTCCAAATTTCTTTTAAAAGCAGAATACAAAGGGAAGTTATGTTAAAGGAAGAGGGCAAACAGTAGAGCTAGAATACTGCCAGGTGTGTGGTACTTGTTAGTATGCAGTTTTCAGCAGTGAATCACCACTAACTATGCTGCAGACTTGGAGTGGTGACTATTTCATGCATATGAAGTATCACAGTTACTTGTTGCACATAACCACCTTAGGGGCTGTTACTGCTACATGGCACAGTGCATTGCCAGCCCTGTGCCACACAGTTCTCCATTTAGTGGCATTAGAAATATTGATAAGGTTTTATTAAGCATATAAATGTGGCAGCAGTGATTGATTCTATGAAAGGGGATCGTTTTTCAAAGAAAAAATGATTTTGCTGCTCCAGTTGAAAAAGTTTGAAAAGCTGAGAGATTCCTGTTTAAATGCAGACTGCAGCGTAGCTGAGGAGAGAATCCTTGCTGCTAAAAGTGTCAGCCCAGTTGTTCTGCAAAGTACTGGAAAAATGCTTGCCATGGAGGCAAGCAAGGGACCAAGGGTGCCAAGGGACCTCCTTGACACCAGACTTCTAAAAGCAGGTTGTATGAAATTCTGCTTTAAAAGGTTTAAGTAGAGCTGATCTGGCCCTCTATACCTGTCCCTTGTATGTCTGTGAACTACCTTTTCAAATATTTACCTTTGTTGAGAGGCCTGGCAAGGAAAAAAAACCAAAACCAAGCAATAAAATTGATCTTTCAGGTTCCAAATCCAGTAATCATAGTAGAACTGCTTTCAGAGAAAGTACTGGTGAATGTGAATAACAACTGACATAAAAAGAATGACTCCTTGCAAGACAGAATGTGCCCTAGCAAGTTTTTACATAATATTAAAGGCTTACCAAGGAAACACTTGAAAAACTGGTTGTGAGGGGAAACAAACTAAATTATTTCCCTACACCCCTGTAAACAGATCCCTTTTGATCTTTGGAATAAATTCAGTTTCAAAAGCTTCCATTCTGGAGTAAAGCAAATATGCAAGAAATAGTTTTTCTTACCTGAACATTTCTGACACCTCTACAGTTGCCAGCCAGAAGCTGTATGAGTTGGCATAGTAATTACAGGTGCCACGACCGTGGCACTCAATGAACGGAGCTGAGCGGAATTCCTCTAAACAGGATCCAGGTGATGCCAAGGCCTGTCCAGAGCCCTCTGCTCCAGCACTAGTGTGCTGGCATAGGGATGGAGGAAAGAAACACACAAACAAGATCCTTAGAGTAGGTGCTAAAAACCAAATAGCAAAGCATTCAACTGCTAAAAGAGCTACTTTTCATTCTTGGCTGGGATAATGTGGCGTCAGACACCTCCACCAGTATCAGTTACACTGGGCTCTGTGTACTGGGAAATCACTGTTCCTCTTGGCTACCGTGGTTTGTCACAAGGTAAAGGCTTTAGAATTACAACTATTGCAGTGTTTAACCAAGTCCTAAAGCAGCTGGCTGAGGACAGAAGGTGGGTACAAGCTGTTTCTGGAGTAGGGCGCAGTTCTTACCATCATAAAGGAGTAACCAATCCAAAGGGAGTCCCAGCCTGGAGGACACAAAGGAATCTGAATGGTCTGACTGTGGACAGCTATCACCATAGCAGGAGCTTCACACACAACACATCTGGACACAGGGGAAGTATCAGAGAAATGTGATATTAGAATATGACAGGACTATGTTTTATTAAGAAATCTTCACAGGGTGAGGAAAATTGGCTCTTAAGAGGCTGTTTTATTAATCTCGAGTTCCTACTTCTCATGTGTTTTGTAACTGCAATGAGACAGTATTTTGAGGTGCAAAATTTCCCTGTGTTGCCACCAACAGCCTTTGGGTAAACTACTGCAGCAGTTCCTGAGACAAAAACTGGAAGCTTTAAGGCCCCAGGTAAATGTTTTCATCTTAGAGCTAATGGCCCTCATGTTCTCTGTCCTGTTCATGGAGAACCTGCAGTGCTGGTTCCTCAGTCAAGGAGAGTTCTTACAGCCTTTCAGCCTCTATGTATCAGTTGCTGCATTTAGAAACATCATTAAAGACAACAAATGCTTCAAAATAAGCTGTTCCTCTAGTATTTCCCAGAGCAAAACATGACAGATTCACCTCCTAATACCCAACCTGCCCTTTGGAAATGCTCAGATCAGAAGTGCTGGGTATGTAGATCCCACAGAAGCTTTGTCTCACCGACTGATGAAGGGCTGGATGCTTTGCCCTGTCAAGGGCTCCATGCTCATGGGCATTGGCTCTGGAGTGGAGAGCCAGTAGGAATAGTCATTCCTTGATGCAAAGTTACAAACATTGTTGATGTTGCAGAACATGAAGGGCATGGTGCTGAAACGTCTAAGACAGCTCCCAGCAGTACCTACAGAGTCAGACACAGGAAATGTGATAGCACTGTTTTCACATTTTTGCTTTTCATAGTGAGTCTGTGAGAACAGTAATTGTGTATCTCCCCTCCACCTGTGAGTGCACAGCATGTGCTATCAGATTGTCATAGGTGGGTAAAACTTAAAACTTCCCAGTTTTGGTTTACATTCTTTCATCCTGAAGTATAATGTGCTACCTCGGGAGGCAGCAGATCTTAGGATGCAATCCCTGTCCTCATCTAAGGAATCTCTAAGACTGTTGTATCTTCAGAGAACCAGAGGATTTAAAGCAGCAGCTACAGCTTCTTTCCCCTTAGAGACAAATCATACAGAATATCTCACCCAAATCCTGGCCGTGTGCTCTCTCATTTCCTTGCACATATAAAAGAGAGAATCCATCATATATTCTTGATGTTCCTTGTGGACAGAGTGGTGTATCCCTGGTCTGGCTGTGCCGAGTTATAAGGAACCCATGAGCAACAGAAGCTGTTCCAGGAGGACCAGGGGGGCCTTGCAGGCCATCAGGACCAGGAGGTCCCTGTATTCCTCGTGAACCTGTTCACATGAAGGAAACACAAGGAGTTTTTAACACAATTTCTTGCTCTTTTAGGACTAATGTAGCTCAAAAAGATAGCCTGGTCTTGTGATTAAGGTGCTTGTGAGTTGAACCTGGTATCTGCTGTCTCCCTCAAAGTATTTTTTTCATGTAAGCTCAGTTAAATTGCTGAGGCTGTTAAAGTTATAATAGTATTGCTCTCCTGTGTTGTAGGGGAATTGTGAAAGTAAATACCTTCAGAGCTGAGAGGCACTAAGATGACAGCTGCAGTGGACATGAATGAGTCCAAATCAGCTTCCCAATTCTAAAACGTAATCTTTTTAAGCTGCATACATAAGTTAATATGCTGAAACATCTTGCTCCAGATCACAAAATAAATAGCAGAGCCAGAAGCAAGTCTTATTCTAGGCCCTGCTATGTTAACACCTGAGCCAAAGCCCATCAAAATGAAGAGAAAAGCTGTGGTCATTTTTAGAGTAGGTTACAAAAAATGCCAATGCTAGAACAACATTGAATGAGAGCAAGAATGAGTTACATTGCTGAAAAAGGTATCAGAAAAGGCATTTGTTCTTGAACAGCAAAAATGTCATGAGATATGACTACAAATATTTAGACTGAATTATTCCACAGTCATTATTATTTACATTTTTTTCACCAAAATAATGCTAACAGAGTTCGTAGAGCTGCTCAGAGCTGAAGAGAAAAAAGGTAAGGATTTTTGTACTGGTTTAGCTTCTAATACTCTCTCTCACAGTTGCAATATACAGCTACTTAATATGTATGACCATCTTTAGAGAACTGCCCCAGTGCCTATTCTGATTTCTCTTCACAGATCATAACACAGTAATTCTAAGCCTGGTAGCCTGATCTCTGACTTTGGTGAAATTCTTTTCTTGATGAGGTTCATTTTTCCCCACTCATGATTTCTATACAAAATTCAAGTTATTTTACCAATTTCTCCCTTCCATTTCTTACTATCTTTGTTGTCTCCTGTGCATCATCTGTGCTGCAGAGGGGATGCCATTAAGCTGGAGATAAAGCACTCTACAATATTATTCAGGAATGACATGTGACATGTTGGTTCCAAGAATGTTCCAAAGCAACATCTGTTAAGCTGCTTGTAATATCTTTGCATTAAGAAAATCCTGTAATTATTATTTTATCATTATTCCCATGAGGCAAAAATCTCACTTTCCAGTATTAGTCTGCACTCATAACAGGGAGCTTATGTTTTTCTGCTGGGTCCTCATTGGACAAACACCATACCTGGTTGGCCTGGAAGACCTCTCTCTCCTTTACGTCCTGCTGGACCATCAAAACCAGGTAGCCCATCTCGCCCTGGGTCACCAGGAAGACCAATTGGACCTAGAAAAGACAAATGAATAAGTGAAATAAAAGCTCTTGCAATCTCACTACAGAAATCTTTAATTCACCTGGTACTTTTTTATTGTTTCTTCATAACAAGAAAAGATCTTTAAACCAGATGTACATGGTATTACCCTATATCTATCTCTTACCTCTTGCTGAATTCAGTAACTTCTCCCTGCAGCCTGTGCTGTGCTGGGTGGCTGGCAGTGCACCCTGCAGTCAGCTCTACTACTGACTTATTCTCTCTGCAGCCACCTAGGATCATACCTGGCAATCCCTGAGGCCCTGGCAATCCAGGTGGGCCTTTGGACCCAGGCTGTCCTGGAGGACCCGGGGGACCAGGGTCACCTTTGACAACAATGCTTCGTCCAATGCTACCTGGTAAACCTGGGGGACCTGAGAGAAAGCAGATTAGTATTAGATAAACCAAGGTGGAAGAGAGTGTTAGAAACAGTTTCTGTTACTTTTTATTCCAAAGTCAGAAGCCAAAAACTTTATCAATGCAAAGAGTGAGTGTACATATAAGGCAAAAAGGTGCTTTTAGTGACAGCCCCCACCACCCTCTTGCAGGGGTTAATCCAAATAGAGTGGATACAGAGTATAAAATACAGTAAGATTACTGGTAGGGCTAAAAAGTACAGTCTGGAATTATGTTTAAACTTGCTGCTCTGTTAATTACTTTCATTGCTGGATGAGACCACCTTGTCCTACATCTCTGTAACAAGTTCTACTGTCAGGGAGCAAAAGTGACAATTATGCTGCCCAGGGGTCCTACCTGGTGGGCCTGGCAGCCCTTGACTGCCTGTGAGGCCAGCGGGTCCTGCAGGTCCAGTGGGACCCTTCATACCTGAAACATCAAATTCAGAGTTACACAGTGAAAGAGCATGCTGTGTTACAAAAACTGCTGCAGGAAGGGCTAAAATTAGGTTTCTTTTCTCCCTGAGGGGCTGTTACTGTGCCCACAGTTTTTTCACTTGAAAGGTGAGTTAAGTACCTGGGAATCCTGGAACGCCTGGAACCCCGGGGTCACCCTTCATTCCGTTCAGACCTGGGCGACCAGGATCCCCCTGAAAAGAAGAGCTTCACGTTACTCAGCTCCTCAGCAGTTGCAGAAAAACAGACAGCAAAGGTGGCTGGGGGACAAATAAGCACAGGCTGGAGCTGTGCATTCTGCTCACTGCACTGGGTGCTGTCAGAGAACACTGTAACATGCAGAGCCAGGCTCCCTTGGGAATATAATGGGGACAGTTCATTAAAGTAAGATCCTCTTACTTGCTACAAGGTTAGCTACCACATTTTGGATTTAATTTTATGCAGATAAACTGCATATTCTCCCCAAATATATTCTACTTCAATTGCACTTAAAATAAACTAGGGGAAAAACTCCATTTCTTGTCCTACCTGGCGTCCAGGTGGTCCTTGATCTCCCTTTTGACCAGTAAGGCCAGGTGGGCCAGGTTGACCTGGGTTCCCTTTTTCTCCTTTAAGTCCTCCACTGCCTGGTGGCCCTCGTGGACCTTCTGGGCCTGGCGGACCTTAATGTTGCAGAGCAAATACAGATAGATCAGTCAGTACAGATCAACCATTCTCCCCAAGTTTGTGCCTTCAGTTTGTGTGTTAAAAAACAAAACGATTAAAAAGATACTTTGCTTTGACTTCCCAGCTGTATTTCAATGATGAATTCAAGATAAACTAAATGGAAAACAAAGAGGATTATTTGCACTACCCAAATCAGGAACCAAGGCTCCTTGTCTAGCTGATGAAGAGCAGCAGGTCTTTCCAGAAGACAGAGCAACCCCCTGCGTCATAAGCTTACCAATGACCAGATCAGTGCCTTTAGCAGGAGCTGAGAAACCCAAAATTGGGTGGCACATGATGTTCACCATCTCACCATTAAGTGCTTTCTTAGCAGACTGAATTCCTTTTGTCAGTGCAAAATATTGCTGCTTTTTTGCAGCTAGAATTTGACATAGCCATTGAGAAGCCCAGTATGTGCCAGCTCCTGCCTGCTGGGCAGCAGGAAGCCCATCACCACACCTTGCCTAGGTACTAATCTGAGTTGCAGAAACTTCTTGATGTTGAATGACTCTCCCTCCAACTGATCTGTCTATCTATAGTAAAACTATGCTGTGTAAATCCAATAGAGGAAACTGGGCTGGTGGTTAAATATTTTCCCTTTGCTACAGCCACATTAATCCAAAGCAAAGCAGTGGATTTAAATGAAATGTAGCTATTTGGAGAACTGAAAGATGAGACACTCTCTAAATAGAAAGTAACTGATACTAAATTGTGGCAAAATAAACTGTACACAAGTACAGCAACAGCTAATAACATTTTACAAGCTAGATCTCATAATTGGATTAACAAAAGGATCTTTTTTCAGGACAGCCCTATGACATTCTTACCTGTGGTACAATAAATCCAGTAACATTTACCAGTGTGCTGGATTTTTACTTCTTCTGCAACCTTGAATAATTTAACATCTCCTTTGACATCCTCATAGTTTATATTCAGTGGATCAATTTGACGAGCTGTATTTCTGCATGCAAATCTGAGTATAGAATTCCTTCCCAAATGTTTCTTTTAAAAATCAACAGCAATTTTCTACCAGATTTCACACCCATTCTGTAGCAGCTTTAGCTACAAAAAGCACCCCATCATGCAAGCATTTTTGTGTTCATTTTGCTGTTTTATACTGGTCCTGAACTGTACACATGCAAAATAATAAGAGGCATGCTAATCAAACACATACTACCTGCAGGGTAACCACAGTCCTTACAAAGATAATAATGGAATTACAGGAAAACATCTGTTTCTCTTACATTAAGTGCAGTAAAATAAATTGACCGAGTTAAGAGTCTAACCTGGAGGACCTGGAAGGATCAGAGTTCACCAAAGCCCAATGATCGATGTTAGAAGGGTCAGACATCACACAGTACAAAACAAGATTACTAGTTAGAAATAGCACAGATGACAGCATATACACCACACAACCACCCATTTCACCAGCATATTTTGTATTTACAACATAATCCACACGCATGCATAAAACCATACATGAATACACAACGTTATGTATTTTCAGATACAAGTTATTCTGGTGACTAGGTTCTACTCAGCCTAATTTCACACTTCATTTAACAGCAAACTTAAAGCTTTACTAAAGAATGTGTTATTGCTTTAACATTACAGCTGAGGCCTGTGACTGGTTAGTCCTACTCACAGGGAAAGTTGGAGTATGTAACCATTTCACTGACAATATTCAACATTGCAGGGCCTGGAGCTTGGCAAACATGCAGGTAAATTGTGAATGATGACTTAGGCTTGAGCCAAATTCTGCTTTGGGCAGAGGGAAGTGTGATTAACAGGAGGACTTATCACCAGTATCTAGGTATGAGCCTCCACTACCTGTGAATAGAATTCTAGGACTGAACAGTAGGATTACAGTCTCTTCAAAAAGGTAAGCAGGATTGACATGGAGGAGTCAAAAGAGCTATAAATGCTTTAAGCAAAAATACAGCAGACCTTATAAAGTTAGGATTGATTGTTGGCATTCTTTTGTCTTGATAAAAATACTCCATACCAAGATGCTATTCTCCATAATAACTTCAAACAGGTAAAAAAGTATCTGATAACACCCTTAGAAAAATAATTTAAATGTCCTCTTCCAGAAGGCAAGATCCCCACCACGCTCCTGAATTAATCACTATTTTAGCTCCTGTGCCACTTGCATCTTTCATGGCAGTGAAATGATTTAATTATATCCACATACCACCATGCAGCTAAAAACTACAATAAATATCAGGTTTACCTCAATGCACTGCTGCTTATATATTTGATAAACTATTTTAAATACTAACTGTAATACAGTTGTTACAAATAATGACTCAGACATTTCATTGTTACTGTTAAGTACTTATAAACTATATTTCACAGTCAGGTAAGTTTTGCTATGATTTAGAAATCTGTCCCATACTTGTTGATTACTGAGTTCTGGCAAGGAACAGTCACAAGGTGGAACAAAATGTGAAACAACTGATAAACTCCAGTTTATCCATGCCTGCAGCCTGCTTTGAAAGTGTGGTTACTGCTTATGTGCCTACAGTTTTAATTAAAAGTTAAAGCCACATTAATTTATTTTTTTTTACATGAGTGCATAAAGCTAGGATTCAAACATAAGAGGCTACCACACTTGGTACTTCACAGTGTTCAGGAGAGCACACTAAAACTTAAATGTACTCCTTTATTGAATTTTGATGACAGTTCTTTCCTTCCTGAAAGTTATCATAGCAAAACCTAAAGACATCATCATTATGATTATTAAATAGATATACCAAGGCATTTTCAATCTAGACACAGGTGTTAAAAATCTTTCCAAGATCTGGCTTGTGTTGCATGTCAATATGCTAAAATTATGACAAGATTGTGAAAATGATCATGTTCTTACCAATCCTGTCCCACTGCCCTAGCATTAGGAGGGATGTAAGCTCCATTTGCATTCAATACATGTTAAAGGAAGAGCTTTCATCATTCTCTCTACCCATGCTGGTAAAGTAAAATTATGGAAATAAGGATTTTTCTGCAATGGAAAGTTGCAGTGCTTTAAGTTGGAAATGTAAAGCATAGTTGTTACTCTACGAATTTCTCCAGGGACACTGTTGGTATAAGAGAAGCACCTAATTTATTTAAGTCACTTGAGAGTGTCCAAAATTAACAGTAGGAGATGTTACAAAAATGAATACTGTCATTTGCCCAAGCTGCAAAACACAATTATACAGCAAAGACAGGGGAGGACAGCACAATATGCTTTTTTTAGAGAATAAGAAACCCAGTATATATTGTTTTCAACTGCACTGAGAATAAATATGCTTAAAGGAGTTTCACAGCTTGGGACACTTTATAAAAGGTTTGCAAGACTGGACTCCTATGAGCTTCCACCATGTGGAGAGCAACACTGAGTCCTTCCAATGTCAGTCCTACAATAACATGGAGCAGGAGTCTGAAAGCCAACTCTGAACTTCTCTTTTCTAC
Organism: Calypte anna; assembly: GCF_003957555.1. Taxonomy (NCBI): domain Eukaryota; kingdom Metazoa; phylum Chordata; class Aves; order Apodiformes; family Trochilidae; genus Calypte; species Calypte anna. The sequence goes on along the minus strand of NC_044247.1, from coordinate 15,276,214 downwards.
CACAAATTAAAAGGTATGTCTGAAAAAAAGCTTGGCATATCTACATTTAGACACTACAGAAGTATATACACTCATTTTCATGCAAAGTTATTATTTTGGAGTTAAGGGGCTAACCTGAGGGACCTGGGAGTAGGGGGTCAGAGTTCACCAAGGTCATCATTAGGACAAGGGGAAAAACATCAAAATTGTTAGAAATATCAACAAGCTAACATATTCAACTAAACCTTTCTGTTTAGATTTAGCTCAATATTCCTATACATACAATATGCAAAACACCAAACTATTATTCTTCATATCAATGAAAACACATGTGGATTAACAGAAATGTTGTGTTGCCCTGGAAGTGGGCTTAATTTTAGAATCACTTAATAAATCCATCCCAAAGTCATCTATCATCATTTGTTTTAGGGGCAATTTCACTGGAGTTAGAGAGCTACCTCATGTTTGACTTCATCACTTTTACTAATCTTAGAATATACCCAGAAGTCCACAAACAGTATATGCATCCAGCTTCTGGTTTTATTTATGTCCCTAGAAGGGTGGTAATTTGACAGCCACACAGCTGCTTTTATGACTAACTGCCTTATGTTGAAATGTTACAAAATCAGTGTTCCAACAACAGGCTATGTTATCATTTGAAACAAAAGGCTGGAGTGCTGATTGTATCAGAACTGCAATAATAGTTTGGTTTATCCACATTAGTTCACACATAACTGAGCCAAAGAAATGCTTCACTTTATAGATTGCATGCAACAAAAATGGAAATATGAGAAAGAAAGAAAGAGAGAGAGAAAACATGGCTGAACACAACCTCACTGGTTTGTTGTTCTCCTGATAATGCCCATAAAACTGCACAAAATTATTCCACCATTCCTCCAAACAGCACCCCAGTTTAAGGTGTTATTAATCAAAACGAAACATGGTTCATAGTGACACATTTTTCAGTGCACAGTTAGGACAGATGTGTTCCTAGTCTACTCTGCACAAGAGAATCAAGTATTTCTCAATTACTGTTCTAGTGAAAATATTTTTATAAAATTCTAAAAATGTTTTTCAGTGGTTTTGCCTCCTCAGAAGCAAGCATGATAAAAAAGTGAATCTTCTTTACACTATCCAATATACACTATCCAAGTGTGTACTGCAAAACTAAACTCTCCCTTGATACCTAAATAGATGACAGTTCTTTGAACTGTAAACAGAACAATATGCAAGTGTGTCAGCTATTTTACAATAGTACTAACTCAAAACTAGCTTTCCCCAAACAGATCTTTCAATAACAGAAAGATCTGAGGTCAGACTTTAAGGGCAATAAATAAAAATACTACTTCTCCATTACTATGCAAATAAAAACCCCTGTAATCAACCAATAGCCTGGTTTGAAAGTAGGCTCCTTTAAGGAGAGTATCAAGCATATTAAATGAGGTGAGTCTTACTGGTGGCAAAGTACTTTTGGACTCAACACAAGAAGCTTGAGCCAGAGCTGTGCAGGCTCATTCAAGTTGGATTTTTCAAGAGCAGTATCTGAATGCAAACAAACTGTCTATGACACAAAATATAAATCAAATCCTGACACACACCAGGGAGTTGCTCAGCCATGCTAACTCGGGAGACAGTGGTTTTTCATTCCCAGAATGAGTTGGTGCAGGAATAAATGCAAAGGTGGGATGGAAAGGTGAACACGGCGTGATGGTGCACTGCATCCACAGGAGCCACACGAGAGGATGGAGCAATGACTCGTGTTAGGTGACAGGAGGGTGAGGAGGCAGCTTCCCAATTTGGTCATGCTGTGATGCGAGCGTGAATTTGAGTGTCATGGCTCAAAGGGATGGGGTGTGTTACTTTTGGTTTTCTGTGCATGATGAGGTTTGCTGATCAGGTGACAATGCTGCAAAGGTATCAGATGCTCAGGAGTCGGTGTTGTGCTTGCTGGGTGATTACTGTGACAGCATGCGGAGGGCCTCCCGTCCAGTAATGCATGAGAGTTTTGCTGCCAGGTATCAGAAATTAATAGAAACTGAGGCTGTTTTATTTTTAGATCCTGTTATTTTTAGCAACACAATCCTCAGGTTGCCCACAAACAATAAGGCTTTTGCCACAGGGCTTGAATTTATCCGTCCAAATAAACTGAGAGTGTTTAAAAGCTGATAACCTACCAGCAAAATAGGAAAGTACTGGCAGATGTTGATAGGTAGGGATCATGCTCTTACCTGGCCTTCCTGGAACACCTGGTGGGCCAGGGCTACCTTTAGGACCTTCCAGAGGTGGCCCTGGTAATCCCGGTGGACCTGGTGGACCCTGTAGACCAGGGAAGCCCTGAAAACCTGGTTCTCCCTTCAGACCTGGAAGTCCAGGGGGTCCTGGTGGGCCAGGTAACCCCAGTTCTCCTTTTTGCCCTGTAAAACCAAACAGCCAAGTTTACAGGTAGTTACAAACTGATAGACAAAACAGTCCAAATATCACCTTGCAGAGACACTTCTCTCTCCTGCAGAAGGTGCAAGTCTGGCCACAACTCACCCCATTTGTGCATTTGTCTAACAATCCAAAAGGAGTTAGGGCTAATAATTCTTACAGGTGAAAGTGCTAGAGCTTCTGACATATCAGAAGGTCTTACTAAGTCTCACTATACTGCTCAGTGATGCTTTAATTCATAAAGACCCTCTGAGTTTGTAAGCCTACAAGCAGTGCTTTCTGTGAAAAAATCTGTCAATATTAAGACTTAATCATCATTTTGAGACTCCACTGAAAATTAAGACATCCTTGTAAAATTTTCAAAGAAAACTGTTGAATTTAGGAGCTTTAATATTATCAGAAAGTAACAGAAGGTTGTGAGGCTGCTTTGGAAAATATAGCAAGCAGCTACTTTTTCAAAGCAGCTTCATCTGTCATCTGTTGTATGAATGCTTTATATATTGAGACAAATCAGCAAAATTCCACACAGTGCATAGATTATTATATATTCTGTGTGTATTTATTCTGTCTGCATAATTGCTAATTTACAAAATTCACTAGTTAGTAATGAGTATCTTTATTATGTGGTTAACTGAAAACATAAATATGTTACGTTGTTGCTATGATATTCATTTGTTGCAGAACATACAAAATGGGTTTTTTTGGTTTTTTTGTGGGGGTTGGGTTTTTTTGTTTGTTTTTTTGTGTTGTTGTTGTTTTGGTGTGTAGATATCTTTGGCATTTAACCTTTTTAACAAAGAAAACCAGAAATTTTACCTGACAATCCTGGGAGTCCTGGAGGTCCTGGACGCCCAAAACCTGGTAGCCCTAAAAAGAAAATGACTCATTTAATAAGGAACATTCAGCTTTCAGGTCCCCAGGAATAGGAATATGAGACTGAGAATGATGAAAGTGCAGTTTGTCTAAATTCCTGATTCCTTGAGATTCAGTATTCTCATTTACTCACCAGTCTGCACCAAAGCTAGAGGTTTGGTACAAAGCACATCTGTAAGGTTCATTCACAAGATGGTCTTTCAGATTTTGGGAATGAATTTGCATTTTCAGTTGGGGTTCTATTTTTAAGGCAGTATTACACTTTTTATCCATTCTGTGAGTTGAAGCAATAGAGCTCCCATGGAATTGAGGAAGAGGAGTTGGTGTTGAAGTCAGGTAATAAAAATCTAAGAGCTGATTGAATTATTGTCCTGTGCTTCACTGGCATCTTGACAGCACCCTTTGTGAACCATTCAGCAGCTGGGAACCACAGGAGCAGCTTTGCAGGTGGTTGGGCATTTATTGGGAAAACAGAATAGAGACAGCAGGAGATCACAACACAGAGTGAAGAGGAGAAAACCAAGAGGAAGGATCCCTAACCTGGTTCACCCTTCTGACCAGCTGGTCCAGGGATTCCATCTCGACCAGGCTGTCCCTTCTCCCCTGAGGGACCAGGAGGGCCAGGACGACCAATATCACCTAAAAGGGGGATAGGATACATTAGCATGGGAGTGCCTAACCTGCAATAAGAAAAGCAACCTACCCCCTTTTTCTCTGGATCTGAAGGTGTGAAAACTTAATAACAAATTCACAAGGGTGTAATCCTAAACCTTTCTCTGTCCTTCCTGTCTCTCTCCCCCCTGACATTTTAGTAAAGGTTTTTAGGCCTTCTAAGCAGTTAGTGCTTGCTAAAAATAATATAATGCTTCCCTTTAGGATAAATTAGAATTTTGCTCCTATAAAAACAGGTTAACACATTGGAGTACTTAAATAAATCTGGTAAATACTGAAACAGTTAACTTCTTGTTTCAATATTTAATGATAAGAGTATGACAGCAGACAAAAGTCATCAGAAGAAAGTTAAAATTTCTGTTTATTTTTAGTGAACTAAGTGTGTGCAGTGGTATTTCAGCATCCACATGCATATAGGTGCATTTTCTTGATCTTATAAGGATAAAAACATGGGAAGTGGCTTCATGTGTTATATTTTCTACAGAAGCAGCTGACCTTTGCTGCACTGTTCATGCTCACCTACTGGCCCAGGTGGTCCAGGTAGGCCAGGATTGCCTGGAGGCCCCTCAATACCTTTTGGTCCTGGAATTCCTGGTGTTCCTGTAAAATCCGGGCATTTCAATCAAATTAGGCAAAAAACTGTCTTTTCAGCAGATCTTGAAATGCTATAATCTGATATGCCTTGGGAAACAAATGAGCTAACTGCATCAAGATTCTGTATTTATGCTCATTTTGTAGATTTACAGCTGCTGAAGGAGATGAGTTCTAAAGCAGAGAACATACAGAAACACAGCATTCTAGGACAACTGTCCTGACTGCTACTCTCAAGACTTTTGTCTTCTTGGCTGCTGAGTGCCTGTGGCCAAGCACACAGGGAGTCTGGCTACCTGCTAGGAAGTTGCCATTTTAGAGACAGGAGTTTTTGTTTGACAACAAACTGAGAGCATTATGAACTGGCTAGTCCTTCCCCAACCCTCTTTTTCCCTTTCTGAGAAAAGGTGTTAGTGAAAATGGTCTTAATTAGAACATACACTGGATTCTCACCTCTAGAGCATGAACTGTGTGGAAGGGAGGAAAAACAGTCTAGTGCTGTATGTCTGTTTTGAACAGCATCTGAACCTGGATCAGGGGAGGGTCTCAATACACTGTTTTGACTCTTCACAGTCTTTCAGGCATGACATGAGGCAGAGGTTAAAAACTGTCAGGTTCATGGGCAGGTTTTGTTCTCTTCTAAGCTTCCTGCTGCCATGACTGCACTATTATAAACTCCCTCACTTTCTATATTAAAGCAGCTCAAGTGTGCTTGTAGAACAGCATAGCTCAAAATCTTGTTTCTTGAAATTGAGAACAAAAGAACTAGCATCTCTTTTTTAGAGTGCAAAACCTAATTTCATTATTTTGAAAAGAGATTTCCCTCTAGAACATATTCTAGACAACAGATGCTATTTTAAAAGCCCAGTTTTTCCCCCAACACTTTTTAATTGATTCATGGAGGAAAAATGTGTGGAGTTAAACACAGAGTTTTTGTGGGTCAGAAGAGGTGAGAGTTTGACTGCTGTGGGGAGAGCACTAACTCCCAGAAATGCTACATCCCCTCAGTGCAGATGAGTAATTTCAGAAGGCACTTAAAAGCAATGCATTCACATACTTACTCTTGCAGTGGCAATTCCAGCAGCACAAGGGTGAGAAGGAGCAGATTGCTAAAGACCTTGAAAAAGGCTGCAAGCCTCCAGCAATTGCTCCCTGTGTTTAGATGTGTATACCAATATATGCAAGAGGGAAAACAAAAAAATCCTGTTCAGAATTACCTGGGAATCCAGGAAGGCCTGGTTCTCCTTTTGCACCTGGACTGCCTGGAAATCCAGGCAAACCAGGATTTCCAGCTATCCCTTTACTGCCTGGACTACCTGGGTATCCAGGCAAACCAAGATCACCCTAGAAAACATTAAGCAGAAGTAAGAACCCAGTCCCTCTATTTTTTTTTTTTCCTAAGTTTAAATAACTACATCATTAGAGAGAGGATCAGTGCTATTAACTGTATAAATCTCTACCAGCTACCAAAATGTCAGTGGGTGTCACAACGCAGACTAAGTCACTAGCTGAACCCAACTTGAAAGGTCTGATAAAAAAAAACACCTTCTCCTTTAACCAAATTAATAGAAACATTTTCACCTTTAAAATTAGACATTTTTTCTCCCAACTGAAAAGACCAATCCAGTCAACCCTGCCTGTTATTAATATATACATATAGAGAGAGTTATATATAATATATATTAAGTTTTAGTTAAAAAACAAAATCAACACAGAATCTTATTTCCTCATGTAACTTTCTATTGAAGAATCTTGTAAATGTACCTTTGGTCCAGGGGGACCAGGAATACCAATGCTTGAAAGGCCAGGGTCACCTTTCTCCCCTTTCAGTCCAGGAAATCCTGCAGGCCCAGGCTGCCCTGGACGTCCTGCTATTCCTTGGCTGCCTTTAATTCCTGGGGGACCTGTCCAAAAGAGCAAATACAGCATTCATATATATAAATAAAACTTCTAGGGTGGTTTATAGAAATCACTCAAATTACAGCAACTGAACTAAAAAGGACTAACAAATTGGCTGGCTGGCTTTGAATACCTAATCTGCTTTTATTTATTTTTTTTTAATAAGTAAAACAATTACCTAAATCTTTCTCATGGCTTTTTTGCATGACTTTTCTAAACTTCCTTTTTTAATTCTTAATGTACACAACTCCAAATATCTCATTGTAAGTATCTAGGCACAATTTAGTCTTAGAAGCCTTGTAAACTGGCATTTTGTTTCAGGAATATTTAAAATAATGTAATTCACTTTCTCCTTCCCTTTTTGCTTGTGTCTGATGTCTGCCTTCTGAGAGGTGAGTTTACACAATCACCTTTTTTCTGAACTTCCACTGAGTGGAATCTGAGACACCAGAAGTGGATGAAAATTACAAACTCTAGATAATCCTTGCTTCTACATCCATAAGCACTTTAAACCAATAAATATTTAAATATTTTTGCTATTTGTATTTTCTGTTTTAATGAGTATTTTCAATTTCTCATGCATTATTCCAACAAACATGTATGTAGGGTTATATGTATTCCTCATCTGCATTGCCATTTGAATATATTATAGATACTGCACATGAGCAGATCCACCTTTGTACAATGTAACAGGAAAATATTGGCCAAAATAAACTTAAATACAAGCACAGAAACTGACCTGGAAGGCCCATCTCTCCCATGGCACCTTTCAACCCTGGAGGTCCTATTGGTCCTGGCTGCCCAGGAAGCCCCATGTCTCCCTTGATACCTAGGAAATTTGTGATTTTAGTTAATTAATGGCAATAATTGAATTCCTGATATTCATGCATTCTCATACGAATATTCCTAGCATCAAATTAGAAAGGCAATGGATTTGGAGTTAATTTAGGCCTCATACTGCCCCTACACACTTTTTCAAACCCATTTGTAGTGAGATATTAAACATCTTCAGCTTGTTCCAGTCCAAGGTTTGATTAGAGCAACTTCTTTGATTTGAAGATGAGCCTAATGGAATGGGTCAAATCTCAGTCCATGACTTAGTAACCATCCCAAATAATTTAGCAGTGGTGTGACTTGGTCTCTCATGAGTTGTTCTGCAGAATGAACACATTGCCCCTGTCTCATCTGCAATAGGTATTCCCTAGCTTCTGCTGCAGCATTAAACACAACTTGCAATGCTGAAATTAGTTTGAGTCCTGGATGTTTGAAAAACTCCCACAAGGCCAGCAAAACACTTGGAGCAAGACCTACATTAGACATAGCGAGCAAAGATTCAAGAGTTCAGAGAAGTTGTTATAGCTGTAAGGAAGCAGCAGTGCAAACCCCAATTTGTTTTCTTGATGCCTGCAACTCTTCAAATCAAAGATGTGACATCCAGACAGCCTCTGCCATGCATCCATTGGGCCATTTGCTAAGTGTGGGTATAATGACTAACAATAGAAGAAATAACCATATGAAAGAGAAAAGTCTTGTTGGCAGATCCTGCAGTCATGTTTCTTGCTCAAGCAGCACTTTTCCAGACATCTTAAAAGCTATCCTAATCTTCCATGGGATCATCTTAAAGCTGCTTTTAGGCCTGTTAGAAGGAAAGAGCCCAAACCATGGTGTTTGAATAATGATTTTAAATGTTCCAAAACTGTGCTGGAGCTTGAAGTGTGAATCTCTAGGATTTGCTTGGTTATACCTGGATTAACAACCCAATCCTATGTGATAGAAACACATGTAAATTTTTACACAACAAAACTGTCCATCTGAGGCCTTGGATACTTACCTGGCAATCCTGGCACACCTGGTGGGCCACTAAGTCCTGGTGGGCCTGGGTCACCTGGGAGACCTTGATAACCTTTCTGTCCTGATAAACCAGGAATACCTCAAAGAAAAAAAAAAGATACATTTTATTAATATTACTAATGCTGTATGATTTCTTTTACCTTAAGAAATCAGATGTAGATATATGTGAATAAAAATCCAAAAGAGATTTTTTTCTTCAGGAAGTTTAATTCCTTCTGGTTTAGAAAAGACAACTATCACAAAACAAAAAATACTGCTTCTAGAAATTTACATTCACTACAGAACAGGAACTATATAAGTAAGCAGAGGTAAAAGTAACTGTGACTAAATACACTTCATTCAGAAGAGACTGTCTTTTCAGATGAGCAGACTCCATGCTAATCTCTATATTCATCCAGATTATTATATAAATGTTTAATTACACTGCTACATCAGAGGCACTTTTGGGCTGATGTATTATAAAAAGTAATGCAGGTATTTAGCAGATTTTTACAAATTCTCTGTGGTTATTATCCCATACAATAATTTGTGCTGCCCTGCAGGCATAGATAAATCTGCCCTCTACAGCTCTTATCTAAGAGATGGGAAATAAAAGGAAGAAAAAAAAAAGTGTTTTAGCATCCTACCTGGGTGACTTAGAAATTAATAGATAAATTAGCACAATAATGGCTGGTCCAACAGTAGAGAAAGGCATTCTGGCTCTCTCAAGGGTAAAGTATTTTTACTCTTCTCAAAACTAAATTAGAGTTCAAAGGAGGCAACAGACCCTTGGAGAGGGGAGGCAGGGAAGCAAGTGAGAGATGAAACAGATTTGAGGCAACAGAGAAACCTTCCAGGCTGGCAGCTTCCCCATAGAAACCCACATAGAGATGGCATTTAGCACAGGGGAGGGTAAGTTACAGAGGTACCCAAAGGGAGAACCTGGAGGTGACACATGAGCAGATGACTTGTGCAATTCCATCCCAAGGGCCTGTGAGACAGCAGGAATTCTGCCAGCACAGCAGCCATGACATGTTTAGGAATAACACCTAGAAGACTGAATCCTAATCCTGCTGAAAGCACCTTAGAGCTATTACAGTATCACCATATTCCAAATAATAATAGCAGTCAATGAGCAAGGACATTGCAAACTAACTAGAGACAGTGATTTGTTAATAGAATAATTTAAAATAAAGCCTAAAATAAGAGAACCTTAAGCCACCTCCATAGTCTGGGGGCTTGTTTTTTTCCTATAAGAAAGAATGAAGTGTAATGGATTCAGCTGCATGCTACTGTTATCCGTAGGGGACAGATCATCTCCACATGTAAAGGTCTGTACCTGGAACACCTGGCTCTCCTTTTTCTCCTTTTGCTCCTAGCTGTTTTGGATCAACTTTTCCAGGTGGACCTGGCAGGCCTGCTTCACCTTTGATGCCTTTCTGTCCTACCAGTCCAGGAGGTCCTGGAGGACCAGGCAATCCATTATTACCTACAGTAAGTACAGACAACAAAAGGGAAAGAAAACATTATCTTTAGGGGAGGCAAATATATTTGTAAGCATAGAGAGTCCATGATTTCTTCATGAAATTGGAATACATTAAATAATCTGTCAGCTGAGTGGACTGAGCACTGTGTGTGTGCTGCAGTCTGACAGCTCTGGTCATCCCTGCCCAGAAGAACCAGCCTGCAGGACCCACATCCAGGGAGCTCCCAGAACCTCACCACATTCTGCCACTAGCACAGAAGAGTTGCAAGAGCCACATAGCAGAGATTTGGGTTCACAGCCTCCTTGTTCTGGGGAGATGTGTGGGTTTTCCTTCTACCAAACTTTCAAAACTCATCTCCAGCACGGCAGCTGGGAGAATTTAGGTAGAACAGTTCTTCTGTGATACCTATAAAGCTAATTCTGGATTACTCCATAAGGCAAAGCTACCAATTTCCTTCTTCCTGCTGCTTCAAGCAGACTGCACAACATACTTCAGAAATATTACCCTATTTCAATGCCATCAGTGTTTTAAAAATAGCTAACATTTCATTACATCAATTAAAAAAAGGAGTGACTGAATGCTATGGCTTAAAATTTCAAAGCAATTTTGGACATGAGCACTGTCAAAAGAGGATAATCCACACAGATTCCAGTAATGAAAATCTAGATGTTAGTATTCCAAAGCCTCTTTCCACACAGGAAAAGGACAATCCCATTGTGCATTCTTTCCAGGGGTGGATAAAGCAAACATTACCTTTCAAGCCAGGCAAGCCATTTCTTCCAGGAGTTCCTGGAGGCCCTGGAGGACCAGGAGCTCCCATGACACCCATCTCTCCTTTGGCACCTAAAGGTATTGAATCACATTTGTCAGTATGAACAAAAAAAATCAAACCCCATCAGTAACTAACATTTTCTCCCCTGTGTCCCTGTGGGATTTATTAACCACCATATAGAGCTGGTTTGAAGGGAATTACAGTCCCTCAGTTTTTGTATATATCTAAATCAGATAAAATATCCCTTGAAAACTGTGCCAAATTTTTCACAGTTAAGTCCTGAGAAGAAAATTTGCAGTGCACTGCTATTTTTGGTAGAAAGCATATTTATACCCCCAGTAAGTTGAATTCCCTGTTTTGAAAAATCAATACTTATTTGAAAGCAAACTTTAATTTATTGAAAGCTAAGAAGACACTTAGAAATACACTGCTTTTAGAATATTTTGAATCCAACTTTAAATGGATGCAAACTCACCTGGAAACCCAGGTATTCCATCCCGGCCAGGTGGTCCAGGTGAACCCTGAGGTCCTGGGAGACCTGGGGGTCCTGGATATCCTGGGGTTCCTCGGTCACCTGGAGGACCAGGGACATCAAAGCCTGGAGGACCTGGATCCCCTTTCTCTCCTGGAATGCCCTGCAACCCTAGACAATGTTGTTAAGAACAGTATTTTAGGAAGAAGTAATGCAAGGCTGAAATCTGTGTGTCTCTGGGGTAGTAGTGTATAAATAGCTAAGTTTTATCTGCAGTCCATTCCTAGCACTGATGGAAACCCTGCAGTTCTTCTAAAGTCATGCATTTTTTAAAAAATAGCTTTCAGGTGTTAAAAGGCCATATTCTTCTGAAGGAAAGCATTACTAAAAATTTACCAAGTTATAGGAAATGCAATTCCAAGAAATCTCAAAGGAAAAACTCTCTGAAAACAACCCTTTAAGTCTGATTAATAAAACCAAAAAGGCAATATTGATAAGACTGGTTTGTATTTTATCATTAAGTATTGTGATTCTTCCAAGTGTATCTCCATTAATATTCCATTTTACTACATTCTAAGATAACAGCAGAATATTCTGCATTACATTTTCTTGAATGAAAAATATGAATTGTCAAAATATATTAAAGATTTTTAAGGCACTGCTGAAGCAAGCAGACAGTTTTATTTCCCTCTGGGGCACTGTATTAGTGAAGATGCTCACCCTGGAGACATAGCTGAGAAAAAAGGATTGTTCTTAAATCTGATGTTAAGAAAAGGCTTTGGTAAAGAAACCACAGTACCTGGGGAACCTGAGGTTCAAAAGCCAACGAGTTAGAGCTCATCAGGAAGTTGAGACAGGTAGCAGTAAGGAGTTGTAATAATCATTAAGTTAGGAAACAAAATAAAGCACATACAGATTAGAACAAAGACCAAATCTACTCTGAAGTTACCAAACCCAGATCTCAGTACAAAGCATACAACACTAATGCAATAAAGAGAAACCAGATTGCAAGGAAACTTGCAGGTCTTTTTCAAAGTGCAGCCACCACTGTATCCAGAAACAAGGAACTCAGTGAAGTGTTTTCAAATATTGATTGTTTAAAAAAAAATATATATATTACTTTACCCCTCTCTCCTGATGTAGTATTCTTTTCACAACTGTGAAACAAGCTCTTTCTGAACTGATTCTTACACAAAGCTGTCATTACCAGATACTGGCTTGGCCTCTTATCAATTAGCTTCTTGTTGGTCTGCATCACATTCTGGTAAATCCCTTCAAACAGAGATTTTCAAAAGATGCTTCTGTGTAGCACAGAAAACCTCTGAATATTTTTTTCTCATTCTTCTAAGTTCTGTTATGCAAATTTACACTGTTACACCTACTGAGATTATGACAGCACCCTGCCAAAACCTCAGCTACAATTACAAGGCAGTCAGTATTACTCTAACTCTGTAATGGTGAGCCCCACTCTCGACTGCAGGAACAAGTTTAGGAGCTATGGTGTAGTTACTGCAAATTATTTGAAGAAATGGTGGTGCAGAAAAGGAAATTCTGAACAGGGAAATCTTTTCAAGAATTTTGCAAGTTGCCTGAAAAACAGAGCCCCAGAAACTGCACCCTAATGTTGCATAAAGAAACAGAATCAAAGCAGCCTAGTAAAACAAACAAGGGGTGGGAGATAGGATGCAAGACATTTGGCACAAACAGAGAAATAGCAATGCCAAGGGAAATGACAAGGACTTCTCAAGTGGGACCCTCAGCCATGCACTACATTTCAAAGCCCCCATGCTGTTAGTAACCACAATGATTAGTCAGTGCAGACATGAAGATAAAAAAAATAAGCATTTCAAACCCACCAAATCTAGTAATAATTGTGCAATTGTCAAAACTGGTATTTTGTAGAATGAATCAGTGATCATGTAAAATCACAATCTGGATAACACCAGAAGAGATGTTACAGGAAGATGAAAGAACATGCATTGGATGGAATGTTCAAACCCATAATAATACAGCCCTAATACTAATACAGCCCACCCTTCACCCCCATCTTGTCTTCTGCTTCAGCTGAGCCCCAGGTGCAACCATAGGTTCAGGATGGTGCAGAAAGCACAGTAAGGCAGGCAGAGGCCCCACCTGTTGGCTCAGGGAATTTCTGTGCACATCATCCTGACCCTTTCTGCCCCTAGCTCTCAATACTGGACACGTTCAAGGCTTGCTGGGACAGCAACTACCTTTCTTTCCCCATTGGGAAACTTGTAAAAAAATATATAGCACATATATACTTCACATGAATAGAACTCCAACTCCATGGGCCTACTTACTCAAGTACTTGTCTGTCTTAAAGTTAAGCCCTTTGCTGAGTCTCAGCTCATAGTTCATAAAAATCTGAATACAATCAACCATGCTGTGACCCGTGGTCTTACAGTTGGCTGTGAATTTTTCAGCATGCACTGTGACCAACACCACACTCAGAAACAAACACATTCAGGAAGTGTAGCTCACAAACATGCAGTGGAAATAATCATACAGGCATCGCAAGAACCAGATGGGTTTTAAAGTGTTTCAGCAGCAGGCTATGCTCAAGTCCACAAAGAACATTCTAGCTGTGGCATTTGCAACATCAGCAGTTGGTACACAGCAAGTCCATTGACTGAATGGAGGGGGAAATTATTTTTTCAAAACAAACGTGTATAACCTTTTTTACTGACAGGCTTTTGTTAAAACAGTATCACATCACTCCTTGAAAAACATTTTCTCCCCTACAAAATAATGAACCAACTGGTTTGGAATACTCATGTTTACTTCCTTTCCACACTGAGTTAAATTGTACTTCAGCTTCCATTCAGGGGAGTGGGAGAAAGTGCCTAGCCACTTCAGGGAGAACTGGAATTACTCTCTCGGTTTTGCAATCACCATGTAAGTAGAGGGAGGGCAAACAGCACTGTCTAAGGGATTCCATTTGTCTGTTGTTTTTTTCCCAAACCATATAGTAATGTAAAGAAATTTATTAAAAAATACCTCTCATCCAGTGAATTTGGAGTAGTTTGGTAAGCTAGAAAATTGCTTTGGAATTTAAGAAGCATCTTGCTATTTGAAAGCAATGTAATGACAGCACAGTACAGGCAGCTGGAGGCAGCTTTCCTCCTCTTCTGTATTCCCAGATCCTCTGCACTCATACTGTGCTCCCTTCTGTTTTGCCCTAGGAGTATTGTGATAAATCCCTTCACAGACATTTTGACACTGTGTGTGCACAACACTTTCTAGAATTTCTGCTGAGGCTCCAAGTCTTCTTCAAAGTGGGCTTTTACACCCTTGAGACCTGAGTTGTGCAAATAGCAGGGCTGAATGCAAATCCACCTCTGATTTCAGTGAAAAACAAAATGTACCAAGTTTTGCCAGCAAAACAGCCAAAATAACAGAGACAAACCCTTTATCTTTCCTTGCCTATCTGTTCACTGGACCTTCAGTATCCTGTGTACCTGCTTGGTTTAAGCCACAAATAACCTAAAGGTGCAACGCATGTGAGTTTTTACCTGGGGGTCCGACAGGACCTGGAGGTCCTGGAGATCCAGGTGGACCCTGACCACCAATGCCAGGGATTCCTGGTGGGCCTGGGAGTCCTGGTGGTCCACTTGGTCCAGGGTCACCTAAAAGAACACTTTTTTTAGTTAAATAGTGAACTCAGTTTAGAGACCCTTGCTTTCAGAAGCAGGGTGTCTGCACATGGTACTTGAAATCTCATTCTTGCATGCAAACAAATCTGCCTCTCACACAGGAAAAAACACACTTTAAAGGCCATTTCCGAAAGCCAGAGGTTTGTCTTCACTCTGAGTGGAATGCATGCAGCTTACATCTCTAGACTGGAGAGAAGGATGCCATTGCATCACAATTCACATCAAACTCAACAGATGCCTTCCAGCAAACCAGGCACTCTCTGCAGTTCAATACAATGACTAAGAGCAGGAATGTGTCAGTTGAGGGTTTGCTAACCCTCTGCATGATAAAGCACAATACATCTAAATGACAATTATTCTGATGAAGAAGTTTTAACTCCCCTTAAAATAATTTGTCTTTACAATATAGACTTCCTGATGCTGACCCACTGGATTGCCATTTACTCTCTTACTTGCTTGTCTTTTTTGAACACAAGTTTTCATTTACAGGGCTGTGCCTGATTTGGAAAAAATGGACCCTGAAGTAATTTCTCTAAGTCACCACTGCTTATGCTTAACTGCCATCTGACTCCCAACACATCCACAATTTTTTTAAGAATGATAGGGAACAGAAAAGGGGAGAGTTCTCCCTACCTTTGGGTCCTGGAGTTCCATCAAAACCTGCCTGTCCTGGGAGACCAGGGTTTCCTGGGAAGCCAGGATCACCTTTAGGTCCTTGAACTCCTTTTATGCCTGGTGGTCCTGGGGGTCCAGGTGGTCCTGGAACTCCAAACCCACGATCCCCCTGTAACAAATTAACACATTTTTTTAATACCAGGTGTTCTAAGTTTAGCCTCTCCTAAAAATGCTAAAATAGGAAAGAAAAAATGCCCATCACCTTAGAGTTCAATTTCTTTTCTCCTACTCTCACTAAAGCCTCAAAAGCAGAGAATGTGACTTCCCTCCCACCAAAAGCTGACAACAAGAGGTGAAACCCTCCCCATTTACTTCCCACTGATGCAGAAGCACCTTTAGGAAGGTGAAGTTTTATATTAAACAAGCAAACACAGACCTTCTGTCCTGGGAAACCAGGTGGTCCAGGAGGTCCATCTAGTCCAGGGCGACCTGGAGTTCCTGGAGCTCCAGGGGGGCCTGGGGTTCCTGGGAAACCTGCACATGGTATGGAGGTTAGGGCAGCAGAGGAGAGGACATCAGAGAGCATTACAACAACTCTTTTAGAAATGCTGAGGCCCCATGAAAAGTAGACTCTGCAAAAAGGGTCTACACTAGCTCAGGCATCCTTGAGAGGTACACGTTTGGCTGAGATAACTTTTGAGTATACAGCTTTTGCCACAGAGGAGGGTGCTCCCCATCCTGTGTGCTCAAACAAAAATTACAAACAGTTCACATCCTGAGGCAGCATTTGGAGATCATTTATTGATTCAAACTCAAACATTCATAATTTCCCAAGGTTTTACCCATTGACTTTTGTGTCTTTGGTTGACTGAAAAATGTAAGCTACCCTGAAAGAACAGTGTAGCAAAGAGAGATATAAGAGCTCAGCAGATTTTTTTCCTGATCCTTCCTAAACTATTATAAAGATGTAAAAATTCAAGACAGACATTTTTTTAAAGGAATCTAGGGACATAAATCAACTCACTAGGAGAAAACAAAGAGGCACAACCCACCATGTCCCCTCTTCCAGCCAGAACAACATAGTAACATGTCTGCAAACATACCTTTTGGGCCTGGTGGACCTGGAAGTCCAATGCCAGGAATACCTGGCTCTCCCTTTGCACCTGGGATGCCTGGTAAGCCACGCTGACCTGGCTGACCAGGGTCTCCTGTAAGAGAATCAACAGAGTTAGCAAGAATCAGTCAAAATAAAAAGCTATTGGAACTCCCTGGATATCTAGTTGCTGCTTTACCTGGAAGACCTGGGTCACCATTTCTTCCTGGAGGACCAGGGGGGCCAGGAACTCCTGGTTCTGTAATAGTCTGGCCAGGGTCACCTTTTGGACCTAAAACCAAAAGAGAAGAAAGACTTATCACTCAGTAGGACTTTATTTTCTTATTTTCTTAAAAGCAGAAAAAGATGCCAGCCACATCCCAAGCTTACAAAGGACTTAAACACCAGCAACACTTTATCCAACAGGCCCCATACAACACTTTATAGGCTTAGAAGCACAGTTTAATGTTAAAGAGTTTTCTTGAAATGTTACTTTTTTAGCTTCCTCCTAGGTATTATCACATGAATAGTATTTTCCACAGCTGACACCAGCACAACTTGATCAGGATCTGCGTAGTTGACAAGATAGTAACAAAAGCAAACTTGTTCAAAGCAACCTCTTGTTTTCAAAAACTGTTGTGGTTTCAGCGTTATTACACATATGCCAGACAGTAGTTACAATACATTTCCACTAAAGTCAGGCCAGAATAGAAGGGGAAGTCATGTGCCTACAGTAACACAGCATCAACTCTGCTCACTTTGTATTTTTTGATGTGATGATCTTTAATAAAAGAGCTTATAAATACTAGGTCTTACAACACCTTTGTACAACACCTTTGAGAGAAGTTTAAAAGTAGTATATTATTCTGAGAAGTACCTGGAGCAAATGGATAAAGCTTTATTTTACAGTTTTTCTTCAATAGCACATGGAGACCAACTCACCAGGAACTCCAGGAGGACCCGGACGGCCTGAAACACCTTGGATACCCTTTTCACCAGGTAATCCTTGTGGACCAAAACCAGGAGGTCCAGGAAGTCCTTTCTCCCCAGGGAGACCTGGTATTCCTGGATCACCTGGAATACCCATTTCTCCTTTGAATGCAACACTGCCCTGAAAAAACAAAGAGCAGGATGGGAAAGAGGAACATGTATTTACTAGCACAGGAGTGAAGGATTTCATTGCTTCTGTTTTGAAACTTTGACAGTTTCCATCTTTCAGCTCTCAAGGCCATTAGCTGTCTACATCTTACTAACATGGTAGACAGAAGGTCTAAACCTGGTTACTTAATTTTCTATGTAAATGAAATTTAGACAATGGTTTAAGGGACCATCTGACATCTCAGACATCAGAGAAGTCTCAGCTTACTTTTAGAGACACTGAAAGATTCAGGGAGTATCTCTGCAAGTCACTACACTGGCATCTCCTGAAGAGAATGACTGTGTCAGTCACACTCAGAAGAATGTGCATTTGCCCCTTATCTGCACCATGTCAAATGCATCCAGTACTTCCCAAAACTTCTGTCCAATGACAGCATAAAATGGAACTCACGGGTTCACCCTTAGGGCCAGGCAGACCTGGCAGTCCATCTCGTCCAGGAGTGCCATCTGTGCCAGGAAGACCTGGAGGTCCTGGGAAGCCAGGGTCTCCTTTGTCACCTTTCATTCTTGGAGAAGTCAGGACATCCCCTGGATCTCCTTTAGGACCAGGTCTCCCAGGGGCACCTGGGGACCCTGGGAATCCCTGAGAATGAAGAAAAAGCAAACAAACAAAAACAAACAAAAAACCAATCAAAACAAAAAACAAAAACCAAAAGTATTTTAGTTCTTTTTCACTCCCTCCCTCAGTTTGGCACAATAAAACAATCGTGCATTCAAGCTAGTTATGGACAAATATAAAAAATTAGGCAAGAATTTTGAGCTCTACTGTGCAGAGATCTACCAAATATGCAAGACAAATGAGACATTACTTTCCCACCAGAACATAACACCACCACTTACTGGTGGCCCTACAAGGCCAGTTAATCCAGGAAGCCCCTTTTCACCTTTTGGCCCAGGAAAACCAGGAGAACCTGAGCAGTGCAGAAAAAGATAAAAGAAAAGCATAAAACTGGAGAAGCTGTAAATACCAAGCATGGTGTTTGCATAAGACAATAGCTGAGTTGTTCTAAAACCAGGCAAGGTCTAGTCTGGTTCCTTTTTTTGAGAGCTGGGTTTTATTTGAGCACAACAAAATTTGCAACTCTAAGCTAAACCATCAGTATTAAAAAGGGTCACACTTTAAAAAAGCTCCAACTCCTCTATCATTTCAGGAATGGCACATGGTAGAAGTTAATTTCTCTCAGCCAAATCTATAGCAGACCATAAACCTTCAATAAACTACAGGCTTGCAAGTCTGTATTTGATCAGAGAGTTCTTTTGAAGGAGAGATTTTTCAAAAACTTAGTGGTTGTTTACATGCATCCAACCTGTTTCATCCTAACACCTTCCAACTGTGCAACACAGACCATGAACCAACCACATACTGGAGCTGAAAACTCTGCATCTGAATTGGTACACAATGAGCAGATACAGCATGAGAATTATATACACAGATACTCAGATACAAAAGTGACTTTACAAAAGACAGTAAGCAAAACACTGAAGAATACAGCATTACCTGGACTGCCTGGAGGCCCTGGTGGTCCTCTCTCCCCAGGAGGCCCAGTTATTCCAGTTCCTATGCAATTGAAGCATGTGTCTCCTCGATCACCTAAAAAGATTTGCATAGGAAAAGCATAACTGAGTATCAGATCTTAGACATTATTTGAAGAATTCAGCATAAAAGCAATTGTTTTCTTGTTACTCATCTGTAACACCACACCCAAAATGACAATACTGTGTAATTACAGTTGCTTAAATATTAGAAGGTTTCCCCCATGAAAATCAAACTGAAGTTTTTGGGTGCTTGGAGTCAGACAACCAACAACAGATATAATTAGAAATTATTTAGGATAGTGTAAAATAAATTAAAACAAAATAAAAATTACTTTTAATAATAAAAAATAAAACTGAAGACTTTTTTTCTCTTCTACCATAGATACTTTACACTTCAAACTACAATTCTAAAACACATATATCAAAATTTCAAACTTTATTAAACTCCAATAGTGCAACACAAATGCTGGGACTGTTTAATTGATTTGACAATAGGCTAAACTTAGTTAATAAGACCAAAAAACCCAAGAAAGAATGTTTTGAAGAAGCTTAGGAATTTCCTTCACATACAAACTTTTCTGACACTTGTCAGTATAACATTTAAGCATTTAATTTAGGTTAACTGATTTATCCTTACAATCTGCATGAGAAAAAAAGACTTCTGTTTGAAAGATGTACAAAATAAAGTGAGATGCCCAAAGTCATCTAGGATGTCCATGGTTGAGCTAGGAAAATATTCTCACTTACCCATATCAGCATCCTCATTGCAAGGTTGTCTTTTTGGAAACAAGGACACACATTAAATGTCTTTCTTTTGCTTACCAAACAATAAATCTCATTGTAGATTGACCAACTCAAATGAGGAATCTTGCATTTATAATTTCAATTGTGGATTCCATAAAAAAATATTAACTTTATTAATGAGGTCAGTGTGTAGTTTTTCACATAGAATTGCTAACTGCTGTTACAAAGCACTTAGTTTTTATCTAGCTGGGAGGTACTCATAAACCTGAAGCTCTATTTTACTTCAATCATGACCCATCTAGGCATTGGTTGTACCCTCAGTCATTTTGAGATTCCTGTGCACTAGATGAGGGACTCTACCACATCCAAACAAAACTGCCTCTGACTGGGAAAAGAGCTGCAGTCAGCCCTACTGGGAAGTGAAATTGCTAATCCTTGCTGAGTGCAGGCTTTACACTGTAAGAAGATTTAACAAAAAGAGAAAAAAGAAGAGAGCTACAACACTGCACCTTTTTGGCCTCGCTCCCCTGTAAAGCCTTGTTGTCCTGGAATTCCTGGAGGACCTGGCAGTCCTGGCTCACAGATACCTTCACCTAAGGAGAATCAGGAAAGGTTTAATAATTAGTTTGTGTTAGCAGCACCAAATACATGCATTCAGAACTAAAATACAGTTCCTGGTATTTGTGTGGACATTCTTATACACTCACACATTCACAGACCCAACATTTTGACAATTCAAAGGACTGCTAACAAAACCCCTCCAATGTAACACACTCTCAAAAGAAAACAATCAGTGATGTTGTACAGCAATCATCAGTTCTCCTCCACCTCTTCAGCTATCTCCCACAGCCCTGCATGCTCCCATCCCTACACTACATTCCTCTGTACAGCTTCATATTGCAAAAGCATGCGTTTGACCTCTCATCAGTGAGGGCAGTCATGATGCCAATGCCAGCTACACACTAAATTCCTCCTTGAACCATGTCAGCCCCTCTACACTGCACGTTCCAGTTCCCTACTTCCCTTATATCAAAAAGGAGCTAACAGCCTTCATCCAGAGTGTCCACACCCATGCTAATTTTGTGTTGTCTATACACTCGAGTATTTGTCAAGCAAAACTGGAATTCTGTGAAAAATTACTCCTTTGACTCTCCTGGTATCATCATTAGTTAGATTAAAAGGTATGCAATATATACTGGGAAAATACCTCATTTTCTATGTGTAGGCTGAATCTACTTCACCCTGGGGGACTGTCATTATTGTATGAATTAGCACAAAGGTCCCTCAAGTGTGACAAGATCTCCTCTCCTCTGGTTTAACTGAATCTCAGTAGGACTAACTTGAGGTAGGAGGAGGCATGATAAAGCCAGACTGCAACTCACATCATTGAATTCCCAAATTCTATAATTATACTTCAGGTTAGAGTTCTCTTACAAATATCTTAACTTGCAATGAGAGAGACTTGGAGAATGCATACAAATAGCTTGGAACCTCATGGGCTTCAGCTGCCAATAAACTATATCTTTGGAGGTTGAATTTAAAGAGAAGGGAAAAAAAAAAAGAATGAAAAAAAAAAGATTGAATGTCAAAGGTTTTCAGTCTCTTCCACTTGCTGTCTATGTGGCCATCACTTACCAGGAGATGGTGCAGGTGGCCCTGGTGGCCCTGGTGGTCCTGGAGGTCCTCGTGGTCCATCAGGTCCTGGCTTCCCAGGAATAGAAACACCAGGTAAACCTGGATCTCCCTTCTGTCCTCTCTCACCAGGTAAGCCAGGTGGGCCAGGAGGTCCAACAGTAGTGATCCCTAAGACCAGAAGGATTTAGTTTCTTGACAGTTCAAAGATCTAAACAGCTTTTTTTTTTTTTGCAAAGATGACAAAGAATCCAATAAATAGCATGCTAGAGATAAGATTGTGTCCATAACATTTATTTTATGGAATCAAACTGCAGGATGATGTGCAGTGTCTGACATGCACATTTTGCACTTGCAGAGATTTTTGACCTAACACTCAACAACTAAGTTTATGAAGGAAAAAAAACAAAACAGGACTAATGAAAGTAAACACTCGACAGAAAAAAGAACATTTACAAGCTGCCACATTAGAATAAACATTCTCTGTGCATGTCTAAGGCAAATATAGGTGTCACCACTCAATCCCATTGTAGATTTAGGTCATGTCCTCTTTTAGTAGTGGCCAATGTAGTGCAAAGTTTGATGGCCAGGTACTAGAACTCTGGTTATGCACTTTCACTGTGTAATGCCTGTTATGGATAAGTGATTTGAGAAAAACTACCCCTAAGGCTGTAAAGGTAGTGTCTGTTTGCCAGCCTTGATGACCAGCATCCTCTGTCACCACAGCAGGGGCAATGAATATTCAGAATTCCTCACATTATCCCCATAAGCTAAGGACCACCCTTCAAGCTCATAAGCAGTTCTATATAGTTGTGTCTTCACACTCTGCTCAGTTCACCTGTCAAAAGGCAGGTGAAAAAGACTGCAAAGCTAATTATCTATTCAGGCTTCTGAGCATACAGCTTTAATGTTTACACTCCTACCTGGAGAACCAGGCAAGCCAGGTGGGCCTGGCCTACCAGAGAATCCACGCTCCCCTTTGGTTCCTGGAAGTCCTGGCAATCCTTTGCTACCTTTTGGTCCTACAGTTGCATCAATGCCTGGTCTTGAAATGACCTGTAAATGTTTCATGTTCATGTGAAACAACTTGCCAAGAAAAACGTCACTGGAACAGTAGAGATGTGAGGAAGAAAAGCTCCACAAACTTCAAGTGCTATAGCAATGATAGGATGCTTCTCCCACTCCACTGAATTACCAGGTAAAATTCCAGCAAAGAGCACTCCCCAAGGAGGAAGCACTTCTACTGACAAGGCAACATGGTTAGAACAGGCTTCAGTGAAGCTGACTCAGTTTCTGCTGGTTATAGTCCAGCCTGGTGTTTGTAACCTAGCAAATTACCTAAAGCACAGAATCTATCTTGAAAGAAGTAAGCAATAATTTCTATTAGGGAATATATGAAAACCTTACTGCTTCTGCTATTGTTCCCTGAGATGTAACTCAGTCACCCAAGAACTATAATGAGACAACACTGCCAACAAAATTGATAAAGAAAGAATCAGCAACTTACAATTCCAGGGGGACCAGGGGGACCAGCATCACCTTTTTCACCCTACCAATGAAATAAAGAACATTTTTATTCTGAGTACTGTAAGTACACAAAGAAGTTATTGCAAATACTCCTCAACACTGTAACAGCACAGGCAATGCAATTACTACCCAGCCAGAAGTAAACTCTGTGATGGCAATATAGCAAAAGTGACAAGAAACCTGGCATACCTTTTCACCCTCTCTTCCTGGAGCACCATTTATTCCAGGCTCACCAGGTAAACCCTTCATGAAAAGAGAAAGATAATCACACTCAGTTCTTCTCCATATCAGAAGAAAAGCTTAGAAGGAAGCAGCTTAGATTTGAAATGTACAAGTTACTCACATCCCTACCAGGCTGACCAGGTTCTCCATCTTTGCCAGGTTTTCCCTTCAAAGACATAAAGATGCATTGAAATAAAATGCCCCAGTAGTGAAGAATTCTTATGGAAATAGTTACGTATTTCCCATATTTCAATAAACCAAACTTTCTCTATAAAGCAGTCCCTGTGGCAAGTATGTCAAAGACATCAACCGAGTGTAATCAATGGAGTTATCTAAACTAAGGTTTTCATTTTGAAAACCAGAGCACAACAACATGACAAGTCTCAAGGAAATATGTGAATACAGAACAAAATAATCTCCCATTAATTATTGCTGATTTTAGCTCCCTTTACTTTGTACATGAGAGAAGTCCTCTATTTGGAAAACACATCTTAACTCCCTAAACACTAGAACCTTATGTTTAATTATGAAATTAATACAATGTGACTGGTAAAAAGACATCCAAACTTCTTCTGTGCTTGAATTTGAACTGAATACTGAATACTCCTTTAAACTGAATACAATTTTCTGAAGAATAGTATCAGCAAAAATATCAAGTGCATTTCTGCTCAGAGAAGTGACTTGCAAAAAGGTATCATCGTGTTGAACAGATTTCTCATTGCTGAGATAAAAGTAGCACAAGCTCCACTTCATTCCAGGGCACTCACTGGGCAAGACAAACACAACTCTCTCATTGGCATTACAGAAGCAGTATGTATAGGGATACGTGCTGGAACAGAACTGGAATTAAGTTTTACAGTAGTGCCAAGATCACCTTTCAGGGCTGACAGATGTAGTGTATAAGAGTATAATGTGATTTGTGAAATCTTTATTACTAATGATGAGTTTGGATTCTCCAAAATGAGGTCTGAAGATTTCCTGTGAATTTGCAGAACAACCTGTTTGATTACACACACTGATATTTTAATGAGTATATCTGGAATGGGTTTGAGCCACACAGAATCACACAGAGTAAAAAAAAAAGCAGCTTTAGAGTAACTGGATAGCAAACCTGCACTTTAAGTATGTCCATGCCCAAATTCAGATTAATAAGTAATAAAAAAAAAATGTTGGTAAAGAAGCTTTTGGAAAAGGTATCTGCCACATCCCCTCAGGATTTTTATACTTCCAGATCTTTGCCAATTAATGTGGTTCCAATTTACTGTTGCAAAGAGAAGCAACTTAAAAAACACAGTTCAAAAAACCACTCAGAATATAATGAGAATTTTGGCTTTGTAAATCTGCCTCACTTCTTACATTTCTTAAAGAAGGCAAATCAAAGCCCTCTTATAAATCTCAGCAACTAAGAAGGATTTTATCTAGAACACCAGACATGGAATACCTATTACCAATGTGTTTCTAAACAGTGCTTATATATTGTCCAGTTAACCTGGGCCAGAATTGTGTGTTGGTTTTCAAAGGGCTCCATGATGTTCATGAAACTATAGGTTCAGTAGCTGTGAATAGGAAAATACAGAAAGGTCTGAGCTGGTTGCAGGTTATCTTTTCTTTGCTGGTCTAGCCCATGTAATTTTCATCCTACTTCTTAGCATTTCTGTGATCTTCCACAGCTTTTCTGAGCTGTTATATCCAGGAGAGCTTTGAGTCTATACAGGAACAGAGACTTGTGCTCCCTTCAGATGCAGCTACCCTGTCTCTCTCCCCAGACAGCACATAAACTGAAGCCTCTTGGGCAGAGACAAACAGATTTTTGGTCTTATGCAGCATTCAGAAGCCTGGTTTTGTGAGTCACCTGACAAGTAAACCCACTGAAAATGAGCTTAAAGAGACCAGCCTAAATAAATACCCATCTCACGCTGCCTGCCAGCCAAGTGCATAAGAAGCTGAATGAAGACCCTCTCTAAAAGGAAACAGAAAACTGATACTTTGGTCAAGCAGTCCAACTTTGAAGGTAACAGATAACATCATTAAAATAATAACATCAGTCAAATTAGTTTCTCCTGCCTCCAAAACAGAGATCTCCCTGTAGATAACTCTGTCAGAAAGCACTGAGAGATCTGTAGCTAGAAGCACTTTCAAGAACTACCTGTGTCATCTACTAGTTTGCCAGGTTGTGGAAAACAAAAAGAAGTCTCTTACCCAGAGGCTGATGGCCCCACCTGAATTCAATTTTGCTTAATTCTCAAAGATAATACTGATTGGAAAGAGAAATGTTTGGTTAAACAGACTACTTACTCTTTTGCCTGGTTCTCCTTGCTCACCTTTTTCACCTTTTACGCCACCCGGAAGACCCTGGACACACAAAGTTCATCTTAAACTGAGCCCACAAGCCAGAGCAGAATGAATTTACAGTTCTGATACAGATGCAACAAGAACTAGAAGAGGATTACTCACAGGAGGGCCTTGTGGCCCAGGAAGTCCTGGTGGGCCTGGATCACCTGGAATACCCTGTCAAGTATGGGCAAAGAAAA
The DNA here is from genome assembly GCF_003957555.1 of Calypte anna. Classification (NCBI taxonomy): domain Eukaryota; kingdom Metazoa; phylum Chordata; class Aves; order Apodiformes; family Trochilidae; genus Calypte; species Calypte anna. Next base: position 15,250,477 of record NC_044247.1, on the reverse strand, counting down.
AGAGGATTAAAGCCTCTATCACTCCCTCATAGCTCAGTTGATTTAAAAATAAAAAAGAATTTTTTTTCCCTGCCATTTAGATTTCCAAGCACCATGAACAATAAAGGATCATATTTATTCTTTTTTTGCATGGAACTTCAAGTACATCTATAAATTTTATTAACTGCTCATCCTGTTTATTTAGATGATTCACTCCACTAAGACACAACTGCCTCCTGTGTGCACTGCAGCAACTGGTTTGGTGGTCTGCAGCTGCTATATAATAATAAAATAATAAAACAGGAAGAAAGAAGAAGAAATAATAAAAAGGAAGAAAAAAGAAGTAAGAAAAAAAAGAACAAATCCTGCTGAAATTACAGGAGCAACAGTCATTTGTTTGCTGGTAATTGCTGAAGTTGTGAGGCCATCAGGAAAAGTGTCACAGGATCACTGTATAAAAAAGTTAAGGTTTCTCTTTTGTCTTGTTACACCTCTGTAAAAGTTCTAAAATGTCTTCACCTTAAGAAATGTTACAGGCTACTGAATCCACAACAAGTTTCTGTACAGTTTGTTATTTTCTTGGAGGCCTGCCAGACTTTTAGGAGCCCATTTTATGTTTTAGTGGTACCCAATGTTCTTCTGAAAGGAAGGGTAACAAATGGTCTGGATCAAGGTGAAGGGAAGGTATTTGAGAACACCACAGAAACTTCAATAAAAACATGAAATCCAGGCACTCATGATCCTGCTGGTGCTGCTCAGATTGTTTATGGCTGGCACCAGAGTTGAATGGTACTGTGAAATGTTCCCCACTGAAGAAGAAAGGAAAAAATATAAAAACTTTTAAAAAGGCAACTCTCCCAATAACCTTTTGGCATTTATAGGTGGGGAAGGATCCCTAAAAATCAAACTAACAGTTGGAGCTTACTCTCATAGTCTGGGCTGATATTTACTTTTTAGAGGCCAGAAACAGGGAAAGCACTTTATTCAAGCCACAAGGAAGAAAGATCTTGGGGCATTACTGATGACCAAAAAAAGGAAGAAAAGGGAGAAATTAAATTAAAATTTTTTAAAGACTTCTTCACAGTGGATGACATAGCTGATTAATTAATGGGAACCTGAATCCTCAGCTTTGAAAATCCCAAGTCTGGGTGTTCCAAGAAATGAGAATATTTTAACTACTTTTACTGCTGCCATGAACTTCCTTTAAGAGAGTTTCTTAAGAATAGTTATTTTACTAAGGGAAGTAACTGATCTAATGTTACTGGCATAGCCTCTATTGAAGGAAAAGTACTCAGGGCTGAAATAGTCAGTACTTTGAGAAAGATAACAGAACCTCTGCAAGAGGCAGGATGTGAGTAGATGTGAGCCAAACCAATGGAGGCTGCAGCTTTACCACATGTTCATTACATTTTCTCAGCCATGGATAGAGTTTCCCACTCACCTGATCTCCTTTCTGAAACTCTATGTCATTTGGTCTCTTCTGTTCTCCAATTTGTCCTGGTGGTCCTGGAGGTCCCTGAAGACCTTGTTCACCCTAGTGTGCAAGAAGATGGTGGTTTGTTACAGGCAATACAAAAAAATGGCATGTTTAAAAATTCTGAAAGTAATAAAAAAAAAAAATATCATCGTGATCACCTACTCACTTTTTCACCTTTGGGTCCTTGGAAATTCAAACCCATATTACCCTGCAAAAAGTATAACTCATCAGCCCTTAGAAATCACAGATTAACATAAAGAAAAGCATGACAGTCCACAACCACCACCATCAAAGAGGGAAAGAAAATACCTTAGGTCCTGGCAGTCCTGGTGGACCAGGAGGTCCCTATTAAAAAGGAAACAAACAAAAATGTATATTCTGAGCATTTTACATGCCCCTTATGGAACAAAAATAAAACAATAAAGAACAATGCTGTTACTTTGCATTATACCCATGTTGACAAGGCACATTGCCTTCAAGTTGAACACATGCTGTTCAACTTGACAAATATGTAAGAAATTAGTCCTTCCTTTAAATGTCAGAGTCAAAGAAAATTGAAAAAAAACACCAGTCAGCTATTCAACACTAAGGAAAGTATCATCCTGGTCTAATTAAGCTAAATTTGGTCCCTCAGGTTTCACACCCAAACATGGAGCCTGTGCAAAGATTCAGCCTGATTTAAAGCAGAAAAAAGGCTGGGAATAGGCTGAGCGTTTCAAACGTATCACATTTAACTGTGCACAGGATGATGAAGTGAAAGCATGGCTGCTGTCTTTATAGTAAGATTTACTGCCTAGATCTCTGCACTTTACTGACCTGCCTCTGAGGACATGAAACAAAGAGCTAACTGACCCACTTAACACTTTATTGGTAATAGGTTATAGAAACTTACTGTCAAACCTGGGGGCCCTGGAGGACCAATTGGACCTGGTATTCCCATGGAGCCGGGTGGACCCTGTTGAAAAATGGAAGAGATGATGAGAGAGGCACCTTTTTATGGAAAAAAAAAACCAAAAAGCACACCAGTGAGATCTTCAAGGTCAAAGAAACCCAACAGCTGGCACCCTATAACATGCCTAATCAAAGTAGCTGACCACTGACCTACCACTCTGTCCTTGTGGAAAGGCCTAAAGCACTGCGATTCATTTTAGGGATGTTGTGCTCTCAGCATCAATGCATCTCTTTGGCTTGGCTAAGGGAATGCTTTTTTGTTTGTTTTGAACTACTTTTGCACTTTTTTTTCCTCTTCGTGCACTGAGAGAGAACAACAAAACACTTTGTATTTGTGATTCTTCCCAGCCAGAAACACACAATGGGGAAGCATAGATCAGAGGAACAGAAATGCTAACAGGCTGACTCTGGTCAGAATGGCCTGGGGCTTGCCTCTCTGTACCAGGAAATGGGAGTCTCTGGCTTCTGGCCAGTCTGATAGACTCATTTTCTGCTCCCCTTGTTCTTCCACTGAAGCACTGAATGGCTCAGTGGGGAAGCACAGGGCCTGGAGTCACTGGCTGTTTTCACAGAAGACTGCTGGGAGAACAGAAACACTGTTCAGGAGGTGCAACATGAGGAGAACAGCTGAGACATTATCCTCTCTTTCCACTAACCAAAATAGTGGCTACAGCCCAGAAAGGCAGATGTTACTTGCTTTACCTCAGGGTGAAGGGAAGGCAGCTCCTAGGAAGAGCAACATGGAAGCATGCACTTTCCCTCAAGCCATAAACTAGAGGTACTAAACCTCAAACCATAAACTTGAGAATTTGAGCCCTGCTTGTCCACATACATGCACAGATCCCCCAGCATCAAACGTTCCAGTTGTGCTGCAATGCAAATACTCTTCATGCTATATTTTGGCAGAACACAGACAAATAGTACTTTACACAACTTACAGGTATCCCTGGAAGTCCTGGAAATCCTGGGTCACCCTTCTGTCCTGGCAGCAAGGATGTAATTATCTCACCTGCTTCACCCTAGAAGAAAAAAAATAGTAACTTCCATTAACAGCACATTTTACAACTCCTTATCACCTTTCTGATTCCAAAGGACTCAGTGCCTCTTAAGATTCTGAGAGGCTCAGTTACACTACACCCTAGCAGTACTCTTTAATATAACTAAAAGGTTCTCCAAGAATATCTCTTTTTAGGAGAGATCCTTGCATATTTAGAGGATTCTTTAAATGGCTGAAGTACCAGCTATTAAAAGCTCTCTATTTATATGTACAAATATATCCATGTTGACTTAAATTCCAAAAGATCAGGGTATTGGAATACAAGTGTTTCACAAAAGAGACATTTTAGGTCTCTGTGAAAGCAATGGATAGGACACAACAGAAAAAAGGCTCATTCAGCTTTTTCCAGTGTACCACCTCATGAGATTAATGCTGATTATGCTGTTACAATAGTCATGCTCCATATTCTGTATTGAAGCACAGTTTCTTACTGATTTCAGGGAAGATCTTTGTTTTAAAAGCATATGTTCTGATCAGCTAGCCTTCTAATATCTTTAAAACATTTTTTGAATAAAAGGCACTGAGAAAACCAGTTCAGCTTAACAGCCACATTTTCCCAGCACCAGTGCTATGTTGGAATATTTCCATAGGTCAAGTTTTCTTTCAGAGTTGAACCAAAACTGGTGTTTTGGCCCAAGATTGAATAGGTCGAGGTTACAGCAAAAAAACCCTTAAAAAATAAAAGCATCCTCTTCAGGTTCAAAATCAGATTATGAAACGATTTCATTTAGAAGAAAAAGCAATTTCTGTAGAAATCTCTACAGTAGAGAGCATGTTTCCAAAAGGAACATAAACTGGATAGCTTGAGTTGCTATTGCTTAGTCTCTAGAAATGCTGTCAAGCATGAACAGGTGGACTAGGGGTGCATTTGAGTTTTCACAGGCATTTTGCTATTTCTATGCCTCACAACACAAATGGGCACCTCCCCTCACACTCCCAAGGAAACCAGTTTCAGAAAACAGTCTGCTGCTTCTGGAACTACTGACCCAAACTGAGCAAAGCTTCTGCAGAATTTCCAGTTAGTTGCACTGGAGTGGCCTAGAAACACAAAGCTTTCCTCAGAATGTCACTCCAAATTCCAGTGGATGCACATGGTCTTGTATAAAAGCAAGCAGGTTTGGATCACACTGCACACCATGCCTGGTTAGTACTTTGATGTGTGAGTACAGAACACTTACCTTCATACCTGGCAGACCAGGGGGCCCCTTTGTTTAGAAGAAACAAAAAGTAAAAGGAAGATCAATAGAAATAAATCACTGTTTTGTTACATACATAACTGGTTAGTAACAAACAACTAATCAGATCTACACCATGAGGCAACATTAAAGATAGAAATCTAAAACAAATATTCAAAGCAGGAGAAAATAAAATTTTATGGCCTTCAGAGTCAAATGGAAAAACCAGAGCAGTACTTTCACAGTGATTGTTGAGCATTAAAGGCATTACATTTCCATTTCCTAGCAATTTGTTTCTTTATTGTCTCCTAACCATCCTGTCTAGTACATTTCTTTCTGTTTGTACTTTGGTCACTTTGCTGTACATCCTTGTGTTTTGTAATGAAAACACTCCACACTCTTTTATCTGCCTCATTAATCACCAGTCAGACTCTTTAGATGTATGGCATGAAGGTATCAGGATCTTACTCCTCTGACATACACACATGTATTTGCATTTTTCTGCAGGTGTGGCAAAGCTTCTCAGCATGTGACAATTCAAAGGGCCTTTTCTTAGCCTTACCACAGCATGAAGTAGAAAAGGTGGCTCTTCTATTGGACATCCAAAATATTCTGACTAACCAGAAAAAAATGTAGTTATTCTTATTTACTAAAAGTCCAGCTGCAAGAAAAAGGCCAATATTTATCTGATCTTTCTCAGATCTAAGTAGAAGCCTATCAGCGGGTTACATGTAGCAGAAATCTGTAAATCTTTTACTTACAGGAGGCCCTTGTAAACCAGGGAAACCTGGACTGCCTGGGAATCCACGTTCTCCCTTAGAGACAAAGAAAATGACTAGTTAAAACCACATCAAAATATAACAAAAAGAGAGAAACAAATTTTGACTGAAAACTCCAGTTTCATTGTTACGACTGCAGAATAGCAAAGTGTATTGCAACAAGCTATAGGCTAAACAGTTTGTTAAATCACACAACTGAAATCACACAATGAAACAGAACTTTCCACAGTCAGATATTTCCATATACTTCCAGGAGGGGTATTATACTACAGAGATGAAAAACCACAGTGCTATAGAATATCAAATTTTCTGTGGGAAGATCATAACCTGAAGCTAAGTATCATGTTGGAATGAAAGTGACAAGGATACTGAATCAGTATTTTCATATCTTATTATTAAAATTTAATTAAAAATCCGACAAGCAATGAGTTTTCTTTCGTAGCAGGTCTACTAGTAAGATGACATGCAGTTTATGATCTAATTATTAGATATTCCTCTCCATTGTTAGCTATAAATTGAGCACTAGAACAAAGAATTTAACCACATAGGCTGCAGAGTATGAATGTTGCATCTTGGTGCTGGCAATTTCTGGCAAAACTTAAGCCATAAGTACCAGACCATGACCCCTTTTCTCAAATGTGGGGTAATTCTGAGTTATCTTGGACTTACCTGCACAACTCAGTAACAGCAAGTACTGCTGCACATAATAAATTAAATCTATTGGCTGCAGCCAGGAGAACAAGAACTCATTATCATATTATTGCTATGAATTTTAAAGGGATTTCACCTTTGTTCCATTGCATCCTGGGATACCCTGAGGTCCTGGTGGCCCATCTTGTCCTGGCAACCCCTTTAAAGAGGAAAAAAGGAAAGAGGAGTTAGCAGGTAGTGTGCTCTTCTAGGCCTGGAAGAAAAAAAAGGGGACAGATTGATATTTATACAGCCCATTCCTACTCACAGGAAGTCCTGGTGTTCCTGGAAATCCTGGAAGCCCTGGTGGTCCCTAGAAGGAAATTAACCATATATGTTTTAAACATATATACAAATGGATGTGCAAAAGGATTTACCAAGATTGTGCTAAATGTAACCTATTTGTGTATATATAATTGAAAAAAGCAGAAACATCTGAACAACCTGTAAAATTAGAATGCCATGGGAGACAGCTATCAGTGTTCTTACCCTTCCCTCAGGGAAATATAGAAGAAAAAAAACACAGAGAAGACAATGCAGAACAACTAAAGTAATAATATGTACATATATACAGAAAACAAACAACTACTCATGGTGTGGAAATTGGTGACACTGAATTGTCACCAGCTGATGGCTCTGACTAAAACAAAAAGCAAAGGCACAAAACTGAAAGGATTTCCAGGCAAACCAACCTCTCCCATATTGACCCTAATTATACTTTGTCTACTTCAGAATAAATGGAAGCAAAGTTACCAGAGAGTGTTTAGGTCCTGTATAGCAAAAGAGATGAAACATGTGTTGGGACTACTTTCCCTGATGAGTTTTTGGAAGTTACTATTTATGAGTTACTATTTAATACAGATAACACATAACATTGTATTAGTAATGCAATCTTATATTATGTAAAAAGTAATACAATCTCTTCTAGCTGACAGATAAATGACTCTTCAGATTTAAGTTTTTACCCCATAAATCCCCACTTGTGTGAAAACTCACTCAGTGCCTGGCATTCTTTACCCACAATTCCAACGTATCACCCTAAAACTGCTCCATTACTTACTCTGATTCCTTTGGGTCCAACAGGCCCTGGAAGTCCATCATCACCCTAAAAAAACCCCAAAAAACAAAGAGAAAACACAAGTTTGCAGTCTGCCTCTCTATAAATTTAAACTATGTGCATGATTAAATTTCTTCTAAATTTTTATAGTACGTAGACTAAAAATTGTATTAGTTGTAATTTCCTGGGGAAAATGATTAAAAATTATTTTATTTTGGCTGTTAATCTTTGACCTGAAAACTGATTATTACAGCTGACAGATTATGATTTAGAGATGTTTTTTAAAAAAAGCCTTTTAATATTGCTTAGAGGCAGAGTGGGCATGTGCTTCCATCAAATGTCCTACAGTGACCTCCTGTGGGCAAAACCAGATATACAAGACTAAACGTGAACCATACACCATTAGTATTTTCTATTATCATGATACAGAACTTCTTATTAAAGTCTTCAAAAGGCATTTATGGAATAAAAATATAAACAAAGTTTCCAGCCCAAAACTCTTCTGCTGCTTCACTCTTTTCATACCCAATTAGTCTTTTACTGTAGTTTTCTTTTTTCTTTTGTTATCACCTACTTTTTTTTTTTCTGGCTTCTTTTTGATGAGCCTCTCAGTTTCTACTGTGAGCACTTGCAAAAGGAATAGAATAACATGGATAATCTTATATTAAGTATAAATGCATGAGTATATTAAATATAAATGCACTCGGAGAAAGGTTTTTCAACATCCTAATTGTATGTTGTGACATTTGAGCATAATGATGTAATTCAGTAGGAAATAAAAATAAACTGCAGCCCTCTAGGGAAAGCAAGGAACATTCCTACTTTCCTCTGTGGTCTCTGCACAGGTCCAATGAGGCCTTCATTTGCATTGTCCCACCCAAAGCCAGCCCAGGAATGCCACCAGGTACAAATAACTGTTTACCTGGTGGGACCCCTCGGGGAAGCTGACAACCCAGCACCACTCTTATCAGCCAACAAAACCACGGAGTGCATTATTGCAAGGACTGATAAACTGTGTTACAAAACCTTGCCAAACCTGTTCTTTGTCCTTAACCTGCAGCACCTAGTGAAAGGATGCAAGTGCATAGGTAGTGTTTGCAAGCACATGTGTAGGTGAAGAATAAGAAAAATAAGAGAAACCTTTTGCTCTGGTTGACTGTTCAAACCAAGCAACCTACATCATGTCCCAGCATCTGAAGATTTTTACTATTAAACCAATGATAATCAACCATTCTGGAATGATTTAGGATCAGCACTAAAAGCAAGCTAATGCCACGTAGCATTTTCATGCTGTTCAAATAAATTGATTACTTACCTTTGAGCCTCTTGGACCAGGTGGTCCTTCAGGTCCTGGAAATCCAGGCAAACCTGGCTGTCCTTCCAAGCCTGGGAATCCTCTCTCACCCTACAAAAAAGAAGAGGTGGTGGACAAAAGCACGATAGAAAAAATCAGAAACTGCAATATATCTTTATTATTCTCATCTAGAAGGAGGTGTCCCTGCCCATGCAGGGAGGTTGGCACTGGATGATCTTTAAGGTCCCTTCCAACCCAAACCATTCTGTGATTCCACGACTTCTGTGGGAAGTCATCAAACAGTCAGGTTAAACATCTCACCTGCTTAGCTACAGGAATTCCTAAACATACACACACATTGCCTTTAATTGCACCACTCAAACAGGTTTCATAGGATGCTTATCCAGCACATCTATTTACCAAAATAATTCAATCATCTGATTCTTCTGTGCTGCTTATATACATAGAACTCTTCCCTATTCCTTTAAAAAACATACCTTTATTGTCTACTAAACTTTCCCTGAAAACTCACCTCTGCTGCAATGTCTATAGTGGCTTTCAGAAGGGTGTAGATTACTGCTATAATCTGACTTATTATTTCACAGTTGCAAGACTGTAATTTGTAATATTAAAGCAACTAAGATCCTGGTTGTGCTGTATGCTAAACAGTACAAATATGGAACATAGAGTTCCTGTTGAAAGTATTTACATTCTAAATTAGGTGAGGTAGGCACCAGACAGCAAAGAAAAAAAGGTTTCTTATTCCTTTTACGTCACCTCCTGCTAAAATTGTAAGGTCTCAAGCAGCAGCCATATTTTGCTAAATATTTATGCAATGATTAGCCATGATAGCCCCTCAGTAGTGTAACAAATACCATATACCAGCATATGCTGCCCTCTGACTTGTTACTGTAAGTTACCAATATCACTTACCTGCAGTTTCAGAATATGCATAGCTGCAAATTCATAAAACATTTATTTTTATACCTTGTGTGCCATAGATTCACAAAAATCAGTAAAAACTAAGTTTTCAAATGACACAGAAAAGTTAAGAAATATCAGAATTAATACATCTTTTTGTATATATGTATGTATATATATATATGCATGTATACTATGGCATACTTTTCAACTCTCAAAACAGCTATTTCCTAGAGCTCTGTTACATCAACCAATACATGAAATAGGGATTTTTTCAGCAGTATTCCTTATTATTCTACAGACAGATTTGGTTGGTAGGCAAACATACCCTACTTTTACTGTAGGTCACATATTGCTCTCTTATACAGGATAGACATCTTTTCTCCCCAGTGCAAATGCTGAAATTGCATCCTAAATTGAGGCTACCTTGAGTTGCATAGTCAGGGTCCAGACTGTTTTTGTACACAAAGTGCCAGGCTGTACTTTTCTTCTGGAGCTATACAGCTGGCATGCTACCTCAACTGAAAAGCAAAACCAGAGGAGTCTTACTATCTCCAGGCAGGATATGAAAGGGTTAGTGTGTCCCTGAAGGAGAGAGAATGAGGAATTTGGGAGTGCCTGATAAGGGAAACATAAGACCAAGCCAAACTCTGGAGCAAGCTCTGGCAAGAGCTTCATTTGCACACTAAGGAAACACACCTGAGTACAAGAGGCATGTCAGATGTGTCAGGTGCTAGCTAAGCTACACAGTGTCCACTAATCTCTTATTTGTTCACAGTTCTTCACATTTTTGTTATAGAAAACAATATCTGCAGATGGTTACTAGAAAACACTTTTAGCAGACGGTTGGCCTTGTGTGTGTCAGCTAAGGCTGAAGAACTGTTCACTGAACTGCAACTGCTCTGAGGTCTCCACTCGAAGTAGTCACAATCTGGGAAGCAAAAGCCTTTAAAGTGAAACATATGAAGCCAAACAGTTAAAAAAGAGAAATACAGGAGGCAACAAATGCTGCTAACAAACTGCACTATTGAAACTAAAAAATGAGTATTTTCCAAGCCTACTTTCAAAGTGAGCAGCAACAATGAGAGCTTTGCATGAGGAAACTGTTGCCAGAGCAACTCCCATGGAGTTTACCAGCAAATTACCCCCCCAGGAGTGAACAGATGATTTGAAGGACTCTGCTTGGGAACAGCTGAGGGATTACACCAGGCACTTCCCCGAGGGAAATGTATCAAACTAAGCACAGGCAAGTTGGGTAGGGGGAGAAACCAAGCTGATCCAGCTCCCTGGAACAAAGATGATGTTGGAGGAATTATTTTTGTCTTCTACTTCAATAGTTTATAGAAGAATTTCATAAGCAAGAACAGTTTTCAGACATTGCTTCTGTCTCCAGACTTTTCCTATTGCACACTTTGCATGTGCCATACTGTTTTTGTGAAGTTCAAATACTTCAAGAACAAACTGAAACTGAAAAAAAAAGATTTAGAAATTCTTCCCCAATAATTCAATGCCAAAGAAGGAACTTGTGTCATTGGGGCTATAATGAGATTGAAAGCTATGGGTAGTAAGCCAGTTTTGCTTGCACAGAAAGAACTGAGGAAGTCTGGATACTTTTTGTTTCAGATTAGAAGCTACTAGAGATAAACATAAGCAGGAGAGGCTTGTGTCAATTCAGATCTCATCTCCCAGTCCTGAAAGTACAGGATTGTTTCCACATCACAGTAAAGATGCATCAGCTATAAGCCATCATTTCCATATTGGAAAAGCCTGCCCAGGGAAGTGGTTGAGTCACCATTCCAGGAGGTATTTAAAAGATACATAGATGTGGCACTTAAGGACATGGTTTAGTGGTAGACTCTGCAGCATTAGGTTTGTGGCTGGACTTTTCCAACCTTAATGATTCTCTGATACCCTTGGGGAATGGGTGAGGATTCAGATTCCGATCTCATTTAGTGATAAATCCAGAGTAGCTGGCAAAGCAGTTGCCCTCAGTCAGCTACAGATGTGGCAAAACTGTCAGCTTATAAGCTTGAACATGACTGTTCCTTGGGGGATAGGAATTTAAAAAAAAAGTTTGGGAAACACCCTAAAATTATGCTTTAAACTGCAACAAGATATAGCCAACTAAAAAGGGGTATAGAAAAATTTGGCACAGTTCCATATATTCTAATAATAGTTCACAAGTATTCATAAAATCACAGATAGATGTAGCTTCAAAGCATATACAAGTTATTCACATTTCTGAAACTTCTTTCTGAAATCCAAATATTTATAAATTTATTTTTTGACAGAAACCAGGATAATGGATATTGTATAACTGGGGAGCAGGGAGGAAAAAAAAATAAGAAAGCAAAAAATGTTTGTGAAAGCAGTTGGACAGCCCATTTCAGTGCCTAAATACCTGTAAGAGCCTGGCTGTAACAATGGGGCAAAAGAGGCACAGACTTGCTCCCTGTCCTTGCTATTAAAACAGTGAACAACAGAAAGAGTCTAAAGAAGGTTAACTTTTTGGTAGCTTCTTAAATCAACATACAAATGTCTGTAGTATCATTAAAAGATGTACAGCATGAAAGAAGTGATGGAGAGAGCCATATTATTTACTCTGTTTCTAAATGACAGGGTAAAAATAGCTGTTGCCTCAGATTCTCATACTAGTTAACTAAACTCTTCCTCAACTTGAAGAGCACCTAAGGTAACAGAAGGAGAACTATTGTATGTAATCAAGAACAACACAAACACACCAACCAGTCAGAAGCAGGAGTGTTAAAGACATAGTTTAATGCAATAAAGAAATCTCTTCTGACACAACTTGTATTCTTCAAAATACGTAAAATTTCTTCAGAACACCATCTGAAACTTTTGTAAAACAAAACAGATAGAGTATAATGGTCAGTGGCCATTTGGCAGGGTTGTAAACCTTACAGAACACAGGGCCATAGGGCTGGAGTTCAGGCCAAGATTTACAAAGCACAGACACCAGTCATCATGATTCTTGACAATGTGACTAAAACCTGAGAATTTTTAACTATTTCTTAGAAGCTTGTAGCCAACAGTGAAAAGAAAAGCTGAGCTTGGGCCACATTTGTACTAAATTTTACCATAATAAAGGCAGGAGAAAATTGGGGTCTTGAGGACTTATAGATAATTTTATTCTGAGACTTAGAGCTCCAAGACTGTATAATCAAGGAGTCCAAGAATAAGATATTCTTCTTTTGTGAGGCATATGGATTTCTTGCTTTAACATACAAGGTGTCTGAAAAATACATATCTGAAATGCCCTTGGAGCTCAGATATTACAAGCTGTTCTTGCCAGAATCTGAGGCACCAAGCTTGTAGGTATCTACCACGAACTTGGAATCCAGACAAGTCTTTGAAGTTGCACCTCTTCTGTTGTGATCCAACTCAGTGAACCTGGTACCTTCTGAAGTTCTCCTTTAAAAGTCCATGGATTAATCATATGTAATAAAGAACAATTTCTTAATAATTTTAACTTAATTTGAATTATAGAACCCAAGAGTCCTGCTCATTGAAAACAGCACAATCTATTTGCAGCTATTTTGAGGGGAAACTGCATGTTAAGTACTGTGAAAGAGTTCCTCCCACAGCAAGCTACATGTTTCTATCACAGCTACACAAATAGCTGCAACATAACTTGCATGAAGGAACTGACAAGGCTGAAAACTAACCTAGTTTACAAAGAAACTTGTTTGCAGTGAGATCAGTTCACTGGCAGCTCTGAACACAGCCACACAAGCCCCAGAGGAGAAATAGGAACACCTAGCAATGGGAAGGTATAAAAAAAACTTATTTCAGCAGCAGCTTGCACTACCACTTCAAAGAAAAACCAGAGTAGTTCCCCTCTGAGTGACTGAGGCATTCAGCTTGTTTGTTGTAGCCCTTGGGTCTCAGTCTTCATCAGCTGAAGCAGCTGAGATTCAGTACCACCCTCCTCCTCCCCCCACTCCCTGTCTTTGTAAAACTGATCTTATCAGCATCTTCCAATCTTGTTCTTAGACTAGGTAAAACCAGCCCAATAATCTACATCTTATTGGTTTAGAGATTTCTCCATGTATAGTGTCTATTATGTTTATTTCCTTACCTAGCTTTTAGTTTAAAGCAAGTTTACCTCAAAAGTACCAATATTTATTTTAAAACCAACCATAATCAGTTCCTTAATTGAAAAGCAATTACACACTTCTCTTCCAGCTGAGAAGAGAGAGCAATTCTTACAAACTCCTGTATCTACCATCTCCATAATTTATTTCAGTTTAAATACTTTTACCAGATGCAGTTTGCTGCTGAGCAGCATACTGTAACAGCACACTGGCTCCCAGCTGCAATGAATTTTTTCAGTAATTTCCTCAGTTCTTCTTTTAGACATGTTTGGACATGTTGGGATTTTACAATACCCATTTTATATTTAAATTCAGTGAGGTGGGCCTGAGCAGATGAAGAAAGATTTCAGTGCATTGATTTTGGTCAGCTATTGTACTACAGGCCTTGTCCATCAGTTAACATTCTAGTGATGCTCCAAAGGCCTGATGGCAGAATTCAGCCAGAATCACTGTCAGTGTAGAAAAAGTTAAGTTAGAACTGTGGCTCTCCAAGGCAAGACAAGAAAATATTTTTCCTATTTGTTTGAGTTCAATTTTTAGTACTTCACATGATCTGTTAAGATTTAGATATCCAGAAGGCAATGTTAGGATGTTTAGGGAGAAGGCTACTTTTGAATCTCAGCAGAGCCCAATGTGTTCCTTCTCAGCTGAACAAAGCCACACTTCTCACTTGACTTAATGCAAGTGGACAGCAACTTGGACACAGAAGCTGGCTGGGGGCCAGAAGTGAAACAGTGGAACAGAAGCACAGGGCTCAGTTGAGTGCATTTGACAAAGCTTTTCCTGTCTCCCTGGTACAGAACCAGGTTCTGTAGTTCTACAAGTACAGTGTCACACTCCCAATGGGAGAATCAAAGAGGGGAGATTGTTTAAACAGCTCCTTGTCCAATGCTCTTCATACACCAGTTAGGCAAGGAGCTAGAGTTTGATCCTGGTTCAGAGGTCACCGGAGAAGGAAGCAGAGACACTGAATGTCAAATGCAAAGCAAAAGCCTGAAACTTGTAGCAGCAGTTTACACTTAACTGGAATAATGGTAACATCTTCAAGAAAGCTGGTTTGAAGATAGTACCAGGTTTGAAAACTTAAATATTAAGTAAATGGTACACTGTAGTAGTACAAGATTCTAGAAAAAGATATAAGGATAAAAGCAAACCAGAGAATTTAAGATAAAGCATTATGGATGTCAGTTAGAATGAACTCTTATGGTTCCCCAGAGCTGAACTGCCGAGTCCATCAATCCATCAATAACCATCAATGCATCAATAACTGAATGCTTTGTAATTATAGAGCAACCAAAATAATGAAGTGTGAGCACATACAATCAAACCAGTCCACTGGCAACAGATCATCCTCAAGAAACACAGACTTTGCTTCTCATTGTTCCTTTACATAATGTACATGATGCTCTGCAAACTCATGAAGCAGTGTTTAAAAAACAAAAAAACTTCTGGCATGCCTCAGGATTGTGCTGTTGACCTGAATTTAGGAGGCAAATTAGTTGCAGTTCCCAGATTTCAAAGAGAATCTTCCATTCTAAGGATAGAAACTTGCCTCATATCTGTTTAATAAGTGGGATCTCAGACATACACACACCCCCCTTTCCCCTAAGAAGGGTCATACATACATACAAAAAAACCCAACAAAACAAACCAAAACAACAACAACAAAAAATAGTCAAGACAGCAAGACAGAAAGCTGTCTTACCACAGGTGAAGCTCTGTTTGACTTTGTTTTTTAGTGTTTTCAAAATTTTATTAAAGGATTACATTTTGATCAATTTGCAACCCCCATAAAATTTTCCAGGAAGATACGGAATCATTATAAAAATTTGGTCTGATTTACTGGAGCTTTATTCCCCCCCATCTGCTTCCTTTTCACAAAAGGTTATCAAAAATCTCACCCTTCTACTCAGGACTTGGTAGAATTTACTGCAGAAAAGGCCAACAGAGGTTAGAAACTAAAGGTGCAAGTTTTCCTTAACAATTGGCTAGGATAGCCTGGAGGAGTGGAAATAGAATGACATTTGAGAGCTTGATCTTGAGCAAAGCTCATATGATCCAGTTGACTTTATTTAGACAAAAAAACCCACCTGCTGTCCCCCCAGAAAAATATTCTTTATCAGAGAAATGTGATTATCTCAATTTTATTTAGTGACACTGAAGGACTAGAATGTGTCTAGGTCTTTGCATGGCTAACAGTAGTATAAAGAGAAAGCTGAATCACTGGGAGAAAATTATTTTACTTAGAAAGCCAGAAGATTTAATTCTAGTTTTTCCTTATACACACTAGCCAGACAACATCCATTTGCTTACTGGCTACAATTAGTTTAAAAAAAAATAATATATATATATATATATCTCAACCTGTAATTACAGAAAGTTCTCCAAAGCTGTACCTGCTACAGCTGTACTGGGATGAGCTTGTAATCAGGGGCATGCTGTTCTTCACTAGGTATGTAAACTGGTAGTACACTTGATGAACTGAAAGCAAGTAGATGCCAAGGAATGACCTCATTTTTCTGAAGCTATCTGGATGGCAGGTGTGGCATCAAGAATTAATCTGAATTTTGGAAATCTGCCTTATTAACCCCAGCCAACAGTAAAATTCTGTGTCAGCACATTCTGGTGCCAATGCAGTGACTGATTGTTTTGCATTAGCTGTGTTAATTTGAGGTTACATTTATGGAGTATCAAAAATTACCTTTGAAATGTGTCAGAAATTAGTCTAGAGCACTGAAGCCCTTCTAGAACCTTGTTAAGATAGAGTAAATGTTTTGATAAGATAGGCTTATCAAACTCTTTGTTATCAGTTCACATCTTTAAGAAGACCCCCATTGTATCTCAAGCAAACTGTTTACAAGACTAAGAGTTGAAGAGTTCCAAAGCAGCCTCTCCCCCTTGCAGTGGTCACATCACATCCATTCCCTGTGAAAACAGCAGCTACATGGGAACTATTTGAATAGAATATACATACAAATAAGGTCCCACCTTTGAGTAAAGGAACAAGTCAGGTGAGTTTAGTTACATTGCATTGTAACAAAAACAAAAAAACAACAACAAAAGCTGGGCACCTGCTGTTTCTTCAAAGGAAAAAGATGTAAAACAATTAAGAAATAATGGTTATAGAAACATTGCACAGATACTGAACTCAGGCAGTGAGACTGGAAGTTAAAGCTGCAGGGAAACAGGAAAGCTTGGAGTTGTCAACATGCATCTCCCAGCCTTAGGACACCATTTGGGTAGCCCAAACCAGGCTGTTGCACTGAATGAACCAGACAGAGCTGGTTTTTGGATAGGGATTATTTCTTGCTCTTCTTAATCAAAACATGCTTGGCCACTAACTAGCTGCTTCCATGGCTGACAGCAATGAATGTTGGGAAAGCTGCATCTGAACCGTGTTCCTCCCATAGTCCAGGTGAGTATGCAGACAGCAACAGCAATTATTTCAGTATACAGCTATCCAAGTCACAAGGTAAGAAACAGTAAAAGTTCAGAGCACATCAGTGAGCATCAGCTACTTCTGAGCAATGCAAGGAAAGGGGGAAAGCAACCCACACAAGTTTTAAATTCCCACTGCAGCATTACTAACAGTCATTACCATACAATACACACCTTAGCTTGTCTATACTGTCTAGCTAGTAAATAGGAATTCTTCCTGTTTTACTAGAAGTTGTATATTTCTGGTTTTTAGTCCCACATAGCTGGAGAAATTTGTGCTGTCATTCCCCATTCTTGAGAAAATAAGTGTGAAATTCTGGACAAGCCAATTTAACTCAATACCTGAAGATGGTATAAAAGTTCTTATCTTTGGTGCATATTCACAGTTCAGTCAAAGAAAATAACACACATGCAAGAAATAAAAGTTATCATAAAGAATCTTTAGTTCTCTGCAGTTGGCACATGGCTCAGTGGCTTGTGTTGGTCTGTCAGTAAAAAGGAAAGATTTACCTTTTCACCTTTTACTCCACTGCAATCACATTTGGATAAAGATGTGCATCCATGGCAAGCCTTTAAAGACAAAGAAAAAAACAGATGATTGTAATCAGTACAAGTCTTTAATACCATTACAAAAGCTAGTCTAAAATGTGAGCCTACAAAGTTGGTCATGTAGCCATTACACTTGTGTTCAAAGTAGATACACAGTTCAATATGCTACCGATGCTAGCATGCAAATGTATTCAAGTTTCCCGAAAAATTTTAGACTTTTACATTTATGCGGGGACATTGCTGATTCTAGAGCAAGGTACAAGCCAACAACTACGGCCAAACGGCCAGGACTTCAATAGAACAGGCACTCCTTCACACTGAGTCCAATTACATTTCTCACCAGTAGGTGTCAGGTTTTGCACAAGAGTTTCACCAAGCCTGAAGCTTTCGAGAGAATTTGTGATAGTTACTGGAAAAATACTACACGGTTAATTCTTTCCTCCACAGTTATTGAGTTATTTTTAAAAAACCTAGATGCATCTATCTGCATTCATACTACATTACAAAGTATGACAATACAGCTACAACAGCCCATAACATATGGAGAGAGACAATCAAGGGGTCAGAGAAGGGAGATGTGGAAGTTTGATTCATGAAGAAAATCCAAGTCAGGTAATTTTTCCATACCACATTTACCTAGCTTATGTTCTCTCCCCTCCACTACAACATGGGATACTCATCAGAGCTTCATGTTGATTTCAGAGATGATCAGATGTGTTTACAAAAGTGAGATTTTTAATTTTTGTAGAATGCCTCTGCATAATATACATGGTCATCAACTTTCAAACCTCTTTATAGTCAAAACCCATTACCCACATTAGAAGATACACTACCTGAAATACTTAAGGTATTAACTTGTTCTGAGAACAGGTGCAGCATTCCAATAAAAAATACAGCACATACTTTAAAAGTTTGAAAAGCTGAGCATTTAGGGACCTTCCCCCCAAGTAATCTAGAGAGAACATTATGTACAAGTTTTCAGTCAGGCAGGAAACCAGCTGGTGTGTCAGATCTGAAGTACACCCACACTTGAATTCTAGTCTTCATTATCACAGAAGCATTTTAGAGACATGACCCATCACCTACCTGGCATTAAGAATGCCTGAATGAGGCACCAGACTGAAAATGCAGAAGTGCCTTAATTCACCTGGAGCTAAACAAACATGGGATTGACTAAAGCATCATGTAGCAAAAGGCAGAGCTTTTGAGTTTTTAAGTAAAGCAATAGTGCTATCTGACATGACCAGGACATCTCTCCAAACCTTCCATTTGGCTTTTGTAATTAATTTGTTGACTTAAATGTTCAAAACCCCCTCAGCATTCTTGGTTAGCAGTGGCTTATTAAGCTATTGCCTCAAGTGAAATTGAACATTACTAACCAGTTCAGGATTTCAAAGATCAGACTGGACACATCCTTGTGTAACCTG
Organism: Calypte anna; assembly: GCF_003957555.1. Taxonomy (NCBI): domain Eukaryota; kingdom Metazoa; phylum Chordata; class Aves; order Apodiformes; family Trochilidae; genus Calypte; species Calypte anna. The sequence goes on along the minus strand of NC_044247.1, from coordinate 15,231,568 downwards.
ACCTGACCTCACAGCTGACCTGGTTCGGAGCAGGTTGCTTGGTGCCCTCCTGATGTTCCCCTTCAACCTAAGTTATCCTATGAATTTGGTATCAGATCCTTTTCACTTTCAGAAGTGGATTTAAAGGCTACTAATAAAAAAAATTTAAAAAGCAACTTTCTTGTGAACCAGTTTTAGGATTAATTTCGTTAACAAAGCTTCATTTAAAAGGGATTAACCTTAGCTACATGCAATATTCCCCTGCCTCACAGCACAAACCCAACACAAAGAAACAGCAAGTTAGGCAGCTCACCGGGCAGCAGCCCTTGGTTCTTACTGCATGTGAGAGCTGCATGAAGGTCTCTGCTGCCCCCAAGAGGCAGGGGGAGGAAAAACAAAGTCTATCAGTACCAAAACGTGCACAGGGATAAACACACGCAGGCTAAAACAGGACACGGACAGAAAGCATGATCAAGATTCTACTCATCATATGAAGGATTTATTTAGGTTATGGAATAGAAGAAGCTGGTTTAGTCTCCTCACAGCTTCCAGAGAACGTTTCTTATGGAAATTTCTTGTTTTCAGGCACATGAGAACTGCTGGGGTGGACAGGGAGAAAGGGAAGATTAAGGGTGAAAAGATGGTTATGTTGTGCCTACAGAAAACAAGTAAGTTACATGCAATTTTGTGAAGGTGAGAAACAAGAACCTGTCCTGCATAGGGTGGTGTTAAATAATGGCAATTTGGTGCTGAATGGCTGTGTCCTTCCCAACACTGTGGCATTAGAAAAAAGCAACCTTTTAGGATGATTGAATCTTCCTGTACAAGTTTTTTGAAGAAAGTGACCCTCAGTTTTCTATTTGTCTTTTAAAGAAAAAGTGTTTTGATTTAATCAATAGGATTTGTTAGGCTTTTTAAAAATGTGTAACTGTCTTCCAAAGTAATTTATATATTCAGGCTGGGTTCCTTACACTTTGAGTAGCCTCTTTATATATATGTATATATGGTATACATCAACTTGTCTTGAAGAATCAGGTGAACTCACTGAATGCTTTGACAGATGGTTTTGGATTTCCAGTTCAGATTCATTACTTGGAAAGGAAACATGGTCTTTCCCAGACAGCAGTGAAAGGAAGCTAGAAGTAGTCTGTATATCCACTGTAATCAAATGGTAGTAATTTTTGGCTTAAATCCTGGGAAGACCTATTCACCCACAAGCTTATCAAAAAGTATTCCTTCAGCAGTCACTTATCTTCCTGTACAAAAGCTGTGTTAGGCAGATTGTGTTTCTTATTTGCATTAACTTCTATTCCCACCAAACTGTGTTTTTTCTTTTTAAACTGAACAGTTTGAGTAGAAAAAGCCCTGAGAATTTGTACTATATGGAGATCAATTCATGCCACTTATGGGTTATATTGCAGCACAGCATGAAAACATAAAGTAAAACATGTTGGCACAGCAAAAGAAAGAAAAGAAAAAAGCTTAATGACCTATTCTAACTGAAAACTTTTTTTGTTTAGACTTTTCAATAATCTCAAGGCCTTTTTTAGCTTGGGAAAACAAGCATGAAAATTGTGCTACAGGAGAATGCATACTGCATAACAAGCCACTACAAGTTTGAAAGCTGCTCAGTAACCATGAGCTAGAGATTTCTGATGTCATGAATTTAATTCTTTATCTCATACAAATGCTTAGAAAATTCAGATTCCACACTATGCTTGGAATTTTTCCAGCACATGAGCACTGTTATCTACACTTCAATCAAATAATGAAAAATCATACAATGACCACAACCTTTCAAACATAGAGAAACCTAGATTAAGAGCAAGACTTAGATGACTGATCACTAGTTTACCCTTCGTAAAAGCTTTGCCATTGAAAATTACTTACTGGATTTTCAGATGTGAAAAATTAAATTACTCCAAACCTCAGTGGAACTCCAAGTTATACTTGGTACATTTGTTACACATTAGAGCACTGAACAAGTCACCTGCCTTGTATTAGGCAGCCAGAAGCCTTCCATACTAGGTCATTTATTAGCTCTGGCCAGTAGGACACATCTTATGCACCAGAAAAGACAAAAAATTAATAGTAACCATTATGGTTTGATCATAAGGAGCTGGTCTCAATCTCCATCCCTATTAAAATCCTTCAGTTTCTCAACTATATGAAGATGAGTAAGGAATCAAGGCATTTCAAGAAAAAGACTGAAACTGCTCAGGTTTTCTTTTTACCTACTGCATTCCTGTTGCCTTCCCACCACATATGTGTAAAGACCAACTATCATTGCCTTTGCTGTGACTTTTGCATGGCAAGACACAATCAAGGGCTCTAATTACTTTATTTGAGTTTAGCTAATCCTTTCATTGGATTTTCCTGACAGCTTCTACTCCATTGAATCCATGTGTGGAGAGGGAGTTCTTTTCATTAGTATATAAAAGGAAGAATGGTATTGGTTTACTAGTCAAAGGATAACTCTTCCAGAACAAGCTCAGTCTTTTGTGTCTTACATGGACTAAAGAAAACTGCTTTATGTCAGAATGGGTTGGTTGGGGGTTTTTTTTGTTTGTTTTTCAGTTTGAAGAAAAAAGTACACATTTGAAATCAAAGTCACTTCTTACTCTTGGCCACTGGTTTGTTACAGACAGCTCAAGGAAATGAATAAGCAACTTGTCCTCAGAATTTGTTTTGGCTAGAAGCCTGCCTTACGTATTAAGCGTGTTCCCCTCCTTCCTCATCAAGCCTAGAGATGTCAGTTACAAGGCAATGTCAGCATGTCCCCTCCCCACCCCAGAGCTGCAACTCACAACAGTGTTGGACAAAATATTTCTAAAAACCACCAGGTAGAGGAATGCTATTCCTGGAGAGAAGAGCAACCTGTGACTTCCTAAAACTGAAGGCAAAAGAAAACCTCTTATTAATTTGCTAACAGTAATCGATAAAGGTTACAGAGAGCTGATTAGTGGCTTCATGTAGGTTTGCCTGACTTCATATTTTAATCTCTCAGAATCAAAGTAACACAGCACAATTTAATCAAAACATTAGCTTCTGAACGGAAAGATTTATATGTGAAAATTGACTGAGAGGCAATTTACCATTGCATGCATGCAGCTACAGAGAAACTAAAGAGTGAATTGTGTGCAGGTAGGGAAGGGCATAGGAAACACCTAAAAATCCAGAATGAAGTATGCATTAATACTTAAATAATGTATATGTACTTAAATGTATAGCAGTTTAACAATATTTTAATACTCTCTTCATGTGAAAGGTTAGAGGAATGGGAAGGGAACCCAGTGCTCAAAATTTAAAAATTAGAAAGTAATGAAGTGGTGCAACTTTTTACAGAAGCATGGTAGGTGAATCAATAAGGTGCCTTTGCATACTGTAAGAAGAGTTCTGACATGACCCAGTTGCTCACAAATGAATGCTCAGTCCTGATATCAGAGTTAGATAAGAGACAGAAGCATGAAACAGTCCAAACATTTACAGGCTACCCAATTTCTTTACTCCAACATCTTCATGATATATTATTTTACCATGAAATGAGAATATTGTTTGATAACCCCTCATTTCTAGAAGAGGGCAGCAGCATTACTGAGCCTACCTAGCCATGCAGTTTGTAGTGACAGACTACACACTGTTCTTGACAGCTCAGTTCCGGTGGCAGCAAGAGGTCAAGTAAGAGTCAAAAACTGATTTTGTACAGCCACTGGTTTTAAATGCTGGTGTCTCCTCTAACATATTGAGACTTCTTCAGAGATTTAAATGGCCACAAAGCTTCACCACACCACATCTTCTGGGATTAACATGCACAGACACACACCAGCTTCATGTCACCCTGAAGGGAACCAGGCAGTTATTTGACAACACAACATGGAAAGCTACCTCATCAGGTGAGAAAGGTTCCCTCCAGCAGGGAAGGGATGCACAGAAATCACTGAAATAAATTCTGCCCAGGAGAAGGTGGCCAGAATTCCAAAGCAAATTTAAAACTCTGCAACACACTGATCACATAGGACCATAACTGAACTGTGGAACAATACTTCACAGTTTGAGAGGGAGGAGAGCAAGTGGCAAAGGCCTGAAAAAATGTTAATATGCACTCAAGCTGCACTATATAGAAATTGCTGTCTGTACCCTAGGAGGAAGAACACAGTACTCTTTCTGCTCTAACCATGCAGATGTCTCAAATTCAACAATGCATACATCTGTTTATGATGGAAAAGAAATTCAGACTTTGCATTTGAAGCAGACAAAGATTAGGCTTTATTTTGGTGGTGGTCCTGAAGAATATACTCACATTTATTAGCTTGCTGAGATCTGTGAAACAAAACACCTGCAGAGTTATCTAGCTAAGGATTTACTACTCACCCAGGTCAAAGACTTCACCATTTATCTTAAGGAAGTTGAGTTTCCTTTCACTTGCCTGGACATGAATATAGCCAAGAAAAAAAAGGTTTTGTGGGAATTTGACAACCAGAGTTAAAGCTGCTATTGTGAGTTCTAATTATGATTTCATGTACATGCTCTTTAGGCTTAACAAGAGTACATCTGCAGATAACAGTTTATTACTCAAATATCTATGTGAAGTCAACTATGGCAGAAAAGCCACCACAGCTCCATAATTCAAGTAGCCATTACTTTCTCACAGATTTATAAGCAGTAAAAGTTCTAAAGCAGAATCTGAGTTAAAAGATTACTACATACCCTCATAAGTAATCATTTCCCTTAATTCACCTCACTAAATTTACTCAAAGATACTAAAACAAAGTTTCATGGTATAAAATGTAAGAGTCAAAACATGTTTGCAGAAGTTCTTGACCAGCTTTTTTTTTTTTTTTTTTAAGAAAGGGAACTCCTGACATGTAATTTAACCTGTTACACCTTAAGGCACTATCTTTCTTTGAAGTCTGCACAATACAAGATCTGTTCAGACTTGTAGAGGAAGCTCTTAGCTGTAGTAGCCACAGCTCTTGGCCACTGTAAATGAGAGAAGTTAAAAACCAAATCTGAGACACCTGATGTACAACCTTTTTCCTCTTGAAGGCCAGCACCAGGTTATTTCCTATTTAGATATATGAATAGCTTATACTGTAGTAGTAACACTAAATGTAACTAAAACCCACTGCATCTAGTTAATACATCTCAGGCAAATGTTTTGATTATAAGGAAAGTTTATGGGCCAGTAAATTTTCTCTTAGAACATAGTTACTATGATTTGGTAGCAATCAAATGACTGCAACTTAAAACAAACAAACAAAAAACCACAAAACACACACACACAAGAAACCCCTCAGCAACCAAACAAAACCCTCAAGAAAAAAACTCACAAAAAAACCAAACAAAAAACCCACAAAACCCCCCAACCAAACAAAAAACATGAGAATCTTAGCATAACTACCTTCAGAAAATGCAAAATGTGAAGCAAGTATGTCTATGTTAAAAACACTGTACCACAAGAAAGAGGTGAACTTTTTTTTAAAAGAATTCATTTTTTCTGCCTGTATTTTGTACCACAATGAATTTTACTGCTTTAAACTGAACCAATTACAGCTTTTTAACAGTTTTCTGTAAAGGCTATTGCACAGCAGCTTCTGGCTAAAATGAAGGCAATAATAGCAGAAGATCTTTCCTTAGACCAGCTGATATAGCATAACTACAGACAATTTTTTAGATTCGGTCTCTTTACAGAATTAATGCCCTAAAGCTCATTTACCTTTCATCCCCAAACTGCAATTACCTGCCCATAAAGATTTCTCCCTATAAACCTAGAAACAACACAATGAACGATTTCCCTCTGCTTCCTGGAAACTCTTAAGAAAAGTTCAGAGTTAAGATCTACAGAAGCACTCATCTATCGATTTTGGTTGAGTGACCTGCCATGCAGCAGCTGCACACACACAAAAAAAAACAATTGGCAAACCAGAGTAGTAGGAGGGCAGCCTATTCAGATGCCTGAACTGCTGATCAGTTTCTAGAAACAGGAAAAAATGGTAAGAACTCATCCTTAGCAAGCCCCCAAGAGGCTGCAGGTCAGCAGGAAAAAGCTTACACAGAAACAGTTTAATCTCCCCTAAGTTAGGGATTCCTACATCTCTTTTTTTAACAACTAAAGAGAGCAACAAGTAAACACACACAGATATTATCCCTCTAGAGCAGGGGGTATTGCAGCCTGACAGAGTCTTTCTGTATCCGAGTTCTGAACCAGAAGACAATGTGCAGGAGCCCAATTGTGCATCCAGTCAACTTCCCTGCTACCCCTGTTCCTCTCTTGCTCCTTAGCTGGCTTTAAGAGGGGGAAAACAGAGACATGAAGAAACTTTAAGCAGGAAGTACAAGGAACAGACCTTGAAACCCTCAGTAGCTAATTCTCATTTTCTACAAAGCCTTCCATCTTCAAAAATTGTTGCCACTCTGCTTTAATGAGTGCTGCAGTCTTGCCCTCAATCATAGGCAAGGAAAATGACATGGGCATTTCTCACCACTTCTGAACACTCTTACAGTTCTGTGGCCTGTTAGTCTTAACAAGACTAAGAATGGGCTTCAGTGTAGTACATTTTACTGCATGGGACACACAGAAAGCAAAATAATCAAGTCAAGCTCCATTGCCCTTGGCACAAGCATTTCAAAGCTAAACTTGAAGAGACCTTGGAAGCCAAATACTTCTGTCCTAATGAACACAAATTTCAAGACAGCTCCACACCACGCTGTATGAATTTGCACAAATTTCCTTCAATAGCAACTCAGCTTGAGCATCTTGAGAAGCATCGGTTTAGATTTGGCAACTAAACCTCCTAATAAACAGTGCAAGAAAGAGCACTAAAGACAGATCGTAAACTACCAGGTGGTCTTCTACTCCACTTTGCCTCCAAGTTCCTGAGCTGACAGATGCCAGATACCACACTTCCCTCTTCAGTGGGCAGCACAGCACCTGCAGGAATCCAACCTATCCTCCAGCTTTCACACAGACCATAAACAAACTCCTCAAGTACACAGAGAAATGGTTTGTTTTAAACATGCCTTCATCTATACCTGTCCAGTTACACATTTCTGCAACTAACACTTGCACTGAGACACGAGCATTAGGTACCTAGCCTTCAGTCAGTGGCAGCATACAGTAAGCCACTTGGCTTTCCAGGAAGTCTCAGTTTTACTTGAATTTTACACACAAGACTCTAATCACAAGCCTCTTGAGGCTTCCTGATTTTTTCCAGCTGCAAATAAGAAGTGCCATATGGTACTCATTACAGGTTAAGATTTACTAGTCATTTAGGACCTTTCCCATGTGACAGGTGTTAGATGTTTCCACTTTCCATAACCACATCCAAATGTAACACAGACCTGTCACCTAGGCTTGTAAGCCTCAGATACACTTGCAAGCCATGTATTATACAGTCATAACACCACACATTCTGGCAGTCTCTTTTTAATCTTTTCCTAGTTAAGGAAATGGAATAAAGACACAGGCTCCAGATTATTTTCCCAGAAAGTGTCCTGTTATTCTCCTTCATCCATATAATACACAACAAAGGAAGCTTCAATTCCTGAGTGCTGTTAATGGATGTCATTCATTTGTCCCTGACAACTGCACCTTCTTGTGTCAAGTGCATGAGGTGGACCACACAAGAAAAGGTATCTACTTCTTCCTCTGAGAAAGAAGAGACAAAATAGGACAGCATTTCAGATTAATCCAACCCTGCTGTGGTCTTTTTTGAAATTTGGGAACTACTAAATTAATACCTAAGATTAAGCAACTATACACAGTAAAAAGAATAGAGGCTTTGCAGAGAGATATCACATTGAGATGTTATCTGAAGAAGCACACACCCTCTTAACTGTCAGAACAAGACTGAACTCACTTAAGGCTTGGTGGGTGTCTGGGGGATTTTTTGTGGTGCTGGTGGTGATTATCAACTCCCTTCTCCCTCAGTTCTTGGACCAAGTATCATAGCTCCAAGGTTCTTGTAGTTAAAGTTGTTTTATCATTTGTTTATGCCAATAGCATCAGAATAGTCTGTGTGCATATTTTAATACCTGGAGATAGCACTCTGGGCAGTTCTTTTTCTGTATTGCTCAATATTAATATAAAAGCTCCAGCCTTCAGTAATCAAAGTCAAAAAAGTAAGTGGCACTGAAGAGGACCAAGTTAAATAAAGAAGCAACGAAAACACAGCAATTGTCTTGCAAGTCCTGCAAGTCAGAGGCACCTCCTAAAGGAGAGCATCAGGATGTGCTGAGTTGGGAGGCTTTTTTCTTCTTTTAGCCACATGAACTCAGAAATCCCTATAACTGATAAAATGGGATAGATAGTAGGAGATGCCTGTCAGGAAGTCACATGCTTAACTTGAGCAGATAAAGAGGAGCCCTCAGTCTGTTGAACTTATTTCCTAATGCACTGGCTATGTGCTAGCAATTGCTCCGTCTTACAACAACTGTTACTTCAAAGGAAGTGCATGGTAACAAGGTGCACCTTGCTACAAAAAGAGACCTTATAGAGATACAGAAGATGGCAACAGTAATTTCCCACCAACTGCTCCACAGAGACAAAGTAAAACAGAGCCTAAATGTATAGTATTGTCTTTAAAATGTTGGAAGACAGCTTCAGGCTAGTGCTAATAGATCACTTTACAGAACATAAATCTTAGAATTAGAAAACCCAAACTTGATTAGAAGAAATAGATTTCCTTCCCTTATACTAGAGAAATTACACCTAGAGCCTATACATCACCTTACCCCAACAATCCTTACATTTGGTTTGCAGTGACCATCACTAAATAGAATGCCTGCCCTGGAAATTAAGTTCCACTTATCAGAAACTTACTACATTACACAAAATTTTGAATACATGCCAAAGAACTAGCTAAAAGGACCACAGATACATTCTTTACAGAAAACACACACATACAAGTTGGTTTTTGACTATTAACGTATCAGTAGTAGGAAAAGAAAAATAAGTTTGATCAGTGCCAGAGGAAGAGGGTACAGAGGGAAAGGAAGTGAACTTGATATGTTTTTTTCCAAACAGAAGCTGATGTGCAAACCTTTAGAATAATTTTGACTGTGTTTTATATCTTTTGACCACCTGGACCATAAAATTTGAATTTTAACAAACAGTCACAATGCTGTGTAAATAGTTGAGTACTATTTGTTTTGGGGATGAAGCCTTCAGCAGCAGCATTAAGCTTCACTTTGCTCTGACACACGTCAGTTTAGTTATTGCTTCCTCCAACAATTGATGTGATTAACTTCATTAACTGTCATTAACTTCATTCCCTGACCAAGTCTGAGAATATCAGTAAACTGTCTTCCTTGCAACACTGTACTAAAATACTGTAATTTATAAGTGGGAGTAGGCAAGGAAAGAGCACAGATGATTGCAACACCCTAGCACAATAATTCAAGTGAGGAGATCTATTCAGGAAAATAGCCCTCAGGTATTACAGTCTGAAGCTTGGCAAGAGGAAGGAACATCCCCTGGCATTTGTACACATTCCAAAACAGAATGTCACTTTCTCTAAGGGAAAGTATTCCCCGAGGCATCCTGGTTTAGGGAGTACAGCAACTCCCGCCAGTGTTATTTGGAGCTGAACATTTGCCAAGGAAATATTCTGCTGCAAATTTGTGATATATGCTCTGAACCCCACAATAACCAGTAGGTTAATTACAAGCATAAATTATGGAGTATTTCCATGAAGTTTTAAAACTGTATTCCTACAGCAAGCAAGGTTTGGGATAGAAGATACTGTTGAAATGTCCTACTAGACTGAAACTATCTGAAGTACAAATAGAGAACCTGAAAGTCAGCTCTGCTTTGAGCAAGAGGTCACCTCATCTGGCCTCCAGAGTAGGAGGATTATACTTCCAGCCTAGGTTTTCCAAGATGCTACAACAGACAAGATTGGAATTTTAGCAGTTTTTAATTTCTCTACACTTAATTTCTCTACAATTTTAAGTTCTCTACACTTAAGTATTCAGAGAGTTAAATCCAAAAATGGTTTTCCAATGGGTTAGCTGTGGCTGTGGCTGCCCAAAGCTGCTCTATTACTCCCCCTCCTCAGCTGGACAGGGGAGAGAAAATATAACAAAAGCCTCAAAGGTCATGAGAAGAGCAGGCAGATCACTCTCCCATTACAGTCACAGGCAAAAAAGGTGCCACTCAAGGAAATTAGTTTAGGGTAAAAGTCAGCATACCATAGGGAGAAATGAAAACAAACCTTAAAAACACCTTCCTTCTTTCTGGGCTCAGCTTTACTCCCAATTTCTCTACCTCTTCTCTTCCTCGTACCTCCAGCAGCGCAGAGGGGCAGGGAATGGGGGTCATGGTCACTGCATTACACATTGTCTCTGCTGCTCCTTTCTCCTCACACTCTTCAGCTTTAGTATACATCCTCCCCATAGCTGTCCTTCAGGAATGGACTGCTCCAACATGAGTCCCACTCAAGAGCACAAGTCCTGCCAGCAAACTTGTTCCTACACAGGCTCTCCACGGCTCCCAGCCTCCTTCAGACACAGACATCTGCTCTGCTGTGGTGGATGACTGCAGGTGGATATCTGGTGTGCCACAGAACACCACGGGCTGCAGCAGGACAGCCTGCCTCACCATGGTCTTCACCATGGGCTGCAGGGGAATCTCTGCTCCAGAGCCTGAAGCACGTCCTCTCCCTCACCTCCTTCACAGACCTTGGTGTCTGCAGATTCGTTCCTTTCACATATTCTCACTTCTCTCTCCCAGCTGCCATTGCACAGCAGGTTCCATCCCCTTCCTTCTCCAGTCCCCCTCCCCTGTTAAACATGTTATCCCAGAGGTGCTCCCACTGTCACTCGTGCTCAGTCTTTGCCCATAGTGGGTTTGTTTTGGAGCCAGCTGCCACTGGCTCCATCACACACAGAGAAAGCTTCTGGCATCTTCTCACAGAAGCCACCCCTGCAGCCCCCCTGAACCAGCACCTTCCCATTCAAACCCAATATTTTCCTGTGCTTGCTACCTCCAGTCAAGCAAAGGAGAAGACTGTAAAGTTACTAAAAGTCACCAGCTCTGCAAAGCTGAATGGAATGCAGAATCAGTACTGAAAGATGTGCCAAGGTACAACTGTAGCTCACATTTCAGATATCTAGTATAGTAAAAAATGAAACTCTAAATAAAATGCTCAGTCTGAAGCAGGGAGCCAAATTTTGTCCAGAGATAATTTTAAATATACACACTGGACGGTTTTCTTCTCCCAGGAAACAGCAAGCCAACACTGAGGCAAGTAACTGAAGCTTCTTAGGCAGCATATTATGATGACCACTGGAAACTGCTGTTCAAATGCATCAAAATCTTGCATGACTGAATATCTTTATTCCATGCTTAATTATCAGTTCATAATAATTAGCATTCAGAAATACCTCTTTACACTTTTCACACACACCATCTGTTTTTGGCCTCTGAACCCCTTTAGCAACCAGAACTAACACAGTATTATTTCTTTTCAGGATTGGTGTTTCATAACCTAAAAGTTTGTTTCTGGTACACTCCTGAGCAACACCAAAAAAACCAAAGGGCTTCCTTGGTAATTTAAATAATCTTCTACCAAATCAAACTCCTTCCTGCCATTAAGGAAAAAAAAAAAAAAAAAAAAAAAAAAGGCAATGAAGACATTTACAATGAAATTTAGGACAATATATTACCAGTAATCCATCTTCTTATTGATGGTAATCAACTTAGCCTGCATGTTGAGAGAAAAAAAACAAACAAAAAACCCACTATCATTGCCATGCTGTCCCTCCAGAGTTACTTCTGTAGTATATTAGCAATTTCACATTCTTCAAAGAGGCTTGCATGTTATTCTCACACTTAGGTGCAGTATGCTGATGTTCTAAAAATACACATGTTCTGAGCATGACTAGACCTGTCAACAAGCATTTTCTCACTCAAGCCTAAAGTTAAGGAATTTTCGAGGTTCACTTAGGATACAAAAATTCATACTTTAGATGTAGATGTTTTAACACTTTCTTACTACTATTTTTTGAAGAGTTTGAAAGCTTTTAGAAAAGAAAAAGATACTTAAGGGGGTTTTTGTGCATGTACACACGTGTGGAGGGATGTCACCAATTCTATTGCCAAGAAGTTTCCATAAGCATTTTGGATCAGAAATGTAATGACACTACACATACCCTTTAACTTCATCAAAAAGGTAGAAAAAACCCACCCACACAAATATAAACTTCTGTATGATGCTTTCACTGTTTGCCTGGGCAGACTTCTAGAGATTTTCATAGCAACACTTTCCTCATTAAGAAACAATTAAATGAATGCTGCAAGTTAAGCTGACTATGCAAGCAAAACGTGCTTCAGCCTTGCAACTTCTCATCCTCAGTTGATTTCCTCCTTTTGTTTTAAAATTATCACTTATGAATTAAAAAGTAATGATTCTACCAAAATATCAATATTTTGTCCTCATGTCTTACTGAAAATACAACTGGATGAAAAGAGATGCGAGGAACCAAACAAATTCTCATTTTTCAGGCAAGTGAAGAAGCCTCTTTTCCTTTCTGAGCACATTTGCTCTTTAAGGTTCAATATATAAGAAAATTGTTCTTAAACTAATTCGGAATAAGTTTTTTCTGATTAACTTAATTTATATAGTCTGAATGACAGGTAGAAGTTTCTTTGCCTTTCAGAAACAATGGCTTCTGCTGTCATTTGGCATAACAGGTTGGTTCATAGTAAGCTGACTCAAGAAAAGTCTCTGCCCCATAAAAAGGATTATTTTTAAAAGGTTTTGAAACCGAGTGCATAAGCTCCTTCACCTACTGAAGTGCCAATGGCCTTTCTTGTCAGAAAATCAAATTTTCTAGGAGCTGAAGGCTTGCCTAGCCTTGTCTGCAGGTCACGTTAGTTTTCATTGCTTTAAGTAAAGTCATTTAATTGTGTTTTTTAATAATTGCTACTTTAATTCAAGGTGTAGAAAAAGTGCAGTTCATGTCTCAGGGTGGTCATTTTCTTCCTCCCTCTTGGACACCTGCAGGATTTAAGTGCAAAACAAGAAAGGTTTTCTTCTGGAGTTATAATGCCAGATTTAGTAGACAGACTCATGCTAGAGAGCCTCTTATGCAGGAGTTGTCAGTGTTTCTTCCTTAGTGAAGGAACATTAGCCTTCATTGCTAACAAGGAGAAGCCAAAAAATAAAATAAAGCTGTTGAATTAATGGTTGCTTAAGTTTGACAGCTTTATGCAATAACTAATGCTCACTATATTTTCACACAGAATCCAGGAGTTAGGAAGGCTGGGCACCAGAATGGACAGTATAAAATTACCTTTTCTGAATATACTGTAAATTTCTGGCACTTTTCAGAATACTGGAGAAATGCTAAGAAATCTTGTACATATCAAAATAATCATGCTTTATCTCCCTAGCTTGATAAAGAAATATGAAAAGACAAGATGATGCAACTACTACAGTAGAGAGGGAATGAGATCAAAGTCTTAATTTCATACCTGTGAAATATTTTAACATGAACCAGAGATTTCTGCCATACTCACTTCCTTCTAGAGAAGGGGTGTCTGCCTCATATACAAATTTCAGCTGCAACTAAGAGTTGTAAAAGTCTGGTTTGTAGAAACATCCCAATACCCTAGGAAGCAGTACACTGTAAACATCTCTCTCTAAATTGATGGTGTGGTTTAAAACCAAGATTTACACTGATAACAACTAGAGCCAGTTCTATAATAAACACATTTTCAAGGTGTTTAACAGATTTCAGCAGAAAGTTCTGACAGGTACAGACACTGGTAAAAAGACTCACCAGGCTGTTTTCAGCCAGGGAAGCAAACCAAGCTTTGCTTCTCCAGAGAAAGTTAAGAGGAGGGAAAGCAGAGGTTTCAGCAGAGCTGGAGTACTAAAGCTTATCTAGTGTAGTGTACAGCGAGGTCGTGTTAGACTGTAGAAGGACTGTTTCACAGGTTTAGCTATATGCCTCAATAAAATGAATAATTTTATAGATAATAGCTTTTATTTGTGGTTCAAATTTAAGTGCATTGAACACAGATGCTTTTTGCAGTGCCAGGAGAGAGAAGAGACTGAAATTCAACTCTGACGTTTTAGTCCTCTGCAGAGATTAGGTAAAAGAAACAAAATACACAAAACTACTTTCCTTCTCCAAATTGGTGGAGACAAAGAGAGAAAGGCAACAAGAGAGCTACAAGAACTAAGAGCCTTGAAGTAGTAGTAGTCTGCTGAAATCTATTTTTAGTTCCTCTCTCTTTCCAAGATCTAAACCACACACATTTCAAGTGGAAAACACATCCCTGTCAATATCACCACTACAATTTATGTTTCTTTGTTATATTGAAGCAGAATAATACATACACAAATACACACTGTGTAAGATGCCCTCCACAAAAAAACAGAATACAAAATTAAAATTCTGAATACTGCTGTGCTGACAGCTTGAGAGATAGCATCTTGACTAGTTGCAACTAAAAAAAGCACTGAAGTAAATACAAGCCTTCCAACTCACAATTTAACCACACGATGCTGATTGATTTTTTTACTGCAGCATATGTAAGTTGTATTAACAGAAATTACACCTTGGCGCACAAATGCACACTTGCATAATTTCAGATTTAGAGGAAAATTCAGGCTGGAAGGGGCCTCGGGGGGGATTTAGTCCAGCTTCCCACTCAAATCACGGCAACAGAGATTCAGAGGTTCATAAATAAGTCACACAACATCAAAGTCTTTTCCAAGCAGACTAAGATATGTCTATTGATACATTACAGGTTAAGTACCAAGCCTTTTAGAGAGAGACTAAAGCATTAACAAGTTTAAGATAAAATGACTCATTTGCAATACAGTTGTAATTATCTAATTGCCAAATATCCATGTCTCCTAAATTTAAGATCACATCCTCCAGTTTTCACTTCTTATATCTCTTCACAAGAGGTTCTCCAAGAAAGCAAAGCATTTTTCTTTTTTAAAATAAGCATCAGAATTTTCTTTTATACCAGGACCCTTTCTTCTTCAGCTCAACTATGTTTATTCTACTGATAATTTCATTTTACACTGAAGCCTTTCCTCCACATACCACACTGAGCAGTCAGGATGCTCTGGACATTTTCTTTTTTAGAAGCTGTGCTTTACCTGTGATATTTAATAAGGTTTAATTGCATTGCTGACCTTTCACAGGAGGGCAAAGGTTGCTGCTGAAGGATCATTAAAACTGCATCTGCACTCTTCTTTAAAGTTTTATTTTAGGCACCCTTTGGAAGAGATGGTTTACAGCACAGAGCAGCCAACATTAGATAGTCAAATACTACATATAGCAAGAACTTAAAAAACCCCAGTAGTTTTAAACATCACCTATTCCATACAGCCTTATGGAACAGATAAGTAAGAAGTGTCTTCATTCAAAGGAATATGTCAGGTAGTATCAACACCAGCAGTGGCTGCTTTCCATTCAGTATGCTTGTGAAATACTATTCCTAGAACACATAACAGTGTTATCTGGGCATCTTGTTATGTGTTGATATCAGTGGAGAGTTTACACAATTGATGCAGTTAGAGAAGGGAGCATTTTAATCTAAGTGAATGAAAGGCAAAAATGCACGATGAATCTTCTGCTGCATGTGCAGAACAGATCCCTTACTGCACTTCGCCCCAGATAGAAAATATGTGCATTAGGTTTGTTGGGATGTTCTCACTGAGTTCACTTGGTTTGTAACTTAGAAAGGTTTGTGCATGTTCTAGTAAAATCAACAGCCACTAACCACATTAGGAGCGTGATTTCTTATTCCTAGCAGAAAAAGATGACAATGTAAATTTATATTTGCTTTTAAATAAATTAACTTATCCTAGGAAAATGTTCCTTTCTACTTCAAAATAGCACAATTAGTTTAGATAATTGCTTTCAGTGAGCAGATCATTTAGTTCATAGCCAGGAAAACCAAAGTCCATCAGTTTCCACAGAACTATCAGTCTATTTCCACCACAAGGAAAAACAGCATAAGACACAATGATTTTGCATGCCTAACCTCACTAGATCCTGTTATGACCCAAATTGCTTTCATAGTAGATTTCATTCAGGATTCTGTTGATTTTTTTGTATTTTAGTATGTGGCAGAACACACCCTGACATACAGGTTTTACTGTGTATCTTTATCTAAAAGCCAGGAAAGGTCAAAAGCACAACACATGACAAATGGCAAGTTGCAAGCAGGAGGGCTTTAGCCTTAATGTTATGAAACTGAGAGAGTCTTGTGCATGACTAATCAAGACACATCCACGGAATTTCAGGATGAAATACTTTTTGAATTCTAAAAGCCAGAATCCATTTCTTTCTGCTTTTACAGACACAGCTTTCATAACTAGAGTCACAATCACTTATGAAATTGGAAATAACCACCACCATATGATAAAATAATTAAGACAAACAAGAAAAACAGATGACCATAATTTACAAGTTAACCATATTAATCAAGTAAACTGTAATTAATGACATGGTAACCTCCAAAAGGAAAAAAATTCCCATTTAAACTTAGAGAACTTCCATGAATACAGGTACATGAATACAATACACCTGTCTTGACAGCCTGCCTTACCATATTTGAACAACTGTTTTCATACCTATACTTTCAACAAAATTGTTATAACTGTAGGCAAAGAAAGAGACATTGCAGAAGTTACTTTGTTTTTAATAACTCTTGAGTTGACAAACTCTACACATTAAAAACCTAGGCCACAACTATGAGGGAAACTTATTTCACCGTAGGCCAATAAACAAGCCCAGGTGAGTTTCACAGATTATCACAATTCAAGATTCTAGTCTATGTTCTTTAATTAAATAGAATTTCCAATCACAACTTGCTATCAGTTTTCTGTAACATGGTACAAGTGTAAACCTGCTGAGAGAAGTAGAAAATTCTACTTGTAGGAAAAATTAATATAAATCAACATATTTGTATTTAAACTAACACCACCAGGGCACTTAAGAAATTAATACTGTCCCTTAACATGTATGATAATTCATACCCTGTGATGAAAGCATACAACTTACAAGCATTTTTTTTTTTACAGTGTAACTTGAAATCACATGCACTGATGGTGCCATCTTCTACCTCATTCATTCTCCCACTCTGAAGCAAGACAGTTCCCTCTCTTTTACACTGAGACAGTGGGCTATGGATGACCATCAATAAAATACAAAAAAATTAAATTCATCCTTGAGTATGAGGTTTAGGCTATTTATTTTTTTGTTGTTGAAAATCATTGGGATTTCACTATGATGTCCACATTGGCAGATTACTCTTGACTATATTCTGTCACCTTGTAACTGATCTCATAAACACTATTTGAACAAAGGGAAGTAAAGAGCATATGACTTCTGCATTTGAAGTGCATACTATGAAACTGAGTAACAACTTCAGATCCTAATAATGACAGCATAATGAGTACAAACCATGCCACCATATTTATCCTGGGGGGGATTCTGACACAAGGCTCCAGAACAAAATTCACAGGAGACTGTGTATATCAAGCATACTGCTACAGTGTTAATTTTACCCTTTTTGAAAATGAGGGAAAAAAAATTGATTAGGATCAGCATCACTTAATGTTATCATTACCAGGTGTTCAACATCATCAGAACACCAAAGGATCAAGAAAAATGTATCAGTGGGACTGATACAGGTTGAAACAGAGGTATTCCCTATCCCTAATATCATTTGGGTCTTTGTTTAATCCTATCTCTCTGTAGGGTAGTAAATGCCCAGGGGGCTTACCCTGAATGAGCTGTAGCACAAGGTGGTGGTAAGAAGCAAGAACTCCACCATTATCTTTTCTCTTTTCCTCACTTCTCCCAAAGCAGATGACTGCCTACAGGGTCAGCCCAGCAGTGTCTTTCCCAGACCCCACAGATTCCCACAAATCACACACGTGAAACCCTGTTTGGGTGCTTCCCTGAAGAAAGAAAGGAAACACCTTTGTGCACACAAACCTCCCCATCTTCAGCTTCCACCTGCTAAAAGGTGAACTCCTGTGGGTGGGACTGACAGGATCTTTTCTTGGTGGTGAAAATTAAAGGAGGTAGCCTGGATTGAAGTGGTACCTAGCAGCAGAATTAGGATTACAGGCAATGTGGAGACAAGCAGTTCTCCAAATCAGTAAGCACTGGTGGCACACTGATATCACTTATGCTTAGGTACACACCTGGGCATGGTAAGGAGGAGTGAAAGGGAGTATTTTATGGCTGGTCTTTGCTTTTTAGAAGGGCAGATGAAAGGTATACAAAGTTTCACTGTAAAGGAATGCACTTCAAAGGAGGTTTCAAGACAAGTAAGATTTTGTCAGCTCTAACTGCAAAATTGGAGAGTAGGGAGGGAGTAGCAGAAAGGTATTCTACATCTATTACTGTAACGTATTGTGATTTTTCAACTAGGAAGTGATCCTAAACAACAGAAATCCAGATTTATTCTCCCTTCCAAGTAAGCTATGAAAAGAAAATTAAGAGCCAGAGGAAGGAATCATGAAAATCAGAAACTAACCCATTCGAAAGTATGAACCTTTTAGTTAACTTTACCACTTGTTAACAGCTGAATGACTTAAGTTAAAGAGTGATGACCTCTCTCTCCTCTCAGTTTCAAGGCCCAGCTGCTCCAGGGAAGCTGGGGCAGCATCCCTCTCCCGAAGAGATAAAATTCTTCTCCAGGCCACCTACTGTGCACTGTCAGCAATACCGCCGCACATCTACCATCTCTGCTAGCATCTCAACTCGGGTTTTAAAACAGCAGAAACACAACCCTCAGGAAAAACAAGTCACTGCCTGAGGCGCGGTCCTCCTGCAAGTCCCACTCCCTGCCACGTCCAGGCGGGTCTTACCCATGCAGGTGAAGGCTCAACAGGCAAGAGCTCAGGCACATCTTCCTAAAGATCTTTTGAGGGGCAAGGGGGGAGTAAAGCAGTGCTGAGTCTTTTCCTCCAGTGCCCAGGAGAGGGTTCAGAGAACACACAAAGCTTGCCCGGGCTTCCCCCGCCTCGCCTTCCCTCCTGCCTCCCCGCAGCTGCCGACGAACCCAGACGTGCCAACGGCACCGGGGTACCGCGGAGAGCCGGTCCGATGCCGGCAGAGCCGAGGAGCCTTTGTGAAGGGAGGGAAGTACCGGGACGGAGCCCGTCCAGGAGCCTCCGGCACCTGAGGCGATGAGGAGACAGCCCCGCGCGCGGCCCGGCCTCGCGCCGCCGACCCCCGCCCGCCCGGTTCCTGTCAGGGACTGCGGTCACTCCCGCCTCCCCTCACCCAGCCCCAGCTGGGGAGCCCCCCCCTGAACCACCTCATTTTTTCAAAAGACTCGAAAACTCCCCCTGAAGCCTCTACCGCAAAAGAACGAGGAGGGCGCCCCGCACTCACCGCCGCGACCGCCTCCTCCGGCCCCCCGCACCCCAGCAGCAGCACCAGGCAGCCGGCAGTCAGGCTGCAACTCCACCACCGTAGCTCCATCCTGCTCGCTCGGGAGCTCCGGAGCTGGCCCTACGGCGCGGGCATAGCCTAGCGGGGCAGCTCAGCTCCCTCCAGGCGGCTCCCGCCGACCGCCCCGACGCCAGCGCCCGCCCCTCTGCCGCACTCGCCCGCTTCTCCCGGCTCAAGTCCTCACGGGACTACTTGCCCCACAGTATTCATGCGCACCGTGGGCGGCCGGTGGCGGAGGGTGCGCGCGTGTAGTGTGCGGGGAGTGAGGGAGCGCCGCTGCTGCTCCGCTCTGAAGGGGCTGCGATCCTCCCCACCGCCACCCTTCCTCCTGGGTGCCGCAGTTTTGTCGGCTCGAAGGGCGGGCGCCTGTCTCTCCCCGCCCCGCACCTCCACCGGGCAGGCAGCTGCTGGACCCCGGACTATTTTTTCTGGCGGAGGCACCCGGGCGTGTGAGGGCAGGGGGAGGTGTTCGTAGTCCCGGGTCGCACCTCAGGAGGGGCGAGCGCCGGGGTGCGGGGTTGTGAGGGGCGGCCGGTGCCGTTCGCCCTCTTCGGTCCCGCCCCGCTCAGGTGCGACGCCTCGGTGGAGATCGCGTCAACTTTCTGCCTGGGCAAGCTCTGGCACGGAGAGGAGAGAGGAAGGCAGTGGGTGCCCTGAGGGGGCTGGGGCACCGAGGAGGCGCGGTGACCGACCCCCCACGGGGCCCGCTCCCGGTCCTTCGTCGTAGGGGAGGAAGGAGCCGGCCCCGCTCTGACCGCCCTGAGTGACGGCGGAGGGACCCTCCTCTTCCTCCGGCGGCGCGGAGCCGGGACCCGCACGGGAGCAGCGGCGCGTAACCGGGCTGCGTTCTCTCCGCCTTCCCCCGCGGCTGCCTGGAGCATGGGCCGCGGCTGCGCCCCTGCCCCGCCGGCCCTGGGGCGCGCAGGGTGAGTGCCGAAGCTCGGCGACCCCTTCCCCGCCGTGCCTCCCGCCCTCGCCGGTGACTCTCTGTCCCTTTGCCTCCCTGCAGGCTCCTGGTGCTGGTGCTTCTTTGCCTGAGCGCGGAGCTGGTGAGTGGGGTAAGTGTGCAGGTCCCGGCCGCGCCTGGAGGTGGATGTGTCTGATCAAACCTGCCGGGGTTTGGGCATCCTTCCTCCTCAATCCCCTCGGAAAAAAAAAGGGGATGGGTTTTTTAATTGCCGAACACCTCTGCTCCCAAGTTCCTCTGTGCCTTTCGTCTTCTCGACTTTGATTAGTGTTTGCAAAGTGCGCTGGTATGAAGGACCATCTGTGTTCAGTGTAACAACTTTGTAGGTCTGAAAGGATGATCAATATCTCTCTGACTGCCTTTCATCCTTTTTTAGTCTCTTCTCGAACAGTTCTGTTACGAGCCTTTAGATCTTGGCTTGCAAGGGATCCGATCCAGAACACCTCATAACTGAGTAAAAGTGATGTGAGAAATTAAAGGATTAAGCTGTTAAGTGTTGTATCAAAGTTCATGACTATGAATTAGGAAATGTGCTTTAAATTCCAAGTTGGCATACAGAAGCAATGACTTTATGATCTGTCAGTCTGACAATTTTATGACATAAGCACGGATTTTCTCTTGCTGCTCCTAATTAATGTTTAAACAGATTAGTAAGGGGTCACAGGCTTTTTAAATGTTCATAAATTTTCATTTTTGGGGGGTGTTGTAATAGATTTTCTGCAATTAGGATGCTGAAATTGTTAGCCCACTCAACTTCAGTGAATAAAGGATCCTTTGGAAAATCTCTAGCCTAAATTAAGTGTCCAACTGATGTACATTGAGCAGCTCAAAAGTTTAAAGAGTTTAAAAAAGTTTATATCAAACTATTGTGATATAAACTAAGATTGTACAATAATCTTTGCGGTCTGTATTTTATAGCTCCTATGCAATAATGAATTAATGTAAGCAATGTAATACAGTAGTAATATATTCTTATCATGTTTATTTTAATTCAACTTCTAGCAGTCTTCCAAGAAAAACTGAAAACGTCGGTTCTTGATTAGTCAGCCAACGTTTTTCTACTGCTTTTGCTACTCTTTTGATTAAACTTTTGAGGATTTAGAACCTTCCTGTGCAACTGAGAAGAAAGCTTTTGAAAAAAGCTTTAATAGCAGAGGGATTTATACTTTTCATAAATATGAAAGGCTTGGTTCTCCTTTGCACTTTTGATAATCAATTGCACTAGTAGAATTTCATCATCCTGATCAGGTGGTAGTTACAAGCTCTAATCTGCTCAAAGATTAAAAGATTAGACAATGTGGGAACCTGTGAGAGTTTCTTTTCTTATGTTTTGGGGTTTTTTTGGTTTTTTTCTCTCCAACAAAGCCTGTAACTATGCTTCCAAGTTATATTTTGCAGGTTTTTTTGTTGGTTTTTTTTATTATTTCATTTTGTATGCTAGTGAAATTATTCCTGATTGATGTGGATTTAATTAACTGCAGATTATTAATTGTTTGCTCCAGTTTAGCTTTATACCTGTTGGAAAGCACATCTCTTGCAATTAGATTTTTGTTAGTTGCTCAACATCTTCCATTGCTTGTAAAGGAATTTGGTTACTTTAAGTCTATTGCAATGAGTAAGATTCACATATACATGCCATTTCTAAATATTTCTGTCAGTTTTCTTCAGGGTTAGAAAACAAACAGTCTCTTTGCTGATGTGTAGTCAGTTTAAAAGTATGGAAGAGAGTCAGAAATAGATCCTTAAAATGCTTTGTTTCAGTGCTTGATGTGTTAAAGCATTTAATTATTAAAATGCTGTCAAACGTACTCAACAGGAAAGATGTACAACTATGTTTGTCAATTTTAGATACAGTAGTAGGTAACTGACTTCCTGGTATCTGAATAAAAACCACACCCTAACACCTTCCAGCATGAACTAAAATACTAGTGATTAAAATTGGTTTTGTGGTAAGCAGAGCTTATTTTAAGGAAAAATAGGTTCTCTGAAAGTTTTCTTTATTGCCCTTTACTATATAATTTGAAGTGAGTGAGCATAGTGAAGTTCAATCAAAATAAAATGAGTTTAAACTTTAGATTAATAAGAACTTTTGAAAGACTATTCACAGAGACAGCCAACTAGTAAAGCACTTGCTGAAGACGTGATTTATAATATTGCTCATTTTTTTTTTCCTGTTGATCTCATTTCAGTAATTTATCTGTTGTAAAAGAGACATCCTAAAATATTGTACCAAGTTGTTGAATGTTCTTCAAGAATACTACTGTGGACATGACTGGGAGGCAGTGGCATGTCAGGCCAGCATCTTGAATAAAGTTTTATCACAGGTGGTTTTGACTCAGAGGTCTCAATTGCAAGGTGTAGTCATCCCTCCCTCTCTAAGAACAGACTTTTTAATGCAACAGAACTAATGTCTCAGCTTGTATTAATTCTTTTTGGCTATAAATGATCTGTTTAGAATAGCAGTAAAAAATTAGTCTTGTAATTCCATCTAGGTTTTCTTGAGACAAATACTGATAACAGGGATCACCTGCTGTTACACATAGGGTTACTTTGCAGCAAGATGGTTACCTTGGTTGTAAACCAATTGTGGGGTGTGACCTAAGAGTTTCCCCTAACAGCTTTCAGATGAAGTCACTCCCAGAATGTGCTACATTCATGTTTCCAATCTCTTATTATCACTAATTTGCATTAATAATGAATCAGCAATGTGAGATCAAGACATTTGTTACACTTTAAGATAAATGACAAAAGCTGGTGCAGAGCTGGGGGGAATACAACAAAATGTTTGTCTTGGCTAATCCCTGACACCCCCCCTCTACCCCTCCATTCTTCCCCAAGGTTTTCCTAGGCCACAGGGCAAAATACAGTTTTTAGAAGAGGGACTTTTCAAAGCATAATCAGAGTTTTGTTGGTGTTTCTGGGATGTCCTCTCAAACCTGACATGGAGCATGAGATGAAAATAGTCACTAAGCCTCTTGCAGGGAAATTTGGGATTATCATCTCTTCAGGAACTGCATTGTATTCCTAGCAGTTATTCTGTGTCCACTGAAGAGCAGAGCTGACATTCAGGTGAGATGATAACTCATTTATTTCCTACCTGGCTGAGCACACTTGGGGTAAGTGCTGGCCTTGATGTGATATCCTAAGGAGCTACTGCTGAAACTCAACTGTAAGGATTTGACACATTCTCTTGGAACAGCTGAGCTTTCAGGTTGAGTTCTTTTAGTTTTTATTTCATGAGTCTGGACTTTGTGGGCTATTGCAACTCTTCCAAATATTCTGGTGGGTTTTGATTTTTGTTTTTTTTTTTTTTTTTTACTGGTTTTGTTTTCTGTTCTTGGTTTTTGGTTTTGTTTTTTGTCTAAGAAATGTGCATATTAACTAGAGGCACTTTTTAATTTTTTTTTTTTCTTTCTTTCTTAATGCTCTAGTGTCTTGTTCAGCAGAACATCTACAGTATCCAGCTAAGGCAAATAAAAACTATGTGTCAAAACCAGTTCTAGGCAGCCTGCTCTATTTTGAGAAACTGAAGCTCCACTAGTTTCTGACAGGCTAACCCAAGTGATCTTATTTCTCTCTTCTCTTAATGTATCCCAGGTTTTCTGTGTGTTGTTTTATATCTATGGTACAAATGTTCTGTAATGCCATTTCATTTAATATGTACTGGACCAGCTGAATTGAACCAAGCTCATTGTTTTCAGTGGCCTTATGCCAAAATTAAATTTTGTCCCAGAGCTCTGACAGAGGAAAGAAGCTGTTTAATTAGAGATATTTAAAATCAGAGTTGCAGCTCTCATCATTCCACTTTCCAATTCAGTTTCTGTGAATGTGATCTTATATACTTAAGACATATTAAAGAAGGGTTTTTTCTGTTTCTTTGCCATTTAATCAATGTTTATAAGTATGCAATCCTTGTGTAGTTTGGGTTTTTTTATGGTTATATCTTTGCATAGCAGTGAGCTTTATTGGGAAAGAAGTAATACCTGTAGTAAAGTTACTTGTGGAAGGAAGGACCCTGCAGAAATCAAGAAATAATGTCAAATGCAAACTTAATCTTGTAAATCTCAAGATCTTTTTACTGGATTAAGACATCTTCTAATCTGTATGCATGGGTGTAGAGACACTTGTTTTGTGAATGTGAAGAGAGTGGTCATCCTGCAGAGGTCAAGTTTGAATAGTAATAAGTCTGTATCAAAATAATGAGAATTATTGCCTGGTTCTGTAACAAAAGAATGGTAATTACTTTTAAAAAATACACCAAGCACTTTGTAGCAGTGCTAATTATCTAGCCCTCACCAAGACATGTTGAATTTTATGGAAACTTTTAGATTAAATCTGAGTATTGATTTCTCTCCCATCTGAACAAATTATAGTTTATTTGCTGAATATTCTCCTGGTGCTAAAGATAAGTGGGCATAAAATGTGGCATTTTGTTTGGCACTCAGGTGCTGTTAGGTTGCAGTATCTCTGAAATGAAGTCATGCCTGTGGCTGTGTTCTGAAGAGCTTTTGAATTATCATTATGCACTTCAGGTGGTGGTTGCCCTTTGCATAGGTGTGAGAAGCATTGTGTGACACGAAGAAATATTTTATTTCCCCTTCTGGACAAGCCAGCTTCACTGCCAGCCACTGGATTCCTCTGATTTCAGAACTAGTAAGTCATGATGGTGTCCCTAAAATAGGCATTTCATAGTATGGCTTCTTTATCTTTTGTGTAGGCTTGCAGTAGAGACACTCTATAAGGACTCTGGTACCTCACTCCTTACTTTGGAGGTGTAGGCAATAAATCTGAAAATACCTGGAGGAAGGAAACAGTTTCTCATGCTTTTTGCACAGATTTCCCGAAGCTTAACCTGCCTTGGGTTTTTCCAAACAACTTTGCCTTCTGTGATGGTGTGACTTATATGGAAGTCATGTGGCTACAGCCTCCAGTAGATGTATTTAGCTTTGTACTTCTTAAAAGAAGTACATTAATCTTACTACTTGTGTTCAAAGTGATTCTTGCTTTTCAGAATGGCTTCATCTTCTCTCAGGTCTGAGGAAATGTGAAGAGATGTAATTAATACAAAGCCAAATGAACTTTTCCACAGATCTGCCTCTTCTCTGCCTTTTTTTTTTGCCAGTTTTTTCATAGTCCTTTCTGGTTGGTAGTGAGTTTTACCCAAATGGATATAAAACTAGAGATCCCTGTGGTCTGTGCTGTCTTCCCTTCATGTTGTTTCTGCAGCTGGACTAGCTTTGGTTATGTCAACCTCATCAGACCCCTCAACCAGTACCCTCCAGTTTGCAGTTTCTTCTCACTTCACCTTCCTCTTGGGAGAACCAGCTCTCTGAACCAAACTGGGCTGATGTTGACACTGGGATGCCAGTAGCTACTGTATTCTGAATTTGCTTTACTCACTCCCTGCTCTATTTTCTACTAGTTGGAGAGCCTCCAGCCCTTGCCTCAACGTGCTCTTAAGCTCACCTGCCTTTCTAGCTCTGCTGGGGAGCCCAGGGAGGCTGCCAGCATGACTCCTGGCAGTTAATTCTGTGGTTCTTTTTCTGATGCCTCCCTCTGAGCAGCAGTGAGGACGTGTCAATGCCTGTTGTGGAGGAGTCTCTGTTTCACATATCTGTTTAAGAGAGTTGCACCCAATATTTATTGCTTTCCCCATTAGTAATAGGAGCAAACTATTCCATCCTTGACACAAACATTTGGTGAGACCTCAGTGTGATGTGTGACACTGGTGAAATCTAAATGTCACCTAGCTGTTGTACCTGGGCTAATCAGGAACTCCCTACAGAAGGCAATGCATCAAGGTTTTAGCAAGAGAGTAATATTTCCTTTTCCTTCAATTTAGTGTAGTTGTAATTTTTCTGTTTTCACTGAAGGGGAAAGAAGTTGAAAACATGAAACTTTAACTGCTGCTTTAGCATTTTTTTGCATCTGGCAGGGAGATCAAGAGATATCTAGAAAGAGAGATTGGGATAACGTGCAGAACAAGCCAAAAACCAGCTGCATAAATTAATTTATAGCACTGTTAGGAGGGGTTGGTTTTGGTCTAAAAAGCAGAGGATAGGAAAATGAAAGTGCATTTAAACAATGGAGTTAAAAATGCTCATGTGCTGCTATCTGAAACTTTATTTTATTTTTTTTTTGCTAGTGGCATTATTTTAGAGCACTGAGTAGTGACAAGTCAGTACCTTGTCTTTTCTTAACTTTTTAAAATTACTGCATGTACTGCACACCCTCCCAAGTGGTAATGCTGCCTCTGGGGACATGAAATAACATCTGGCACTAAAAAGAAGTCTCAGACCAAAGAGGAGTGATCAATCTGTACTCAATACTTTTCAGTTAAAGTCTGCTTAGAATTCATAAGCTAGCAAGTCAGTTTTCCAGAAACATATATAAAAATGTATCTCATTACTGCAATAAAGTTGAATTGATTAATTGACAAAATGAATAGTTGCTTAATTTTACCAAAGAGACAAAGGACCATTTTGAAGTGGTAGTAGTTTTCCTTACATAAGTGAAACTTCTGCCATGGTGTGTGTAGATATCACTTGCTCCGTAGAATATATGTATGTTGGTTTGAGTTTTGGGGTTGTTTTCTGGGGGGGGGGTTTGTTTTTTTAAAAGTAGTTTGGAATTATTAGTAGTGCTATAGTGGAAACACATCAAAACAATAGGAAGGTGAATCATCATATTGTACTTTGATGATTAAACATATCCACAAAGCAGGGTGTAACTGAACTGGAAAAGCATAGCCTGAAGGAGCAAAAACATTTGTTGAAAAACAAGCTTGGAAAATTAAGAATTTATAGTAGTCTTCAGACTTTTCCATAAAAGGAGCCTGTAGGCTTTCAGCCTCAGCCCTCCTTGTGAGATTTTAGATTATCATTGAAGTATGTGTGAAGGGGTTGAAAAGCTGGAGCATTAGCTGTAAAATTAATGTATCTCTGTAAATAAGTTCTACATGAACTGCAGCACATGTGAAGTGTGGATTTGGCTGGAAGGTGAGGTTAGCAGGTCCCATTTTGTGTTGCACAGTGTGTAGTATTTTGCCTTGAATGTGTCAGTTCTTTGACTGGAAAGGATTGAAGTGTGGTGAGTTTTGTGGCTATGACTGAGGTGGTCTACAATAAACCCTGAGTGCCAAAAGTAAGGTGCTTTTTTTCTCATGTACTTCTGAAATGCCTGTGCTTTTTGCTTTCACTAGAGGGTTGTGTGTAACACCAATGCATTGCTTGCTATTTAGCAGAAGTTTTTAATCTGCCTGTATCTGAAACAGTTTTAAACAGTTCTCCTTGTAAGCTTTATATGATTATTTTTACAAAGCAGATGTGGTAGTGCATTTTTAACCTAATAAAGTAGTTCTGGCTTAGACTGGAAACCACCCGTGAAATCTACTCCTACAGATGGTTCTTAGCTTTTTTGCTGTGACTTAAAAAAGGATAAGGCATAAGCTTAAGAAAAATGTAGAGAAAATAGGTTAATAGGGTAGTGAAGGGAAGAAGTTTTCAAACCACTCCTATAACCAAGGAGAAGTGTTCTGGTCTCCAAAGTAAATGTTGAATTGCTAGCCTACTTTTACCACAAAAAGATACAGGAAATATTTTTTGAACTCCACAGAGGTTTTACAAGTTGGTGACCATAAACAGAATACTTCAGCTGGTCTCTTCCAGGTAGTGATTATATGGTTTTCTCTGTGGTACTTTTAACAACCTTAATCTCTCTGAATCTGTAATCTTGTTAGGATTAAACCAAAATCTGACCAGATAATTAGAGTGAGCTCCAAAAGGTGGCTTCACCTAATGTCTATTACTTGTACAATTTCTATGTGAATGGATTGGCCCTGGAGCATGTGGAGTGTTGGGAGCCCTCAGCAGAGTCTCTGGGAGCTGAGAGCCTCCCATACCTCAAGAGTTTTTGTAAATGTTGCACTTCTGAGACTGTGCAAACTGTGATCTGGGTCAGACCATCTTTTAATGTCACACAGTACATTTTCCACTGAAGGTAAAATGTGTTCACAGATCCATCAGAGTGTGAAGAGTTGCAGGATGAGTTGAATTCTGCAATGAACATGCCTGTTAAAATTACAGCAACAGTATTCAGTCTGTTTTGTCCCTTTTTTAGGGTTCATTTATCATGGATTTCACTGTTTCTCATGTATAAATACAAACCAACACATGGCAATTTTAATTAACCTTATTGTGTGGCAGGCTCAATAGTAATAATACCATCTTGCATGTATGAAGAGAGCTTTGCTCACACAACAAACCAATGGCAGGAGTGGATTGCAGTTTCTGGTTCTCTGCTCTAACCACTGGATGAAAACAGACATTACAGCCATGAAATGCAAAATATCACTTTCCCTAATGATTACAGCTCTAATATGGAGTTTCATTTATTTGAATACTTGTACCACAACTGGTAGTGTTTTGGATGCCCTGAGGCACTTCCATAAATGAGATTACTTGTATGGCTTGCATTTGGAAACAGAGAAGGGTTCAACCTTTAACCAGTAAGGCACAACACTATAAAAAGTTGATTATGGCTACTTAAAGACTCTCCATTCAGTTGACTTTTTTTTTTTTTTTCTTTTTTTTTAATGTGTGTGCTAGCATGACACTGTGAAGTTTCCAAAGAATCTGGTTTTTATCTTTCAGCTTCACACTATCCAGCCAAGTTCTGCATGTGTTTCAGAGAGGAGTGGCAAGGATTAAAACCCATCTAGTTAATCTCAACTACAGCCTGACAGTGGTAGAGTAGAATTAATTAATGTTTATATCAGCTCTCAAGTGCTACTGTAGCTTTTCTACTCCATTCAAGAATTCTTTATGAACCACAAACCAAAATGTTTACCAAGTATTTTGGGGAGAAGTAAACTAATGCTACTTTAAAAAAGAGAAGATAAAAAAATATGCTGTGATTTTGAATGATTTGTGTGTTTGGGTTTTTTCAAGAATATATCTGGTTCATAAAACAATAGACTCAGCAATCAGATGGCTTGGGGTTTTTTTGTTTCAAACTTGGTTAATACGAATTTAATAATTTTCATTCTGCAGCTGACTGTAGTTCACCAGCCCTATTTCCCCTTTCTTACATCTCAGTTTGTGAAACGAAGGAAGGGGAAACTTTCAAGTGATTTTTTTCCCCCCTTTTTGCTGCTGGTGGTTTTGTTTGTTTTGTTGTTGTTTGTGGTTTTTTTAAAGTTTTTTTATTAAGCTACTGTCCAGATCTGGAATAATTGTTTTACAGTTTTTCCTGCACAGAAGACTTTCAGCCCAGTCATCTTTGTGAGGTAATACTGGTTACAGGTTTTGTTTGGATTATTTGGTACCATTAAATGTAGCAGAAATTAATTTTGCTGAATTATCTGAGTTATATGTTTTCTATATATAATAATGTGTTCTCTGTGTGTAGGAATAACCAGACAAAATAATTCCAGCATCCGTTTCATCAAGATTTGTACTTATAATTTCCATTAAAGAAATTCCAGTGATGAAGTTATTTCCCTCCTCTTCATTCCGGTGTTATGAGCTCACTCACAGGAGGGCAGAGGGGTACCAGGGTTTAGACCTAAATTCCTTTGCCAGAGGAATGTGCAGTGAGACACAGGTACAGGCTAGCTCCATAACATACTTGTTTAGAGGGGCCCTTCTGCAACCCAGCAGCTCCCAGTGCTCAGATTTACAACACTTCTTTATCTGCATGGTTTTTTGCTTTACATACATAAAAA
This sequence comes from Calypte anna, assembly GCF_003957555.1. Lineage (NCBI taxonomy): Eukaryota > Metazoa > Chordata > Aves > Apodiformes > Trochilidae > Calypte > Calypte anna. Next base: position 15,201,455 of record NC_044247.1, on the reverse strand, counting down.
AAAGAGACTTTATGAAAAATGTTGTGAGTTTTTCAAATAAGGGTGAGTTTCTTTTTTTCATTCCCTTTTTATAGAGAGGCAGTAAAAGTGTACTGTGAGACCCTTAAAAGTTGTGTATGTGATAATAAGAAAGAGAGTTAGAGACAATTAAAAAAACACTCACTTTGCTGTCAGTGTCGCCTTTGCTGTTGTGTTCAGCTGATGTCAGTAAGAATTTAGCCTGCACCTTACATGGTATGTCTGATATACCTAACTGATACTGAGTTTCTTTTGCAGTTTTCCTTGGTGTCTGACACAAGTAATGTTTATTTTCCTGAGATTCTAAGTGTCAGTGGCATCCTATGACTGAGGACTTAGAAATTGCCTCACCCTGGATCAATGTAACATTAGCATCAAATTGTATCTTGTAAAAACTGCAGAAGAGAACTAAATCGCTTCCATTAAATAAGTTCATCAGAAAAGTACTGTGGGATAGTAGTTAAAAATTGTTTGAAACCAGATTCTCTGTAAGATGAAACCACTACAGTCCCTTCAGTTACTTGGCAGAGTTGTGAAATTTACTGTTCTTGCTCAGTTTTCTGCTCTTGATAAGCCTGAGATCACTAATCCATGGCTGCCAACATCAAGTAACTGTGGCAAGATACTGACTTCTATCAGATGTTTTATGGCTAGGGCAAGAAGCTCCTACTTTGCACATAAAATGTGAGGAGTTGGTTGTGGCACAAGGAAACCTAGATTCTATTCTTAACATGGCTTGTTGTGTGACCTTGTGTGCTCCATACCATGTATGTAGCTCTCTGTAAAATAATCACACACATGCTCATCTTGGTAGTCTGTATGTCTGTTTGTTAAGGAAAAGACAAATATATTTGATTTTTCTTTCGTGGCATTGTAGAGGGAGCTGCTTTTGGGGTGGAAGTTATGCTTTAGACAGGTGACAGTTGGTAACATTGAAAGAAATTTAGGGGGGAATTTATACAGGCACTCATTTGTGTTTTCCTTGGGTTTCTTATGATACAAGGTGATTTTGTCTTGATTTTAATGAGTAATCTACCAGTTGCTCTATTATTGTATGAAGAGACAGCCAAAATACTGACACACAAAACATGCAATTTACAAAAATTAACTTGAATACAACATCAAATTTGAGCTTTATTTCACAAAACTCTCAATCTATATAAATCTTGTATTTTTCTTTACATATATTCTACTGAGGTCCCATGAGGCTGATAGAAATTAGGATTACATAAAAGTCTAGATCATCCCAAATAGCATCTGTGCGAAGAAACAGAAAAAAAGGTTGTGTTACTTTGTTTTGTTCAAGTTAAAAAGGCATAATATAAATAAAATTAAAAGTAATACAGTGTATTACCTGGGAATACAGGTGATGCCAAAATTTTTTTTCTTGAAGGGTTACGAGAGGGTTGGTCTTAAGAGCACTAAGGATTTCATGAGTCTTAATTGCCCTAGCCTATTGTTTTAACAATAGTACATGCTTATTTTTTACTTTAAAAAATTATGCCAATCTTTAGCAATCCTGCAGAATTTCCATCTTTGATTTTTTAAGCAAAGCATATTAAAAAAAAAATGCAATCTTAAATACGTTGAAATCATAGTAAGAGGAGGACATCCACTATCATTTAAAATAGAAATTTGGTTCTCATCCTGAATCTCAGACAAAGTTTGAAGAAACCAGGAGCAAACAAAATGATCCTAAAAAGACAATGTTTTCTTCCATAGCTTTTAAGTCAGGTGCTTGACTGTTATGTAGCAACTGGATGTTTGGTTTCAGCAGGGCTTAGGAAATTTGGAGGATGTTTCCCTAAGCCTGGGTTATCTCAGGATCTGTCAGCTGTTCCATGCATCTTTGTGTGAAACAATTGGCACCTGGTGCTGTTGGAGTCAGGATCTCAGACAAGCTGGATGGAGATGTGTTTAGATAAGGCTGGATTGAAGACCAATAAAAAAAAAATTAAACTTCTCTGGACTGCAGAATCTGGGGTGTTTGTTTTATGTTGGATGCACACTGAACACAGTTAAGTGTTCAGAGCAAAGTTCAGCTTTCATAAGAGTAATGAATTGTGCTCTCCCAATATTTTTTGAATTTTTTGTGTCTTTGGATGAGCTGGAGTTTGTGGGAGGAAGAAGGCTGTTAAATGGAGTGGGAAACTCCAGCGGGGAAGCTGTCAGTGCAGGTGCCAGGAGCCCTGTTTGCTGTTGCCAATATCTTGCAGGAGGCTGTGTCTGTGCCCTGCCTGTGGGTGCTGGTGGGTGCAGGGGAGAGAGCAGGGCTGGCTCTCACTGATGGGTCCTCAGCAAGCCTCTGCTGGGTCCCTTTTTGCAGTTTAATGTATGATTTGATGCAAACCTTTACACCTCCAACAAGGCAAATGCAAGGTGTTTTCTTCAATGTGAGGCAGGGAGTATTTTCTGTGGTTGGTTTTAATCTAAGTAATCTTTAAGATAAGATAACTTATCTAACTAAATAAATTAATAACTTCCTAGTCCATCCTTTATTTCCCATTTGTGCACACATGTGCTCTAAAAGTAATCAAATGACATTTGTTCTTACTTTCCATACTACTTGTTAGCAGGGGTCTTAAAAGCTAAGCTTGTTTGGTGAGAAAAAAATAATTCAAAACATTTCTCAGGTCAGTACATTTGACTGAAATTTGATTTTAATTAATTTAGCCTTGCTTGCTGGGTACCCGTGGTGTATGAGCTGCTGTTGTTAGGGCACCTTTGCAAAATCTGAAATGAAATATTTTTCTGTTGACCTCGCTGCTCATGGATACGTGAACACTCATGTAACTTTTTGTTTGGTTTTCTATAGAATTTAATTTACAAACTTTGCTGGAAAATAACCTTTTGCCCCTGTGAATGTATTCTGTACCACAAAGGAATCTGCAGGGTGTCAGGATGTACAATGTTCAACCCCTGCTCCTCAGTTTGAGGTTGCTGTTTGTCTCTGAGGGGGGGTTTAGGAAGTTAATGGTTGGATCTGTTCATAGGCTGAACTTTTAGCTCTGGTTGTATTTCTTCCATTACAACTTTTGTAGGTCTTGTAGCCTTCACAGCAGAATTTAGTCTGTGTGATGAGTGTGGGAGGATGCATGGCTCTCAATTTTTCTTTGGTTAAAGAAAGGAAATGTAGCACCAGAAGTCCAGAGCATGCAAATATACTCAGGTTTTACACCTCATAAACATATTTCAGGTACCACATATATAAATGTTGCTGAATATCCGTGAGGTTTGAGTATCTTCATGCACACATAAAGTTTAATTTTTTCTGGAACATCTTGTTGGGAAGTTGTGAGCTTTCATTATGTAACTACTCCTGTGATGCTCACACCTCAGGTCACCAGATACAACCCTGCTGCACTATTGTGCCTGAAAAGTCAGAACTGAAATACAATCATGAGATGTGCAATGTGCCAGCTACATGCAAAACTTAACGAAATCAAACCCTGAAGAAATCGTGGGAAAATACTGCTCAGCAAGGGGCAGTCTCATCACACCGACTGTAGAACTGGGCTGCTGCTGTTTAGGAAACTGTGTACACACAGCTTTTGCTGGTGTTCATCTTTTTCATGATCACAGCTTCTCTGCCTCTTAAAACATCGAGAATGCCTGAGCTGAATGGTTTCCCTGGGTGTAGATGTGGAGGCTGAAGCCTGATTTTAATTTAAAATCACGTAGGAAGGTGTTGGTAGTTAGCAAGCTGAAAGTCTTGGAAACAATTGTCATTTCTCCAAAAACTGTTCTTTCTCCTCAGTCTTGCAACAAAGTAGCAGCAGGATGGTGAGCTAGGAGCACAGCTGTGCTTTAGAATGCTGCTGGCATGTAAATAGAGACCATAAAAAAGGAACCTTTCTCCAACAGTATTTTATTGTTAAACTGATTGTTGATGAGATAGCTCGGACCATAAATCTTTTGAGTCAATGACCAGCGATCCAAAGGGATCATTCTTTTCTCTTCCTTGCAATGAAAGAAGCATTAATCTTCTATAAAACATCAAATTATTTCATATACTCAGGAAAAATCTGTCCCTGGGGAGGAAGAAAACATAGGAAACCCAGTCAAGCCAGAAAATACACTAGGAACACACACCTCTTACAAATGGAGACATTAATCAGAGTTGTAATCCTTGAGTGAGATTAGCATTAGAGTATCCAAAGTTGTTATACTTGAATCAAGCAAAAATGTGTGTGGGTGTATGTTTATATATACAGCTATTGCTTAGTTTTGACCTCATGGGAATCTCACAGGACAGTAACAGCAGGTGGAAAGAGTTTTCGGGGTAAATTTGGCATCATATCCAGATCAGTTATTCAGCATCTCTCATCAACTTTTTTGATCTCTGGAAGGTTTGGGGAGGAGAGAAGATACTTAGTTTTGAGTTGATTTATGCATTTAACTGAGGTGTTTGAATGACCTCTAACCACCTGAGTCCTTTTATAGCCAAAGCAGAATGGTGAGAAGGGTAATTTGGAGAACCAGGGTCAGACTACTGACTGACAAAGGGAATGTAAATGTTTACCTCTGACACAAATATTCCACATGCCATGAAAAAAACCTTGTAAAGTGGCCTGTGGATAGACAATAAGTGAAAGATCAACAGAAGAAGAGGCAAGGATGGTACACGCTGCAGCTGTTCAGTTCTTTTCTTGTGGTGATACTTGGGCAACTCTAAAGGATTTCATCCATGTAAACTATTTCTGTAGGTCCCATTGCAGGGGGTGCAACCTGTCCACATTCCATAACTCTGGGGAATGAGGGTTCAGGATAGCTATGCAGGTAGCAAGTCCCATAATAGCCATTTTCAGATCATAAATAAAAAAAGAGATGAAGCAAGGGTCATGTCATTGTGGAGTACAGCGTGTTAGGTTCCATCAGGGTTAGTGTTTTGCAGCATGCCAGAAAACATTGCACAGCACCTTTGAATGGGTAGAGGAATATAGGATTTTCTCTGAAACAGGAAGGAATTTTAAGGAGGCCAAATATAATTGTTTGGTTTGGAATATGACCAAGATGTAATATCCAATAACTCCAATGTCTCTGGTTTCCTAATGGCCACCAGATGCCAAGACCTCTGTTTTTTTTTTTTTCTTGAAAGAAAGCCTAAGTCATCAGAACCCCTGATAGTTCAGGATAGACTGAGATAGAAATGCTTCCTGCTAATTCCCAGCCCTGCCTCTTCTATCACTTTTCTGGTGTAGCTTCTTGTGATAGAATGGTTGTGCTGAGATTAGGATTTTTTTACAGTGTTAGGTGCAAAGGGTTGCAGCTTTCCTGTGTGATATACACATTCCTTCATGTTATGGTGATTATTCTTCTAACAAAGATAAAATACATCTAAACACATTTCTCTCAAGTATTGTAACAATATTTGATCTCTTCCTGAGGAATAACTTAATGGTCTTTCCTTAAAAGGAGGATTTTTACTCAGTGGTCAATTCAGAATTTATTTATGAGTAAGAATTAAATACAAACCAGCTTGCTGCTTGTAATTTCAAGTTAGTGGGTGACCTTTCACTACTGATTCTTTTCTTTCCATAATCCTTCTCTTTTGCCCCCTTTTTTTTTTTTCCTTTCCCAAATACTTCACCATGTGCAAGAAAATAAGTGTTTCATGAAGTTTCTTCAGAAGGCTCCATTCTAGGATATTTTGCAAATCTGTGTGTATTTCTAGGCTTTGTAAGTCAATCATATAAACAATAATGTTCCTTCTTCAGTCTAAGTGATTCTGTCACCTTCTTGAGTGACACCATTCAAGAACTTGAGGAGCTGTAAAATACTTGTCCAGATTTAGTCAGTAAGGATATATTACTATGTTAATTTCCCTTGCCTCTTCAGACCAATACTGATAATATTGCATTGCATGCTAGCTAAAACTTGGCCATGAATTGGGAAATGTAACATTTCCTTAATGCAGTCATTTGTCAAGAAGTGAAGCATGATGTGTTGTTTTTTCTTTCTGTATTTCTTTAGCTGTCTAGGTACATGTGAAATGCATTACTAGACATGTTAAATAACTTTATCATGTTATATTTGTTGAGCAGACTATGGTCAACTACCCATGATTATAGAGGAAACAAATCTCTTCTTATGAACCAGAAGTGTGACCAGAAATCTAAATCCTGCAGACTCTAATGTTGGACACAAGCTAACATTCAACACAAGAATGAATGGCAACTGCAGTTCCCTCACTGAGCCCTGAAGCAGCTGGTTCATGTTTTCAGCAATCACAATTACAGTACAGGAACTGACTTTGTGTCTTTCAGGTGAATAAATAGAAACTTTCTTTTTGACCACTATTTTGCAGTACCACCTTAAATTCCATATGCTGTGCCATGCAGCTTTGTTAATTGGGCTTGGTGAGTCCCGCCAAAAGTATGGTCTGTTATCTCTTTCCTCTCAAGTGATGAGTGGGACTGGATATGCAGAAGAAACTACTGGTGCTGTGGGGCAACAATGTGTGAAAAATTGTCCTACCACCTGCTGCACTCCATGATATTGCACTCCAGGTCCTGAATAGTGTGAGTGGAGTGAATGGTTCACATAAACTGAGTCAGAACAGAAGCAGAAAGAGGAACCTTTCAGTCATGGTCCTCCCCTTTCAGAGAAACCATAGGGAAATTTTTCTGATCCTGCATTTATGACTTAGGTGGATAATTGGTTCCTCTTTAGGAAAAAAAAAAATAGCAAGGTTTCTAGTGGGCCTGTTTATAGGGAAAAATGGGGAGCAAGAGTCCTAAGGTTGTATCTAAGGTTGGCTCTTCCTTACAATCACTTTGTATGCAGCAGAGGTCTTTAGTCTGTGGTAACTGAGATCTTCAGGAACTGAAATCTGTTTGCCTAATGGAAGTGTTTGTAAGGATGAGATGTTGACACTGAAATTGCATGCATCCTTTGTAAAGCAGCTCAAGTCTACAAAGTAGGTATTCTGAAGGTGAAAAATATTCTGATCCCCAGGAAAATTCTGATGTAGAAGGAATTTCTTCCAAAAGATTTATTTTGTTACTGCTGAATGCTTGGAATACTTCAGGATTCACCTGACACAAGAATTCAAACAGCTCTTGTCCTTTTTTTCCAAGTTAATGCATATATCTACTGCTGAGTATAGATAATGGCTTGTGCTCAGAAGTATGTTAGCAAAGGGATGTGACAAGTTGAATATTCTTTGTATTCTGGTTCTCACTCTTTATGTGTGTCCCATTCTAATAGGTTTTATAAAGCAGAAAACCAGGGAGGGATAGCTGTGAGGTGGCTACCTCAGTCTATTCTGGGGTTTTGCTGACCTATACTAATGCCAGGCTCCTACATTTGCTATGTTGTTTAGATCTGCTGAGAGATAAATCTGTCTCTGCTTGTAGTAACTAAATTTAAAGTGACTAGGTATAGCTCTGGGAAGTTGGTCAGATAATAAATAGGTCAGTCTTTGAGGTAATGAGAGATGGTTTGGCCTTGAATAGCTTTAAATGACTCATTACATCATGTTAACAGGTTTTGTAGAGAGTGGAACTGTGATCCTGTGTAAAATAACATGGAGACCATTCCTTTCTGCTGTGTGCTGGGCAATAGAGTTATAACTTGCAGTAGCAGTACTATAACTTACATTGCCAAGATATGCAAGAATACTCTAATTTTATATATTCTGCTCTGAATGCGTCAGTGTCAAACAAGGCAAAACAAATGGGAGGCTGAAGTTGGAAAAATAAGCCAAATGTATTCTTTTGTGGTGTTGACTGCAGCCTCTCTTCATGCAACAGTTGTGAATTTGGATCCAAGACTTCATCCAAATCTCTGTCTTCCTGAGAGGTGAAATAAGGAGGTCAGGTGGAAGTGGGTATTTTCTTTCTCTGCCCTGACTCTCTTGAGTTTTTGAAAATGTAATGTCTAACAACGACCTGAATACTGGGGAAAAGACAGAATATTCATGCAAGATGGTGTGGAAATTATTGGCCAGTAAGACTCTTCAGCTGTTGGAGTGAAATCAGAGTTAAATGTGGATGTGGTGAGTAGCTCTGAATGCACTGATGCTTGATATTTTGTTGACAAATTGTGCTCCCTAAACTTAACTGCATAGACTGAGCAAAGAAGGAAGGTGAGAGGAGCAAGAGTGCTTCAAGAGTGGCAAGAAAGTAGGAACCTGTGTATATTACCTAAGCTATCAGAAATGTTTAAAAGTTTGAGTAGTCTTAGGAGGGATGCTATTTTCAATTAAAAGGAACTGTATTTAAAAGACCCTAAGGGTGGGCTTTTGTGTGTGTGTGTATTAAAAAGATCTAAAATCATCACATTTCACCTGCTGGCATGTAATCATTCAGTCTGTGGTCAAGGAAACCTTAAAGATCAAGAAGCCCAAGCATTTGCTGGTATTCTCAGACTTCTAGATTCAGCTGCTTGATTTTTTTCTGCCACATTAAAGCTGGATAGAAGTCAGAACATGCAGTTCTTCCCATAGACCAACCATCGAGCTGAATGGGAAGATTTTATGATTTATGAGGCCCTGGAGTGTCTTCATTGTCTAAAATGTTAGTGTTTGTAAAACTACCCTGGAGCTGTCTTCTTTAAATATGCTGTTTGCATTCCTCCTTAGAGAAATAAAAAGCAATCCTACCAGGTATCCCTGACAGAATTCTGTTCAATTTGCTTTAAAAGTGACACCATGTCTTTGTTGAAAGACAGAAAAGGTGTATGTACAAATGAAGGCAGCACTGGCCTAATCAAAATGTGTGTGGGTGGAAAGTGAATAATGTTAATCTGTGAATCAGTGTAATTTACTGTAGTATGGTGTATTCTGATGATAGTCCCCCAGATGTGTTCTCATCATTGTTTGAATCTTATCAGTTCCTGTTTTCTGAAAACATCTTTGAAGATGGTCCGCTGTAAGAGAAACAGCCTGGGGGTCATGATGATAGTGCCAAGCTGGAATCATAAAACATGGACTCCTGATTGGGGAAGGCACTGTGTGACCATGAGTCATTTTTCTAACTCCCCTCTGCATTTCACTCTGCAGCTGTCACTGGGAATAGTGCTACAGATGATGAAAAGCTGTTGGCTAACATTGATGAAATATATACTATTTCCAACATACTTTTAAGCTCTAATTATCAGCAGATGCTATATTTGGATAAATGTTTTGCCAGGAAAACAAGTTTAGAATATCTCTCTGTGCTGACAGTGACGCAGAAGTTGTCCTAAGTTGTCCTAAAATGTTAAAATACATGTGCACATTAATTCTGCAATGGCAGTCTGATTTCTGCAATACTCTTTCTGCTGACATCCTACAACCAGCCCTTAGAAAAGGCATTTGCAGAGGAGATAGATTACTTATCTAAAATATTTTTGTGGTGTAGGTTGAGTGTTAATGCAGCCCAAGAATTTGGAGAGAACTAAAGAGCATCTTCCACAGAGTAAAGCAGTACAGCACCATTGTGAAAGCTTAGGGTTGTATTTCTTTGGGGTAGTACTTTGGGGCTGTATTTCTGGTGATGCTCCAGCAGTGTTCTAGGAGAGTGTGCTTGCTTTTGGCTAGGAGCTTTCACAGAAGTGTGATTAAGATGAGGTTTATGTCAGATGCATTTAAGTATCATGTCTTTGAGATTATTTAACACTGTTAAATTATGCTCAGAATAAATTATGTTTTGTCTTAAACAAATGGAAGATCCCAAGAAATCCAGGATGATGGATGTTCTGCTGAATTATTTTTATCTTCTGATATTAGTGGTAGTGTGTGATATCTGACTTGATATGAAATCAGAATTAGGACCTGTGTTTCTTCCATCCTGCTGCCCACTTTAAAGCCAGACACCTCTGCAGGCTTTTGCTAGTCCATTGCTTCTCTGTTCAGTGAAACAAGTTATTCAGATGGCAAAGAACTGAAATTTCTGGGCTAACTTAGGGAAAGACATCTAAAGTGGCTTTTGTGTACTGGGTTGTACCATCAGCTCAGCTGGGTTAGATCAAGGCCGTCTTAAAACTGTAACCATTGAAACAAAGGGCTCTGTCGTCTATTATATTGATATTCTTTAATAATTTTTACTTCATCCACATTGTCGTGTGCATAAAGAGTAAAATTTCACTCAATTTATTTTTTGAAGCACCATTTGAACTTGGCAATTGAGCCAGTTTTCAATGCACCTCGCTGTCCCCTTTGTCTTACTTGTACTTCTTTAGTTTGGATGTGTGTGTGGATGTTAAGGTAGACAGTGTTGAACACCTCACTAAAGTCAAGACAAACAATATTCACTCCTTTCCCTCACCCATCAAGTCTATTATCTGATTGTAGAAGGCAACAGGGGTGATTAAGCATGATTTCCAATTCATAAACCTGTCCTGGCTGCTTCTGATTATGTTCTTACCCTTCATGCATTTGGAATTGGTTTCCAAAAAGACTTTCTCCACTACCTGCCCAGGGATTGAGATGAGGCTGACTGGCTTGTAGTTCCCCAGAAAATCCTTCTTGCACTTCTTGAAGACAGGAGTGACATTTGTTATCTTTCAGATCTCAGGAACCTTTCTTGATGGCCACAATCAAGAGTAGCTGCACATCAGTCATCTCCTTCAGTATTTCTGGGTACATTTGTCAGGTTCTGTGAACTTGTCTAGTTTGTTTAAATGTTCCCTATCCATCAAGGAGAAGTTTTACAGACTGCAGCCGGGATCTAGAAGTTACTGGATCCACAAACAAGTTAAGATTTAGTAGGGGGCTCAAATGTGTGCTGTGTAAATGTGGTTGTGAAAAGAATGAACATTGCTATTGTGATTTAGTTTATAAAAGGACCTAATGTGACCTTTGAAACATCTGCTTATAAAGAGAGGGTGTTAAGCAGGACTATAGGCCAGAGCATTTTGTTCTTAAAATGACATTTTTGGAACTTTTCTTACAAGGACTGGTTGTTCCCTTGCTTTGAGAGAAGCCTCTACAAAACCATAATGAGATGTCAAATTCCTCTCCCATGCTGCTGCCTCTCTGGGCTGCTGTATTGCTGCCATATGCTCAGTCAGGAGGATTATTTGCTTATAGGTTTGACAATAACAGGAAGGCTATTCAAATAGTTGAAGTTTACTAGTGCTGTACAGAAGTGTTTAGTCTTGGTTTAACTTCCAGCAGCTGAGGCAAGGAAGTTTATCTGTTTAAATGTAATTATTTACTGCCACGTGATGGTGATTTTGGTGGTCTGGCAGTTAATGCATCGCTGGGAAAAATGCTCCTCAACCATACGTGATCTTTATGTTAAAATTCTGTTTAGGAAAGAGCAGCATAAGCGGTTTAGTGGTTCCAGTCTTGGAGCAGCATTGGTAGTTCTTCCACACCACAGCTCAGTCTTGTGAGGCCACTGGATAAGAGTATGTACATGCAGTGACTGCTGCCCTGGGTGATGTCTTGTTGCTGAGCTCTTGCTGGCCAAGGCTTCAAGGTTAGCACAGAAACTCCTTCCTTGGTACCTTTGTCCAGTCATGTGTGTCAGATCTACTCATTGCTCCCTTCTCTATGTAGCATTTGGTATGGATTGAAAGGAAATGTAAAACCTTTCACTGTATGGGAAGGAAGTAACCCTGAAAAGATTTAAAAATATCTGAATAGCTGTGGATCTTTCCAGTGCTTGGGAAGGGGATGACTGGAAAGAAATCCCAAGTGCCAGGGAGCATTCAGTGAAACAAATGCAAGAGATGGAAAATTAATTTTGTTACATGACCACTTATAATAGATAAAAAGCAAACAAGGAGCTCCATATGTGGTGTATGTTTGTGGGGTTCTATCTTTAAATTTTGTAGGTCCTGCCTTGCTTTTGGTAAGTATGAAGATAACAAAAAGCCACTTAAATATTGTGCATGGCTGTTCCCTATACTCAGCATTAAAATGTGGGCTGCATGTTTGTTTTTAATATATATTTTTATATATATAGGGTTTTGTACATACATATATTAAAAACTGCACAAGTTCCTTTGTCTAAATATCAGCTTAGAATTGGGCATACAATATAAAAGACTCAGATAAGACATAGCCAATACTCAGTCACTGTATAAAATGGCATTTGGACTTGCCAGAGAAGGACATTTTGATAACAAGCCCAATCTTGCCTCTGTTGGAGTCAGTCAGAAGTTTCCATTGACTTTGCTGAATGCAGGATTCACAAGTCCTTGCAAATCTTTAGTGAGGTCAGATTCTTTGCCCCCTTTGCCCCTCATGCCAGTGCACACAGCAAAGAAAAAGACTAATCCTCCAAAGAGCTGAGCCCATCAAAGTGAGGGAACTAAATACAACTGAATACTTAAACTCAAACCTTGTATCCCCTGTCTGCCGTGAACTCCTGGCTTATATTGCCCTTAATCCGATCTAAGTGTGGGCTACCCTGTGTCCTGACCATGGTTTCCTGCCTCCCTTGTGTTGGATCAATTGGTTACAGCCTGAGTTGGGTCAGTTTATTGTTCTGACAGAAAACTGGTCCCTGCTGATAATCTGAGCTGCTGTGACCTGCAGACTCATGTGGTTGCTGACTCTGAAGAGGTGGGAATGGGAGAGAGGAGAGGAGGAGAGGAATCTGTAAGAGTAGGAATGAGACTTTGGGCAGCAGTCCTGTGGAACTGAGATGGAACTAAGGATAAATATATGAATAGAAGTTACCAAATCAACCCCTCAGTCTGACCTGTTCAGGTGTCAAACTGCCTCAAACTTTTATTGACTGAGCAGAGTAGAAGGACCAAGTCTGCTGGAATTGTGGCAGTGTTGTTACAAGTGTTGTTACAACAGATGTGCTGTTTTGTTCCTGTGTTGTTGCAGCAGATGTTGGGTTTTTTGTCCCTTATATTTCAGGGCTAACGTAGCACCAGTTTCTGGTTCTCTCAGGCTGGGACAAGCCTAAGTGTACGTGCTATTTTCTTCAAGGAAAGGTTTTTATCTGCTTAAACACTCTGTTCCAAGTAATCTACTAAAAATCTTCCAATGCTTTCAAAATATTTTCATTGACCTCGTTACTTAAATTTCAGGTAGAGGATGGAATAATTATAACAACACATATTGATATAGTTTGGGTGGGAAAGATTGAAAGAACAGTTCAAGCTACATTCATGTGCTTGCTTTTTTTTTTTTTTTTTTTTTAATGATACTGTCTTTCCAGTCACATGTCAGGACAAATACATGATGATTTCAACAAGGACTATATTAATAATTTTCCTAAGGCAAATGAGTAAGATACAGAAGTTTTCACCTCAGAGTCCTGTACAAATAAAGAGGGCCTCTCAAACAAACATGCTTTTTCTGTCTAGTGCCACTGGAAACAACTGGTGCTGGGTGTCTTTGGCTCAGAGGTGATCCTGTGGCAGAAATACCCAAGAAATATGTGGTGGGTGTCACAGCTAATAGGATGCTTTCAGGGTCTGAAGATATGTGATAGTACATGTAATCTGTTGTGAAAGGCTTTTGAATTTTTTCTTATATTGGGCTTTTAAGCAAAAGGAAACTGGACAAATAGTTTAATAATTTTCATATTCAATTATTTGTTCTCAAAATTTTTCTCTGCTTCATTGTGTTGTGAGGTCAGATGATCAATCCTTTCAAAGAAAATGCTCTGCTCTCCCTTTTACATATTCCAGGTAAGCAACATTAACTTGAATAGAGTTGGCTGTTACTAATTTTTACTTTAAATTGTTCTCTGCATATTTTAGTAGCTGCCCTGCTGCAACAATCTGGCTGATATACAGAATATCTGATCTGTACTCTTAGTTGTTCCATGCATTATTACTGCACAAAGTCCAGTAATGAAGTATTCTCATTCTTATGTACTGATTCTCCACTAAAATGACTTTTACTTGGCTTGTAGGACTGTGATTCTAGTGTATTTTAATTTTCCCCATTAGGTTAAAGATTTTCAGCTTTTCTTGCTCTTTTTCTCTATGCAGAGACCTATCATAGTTAGAGTGAAAAACTGGGCTTGATTGATTTGAAATGCCTTTGACATCTTCAAGAACGTGAACCAGAATTTGTGGCTGGTTGGTTTGGGGATTTTAATGATTACCATTATAGCACAGATATTTTTCTAGAGCTTTTGTAGGTTTCTTTGATGTTTTTGTACTGCAAGCCCAGGAAGGTGATGTCCCAGCTTTGTGTGCATTTAATGTCTCCCCACCCATCCATACGTGAAATAAAAAAGGAGCTTGGGAAGAAAGGCTGGAGCAGAAGCATTTAACTAAAATGTGTTCACTGGCAGACCCAAATTTTGAACAGACCAGGTGTGCTCAGGTAGCTGTGCTCTGTAATTACAACCTGCAAGCAATGGGCAGGTCCATCTGTAGGTACAGGACTGCAGACTTGCAGCTCTGGGAGTCACATCTGTTGAGAGATGATGAGTAAAATCATCTTCTAAAATTCAAATGAGTTTAATCTGAAGTCAACTAAATAACTGGGAAGGAGAATCAGTCTTACTAGACAGTATAAATTCTTTCAACTGCATTTTCTGAAGTTCCAGGGAATAAGAAATTTCTTTGTTCAGAGTGTTCAGTGCTCTGTGTATTGCTCCCTAGTTTAACCCTTTTCACAGGTTGTGCAAGGGGAGTGGGGCAGCCCTTCACCTGGATGGAAGGAGGTATCTGGTGCATGGCCTCTGGGCTCCCAGTGGCTATGGTGCTGGGCAAAGGTAACATGAACAGAACAAAACAAACAAACAAAAAACCTTGTCTGTGCTGAGGGCTGTGCAACACAAAAAGAATTGGCCATCTTTTCTGCACGATGGTGCTGTGGCTGTCACCCAGCTGCTCCTCTCCATAGTCACCAGGGCACCTGAGAAGCCAAAGAACAACCAGAGAGGAAAGAGGTACTGAAACAGATCTACTAGCAAGCAAACCAGGAGGAGGTGAAGGAGCAGTGCTAGCATCTTGTGGAAGATCTGGGGTCATGGACATCAGTGCTGTGGATGCTTCCTGGGGCCCACAGTCTGCTTAAAAGAGGCTACAATGGGGCAGACAGTCAGGAGGTGTTCTTCCAGAAGTGTTTATTCCTCTGCCTGCTCTATGTGCCAGCAGCCAATCTTTCTGTTTTAAGCAGTGAGGCTGAGATCTCTTCCTCTCAGACTGCCTGAGTGCAGTTAAAAAGCAACCATGAATGATTCAGTGTGGAGCACAGGGTTGTACTTAGCTGTGATTCTGAGCCTGTTACTACGTGACTGCTTTCCAGCTGGTAAAATTGCATTGCAATTCACAGAGGTATGGGTCATTTCTATACTACATCTCCCAAGAAAAAATGAAAAGAATAGAGAAAATCTCTTTGGAAAGCAGTGATATAAACCTTAAAATCAAAAAGAGAATGCAGGTTGTCACACCCAGCCAGGTTGTTATAATATTCTTCTAATTTGCATTGTGTGTAGAGATGAAGCCTGTTCTGATGGCCAGGGCAGAGCTGGCTTTGGAAAGGATGGACAGGATTTCTTCCCTCATGCTGAATTTCCTGATTTTTTTCCCATAAGTTTTCTCCATATTTTCTTCTTTAAGATAGCATATTATCCTGGGGGCCATCCTTTTTTTCCTGGTAGTTGTAGGATAGGAATTCTTCAGTGTGTCATGTTGCAAGTGACTCAAGGGGGTGCCTTTCATTGGGCTGCATGCTGCTGCTTTTTGGAGCAGGGCTGGTGGGGGGAAATCCAACAGTGTCCTGGTGACAAGCTCCAAAAAGAAATGAACTTGTGCAAGGCAAATTTACAGTATGCCTTTTCTCCTCAAAAAAAAAAAAAAAAAAGGCAGCAAGCTCGCTGGCAAATAATCTGAAAGAACCCAACATCTCAATAAGATGTGGGCCCTCCCCTCTGCTCCTGCTCTGAAAGGAACCATTGTTTCCAGGTTTCAAGGTGGGCTCATTGACTTTCATGTTGCCATGGAACCAGCATGTTTTGCTTCCTGAATGATACTTGCTTGTAATCTCAGAAGCTTTTTCAGCAAATTAACACAGGTGATTTGTGAGTGGCCTTGGTTGGACTAAAGGCTGCTGGAGGGCCTGCTTGATTAACCAGATGAAGAAATTTAAGGACAAAAAAAAAAAAAAAAAACCTGGATAAGCACTGGTTGAAAAAGAGAGGGCAGATAAACAGAAATGCTGCTAATTCACCAGTTTAGTTTCTACTCCATGTAACACAGGCTGAGGTTGGGTTTACATGCTGGTAGGCTTAAATGCAAGTAAAGCTCTGTTAAAGTTAGGATTTAAAATCCACAGTAATACTGTGGAGCTATCCAGATGGAAGAAGTGGTTTTGGAGGTAATGGCCCACATAGTTAAAAGCAAGATGATGCCAACATGTTTATTATAACCTCTGCATACATTTATGTGTTTTTCTCGATGCATATACAATACAGCATTGTGTCTAACACAACTGTGTTTAAAAATTTAGATTAAGTAGTTTTTCTGCCAAAAAAAGCTGATTCAGTGAATGTGAGGAATTTGAAGTAATGGACCACTGTTTGTTGACCATTCGTAGAGGAAATTATGAACATTTTGATAAAATCAAACCACTTTGCAACTAAGTTCTGTCACATTTAGGTGTTCAGAAGAAGATTGGGCAATGTCCTGGAAGATACATTGTAGGTTAAACTGGGAGGTGGTGCAAGATGATTGCAGAAGTCCTTATGGTTTTATCTTTCACAATAAAAGGACATGGGACAATGAAGCAGGCTGTACAAAAACACATGGGAGAAATTATAAAGAAAATATAGAGAAAAAATATAGAGAAAAATGGCTTGTTCTTCCATTAGACTTTCTATGTGTATTTGTCATCTCATTACAATACTTGTAGCCAAGGAAAAAAAAAAGCAAAACAACTCCTTAAATTGGCAAAGTCCTTGCAAAAAGGTGTTTGGAGTAGTGTGGGTGTTAATTTTTCAGGGGAGATATCTGTGCTTAGCTATCATATTGCACAACTAGAGACTAAAAATTTTGCTTGTAGTCCCTTCTCCCCTTTTTCAAGAACTGTTTGGTTTGCTGTACGGAATGATTATGTTTAAGATTAGATATTAAATTACTAAGAATATTCTGGTAATGTGCTTTTTACATTGCAAATACAGCACCTCTCACTCTCATTTACAGGTGCTGCAGGTGTAGCATAGATCATCTGTTATCAATACTGTGCCTGACAGCTAAGAAAAAATAAATGTGTTCTAAGATCTAAGTAATCTGTTCTAAGTAGGACGTTTTGGAAGTTTAAGATGTGTTTTTTGGTGCTACTGATTCTGACAGAGTCCTTTCTGAGCAGTAACTCTTTGTCTTTTTTTAATTTTTTTTTTAGCAGAACTTATTTTGAATATGGTGGCAACTGCTGTTTAAATTAAAAGCCTTACCCTCCAAATCCTCCCTGTTTGAGCTGTTCTGAGTCTCCACAGTCATGCAATTGATCCTGAGGGACTGCTTGAGGGAGAGCATTTATAAAAGCAGGTTAAAAGATTGTGGTGAAATTTTGTGCTTTTTATCACTGCAGCACTGGTTTTACTTCTTCAGGTGCCATCTGCCCATTATTGGCTCCAGGAGGTTTCAGGGAGAACAGGGCAAGGTAATGCCTTAAACCAAAGGAATTTGTTCTTAGAGGATAACTTTGTTTTACAAAACTGACATCTATAAATATACTTACATGCTTGTACTTCAGAATCAAGTAATAGTTTAACCTTACATATTTATTTCCATTTATAGGCTGAGAC
Source organism: Calypte anna (assembly GCF_003957555.1). NCBI lineage: Eukaryota > Metazoa > Chordata > Aves > Apodiformes > Trochilidae > Calypte > Calypte anna. The sequence goes on along the minus strand of NC_044247.1, from coordinate 15,183,777 downwards.
TTTATTTTAGCTGCTTTTTGTTGCTGAGCTGCTTTTTGCCATCCACCTATATGAGAAGTCCAGGCACTATGTCTTTAGTTACAGCACTGTATCCAGTAGGTATATGGGGATTAGAGGGTTAAGCAGTCACCAATTCAAACAGTTGTTTGCAGGGGCACACACCTATTGATAGAGATCTATGCCTTTGGCAAAAAAAGAGTTCTAGAGATTATATTAAGTAGGCATTTCAGTTCTAAATTGCATCAGACTCCACAGTCTAATTTTGTAGATAGTTTTAGCCTTTCTGATGACAGATTTTCCTTTGCAGGGTTTAGTCAAGACTAAAGAAATTTTTTCTTCAAATTTCTTCTCAGTTTCTGCAACAAACTGGGCATCTGGGAGTTAATGTTACATATGACTTTTCTTGTTTCTAAGACAATCTGAAGACAAAAGTCTGCTTTTTCCAGCCCCCCTGACATATGAAATAATAGAGGAAACAAAAATTCCAAAAAATGTGTAATGCATATAGAGAAGAAAAATATTAATTTAGTTCTTTGCTTTCAGTGTGTGGAGTTTTGATAATGTCTCAAAAGACACTTTCATACTTTTCCTAGCTGTTGCTAAAAATAGTTTCCTTTTGTCTCAGTTTTTCCTTCCCTTATCCAGCATTAATTAACCATGACATTTGTGTTTGGTAATATATCTTTCTGAAGCTGCTTAGTAACCTAGATACACACTAAAAAATAGGGTATTTGTAAATAAAATGATACATTTATATTGCCAGTTCTGGATCTTGTCCTTTTTTGGTTTCCTTAGTAGAAATGTCTGTGGCACACATTGTCTCAGATTTAATCAGTACCTATTCCTCTGCAAACATACTCTCATCCTGTCAAAATACTGCATCGAGCTATACCTCCTGTGATCTGTTTAATCTAGATAAATGGTAGAAAGGCATTTTGTCTTTTCCTTTTCCAGCCAGGTAAGATTATCCCTAACAGAAATTGTACATTTTGTCTTGTCAGAACTCTGCAACATCCACAGCTGATGAATAAACATTCACTTTGCTTAAAAATGTTACTTGAAATTAAATAGGCCAAGAATTAAATTAAGTATCTGAGTACAGAATGGACCTTCTTAAATTTCCTTTGACATTTTATAGGGTTTTTTTCCTCAGTTAAGATTTTTCTCCTTTCCTCACTTCTTCTGTACCAGTGTCACTAGGAAGAGGAGGTAGCATGATAGCCAGGTATTCTCCAGCATGTGGAACACATCCTTTTTTGGTTTTCCCAAGTTGCTGTATAATTTACATCTGGCTTAACCATGTCACCATGTACTCACTAGGTAGACAGGAGAGGGATCCTGGAGCAAATCAGTTCTGCCCTGCAGGGAAGGGCTTAGCTGGCTGAATGGCTGGGGAGTGTTGTTTTACCATGAAAGGAAAGTTTGCTTGCCCTCTCTTGAGAAGCCAAAACTTCAGTGAAATGAACAGGGCAGCCCAGAAAACCAGTCTGACCTAAAAGCTGTGATAAGAAATGGATCATCCTGTTGTGCACATTGTGGGCTGTATGCAAGTGTGGTGAAAGTGGAGAGTGATTCTGTAGTAAGAAGATTGATTTGACATCTTGGATTCATTAGATTTATCAAATCTTTGAGTAATCATCTTAAATTGTGATCTGTGTTGCTGTGTTTGGTCTGCACACCTGTCCAACCAGGCTCAAATGTAGGGCCCAGGAACCTTTGCCATTGCTGTTCTACAGAGCAGAAAGAAGTGCAGAAAACCCACACTAAAACACAGTTGAATTTAGTTCTTCCTTTCCAAATTTGGCTCGCTCTCTTCTTTGACTTTGCAGGGTCCAGGATCAGGTCCCCACAGAGATGTGTGACTGGAAAGCTGGAATAGGGAAACTGAGGAGAAGGCAGGAATTGACTCTCTCAAAGCAACCCAGAAATACTCTGCTGAGGTATAGGGAGGAAATAGACTTGCCCATAGCTCTGTTTCCACTGGGAAGGAACAATTTGAAAAGGGTGGTGTTTCTCTTATTTAAAAGTCTTGAATTCCCAGCCTTGTGTCCTCTAACCCCTTGTTACTCTTCTCTTCCTCTTCTGGTTCTCTTCTTCTTGCACCTCTCCAGCCTTGCCAGTTGTACCTGTGTGTTGGGATGTAACTTTTGCTCACCTCCAGCTGATGGATGGTTGGTTTATTTGCCTCCATGGGTCTGAAAAAACTCCTTTTCACTGGAAGTGCTGCTCAGGTGAAACTTCAAAGGCCACAAGGAAACTGTTGATATAGATGTAAGCTGGGTAGCAAGTTTTCTCTGTAGAATACCTGTCCTGTCTCTGGCTGCTTTTTTGCCTTTCTAGCTGCTCAGCAGCCTTGCCCTTGGGGCTTTTCTTTCACATGGTGCTGAAACACAAACTCTTGGGGCTTGCTGCAGATCATGAAAATTGTTCACAGAATTATTCTTCCATTATTAAAAGCACCCATTTTCTTTTATCTTGAAAATACCCTTTTTTAAGGAATTCTTTTTCCAAACCTGTGTTCCATATGGAATGAAAACAATGTCTGAAATGTAGTGTTTCCAGTAGATAAAAATTTTGCCCTCCCTGTCTCCTCCCAGAGATGGCTTGTTTGAAAAATGCTTTGCAGGACCATCACTGTGTTTGTAGAAGACTTTGAGATAAATGTGCTTACAGATAAGCTGTGCTTAAAAGCAGATGGTTGCTATCACCAGTGTGATAGGAGACTCATCAAAGTCACTTTACTGTCTACAGCTGTGGCTCGAAAAAAGGAATTACTTTAAGAAATCCGTGTTCAGTTCTGTAAACCTGCTTGCATGGTGTTATAATATCTCAAATGCATCCTCGAGTTTTTTTTTAACATAATTAATGTTTTCTGATTTTCCACCTGTTGCTTACTCTTTGTATTTCAGTACTTTCATAGTACTGGAAAATTCTTAATTGCAAACTGATTTATTCTCTGTTAGGGACTAAATAGGAAGCCTTTGGACTTCAAAGGGGAGTTAGCCTGCATTTGCTGCTTGGATGGGCCTTTTATGAAACTTTTCTTTTGCAATGTTGTAGGACTACAGAAGAACAAGTGCCCAGTTTTACTCTTGTATTTTTAATTTGCTTCCCTTAAGCTGTATGCAGTAGTACATACAATTTTAAGATATACATCATTCATTATTTTTAATTTTAACATAAAGGAACTGATTGTTCACTGACATTTACACTGGTGCAATGTGTTTGTAGATGGTACAGATGGCCTGAGGGTATTTTATGTTTCTGATAAAGGGTAAATGACCAATCAAGATTGCAATGTAGTTACCAGCCAAGGGTCAACAGTTGTGTGTTCCTGGGAGAAAAACATGTTCTGACTTGGTGAGTCCACTCCCTGAAAACAGAAATAGTATTCTAGAAATAGCATAGAGAGGCTGGAGAAACAGCTTCAAAGAGCTTTACTTTTAAAAAGCCATTTTTCTTAATTATGCTTACTACTATGGTGCCCAAAGGTTTATTAACAGCAAGGACCTGTTGTGCATTATCCAAAATAGACATGAGAGTAGCAGACATCTTTTTTTTTCCCCCAAAGGAGAGCAATTTTCACAGTGATAGTACCCTTTGAAGTGCTTTGTGGGTGGGGCACGAAGTGCTTCCCATTTCTTTTGTAATTTTATTAACCAAGAACATGCAATGTGCTTGGTACTTTCCAGAGCTGATGTTGGAAGTTCTTATTAGAACACTTGAGGAACAGGACACAGTGGGATGCCTCACTGTGCTGTTTGCAATGAGCTTAGTCTGTTCTTGCTGCAGTCAAGGAAAAAACCTCCAGGGATATTTGTGGGGAGGTGTCCAGGTGTGATTCTATGACATTTGCAGCATCACCAGAGTATGAGGGATGTTAAATGACTAAATGGACAAAGAAATCAAACTGGTGAAGCTATAGAGATGGAGGTTAAAGAGTTAATCATGTTGGCACTGTAGCAGGTAGTCAGCCTTCTGAGAGTTCCAGGAGGTGGCTGCACATGTTTTTATCACAATAGAGTGTAATTATACAGACTGTCAGCTATTTGGGCACTTGGTCCTTTTGTAACTTATGATAAATCTCCTGTTTAAAAAAGAGGATGAAAGGTTAAGTGAGAGAAATGAGATGGCCAAGTTGTTTATCAATCCCACTCCAAAAGAAGAATGACTGACCTTGATTTAGGTATTGGAAGTGAACTGGAAAAGCTGGGTAAACTTTATGCCTCTGGGCCATCATGCTTTGCTAAGGAAAAGCAGTGCACATGGGAGTGGTTCTTAGTTGGTTCCACCCTGTCTGCAGCTGACGTGTGCCCTCCTATTTTAGAAATTTAATCTGGGGTAGGTATGTTAGCAACCTGAACAGACAAATGCCACAGTCCTAACCATTAATTTGGGATACAGGCATAGCTAATTGTTTATGTAAAAAATGGAAATACCCTGTCTACCTGAGTGTAATTTCCATTATCTCTGACAGACTCCCAGCAGCAATGATTTCTTGCTGCAGAACAATTTTTTCAAGTTAACTCAGCTCTTAATCACTCATTTGAATTTTCCACATTGCAGTTTCTTAGTGCCTATTGATAACGTGACAAGGAATTTTGAGTGCAAGGCATTGTGTAAGACTATTTAGTGCAGATTTGGGATCCCTACTACAGTTACTAACAGGAAAGCTTGCATTCCTTCCCCAAAATGTGGATTTTTGTGTAAGATTTGTCAAAATAATGGAGTTGCTCAGTAGTCTTAGGCATTTTTTATCATGTAGCATGGGTGAGGAGGGATAGAGGAGGTTTTCTGTGTACATATTTGGGACCTACTAGTGACATAAGAATGGCTGTGGCTAACTCAGGACTGCTTTTGTCACTTTGTTGTGGAGAAAAGCTTAGGTGTTTTCAGTGGCTATGGAAATGTGCATACTTGGGTATTCAGTGCTGAGGGCAACCTTGTCCTAATCCTGACAAGAAAGGAATCTGGAATATTCCGAACAGTTTATTTTGTCCTTTGGGCTAATGACAAAAACCCATGTGCCACATTCCAGCTAAAAGCCACATGGCATATTTATTTAAAATAAAATTGTCAGAGGAAAGAGTGAGTTTCACACATTCTCTCCCTGTGTTTTGGAGTAACACTTCTGTGATGCCAGTAAAGATATTCTCATCTTTCTCAAGTTGATTATTCCCATAGTGGGAATAATACAATATTTTTTTTTCCTCTCTCTGTCATGCTTTTTCTTTTTGAGTCGTCCTTAAGAGGGAAGAGCAGGCAGTTGTACTCTTGTGGTCAGCACAGGCTTTATGGGAGCTGAGCCAAATCCAGGAGGATTGTGTCTTTAGTGCAAGAGGAAGGCTGACACCTACTCTTCTTTTTCTTTTTCTTTTTTCAGGATTGCTCTGTGGTCAGGTGGCTATGCTAAGGGCCACTTCTGAGATCTTCACTGAGCAAAGCCAGGATGTCCCTAGGCTGCTTTCTGTTTGGGACATTCAGCTATGTTCTTTGGTCTCATTGAAGTCATTAAATTAAACATGGATCTTCATGCATTGTGGAGTTGAGTCTTTCAGTGTTTTCTTTGTCTCTGAAGAGGTGTTTTAACAGTGTATTTAACAGTCTCTTGTGTTCCTAGCTATGCCATTACTTCTGCTCATCACACTCCTCACTCCGTCCCCAGGAGACAGATCAAGCATCCTTGTACCATTGTTCTCCCACATACAAGGCTATATTGACCTCTAGTGTAACTCCATCAGAGTAAGCAGTTACATCAGAATTTATTTTTTTTTCCTCTGAAAAAAAGTTTGCTTTGGAGTATAAGGTCAGATGCTGCTCCCTCCCTTGCTGTTTAATCCATCAACCAAGAGCCAAGAGCATCACTAAAAGCACAGTCAGTTTCTAACAGTGTTTCCTTGGGTTTTGCTGTTTGATTGTCAGCTCTGGAACTTTCATTTTAAAAAACATTTTTTAACAGATGGCTTTGAGGAATTATGCATTTGAGAATAAGATGCAAATATTAAATTGCTACCATATTTTCAAGGTTGGTGGTCTGTCTTGCATGTAAAATTGGAGGATAAATCACAATGGACACATTCCAGTTTACCTTCTGGGATGTGTTTTGCTGATAAGTACTATGAACATCTGCTTTACTTTTGGTGAAGATTTTTCTTCTTTAGTATTTTTAAGTGTTAGAACTCTTCACAAGGTAAAGGAGCTAAGTCACTTTCAGGCCTGATGAATGTCCAGTGGCTCAGCTTTGTCTGAAATGAGTGCAAAGCTGTAGAAAGGTTATAAAAATCTTTACGACTTGTGTTTGCCTCAGTTGTTTAAGCCTCTGGGCAAGCATTTTAGTTGAAATGGATGAAGTTACCAAAGTTATTTTCCTGCTTTCTGTTGCAGCTGAATGAAAAGCTTTTATATTCAAACTCAAAACCTTACTTCATAGTATTTAGAAAAAGAATCTTTAGTGAGTGACTTCTCATGCAAGAGAACTCTGTAGATGTTGAGTATAGACCACCAGAGGCTTGAAGATCTCAGCTGGTGTTGGAAAGCAGTGCTCTTACAAAATATACTGAATACAAGATTCCTCTCTCGCTCTCCCTTCAAGAAAGAAAACATCCAGATTGTGTCACAGGGCAATGGTTAGTTTCATTGTGAATTTGTCAAAGAGTCTTCTACAGGCTTATAATTGTCTGGGATTTCTTTTTTTTGAAAGTGAAGTGTTATATTTCTTACAAATGCTTTATAGTGGTTGAAGTTTGTGCTCCCAGTTTGGCAATGGGTTTGGAAAGATGAGACAATTTTAAAGGTGGCTCTGGAAGCTCTATATTAATATAACAGGGTGATGTCTATTACTGGATTTGAAAACAGGCTACAACACTGGAAACCTCAGCTGTTTGAAGAAAAAATATAGAGAAGCTTCCTCTACTGCACAGCTTTTTGCAAGGCAGTGTCAGGAGTAGAAGGGTTGGTTGAATTATGTTGTCCCTTCAGTCCATTAATGAATCTGTGCAGCAGTTGATGAAAACTGGCTTCATATGCCTTTAGGGTTATGTGAAATCTTCCTTGTATGGCAGGGACACAAAAGGATAAAGTCAGAAGCTGTCTAAAAGCAATTTTATTTGTGAAAAAGTGCACATTTTCCGTTGTGAACGATTTTGGTGTTTTAAGACCAATTTTTAGTTGATTTGTCTGTGGTGCTCATAAAGGCTTTGGTTGGTTCATGGTGTTACATGTCATATAGGTACAATGCACAAGTGTTGCTCATAAAACTCACCTACAACCACATCACTGATAAGTTTTCTAATAGCCAACTCTCTGGTAGCATAGCTTTCAGCGTGTTAAATGTTACTCTGTTCAGCAACTTCAGCACACTGAATGTCTGCACTAACTGGCAGTGTGTGCTGGATTTAGCCAGTGGGTTGTGGTAGAGTTGTGTGAGGCTTGTAAAGCTGTTGGGCAGGTACAAACTTGGTAAGTAGTTGTGCTAAAAGGTGTATATAACACAGTTATCTCTGATTTTGGAATAACTGCTTTTAGTTCTACAGCTTTATAGCTCTGTGGGGCTGCAGAACCAGGGCAATGTTCTTTTTTTCTCCCTTGGGCTTATATCCAGCTTTGATTGAAAGTACTGTAAAGAAGGAAGGTTCTTTGCCAATATCCTTAGTGCTTTTTCATGTTACATGCTGCAACAATATGAGAATGGAGTCTTAAAATTCACTTCTTTTTAGGTTTCATTTTGTCTGTGTCCACACACACAAACCTATTTTGGGATGCATAAATGCTATCATTTTTTTTTACGTTAAAACCCCAAACTGACCATGAATTTCTTTTCCCTCTGAGGTCACACTGTTCATTCCCTGCAAGCACTTTTCCCTCCAGCTGGGTGCAATAATTCTGCTTTTCCCTGGGGTTAGCACTGCCACATTTGCAGGATAATGGCTCTCATGGCTATCCCTCTGTCTGGGAGATTAAGTTAGTGCAAAGAGCTTCCTCCCACTCCACAGGGTGCAGGGAATGAAAATCTCTTTTCTTGGGCACTTCAGCACTCTCATCCAGAGCATGGCTTCTAGTAGAGGAGAACATGCCCTGATAAATTTAATCTGTAAAGAAATACGTTGTGCATTTCAGCAAGCACAAGAAACAAAAATAACAAAAGCTCTTAAATTTGTATCTTTATGTATTCAAGTGGCTGGTCCTGTGCACTGACCACTTGGGAGGCTGCTGGAATAACTGTAGGATACCTGAAGTCTGAGCACTGCCAGGCAGATGTGAGGGGGGAACTGTTCCTTCTGTGCAGCTCCTGAGATAATAAAGCGCTTGATTTTCTAAACCACATGGAGCTATTTGGAATTTTATTACACATATTTTCAGACCAGGTAATCACCCATTCTCTGCTTTTCTAGCTTAGTCATGTGTGTAAGAGGTCTGTGGCCATTTGCATGCCCCAAATATAATAAGTAGTATCCTTCACAGTTGTCACAGTCAAGTTTGTCCTCTGGAAATCCTTCGCTGAGAAAATTTCCCTTCACAGAAATTGATGAAGTTATTAATATGACTGAAAATCACTTAAGTGGATGAAAGGTCTGCAAACTCTATCTCCAAATTCCACCCAGCAGATAAGAAATGCTTCCTCAAAAAATGAGTCAGGTAACCCTTCTGAAGTTTGAATGATGTCAGTTAATTTTTGCCATGAGTATAAAGTGGAAGAATTGGCATGTAACATTTATTTTGTTTTTTCTGTAATTTCTTTTTCAATGCACTCCTGGCAGGGGTGCAATCAGGGAGCGGGTATAGGATGGCATTTGCTTCATTGGGAATTTGTCACTAGTTTCTCCTGGACAGGATTTCCTCCAAGCTTTTGAACCTCCCTTGTCAGTTGAGCTGGAGGAGAGTTGGTCTCTATCAGTAACCATCACTTGGTCTCAGTGCCCAGTCAAGATGTTTGCCAGCTCTGTGAAATGAATGAAAATATTTGAGGACATTGGTTAACCACAGAAGTCAATGAACCCAAAAATGAATGAGTATCCTAGCTACAAATTCACATTTAATAGCTCCATTTGAAAGACCTTTTGTGCAGTAAAAGCTAAGCTTGTGGCTTTGTGTTGTGTCCTTGCCCATATTATCTGTAAATAAACTGTCTGGTGTTAACTACATGCTCATCAACTGGCAGACTATTCAGAGAAAAATTATCCACAGCTTTGTGTAATCCTATCAACAAAAGTGAAATCTATCAGGAGATGGAGCTGTTATCTTTGGGTCACACTGCCATTTCTGAATAAATTACTCTGCTTCCTGCTTTCTCTCTCTCTCTCTCTTTTTTTTTTTTTTTTTTTTTTTTTTTTTTTTAAGGATTTTTAACCTTGAAGTTTTTTTATGTCAGGAAGTCAGCTACTATTAACACATGCATAGCAAAGTAGAATCTGCTGATTTCAGAGGGAAGAGCTGAACATGAACAATTATCTTCACAATTGAGCTCTAAATTCTGTAATACAGCAACTAAATAATAGACAAAGAAAATATTATAGTGAATTTAGTTCCTAAAAGTAATGAAGGCTTAACAAGATTAAGGTTAACACAGCAGCATTACATATGTCATAAAGTAAACAGAACTATTATGTATTACTAGTTTTTTCACTGTGAAATATTACAATGGTGTCTGGATATCTGGTACTGTAAATGTAATGTGCCAGTTAGTCATCAGGAGGTAATAGGATCCTGAACTATTTGAAAAATGTTCATTATGCTCCATTTCCAGCTCTTGATTATGAAATTTCTTGTTAGGAGTTTGCTCTGGACTGGAGCAGTCCTTAATTGGAGCTGGGAAGTTACGGGAAATAAGTCTTAAAAAAAATTTCACTCCTGCCATATTTCTTTATGCAAGTCTGTGATTCTTTCTCTCTCTGTTTTAACATCACCATTGTTTTTGCCATATTTTTCCTCTTTTATCATAGACATGCTTCTTTTTTGCTGTGCTTTTACATCCTCCAGTTTTGCATGCTGGCATTCCTTAGAATCCGTTCTTTTCCAGAAGTCTCAGCTTTATTTTCCCATTACTGCTGCTACTGCTTTCACTTCCTCACATTAAAGATTTCCTTAACCTTTCTGCTGTCCTTTCCCAAAATGTGCCCTCATTTCATTCCTCTGCTGGCTTGTAGGCTTAACCCTCCTGGCTGATAGAAATCACTGTCTTCAGCCAGTGAATTTCAGGTCATCTGCAGTCAACCCTTTGATACAGAGCAGAAATTTTGAGGCAGAATTGGGTTCCAGTTCATCTCTCTGAGCTGTGCTTCCTGGAGGTCTCCCCCTGAAGTCCTGTGTTAGTTTGCTTGCTCTTGGCTGTGCTGCAGGTACAATTTTCTTTGTAGAAAGATCATTTCAAGATCATTTGCAGCTATTCTGTGGTTCTGTGTGTTGCTCTGGAGGACTTCGAATGAACATGTCTGGGACACCTCTTACAACATCACAGCTGTTAGGTTTCTTTACCTAACAGTTCTTTACCAGAACAAGCTGAAGCCAATGGAAAGATCTGAATTAATTACCTGTGCATAAATGGTTGATTGGGAGCACAGCAGAAGCAGGAGAGGAAAATTGTTCTTACACTGACTCTAGTTTTTATATATCTTCTAAAAATATTTTTTTACTGATGTAAATCCTTCTTGAATAAAGTGGGGGTTTTTTCACTACATTGAATTGCTAGTGATTGGTATGTAAGCCTGGAATAACTTAATATCTCTGTGTGGTTTATTTAGTTTATGTTATGGTTGTTTAAATCTCAGAGTTGAATGTTTTAACAGTGCTACTATTTCATGTTTTCTGTTTTGAAAACCTTGGAGTAGTTCTAGGCAGTGAAATGAGAATCGTTCAATTCCTTTCTGTTATGATGAGGGTTATAAAGAATTGCTTTAATCCTTACTGTGTCTGAGGAGCCACCCTTGTCAATGTGAAATCTCTCAGAGGAGTTGGAAGGATCCTGAATACACACACAGAACAAGGATGAAGGGCCCATGCTTACATGTTCAGGTTGCAATCTACAAATATCCACATGACCTATGCATTTGTACATTTGAATGGAAAAATGTGTCAAACCTTTTCAGAAGAGAGCACTGTGGACTAGAATCTAACATGCAGCCCTTAGGCTTGTCTTCAGAACTATTATGCACAGGGTTGTTTGCTCTTTAAGTAGCCTTGGAGTGTCTGATGTCAGCTACTTCCCCTGAATAAAATACTTAGGACATGTAACACCTGGCTTAGAGACAACTGGCTTTGGTTTGCTTCCTTTCCAAGTGCTTTCATTCACAAGTCAGCAAAATGAGTCCTGTGAAAAGGAGCCTGGAAATCCATTATGAATGCCATTTTGCACAAAATAGGAACATATTTTCACTTTTTAATAAACCTCAGATTTTTATCCAGCTCCCAATAAATTCAATGGGAAAATTTCTTTTGACTTCAGTGGGATTTTGACTGGGACCATATTTGTGAATCACAGCACTGTGGGGAGCAGCAGGGATGGAAAGGATCATTGCTTTTTGTGCAGTCTTCTGCCACTGGGAAGGACCAGAGCTGGGGATGTTCAGCCAGGTGAACTTCAGTGCTTTGAGAAAGCAACTCTTCCAAGGCAGTGACTAAAAGGATTCCAGACCTGCCATATAAAGTTTCTTTGCCGTTATTCACTGGTGGGAGGCAAGCAGGATTGACTGAACCATAGGACCCAAGCTCTCATGCAAGTGGCTGTTGGAACAAATAATGATCTGGATAAAAACTTAATTGGAAGTTGAAATCTTTGAATAATTTAAGGTTGAATAAATGTCTGGGAAGGCATCATCTGATTCCCTGGAGGCACAGAGCTATCTGCTATGAGTACAAATGTAAAGTTGTCAGAAATAGAGGTATACATTGCCTAGCCATGAGTCCAAATATCTACTGCAAAATATGCATATAATCATGGCAAAGGGTGTATCTTCATGTGCTTCACTCTTAACTCTTCTTAGAACCAAACCCTAAGCTCTTGTGGTCAGAAATGGGCTCTCTGCACTGGGTCAGTTAAGAAAGGGACCAGGTTCTCTTTACATTGCAGACTCAGGTTCCAGCTGATCACTCCTCCCTGAGCAGACAGTTTAGAGGTGCTCCTACAGTCTGGTACAATTTTCTTCTCTTATTTGATTTTTTTTTTTGTTTACTGCATTAAACTTACTTTTATTTCCTGCTGCCTGGGGTCAGCATTGCCTGTGTGTATCTCCAGTTTCAGTGCCTCTCTTGTGATGTATCACTCCTTCTCTGTTCTGCTCAACTAGTGTGTTAGAACCTACTGGAGGGTCTTACCAAGCTTTTGGACAACTCTTTATTTACTGGGGTTTCATCTGACCAGAACTATCAAAAAGGCTGGTACTGTTGTCTTGGTTCTTGATGGCTCTTAGAATTGCTTGAAGGTTGTTATGACTATTTTGCAGTGAGAGATAATGCTCCCTTCAGGCTTGGGAAGTATGGGAGGTTTGATTTAAGGTTTATTATTAGTATCTGTTCATACTACACTGCCTTAAAACCAGAGGTGTTTAATTTAGGAAAACAGTGTGAATGTCAGGGTGTATAGAGGGCTTTGTATTTACCTTTAGCAGAAAACTTAGTGATGTCAGAGAAAGCTGATTCAAAGAAGTTCAAAAGTACAGGAGAGATTTGCATGAACTGCCTTTCATTTTTCACGTTCCTCACTGACAGATGTCAGGAAATTTTAAAGGATTTAAAAATATTTTCTGTGAATGCTTCTAGTAAGGAAATGTTCAGTTCCAGTCTGAACTTGTTTTGGTACTTAGATTGGTCACCTTGATATGAGAAATTTATTCCATTCAGGATTCCAAAACCTAGGGACTGTACCTGAGCACACTTGACAAGGACAGACTGTCAAAGAATGGGGTGTTCTTAGTGAGTGACTGAATTCCAGTAGTAAATTGAACTTTTTCCAGGACTGTACAGTGTTGTCAGGATTGTTGCAGGGCTTTTGGCAGCCCAGTGTTTCAAGCCCACTGAGTGTGGGAGGAGTGGGGCAAACTCTACACTACACTCACAGAGCTGACTTTCATGTACTTTCAGTCTGTATTAGCTGGGAATTAAATTGGTGGTGTAAGGACATCAGATTTCCATAAATATTGTCATTATCCTTGAAATAGCTAATGGTAGTGCAGCAAATTCTGAATATGTTTTCAGAATGAATCCAAATCCACAGTGGCTTCCTGCTGTCTTCCTTGAATGCCTGTTCTTCATTAAAAATGCCATTTTCTCTCATCCAGGAGTTTCTGAGTTCTTGTGGCTCAGAGAATCCAGCTCCTTACTCTTAAAAATATTTAAGGATCACAGGGTTAAATTGGTCTTGGTAGTTCTCATTGCAGCTTTTGGATGCAGACTGAGGCACAAATTCTAACTATTGATTGTGATTGTAGTTTCATAGTAGTTTCATTGTAGTTTCATACTGAGAATCTCAAAGCATCACCATCTAGTCTGATGGAGTTTGGTAGCCCTAGAAAGCTCTCATCACCATGCAGTGTAGCACCAGCTTTTGTATATTCACTTGTCCTCAAAGGATTTCTAAACCAACTTTTTTTCTGTCTATTTGGTGATCCTGAAAATAACACATAAAAATCTATATTTTGCCAATTTACTACAAATTCACAAGCCAAATGTAACAGAGGTGAGAAGTTCTGAAACAAAGTATTTTAATTAAAGATGCTCTTCAGCTGATAAATAGTGATAATACTAAATTTCTTCTTTTCTTTTTTAATAGGGTGGAAAGAAGTCTTACAGTGGGCCCTGTGGGGGCCGTGACTGCAGTGCTGGATGCAAATGTTTTCCAGAGAAGGGTGCCAGGGTAAGTTGTTTGTTTTTCACTAGTACAACTAGTCCTTGTGTCTCTTATCAATCTTGTGTAAAATAAATAATAAAACCTCCAAGTTAATATGTTTCATTCCCAAGCTAATGACTTCATGAAACAAAAGAAATGATGAAGACCAGCTGCATTTCAAATGTCCTTGGCCAAGATTTCAAAAGCTGTTCTAAAGGTTTACAAATTGCCAGCTTTGCAAGGAGTCTTCAATAGAATCTCATTTCTTTATATGATCTGAGCACTAGTTCAAAGTCAGATGGCTTTTAAGTAGATTACAACAATTAAAAAGGAAAATCAAAGTAGTGTGGGCTTCTAGTACAGATTTTGCCCAGTTCTTACTGTAATAGCTTCTGTTTGTTTGTGGAAGTGTTTTTGACTTTGGTATTTGTAAAGGAACAATGACTCTGAATGAATTTAAGCATTTCCCTTTGAGAAAGTCTTTTGTTTAGCTAAAGCCTCTCTGTCTGAAGTCTGTATTTGAAGTAACCAATTGTTTAAGCAAGTTTTCTGTAAAAATCTTAAATTTCTTCTGATCACATGAATTTTCTTAATGCAGCTGGCCACTTCCTCTCTTAGGGTAATGAATGTAGAGCTGTTGACTTAATTCTGGCTTCAATTACAATGTTAATTTTTGTTTAGACACCATCTACTTAATATTGTCTTATAAGGTCTGTAAAGTATTTTTCTCATATCAAAATGAATCACAGATTTTGCTTATGGAGAGGAAAAGAGGAAAGAGCTGCATGGGAGGTACTTGAAGGATTGATTTAGATGGGCATAGCAAGATGGGGGAAAACACCAGTTGTATTTTTTAATAAAGCAATTATTCTTGCTGAGATCATATTGTAAAGTCATCCTCTGAGGGAAAACAAAAGAAATGAAGCCTTATTTAAACACTAGCAGTTCTGATTCTTTCCCCTGTGTATTTCAGTGACACAGTGTGGGTAAATTTAAAGCATCACTTTCTAGGACTGAATTAGGAAAATGTTGCTATTTAGAAATAATCATCAGCATGGGTTTAGTGTTACCCTAAGTGCAGACAGACTTAAGCATGAACTCTTAATTGATAACTGATGATGTGTTTGCTCTGGAAGCATAAAAATTCTTTCAGATCCTCATGTGGCAGGGTGAAAACATGTCTAAACAAGGAAGTAGAAGAACTTAGGAAGTTCTCAACATTACCTAGAGTATGAAGTAAAGCCAATTCCTCCACACCTTTTGTGATTAGGTAAGGGACAGACCTAGTTTGGTTCTGGAATACAATATGCTGTAAATGCTTTGACCTTTAGATAGCAATGAGCATCATTCTTCTGTCTCTTTACATTCCCTGGGTTCAACTTGATTGTTTGAACTGGCCACAACTCTGTTGACCTTGCAGTTTGAGCTCTTGGCATCTCTTTTGTTAAGATGTCACAAAGATTTTAGGCTGTTTTCATTACTGACCTGAGAACTCATTTGGCTTTTAGCCTGTTTCTTATGTGACCTGTATCAGTAGGCATTTGCAGTCCTTAAAAACACGTGTTCCATCCTATTGAGACCTGTCTGTGGAGTAACCTGGCTGCTGGAAGTGGTAATCTTTCCCTTTTACACCACTGCTTCCATCAAGCCATGCTGAGCCCTACTGACACCTTCTTGGACATCTGCAGTCTGGAGTCCTGCCATGCCAGAGGATAAGGAGGTGACTGCCTGAACTGGGAAAGGGGATGGTGTGATTACATATCCTACAGCACAGCTTGTTTCTTGGAGAAGACTGTACAGCCTGAGGCAAATTCCTTGGCTTCCTGCCTAGCTTTTCCTCCATGGCTGAAAAACCTTGAAGTTCAGAACAGGCAAATGAGAGATGCCAGTGCCCTGAACCTATATTTTGTTTTAAAAATGTTTCATCCATCAATTTTGCACAATTAACCAGATCAGAATAAAGTTAAGCTTTCTTTTTAAAAGAAAGAGAGAACTAAAAAGCACAAGGAAAATTATAATAAGCTGACAGCTCAATGAAACTAATACAGGCAGTGTCCTTAAATGTCCTCCTCCCTGGGTGCACTTCTGAACAGATCAAGCTGTGATGAAGTTGTTTCTGAACAGATTCTATTAAAAAATTTTTTTGGCCAATAAAAATGTCAAAAGTGTCTGAGACCCACTGCCTGCTGATTTGTGAAAGGTACTTCTTAGGATGTGGGAATGTAGAACCCCCATAGCCCCATGTTCTTGTAGACATGTAGGATTTAAAAAATTTATTAAAAAACATGTAATCTCTATAAAGTGAGTTAGATCTCTGTGAAAAATCTGATGCTCTTAATACTTAGATGCCCCAGAAGATACTTAGTTAATCTTGCCTATGACAATCTAAGAACAAATGTGATAGCAGAAGCCCACCAAACTCATTTTGGCCAGTTATTAATCCAGGAATTTTGCATATTTCAGTTCCCCTAAACATTGTTAGAACTTACACTGAAATTAACATGAAATCAAACATAATGCTGTGCAAAGAAAATAGCAGGTAGCATCACAGAGAACATGAGAGTCCCTGCCTACAGCTGGATTTTCTAGGTCATGTGTGGGAATTCTGAAACTGTGTCTCTGCTCCTGTTCATCTGGGCAGCTGAGAAGCCAGCTGTCACCAGAACAGGGATATTTTCTGCTGTGCATGTGGAGGGACCCTGGTGTGGGGGATCTTTTTGGGAAGGGATGCAGTCTGACCACAAATTTACACTTATTGAATCCACTTCTGCACACAAGTCTTTCTCAGAACTACAACTGATGGGTAGAAATCCCACTTTGTAATTAAACTATGAAACACAAGAGGGAAGGTGGAAAAAACCAATGGCAGTGAATTACAATGTCAGGCAGTGAATGTAAATTCTGATGCTAATCTCTATCTAGTGAAAGGGTGGATTTCCAATAGGTATGGTTCCAGTAAAGGGGAGTGATCAACAGCTACAACATTTTGGGGACAGTCAGAGGAAATTGTGTTTAAACAATTGTTTTTCACTTCCCTTTCTCCCTGTTTGATCCACAGTCTGAGCACGGATACCAACCTTTGGAAATTGCCTGCTGTACTGATGGCTGTCTTGCTAAGAACTGTGTGGCAGATAAAGCCAGCAGTAACCAGGAGGGCATTTTCCCTATTTACAGAGATTTAAGAAGCACTGAATAGTACATGGCCTGCACCATTTCATCTCTGCAGCTCGTTTTGCATTTGTTTATGATAGTGTTGGCTTTTTTGTTTTTATAGGCTGTCATCTTGCTTTCAAACACTCACAAAGATAAACTAGCAGACACAGTCCTTGTTGCATATGTACCTTCTCCTGATGCCTCCTTACTTATCTTGGAATTTATAACACTATTAGGGTTTGTTTTAAACTTTGCTCAACATGTGCTGGAGCTCTCCAGCTGATACTAATCTTTCATTTTTTCATGCTAAGTCCTGTCCTCACCTCCTCCAGCCAAAAAAATAATTGGAAGGAGAAAAGAAATGTAGAAATTGTTTCCAAGACTCCACAAACTACTCAGCAGAGACTGTGTCCCAGGTGGCTTTGACAGCTTAGAACTGCTGTAAATTGGGAGAACTTGGTGCTGCCAGTTCATTTTCTCCTGTGGTATGTGATTATGTCAAATAATATACATATTTCTTACACATCATGTCTTCTTTAAATAATTACAATATGATCAGTAAGAAAAGTATTAATGATATTATAGAATCTCTTTCCTGTCTCAAAAAGAAATCTACACAGAGAGGACTACTGATGTGCATCAGGTATTGCTGTGGAGCCCATCTCCTGGCCCGGCCAGTGATGATAGGAAGTGTAATGTAAATTATCAGTGGACAATCAAAGATTTTTTGATAGAATTACTGCAGATTAGAGAAGCTAAGAAAGATAGACAGATCCCCAGCATCCACATCCTGAGCAGCACAACCTGAGCTCAGAACTTTGGGTAATTTAATCTAATTGTTACCTAGCATAAACTAATGCTGCCTTGGCAAGAGATCTTAGTTAACTTTTGTCTGGAACTAAACCCCTCAACTTAATACTGGGTGTACAAAGTGCCTCTCTTGTGATAATTAGTTGAAGATGACATTTCTCTGCTCTGAAACTGTCATAATTATTTGTATTTTTAAAACAATGCTGAATTCTGCTTTGGCAGGTTAAGCACTAACTGGAGCAGTTTAGAGATTACCTGATGAAACACAATTTCTATGGAAGTGTCAACCTAGCAAAATTAATTTTTTTTGCAGAAATGTTTTACACAAAGATACTTGCTGGAGACAAAATTCTGTTAAGCTGTTGGTTCAGACTACTTCATCTGGGTCAAACAAGAGAGTACACAGCACCAAATACCCTAAATTCACATAGAGGGACATGGAATCAGTTCTCTGGTTTGTGTGAGCTTAGAGAAGGAGGTTAAATAATTCATGTGGGAAGGAAATGTTGCTTAATTCTAGGATGAGTTCTTCATCTTCCAGTTCAAAACAGCCTGTGAAGCCATGCTTCCTGGCTCTCTCTCCTTGTTACCTACACCCAAAGGTTTTTCTCCAGGACCTTTCCTCTTTGAATAAGTACAGCTCATTATTTTTTCCTGTTGTAAAAGAACCCAAGTTTTGGGCTAGACTACATGTCTGTCTTGCCATATTTTTTTTATTCCACCTCCTATTATTTCCACAGTTTTTTCTTTCCACTTGCATTGTCAATGACCTCCAGTCCAACCACTGTCCTGTGGTGCCTGAAAATACTTTTTTAATGTCATGTATCTGAACCTCAGGGACTTGAATCTGGTAGACACGAGAGCTCAGTACTTTCCCTCCTTTGTCTTTCACAGTTCCTCTCTTCTGTTTTTCTTTTTATTCATTCACTGGCTCAACAATAGTGAGTTGTTTGCCTTTCCTCTCTGCCATCAGCTCTGTGTCACCCTGGACCTGTACACATGACCTTACAAATGTCTCACTGTCACCTTAGATGCAACAGTGTCCGAAGACAATCTCTTGTTTTTAACTAAGTCCCCCTTTCCCTCCTGTTACCAGCATCTTTTCAGTCACTTAGCTCTCTTAGATACCACCCTTGACTTGTCACTTTCCACCAGGTCATGAACAATTTCTGACATTCTCTACAATGTCTCTAACTCCATTTCCTCCCTGTCTGCATATCAACAATTCATGTCACTCCTGGCTACAGCAGAAGCAGCTACAGTCTCTTTTCTGATTGGTGTCTAGAAATCCTGCTTATAAACTACTGTCCTGACTTGCTTTTCTATGTCTCATCTCATTTTGTCTCTATTTTATTTTTGGTTGTATTTGAAGATGAAAAATCCTGGACTTTCACACGTCTGCCTCACGTAAGACACTTCACCAGCCTGTCCAGCTTCCTTCCTTCCCTCATTCTTTCTGTTCCAGTTGATTGTGCAGTCTCTCAGGCTGAACTCTGGGGTGGATGGACTGCAGTGTTACTGGGTGTGCCAAGCTTCTGAGCACTACCAGTCACAGCCTTCTCCTCCAAATGGGAATGCAAGATGCTGTGCTTCTATTTCAATGATTTTTATGTGTTACAGTTTTGACAGTATTGGAGTACTTTTACTCTTAGCAAATACTAGTCATGGCATATATGTAAATGGCTAATTCTTGTTCAAATCCTACTCTGTTTAAACTAATAAGATGCCATAATTTGATTTGGGAAGAGGATTATCTATAATGTTGAAAAATCTTGACCATCTGTTCTCTGTCATTAAAAAGCTTTGGCTATATTTTGAGAGAAAATGAGGTAATAGTTAAGTCAAACAACTTACATGCCAGCTGCTTTTTTTAACAACTGCCAAGATAGTTGTTTTTTTTAATAATAAAACAAACATTGCCAAATGCAGCATTAAGCAATTACTGTACATGTCCTCCTGACCCAACCTAAATACACTGAGCCTAACCCTTTAATGAGAACCACACCATATACTGACTACAACAACATAAATAAAACAGAGCTCATTGCATTAAAAAAAATATCCTTTATGCAAGGGATATCAAGACCAAACCTGTTCATATGTACAGTCTTACATCATCTCTCATCTTCTCTCATTTGTGAAGACTTCTTGGGGGGACAGGCACCCATCTGACAGGGCACAGAATTCAGTAATGAACAACAACTCTATTTAAGCAGGCTCACCAAGGAGTCTCAGGTAGCAAATCATGTTTCTGTGATTTGGTTTGCAGTTTGGCCAAAAGGCTGAGTGCACTACATGAGGTTAAGTATATTCTAGGAAAAGTATCACATAAAGAAATTATCCACAGCTTTCAAAACTAATCAGAATCTGTAGCACTGCTGTATCACCAGGGGGGCTGAGGGGACTCTCTGACCTGAAACTGTTTCTAAATCTGCCT
The DNA here is from genome assembly GCF_003957555.1 of Calypte anna. NCBI lineage: Eukaryota > Metazoa > Chordata > Aves > Apodiformes > Trochilidae > Calypte > Calypte anna. The sequence goes on along the minus strand of NC_044247.1, from coordinate 15,163,561 downwards.
GCAAGGGCAGCAGATTTTGTAATTGCAGTGGGGACCTGTGTTTACTTTTGAAATCAACCAGAACAGGGGTCTGACTGCTCTCCATAGAGCACTTCCAGATGGCTTAGAAAAGCCCAGCAAAGAAGTTTCTGTCACTGTTCACGTAATTGTGCTCCATGTGAGTTGTAGCCCAGGATTTTTAAGTCTTTCCAGTGTTTTTGGAGCAAATGGGGCATTTAAAAAGCTCTTTGCTGCAATTTGTACAATGCTTTGAGTTGATTTAGCTTGAGAAGTTGTGTAGCCTCATTATATCAAGTGAATATCCTCTATTTCTCCTTTTGAGTCTCAAATTGATCTTCTCAAAAGGGAGGTGGCACTGGTGTGGATTTTAGCTGAGGTGGTGACTGAAAGTCAGGTGGTGGCAGAGTCAGATTGCTCTGCCATGTGCTGGAAAATGTCCTTCTCATTTGAAGACATAGCAAACTGTGACTCTCTCCCTGTTCTCATGCTGGCTTTGGGAGCTGAGAGTGCAGGCATGTTGCCTTGGGAATAGATACTTTATAATTTCATGTTTATACAAGCTGCCAAGGTACCATTGGTAATCTGGGTGGGTGAAGTGCTGTTCCCCTTGAAGCCAATGCCATCACTCCCACTGATTTCATTTTACGTATGTAGACAGATGGGAAGGCAGATCCAGACCTGCCTTCTCCCTCCCTCTTTGGAGCCTTGCCATGACTGGCCTTTTACTTTAGCTTTGGATCTGTGGCACTTTCTCCAAGACTACAAAATGAGAATTTTGTAGTCTTGCTGCGGATTTGATCCGTATGGACAAACCAGAGAGTTCAACAGCAGTTTCCTAGTAACCCCTCCTGTTTCCTAAATACTGGAGAGTAAAAACATCCCCATACCCAGATTTTTTTCTTTATAAAAATTGTGAAGTCTTTCTTGACTATAGAAGAGTGTTTGAATCTGCATTTTACTTTCCATACAACTCCTTAGAGCAGGAATGAAATCATCCCGTTTCTCCTTTTTTAATAGTAGGTGAAGAGTTGTAAATGTTCTTTAAAATGTTTTCTGGCAGCCCCTTCACCTCACAGTTAGAAAGACAACTAAGAACCCCTGTAGGAAGAGAAACTCTCCAGTGTCCTTCTCAGGACAGGAAAAGTGAATGTTAATGTGAGTCCTTGGAGCACGTGAATGTCTAATTGGGCTTCTGCTTAGCAAAAGCTGTAGGATTTTATCTGCTGATTCCTGAAGTGATGTCCCAGTTCAAGAGAGATTACTAATGCCCTTTTACAACTGAGAAGAGGCACAAGACTTTGCCTTTCCTCTCCAAGCAGTTAACAGACAAGAGGTGATAATTTATACCCTACCTTGAAATTACCCAGTTGGTAATTCTGCCATTGCATTCTGTAACATTTGTTGCTACCTAGACTGTGTTTTAGTAGTATTTTCCCCCTAGATTAAGTTCTTTTTAATGCCTCATTTTTCTTTGGACCTCTCTCCTTTCACTCCCTCCCCAAACTTGCCCATCTTCTAATTAGGTGTGATTGTTTCAGAATATTCCTGCTGCTAAATATTTCTTTAAGCTTCTTGAAATGAGAAGTGTCCTTTGCAGAAGCAAGAGTCTTTTTAAGAGAGTTTCTGTTGGCACTCAGTGAAAGGTGTGACAAGGATTTTCAGTGGGATCTGTTGAGTAAGTCAACCTCTTGGAAAAAGAAGGATCACAGAACCAATCTGTGATCAAGCCCCAGTTCTAAGAAATTTGCCTGCCAGTCAGGTTAGGAACCAATTCCTGAGCCAGGAAAACAGCCGACAGCAGGGATTATTACAAAGCAAACTTAATTAGGCAACAGATAGGCAGGAAGTATGCCAGTCATGGAGCCTGCAGCCAGATGGAGCACACAATGAAGATGGTTAACCAGGCAAAACTCTGTTTGGAGTGGTAAGAGCCTGTAGTGCCAGTTGGTTGGAAGTAAAGCCAAATGCATGGGTCCCCCAGGATAGCTGTCAGTGCCCTGGGGAAGCTGTGCAGTGTTTTGTGTGTGAATTGCAGCTTTTCCTGATAGGAAATCATAGATTTCAGAAGGTAGGAGGAGAACATCCTGAGGTTTCTCAGTTTCTTGTGTTGAGTGAGGCTGGAAAGTTGTTTGGAGATAGTTTCCCTGCTTCAGAAGAGAAAAGGACATGCAAAAAAGAGCAGGACCTGTGTAGTAACTGTAGATTAATGCTTCTTTTTGAGTCTGGTGTATAACACCTCCTGTGCCTGTAATGGGAATAACCAGGTGTTCTCTGAGTTTGGAAAAGGTAATGCAAGAAATAAAAAGAATTAAAAAATAAATGAGGGAATCTAAATCAAAATGCTGTATTTGCATCACCAGTGCAGAAAATTTTATTCCAAAATTAATTTTTATTCCTTAGAGTAATCTGGTGGATTATGAATTTATTTCCTGATCCCTCTGTAGGAGAGTCTGGTAAGTGTAGAACTAAAGGTCAGCTCTTCAATGGGTTATTTTTTTCTGTGAGTAGGTGGGAAGTTACTCTGGGGTCATGGAAAAACCAGAGGGAATGGTTTGCTGATCATCTGAGAAGTGGAAAAAAAGTCAGTGATTTTGGGAAATAAAAAAGAATTACTGCAAATCTTAGCCCATGCCTAAGCTTCACCAGCATTAGAAAGGGTTATTAGAATAAATGAAAGCTTTTTCCTCCATCTAATTCTGCCAAAATAGAAGGAATAACTCAGGTGTTTGCTGGCTTCCTCCTTTTCAGCTGTTGAACAGGGACATTCTAGTTGTTGCTCTCCAATAAGTAATAAATCCCTTAGGTAGAACAAGCATATTTTCACAACTGTCTGAGGTTAAGCTGATTTTATGGGTGATATATTTCATACTCTTTGCCTGTGGAATTGCAACATAGAATACTTGGATGGATGGTGTGAACAGCAACATGAAAGGGATACTGGAGTTGTACCAGGTGTCCTTCAATTAGTTTTTTTGGAAAAAAGAACATTTTTGTCTATGTCTGGAAAGTGACCTGGATACAAATGTCCTTATTAATAAGGAGTGAATTTTTGGGGGGAAAAAAAATAATTTTGGGGGAGTCTTTTTTTAAAAAACATCAGTGTTGCCAAAACTAACAAACAAAAAGTCAAAGTTATTTAAACTGTCTGGTTTTAATCCATAATAAATACATTACAAACGATGCACAACTTTGAAGGACTATTAACAAGAAATATCTGATTGTCTCTTAAAGCTTCTTGTACTTAAAAAAAAAAAAGATCAAAGGCAAGTAATAAAATGACTCAGTGTGTGCTGAATTCTCAGTGTACAGTAAATGAAAAGTTTTAGTACCTAGTGCTAAGGGTGATGCAGTTCTGTGCTTAATTTTGTCTTTCAAAGCTCTGTAAAGCTGTTCTTTTTTAAAAGGGAGATCTCTCAGATTTGTGTTCACATCCACAATATTCTGGATCAGAACAGTTGAGCTGTGTCCTGCTCACCTGCTCCTGGGCTATGTGTTACCACAGTGCCAAATCCACTTCAACACTAAATTTGTTCTGCTCACATCTCTGTTGCCAGAGCAGAAACATCTGCCTGATTGTGTGTCTGGGTAGTTCTGTTTCCCATCAGGTTCCAAAAACACAATCAAAATTTCTGAATGTGGAAAAAACAAAGAACAAATGCATCAGCCAGTGTATTCTTGCCACAGCTATGTTTGCTGCAAACTGCTGCACTTAGGGAATACATTTTGGTGGAAAAGAACTGTAAGCTCTGCACTTACACACGTAGAGTCTGAGCTGTGGAAGGCAAAGTCACTTTATATAGCACATTTTCAGGCTGTGTGTTAGGCACAGTGAATGCAAGTCATAGACCCAAAGAAAAGTCTGGAGTCTGGGCATCCTGCCCCTCTCTAATGGCATGATTTGTAAATATTCCTGTTCAGGAAAGTTTGTTTATAATGAACTTATTATTTGTAACTTGAACCCTTAACTGCAGTGAGGGCTGATTTGGATTGATGCACCATGACATCCCCCTCCAAAGTGCAGAAGTCACAGCTCAGATACTTTACAGATCCCTCCTAGGACATGTGCAGCACACGAGCTCCCAGTGGTTGGGAGCAGGGCAGTGATGCTGACCCTCAGTGATCTTTTAATTGCAAACACTGTTTAACATAGTTCTACAAATATATTGAGGGCTGCTTACCCTGTCATCATGAATCACACGTTGGGAACAGCTGGGCTGTCAGTCAGGATATTCTTACATCAGAAATACAGGCAGTTGGTATTTTCTAGCAGATTTTTTTAACAGGTTTTGTTCCTTCTTTGTGAGAACCTGATTCCCCTTGGTACTTAGTGACTGGGTTGGCCATTATGAGTACCTACATGGTGCTGCTGTGGCATTTCTTTTATTCTGATGACTGATGACTGAGGATCCCAGCTGAGATGCAGTGCAGGGCAGCTACAAACATACCACAGGGGACAGCTGGTGCTCCAGAGTGCTTTCACTATGGGGGAATTACTTTAGTTATACATTCTCTCAAGTTTTAGTTAAGAAATCTATTACTCCAGGATATTTTCAGGAGAGTAGGTGACAATAGAAAATCTTCTGAAATAAACCACTCAAAAGCTAACACTCTATTCCTTAATAGGAGACCTCTGAAAATAGTTGATAAATTATTCTGGAATATATTTTCTCTCCAAACTTAGTGACATGTCAAAGAGGAGATACAGCAGAAGAGGTTGTTCTTGTCTCATTTTAATTAGGAAATGTCTTCCTAACAGTACAAAATGTTTTGGGAGGATATTAACCTTTGGAATATCCTTAGCAGTGGAAATATAGTCCAGCTTGTCTCATAGTAAAGTCAAAATAAATAAATAAAGTCTGCATGCAAAATCAAGGCAGCAGGTGGTCATTCCCTGTGTAACTCCAGCTGCACTTGAGCTGTAAATCCAAAAGCATTACAGAACTAGCAACAGGACACTCAGTCCTTCCTTCTAGGCTTGGATCAGTGTTCCTGGGACATTAAAGGAAATTTTCCTAAGATTTAATGTTTTGTCTTGAAACAATAAATGACATAAGTGTTATCTCCAGACTTTTTCCAGAGTGATGAAGTAACCAAACTTCACTTGTTTTTCTAGCATCAGCACTAAAACCTGAACTAATCTATTCTAACCATTCCTTTCTTTTTTATCAGCCGGAATGTGTGTTAACTCCTGAGAACATCTGGATGAATAATAGTTCTGCTTCCAGTGGCTTTATTTTGTGCTCTGGGTAAGAGAAAGCAGTCAGGGTTTCCTTCAGTGTTCATGTAGCTGCCATGTTTTTTCTTGCAAGAGAAATATGGTGTACCTGGGCCATATTTAGGTATCTCTGATTTTGTCTCATTTGATAAGACAATATCTGCTGTAAGCAGTGCCTTGGCTCTGCTTTTGTTGTTACCACTATTATGAACTCTTCAGTCTATACTGTAGAGGAAAACTGGGTTATTGAGGAGTTTCCCTTCAGCTGTAATGAAGCCAGGATTTTAATTTTCAAACCTTTAAGGCAGATTGCTTCTAAGAATGACTCCTGAAACTGCCATTTTATGTAGGCCATTTATGTGAATTTTGCAGGGGGGAAGTGTTTTCAAGACAAAATACCTCTTGATGCATTTTTCTTCACGCTTGTTTAAAAGAAACTGTGTGAATGCTACATAGAGTGTTGGCAGGATGTTGTATCTGAAGGAATCACATTTGTAAACCTGATCTCCTTTTCAAAAGAAAGGCTTCATTTATTTTGTAAAGGATAGCTACTTGTCACCATGCTGAGTAGATGTGGCACTTAGGAACAGCATCCACCATACTCCCTGAGTTCCAGTGCAGGGCCTCACCCTGAAGGAGGTTTCAAGAACAGCTCTGTGAGCTTGCTACTAGAAATATCCACAAGTTCCTAATGTTGAACTTTTGGTCCTTCAAAGAAGTGAAGATTTTTCCCTTCAGGAGATGGACAAACAGAAATAGGCAGGGAGAAGGAAGCAGCAATGTTTTTTTCCTGTCTTACTGGATCACAGAGTAGTTTGCCCAGGAGAAAAAAAGTAAACTGTGTATCCATCAAGGGTGGTGAAGCTTGGATGATCCTTCCATCTTGTGCAATATGTTTCTATGAAACCTTCAAATATATGATTTTTTCCAGACCTCCACTATGAGCAGCACAATTCTGCCATGTTCCCAGGCTGTGACTTGCACTGCCACATCAGGAAAAGCATTTAAAAGCATTTATTTGCATCCCCTTGCAAATGGGTTTGGGATTTTTATTGTTATTTTGTAAAATATCTTAATGACCTCTGAGCAGTTGTGTTGGATCTGTTCTAATGATGTTTCAGTGTTTAAAGACCTGCAGAGGAAAATGCAGTTTACACAGAGTCTTTTTTTTTTTCTTTTCTTCCATCTTAGACTTTTCAGTAAATGCACCTCCTGGCACAAGGGAAATTGAAGTGGGAGTGTATTTCATTTAAAAAAATAACATCCTTGTTAAATAATCCTGCACTTAATTAAATTTCCTCTGTTTTAACTGTACATAGAAGCAAATAACTGTGACAAACAAAAATAAAGATTCTTGAGGAATACTGACTTACCTCTGATAAGAACCGTCTGGCATATACATAATTAATTTTTTTTCACTTATGCTTTACTAACCACCTCAGCATTTGGTTCACATTTCTTCTTTGTTCTTTGGGGTTACTTATGGGTAAAGCCTAATAGATTAAAAATATTTGACTTTAAGCCTAAAGTTTGTAGGATTATTTTTTTTTAAATCACACTCCTGTTGTGTGTTGGGAAACATATGGTACAACTGGTTTCTGCCTAGTAAGTACGTGAGCACAAACAAGTATCAGAGTTCTCTGATAATTGTGAAGGTACTGAAAAAAACCCTCAGTTACCATTTTTCACATGGTTAATAGTACAGCTGCAGTTTTTATCTTGGTAGCCAGCTATGTTAATAGAGGTTTCTTCCAGTGTTTAATAGAGGTTTTTTCCAGTGTTTCAGACTGTGGCCATAAAATTCTTAGAGGACTTGGCAAAAGTTACATTGGAGAAGTTGTTTCATGTTTCTCTGATTCTTTCCATTTCTGTTTACTGCTCCTCTCAGCTGCTTATCCTCAGGCTGCCTGGATTAGCTTCAGAAGCATAGGCCAGGGACTACCTAAAGCAACATTGTGTGACCTGGAACACCTATGATAAGGTCATGGAGAATACAGGTGGCTCACAAGTCCTACCAGTGCTCATTTCATGCAAGTCATCTTTTAGAGCTGGCCTGTACCAGGTACTGCTTCCTCGTGTCAGTGCATCTTGAGTTCTGTGGTTCAGGACCTCAGGACTTGGACCTCTGCCTTCTGAGCTGCATGGTATTTTCTTTTGATGTTTACCCAACCTTACCTGAAGCCTTCAGCTAGGCAGACACATGCATCTTCCTGCCTGGGTGCCAGCTAAGTGCAGGCTTTAACTTGGAGTTTTTACTCAAAATGTGGTGTTGATCTGTCTTATGGATTTGCCACTTGAAATGGCAGAGAACATGGATGGAGTTTAGCTCAGAGGAGAGCTCGTCCTGTTTGAAGACTGTAATTCTGCTAATAAAAAGGGAGCTGGAGTTCCTCATTAGTCTGTAATTTATGTTTGTGGCCTGACTTAAGAAACAAAGTTGAATCACGGGCACATAAAGTGAAAAACTGGCTTTTTGAATGGCAAATTCCCATCCCCTGGAGGCTGGCTAGCTCTGTCCAAGGTACGTGGCAGTGTAAATAATTTACTTTCTGTGTTTCCTACTTCTTATTTCTTAAAATAATCATCTGAAATATTAAGTGTAAGTTGATTCACTTCAACTAGGAGTTTAAATCATTTCTCACATACTTATTTTACACCTGGAGATGTTGATCTGAGGAGAGATGTAAAGCAAACTGTGAGTTTCCATAGGACTCCTACCTGCTTTTCCATCCCTTCAACAGATTAGCAATAAAAATATCTGCTGTAAAGAAGCTGCCTCTCTTTAGTGTTTGCTCAGTTGAGGAGCACTGTGGCCAGTGGGATTTTATGATGTTACTGTTTCTGGCATATGAAAATTTGCATGCAAAAAGCTCTGAAGGAATTATTGTCTTTTCATCCTTTCTCAAATGACAAGGCCACACAAAAATGGTCTGATTTTATAGAAGAAATGTATGGCCACCCACCTTTTAGTGTTTTCCTCCTGAAGGAGAGTAAAAAGAGCAAGAAGTTCCTTCTGGAAAGAACATTTTTAATACCTCAAAACATTTTGGCTGCTCTCAGTCCCATCTGAATTGTCTTTAGCAAATGTGACTTCAGGCTGAGATTTTTCAGAACCCTCTATAAAGAGTTATGAAGTTGAAGAAAATTAAGTTCCTTGTTCCCCATAGCTCTAGGATTTGGATCTCTTAATATCCTTGGTCTTCTGGTGAACTATTGTGAGAAGCATAGCTATTTCTTTTGGTTTTTGATGGACCAGTGAACAAGGAGTGTCCCTTGTGTTGGTGATCTTCATCACTTCTTGCATTCTGATGGTTGAATGTCCCTGACAATTCAAGGTGTGCTTCTGCTTGCACTCTCTGTGTTACCAGGAGCACTGAGGACAGCACACTCTGTGGTCAACCACCTCTTCTGAAGAGTGGAATTGATTCACCTAGAAAGCACTGAGTCCATGCAGAGCTTGAGCACAGCCAGGTTGCAGAGGAGAAGCTTTCCAGCACTGCTGCTACTGGGTTCTCTTGTGCTCTGACTCAGGTCCTGAAATGTGACCCTCCAGGTATCCAAGTTCTCAGTGTTGTAAACAGAAGATCTGCAGGGAGACATTCAAGCTCCCAATGTAAGTACAAAGAAAGGGAGACTGTAAAAGAAGGGAGCTAAAATACCCTCCTGTTCCTGCCATTGCTTGTTGGCACTGTCAGACCAGTAACACCACTGGCAGCCTCGCTGAGGATGGAGAAACATGAACAAAAACTGAGGACACTCAGAAGATTGCAGGATTAGGTCTTCAGAACAAACTTTTTTTTTTTCCAGGCAGCTAGGGAACATGCTTGAAGTTGTTTAATTTTAAGAAATTTGACTTGCAGGTCTTAGTTTGAAGTGGGTGCTGAGCAGTCCTTTAGCAAGCAGAGGACCAGGAGTGTGGGAGAGCGTGGTTTGTGTGGGGATACATGAGGCACAGCAGCATCTTCTCGTGGTGTCTGTTACTGTTTTTTAACTGGGGTAATTTTCCTCTTTGCCAGCAGAAAGGAGCATGTTGCACAAGAAACTTGTCTCAGGAGCTTTCAGGAAAAGGCACTGTTAGGTGGCAGGAGGTTGACAATTGGACCTTATCCACTTGTGCTCTTTGGAGTAAACCCTTCCTCTGTGCCTATACATTACATTATTGGTGAAATACATCAGCAAATGTTTATAGTCAAAGAAAGTTTGTACTAACACTGTGTCATGGGACTAATCTGTTTATGTTATAAATAGGGAACACTAAGTTAGCTCCATTTTCTTCCAGATGCAATAATCTTATTTTAAATATTTACACACAGGCTAGACTGTGTTTACTGTGTACCTCATAGTATAGTTGTATTGGGAAGATCCAGAACACCTGGGTTTTAGTGAGGTCTTAAGGAAAGTTTGCTTCAGTCTTCCCAATTAAAGATTAAGAGCTCACTAAATTACTGAGTGCATCACAGGAGAGTTTTAAATGGAGAAGCATCAGTTCTAGAAGTACATTTCTAATATTGTGATTAGCCAAAAATAATGATGAGTACCAGATCTTGATTTCAGTCTGACTCTGCCAGATTCCTGCAGTTCTCAGAGAGAGAAGATAATATCAGAGCAATACCAGAGTTTCCCCAGGTTTAGCTTTGTTGGAGGTCTGTTCTTTACAGTACTGAAAACCAGTTGCTAGCTTTAAGAAATCCCTTGGCTGACTCAGTGATGCTGCTCTGGATTTATGTAGAAAAGGTAAATGAGTGGAGGTTCTGGACTACAGAATATACTCATGTGCTGGCTGTGTAAAGCATCATTCTTCTTTCTTAAGAGAGACTGTAGCTCTAGCCTTCCTTTCCATCTTTAGGTGTAACTGTACATGTTGTGTAATCTGCTATCCAGAAGTAGAGATAAGTGTGAGACCAGTTTCTCTGACCAGGCAAAAAGAAGAAAAAAGCCTGAACTTACTTTGCAGAAGATAATAGTTCCTTGGTGTTGAAGCACTGAGTGCCTTTGTGTTTAACAGTTGGATCACTTGAAGAAACATGTGAAAACCTTAATTAATGTTCTTTAAACTCCCAAGTGTGAATGATAAGCCTTGCTGATCAATAAAACAAAAGCTGTAGCTGTTTAAAGGGAAAGGTAGTTATTTATGTGTAATCTTGCTAGGTTGTATATTATCCTAGCTAGAACTGTACTGGGGAGCAGTAGTTATAAACCATCACCAGTAGTGTTAATGTGCTTTCTAACCTTGCTCAGTCCATCCAACACTTGAAGTGTTGCTGTGCAGTTATTTTGCAAATCTAGCAAGAGCTTGTCTGACCAGCACTCTACCTCCAGCAAATATCTGCTCACTTCATGAGATGTGAAGATAAAGGAACATGAACTGGTTCACTTGAGTGCAGTGGCCTGGGGTCTGAGGCAGCTTTGAGTATAAATGGCCTCTGAACAAATTTACATGTGTTTCTAAGATCTAGTGCCCTTTACTTGCTCCTAAATGCCACTGCATATCAGAAACTCCCTCCCCTAATTCTTTCTAAGCACAACTGGCTATTCAAGTTACAAACTTTGGAAGGTTTCCAAAACCATAGCAAGCACCACTTGCTTGTCAGAACTAGTAGGGTTTACTCTTTTTTGCTTAACATACAGCATTTGATCTGATTTTAGCCTTACAGAGTAAATGTTTTAACCACTGTATTCCTAGAGTGAAGGAGCCTGCGAGATGAAGAACTGATTAAAGGCAGTTATGACTAATAATGTGCTGTGCTTTATTCTGGTGAGTCTTTCTGAGCTAATGCTTCCTATGTTTAAATTAATTTCCAAATATTTTGCAAAAGTTTTGGAAGTAAACAAAACTTACAGTTCTAGGTATGTACTCTTAAAATCTGATTTGTCCCTATATTTGTTTGGATAGGATTTAATAGCTGCATGTGCTGTATAAAATTTGAATTCCAGTCTAAACAAAAAGTATATTTACAAATTGTCTGCTTAGTTTACTTTCTTGCCACGCAATGCACTGAGATACTATTCTCTCAATATGGCAGTGTAAAAATATCAGAATTTCCCAATTCTTTTGTGTTTAAACCTAACTAGAAAATTGAATTGTGGAGAATATTTTGTTTAACTCAGTAATTTTTTATTTAATTATCACTTGATTACTTCTTCCTTTCATTGAACTTGCACAGTTCTACAAGTAGTACCAAGATTTCTTGCACCATCTCTGTAGAAGAATCAGATTATTCCAATAAGTCAGAAATAGATGTCCTATAACAGCTCTCATAATGTAGGGAAAACATGATTTCCAGCTGAATTCAAAGACTCCATCCAAAACAGTTTTTATTTTAGAAGAAGTGTTTTTGCAAAGTCTGTAGTTACTTTGGTCTGATGATTGTTTTCAGTACTTATAGTACAGCAGGGCCTGGGGCTGCACATCAGGATCAGTTGTGCTTTGTATAAGCAACAAAAAAAAAGCCCTGCACCAAAGAACCCCTCTTCAAAGCATGAAATTTACTGATTATTGGAGAACACCACACAGCTGGGATAAAACCATGGGACTGTCTCAGACTGTAGCTGAGCACAAGGACAGATCTGGATTTTCATCCATCTGTTCCCAACTGTGGAACATTTGGAATTAGTGCTCACTGCCAACGTAATGGGGATGTTTAAAGATGCATTTAATGGATCCACAATGTCATGAAAATAACGTGCTATGTGCCTAGTATACACACAAGTAATCCTGAAGGATAAGACACTCAAGGAACAAATGCCAGTGAAGGAATCTCAGAGTATGTTGGTGCAGTCTGGTTGAGGAAAGCGTGGAAGTTCAAATGGCTCCTGCCCTGGAGCTGACTTGGAGTGAAGTGGGGCAGCACGAAGCTGTCCATACGTGGCCAGGTGAAGGTCCTTGCAGAGCATGCAGGCTCTCAGCAGAGTTAAGGAGCCATAAAAATACCACAAAAAGCAGTGGAATGTCCTGTATCTAATCATTAGAGCGTGGATCAAGTTATAGCATTTTTAAATTTAATTTAAAGAAAGGGACATCACTAATTTGAGCCTTTTTGGATGGCTGAATATGTGCAGATCACATTATTTAGATAGTTGCAGTCAGGGGTGCAAGGTATCTTCAAGGTAAATGCTGGCCTGCTAAGTGCTAAATACAGGTGTGGATCTGATCTCTCTTGTTTTTGTAGAAGGTTGCTGGACTTGGAGATACAGAAAAAATGGCCTTGAAGCTGCTGATACTTTGCAAAGGTTATGCACTTCACATTGCTTCAGTAGAGAGGAAAAGAAAATAGTTGGTGGTAATGGTTAGCTGTTTCTTTAACAGTATGAGCTGTTAACAGTAGAGTGGTGTAGTGATAGAAAAAAAAAACCTGCTATCAAACTAAGTAATGCTGATTTAATAGCAGTAAGTCACAAACTGAAGAACAGAAGTTGTCCCCACTTGCTGTTGCATCCAGTAATACGATGACAAGGGAAATATACTTTTATTTGTTTAGCAAAGACAAAGTTTCTGGATAGTTAAATTTCACTTCCCCGGGAGAAAATAACTGTTGTGCCAGTTGGGAGTTTAGAGCTTTTGAAAAATCTTGTTTCTGTAAAGGAAAAAGATGATGGAGCTTTTTAGATTTAAGTAAAATCCCTATGTTTAGGATTTAAGTCCTCTGTGAGGACTGGGAAAATGAATCCCAGGCTCTGCAGCCTGCCTTTCCCAGGACCACCTGTGAAACATGTTCAGCATTCCTGTGCCTGTTTCTTGGCTTTATAATTTGGAGCAATATTAAAAGTAGGGAGGTGACCACCAGAGTCACATGAAAACCACCTAGCAAGAGTCTCCTGTGGGCATCCTCCGTGCTTCATTTCACAGTGGGAGCAGGGCCCATTCTGTTACCACAAGTTGAGAGCCTTTTTACTCTGCATGGTTGATTGACTTCTAGGAGCTTCCCTTGTGTGTGCTCTTCAGTCTGTGCTGCAAATGGAAGATGAACAGTATAACTGTGCCTTTCTTTTATTTCTCAGGTTCCTTTTCCTTTACTCTGCTTTTAATCTTTGACCCTTCAGCCTCTCTCAGTGACATGCTTCCTCTTAGGCTTTGGCTGGCAGGCACTTGCAGAGCTGGCATTTCCAGGCAGTGTGGCAGATGTAAGACAACATTTCTGCTGATGCTGATTCAGCCAAGCAAAGATCAGCTGTGTTGGCAAGAGCACTGGTGGTGAAGGAGCAAAGAATACTGGTCCTGGTTCTTCTGTCTCTGACATTAGGGTTGTACTTCACTGAAGTCATTATTTGTCTGTGGTGGTGTTGGTGAGAAGACACTGGAGTCTTCCTGTGATCTAAAAGTCCAGAGAAGTGGATGTTTATTCAGAGATCCAGATAAAGAGGATGCATTAACACATATTCACTGTTTTGCTGTTCTGGCTGTCTAGAAGTTAGACTATTATAAATACCTCCAGGGATTATGAACAACTTAATCTTGTGTCTGAAGGGGGCTGGTATGTATGTGTGTGGCTGGGGGCACAGTTTATTGCACACTGTTCAAATACAGGGTGGTGTGAGGCTTTAAAGAAAGATCTTATGGAAAAACATTGCTGCAGAAATCTGGGGTTTAACTGAAATTGAAGTCACTTCATGAGCAAGGGGAATACAAAGCCAGTTCATAGCAGTGATCAATGGATGATTCTTTTTCCTCCATTCGTTTAAAGTATGCTTTGCTTATTTTTCTCAAACAGCAGTCTAATGATTGTTCCCTGAGAGCTGATGGCTCTAGGGAAAGGGCTTAAAGTAATTTGTGTAGCTCAACAGTTGCTGTTCTGGCTGCAAAAGGAGCACTGGCAGCAACTTCCAAAGAGTCCTGCTGAGTCTGTGCAGACCAGATCTGCTTCCAGTGCTTGTCCTCCCAGGGTTTCTGGGGGTTTGCAGTTTTTTTTTATGAGCTGCTTTGGAGGCTATTCACAGATCTGAGGCAGTTTTGGTTCCTCTGAAATGATGTGTCATCATGTTGGCATGTACTAACAATGCTCTTTGATGATGCTGAACCAGAGCATCGTACCTTGTGGTGTCCTGGTACCCATTTTGTTTTGGTTTTGCTAGCAGAGTTTGCCATCTGAAACAAACCCCTGAATCTGACTGTGCTGAGAACTTTGTATGTGTCAGGCCTTAGATAATTCCTGTTATTCACTGTATGCAAAATACAAAGAGACATCCAATATTGCCTTTCAGACCAGTATGGCTACTTCAACATAACTAGTAAACACTGGAAGATGTCAGTATTTGGTGTTAGGAATGTAGAGTTTGAGTGGAAAGGAGCCAAAAAAGATGGTAATATCTACAATTATTATTTTTTTTCCCCTATAAAAAAAAAAAAAAAAGCCAAACTTGTTTTGTAAAATGTGCTGTGTCTACAGACCTATCCTGATTTCTGTCTCTATACTGTAAAGCCTGCAGTAATTCTTAGCTGCTGAACTTCTAAACAGATTTAGTGAGAACTTGGAGTTGCCTGCCATCTGTAAGGTACAGATGAAAAGTCTACTCTGTCCTAGCTAAACATCAAGATTAAGGCTTACTAAAGAATTCTGATTTTTCAAGTGAGAAACAATATGACTTTTCTATTACATATGGGTAAAAGACATTTTGGGTTGTTGGAATTTATGCTGCCAAGTTTTATGAAATTTATGCCAAGTTTTCTTGGTTTTCTTCTTTCTTTTGGATATGTAACTCTTAAACACTCTGAAAGCAATCAAAAGCAATTCCAGCTTTGATGAGCAGCTAATTTAAAACAACTGATGAGCTACCATTCCCCTCCCTTTGGCTTGCTGGTGTGTTTGCCCAACTGCAGGATGCGTTCCATCCCCTGAAGACATTTCGGTTCCGCTTGGCTACAGTGAAGCCCATCATCTTCCTTGTGGTCTGTCAGAACAGGGAGCATTTTCTTCTTTTATTTTAAGAGGGAAGAAGCTGCTGAGCTGCTTTGGGAGCAGTGGGCTGGTTATTGTCTGCCTCAAGTTCCCCAGAGCTGTGTGCAGGACAGCAGCAGTCAGGTTATCCTGGCATCAGCCACAGCTCGATGGGTATCACACACCAGCGTTTGTGATCTTCTGCAGCACTGCTTCCTTCTGTCTCTCATCAAGGCCCAATGAGCACAGACCATGACAGGTAAAATCTTCTTCCAGACCTCATATGCTCCCATACAAAGAGCCACACTTAATCCCTGGCCTAGTGTGTAATTTAGTAATCTGCATGGTCATGAATTCCAGGGATACAGAGGCAGGAAGCGCAGGGCAGTGTGGGTAGCAGGGCAGGCATACACAGTCATTTAAGTCTTTGTTGTATTGTGTAGCAAGGGATTTTGGGGACAATGAGACCTGTCTGTCAAAGATTAAGCAGACTGGAAGTGTAGTTTATACCAACAAATGAATGAAGCTTTTTGGAGTGTTAATACAGCCACGTAGTAAATGTTCAAGGACTTAAACATACAATTTATGTGATGACAAGCAACACTGGAATTAATCATTTATTCTATATACCTTAGCCAGTGGGAATTCAAGTAGGTGAAGAGTTTATTTCCGTCCTTATCTTGATCAATATGCAGCACTTATTAGGAGAACTGTAAAATCCTCTATTTTTTTCCCTCCCTGACTTCGGTTTAAAGTTATTTTTACTAATTGTGGTTTATTCTCTGACACTACCCAGTAAATCAGCCACTGTCTGACTGGTGCTTCTTATTATCAGGCACTGCAGTAAAATAGCTCCTGGACCTGCTCTGCTTACGCCTCTGGAGATAACTGGAATCTTGCCAAATGTTATGTTTGTAGATTTGCAGGCTTCTACTACCCTCCACTCCTTTTGCCTTGGTCTGTGCATTTCCAAGCAATGTGTAGATGAGAATTCCCAGACTCCATTTTCCCCCTTTCAAGTGAATTGTTTACATGTTTGCAAAACTCCCCTTGGCTCTGCTGTGTAACAGGTCTCTGGGAAGGGTTTTTATTCTAAATTTGCTATCTTGAATAAGCAAATGGTTCCCATCTGAGTTTTGAATCTTGACTAATATTATCTATTCCAACAGATAGTTTTGTTTTGAGCAGAACCCTGTGCAAGGAAAGCTGCTCAGACCTTTCTGAAGTGCCAGGAACATGCTGGGAAGGCTATGGGAGGCAAAATGTAGGGGAAACTGCTTGCAGAGAAGCTATTGTTCTGCAGTGACCCCTTCCTGGACAGATCTGTGAATGCCCTACTTTCACAGCCTGCCTTCTAACTAGAAGCATCCTTTGGGGCTGAATGACCTTAGTGGATAATGAGAATTTTTGCTATGTTTCTCTCTTGTAAACAGAGTGTTTAGCATGTGGAACATGGTCTGGTGACTAAAATTGATATTTTAAAAAAATGTATGTGTTTTTTTTCTTTATTTTCCAAAAAAGGCTACTTAATTCACCACAAGAATAATGCTAATAGATGCTATGGTAATAAGGCTTAGAGGTAGCTCCATGGTGCATAGATTCAGACTTGGTTTCAGAATTACATTGGATCAGCACTAAATTTTGGTTGTCATAGCACAAAGAGTGGATATTGGACAGGGGAAGGGACAAAAGTAATGCAGTATTAAGAACAAAGGAAAAAAGAACAGATTGGTTTTCTGAAGCACTGCTTTACTTTTGGCAATTTACAGATACACATTTTCTGTGTAACAGTGAAATTTAATAGAATAATTAGATGCTCTGATATAATAAAAAGTGAGCCAAAAAAAGCAGTGTTAAGATCCTGGTCCAGAATAGGTTAGGCTATGACTTGAATTGCAAGCTAAGTTGGAGGGAAGGTTCAGATTTAAATCCAGCTGTCTTGGCATCTTACAAGCTTGTTCTCTCAGCAACTTGAGACAAATTGAGAGAAACTCCTAAAGTAAAACTGTGTACAGGCATTTAAATCTGCTTTTGGAATTCCAGTGTTCCACTTGTGATGCAAGTCTGCATTGTTCATATTCCTATGATTCTCTCTACATTCTGCAGGAACAGAGAACACACAATGACAAAAATTAAAAAATGAAACATTTTGTTTAATTATTATACTAGTTGCCACCTGAAAAAACACAGTTATGTTTTATTTAAAATATTAAAATAAATCTGTGCTATATTAATTAGCACTAAGGTGTTTCTGCAAATACCTCAATCTAAAAATTATTACAAAATGCATTAAGACAAACTACTATCACCCTAATACAAAGAGCCACTTTACTAGCTAGAGTATCTGCTGAGGGACAAAGAGTAATAAGAAAAGATAGAGCAACATTTCTGAAGATTCAAAGCAAGCTGTTAAACAGCAAATGCTGTTTTGCAGCATTTAAACCAAGATAGGTTTTTCTGCTTTAGCTGGAATACAGTGAAAAGCTTGACAGCAACATAGAAAACCTCCATAAGAAGTGTGACAGCCAAGGGAGTAATAACCTCAGTATCTATAAGCTATAGAGTTACTAATTAAAAAACTAATATGATTTTATGATATCTGCATTAAAATGCAGATCATCAGTTATGATCTTTTGAGAGAAGTTGTTGCTCTAGAGTAATTTCCATGGAAAAGAAGTGATCAGTCTCCCTTGAGGTTTGTCATACCCTCCATTATTGATTTTTGCTCAGATTATGTCTAGCCATTTTTTTACTGTAATCTGTTCAGATAAACTGCAGTCTGATGACATTTCCAGTAATCAGTTCACTGATGTGATCCATTGATAACCACCTTCAAAGGAGAAGGAGCAAACTGAGTGGAAACTCACAAAGTCTTTGGCATCAAAGACAAGACTGTTTTCTGTAGTTGTGATGAGCTGAGTATTTCTGAGCTATGCAAATATCCCGTTCTTTGCCTGGCAGAAAACATTTTGGAGGTTTTTGAGTCTATACAAAGTTATCAGGTACTTTACTGAGTGAATATTCTTTGAACCAACGCTCTCCATTTCTTTAATATAATTGAAAAATGGGTTGATTTGACAGAGCAGCAACCTGGGAATGGATGAGCCTAGTCCAGGCTGCACACTCTAGATCTGGGTCTAAATTACCCCTAAAAGGGGAACATTTCTCTTGATAGACCCCCCCAAAATTAGAGCAGGGTCTTGTCTAAACACTGCCAGTGCTTAGCAGGGAACCCAGCTGGTGAGCATGAAATAATTCTTCTAAAGACTGTTATCATTTAACTTCTTCCTAGCTCTTGTTGACTAGTGGGTATTTTCTCTCTAGAAGTTCATGAGATATTAAATTTTTGCTAGAAGTCTTTGACTGAAATTTTTGCAGCTGCCCTTGTACATCTCCATATATTTCTGTATGGCTGTTACTGTAAAAATACTCCTAAACTGGTGATATTAGATGCATCTTGCTACAATGAGTTCCCCAGGATAATTGCCAGGATTTAAATAGAGGGGGAACTTATCTGCTGATGGAAACTGAAGTTATAAATAGCTTATCTGTAGCTGAAACTGCAAAAAACATCTCTGGTGAGTGAAGTTACTCTAAAAGCCACATGAACTGTATTCTTGTCTCTAGCAAGATGTATTGGGATATAGAGTTCCTTTCATATCTGCTTCTTAGAGGGTTGATCTGTCACAACACTCAGCCTGGAATCTCCCAGCCAGTGCCTTCAGTACCTCTGTGCCTTGGTGCAACAGGGAAGACCAAACCATCCTATCTTCTAAGGAATGATTGTACTGGGAAAATTCAGGTCATTCTGGAAGAGGCCATTCTCTTCCTCCTAGATCTGTTCCTTGCCCACATCCCTGCCCTGTCACTAAGGAAACACTAACTTTTCACAGCCATTGCTTGCAAGAGGAATTAGAAATAAAAAATTGAATTGGTTGTAAAAGAAAGAACTGGAGAGGGGCCCAAAGCAAATTAACAGATCTGGACACAGCAGACCCTGAGGAGGTTTGGAGTCTGTTCTGCTTCAGCATGTGGCTGAGCCCTCCCTGCCTTTCTAGACACAATGTCCCTTTAATAGTCTTAACAGGCCTGATACTGGCAAGATTTCACTTGTTCAGTACACTACTTAATACAGCTAATTTTCTACTGACAACATTTTTTTGCAACAATGAATCTTCTGTCGCTTGAGACCATGAAGAAGGCAGCTTGGAAATGCCAGCCAGAGGGGGAGGTAGCAGAAAGTTCATTGTAGCTCTTCACTTTTAGACCATTCTGGGGCTTTTCTGGTTTGTTCTTTAGGGTGGTAGGGATAAGTGGAAGAGAAAATAATGCAACACTTCTTGTTCTTTCCTCAGGAGCCCCCAACAGACCCCTAAAAATGTTGTGTGTTTTAGGGTGGATCTTGAGGAGAGTCAGGAGCTGTGGTTTCCTGGGCTGCAGTCCTGATGGGAGATCCCGTGAGATCACTGTGATTTGATATCAGTTTTACCCAGAGGGCTTGTCTACTATCTGCAATTAGTGTGGTATCTTCCTCAGTAATAAGTTAAACCCTTTAAAATGGCTTGTGAAAAATAGCGTGCTTGATTTTGTGACTTTCCTGGCCTCTAAGGGCCAAAAAATAGAAAAATAGTTGGCAATAGGACCAGTGGTATCTGCAGATCAGTCTAGTTAGAGAACAACCAGTAGGATTAGGGGCTCTGATCCTTGCTTTTCATTTGACCCATCCCCTGTTTTGGGGGCTGACTGCTGAGGAGTTGTCTCTGGGTCATTTTGTACTGCACCATAATTTGTGTGCCTTCTGAGGAAAGATGCTTTCATGTGCTGCCTTGTCTGCTTTCCTGTAAAAGAAGTCCTAGGGAAACCCTGTGTTTTCTTCTGCAATAACTAATTCTTTTGTACTAAAATTCTGCTCAGAACTTGCACTGCCATCAAGAGATGTACACAATATTAAGAAGTGCCCTTCCCTCAGTAAAGGGTAGGAAAATGTTGTGACAGCTGCTGTCCTATGTGAACAGGTCAGGGAACTGTAAAGGCTTTCTAGAACATTTTTTCGAGATTAGGCACCAAAGACCTGAGGGAGAGAAGATGAACTGAGATTGCAAAAGACCACGAAATCCCATAAACCATTCAAACCTTTGGCTGTACTATGCTCTTTTGTTAAATAAAAAAAATAGTCAGTTCATAAGTGAATTGAAGGCAGTTAGACCTCACTTGCTTCAATGTTTCTGCTAAGATTTCATAAGTGTGTAATCCATCCTTTCAGTGTAAGCCCTATTTTTTTTTTTTTTTTTTTTGAATGTTGATGTAATGCCAGAGTCCCAGGAGGTGTGGGAGCAGTTCCTGCCCACTGCTGCTCTTCTCCTTCTTGCCTCATTTCCTCAACTGCCTCTAAGGCTGAAACACCTGCGTGATTTCAGAGTGGTGCCAGGTTGGTCTCCTGTGCTGTCTGGAGGAATTGCTTTCCATTAGTGTTTGAACTTAGTACTGCCCTACCAGTTTAAAACAAAGGCCCTAAAGATAGCAGCCAAGCTAGCAAAAAGCCTTTTGCCCTGGCAAGTAGTGAAAAGTTCATCTCAGATGACTATCACCTGAGCCTCCTGGCTGATGAACAAGCTGTGGGTAAGCTGGGGATTCTGGGGTCATCACCTCTGCTGTGGTGATGCTCTGGAATACAATTCATCAGTCTCCAGCCTCTGCAGACCACAGTTTTGTGCTGTTTCTGCTAAATAGAAGTATAGTTCTGAGTGATGATTGTGAAAAGCACAAGTAAATGTAATTCATATATAGTGTAGCTCCTTAAAATTCAGCTTGAATGAACTCCTAATTTTTGTACAACTGTTATTCATTAAGTTGAACTACAACATTAAGCCCTCACTGTGCTTTGGAAATTCTGCCACTTGTTCTGCATTTTGAAAAACCCCAATGAACAGTATCAGTGTGGCCAGCAGGTCCAGGGAAGGGATTCTGCCCCTGTACTCAGCGCTGGTGAGGCCACACCTCGAGTCCTGTGTCCAGTTCTGGGCCCCTCAGTTTAGGAAGGAGATTGAGGTGCTGGAGCAGGTCCAAAGGAGGGCAGCCAGGCTGGTGAAAGGACTCGAGCACAGATCCTATGAGGAGAGGCTGAGGGAGCTGGGGGTGTTGAGGCTGGAGAAGAGGAGGCTCAGGGGAGACCTCATTGCTGTCTACAACTACCTGAAAGGAGGTTGGAGCCCGGGGGGGGTTGGTCTCTTTTCCCAGGCAACTCTCAGCAAGACAAGAGGGCAGGGTCTCAAGTTGTGCCAGGGGAGGTTTAGGTTGGAGATTAGAAAGAATTTCTTTAGGGAGAGGGTGATCAGACATTGGAATGGGCTGCCCAGGGAAGTAGTGGATTCTCCGTGTCTGGAGATATTTAAAAAGAGCCTGGATGTGGCACTCAGTGCCATGGGCTGGGAACTGCAGTGGGAGTGGATCAAGGGTTGGACTTGATGATCTCTGAGGTCCCTTCCAACCCAGCCCATTCTATGATCCTAATTCTGTAGTGGCCAACACTCTGTATGGTACTCAGTTTGCCTCATGGGTCCCCCTCTCTCTGCAGTGCAGCACAGGAAGGCTGTCACCTCGCTGCCACCTCTCATCCAGATGTTACAACCCACAAGAGGCTTTCACTTATTTTCACATTATCTGTGTTCTCTGTGGCCTGGAGCCTTCCCACATGCTCTCCATTTCTTATCTCACTTGGACACTTCAGTACATCAAATAAAAAAGCAACCCAAATTAGTCATCCTTTTTCAGTCTCTTACATGTCTTTAAGAAAAGGAGTTTCTTTAAAGGTTATGAAGTGTAAAATGGAATAATTACTTAGATGTTACACTGAGTCACTCCTGGCATTGTCTGTTGTGGGGAAAAAGACAACAGTATGTTTTCTCTTTGTGTGGTATAAATAGAAATAGCAAATATGTGGAATTGATTAGATCAGGCTGTTCCATGAAAGTTTATAACTGACAACAGAGCATTTTAAAGAACAGTCTTTTTAGAGATTTAAATATCCAATTCAAAGAGAACTATATTTAAAAATAATTTAAAAAAAAAATATATATATCCAGGGTTTATACACAGTTCTATATTTATAATGTAGTAAACCTCCCATTGCAAATTTATTTATTTATGTGCTTATGTTACTTAAATACAGGATTCAGGAAACAACATGTACTGAGAACAACAGTATTAAGGAATTTCACATGGTATAGGAATAATTTGTTTCTTCTCTTACAAATTAATAAATAAAAATGGTTACCCTGGTATCCTTCCTGTAAAAGAATTAAAAAAAATAATAAAAAGAATACACTAAAAAAAAAAAAAAAGGTGCTGAATGAAGTAGGGGAAGGTGCTGAATGAAGTAGGCTTGTTCCTTGGGTTGTGGGATTTTTTTCTGGTCCATATTTCTGTGTGTATATGTAGTTTGGGGCATTCACCTCGTGCTGTGTGGGTAAGAAGCTGTAGAGGAACAGAAATAAAGAAGCCATTTTGAATAAGACTTTCCCTAAGATTTTTGGAAGAAGTACTTGAATAATTTTCTTTACAAGTACAAAGCATTTTTCAGTGGGGAAAATAATTACTTAGTCTGGAATGTGAGCAGGGCACTGGATACCTGACCTGTAATTTGGGAAAATAGTGAAGGGTTTTTCATCAGTAATTATTATTATTACAGTAGAACCGTGGGGCCCCAGTTGAGACCAGGACTCTCTCATGCTTGGCACTATCTGGCTAGCAAGAGATAACCCCTGCCACAGGAATCTTACAGCAAAGGAAGGGCTGAGCAAAGAGAAGGGAGGAAATGGAGGTAGAAATAAGTGGTTAGGCCAGGGTCACCAGTGAACACTTCTGCACCAATAAGTCACTCATGGATATTCATCTGAGTTAGGTGCCAGTCTTTTTTCCTTACATTTTTTTGTAATGTGGCATCCCTGATCCAAGAGAATGTCTGAGATTGAAAAGGAAAATGCCATTTGCTTGTGTGAAGGAGCATCTTGAAGGATCAGTCCCTTGTGCAGGATGTGCAACTCAGGAGTCTGAGACATTAGGAAAAAATTCTTTAGTTTGAGGGTAGGGAGACACTGGTCCAGGTTTCTTGGGATGTTGTGACTTCCCCATCCCTGGAAGTGTTCAAGGCCAGGTTGGATGGGGCTTGGAGCAACCTAGTCTGGTGGGAGGTGTCCCTGCCCATGGCAAGGGGGTTGGGACTGGATGGTCTTCAAGGTCCCTTCCAGCCCAAATCAGTCTGGGATTCTGTGAGTTGAGTACAAAGATCTTCCTTGAAAGATTTGGGCTAGACTGTTCTTACTGTGTGCAGTATATGAGAACATACAGGTTTAGGGCCATAATGATATAATGGTTGGCTCTTTGCTTTGCCTAAATGCAATCAACTGAGTATAAAATGCTTTAGAGTACAAAGCATTAGCTCATGAAGTAAATCTTTGTCACTAGCAATTTTTTTGTGTCAGGGAAAATAATGGACGACGAAATAGCATGAATAAACCCTTTTAAAAGTGTTCACTAAGTTCTCATAGAGGAGGAACTATGCATTAGTTTGAGAAAATATGAGCACCTTTAAGTTCTGTTGCTCTTTTCATGCTCTGAATCTTAATTTTGCTGCTTGAAATACAACAGTCTACAAAAATACCAACTGAAGTAGGGATCAGTCCTGCCCTAGCTTATCAGTAGTATTCTGAGTTACCACTCCTGCTAAACTTGTCTCACTTTGTGAGTTCCAGGATGCTTTTTTGTGATGAATCAATGACCCACTACTTGATAGCAAGTGAGGTTAGCAGAACTGTCCCCCAGGTAAGCAAGCACTTGCATTATCTTTGTCCCTGAAGTAAGGGGCATGTCCAGTGACTCCATATCACTGCCACGTGTGTTCCTTTGCACAGCAACAAATCAAAGAGATTTACACTTTATTCTCCAAGCTTACAGAGGCAATGGAGAAAAAAAAACCAAAACAACAACCAAACAAAAAACCCAAACGTTTGGAATTTGCAGTGCTATGTGTAGCAGCTCTGCTTCAGTGGGCGAAAATTCATGTGGGGTATTAGAGCTGGCAAAAGGGGCAGGGACAATAGAGAAACTGTGATGGATTTGATCATGTAGCAGAATTCCTGAGAGAGGCCCCATCATTTCCCACCATCCTGGTCTTTCCTCAGGACGTCCTGGGATGCAGATGAATTTAAAGGGTGAAGCAAAGAAGGAACATGTTGCAGAATCTTTTTCCATGTTGAAAGATGCTGCCATCAAATTACATTTTCAGGCCAATTTGTTTTACTGCATTCTACAGTGTGGTGATTCAGAAGCAATGGGAGGTTCCTATCCCAGCCCTTTTTTCCTCTTGCTTACCACACATTGAGAATGGCAACCTGAATGTCTGAGACATCTCTGTATTTTTAACAGTTTGCAATGGCTAAGTGTGTAACAGAGACACATGATCTATACTGAAATTGCAGAACAAACTTAGTCAAAATCTTGCAATTATCTATGGAAACACCATGGTATATTAAGAAATTGTGTCATTTTTTTTACCAGAATCATATTTGTTACAGAGACAGGCATCTCATTTACTGGTGCTTGTGTAGTGAAAGCCTGGTGCAGCAAATGTGTTTGAGAATGCAGGTCATGGTTTTCAAATACATGGAATTGTAGTGGGCATTTGAGAGAGCATTCACAAGTCACAGGAATTTCATAGACTTTGTCCTTATATATTCCATAATATTCCTCTTTTTAAAAATGGTTGTCCTTCAGCCAGGAAACCAAAATTATACTGTTTTGTGTTAATTACTTACGTCTTTTCTATAGGCTCCTGGGCTATATAGATTGAACAAAAAAGATTAATAATAAAGAGTTCTGTTGATTCACTGTAGTTTCTGTTTGATGTCACCCACATTTGATGTTTAAGCTTGCCCTCACTGCTAAGAGCTGTTGTATTTTTCTTATCCTTTGGGTAAGTAGGGGCAATCCTGATGCCAAAGCACAGTAAGAATGAGTCACTTAACTTTTGACCACAAGGTAAACTTACTGAGGTCAAACAGCACTTCCACCTGGTGTTAAAGGCTGGAAGTTTACCTTGTGCTAAAACCTCAGTCTTCATTATGCTTTTCTCCTGGAAATGCTCCTGCACACCAGAGTGCCTGCTCTTTATATTTGCTTTTATCTTGGGGCAGTTCATGGGAGTGCTACGGAGTGATGAAAAATGCTTCTTTTTTAGCACTGGGGGCAAGCCCTTTGTGTCAGCATAGAAAACATGATTTCCATCCGCACAGACTTCAAAAGAAGCAGTAGGAATTCTTGAGAGCCTGATTATCATGGCATAATCACATTATCAGAGAGATTAGAAGCACTTTACTGTGTCTTTATGGTTTAGTGACACTTTAAGGCACTGGACAAAATCTTCAAGTGCTGTTAAAATCTTATTTGTGGGGCACTAAGACAAGAGAGAGCTTTTTACCTGTGGACCCTGAAAACACAGAGTACATGTTTAATTCTGTTGGGGTCCAGAACCAAACACAAGCAGAACATGCAGTTACTGATCTTTATTGTCTCATCTAGATTTATTTCTCAAAGTACCCTGCAGCAAAGTAAAACAAAAGCCTCCTAAAATTTCAGCTCCTATCAGTTCCAGTCGTTGGGAAACACTGACACTAACCAGGTGGGTTTTTCTTGTCCACCTTGGTGGACACTTGGATGCTGTTGCTGTTATGGGTGGTGGTTGGCTGTGATAGTAAAATGCCTGTTTTGTGGGTTCATCTCTCCAGTGCTCTGCTGGGTTAAGGTCAACAATCCATAACCCATGTCTTGCAGGAGTGATGCTGCCTGGAAGACTCTGATTAGCTCATGAGCATGGGGAATTAAAAAGTTAAAGCTGAGATTGAAAGTGAGAAGCAAGCATGTGATTTATAGAACATGTTCCTTGCAGCATGTGGTAGCTCAGGACTGCTGAAGATTTGGGCATTAATTTTGGATCATATGGTTCCCAATATAAAAGATTCCATGGTAATTAGCACAGAAGAAAGCTAAAAATAATCAACAGAAAAGACTTTTTAGGTGGCAGTCTGTGATCTTGGAAGTGCAGAAGCATGGATAGTGTCTAGACAGAAAAGGTATGAAATACAAAACATCACTTGACCTCAGTTAAAAGGCCAAGATGAAACAATCACAACAGAAAGAGTGACACAGGGGAACTGCTGTGCTTAAAAAGAAAGCTGCTCCAGTAGTAAAGAAAAATGGAATATGGGATGAAATGGTTTTGACTAAACAGGTACTAAAAATTATCCTGGAAAAAGAATTTTAAAAAATCAATTACAATTTGTTTCCTCTTGTTTGATTATTAACCTGTAAAAAATGCTTTTTTAAAATTAAATTAAAAAAGACTGTAAAGTCTTTTACCTACCAAGGCATGGAGTCAGGACTTTCTATGCTTCCAGCTGGGATTACTAAAACACTTGCAGCAGGGCACTGCAGTTCTGCTGTTTGAAGGAGTAAGGGAATAGATGAGAAACACCACCATGGACATGGGTGTAGAGGAGAGCTGGGGAGGATTTTTGTTTTTTAAACTTCCTCCTCCATTCTTTACCTTTAAATGTAAGGCCTGATTCTTTGCATGGGTAATTTCATGTAGCTCACTGACTGTCTTGCCCACAGAAAACACATCCCTAAAGTGCTATTTTCTACTGATGCTGTGGGCCTTTAGACTCTGTTGTTCTCTTTCAGATTCTCTCAAAGTGAACCAAATGGAAATCACAACAATGTTAATACAAAACTTAATACAAAACTCTGTGTTAAGTGTTCAGCTGCTATGAATAAAATCATATGTATATGGTAAATGAATATGAATAAAGTAATAAAATATGGTAATGAAAAAATCAGAGCAGCTCTAGCAAAATTTTTAAGCATTCCCTTGTTGCAGAAACAAGTGCTCTGTGTATCCATGTAGTGATGGGACAATACAAGCCCATCAGTCCCGCATGGATCTCTGCAGCTGTAGGAATGGGTGCCATCTTCGGGCAATGCTCAGTCATTGCACCCTTCGTTTTCTGCTCGAGAAGTCAAACTCCACACCCTGAATGCAAGGTGAGCAGGAGAGCACAGCTGCATCAGTGTACACGTGTCAAATACTCCACAGTGTGCTTTCTGACTGGATGTAGCCCATCCTCTTTCTTGCATCCTGTGTTTTCTTTTTGTTGGGCTTCATCTAAAGCAAAAGCATTTTTGTACTTTGCCACTTGGAACTAGAGGTGCAAACTCAAGAAGCGGACAGTTTGATCTCAAACCACCCATGTCTTCCCCTGATCCTTCCTACAGCAATATGAGTAGTAATAAGCCTTCCAAGAAACAGAGGGAATTACTTACTGTTACTCATGACTCGTGTGAAACAACCTCTAAACACTCTTTTATCTGAGAATGTACAGAGAAAACTTCAGGGTGGCCTAACTACCTTGAGAGGTATCAAATTCTATTGAAGACTGAGCTGGATAGAGTAATTGCTTGTGAACATGGTGCATTGACTTAATTTTTGTTGTATATTAGGGTCGACCAGGACCAATTGGGCTTCAAGGACCAATAGGTGCACCTGGATTTATGGGCCCAGAAGGTTTGCCAGGAGCAAAAGGTGGGAGAGGAGCAGTAGGACCTCCTGGACCAGCTGGACAGAAAGGTGACAAGGTATGCTCAACTCTGACTTTTCTTTCCCCCCCTGCAGTACATCTATGGCTTTGTACATGTTTTTGAATTAATAAACATAATCTTGGACTGTCTGTCATGAGGTAAGAAGACAACAGCATTTCATCAGTATCTTTAGAGAATCCCCTGCTTTTATTTTTGAATGAGAATACAGTTTCTAAAGCTGCTGAACACTGTAGCTATCCTGGCAGATGAACCACAGCCAAGTGAGGATTGCTGTTTTAAGTAGTCTTTCACTTCTCATGCTGAAGGATAGGTGGGTGTTACTCACACTACATTCAGACAGACCTGGAGCTAGCTCCTCTGTAGTAGATCCTGACTTGGTGTCTAGAAAAGCAAAAGGAATGGGTTCTAAATAAACCCTGCAATTCAGTTTTGCAGTTATTTATAACAGAAGGAATGTAATAAACTATGTCATATTAAATGGAATAACTCATAAGGTGTGGGTGTCAATGAATGCAGTGTAGAAGAATGGGTAGAACAGCAAACAGGAATGTTTTAATGCCTGATGATTTGCTCTGCTATCTCTTTTTAGGGAGGGAGTATCAAAAGGGGATTCTGGAGCTAGGCAGAACAATGAAGGGAAGTATGAAGAAATACTTCCATTAATGAGTGGATACACTTGTATCCACACAGGTATAGTTCACCTTAAAGAAAGTTTACAGTATGTATGCTCCCACCACACAGCCTGACAGAGGCCAACTGATGGATCCTAACATGGGGAGGTCTGGTACTGTCTGAGGACTGGGGTGAGATTCCTGCTCTCCTGCCTATGGGTTTGCAGGAAAGGAATGTTTCAAGGACAACAGCTTGAAAGCTTAAAAGGCAGAGGAAGTCCTGCATGCTTGCCTAGTTTCTAAAATCTGAAGGAGGTCTGGGACATCAGGTCAAGGGTTTAAATTCTGGGACTATCCCAGAGCATCCTATCAGTGTACTTGGTGCAAGGTGCTCAAGTCATGTGTGCAGAAAAGAAAAAGACAAATAGTTTAGGTACCAGGACCTGCAGAGCAGAGTTTTTCTTCCATGTTTTCACAGCTACTGAGCTAGGAAGATTATTTTAATCATTTAGTATTGGTCAATGCATTGGAGTTCTTCCCACCCTTTCTCATAAAACAAAGAACCAAGTCTGCTGAAAATGATGGCAATGGAAGTCATTGCATGAGTGTTGCATTCATCTGAAAGGCAATGGAGGATTCAAAACAAGGACTCACTGCTGATATGAGTGAGAGCATTTTCATTGTTCTAGTAGATAACACTGAAATCATTAAACCCAAATTTCCCACACAGAAACCCAGGATAGGAGCTGAATTGCAATGATTCGAAGCAATTTCTGAAAAAATCCCTTATTTGCTCCAGAAAACTGATTCTGTCCATTGAAACGGATACATAGGCAATACCAACACACAGTAACATTCTCTCTCCTTAACTCTCATGGAAACAATATGCTTTACCTTCCCAAAACAAGAGCAGTTTCAGCTGAATATTCAGTCTATTTTGCTCCTATCCAGAGCAGAGCAGTAGAACCAACAGAGTGATAATTACTGGCAACTCAGCCAGGGTGGTCTGAAGTTAATACAGTTGTCTGCATATCTCTGGGTATTGCTATCCAAGCATAGATAGAAAAGCTCACAAGTCCTATTGAAACTCCTGGGAGGTCAAGAGTGACACAGAGAGTTAAGCTTTTACTGGATTGTTTATTTTCTTGGCATCTTGCTTCCCCCAGATGTGCAGTAGGAGATGATATTTTTACTTTAAATTGCCTGATTAAAACGTTCCTGAAACACTCCTCTGGCAGCCAGTCAAGCTCAGATGCTCACTTCCTATCTTCATTGACCTCTGTGGTCAGAGAGAATCTGTATGAGGTAGTTTGCTGCTTTTGGTTTTGCAAGCTGAAATCCAAGACTGAAAATAATGGAGTGAAAAGTATTTCACAGATAACTGAAATATATGGATTGATGACATGAAATATAACGTGTACTCTTCTTCTTCAGGGCCCAATGGGAGTTCCAGGATTTCAAGGCATCAACGGGATCCCAGTAAGTTTACACATGTAAATAGGAATCACCAGAATGTTTAGTCAGAACCAAAAGCATGTAAGCACAATAAAGCTGTCCCAGCACAGCCATAGTGTATCTTCCAGGTGCTTGCCTCTCTCTGAAGGGAAATGGTGTGGTTTTTGGTCATCCTGGTGGTGCCATGCTGGTCTGTAAGAGGTTTGGATCCTATTATGGGATGATAGGAAGTTGATATGTATCAGGATGTGAACCTGAGTTACATGGGGATTCACTGCATCATTGATAAGCTTTTCTCTCAGCACCATGTCTAGAAAACACCATATCATAAAACTGAACTGAAAAGGGAACTTAGTGAAACAGGCATGATCAGTTGTGCCCCAGGCCATTTTTAGTATGTGTTTACTAACAGATTCCTAAAACCAAGTAATGATGGAGACTTGAACTTCTCTGTTAGAAAAGCTTTGCTAATGCCTAACTTCAGTCTTTCTTTCTGCAGTTTAAACCTCTTACTTCTCATCTTTCTCATCACAGAGAACAAATTGTTCCCTTTTACTTACTAGTAGCCTTTTTCTATGTGATAACTATTATCAAATCTGCCTTAATCTTATTTTCCTATGATGTGAATGAAAACAGTGATTAGAGCTGAGGCTAACCAGAGAATCCTTGATTCTCTGTTTGGTGCTAGTTTCTCATTTAGATTTGAGCCTTTCAGAAATCTAAGACAGGAAAGAGATATTCCAGCATGTTCTGGTGATAAGGGTAGATAACCACTTTCCCTGACTATCAGGAATTTTCTTGTTTGTTTCTTCCATTCTTTAGAACTTTAACATTCTAGTGACTGTTGTTTCCTTTACTGTACAAAAAAACTATGTGCTTGGAGTATTTTTTTTTTTTGCTTTTGTTTCCCCCAGTGATTTTTTCAAATATGTATTACAAACACTACCTCAGGGGAGTTTTTTCTGGACCTGCTTTAGAAGTTGCCCCAAACTTCCTTGCTCTCTCTGCATTATTCAGCTCATCCTGCTTTTCCTTTCTGCTACCAGAATTCTTTTCTTGATCACATTTTTCTGTCTTCGTTATCCTTGCACCTTCAGGCTGTCTCATCTTCCCTTCTTCCTCAGCTGGTCAACAGAGCTCCAAGAGTTGAGCTTTGTTTTCTTACTTCCTATCAAAACTGAATTGTTTTGATAGATTGGCTGAAAATGCACAGTTGGCTGTGCAAATGGCCTTGCTGATTCCAGTTCCTTCCTGGCCCTGGTCCTTCTCTCCCCCATCACTCATCCTTGCCTGTTTTCTCTCCTGCTCTACTCCCTTGCTGCTTTCTTCTTTCTTTCTTTCTTTCTTTCTTTCTTCTTTCTTTCTTTCTTTCTTTCTTTTCTTTCTTTCTTTCTTTCTTTCTTTCTTTCTTTCTTTCTTTCTTTCTTTCTTTCTTTCTTTCTTTCTTTCTTTCTTTCTTTCTTTCTTTCTTTCTTTCTTTCTTTCTTTCTTTCTTTCTTTCTTTCTTTCTTTCTTTCTTTCTTTCTTTCTTTCTTTCCTTCTTTCCTTCTTTCCTCTTTCCTTCTTTCCTTCTTTCCTTCTTTCCTTCTTTCCTTCTTTCCTTCTTTTCCTTCTTTTCCTTCTTTTCCTTCTTTTCCTTCTTTTCCTTCTTTTCCTTCTTTTCCTTCTTTTCCTTCTTTTCCTTCTTTTCCTTCTTTTCCTTCTTTTCCTTCTTTTCCTTCTTTTCCTTCTTTTCCTTCTTTTCCTTCTTTTCCTTCTTTTCCTTCTTTTCCTTCTTTTCCTTCTTTTCCTTCTTTTCCTTCTTTTCCTTCTTTTCCTTCTTTTCCTTCTTTCCTTCTTTCCTTCTTTTCCTTCTTTTCCTTCTTTTCCTTCTTTCTTTCTTTTCTTTTCTTTTCTTTTCTTTTCTTTTCTTTTCTTTTCTTTTCTTTTCTTTTCTTTTCTTTTCTTTCTTTTCTTTTCTTTTTGTCTTTTCCCATCAGCCAATTCTCTAGTTCTGAAGAGAACAAGCTGTTCCCATAATACTTAATTTAATTGAACACACTGTGGGAACATGCTGTTCTCAGGGTATTTTTTCATATGAGGCTCCAGAGAAAGGGGATTCCCAGCAATGGGGGGAGGCAGAGATACAGCAACAGCCATTGCCAGGTAGTTGGCAGCAACAAGCATTCCAAGGAGAGAGTAGGGGAGGTAGATGAGAGAATGCAAAGCCTCCAGCTTATGCAGAACTGCTCTGTCTGCTTTATAATATTGTACAGGTGGGAGATTCTGCTGCTCATGAGCAGAAAAGTGCTCAGCTCTGTGGCTCTTCTGTGTCACAACTGCAGGACAGAAAAAGAGGGAAGGAAAATTAATTCACACTGTTTACATTGAGATCAATGGCTATAATTCTAGGGTGAAAATAGCAACCAGCACAGCTTGAGAAAATACTTATGCTTTTGCCAGTTGCATTTCAGGATAGGGATTAGATTTGGTTTGTTATGAAATGGACATGAACATATGCACACTGTATGGATGGGAGAAATGCAGAGCAAAGGAGAGAGACCTATGTGTGCTGACAGATGTAAGAGAGAAGCAAAAATTACATTGCTATCTCTGCACAAGGATTAACATCCTAAGAAGAAGAGAGATTCTTTGTAGTGTGCAGGTACCTTAGCGTGGGTGGGTTATGGCCAAAGGGCTGCAAGGCAGTGATCCAGAGGGGAATCCCACTATTGACCTCAAGGGAAGTGGTGTTGCACAGAGTTCCCTTGAGGAATGCTGGTGGCAAGTAAATCATGTTGTTGCAGCTGGCCTGACTAATCCCTTTAACCTAGTAAATACAGCAGCTTCCATGTGTTTGTTGCAAGCCTTTCTGTGTCACACTGCAGATGAAACCCTCAACTCCTTAGCCCTACTCGGGAAGTTTATTTTTTCCCATAAGACAAGATTCAAGGACACCTCTGGCAAAGGCTGGAACTGGAGCTGGCAGATGTAGATAGCTTTTCATGGACTTTCCAAGAAAATGCATCTATGAGAAATGAGCCCTTGTACCACAAAAGATAGAGCCACACACAAAGTTCTGTTTTGTGTCCTTCCTAGAGGAAATGAAAGCAGTTCATGATGGCTGTAAAAAGGCCACTTTGCTCTAGCAACCCATGAAACTGCTCATTCAATTAGTTTTGTGTTCCCCTTTAATTGCATTTGTTTCCCTGTTGTTAAATATTTGTTGAGCTCTCCTGCTGGGGTCGCCTTTGCACTGTTTGATTTAGTAAAGAGGCAGCTTGGGATCACAGTGTTGGTGTGAGAGCAAGAGTCAGATAAAGAACAGTTCAGATTTCCTTATCTGTCTCACAGAGAATGTCTCCTTTTGTGAGAACAGAGGGCATAAGTGATCTCTCCAGCCTGTGTTTCAACTCAGGTCTGTGAACTACCCTGCCATGTATAAGTAAAGCCAGGAAAAGTCTTCTGCCTTAGTTGAGGTGTCTGTGCTGAACTGGCACATCTGCAGAAACCAGGGATCAGAAGCAGGGAGAGCAGTGAAACTATCAGTTTTTCAGGTTAAAACAGCTTTTTTTAAACAGTATTTTAAAACTCTGGGGGAAAAGGTTCCTCTAAGCCAGAATTCTACAGCTCTCAAGGAAGTCAGTTGTGGGTGCTCAGTGTCTTCTCAGATACAGTTCTTAAAACAGAGCATTGGGAACTCTGATAGCAGATGAAATGGAAATTAGGAACTCCTATGGATATTATTCCTAGAGCACAAGAGGAGGCATATGTATGATGTGTCAGTCTTGGCTGAGAACCACAGACATGGATGGCATGGGATCAAGTGACAGGGCCACAGTTTTATTTAACAGACCTGAGAAATCACTGTGGTCAGCATGCTTTACATCCTCTTTGTGGGAGCCCTTCTCATGTATTAGAATACTGAAATCTTTTGGGCCTAATACAAGCTGTTTTGGGACAAGAGTTAGATCTCACCCAAAGTGTTTCCCAAGGCATGAGGCCACCAGTCAGCTGCTGCCATGGGCTGGCTCTTGGCCAGCACTAAAGGCTCAGCAGCTTGGCTCCCTGTTGTCCAGCTCTGAGGGGCAGATGTTGGCTGTTCAACTTCACTAAACCCAGCAGCTGGTCACCTTATGTTGTAACCAGATACATGTGCACTTGTCCCATGTAGCTTCTGGATTTGTTGAAGTTGTAAACAAAGTGAAAGACCTGATAGACATTGGCCTCCCTCTGTAGTCACAGCTTGTCCCTTCAGAGACTTGCTGCTCTTCGCTATGACATCTTGTGTGGATGGAGAGAGGTGGGTTGCCATTAATTTGGGCCAGCTTTGGGAACCAAATTAATTTCTAAGTGGAAAAAAATTGGTGCTTCAGCCTTCTCCTGTCCCTTTACCAAGGCCTGGCAAGTCTCTGCTTGTGCATCACTTGTGGGTGCTTTGACAAACAGACATCAGGGTGCTGGTGCTGTGTATACAGTGGTGCCTGATGCTTTGGGGTGACTTCATTCCACATCCTGAGGCCTTGATTAATCTCAAATTTGTACTTGTCAGATTGAGTTGCCTCAATCCTGTAGCAGAAACACCCTTTATATTCATTCGGTTTGAACCTTATTGCCTGTCAGGGAGCAGATCTGGGCTTCTCACCATTTTGTTGGCACAAATCACAATACAGTTGCCAAGGGACTGAGAATCTCTGGCTGGAGATTAACCCTGTTAAAAAGCAGAACAGTTATTTCTCACCTATTCCACTTGTGCTTATCCAGCACAGGGAAGAGATTGGGGTGAGTGAGCAGGAGTGTCCAAGTGCCCTCCTGGTAGCAGCTGAGGCAGGTGATCAGCTCAAGGATTTACTTAATTATGGCCTAGATTGCTCTGCATCCTTAGAAAAAGTCATTATGCCTGTAGCTTCTCATCCATTGAAGGCAGATTATAGCATTCCCACATTTTTGAAAGGCTTTTTAAGATCCAGAAAGAGAAGGCTTTACATTATGGCATAGTTCTCATTGAGTCTTGTCAGAGCATATGCTATTGGCTTGGACTGGGAAGACCTTTAGCAGCACAAATGTGTTTTGTTTCAAGTGTCAGGCATGAAGGATTGTTAATGTTCTGCTTTATCTCCATTTTATCCATGTTTATTTTTTTGCTTTCCTAGTGTGAGTCATAACTTGCTTAATATCTTAAGGATGAATCTTTGGAATCAAACAAAAGTACTCTTGGGATGAGTCAAGATCAGGCTGTACAAAGGAGAGGGAGAGAACTATCAATCACTGCTGCTATCTTTAATTTTTCCTGCCATAAAACACTGCTTATGAGAGCCACAGGATTCATTTCTGTGAAAAGGAGCATAGAATAAGGTAGCTGCTTAATACCCAGGTGGTGTGGCTGGCAGTTCTGCATTTCTGTGTTTTGCCTACATATACCCAGGTCACACTGAGGAAAAAGTAATTGAAGTCTCAAGCTTTGATCCCCTTTGCACCAGCATCATGCTGAATAAACCCCACTGAATTTAATAGAGCTATAGTAGGGTAAAAGAGGTGTGAAATCAGAATTAGGTACAATTGTATTCTATTCTGCTTGATTAATAATTGACCATTACAAATACTTTCTTTTAAATTCTGTTTAATTAGGTCTTTCTCCCAGTTGCTTTCCCTAAGGTTTTAGGTTTCACAGAACAAGAAAAGCTGTTTTGCTTGAGTGGCCTAATGCTGGAGTTGTAACATCTGTTAAACTATTGAAAGAAAGAATCCACACTGGAGAGCAAGAGAAGTCACTGAAATTTTAAGCAGTTTGGAATTACAAATGTTCAGTCTTGTAGAATCTGCCTCTGCCCTTGTTTTTACATGAGTGACTCCCATTCCTGGTGTCAGGTGCACCCTTGGGTGCCACCAGCATGTGTTATAAGCTGTGTATTTCAGACTGCCATGGGATGAGCATTGCTCTTTTGGGACCTACTCATGCACAAGTTATGTACTTAGAAAATTACCCCTTGGAGAAAAAGATAATTAAATTAATGCAGCCAGTGTTCTGGCTGGAAAAGCTGTCTGTGCTGCAGTCTGCTGTGCACAGAACTTGAGTAGGAGTTGTGTGTTTCTTTTGTTGAAGGTATCTGTTTTCCTGGGACAGTATTACTAAGCAAATAATGCATCCTGACATCTTATTTCCCTTTACACAGGGTCATCCTGGACAATCTGGACCTAGAGGTCTGCCTGGCCTCGATGGCTGCAATGGTACCACAGGGAGTCCTGGCCTTTCTGGACCAGATGGGTTTCCTGGCCTACCTGGGCTGCCTGTAGGTCCCAACTTCAGTATGGTGTTTTGTAGTCACTAAGGCAGGATTTGCTTTTCATGCCATTGTTGGAAAAGTAACTCCCAAGGACTTAGGAAGAACCCTAAAAACCCAAAGTTTATTAGCATTGTTAGAGCTCAGTATCATTTTCTTATTGAAATCCTACTCTGAGGATAAAACCTCGGTGAATCCAGTGTGTTCCCACACTAAGTGATACCATTATAACTGGAAGTATTCAAGCTAACTCAGAAAAAAACATTATGAAGTTTTTAAGAACCCTGAAGTATCAAATATCTCCCACCTGGTATGTCTCAAGTTAGATGCTGATTGAGGAGAGGATGTTATCATGTGCGAAGTCCATCCATCAAATATTGGATGCCTTCCTTTAGGTCTTAAGACAGCCAGAAGGCTCAGTCTCTCTGAGTTAGAATTTACTTGCCAGAGTATAAGGATGGGGTATTTGATTTTTAATATTTTTTTTTTCTTAATCAGGGTCGTCCTGGCCCAAAAGGCCTTAAAGGAGAACCTGTTTTTGCTCAGGGCAGTCTCAAAGGAATGAAGGTAAGACTCATCATCACACAGGGGTAAATGTAGTATGAGAAACACTTTGATGTCCCATGGCTTTCAGGGCTGATGCTGCAGGTTATATTGCTCATGGTGTTAGAGGTGGATGTCCTGGATATGGCTGAATGCAGAGCTATGGATACACTCACAGTATCCCATCCTTCACTGCTGTGAAGTCAGGATTTTCATAGAATCATAGAATCGACTGGGTTGGAAGGGACCTCAGAGATCAAGTCCAACCCTTGATCCACTCCCGCTGCAGTTCCCAACCCATGGCACTGAGTGCCACATCCAGGCTCTTTTGAAATATCTCCAGACACGGAGAATCCACTACTTCCCTGGGCAGCCCATTCCAATGCCTGATCACCCTCTCAGTAAAGAAATTCTTTCTAATATCCAACCTAAACCTCCCCTGGCACAACTTGAGACCCTGCCCTCTTGTCTTGCTGAGAGTTGCCTGGGAAAAGAGCCCAACCCCCCCCTGGCTCCAACCTCCTTTCAGGGAGTTGTAGAGAGTGATGAGGTCTCCCCTGAGCCTCCTCTTCTCCAGGCTGAACACCCCCAGCTCCCTCAGCCTCTCCTCATAGGATCTGTGCTCGAGTCCCTTCACCAGCCTGGTTGCCCTCCTTTGGACCTGCTCCAGCACCTCAATCTCCTTCCTGAGCTGAGGGGCCCAGAACCGGACACAGGACTCGAGGTGTGGCCTCACCAGCACTGAGTACAGGGGCAGAATCCCTTCCCTGGACCTGCTGGCCACGCTGATACTGTTCATTGGGGTTTTCCAAAATGCAGAACAAGTGGCAGGATTTCCAAAGCACAGTGAGGGCTTAATGTTGTAGTTCAACTTAATGAATAACAGTTGTACAAAAATTAGGAGTTCGTTCACCAGCTTAGTTGCCCTCCTTTGGACCTGCTCCAGGTCCTACTCTCTCTGTGTAATTAGGACCTCACCCTGAAATGTCTTTATCATACATGTCTGTAATTTTAGTTCCTGTACAGCAAACACAAACTGTAAATAGTACTTCCAGGTTATTGTTCAGAACAGTAATTAGGTTCTTGACTATACCAGTAACTCTTGTGATATTGAATTTAGCAATTTTTGGCATCCTCATGCTTCAACAAATATGGAAAAGGAAATTTATTCTGCCACGTAAGGCCCCTCACACTGACTTGGCTGGTCAAAATTCAAACCTCTTCTAAACGTCTATGCACATTGTATACACTTTTAAGTTACTAGAAGTTAAATAGATTTTTATTTACTTCACTGTTTATGGCCAATACAGATAATTTGATACAAAAATGTTATCCTTTTACATATTTTATAGTGATTTTGTAATGAAAATTTTTATGTTTCCCAATGTTTTTATAATTAGTACATTTTTTTTCCATGCCACTTTAGTTCCTCTTGCTATCCATAAACGAAATGGTTGCAATTTCTTCCCCATTTTGGAATCTCTCCATTACTCAATTTAAATATGGAAACAGAGATGTCAAAATATTTTCCCATTTACACTTGATCTAATATTAGCTAGCAACAAATATTTCTATTTATACAAATCTTCATGTTTCTTACAGTTTGTTGCAATAACACAGTGTAATTTTACTCATGCATTTATAACTTTTAGGGCGAAAATGGTCTTCCTGGATTGGATGGAATTTCTGTAAGTTATCTGATTTGGAGAATAATGGTTTAAAAAATATTAAGGGGATATTTTTTCTTTTATTGATTCTCAAGGGCACTTCAGATCAGTGGGCTATGTATTTACATGTGTGATACCAGTAGCCTGAGCAATTCTAGCTTTGTACTGGCACGAGTGGCTCTGCATTACAGTAGAATAAGTCAGATTTTTGTTATCATCTGTTCTATTTTTCTTTTTTCAAATAGAACTCCCTTCTACAATTGAACTCTCTAACTTTGATTTTCAAAAGACATCTGACAGTATGAAATTGATGGTCTAGCAATCCATTAAAATCCATTCTAAAAGCATTTGAATTGGCATGCTTAATGTTGCCTAGGACTCATTTTGTCTTTGGTTGGGGTTTGATGGGATATGTTTAACACTGTGTTTGTCTGATGTTGTTCTTACAGGGCCCAAAAGGTTTTCCAGGTCCATTAGGTGCTGCAGGCCCTATAGGATTACCAGGTCTACAGGTAACAGACCTTGATTGCTGCACTTTTTGATAGAACAGTTGAATATGTTTGCAGTTTTCTCTCCTTGGCTGTGTCTGTGTCACAACAATGTGCAAAAGTGTGTCTGCATCTAAAAGGACTGAGCATAGCTGACTTCAAAGCTGGAATACCTGAACTTAGTGTAACCACAAGAAGGAAGGCTCCTGTCTGGAGCAGTGTTCTGACCATCAACCATAAATGAGGGCTTCAACAAAGTCCTAGAGTGCTCTCTACAAAAATGACATTTTGCTGCTCTGAACACTTCCTCCTCTTGGGACTAGAGGGAATACACTGACCTCTGTATGCTTGGAGCCTTTGTCATCATGAAATAGGCTAAAAAGTTGCTTTTTCAGAATACTAGAAGAGAGTTTACTTTAGACAGAGCTAAAAACAAACTACATATTTGTTGCTTTTAAATTGAAATGAGCTCTTAATCACCCACAGTACCAAAGGGCTATGCTGTCTGTTACAGATGTAAAGACTTGAAGATTGTGTGTATCAGTTACTTTGTTGTGGGGGCAAGAGGTGAAAGTTCAGGCACCACTGTAGATGCCAGCATTGCTCCCATTGTATGCATCCTAATTAAGTACAAAGCAATAAAATATTGATCTTGTTCACATTTAGGGTCCAGTGGGTCCCCCTGGGCCACCAGGTCCAAAAGTAAGTACCTACCTTTTTTATCTTCTTTCTACACCTGCATGCTGGATTTTTTCAGCAGTGCTATGAGCTTAGATGAAAAGGGTGCTATTGTTTTTTCTTTCCCAGGGTAACATGGGATTAGGATTTCAAGGAGAGAAAGGAGAAAAGGTTGGTGAAGTCTTAGTTTTTAGTCTGATCTTTTGACTTGCATGACCCAACCCCTGTGCCAGCATTCAGGCACATTGGTATTATTTGCATGGAATATGATTAGGAGTGGCTTTTTCTGATTCAGAAGCCTCTTCCATAGGAAATCAAACATGCTCAATCTATCTTAATAGCTTCTTCTTTTGACAACAGGGTGATGTAGGGCTGCCTGGCCCTCCGGGTCCCCCACCATCCACTGGAATACTGGAATTCATGGGATTTCCAAAAGGAAAGCAAGGAGAAAAGGTTTGTAAATTCAGTTTACAAACCCTCCCCTACCCCATGCCCCTTCATTCAAGGCTGAATAAAACTACTGGACAGTGAGGGCTTTTACATTTCCAAGTCGAAATAGTTTTCTATATTAGTTTAATCTGCCAGAATAGAATAAAAGCATTATTTATTGTGTTCATCTCTTTCCCTTGTCAGGGGGAGCCAGGCCCTCAAGGATTCCCTGGAGAGGAAGGATTGCCTGGGCTGCCGGTGAGGACAGAGAAGAGATTTAATAGATGCCTAACATGGCATAGATGGTTCAACACCCTCTAAATAGCTCACAAGGTCTCTACAGGAGTTTCTAGGCACCCAAGTTCTTTGAAAATCTGTTTAAAATGCCCACAAGACTTTTTGAAGGGTGTAGCTGTAATCTGATAGAGTTTTTTGTCCTGGGAGTACGAAGATGATGCTGATGCTGTTCTGCTTCAGACGTTACAAAGCAGCCTTCATTTCAGTACCTGGAATCTGCAGTTTGCAGCAGACCCCCAAGTGGACATTCCCTCCCCGTGGCCACTTGGTGGCAGTGTTTCGTGAGCACTCACAGAATGCCAGCCCTAATTTTAAAGTACCCCTTTTTCCCCCCTTTAGTTCCATCTAGACATATTTTTTTGTTACTTTACTTTAAAGCTGTAAAGCATATGTGTATCTTTCTGCCTGTCTATACAGATCCTGTTTTAAAATGGGCTGTTTAACATAAGTGCTCATAAACTCAGGAATGGGTTGCATCTTCTCTGTGTGAATCAACAACAATATCCCTGGATTCCAGAGAGCTATGTCCCAGCTTATAACCTCTTGTAAACACAGGTTATTTTGATAAATTTAGGGAATAAATATTTTGTAGACCTACTGACTAAGCAGATAAATTGTTTGCCACTTTCTTCTACAGAGAGATGTTGCTAAAAAGATGTGCAAGAAAAACCTGTGCATGGAACACACAGTTTGTTATTAGCCTTTCTGGATGTGTTCCATTATGTGCATGGTTGGCTTTATACATCACAGGAGGCCCATTGAAGCTGGTGGGTTGAACATTTGTGTGAACTTAACCACAGCCATAAGATATTTCAAGACTGAAGCTTGAAAATTGCTTAACTACTGTAACTCTTGCTGAAATCAAATCCTGGTGTTCTATCTCTGGATTTGATACTTCTTGCTGACTGGGAAAACCACCAAATATTTCCAAATGTTGACCATGAAAATGCCTGTTTTGTGTCATTCTTAGGCTTTAGAAATGATAAAAGGTGCTCTGAGAACTCCCTCGAGCTACTGCTGTTAAAGAAAAAAGGAGATCTGAAGTATTTTCTAAATGTAGAACACAATACAGAGTAGGAGTGGCAGGACTTTGGTGTTCATAGCATGGTGTTACTTCAGCATGGTCCTGAGAGGTGCTGTGATATAAATTGGTAGAAGTCATGGGAAATGACAAAGATAATGTACAAAGATAAGTCAGGGTGATGCAGGTTTTCTTTCTGAGGCAGCAGAGTCCTGGCAGACACAGTTCCCCTTGTCTCTCAATTTTAATATTTATATTAATAGATGAATTTGTGCTGATTTTTTCCTTAGGGCTGTGCTATTCAGTTCCAGCCAGAACACAGATTTAATGTTGTCATTTTTCCTCAGGGTTTTGAAGGTGTTGGAGAAAAAGGAGAAAAAGGTGTGCCTGGCTTACCTGGTGGTAGGGTAGGTAACTTTACAAAGACCTTAAATGCCTGTTCTCAAACATATGAAGGATCTTTCATCAACAGAAGCATATAGGGTCCCATAGTAGCCAACTCCATACAATAACAGAGCCAATATATAATTCTTCCTCAGTAAAAGCTCTTAACCAGTGCCAGAACCAGCCATGAGAGAACACAGATATCTGGGGAAGAAATGAGCAAGCTGGCAATAGATGTTTGTCTAACTGGGCAATGAATGTGGGAGTTAACAGCATGCTCAGTCACACACCAGCCACAGATTCTTCAAACCACTGTGTCCCTGCAGAGATGTGCTTATACACAACAGGAATTCCACAGCATTTTATTTTGCATGTGCAGAATAAACTGTGAAGGTAGGAAGTCATGATTCTATTTGGTTTCATTGCAAGTTTTACCTTTTCATTCTTTGGTGCTGAGATATTTGGAACCTGATATAGTAAGACCAGACAGAGGTGAAGCCTCTGAGGTTAATATTTCTTTTTGCTGTTCTAGGGTCTTTTGGGACTGGATGGATCTGATGGGATTCCAGGGAGAAAGGTGAAATATCTCTTTTTTTACTGTACTTACAGTTACAGTCTTAGCTAACAAATATTGGCACTGTCCCACTGTGTCACTGTGTAATGATGTTCCCCTTGTGTGACCTCTTCGCAGGGTCATCCAGGTGTTCCAGGCTACCCAGGACTGGATGGAGTTGAAGGCATGAAGGTAACTTCTCATATGAAAATAATTCATTGCTGTTTAAAAGATAGTTCTATGAATAAGTAAGTGTAATTTCCCCAACCAAATCTCCTCTTTGCATCTGTATCACTCTAATTTTAAGTATGTTTCACTTCCTCATTTACTTTATTGTTAAGGATAAAAACAAATGGTTGCTGAACTATGAACACTCAGGTATTTTAATACCTTTGCAATGTTCACCCATCTGAATGTAATGTGAATCTCTATTCTTCAACAGGGTGAATTAGGTGACATTGGTTCCCCAGGCCCTCCTATTATTATTGACAGGGAAGGTCTTGTCATTTCAGGTACACATTTCCATTTTATTTTGGAACTCATCTAAAACGCTTTTTCTCTTTCCTCTTACTGTTTCAACACTTTTCCACAGTCTGTGTTGGGCCTAACCCTTCCCTTGGTATTGTTTCCTTTAATTTCTGTATTTTTGGCATACAGATATGCTTAGTCCCCTGTTTATAGCCTCAGAGTTTACAATTAACTTT
This sequence comes from Calypte anna, assembly GCF_003957555.1. Lineage (NCBI taxonomy): Eukaryota > Metazoa > Chordata > Aves > Apodiformes > Trochilidae > Calypte > Calypte anna. The sequence continues at coordinate 15,120,733 of NC_044247.1, read as the reverse complement.
TCATCCTCACATTGCAGGGTGATATGTTTCAAGTCAGAATGAAATTCTGTGTGTGAGCACAGGGGAGTGTTGTGTGTCTACCTGTGTGTCTGTCTTCAATTACCAAGGAAAAATGACATCCCTGTGTTGCTTGGAAATGGGTACTCTGAAGGATATTCTGCTATTATTTGTTGTTTGATGTGGTAAGAATATTGCTGAGAAAAAGAGCTTAACTAATGCCATGACTGAATGGGAGCAGTCTCTGAAGGGGACAAGCTGAATGATCTCTCCTGTTCTTCCTCCTTCACATGCAGTCAGGTTTGAAAAAGCCTCTAGAAGGTCAGAGGGATTCTTTCCCCATTATTGTTGACTTTGACCAACAGACTTACTGCTAATGGCTTGGCAGCCTTTTCTGTCCATGAGATCAGTGGCCACCAGGGTTGTTGAGTGAACACAGGCTTTCAGCAAAAATTCTCATGAGATTTTCCTCCTTTTTCTGTATTTGCCTAATAGGTGCCCAGGGTGACCCTGGAAGCCCGGGAATACCTGGTCCTCCAGGAGATGAAGGGATCAGTGGTTTACCAGGCCTACCAGGAGCTCCAGGGTTTCCAGGCCTGGAAAGAGGTAAAGCAGTTGGTACCAGTGCCCTTAGCAGGATGGTTTCTGTGTTTGATGCTGAGAAGACTCTGGGTAGTGGCTTGGAGCCACTCTGGGTAGTGGCTTGCTCCTCCAGTTGGCTGCTTTCCAGGCTGCTGCATGAGACACAGGGAAACCAATATATTGGCTTCCAGGGAAGCAGAATTAGTCCCACAGTGATTGCAGCCAGGTAAGTCTTCAGGTGTGGAAATTTGCTGCAGCCCTGTACACAGAAGGCTGCTTGTTTGATTTTCATTTCAAATGAGCTGATGGGCAGAACCTTTTCTACATTTCAAATATCAAATGTTTTGAAAAAATATTTCCTTTCATATTTGCAATAGAGAGCTAGCAGACTGGCTTGATAAACCCACTGTTTGTCCCATCAGAGATGTCACTTGAAAATTTATGTTTCACTTGAATATGATCTGTAAAGTCTTCAAAGATCCAGAAACAAGGAACTACTAGAGCAATTATCTGACTCAAAGGAAATCATATTCTATTCAATCAAATTCTGTCTATTTCTATTATATGATTCTTATAGAAAATAAAAAGACTGCAGTCTTACATAGTTAATTGTCTAAGTGATCAGTAGGACTTTACTGCCCTGGGAGGTTCTTTGGATGACTGAAGAATTGTGTAAATGAAAGCCATTTAGTGCCTCTGATTATTAAGTTTTCCTTTGTGTACAATTATAAATTGCTCTGTGCTGAAATGTTTGCAGTTCAGGCAACAACAGTAATTTTCACCTTAAAAATACCAAAATGTGTTTGTTGCTGTATTCCTTGTATTGTTGTTGTCTAGATGGAATGGGCCCTGGAGGGTCTCCAGGTATTCCAGGTGTGAAGGGTGAACTGGGAGAACCAGGGAGAGCAACAATTGGATTACCAGGGTCTCAAGGCAGAGAAGGTTTGCCAGGCCTGCCAGGAGCACCAGGATTGCCTGGTTCACCACGTAGGTATATTTTTAATATTTAATTTTATATATGACTCTGAGAGAAACAAGGCAAATAATTTATATCTTTATTTCTTTGCCAGAGAGGATTATTCATCTGTTAATCTTAAATGTTTGGTTGACTCATTGTGATTGTAGCTCACAACCTTAAATATAGTATATAGTATATACTATATCTTCTGATTTATCCCTTCAACTTCTACCCATCCCTTCTTCTATCCATCTGAACTTGGTTAGTACTTTGGCCAACTGTTAACTCTTTGAAAAAGTGCAGTGGTAGCAGAGCAGAGGAATAAAACTGTTGCATCCACATTGTGAGAGCTTCTCCTTTTCTGTATGAGAAGCCAGAAGCAAATGTATGGCAGAGGATTGGAGCCTGTGATTTCAACCAAGTTCCATCTACCTGGGGAAGTTCCACACTTTCAGTTTGCTCTGGTCCTATCTCTATCAGTTGCATGACTGACATTGTGAGTAGTTAATGAGCTGGAAATCCACCTTCCCATGGCTTTTGCTTCCCTTCTCTCCATTTATAGGCCCTTCATTCCGCCCAGACACAATCCTGGATGGAAGGACTGGAGCCCCAGGGGAGCCTGGACAGAGAGGGCTGCCAGGAGCTTTGGGTCCAAAGGGGTATAAAGGTAACTGACTCTTGTTTTGGGAGAGTCTTTTAGTGGTCATTGGGCCTCAGGAAGATATTGACACATGGTCAATATCCTAAGTTATGAGGTAAAGTGTCTTTATGACAAATTGCAGGCAGTTGAAATGGAAATAAGGAGCCAACAGCTTTTACAATTTAGAGAGTTATGCCCAGCACTGCCAGCAAATTCCTTTTTCCTGCTCTGCTGAGGCTGATAGGCAGATAAACATCTCATACCCAGAAAATTAGCTAAGTTAGTTATACATTAAAGACATAAGACATAGTGAGACTTAGAAATAAAATCTTGTTCAGTGCTTTTTGCTATATAGGCTGAAAATTACAGAGAAAATTTTATTCTCCTCTGTGCTAAGTATGATGAGAATTTGGGTCCTAATGTGGCAAAAGCCAGGATGACAGAGACATGGCTGTGCTTTGTGACTATTTGGGTTCATGGCCAGTTCCAATGCAGGGAAATAGAAAGATATCCTGCTGAAGGTCATTGTAACCTACTGTGAGTGGGAGTGTGGATTTGTTTTCTCTGACATACAATCTGTTTTAAAAACCACCAGACCTCTGTCCTAAAACCATCTGCTTAGGAGTCTAAACCTTTGGGAAGAGGTCAAGAAGTGCTAAGGTTCACTCTGCACATGGTGATTTGGTGAGATGCCTTGCATAGAGATTGACCTGGATAAAAACTGAGCTCCAGTTGCTTGATAATTGACACCAGAGCAGAGGAGGCACAAAATCAAACCACATGAGAATGGTTTCATCCTAACTGAGTCAAATACTGCTTTCACAGCTCTTGCAACTGGAAAAGGTCTTCATCCAAATGAAACTGAGTTAGAAGTGTTGACTATTTTCCAGGAGAGGCAGGTGATTGTGCTTGTGATGGAGGAGTTACAAGAACTGGACTAAAAGGCATCTCAGGCCCACCAGGTCCATCAGGAAGCCCTGGTCTGCCTGGGATCAAGGGCATTGGTGGAGACCCAGGCACTGTGGGTGCCCCAGGACTGCAAGGCCCTCCGGTAAGGCAGGAGTTTTTATTGAGTGTCATGAATTAAGGGAGAAAAAGGGCCCCTGTGCAATTGCTGGTGTTGATTGTAGTAAAAGCAGAATGTGTTTTTTGTATAATTTCTTCTACTTGTTTAGATTTAAAAAAAAAAAAAGCAACATAAAAACTGATCTGTGAAAAGAAGCTGAAAGTACAGAAATCATCAAGTAATCTGCACATTTAGCAGTCAAGATAAAAACCAGTAATAATTATTCATGGATTAGACCCTGGATTAGATCCAGGGTTCTTCCTAAATGAGGGCTGGCTGGGAAAGCAGATATACATCTGCATGGAGGGAAGACTTGAAAAGATAAATGGTGAGATCTTTCCACATCATTGCTCAGAGCTATGAAAACTGTGTGCCATAGATCCAGTCTCTTTCTCAACTGCTGCATGCTAAATACATATGTGAGACTTGAGCTGTGTATTTTGTTTAATAGCAATCATAATAAGCATTGCTTGTTGGCAGTATTTACTTCTGAAAATCAGTCATTAAAATACCAGTATTTTGTCTCCAGAGTGTCTTTATCAGTGTCAGTAAATGCAGCACGCCAAGTAGTAGGGAAGAAGATTAAATAGTCTCTGTTATATCATAAGTGATGTAATGTTCCCAAATACTATCCAAGGTTGCTGTCACTGTAGTGCTATAAATGAGGGTTTGGATTGCCACTGTAAAGCTGTAGTGGCTCAATTAAAACATTTGGGAATAATCAAACTTTTGAAGTGTAATTTATAGAGTAGAAAACCCTTTAGAGATTCTTTCCAGCTCCAGTCATTGTGACCTGGCTTCACATGATATATTTAAGAAGCAAAGCCTTTTATCTGCATGTTGATATTCCTGGTTTTGTTATCTTTTGGTCTGTAGGCTTCAGCTGGTCAGCAAGGTCCTCCAGGTCTTAAGGGAGAAAAAGGGGATTCGTCCTTTGCAACAGGGAAAGGTGCTCGTGGGGACCGTGGTACCACAGCACCCAGAGGACCCCCAGGCATCCCAGGAAGCCCTGGCAGGGATGGACTCCCAGGCTTGCCAGGACCACCAGGCCCCCCAGTAAGTTCAGACTAATTTAGCAGCAGTTCTTGGGATTTGGAATAAGGAGCAGAAACAGTGGAAATGTCTGGCTTACAAATCCTGGTTAGCCCTGTGGTAAGTCTCCAGACACATAAAAAGCTCACAGTCCCTAAACACAAATTGGTTTTGGTCAGAGTTTACAAAATGTCACTCATTATGCTCCTGGCTACCTGGGCAAAAGATAAACTTGCAGTAGTGGGGTAGACCCTGATGTTGTTTTGTGTTGGGTCCTGAAAGATAAAAGGCATTGTAGGCATAATTAGGAGCCAAATCTTGGAATAGAAAAATCACACCAGAATCTTTTTAATTAAAAAGGAATTTCATGTCTTTCAGCATATGTAATATTTACATTTTGGCAAAGCCAACTTAAAATATTATATCTAAATAGCCACTGAGTTTTCCTGCATTTTGAAATAATGGTGGATAATTTGCAGTGGTTTCCATGTTCTAAACCTTGCACAGGGCTGACCAAATTCCTACACACTTGTTCAAATGATGGTTGCTCTATGTTCATCTCTTTGATTTGCAGCTCTAATTGTCTTTGCTGTGCACAGGGTGATGGTGGCCTAGGCTTCCCAGGTGAAAAAGGATTACCAGGATTACCTGGTCCTAAAGGCCATCGTGGAGAGACTGGTTCTCCTGGCATTGGGTTTCCAGGTCCTAGTGGACTTCGTGGGCCACCAGGTGACCCAGGAATGGATGGATTTCCAGGGCAAGCAGGACTTCCAGGCCCTCCAGGTAGGTGTTGCTGAGTCTGCTCTAATTTTGGAAAAGTGCAAAGCTTCTGTAAGATGCATGACATTCACACAGCAATCACAGCTTTCTCAAGTTGTCATGCTCAGGAGGACACACATAATAGGCAACAGATCCTCAGATAGATTGGACTGTTTGCTTCCCTGAGGTACTGAAGTTTGGCTCAGTTGACCTGTCATTGTGTGCACCTAAAGCATACTATATTGACAAATGATAAAGCCAGTAAATATGGGTGTGATGAAGTGTCACATATTCTGTTTTATGTTCATTTTCAGAGTTTATAGTGAGTTGGATGGAAAGTCCTCTGTTTTGTGTTTTCATGAGAAAATGCCTGCAAAGAGCTTGTCCCAATGTCTTGATTCCTTGTCAGCCATTTCAGTGTAATTTAAGATAAGCTTTTTTTTGTTTTGCCACTGCTGCCTTTCAATGCATTTTTCATTCTTTCTATAATTAGGCTTCTAGGCTTACAACTCAGTTAGCACCCATCATGCAGAATCAGTTTGCAGGCATATTATTGTTGCATGTTTTTTCTGTCCTGATAGCCTGATGTTCTGAGTTCCAAAGCCTTGGCAGTAAAGCCACTGCAGGATGAGGAATGGGCAGAGCAATCTTAAACCCAGGGGGAGGTGAGAGCTAGGCCAGCATAACACTGGGAAGGTTGCACAGACATGCTGGATGGCATGTTACCTCCCATCAGGGTCATGCTGGGCTGTTGTTTCAGGGTGAGGAGGCAGCTAGCATTAATGTCCCCCTGGAACAGGCTGCATAAGCTTTTTTTCCAATTCAAGTCACATGCTAAATGCTAATAGGTTTACTAATTCATGGCTATGAATGCTTACATCTTTGTTTGGTAAATTGCCTCCCACAAAATCCACTAAATTAAAATTGCATGGTAAGATAAGTAAAAAGTAAAGTGCTCTATGGATGATGTGAACTCCAGATATTCTGTAGAGCACACCAGAAGCCAGCTTATTATGAATGCTACATCAAAGCTTTGCTAACAATGAGTGCTCCTGTGTAGAGGAGTATCTACAGTCAAAATATGTGGGAAAGTGTGAATAAGTCATTAACCAGTTCAGTTTGCACCTCCATAGAGATGTGTAAGAAAACTTGTGAATGCATCCTTCCCTCCATACTAGGAAATAATTTGCATACATTAAAAGACCCTTTTGATGTAGTAAATTTCATCTAATATAAAGAAATGTGGGTGGGTGAAGGAAATAATCATGTCTTACACTGCCTCAGCTGAAAGCCCTTATCATGAAAATGAGGAAAGACATTGAAAGAGAGGCTGTGACCTATTGAAGTTATGTCAAAGACACCACTGAGGAATTTTGCTGGAGGTCAAACCACATGCAGTGAAACAGATGAAGCAGTCTTGCTTTTGAAAAGTCTAACAGTATTTTACAAAAAAACTAGACTGATTTTACCTGCTATTATGAGATTACTCAAAAATGTTGGAGTTCCCCATATTTCAATTTTATGCCTGACATGATGGTTTCATGATGGTCCTTGATACTGGGTTATTAGTCTGTATGATAATGTAGGGTATTCAGTAGCTGGGGAACCCTGGGGTTTTCTTATATCATTTTTACAACAAGCCTCAAATCATTTTGCAAAACACCCAAGGAAACAGTCCTGTTTGCATTTCATTTACCCTCACATGAAATATCCATTGTTGAAATATTTTCCTACTGGCTAGTAATGTAAAATACAAACTACTACTGTACAGGTATGTTTATGGAAAACTCATATAAGCCAGCCCTTGGAGCCATGTGATGTGAATGCAACAATACTGAACTTCCCTTTCCATGCCAGTTCTGCCCCAAATGCTTTTTGAAAACTGTCATTCTTTATTGTGCTGTGCATGAGGAGGAAATGTTTTAGGGATGGACCCCCACTTCTTATTTTGCAAAGCACTCAGCACCAGGCTCACATTGGATTGCAGAAGACCAGAACTGGAGTTTTTATTTTGTGTCACTACCACTTAACTTTTATTTTATCAGAAGAATGCCCTGTCAGAGTGTACCCAGGTGCAGGCAGCAACATCTGTGGTACCTCTAGCTATGGCAGTGCCTGTTGCTTAACTGGAGGACCCGTTGCTGAGTGCAAGCATTTGGCAAGTGGTCCCCAGCAGTAGTTGGTACCTTTTACTGGTCATGCATTAAGTTAATAGTAGGGATAAGATTGGACAATCACCCAGCTCCTAATGTCTTTTCTTTACCATCAGGTAATTAAGATGTCAGCATAAGAGATATTTGATGTGCATTAAGTTTGCTCACTGACATTTAAGATGTGTTCCCTGAAAAATATCTGGATATTAAATCTACCTCTTCAAGCTGTCTCCATGAAGGGGGCTGTGTGTAACCTCAGTGTTTCTGTGTTTCAGGTATCACCTTGCCCTGCATAGTTCCAGGAGCATATGGGCCCCCAGGGACTCCTGGCTTTCCAGGATTGCCAGGTAGGGAGACAAGCTGGTTGTGATGTACTGCCTGACTTCTAAGAAGCACTTATTGCTCAAGGCAGATAGTCCCTGCTAATTAATCTCCTCTGAGTGATAATTCCAGAGACTTACCTAGCAGAACAATGTTTTTTTTGTTTTTTAGCAGAGACTAGGCTTAAATCCCACGGAGGGTCATGGCTGTACTGTTTTTTTCCTTTCAAGTAGCCTCTGGACACAGACCCTCTCCTGTGTTTATGTAGCTGATGAAGCAGACATATCCTTGAGTCTTTCTTTATTTTACATTGCATATCCAACAACTCTTTTCAGCATTGGCTTTGTAGAGAAGATCTGATCCTGTTTTTTCATGCTGTGCTTTTGTCTTCTGTTGTTTGTTCATTAATATTATTCATTAATATATTTCTACCCTTAGGACCCAAAGGCAGCAAAGGCTTTCCTGGCATTCCAGGCCAACCTGGTTTACATGGATCAAAAGGACAGCCAGGGTCTGCAGGAATAATAGGCTTGCGAGGGGAACCTGGTAAGCAGGAAGTTACTGGAAATATTTTTATTGTCTACTTAATGTGTACAATATTTTATCAACAGATTATCCCACCCTATAGGCTACTTTTCTGCCTGGTGCATTCATAATGCTCAATTGAGAGCTGCATTGTGCTCCTTCCAAATGCAACCTCTGAAAGCAAATGGTTGCAGCTTGGAAGATAAAAAGGAATGTTCAGGATACTTATTACCTGCATATAATATTGTATCACTGCTGGAAAAAAAGAATCCACCATCATCATGTGCTGTGTTTCAGTCTAGATGAAGCAGTGCTCCCCAGTGCCAGAAGTTATCTGAAATAGAGGACAGAGTAAGAAAGATGTGATGCATCTCACATCTCTGCAGCTTATGTGGTTGACAGTGAGGTATTACCCATCTGTAGCCTGAAATGACCATCTTTTTCCTTTTCTCCTTTTTTTCTCATTTTTGACCAATCTTCAGTCTAGTGAAACCAAGCTCTGACTAGCTGCAGCTCCTAGATACTCCTAAAGTATTATTTTCTTTAAAAATATATAACATAAAATTTAGAAAGTGAAAGGATATTTTAACCACTTTCAGCAGTTTCATTACTTTCTGTTTCCAGTTATTGTTTCTAATTCAGTAGTGAAACATTTAAACAGTTTTCAACTTTCCAAACATCATCTTGCACGGCAGTTTTTAAAATGTATATTTTATTGCAAGCAGATATTCTGTACTTCTGCTGAGTGACATTTACTGGTTTGGTTTGGTTTGGTTTTTCTCTGTGAGGCTTCCCTGGGCCTCGAGGAGAGCAAGGCTCACCAGGTCTTCCAGGACTGGATGGAACAGATGGTTTGCCTGGAAAAATGGGTGCTTCAGGCTTAGCTGGAACAAAAGGAGCACCTGGAGATGTCTTTGGTGCTGAGAGTGGAGCCCTGGGAGAGCGTGGCAGACCTGGACTCCCTGGTGATAAAGGGCTTACAGGTGATCCTGGATTTCCAGGACCGAAAGGTAGGCACTGATACTGCTTGTATCAAACTGTTTCTCTTTCAAGAATCTTTCCTCTTTTCCAGTCTCTTTAAGGTACTGTCTTAGCAGTCCTCTGAGCTGCTCACGGGTGGCAATTTCATGGTTTTCTCTTACAGCCTCATGCAACTCAAAGGCTTTTATTAGAACTACGTTTTTAATGAAAGGTGTGATTTTTTTTATTTTATTAGTTGTGTAACCTCCCACCCTTCTGTTCCCAGGGTTAGATGGAAGACCAGGCCTCCTTGGCATTAAAGGAGAACAGGGTAATCCAGGATATTCAGGTGTCCCTGGATTGAGGGGACCTCCTGGTCCTGGAGGTCTTTTTGGCATTAAGGGAAAACCAGGACCCTTGGGGCCTGTTGGCCTTGCAGGAGCACAGGTATGTAATGTCTTCAAATGAAAACAAGTAGCTAAGCTGAATGCTTCCTGTGGAGGAAGTGTGGGAGTGATTTGGCATCTGCTCAAAGTGAGCTTCTACCTCTGCTTAGGGGTAAGAGTGCAGAATTTGAGCCTTTTGCCTCTGACTCTGCTGGATGTCTGGGTAGAAGACATCTATCCTGGACTCTCTTATCACAAGGCTGTAAGAAATACAGGAGAAAGCATCTTGATGTCTCTGCTCTTACATGCTGGCTGTATAATTGACTAATCTTCATTTCCCATTTTCATGACAATTAATTCCCAGTGTAAAATGGTGCTTGAAATATGACTGATAGACTGAAAAATCATTGGCTTTCTCAGAGCAAGCACTTCAGTCTTCTCTGTCTGTTTGCTGGGATGCAAGAGAAATTTATTTGCCCTCACTGTAGGGGAGAAAAACCCACACCACTTGAGTACAGCAGCATCTCTCAAGCTGCACTAAAATGTTTCATGATAACAGAATATGCAAGACTTGGGAACCAAGCAGACAGTGACCTGGGAATTAGCAGGTGCTGGCCTGTGATATAACTGTTCTGACACACAGAATGACATTCCTGGAGTACAGTGACAACAAATGGGTGAAAGCAATAGCATCATTGGAGATGAAAAATCACCACATTTTAATACAGTTTTTGTTTTTTTAAGATTTTGACATAAGCATTGCTTTTGCCTCTCCATTTTTTAATGTTTTTGGACTGTATGCCATTGGTGACTTTCCTTCAACTGTTCTTAAAAAGCTCCCATTGCTAGGAGGATGAGCTCCAAATGATTAAGTTTTTTGCAGCTGTAGTCTCTCTGAATCATTAATTTCTTTTGTACCCTTGTTCTTTCTGTTCACATATTTTGTCTGTTTTTTCCTTCACCATGTTTCTTTTCCATTTATCATCAACTCTCCATTTCTGATGTCACACTGTTTGGTTATGGGTTCTTCACATAGGCTGTCAAGGTGAGAAAATGCAGTGTAGCACAAAAGCTCATGGACTAACAGCCTAGCTTTTAATGCTACAAGAATTGCATTGACTGTAGGTGATACCCCTTATTATTGCTAATCAAACCAGAAGGCAAAGAACCATTGCAGTGAGAATGCTCAGATAGTAACAAAGCCTGAAGTCTATAAGGAAATCCTTAGTATGTACAGATTTTAAGTCTGGTTATTTTCTTTATATCCTTAAATCAAGCAGCCAATTAATCTTCTCTTTTAAAGAATATTGGATTGTAACTTAAAATGTTTAAACAGGGTATAACAAAGCTCATATGTTGGGTGCTACTGCTGCAAATGCCATTTTTCAGAAGGCACATGATTTTCTCCTTCTCTTCCTCCTTGGATCTGAGCATTCTGTTTTCAATGGTTTGAGCCTTTATTTAAAATTGTAAACCATTACAAAACTTCAGCTAGAAACATCCTGAAACATTTAGAGGCATGACATATGATGTTGGGGTTGTGACAGCACAATCAGAAGCTTGTTCCCTTAGTGAGCAATTTGCTCAAGAGGTAACACTTTAAACTACCAAGGTGAAAAAGAAACTTGTAAAAAAAAGCCTCTCCAATTGATCTCTGGTTCCCCCAGAGGATGGGGTAGGTAGCAGAAGCTGGCATGTCTGAATCTTGATGATAAAGGTAAGACTGGTGCACTACAGCTTAGTGTCTGCTAAAGGATACAACCATGGATTCATCATAAGGGGTTTCACTCTTGCCAGCTGTGTAGTGATGTAGGCAGTAACCCTCTTCATAGGTATTTTATTGGTAGATGACTAATGCTTTTGCAGTTCTAAGCTTTTTGCCTTCTAGTAGGCTGCATGTGCCATAAGGTCCATTTGTCATCTTAAAAACAATTCTGTGTTTAAAGAATTTGGGAAGCTGTCCACAAATTGTCCTAGTGTGGCATATTATATTGAGTTCCTTCTTATATTGATTCAGGACTTCCTGGAGTCAAAGGCTTGACTGGGGATGTAGGTCCACAAGGCCCTGCTGGTATGAAAGGCTTCCCAGGTCTTGATGGTGCTCCAGGATCTCCTGGAGAAAGAGGATTCTTAGGGCCACCTGGGCCTTTTGGTCAAGATGGACGTCCAGGTTTCTCAGGGACAAAAGGTATGTGTTCCACCAGGGGAACAGTCTGAGATTACTGTGCCCACAAAACAATAACCTTGCTAATACTAATTTTAGTCCCAACTTGTCAGAAGAGAATGAATTCCCAGCAAGTGAGGTGTTAGAATCCATTTTGCTGCTGAGTTACAAATTATGAGTGATGGATTTAATTATCAAATAACAGCCATAAGAAGATCCATCTTGAAGGACTTGAGCCCTTATGGAAAAGTATCATGCAAATCAACATAGAAAGACAAGAAAATTGAAGAAATGGGGAATAGTGCATTAAATTTATAGAAGGGAGAGAATGAAGCACAAACCAAATGGGAAGTAAAAATTTACAACCTATGTGGTCATGAAGCACTGACACAATATCTGCTTACTTGGAAAGTCCTGTGTTAGTTTAGGTGGAGAGCAGTAGAGCTGTGTAGCATGTTGCTGTCTTGGAGCTGCCTCTACCTACTGGCAAGGTGGTTATGTGGTGTGTCAGAAGAGACTCCTTTGCTATTTCTGTTTCTCAATTTTTCTATACAGGTGAGAAAGGGTCTCCTGGACTGCTTGGTTTCCCTGGCATGCCAGGCCTGCCTGGTGTCCCTGGGGTGAATGGCTTTAAAGGAGCTCCTGGCACAGCTGGAGGAAAAGGGAGCCCTGGAGCTGTGGGACTCCAAGGTCAAAAAGGTAAGAAAAAGCTGAAAGGCTCTGCAACAGAGGAACTTTAGAGTTCTGTTGTTTTCTTCTAACTATTGTGTTCTTTCCTTCCTCATGAGTACTTTGGCCCAGCTGCCAAAGGTGCTGAGCAATTACTGATGAATTTGCATCAGGAGACATGGAAGCTCTGATTTTGTCTGCCAGCTCCTAGTGTTATACCCATTCTCAGTTAGTTTGCAAGACTTCATGTCTTCTTATTTCTTCAGGTGACAGAGGTGATGTAGGTCCACCTGGTCCTCCTGTCCTTGGGCTTCCAGAACAGGCACTGCAATTCAAAGGAGACAAAGGAGATCCTGGGTTAGCTGGACTTGGAGGATTCCCTGGACCTAGAGGTATTACACAACACTGTAGTTAGTTGCCATTATCTGCTGCTCAGTCACTGCACTTATTCTCTGTGAGGTATGCTCTGTCCTTTTGACAGCACCTGCAGTATTACTACCTCCTGTTCCACCATTCATGTTCTAGTAAGATTTCTGTGTGGCAAGTCACAGAATTTTGAGAGAACAATTATCTTTTGAAGCTCTGTTCTACACAGACAATGCCATCTCTTTCTCTTCCTTAGGGAGAGCTTTGGTAACAAGTCAATTGACCCAAATGAGCTGAATGTCTGTATTATGAAATGAAATTACACTTTATTATATAACCTAGGTGATAAAGGAATCCCAGGAAGCCGTGGACAGCCTGGTCTCCCTGGTCCAGTTGGGTCAGCAAACAAAGAGAGAGGTCTTCAAGGTGACCCAGGCTTCCCTGGTCCACCTGGACAGCCTGGGCTTCCAGGACAGAAGGGTTCACATGGTATCACAGGATTTCCAGGAATGCCAGGAGAGAGGGTAAATAACTTCCTAAGTTTCTTCATCTTCTCTGAGTGATCTTAAGAAAATCCTGTGTTCTAGTGGGGACTTCTGTAGCAAAGCAGCAGAAGTTGGTGGAATTTTTCCTTACAAAACTTCTAGATTGTTTTTGTTTGGTTCATTCTGTTGAATGACACTTTTGATTGTATTTCTTTCTATATCTCTGAGGTCTCTTGTCCCACATGACCCCAAACTTGGAACAGCAAGAATAAAAAGCAATGGCTAATTTGGGGTTGGGGTTTTTTTTTGTTTTATTTTTTAGGGCTCAGATGGTATCACAGGTATACTTGGATTCCCAGGACCTGCTGGCCTCCCTGGTCCAAAGGGTAAGAAATCTCTCATAGTACACATGGTCTTTCAGTGCAACCAGTCCTAATATTTATAACTAAAACGAAAGAGTAGTGTTCCAGAAGTGTCTGTTGCTCTCCAGTGACTGGCTCTGAAGCACATGTCCCCTTGTAAGGGGCTTCATTCAGATGAGACCAGTTCCAACCCAAATGTTCTGGTCCTTTGAAAGTTTGGCCACTGCCCTGTGTGAAGCATGCTGGACAGTAGGAGAGCTCCCCTTCTTTCTCACCTCCTTGTGTCAGAAGTATCAAGGGCAGGATGTTTGTTTTACCACACATTTGCATGAGTCTGTTTGCATCTATTGCTGGTTTTAAGCATTTTCAAAATCAGGTACATCACTTATGATTATCTTTGTTTGCCCCATGGACTTGGAGGGTAGGCAAGGTTTATTTTCATAAATAAGGCTGTTAAGCCTCAAAACTGCTCCCTGCAGTCAGGTAATGGCCTTTTCACCATGTCTTTCTTTTCCAGGTGACCCGGGAGAATCTGTTGGAATTCCTGGCATTGCTGGAGCAAAGGGAGAGCGAGGGGATCCTGGGTTCCCAGGTAAAGTAGCCTTTGATTATTCACCTCAAGAATGCAGAATTCTAGAGATGAAACAGGATAGCATTGTCCAATTTGAGTATTTTTGTAATATCTAAATTTTTAATACTTTAGTCCTCTCCTGAAAGTGAGATATGAGGAGTCTGGAATTCCAGGTAGGACACAAATCTAGATGATAATAAATGCATCCAAGAAGAGCCCAATTCCAATGATGGATCTCTCTTTACTTTTGGATCTACACTTGTATTTGGCACCCAGGGAGTCCAGTCCAGGGCCCAGAGCACTGCTAAGCAGACACAAGTGCTGCAGCCTCAACATAACATGTTTCTCAATCTCTTTACCCCTTCCTCCAGTTTGATTTGTTCTGTAGCATGGTGTCTGGTTTTATCCTTTCAGGAGAGAGAGGGAGAGAAGGACCTAAGGGTGAACCAGGTTACCCAGGAAGCACTGGGATGAATGGACTCAAAGGCAGCCCAGGAGATCTTGGCCAAGAAGGACCAGCAGGTACTGGACTAAACATCTAAATTCTGCAGTTCATGATGTAACTGTGGAACAACCTCTCTTTGTTGTTTCCTTCATCGTCATGGCCTGTCCTCACCTGAGAGGCTTCAACAAGAACGTAGGAATTCTCTGACACCAGTGTAAGCTGTCACCTTGTCCTGTTGTGACTGATCCTGTGGATCAACCACCTAAGCTTAAAGGAATTCCTTTGATAGACAGAGAAGGGCTCAGTTAGATACAAGCAGTATCAGCTTCTTTCCTGCTGCTTATTGGGCAAGACTGCTCTAAAATCTTCCATTGCAGCACTTCTGCCCATTTTCTCTCTTGAGACAAACCTACCCAGGATGGCTACAAGTACCTTTGGGTAGATTCTCAAATTGCTATCGGGATTAAAGATGGTAGAAAAGTGAAAGTTTTTGTGGGAATATTTTATTTGAAAAACAATGAGTAATTTGGTATATGAACTGTTCCAATGTGTCACTTATTGATAATGAAGAATGTCACTGCTATGATTTAAAAAAAACAAAAAAAGCAATCAAATAAACCCCTTGATACTGTTGTGCCAGGAGTCTTAGCAGAGATTTGCATCTGGTTTTGCTTTATCTAAATACTAGTTTATTCACCCATCTTATGAGTTAATGTAGGAACAGAAGCTGTAAGATGGAGCTTTGGATGTGT
This sequence comes from Calypte anna, assembly GCF_003957555.1. Taxonomy (NCBI): domain Eukaryota; kingdom Metazoa; phylum Chordata; class Aves; order Apodiformes; family Trochilidae; genus Calypte; species Calypte anna. Next base: position 15,105,540 of record NC_044247.1, on the reverse strand, counting down.
AATACAGGAATGTTTTTCTGCTTGTTTTTAGGAATCTCTGGAAATGCTGGGCTGAGAGGAAACCCTGGGCCACCAGGACCTCCAGGACAGCCAGGAGCTGTCGGATTCCCTGGAGCTCGTGGAGCAGCAGGACCTAAAGGTATATCTGGAGCCTGCACATGGGGGCAGAAATTGAGTCAGAAAAGTATTGTTTTAGCCAAGTTTCACAGCAGGCAGGCAGCACTCCCAGCTGTGCGTGGGAAATCAGCTCATTTCTTGGCACTGTTGGTGCAGGCACCAGCTGCTAGAAATGAGCAGAGAAGTGGCTGGAAAGGGAGAGGCTCTCACTTGGTTTGGATCACTGATGGGTGCACATTGAGCATAAAGCCAGTCAGAGCAGTGGGAAGGGTTTCCATGAAGGGGAAACTTGACATCCTCTGTTCCTCTGCATGTCAAGTTTCTCTCACACATTGTAGTCTCCATGAAACATCTAATGCATTTCTACCCAAGCAGCTTATTTGCTTATTTTTGTGTTCTCAATGTCTCTTCAGGGTTTCATGGATTTCCAGGTTTGAATGGTTTGAATGGCTTGCCGGGCACAAAAGGATCTCCTGGAACACCAGGTAAAGGAAACAGGTAGTAGAAGTGTCATAGCTGGGGAAATAAATATCCTGATCTATCACAAGAGCAGTGCTCCCCACAAAATTGCCCTGTGTCACCTAATTCTGTATTTAATTATATCCTGAACTTAAAGTTCAGGATACTGAATGTGCATGAACAAATTCTTCTTTGATTCCAGAATGAACAGGATGAAGCCTGTGGAAGCTCTTTGTGGAGCAAAGAGTTTTTTCTAGTGATGGTTGTCCTTGAGTTCCTGAAGGACTGAGTCACTGCTGGAAAGTTCATGGAATGAAATCATAAAACTCTTCCATTTCTAATGGCTGCTTGATTTTAGCAGAGCTGCATCAAATGCTTGCTTTGAGTTGGTGTTAGTGATGCCATGTTTCCTGACTGCTTTCCATAGCCCTCCATTAGATGGAGCTCAGGAAAGACATCAGTAAAATCAGAAGCTAATTTCTTTGATTAGATTCTGGATTCTGGTTTTGGGAAGCTTCTGCTAGATTTATTCAGATTTATAACTTTATGATATAGACTGTGGTTCTGTTTGCAGTGTTTTACAGAATGTAAAGAGGTGGAGAAAGAGCTTTCCAAAGAGACTGGTTTAGTTGCAGTCATCTTGTCAAGCAGCACTTAAGATTTATGGCAGACATCTTATGCATGAAAATGGACAAACAGTCCTGATGTGGACAACTCAAACAACACCTGGGTTTTCTTTCTTTAAAACATTCTCTATCAGAGAGAAAAAACAGTCTTACACTTCTCTCTCAGCATCTTACAGGTGCACAACCAGAGTAGCACATGAGCCACCAAATCTCTTTCTGTTGCCCTACTGCAAACAGCAGAGACAGTAGTAATGGGCTAATTTTTTTATTACAGATGGGTTTGTGTAATAATTTAACTGCTGTTAGGCAATTGGAATAGGCTCTTTTTTCTTTGTTTACCATGTTTAATTAGGTCTGAGTGAAGCTGGACTGAAAGGCCCTGCAGGTCTCCCAGGTCCAAAGGGTGAAGAAGGTTCTCCAGGCTTGGGTAGGGGTGCTCTAGGATTCCCTGGACCAAAAGGCTCATCAGGAGACGTGGGTAAATATCAGTGTTCTGGAAGCCCATCAGGATGTGATGTGGCCCCTGTTAATGGGTTGTATGGAGAGCAGAATAACCAAAAAGAACCCCTAAAGCCCCAGAGGTGTGTAATAGTTTGACAGGCAGAAGTTAAACCTGCAGTGTGGTTATGTATTTGAGAAACAGCTGGTTACATAGCTCTCATAGTGTCTATACCTGTCCTGAACAGCAGAGTATAGTGATTTTTTTCCCCCTCACACAGTGAGATGTTTCTTTGTTCTCCTCAGTATAAACACTACTCAGCCACCACTTCTGTTCATGTCCAAGAAGATGGCTGAAGAGTTCTGGGTACAATCTCTCACTTTGTATTTCTTATTCTAGGTCCCCCTGGTCCTGTGGGACTGCCTGGCTTGCCAGGAACACCTGGAACTTCTCTTCCTTCTGATATACGTGGGAGACCTGGGGATGCTGGCCACCCAGGAACTGATGGGAGTCCAGGTATGATGAGAGGCCCCTTAGGGACTAGCGAAAGGGATTTGTTTCTTTTTGTGTGTCCTTTGAAGAGCTCTCAGGGGAAAAGGCTTAGATAAGTACCATCACTTGAATAACCTGGGGTTTAGATCAAGAATTGAGAATGAGAAGATCTGTTTTCAGTTCCTGCTGTTGCAGCCTGATTTGATTTAATATCAAAGCTCTCTAGTCCATCTTAATCCCATCTATTGTGGTACTGAAGACAGACTTGGGCACCAAGTTGTAGGTACAGCATAGTATGTTTAAATTTGGATACCAACTCCATTTTGGAGCTGTAATCATAGGCTCTGGGTAAAGTTGAGAAGTATCTTGTGTGAGCTGTGTGAAGTTCTCCTGTGTGAGATGTGTCATGGTGGCACTGGTACCTACTCAATACTTCCCAGCCCTATTGGAGAGGGATGGATCTCCAGCCCTTTCCCTGGCCAAGGATTTGAAGTCATTGCTCTGCTTCTCCTGGGGAATGTCTGAGTCACCAGCCCAGCTACCAGGGCAGGCAAGGGCTATGCTGGGGCCCAGAATTTGAAGCTAAATTACTGTGCTTAAAAGGATTTAAAAGCTTATGTGACCTAACTGGATGAAAGCAGGTGGAGTCTGCTGCTTTTCCTTCAGGAGGAGGACAACCCTGGAAATACAAACACCCAGACAATGACTGTCTTCTACAAAGACATGCTGGGGATAGTCCCATTGCTTACTGTGCCTGAGAAGCAGACTGTACTCATTACCCCTGTTCTCTCTAGGTCTTACAGGTCCTCCAGGGCCACGAGGGCCCCCTGGCCCAGCTTCTGACCAAGGTGACACAGGCAATCCAGGTTTCCCTGGTGTTCCTGGCTTGCGAGGCATTAAGGGTGATGTGGGACCCACTGGTCCAATTGGTCTCCCTGGAGCATCTGGATTCAAAGGTAATCTTGCCTTGAAAGGCTCTGAGTGTGGTTTGGCAGCTGTCACCTTGCTGGCAGGAATGGCTGTCATGTGGTCAGTGTGACTGCTTTGAAACTCATCCTCATTCAGGTGCAACCACAGCAGAATTGATTAAACCTTCCCTTTTGGCCCATGCAGGTTTTACCTACTGACTCCAAAAGCAGCAAAGTGAGGCCAGCTCCATGTGCTGTGTTCTTCAGTGTGTCCTTAATGATTTTTTTCTTTTTTTTTTTCTTTTTTTTGGTTTTCTGACTAGATGATGTAGATGCAATGGTGCTGTGCTTGTTGACTACACTTACCCACTTGGATGTGCTGTCTAGGCAAAGAGTGGGGATGCTGTTTCATCCTACCTGTCATGTGTGCTCAGAGGCAAAGTGTGGTGGATTTAGGTCTCCACAGGAGGCTAAGAGGATTGTAGGAGTTAAGAGGTCTTGTTCAGGGCTAAGGCAGGGAACAGGCTGCTCTCTCTTTGGTCTCTGCCAAAGGAGACTAGAGGACAGCTGCAAGGTAGCAAGGTTCCAAAAAAGCCACACAGTTCAAAAGCCAGGAAAGGATGGAGAACCATTTCCAGGTGAAGATCTGTATGTTAACTTTGTAGGCTGGCAGATCCCCATCCCTCTGCTGTGCATAGATATGGATGTGCACAGGAAAGATGTGTACTCCCCAAACACTTCCCCTGGGTTACCCAAGGAGGAGGAAGAATGCTTCCAATAAAGTGTAATTATGTAGCAGTGGAAATTCTTATCTTGAGGCTCTACAGATGGTCTGGACATCAAAAAGGACACAGAAGTCTTTTGTGGTCCCCTATGCTGCTCTTGTCTTTGCTGCCATCAGTGTGTTTCTCAGCTGTGGATCAGAACCAGGGCTTTAGCTGTGGTATCTTTGCAGGTATCAGAGGGGAGCCTGGCCTTATGGGGATGCCAGGAAAAGATGGACCTCCAGGGGATCCTGGTTACCCTGGGCTGAAAGGTGAAATGGGTCGTCGAGGTGAGTACTGGAGGATTTGGAAAGCTGTGCTTGGGTTTGGGCTGGGAGACATTTCAGAGCTCCCTTAATGGTCTTATCTGGGGGACTCTTTAATTTTCTTAGAGAAATAAATGAGAAAAGAGCTTGACACATCACTTGTTACAAAGACACTGAATCCTGATGTACTAGTCTTAATTTAGCATACTTTTCCTTTATGTCAGTATTAGCATCAAAACTGGTGTTTTTTGGTTGGTTGGTTGGTTGGTTTTTTGTGAAGTGCTTACCCTGTCATTTGCATTGTGTGTAGGTCTCCCTGGCCAGCAAGGGGCTCCAGGTATAACCCCCCAGCCAGAAGAAATCACAGCCCCTGCAGGGTTACCTGGTCTGCCAGGTATTGATGGTGTCCCTGGCTTTGATGGAGATCCTGGATTCCAGGGCCCAGCTGGAAAACCAGGTAAGAAGTACATTCAGATCACTGAAATGCTCACTACCCTGAGACTTTTTAAAGACTTGTCAAACTGGTATTGGAGGAAGGATTGGAAAGGTGAGTTTAGGTCAGGTCAGTAGCTCTAGTTTTACATAATATTTACACATAATGTTCAGTGGCCTGAACATTAAGGCCAACTTTCTAGTTTGATAAAAAAGAGTGAAATCAAACAAAAGAAATCACTTTAAGTCTTAAAACAAAATTTCAGTGAGGTAGCTCAACTTTCTTCAGCTTACAACCATTATAACAGAGGATATATATAACATATATATATATATATTATAACAGCTGGACCATTATAACAGAGGATTCTGGTTTTCACAGTGGCTGTTATCTTGCAAGACAGAGGTGAGAATGAGTTCACAGACTTCAACAGCCATGAAGTTAAAACCTTAGGTTGCTCTTGTGGCTTCAGACTAGAATAAGTATCTTACTCCAGATCTCAGTGCTGTGTTTTCAGCCTTGTGTAATGTTCACCAGCGCTTCTTAATCCTTGAACAGACCATGTGTGAATCAGATCATGTGGAATCCCTGTAAGGGGTTAGTTCTTTGTAACCACAGCTGTTAGTGAGCTCTCAGCATGGCTGCTGACAAAGTATTTCTCTTCTGGAACATGAGTGCAGGACTTGAAGGCATTAGTATGAAGAAATAACAGTAATAATTGTATTTCATTTCAGGTACAAAAGGACTGCCAGGAAGATTTGGTTTGAAAGGACGGGATGGTTTACCTGGATCACCTGGTGTAGCTGGGGATCCAGGACCCTCAGGTGCCCCAGGACCACAAGGATATGAAGGTAATTTTATGATCTGGGGAACACAAATGAGGAAGAAGCAATCAGTAGAATTCTACAGGTTCTGTAAGGATCCTCCAGATACCAAATTGCCTCAGGAAGACCAGGGGATGTACAGAATCTTGTGTCTTGTGTCTGCCATGAATTCAGTTCAGTCTTCAGTGGGGAAGATTTTGTCACATGTCATTGTTGTCTGTCACTGCTGGCTTTTCCTAGGAAGAACTCTGAAGATCTCTTGGTTTTAATGTTATGTGGGAGTCATCTTGAAGATCTCAAAGAGTGAAATGTTATCACAGTGAAGACAGCTGTGAGGGTTAGATGGTTGAGGAAAGGCATGGTGAGAGACAGAAGATTTGGACTCTGCAACAGATCTGTTGTATGACTTTAGGCCTTTCTGTGTCAAAGAAATATCATGATGAAGAGCACTATAGCAAAAATGAATTTGTTATATTTTGGTTGATGCTTTGAGATCCTCAGAATTATTGTTCTGTGAGATACATGCAAACACATTGGCACCAGAGTTGTTGGGCAAAGAAAGAAAATGAAATGAGGTAGGTAACAGATTGGTGCTACTGTGAAATGACTGCTTTTGGAACCAGTAAATCTAGTTATTCATACAACAACCATCAAAACAAGGTTGGGCTTCTTACTGTACAAGACTGACATAAACACAATGACAGCAATGCCTGAACCTGGTGTAGAGCCAGCTGATGTCCACACTGTGGATTAGTGACTCCTTTTCTGTCTTCCAGGTGCTGCTGGGAAGCCAGGCTCACTTGGTTTGCCAGGAATGCCTGGTCGGAGCGTAGGGGTTGGATACACTTTAGTGAAGCACAGTCAGTCAGACCAAATCCCACCTTGTCCCATTGGAATGAATAAGCTCTGGGATGGCTACAGCTTATTATACGTGGAGGGGCAGGAAAAGTCACACAACCAGGATCTTGGTGAGTTGACAGAATTCTCTCAGGCAACATTGGCCAAAATCATATTTTGAAGGAGAAGTCTTCACTGGTACCTCAGAGGTGGTGGAAACCTGCTTGGCCAGGATCTTGTGCCATCCTCCACCACTCGTGTCTGGTGTCTGTGATTTGGAGCATTTGGCAGCTGCCTGGTGTGACCCCTTCTCCAATTCTTCCAGGTTTTGCTGGCTCCTGTTTGCCTCGTTTCAGCACCATGCCTTTTATTTACTGCAACATCAACGAAGTGTGCTACTACGCCAGCAGAAATGACAAATCCTACTGGCTCTCCACCACTGCTCCCATCCCCATGATGCCAGTGGACAGTGTCCAGATCCCACAGTACATCAGTCGTTGCTCTGTCTGTGAGGCCCCTTCCCAGGCAGTGGCTGTGCACAGCCAGGACATCACCATCCCACAGTGTCCCCTTGGCTGGCGCAGCCTATGGATAGGATACTCCTTCCTTATGGTAAGGATACTGTGGCTAATGCAAAGGCAGCTTTAACCATTTCTAGATCTCCTCTTTAATCAGATCATGGAGACTCTATATGAGTTACTTACAGGAAACCAGAGCCCTGGTAGCTTCTTGCCCTAGTGCATTTATCCACCCAAAGGCCATCTTTATCAGCTGGCCTGCTGCTCAAGTTTGTTCCCATTGAGCTGGCCTTTGCCCGTGCCCTGCTCATCTTCAGCAGTGACATTGATGCAGTGGATCTGTACTGCCACAGGTACTTGTTGTTCTTCAAACAGAAATGCTAATGAAGCTACAGCATTGTCTTAATCCCCTTTCTCAGTGGAAAAAAGCAGAGTGTTTTCCATTGCACTTCCCTACGATCTCGTTAGTGTAAAATTGTTAGAAAAGTATGAAATCAGCATTATTGTTCCCAAATTTTCCCAGCCTGCAAGTGAAAAGCTGGTTTTCTAGGGCAATGTATTCAGCCTTTGCTTCTTCACCTCTAGTCCACCAGACAGTCATAGCCAAAGGTGCTTTATTCCTTTTCCCAGTTGCTCTGGAGGACTCCTGGTGACCTCCCATTCTGTTCCTGGGAACTCATTAAATAAGTCACCTCTTTATTTCAGCACACTGCAGCTGGTGCAGAGGGTGGAGGTCAGTCCCTTGTCTCACCTGGCTCTTGCCTGGAGGATTTCCGTGCCACTCCGTTCATCGAGTGCAACGGTGCCAGGGGAACCTGCCACTACTTTGCCAACAAATACAGCTTCTGGCTGACAACAGTTGAACAGTCCCAGCAGTTTGTCAGTGCTCCTCCTTCTGAAACTCTGAAAGCAGGACAGCTCCGGACAAGGGTCAGCCGCTGCCAGGTGTGCATGAAGAACTTGTAGCAACAGAAATGCAGTGGCTGTTGAAGTCTGGGTCACTGAAGTCAAGGCATCAATGATGTGAAGAAGGATCAGTTTGTAAACTTGCTCTGTGTGTGGTTGGTGGGTGAATCCAGAGTCCGAATTCTGCAAAAATCAAGTGTCGTGTCCAGCAGTTCGACTGCACGCAGAGGAAAAAACCCAGTGCTTTGAAACCTTTTTTTTTTTTTTTTTTTAAATAGAACATGGTGCTATGCTTTTACTTCCATGGAGTTCTTTCCCCCTCATTTATGGCTACCTCAGAAAAGTCTCTGCAAGTTCCTCTTCACACCAAAGAGTAACTGGTGTCTCAGATGGCACCACTCATCTGTCCAAGGCATGTGCCAGTCATGGAGAGCCTGCTCAGAAGTTTTGCTTTTTTAGAGTCTTTGCAGACAGAATATGGTTTAGTGTAAGGGGATGAAGATTCATTCTCCTATGAAATACAGAGTTAGCTAAAATTTATCAGTGCATTGTAGATGACTTAGTATTTCTAAGCATTGATAACTGACTTCCTTAGGGAAACTCAAAGATTAATTTGCTTTGCTTATTAAACAGATGGAACATTCTTTCCTCCAGAAAAGACAGGTAATCCATTCTAATCCAGATTTCCATCCACTTTAAAGAGCCACCTCAGTGAACAAACACAATTTTTTATGTGAAGATGAATCCAGAACATCTCCAGCATTTGCCATAGCTTTCTATTGAAATATATTTCAGGTAAAGTCTGAGATCTGTGCTTTTCTTCTTGCAGTCAAATGATGTGCAGTCACCAGAACATTTCATTTCTATGAAGGTGAATTTCCTTTCTGAGGTAGCCTTGGCACACTTGTTTTGCTATTATTCAAGCTGTGTGTATCTGAAAAGTAGAGGCTTTCTTTGGATAGCAGGCAGGTTTATGCAAACACAGAACTAAGCAATTATGGGATGTACAGTTTTTACTCCTACAGCCACAAAGTGTTGTGTACTCCTTCCCCTGGGCTTTATTTCTGTTACTTTTAAAAAACTGTTTCTGGAGTGTATACACTGTTAACAAGTCACACTTTCCTTCAGGGCATAATTAAAGAGAAGTGCCACTAATTGTATTATCTTTGTATATTTTGAGAGAAAGCCAAGAAAAAGGTATGCTAATATATAATGAATGCATTTAGTTGGGCTAAACTTATTATCAGTTCCTCTAGGGTGAAGCACATGAAATCCTTAAATATTGACATTTCAGGAGATCTGTAAGAAATGCCTTGTAAATACACTGTCACCTTGGCTGACAAATCTTAAAGGAAAAAATTGCTCAGAAAATTATTATTAATGCAAGACTGAGACATTATTTTGAAGCATTTGTTCTTCACTAAATTCTAGGTCTAGTCAGTGAAATCCTTAGGAAGATGGTCACTTTTAAGCAGGTGATATTTTTACCTTTGATTATTTACATGCACAGTATAATATTATCTTCCTAGGTCAGGGTCCGAGAGCTCTGCATGTTCTGGAGATGAGCAGAGAGTCTGTCAAGGACAACTCAGCTTTTCATTTACCTTATTCCCAACTGTGAAAGATCAACATCTGCTTTGGATGTACTTGCAAATATCTTTAAGGCATTTGCATGCTCCTGAGTTGCAGGGCCAGGACTGCTTCTCAGAACAATGTTTACATACCAGCCAAGAGCCATGTGGGGACTAAGTATGTTGTACTCCACTGACTGATTTTTAAATTATTATTATTTTTTTAACCTAGGTGCTTCCCTTTTTCTAGCAACTTCTACTTGAGACCAAACATTTCAGAGCAAGGGCTTCATTTCCATCTGTGCAGGGAAGGGGGTTACAGCTACTGTTACACAAATAGTAACTTCATGTATTAAGTAGTAAAGCTTTGATTTAAAAAATGCAGCTAATCCATGGAGAAAGGAAGAAAACGCTGGTTTCTGTAAGCACTGGTTTCCAAACAGTGGTTAATAAAGAGTGAAGGCAAACAAAATTGGGTTAACTAGATTCTTATAAATCCCAGTGGCCCTGATGCAGAACTGCAAGTGAGAAGAGACAGCATTCAGGATTTCTCTATGTTGTCATTTATTGGTGAAGAGGAAACTGTGTGATTCATGTCCATTACACTACCATGACAAAATGACCATGGTGGGGACTGTCTGATAGTTATAAGGAACTCGATAATGGATTAAAAGATCTTTGCCTTTAATTGTTCTAAGCTGTTTTTCTTGTGGCTGCTGGAGAGATACTCTGCCTTAGAAACAAAGCTGCTCAGGCTGTTCTCATAAACCTGTAGAATTAAGGCACTTTCACCAAAACAAATCTCAAAAGGCAACAAGTCCAAAAACAATAATTAAGTAATTTGCATATACCTGTAGATTAAGTTTTAAGATAACCTGGTTTACATTCAGTTCACACAAACCAATTAAGAAAATATAGCAGCATACAACCTATGAAAAGCTTAAGAAATTTATTAGATGCACAGATAAAGTGCTGTAACAGAGAAACTTGTGTAAATCTTTTTTTAAATAAATAAGGTACAGTTAAACCACCTTTGACTCATTTTTAGCTTCAAAAGAAAAGTCAGTCTAAGTTTTAATGATCTGAATTTTAAGGTCAAGGTGAAACATATCATAACTATAACAGTGGTTGTGATCTGTATCAACTATTTGAGTCTCCTGTTCCTCTTGAGGTTTCCCAGGAACAGGAAGGCTATTGCAAAAAGGTATACATTAGGCATAGTTCCTTTTACAGAAACATTTTTGTAATAAAGTGTGGTTGCTCAAATACATGTTAAAATATTTAACAAGGAAACAATTTTCTTCTGATCCAGTCGATCTTTTAAAACAAGACAATGTATTTTTTCTATGATGCAGCCCACAGGAGGGAAGAGAAGTAAACATCCTCCTTAACTGAAGACTGTTTTGCTTGAAGAACTAAACTATTGCATTATATGAGAGCAAGAAATATCCATTTGGGGTTATCCCTTTCTCCAAACATACAGCCCAGCAATACACTTATTTTTGCCTTAATCTCAAAGGTCCATTTGTCTTCAGGAGAGACACCCATTAAACAGAGGTCTTACTGTCACATTAATAAGGGTCTTGTTGTAAGATCTTTTCCTTCCTTTCCACCTGGGGAAGCTCTTTGACAGCAGAACTGCCACCACTGGAGTTGTGGATGCTGTGAGGTTTTTGTGCTCTGCTGTCTGTAATTTCAGGCACTTTGGGGCTAACATGGCTGTTTGATTTAAGTCAATGCAATAATATTAGCAGTGTGTTCAATACTCAGAAGGGTCACCACAGTTTCCTTCATACGCTCAGGATTTCAAATTCTTCTTCCAATTCAAATAGCTTGTCTGTAGATTCAATGAGTTCTGAAAAAACAAATTTAAAAGTTAGAATCTAAAGACATGCCCCAAAGAAAAACAAGTCCCACTTTTCTGGATTATGCCCTTCAAATATTATATATACATTTACTTGTAATTTTATGTGACCTGCTTGGATAACTGTCTGAAATTCTGTAAGAAACCAGCATTTCATCACATGGTGACTGCTTGACACTTAGGAGAGCAGAATTATTCCACCTGTAACTATTCTCCTGTTTGCTAAGGAACATTCTGCTGCACAACAGAGTGTCAGTGGGTACTGCACCTGCTCCTGTGGTGGTCACTTCTGGCTTTGATGGAGGTATGAAAGGAGGCCAGTGTGCTGGATGCTTCTGGACCAGTTCAAACATCCGTAGACTCTGTTGCTTTAGAATCTCCTGAGGACAGAATAGTTTCCTTTTAAAAGATGCCTCAAGAGAACCTTCAAACATGAAAAATGCCTGCTTAATTAAAAAGGGTTTTAATTACATGTGTCTATTAAAAAAAAACCAAAGGCTTTATGCAGACAGACAGTGAAAACCTGTTACTTCAAGTACCTGCCATGGGGTATCACTATTTCATAGATCTCTAATATTTTCCTAGTTGAAGACACACCTAAAAGCCACCTCCTGGCCTGTCCTACAGGTTAGCAGTGTGTTACACTTAGCTGTGACATCTGTACACCTAGAGTTTTGTTTGTGTGTAGCAAACAGACACCAAGAATGTACAGTATTTCCTGCCTTTGAAAAGAAAACTATGTGGATGGACCTCTCTGTTCACGTTTTTCTGCTGATCAATGGCAACAAAAGACAAGATATCAGCTCAAAAAAAACCCAACAGATTTTGATCAGGAGTTATTATTGAAGACAAATTCCACTCCTATCAGGTAAGCTACATCATATTTCAGTTACTTACAAGCAGCTTTAGCCTGATTTATTTTTTTATAATAAATGCCTTTAGAGGTTGATGTTACTTTACAGTCATATTCCTATCTCTTTGTGTACCAAGGGCATGCAGGAATGTCCCAAAGTCCTTCTCCAGAGGCAGGGAGGGCCCTTTGTGTGTCCCACAGTTCAGGAGGAGCCAGAGGGATTCAGCACTCTCAGAATCAGATCTCTTGTGGTACCAGGAACTAACAGTCATGATTAGAAGTTGTAATCATATATTACATTAAACAATATAAAAGGATCAGAAAACAAATCAATTGCTGCAACACAGCAGTTAAAACTGAGAAATAAATGTTAAAAGTAAATTTCAGCCTGTAGCATAGTACTGCTAAAAAAAGAAGCTTTTAAAAGGTATCTCTTTACACCCATTTTCCAAGTGGCAGGGTTTATGGCTGTCAGAGTGCTGAACCAGCTCTGATCAGCAATGCTATCCCTGATTCATTAATGCATTCTCCTCTGGGGCTCATTTAATTTCCATGCAGAGAAAGATGGGAATTACCTTTGTTATAAAAAAAGGTACAAATAAAGATGGTGCTGTTACCTTTTGTACAAGACTACACCAGTTATCAAAATCACATTCTTCTTTGCAAAAGAAGCCCTGAGGACAAAGCATACAAGAGTAGTAATAAATAATAACATGTCCAGGAGTGGAGGATGCTGTGCTATCTTCACACAGTTCCAAGCTTTTCATCCCAAGTGACAATCACCCACAACCCAACCACAGGATATGGACTTGGGGTCAGACAGAATTTCTTCAACTGCCCCAGGACCCTTGTGACCTATACTGGATGATTCCTACAAGTAACTCCATTTGTAAATTATAACATAAAATAATCTTAAGTCCAAAGCAACATGCACATACAGAAGCACTGGAACAAAACAGGGAAAGCTGATTCCCCTCCTTGCTTTGACCTTCAAAATACTGTGTGCAAAACATAAAGTCTGCTCAGAAAATTAATTTGTGTCCTCAGATGCAAATAGCCAGTTCCCAGCTTGACCTAAAATGAATGTACCCTGTACAGTTGATATAGAAACTATTATCATCTACCATGTGTTGAATTCCAGATCATAGAAAGCTGCCCTGGGATCCTGATTCTGCTCAGGGAAATGCAATCATGCAGGTATGAATATACAGAGATACTGCTGAGAAATCAAGTCCACTCATCTCTGCTTTCCTAACACCTACTAAAGCTACTGAGGGGTCCAAATTCATGATCTTCATTCTGTGTGGGGCTTGTTGGCAGTGGAAGCTCTCATCATCAACTGTGCCATTTTCTTCTGAATCTACAAAACTTTGAGTGGTGTGAGGGTCCAAATAGATCAGCTCATTGCCTGTGTGGGTAAAATCCATATGTTGATAATAAGCAAGAGACTTTATTAAGTAAAACAGAAATTAGATTATCATCACAGTCAACTATGTCTAGACTTTATCTGAGGGAATATTTAAGAAAATCAGAAGGTTAGACATGATCATTTCCCACAGGATATTTAGTATAACTTTCTATTGTGACCTATTACTGGAAGTTTTTGCTTGGTGTGTTCCACCTTCATCACACACTCTCCTGTTCTATGTGAGGTCCAGCACTTTTTAAAAAAATCTCAACTGCTGTAATCCCTGACATTCCACACATCAAAAGGTACAGGACAACCATAAACACAATCTGTAATCCCACTAGGCATGAATTCAGAAATTGGAACAAAGGCACCTGGATAGAACAATTCAGGTTTTACAGAAGGACCAATAAAATATCCATTAAATTATCAATCTGGAAGACTAAATCCAGTATTAACTATTGCTTTAATTAATAAAGGAAGATATGGAAGAAGGTGAAAAAGATACCACTGTCAGGAAAAAAATGAAATACAAGAAAATAATTTAAGAAAACTGCAAAGTCAAAGAATAAAACAGTGATTAAGAAAAAAAACAAACAGTATTTTAGCAGTTGTGACACCTGACACTTGTTGAATGCCATCGATTACTGTTGGTGTGTTGCTCTTGCTTATATCATTACTTATTTTTAAGTAATGTAAGTAATATACATTTAAGTAATGTATGTCAAGCTTTGCTGATACTTTTTTATTCTGCAAGAATGATATCACACTGACCCTGAAGTGTTTGAGGTGTGTTTCTTCATTTCTTATACTCTATTCTCAAGCTTAAACTATTTTCCCTTCCAAAAACCCCAACACCTTTTCACTTCCTATCATATATATAAAAATTGGGAATAAATTTCTTTTCTCCTTACCTAAAAATCCTATGAAATAATAGGCATTATTTGGTTTCCCTCCTAATGCTCCCAAAGACTGTGGCATCTTAAAGCATTCCTAGGAGTTCAAAGGGAGAAAAATGAAATTGTGGTTGACTTCTTTCTTAACCCAAAACACCTGAACTTTGTTTGCAGTAACAAGCAACTCACTAAAACAAAACCAAACAAACCACCCTTACCTTAAATGCATCGATATAGACTGGATTGATGTGATTTATCCCCAGCCTCAGAGGTATGATGAGCAGGAGGGGCTTCCAGGCTGTGCAGAATCCTGCTGTGTTCTTGTTGTGGCCCAGAGCACTCCTGTGGAAATGGGCACTGCTGTGTGCCACGCTGCTGCTCTGGGGAGGGCACCAGCACATCTTTTCTGGGGGAATAAAACCAGCAATCAGTGAGCACACCAAGGAGGAGAGAGCAGATCTGCCTCCCAGCCATCAGTTAAGCCCCTTTGCCAGACATCTTTATAGACAAAAGGAGCAGGGTCTGGAAATTGCAACTATTTAGTAGACATAATTCTAGCAGGAAGGGGCTGTGCTGGCACATTAGTGAGATGTGAGATTAATGAAAAGTTAAAACTGAAGTTGTGTTTGTTACTTGAATTATTAATGCTGTCAAGCTTTGCCTGGGAAATGAAATAGCAGAGATGATCATGTTAGAAACCCTTCAGGGAGCTCTTCACTTCCAGTGATGTGCACAGAGAAGCAGAAGTAGGGCCTAGATCAGCAATAGGCTGCATACCACTTGTAACCCAGCTTCCTTACAACTGGACACTGAGCCTGGCCATGTGTTTTTCTCTGGCATCTGCCCCTGGCTTCCCATTTGCCTGGCAGCAGCACATTTCCTTGGCAAACTCTGTGTTAAAAACAATTCTCTGTGTTTCTACAGACTGCAGCTTCGTGCCACTTCTGGGGCAGGAGTTCAGACAGCACAGACCAAACTCCATCTGCTCCCAGACTGCATGGGTTGACAGCTGCCCACCAAAAGTCTTACATTTTCTGTGCTGACTTTAGTTTTGGACACCCAGAACCCAAGTCTGTTTCCTTTACTCCTTTTCTTACCCTGTGAACAAGTAAGGATGGCCCAAAATATTTATTTATTGAGATACATTCAGGAAAGTGAAGTCAAATAAAAAACCAGAGAACTGATTTTTGACTTACTGATATCTTCAATGACCACTGTATTGTCCATTGATACATAAACTGCTAATGAGTTCCATTCATCAAATAAAGCAAGCTTCCTAGAAAAAATTAAGGAAATAATTAATATAAACTAATTAGGACCACAAGGGTGGCTTTTCATTCCAGATAACTGATGGTTCTTGAGTAAAAAATTTTAAATTGTTTCTTTGGAAAAATGTATTTGTTGATTTTTTAAATTTTTTTTAAGCCTGACCAATGGAGAAGGAAAAAACCTCCTGTGCCAGTTCTGCACAGCACGTTTTGCTCAAGAAGTTCCACTAAATTCAGTGGAACTATTTCTGTGCACATGTGGGCAGCAGACCCAGGGTGTTCAAAGCCAGGTCAGCTGAAGGTTTTCAGCACTCAGAAGTTAGGAGGGAGACTTTCTAGCACACAGGTTTTTGTCTGCTCGTGTCAAAACCAAAACTCTGGGGAAGGGAGCTACACTCTTGCACTTCAAAGGCAGAGTCAGCTGCCTGTAATAAGCCAGAAAAACCTGTATGTGAACACTAAGCCATGAAACACTTTTAAATTAAAAGAGCTGGAGGCCCCTTTGCTCTGCACTCCTGTCCTGTCACAGCTGTGCCGCTTTGGGGGAAGGAGCTGTGGCTCTGGAGCTGACTGGGTAGGGCACGTAGATGACGCACCAGGAGGGACCTTTTTTCAGGTCTTCCCCATGCTCTTGGTAAATTAAAATTTCAAACTTGGTACCCACCCACTGGGCTACATCATGCATTGCCCTGACAAACACATAGGATACACATCCCAGACCCTGAGACCCCCAGTTTTCAAGCTAAAAAGCTGTGTCTGGAGCCATGCTGTGGTCTCTGAGCTCAGCTGCCCCAGGGGAGGACACTCCAAATGAGCAGGTGCCATCACTTACTTCAGTACTTGGGCAACTGTGTTTGGTCCAAACCATTCTCCAATTGATTTCCCCTCTCCAACACCCATCTGTGCTGTTTTCATGAGGTAAAGCACACACAGAAGGAAAAAAAAAAGCCACAGAGAATCTGATCACAATGCATGTTAAACAGCATGGACTGCTCATGTTTTTATGGGCGTTCTAAAGCAACTGCAAACTGTTTTAGCAACAAGAGTTGCTTTCTCAATCTACAATCTTCTAAAATATTAATGACTGCTCATTCCTGAAGCAGTCAGGAAGTTCTGAGCTGTAATAAGAATTACAAATATTAGTGTCCTTTCTGACAAATGACAGCAATAAGCTTTGTGACTGTTTTAATCTTATAACTCTGGTACCCAAGGCTTACATGCTTTATCAGGAGCTATTGTCTAGGATACAGATTTATTTGGGTCTTGGTGAATAACATTTCTCCATTATTATACTTTGCATCTGTTTGCATGCATTTGAATTTATATATAAACATATATATTATTATATGCGTTTGTATTTATATATAAGCATATATGTTGTCTTCATCATCACCTTTTCAAAACTCTGAATTCACATATTTCAAATCAGAATCTTTCAAAACAGCAGGAATTGCAGTAGAAAACCAAGAAGCTGAGGTGTGTTCTTACCCATTTGGTGGATGGAGTAACAGCAATCCTTTCTATCTAGAAAGCACCGTAAGATTCTGTGATATTCTTCTGGTTGTTTTTTGTGTTTTTCCCATTGCCAATCTTACAGGGGAAAAGTCAGACAGGTTAAAAAATGACAATGTTTTTTTTCATCATTCTGATCAAATTTCCAGATAGAAGAAACCCAAAAACTGAGATTTCAAAGTAGAATTCATCTCATCATATTTGCATTTTGTTTAGAGTGCTGAGTCTCAGCTTGTCATTTATTATCAAGCTGTCCTTTCCCATCACAGGCTAGATTGTGACAACTGGGAAAATAAAATCAAAATGTCAGCTGCAAATACATTCTGAGTGATCACTGCTGAGAACTGCTCACAACTGCTTGCTGTGAGCTTCCAAGATTGTTTGAAACTAAACACTCTGTTTGGATTTTGCAAGATTTGCAAGCATTTGTCAGATAATGACATAAGATCCTTAAAGCCAAGTCCAGACAACTCTGGCCCTCTCTCTCCCACAACAAAATCCAAACCACAGCTTTGGGTGTTTCCCTACCATTTACTGACAGAGAAGCACACACACAGGGCCACTGTGAAGCAGCTACACACTGTGAGCTCATACTCTGGTTTTTAAGGTGATTTGTCTGTCTACTTCTTCAGTTACACCTTTGCACCTCTGTTCTGTCTTCAGTTATTCAAGTGGATAAATAGTTTATCAGTTATTAAAGTAGATCAATCTACAAAGCAGGTTGCCATAGAAACCACAGCACAACAGTACAAGCACCCCAGACCCAATTGTAATAATGTAATTGATACAGGAGCTACACACAGAGCAGACCTCTGGTACCAACCTCTGGTCCCAGGGTATGAGGTGTCAATACAGGCCTGAGAGCTTGCACTAATGGGGTCTGCTGGGGGGGGGACCTTGGGCTGGTGACAGGTGAGTGGGCTGTGAAGTATTTTGTCTGTCACTATGTGACTGTTCACTGTGTGTGAGCATTTGGTGGCTGTGTAAGTAGTGAAGAGAAGGGTAAGAACTCAGACCCATGGCCACCAGTCTTCCCTTGGCCTCACCTTGGGTATTCCTCAAAACGATTTATAAAATAGGATTCCCTATTGGTCCTCTCTCTATTTCTCTGCTTCAGGGAAATCTGGCTTGGTTTCAGCTCCTCAGACAAGCACCATTCACTAGTCACTTCTAACAGGGCAGCAAAGAAAGTTTCCTTAAAAAATGTAGGCTTTGTCTTTTTTATGGAAACCTACAACAAAAACTAAATGGTCTCTAAACATCAGAGCAGTTCCCTCAGCAACAGCCCTCACCTCTTCCTAAGTGTCTGCAGATCAGTGCTTGTGCCAGCATCATCTGCCCACATCGCAGCATACATCCCCAGCCAGCATCAGATGAAGGGCCAGTGCCTCCTGTTAACAAAAGTTCTTTGCAGTCATTATGGGCTTTAAATTAAATGCAGCACCAAAAAAACCCAATAAATTTACAGTTAAAATCTCTAACAACTGTCCCGTGGATCAAAGGAACTGAGCAAGACCTTTTCTTCCCATATTGCTGCTCTAGCTTTAGTGCTTGCTCTACAAACACAATGACTACATGCAGGCACAAGTAAACACCACCTTTAACAGCTTTAATACTTTGCACAAACAGTTACAATGATGCTCAAAGAGTGCCAATACTGTAAAAATAATTCTTCAGTCCATGATGACATCACTAATCCTGCCATCTCATTTATAACAAGGCAGCTGGGCTGCTGCATACTCACCAATAGGGGAAAACTTTCTTCTATAGGTAAACCAGAGACGAGCACTGATATCCAACAAAAATTTAGATTTGTCTGAAATATTATTAAGAGGGAAGAAATTATTTATTAAAACAAACTTTTAAAACTCAAAAATTATCATTTTTCCCATGCAGTCAGTATCTAAAGTCCATGAAGGACTTGTCTGAGCTTGTACACACAAGACCCTTAACACTTAAAACACGTTTTAGCTGTTTGAGCACAGGTTTTTATAGATTGTGAACTAAAGTACTGAGGATAAAATACTTCTTAGCCAATGAAGTTTTAGCAGGTGTCTGGAATGACTATGCCCAGCTTGGATGGAACAACTATGCAGAGCTATGTCCTCAAGAAAGAACTGGTAAAGCAGGTTAAGGTGAGGAATTCCTACAAGCCAACAAACATGGAATTATGCATCACCTCCAAACCCAGGACAAAGTCATTTTAAGAAAGGTTAATAATATGAAATTTAATTAAATATAGATTTGGGGTTTTTAGTGCTTGCAGAATTACCCCAAAGGCTCTGAAAAATTCTTAAGAGTCTTATTTGCTGCATTCTCTGAGCTGTGGCTCAGACTGATCAAGGAAGCTTTCTGTGCTCAAGGCTGTGTCCCTGATGGGACAGTCTGTACCAATTAATTACCCTGCCAGTGCTGATGGCCACTGCCTGTAACATGTCACAGAGAAGGGTGCCCTTGTCTTCTCCTCAAGGAGCATAATTCACTTCTGAAATCCTATTTTTATGTGATATATAATCACTCTGCTATGACTTGTAAGTCATGTATTTATTTTCATGCATATACAGTATGTGCCCTAAATTAATTTATTATTATTATTTTGAAATATAATTTTAGTTGCAAATAACAGGCTGCAAATACCACCCCTCAAGAGAAAACAACATTAGTAATACTGGACATTCCCCAAAAGTTATTTATTTATCTACTTCAGAGACTTTTGATGTTGGGAAGTGACCAGCCTCACATCTGCCTTTGCTACAAGTACAATTTTTTTGCATGAATTATGGTGGAAAGCACAGTGGTAAATACCCAGCATCATTATAGCATGAATACTGCTGCTTGTAGCTGGTTTCTTACTGATAGAGAAAAATAAACTTCTCTCATGAGATATTTAGTGAGCATAAGGAAAGCAGGAGCTGCTGCTGCATGTGAATCTGTGAATGCTCCATGGGTTTCAGATGAATTTTCATTCTAAAGATACCTGTGTTGAGGTGATGTTGCCTTCCTAGAATCCACACAGGCTCATCAGTTTCTGGAAATTCTTCTAAGTAGTCTGACAAAATAGTGATCTGGTTTTCATACCTAGATAAAACTGAAGAGGAACACAAAAAACTCAAAACTCCCATTTCATCCCTTTGTTCTTTTCTGCACAGCTTTTAAGCTCTCAGACTGAATTAGCTGTAGCTTAAAGGCCTTTGGGTCATCTGAACAGTGCTGCCAGCTGTGTTTACTCTTTTCCTTTAACAAGCTGTCCCAACGCTGACATATCCAATGTCTTGGCTGGTTTTTATTTTGATCCTCAGCAAGTGCTGAGAGAATAACATGGCTGACACTTGGTAATAAGCAGCCTGACTGCAGCCAGCAGCTGAAGTTCATGATGACTGCAGGGAGAGCAAGAATTCATTCAAGGAGATGAGGGAAGGGAAAAGCAATCCAGGCATCACAGCATAACATCCATGCCCATGCTCCATCTCAAGTGTTCAGGTACTGCCACTCAGGGAGATTATGGCCTCCTGCTTAATGGCAGGCATGTGAAAAGTGTTAGCAAGGCTGGGTTTTGCCTCCCTAACTGGGGATTTGAAACGCAGCAAAATAAAAGATGTATTAATGTAACTTTTCAATGCCAGACCTGTCTGCTGGAAATAACAAATGATCATGGGGTTGGACTAGTTGACCTCTAAAGGTCCCTTCTAACCCTAAACCAGGCTGTGATAACTAATACTACTCAAAGAAGATCAATCTTTAGATAACTAATTAAAGCAGGGTTTGTTTCAAGGAGAAAACAAGTGTGAAAATGAATGTAAAATAATTTCTGTTAAGTAACAATCTTAAAGAATATACTGCCAAAAACTCACAAGTTGAAAGCAAACACAATTATATTTTACTCTTCAAGTGAGTGCACATACGTAGAGTATAAGGAATGGATAATCATCAGGAAAACATACAAAACCCCTCAGTTTCATGTAAAAACACACATTGCAGCAATCAGAAGTGAAGCTGAGCCTTCCCTCCCCCTCCAATTCGAGCCCCCAGGGCCCCCCCCGGCACCGCCTCTGCACCTCAGCCCCGGCACTTGTTAAAAAACACCATCAAGTTATTCCTTAGGACCAAAGAACCTCCTACTCTGTGCTCCGGCACCTCCACCAGAGTCCTCCCCTCACTGACAGAGGAAATCCTCTCCCCCAGCACTTCCAGAGCGGCCTCGCCCCCCCCCAGGCACCGCACGGAGCCGCGGGCCCCCTTGGCGGCCATGGCTCCCCCGTCACACCTCACATCACCCGGGGAAGGACTCCCGGGCTCTCCCGCTTCTCCCCCGCACCCTCTCCCCGCCGCACCCCTCAGAGCCGCGGAAACCACCGATCCCCCCCCCCGACCTCCTTTCCCGCCTGGCCCCTCAGTCCGCAGGCTCTGGCCCCGCTGACGGCCCCTGGGGCGGGCGGGCCGCCGGCCTGGCTTCTAACCGACAGGGTCCAAATGCCGTCCCGCCCTCCCGCTCGCCCCGAACCCCCGCGCTGCCGCTGCCGCCGCCCCTCACCGGACTCCATCCTCCCGCTGTCACCATCCTCCTCCTCGCCCCGACACGGAGGCACAACACGGCCGCCGCGCGGGGCACCCTGGGAGGTGTAGTCCCGCCGGCCCCCTTTGGCGCACTCTCTTCCGCACCGCTGGACTACAAATCCCAGCAACCCCCGCGTCCCGAGGAGGGAGAGGAGCAGGCCTGTAAGCGCGATTGGCCGGCTTGGCCCTGGCGTGCTTCTGATTGGCCGGCGAGCAGGCGAAGCACCGCCCCTGCCTCTGAGGGGAGGCTGTGAGGCGGCGGCCAGCATGGGGGATGCGGTGTCCAACGTGGGGGTCTGCAACCTGGCTTACACCGGGCGCCTGGAGGAGCTGCGGGACCAGCTGCTGCGTGACAGGGCTTTGGCCACCAAGGCAGATCAGGTCAGCCGGCTGCGGCTTTCCCTGCGCGGCGGGGAGAGAGCGAGCGGCCTGTGGGGCCGGTCCCGGGTGAGGCGGTTCCTGTCAGCCGCCCGCTCAGCCCCGCTCCCTCCTTCCCTCAGGACAACCGGACCGCGCTGCACTGGGCCTGCTCGGCGGGACACACGGACGTCGCCGACTTCCTCCTGGGTCTCGGCGTGCCTGTGGGCGACAAGGACGATGTGAGTGTCGCAGCTTTCCTGGGACAATCCCCATCCCCACTATCCCGCTCTGTGAGGAGCCACCTGAGGGCAGGGCCCGGCGGCGGGGGGGCTGAGCAACCTCCCGCCTGAGCACCTCCCGCCTTCCCTCCTCTCGGCTGGGGGATACAGCCTGGTTTCTGGGAGGTTTTAAAAACTGCACAGGAGAGGCAAACCGATGTATTTCAGTGTTTAGGTGGAAGAGGGGGCAGTGAGACCTCTTGAATCTTGATTATTGTTAAGAAATTTCAGGAGCACTGTTCTTACAATCGAGGTAGCAAAACCAGGGGTGTTTTGGTTGCTGGGGGGTCGGTGGGGTTCATGGTATCTTTATCTCGGTGTGAGCCTCCTAAATACCTTGTGCCAAATCATGAACTACCCTGAAGATTTCTTATTACTGGGGAAGGCATTACAGGGCAGGTGAAAGGCTTGAAGGTTTCACAGTTGCAAGATGGGCTGTTGCTGTTCTAGAGGAAACAGCAGAAACAATTATATCTGTTGTGAAGCATCCTAGAGGGCGTCCTTAAAGAAGGAAATTCTGTCCCTTCAGTTCAATTGGAGGGTAATTATAATGGAGGGGATCCAGTATGCATTTGCCTCAGGCAGTCTGAAGGACTTAAGAAGGGGCAGGTCCTTGGTAGGAGGGGAAGCCACAAAGCCAGAGTCTGTTGACTCGCTGAGAAGAAACAATTCTTGGTCTGCAGGTGCAAACTTTGGGTGGTGACTTCCCTATAACAGTCCTAGAAAAGGAGCTGTGATGGTGGGCTTTGGTTTGGGGGGTTTCCACCAACACCAGCCATCCCCTGGTATGCTGGCCCAGTACTAGATCCAGAACTAGTAATTTTATCTCTGACTTCTCTTTCTTTACAGAACTAGGCTTCATAGTTACCATTTTAATGCCTCCCAGTTCTGTTCAATAAAGTTGTGTAGTTGTACCCAATACTGTGTTATCTTTATTTTGTCCTGGTGGGATCCAACAAGAATCTTCACATATCCATCCCTTGGAATGTGGCAGTAGGCTATGGAAAAGACTGCATAAACTTTTGGACACCCTTTTCTACCACTTTTCTCATGTCTTAAAAAAGAGCTACTGTTGATTCTCCAGGCACCAAGTGCCCTGCAAGGTCCCTAAGTGCATAACAGAAGTGATTTCTGCCCTTTAACAGTAACTTTTTGTCAGGTACTGAACACAGCCATGGGAGAGGATGTGAGATCTGTCTCTGGTGATAATAATATTTACCTTTAAGCTATTAAGAACCTGTGCAGTCTGAATAACAAGTAGCCCAGTTGGTACTGGGGTTACACCTGGTTTTTGCCTGAAACTCCTGGTTTGCCTAACATGTTTTGGGGTTTTTTTTTTGTTTGTTTCCCTGCAGGCTGGTTGGACTCCCTTACACATTGCTGCCTCAGCGGGCCGGGATGAGATTGTGAAAGCCCTGATTGCCAAGGGGGCTCATGTCAATGCTGTCAATCAGAATGGCTGCACACCCCTGCATTATGCAGCCTCCAAAAATAAGCAGGAGGTATGGCTGCCTGTGTGACTGGAGGTGCAGTTGCTCCTGGAAGGAGTGTTTAGTTATATTAATCTTCCACCCCCACCTTCCTCTTTCCCCATGTTCAGATTGCAGTCATGCTTTTGGAGAACGGAGCTGATCCGGATGCCACAGATAATTTCAAATCCTCCCCCTTACACAGAGCAGCAGCCAAAGGAAACCTAAAAATGGTTCAGATCCTTCTGCAGCACAAGGCATCTGTTGACATACAGGACTCTGAAGGGAATACCCCTCTGTAAGTAATTTTTTTAATTTTTATTTTGCTTAATATAGTGTAGTCACTATGAAATAAAACACCAGTGCTTCAGTGTCTTTATATTTTTTTTAATTTATCATTGCCTCAAAATACACCCTTTCTTCACACATATAATTAAAAAGGACTTCAGAAACTCACACTTAGTGTTTTGCACTGTACACACATACTTTTTGCTACTATATCTACTTAAAAAGGGTGAAATACCTTTAGTAATAATTTGCAATACATTCGGTTGCCACTAGAGGGTGGAAGGCGAGCTAATTACATCAGAGTCGGAGGAAACCTCTAGGCTGGTCTGCTCTGTCCTTCATCTCTCTAAGGAAAAGAAGTTGCAATTTAAGTACAGTCGGTTCAGTGTTTGATATTACCTTAGAGATCAGTTTGAATCTGTAAAGGTAAAACCTTAACTGCTTTGAAGTTGATGGCAAAACTCGACCTTTTCTGCAGTGGAATCCAGATTTTGCTGTGAATATGATCAAGCAGTATGTTTTAACTGTACATGATACTTGCCCTGGAACACAAAGATTTGTTCTCGAGGTAGTGTGCCAAATGGAAGAAAATCTTTTGCTGCATTTGCAGTAGTTTTTGAGATTATTTTTAAGCATCATACAATTTAGTTTCTCTCTCTCCATTCAAACAGACGTTACCATTTGCCAGTTTGAGTCTGGACTGTGTGCTCCTTATCTTTGCTGCCTGTAGAGGCAAATCCTAATCTAAAGAAGTGTCTTAATGTGGTGAGGACAGTAACAGGAGGAACGTTCTTGAGTTGCTTAA
The DNA here is from genome assembly GCF_003957555.1 of Calypte anna. NCBI lineage: Eukaryota > Metazoa > Chordata > Aves > Apodiformes > Trochilidae > Calypte > Calypte anna. Next base: position 15,080,825 of record NC_044247.1, on the reverse strand, counting down.
TGACAAGAGATTGACTGGAGAGCAAGCTTTGGAATCTGTGTAGGTAGCTGGTTGTGTGTGACTTTGTGGTTTTAGGGCATATCTTCCCCCTGTCATTTTGACAAGGCATAATTACTGCTCTTGATAAGCTTGGAGTGTTTAATAGTGGCCCTGGGTTTCTTGTTCTTATTTCAGTCATTTAGCCTGCGATGAAGAGAGAGTGGAGGAGGCAAAGCTGCTGGTGTCTCACGGGGCAAGTATTCACATTGAGAATAAAGAAGAACTGACCCCACTGAAAGTGGCCAAAGGTGGCTTGGGAGCCATACTTAAAAGAATGGTGGAAGGCTAGTGGGGACTTGGACTTGACTGTCTTCACTGTTTCACTTGTGTTTAAGACTGAAAAGTTTGTGTTGTGGTAGTTCAACTAGGATATCATGTATGGCATCAGCATGGTAATAAAGTTTGTATCTCTAGGTTTCCTTCTAGTGGAGTGCCAAAACAACTATTTTTACCTCCTGCTAATTAAACAGTTATCTGATTTTTAAGGTATTTTTCAAGTATCTTGCAGTTTTCTTTCAGTTTACAGTATGATCTGTATAAATGCAGTCATTCCTTCTATTTCAGACCCTAAAAGAAGGATTATTTCTTGCAAACAACAGGACCAAAAATGCTCTTGCAATTTAAAATCACTTTTATTCTGGAAGCTGATTCTAGAGTCTTTTGGGCTTTTCCCCACAGCCTTTGTGATTTGCGTGTGATTTTTATGTTAGGGGTTTTTGTGTGTATTGATGCTTTCCCTTCAGATTCTGAACTACACCTCTGTCTTTGTGGAGCTGGCTCAGTTACTTAGGTAATTGTATCCAGTTTTAGTCTTGGTCTGTTCAAGTGAGCTCTGGGTGTTTAAAGCTCTTCTGTTGTTGTCCTGTTTCTTTGAATCTTTAAATATGTGTATTTGAGTAAGTGCACTGAAGTACCTGCAGAATGCTGCCACAGCTTAGGGTTGCCTCTTCAAGCACACTATCATTTGGTGGATGTCTCTGGATCCTCCTCTGAGATGTACTTGGACTCTGATTTTATTTCCTGTGAATTTCTTCTTCTGTTCTGTTTGATTCCCATTATGTGGAGCTTAAACTTGCAGTTTGCCATCTTATTTTGTAACAGAAGCCTGGCTTAATCTCTGTTTACCCATGGCAAGTCCTGGTATTAAGTTATTAGAAGGCAGAGCTAATGAGACTGATCAGTCTGAAAAGTGACCTTCTGTTCTGATGTTGGTAAGATCACTTCTGACAAACCCTTCTGCACAAACAATGCTGATGAAATTCTGTGAAGTAAAGAACTTTCCTAAACAGCATTCTTTGGTGTTATAAAACTTTATTAAACTTGCATGTAACACAATGAACATTCTACACTTGGGGTGTGAACAAGAAGTCAGATGAAACTCTGCCATCCATTACCCAGCATCCATTACAACTTCTTGTTCTTCAGCTGCAAGGGAAGGTTGAAATGGAAGATGACAGTTTCTCCAGCTTGACTTGTAGGGATTAAGGTAATGCAATTTATTTTGATAAGCAAGAAAGAAACTTAGAGCCAAACAGATCTCTTCACCAAGCACTTGAAGTCTATCCTAGAAAGCAAAAAGCAGGTTAAATTTCACTGAGGGGAGCAATTGAGAGCAGGGGGATAACTCCTTGCCCATGCAGACCTTGCTTGAAGGAGGAACCTGACTGAGTAAATGCTTCTTGTACGTTGTGCAGGCACTGCTGAAAGCTTCAGCTGAGGAAAACTGAAGTTAGAATTCTGCATTCATCCTTGATGTTTGTATAGCAAAAAACCTCTGTGGTTGTCTCAAACCCCTGACCACAGCTCTGTAGCTTTGTAAACCCACTTCCCTAGGAGATGGTGGCTTGAATGTTGGCTTAATGTCTGGTTTCCATGTTAATGATCACTGCTCCATCAGAAGATAAATGGGCCATGCAGAACATCTGAAGCAAATTCTGAAAAATGCTGCTGCATCCTGTATAGCCCTGCAGGGTTTTTGAGCTACACACCGTGGATCAATACCTCATTTGGCTTGTGCTTTGCCCAGAGCATCAGTGGAAAGCTAGGAACAGTGCCCATCTTTTTTAATAAACACTTTTACAGAAGAGAATCTTCATAATAAGTACAAACATCTGCCAAAAGGCTTATAATAATACCTTAATATGTTAAGAAGCTCCAAATAAATGTTTTCCTTACCTCTCTACTCACCCCCTGCAATCTAGTTAGCTTCTTAATTTTGCTTTTTTTTTAGTTTGATTTTTTTTTTTAAATACACACTGGTTGTTAAAGGTTTAAGAAGACATCAATCTAGAACTTGTGTTCAATTGTTCTTTCTTGTTACATAAAGATGTTAATGTAACTTGAGCAATTTCTCCTTTTTTAGCACATGTAAGACCTGTGGTGTTCTAGCAAGACTGTGTTAGCTCTAGATGTTAATTGCAAGCTCCTGTCTTACTGCAGCAAGTTAGGTAAGGAATACATGCAGAGGAATTTGTAGAGGTGAGGTTAAGGAAAGATTTAAAAATTACAGTGATGACCACATAATATATTCCCCTCTTCAATCACAGTTGCAGAGATGTGGAAGTTGGAAAGCTGTGGAATTTAGAGAACTAACACAAGTACAGCAATGTTCTGAAGATAGTTGCTTGTATTTTCCCACAAAGGGCAAGAGTAAAATAATGCCTAGGAATGTAAGAGAAGAAAGTATTTGAAGTGAATCCCACTGTCAGCCAAGTTGTGGGCTTCTTTGGATGAATTTTGGATGAGTTTTCACAAGTATTCACAAGCCTTCTAAACCTGGATTTAAAGATGTGTTTGTGTATTTACTTGGCTGCTGGCTATGAGTATGCAGGTACCACTTACCTTCCTGGATACTTTCACATACAAGAAATAGTCCAAGTTACACTGGGTGAAAGAAACCAGGAGAAAAAAATAGCATGAGGTTGTTGCTTAGTGGATAGGACAGTTGCCTGGAAATAGATTTAAATCAGCACAGGAATCAATGAAATCTTGTTGTAGGGTAGGCAGTATTCTAAGTTTTGGAAGCAGCTGTGTCTGCATGTCATCTTACTTAACATCTGATTCTCCATTCTAATAACATTGATGAAACTTCATTTTACTTTTGACATGCAAAATCAGTTCCTTTAAAGACTGCAGGGTATTGGCCACGATGGTTGTTCTGGGTGCACAGGGAACATGAGGTTGGCCAAAACTGCTTCTGGAGAAGACTGCTGTGGTTCAGAACTGGATGGACACATACAGCTTTACAGATAATTGACTGGAAAGCTCTTATTTTGTTAAGTGTTTCAGCCCACTTCCTAACTTTGCAAAATAGGTTGGACAAATGTGGATGAAAGTCTTTTTTATACTTATGTATAATAATAACTAGAACATAAATGAAATGTGTTTAACTTTAAAAGCCAAATCTGCTATTCACAAAGTTCATGTGTTTCCATCTCCAGCCCAGTAGTTCACAATACAAATGCCTATGTATGTAGTCATGCTTCTATATTAGTTCAATGACAACAATTTTTGTTTAAAGGGGTCCAAAGCTGTCAAGGAAAACTGTATTAAAACTCTAGGCTATTTCTTCTTTTCCCAATTCTTGCTTCTCCTCACTGTCAGGTGTCCCGGGGGCTGCAGTTCCATCGCCACTTGGGTATTCAGCTGTTGCATTGCTTGGTGGAACTGTGGTCACAGGGATGTTGTCTTCATTAGGTACCTGAACATACTCTGCATTGGACTGTTTCTGAGTCATTTCTCTGCAGGAAGACAGGATGAGGATTGTGATTTCACATCTTCAAATCCCATCTACACTCAAAAGAATGTCTCAGTAGTTTTGTTAGCTGAACAGTAGTCCCCTCATTACAGTCACTCTGTTCCAAGAGCACCTGAACAGGCTCCAGCATCACTGCTGCTCAGCCAGGAAGAGTCACAGAGTGTTAGATAATGATCTGCATCGCTGTTTTAAGTGATCTTGCTAGAGTAAGGTAGATTTTAGTGTTTGTAAATGCTAGGCTAGGAAAGCAGATGTGGAAACTGAGTGCTGGCAAGCAGTGTTTCAGGAGGGGCAGCACAACACTAAGCTTGCTGTGAGCTTTCTGAGAAATTCCATGCAGGTCCAGTGTCCCATTCAAGGGCATTAAAAAGAGAATGCAGTCAAAAAAGCTATGAAACCTTGAAAAATATTTTTAGTAACAAGTATGGAGTCCATTTATCTTATTAAAACAATAGTAAACAATTTTTTTTAAGCACTTTCATATGTAAAACATATCAGATGCTAGTGGATTGTTTCAATGTAATGATGTTTATTAGGATCCAAACACTAAATTAGATTTTAATGCTACATCAGTTGAAAGCAGAAATCAGGGGCATGAGTCTGCATTAGCAGAATTCCCTGTACCTGTGCTATAGGGAAGTGCCCAGATGACATAATGTTTTTTGCTGGCCTCAGCTGCATGTATTCATTTAGTATTTAACACCATAGGACTAAGTACAGGCTGTGCAGTAGTTGAGGTCATCCCTATTCTGAAGATTTGGCAATTTAAGGGAAAAAGCAAGCAACAGAGGAAAAGACATTTCCAGAGGGGGATCCAAATGGACATTCTGGGTTCCATTCTGTTGCCCATACTTTTTGTCTTCTGCCATTTCAGATGCCTGAGAGTATCCCAAGTGTGTGTCCTTCAACTTTAAATCCAGTGATACACAATCCCAGTAAATCTGCTGTGGCAACCTTTAGCTGCTCTTCCTATTTTTCACTTCCTCCAAATGCCATCAACAGTCATCATTAACTTTTAAATATTAAAAACTGTTTTTCTGACTTCCCACTTTGTGTTGTTTAAAAAAAATTCCATTTTCAGTACTGCTAAGTGGCAGCTGCCTGTAAACATAAGGAGGAGGGTCATGGCAACTTCTGTTCAAAGAGCAGCAACTTAAAAGTTACACAGAAGCAAATATTCTGACTCTGGAAGCTTCCTCAAAACCTGCATTTTTTACTCTTCAGAACCACTTAAATACATTTGGCTTTAGTTCTGGATTATCAGCAGTTCTTTGCATAAATAATTGTCTTAAAATGAAGCAAACAGAAACTCTTACTGCATCTCATTACTCGATGACTTCTTATTCTTTGCCTTCTTGGTTAAGACCCAGACAATAATGCAAATTATAGCAGCTGCCAGAATTGCTCCAATTAATGCTGCAGCAATAATACCACCATCTGAATCTGGAAAGAAAAAAAGATTATTTGAAATTTTTTAAAAAGTATTGTAGCAAAATCCCTTAGAAATTTAGGTGAGAAGCCTTCAGCAGAAAGAAGACATTGGATTGAAAGAACTGGAAAACTTCCTGACAGCTGTATGCCAGGATGGAGACCAAAGATTCTCTAGGAAAGAGAGAATTGTGCTATTATTACCTTTGCTGCCTCTTTTTGTTAATTAGCTCCCCATCCCAACAAACCCCTTGTTTGTGCTCAGCTAAGGGAAACATGAGGCTGTCAACACTGGCAATAGTCTAAAGCCTTTGCTCTTCTATCCTTGTAAACAAACTCTGAAATTCAGATTGCCTTTATCTCTGTCTTTCAGATGTAAAATACATGCTCTGATCATTTGTGAGCCCCCCAAACCTTCTATTCTACTTCAGTCCAGCCTCTGGCTCTGCACTGTGATTTTCATTGTGTAGATCACTGAGTAACTAAGGGATCATGTCAGGGACATCTCTCCTGGCTGGCTGTACAGTGTGTGTTGTCTCTTGCTAAATGTTACTGGTTACATGACAGATCTGCAGTTGTGGTTGACCACTGCCTGAGAACAGTCAGGATAAGGTTGATCACTGCTTGAGGCAGTCAGGGTAAGGTATGTTTCTGTAATTGCTGTATTTTTAGCTAGTGGTCACATCTACAGTGCCCCAGTCCTTGTACTACCACATGATTGTCCTCTGTGGGGCTCACTGGGGCTGTTAGCTGGAAGAAATTGCTCTAAACTCCACATTTTTCAGTTCTCATTAAGGGATCTGCAGTTAGAGCCAGTTTCAGCTCCTGATCCTAGGGGGAAATGAAGCTGGAGGTGTTAAATGACTTGTCTAGGTCAGGCTAAATTCTGGGCATTCCTGGATGCAAACTGGAGCTCTCCAAAGCCTACTCTTGTTCTGACTTAAAAAAAATCTGTTTTAAAGTTATTACAGCATTTTCCCTTGAACTGTGCAAGCTGCCTATCAAAGAGGTGATTATTTCAGGCATCACACTTACGTTTTGCAGTCAGGTCAAGCTCACAGGTGCTGTTCCCCAGGAGGTTGCTGGCTACACACCTGTAGTACCCAGTTTCAAAGGTGGTGAGATTGCCAAGGTAAAGAACACCCGTGGCTGGATCTGTGACAAACAGAGCAGGTCCACATTACCTTTGCATCCCATAGAGGGAATTGGTTTTGTTTTCTTGGTAATACTGAAGCTACTGAGATTAGAAACGGGGTTCTATGATTATTCAGTCATTTGGGGGGGGTTAATTATTTAAGTAAAACTCATTTACCTTCCTTAAAAATTACTACAGTGGGTTCTGAATGTAGTTGAACACGAGCAGTGGGCCCCTGCTCTGCACATCAGTCTGTGATTAACCCACATTGGTACTGTTGTCAGTCAGACTTCACAGACAGAAATGTAATGGGGACTGAAGATTTTGGGGATGGAGGTCTTAGCACCTGAATTAGAAATTGACTTATTCTGAGTATAAGTTCACTCAAAATTCTGAGGGGGAGGTCTAACAGTATAAACATTTTTGCCTTTTGAACATTTCATAGTAATTGCACAGGCAATATTTTAACATGCCACACAATTTTTATTAAAATTGTGGAATAAGTGGAATAAGTGTGTTTGTGACAGCTACCAGTAGATTTGAATAGTTAAAAATACACTTTTTTGACACTGACTGTCAGAAGAGGAGGATAAGTTTTAACATCCCTGTGTGATATAGTGTTTGAGGTGGCTGGCACTATGGAATTCCAGATCCTGGGCAGGGTATGGTAGCCCTGTGCTTACGTACTTGGCTGTTCAGTCACAGGTTTGAGGGAGTTCCCATCCACTTTGTACCAGTGGTAGGTAGGGTGAGGCAGTCCTTCTTCACATCTGCATAAGAGGTAGATCAGATGGCCTTTTTCAGGCACGCCTTCTATTTTGCAGAAAGGTTGTGAGGGTTTGACTGTAAAATAATAATGAGAACAGATACGCTGTGAGTACACTCCTGGGGCTGCAAGCATCCAAATTGAGTTCTGGTACTGTGCTGCTATGAGTAGAAAATTGGACCCCTGCTACAGATTCCCACCTGAGAGCACACTCTTGTTTATGGATCTGATCAAAGGCTCTCCCATGAAGATCTGAGTAATATTAAGTATATGTGTGTGGCTGAGGAAATATTTATATTACCTTTTTTTTTTTTTTTGCATTTGCACCCAAAATATTATTACGAGGGTGTTTAGATGAAGACCATCACTTACTTTAATTATAATGGGGCCAATCACTATTTTTATAATCTACCATTCTGTCACACAGCAGCATTGTTTTCTTTAGGGACACAGCAGGAGTTTTTCCACATAAAAGTCAAGGCTTGATTCTTCAGTCTATTGTAGTTGTGGAAGAAATAAATGAACTACAGTTCTGTTAAAAAATATATCAGTTGTGATACCATTTCCTCACTTTGCACACAGGAGGAGATTCTGTCCACACTTTCACCTATTATTTTTTTATTTCCTACCTGTGGATATGCTTTTGTGGTTCTTTACAGTGCTGTCAGTGGAACTCTACCAGCAGCAAACACAGCTCAATTTCCTGTGCTTAACTGAACAGCTTTTGCTGGTTTTCATGTGGAAAGTAAAAGCTCTTAGACAAATGCTCCAAGATTTACTATTTGATTGGGAAATTTTAGATGAGAATTAACAGCAGTACTTTGTTTTTTCAGGGATTGTGTTTATATATGTCTTTTTCTTATTCCTGCCACACCAGGCAGATGGTGTTGGAATCATCCTCATATGACTTTCACTTATCACTCTGACCAGGTATAAGTTCTCAGTAGAAAAGCAGTGATTACGTGGGGTTGGTACAAACTTTTATCTTGTTAGAAAGTAAAAGATCTCATTCCACTGCTTTTCATCCTTTCTGTCCTGCATGGTTGAGCTATAGATTTCCTCCATCCATAACAGAATTTATACTACTTCCATCCAACACATGCTAAATTGAGTATCTGGGGATGGAGGTGAACCAGAACCCTTGGCTGTACTTATGCCTCTTCCTGGATTTACACAAATCACCCTGACCAATATTAGGTAAAATTAGTAACATTTTGGTCTTTGCTGGGGCTGGATGTAATGTCTTCAGAGAGAAGTTGTCATTTCCAGCTGAAAGGGCTTTTTATTTTAATAAAAGTTTGCATCACTTTGTTTTCCAACATCAAAAATGGAAGGAAGTTGGTTAATTCCAGCTACCTGCTTACATTGGGTAACTTTTTGAGAGTGCATCTGAAGGCTGCTAGAGGGAGAAGATTTTACTGTAGGTCTCAGGTCTGCTTTGTCTGGAAGGCAGGGGGCAGCCCAGGCTCTGCCTGCTCCAGAGCCCTTGGCAAACATCTCTGCCTCAGTGAGCCCTTTCTCTGCATCATGGGCCTTGTTTATCACCATCCTGGTATTCCCTCTGCTCCTGTGTATATTGAGCTGTGAATTGGGGTTTCATAATCAGGGAAGAAAAGTATAACCCAGCAGCAGGAGGGAAGGGAACTTACCCAGCACACTGACAATCACAGATTTTTGGCTCTGTCCAGCATCACCCTGTGGGCTGAAAACTTCACAGGTGTAGGACCCGGTGTCAGAGGGCTGCATGTTGGAGATTGTTATTGAGGCATTCCCTGGACCCGTTGCAGCTGTTATCCTGTTCTTAAACTCTCCATAGGAGTAAGACTGGCCTTCTGAATAATAATATATCTGTCATAAAGAATCAGTTGTTAGTTTAATAACAAGAGATCTGCTGCTTTGTTTGGTGCACAGAATGATTTCTGGTTAAGCCAAGTGATGTCACCCCTTCCCATCCCCTATGCCAAGAAAGCAGAGATGAAAACATGCTACATTTGAAAATATATTTCCAATAGTTCTTAAAAGACAAGTTTTTCAGAAATGGGATTGTTTGAATTTTGCAAGTGGGCAGTAGCTAGTTCTTTGTGGGCACTCCAGTTGCAGACTGATGCATTTGTGAAAACAAAGGTGAGACCATTGGCCATCATATGACAATTCTGTGAAAAGATGTTAAGTCCTGCACAAAGAACAGTGCTGCTATTTGAAGCACCAGTAGTTTGTGGTACTGTTAATAAATAGTAAATAGCTCAGTAGAAGATTGTGATGAGAATGGACCTGTCGTGGCTGCAGAGCTTTGCTGGTACAGAAGCTAGCAAACAGAGTACTGGATTAATCCAGAAGACACAGGTCTAAGCAAACCACATGGTTTGTTGGCAGTAAATTTGGAAGCAATAAAAATGCAGTATGAGAACACCAGCAGAATCATCACATGTGCAATCAGAGCAATCATGCTGTTCTCCTTGTTTGTGTGATTGGGGTCAGAGTTGGTGTCATGGACCATCTTAATTTTTTGAATTAATACCATAGATGGGAGTCAAGAATACTTGTTGGCCTCAGTGTTTGGAGAGGCACCTATTTGAGATCAAGAAGTTCTCCTTTTACAAAACAGTAAAAAAAAAGGTTTAGCAGAATTAGAGACTTAATAAATGTTTCAGAGGAATGTCACATTTCCTCCCAAAGAAAAATTTGCTGCTTAACATTGATCTCACTGACTTCAGTACCATCAACAGTACTTAACAGCACTGTAGGAGTAGAATTGGCCTTACAAGCTCAAACCTGTTGCCTGCTGCCTGAAATGAGAGGTAGAATTGTTCACTGTGGGCAGCCTGAGACCTGGGGCCTTGAGTGTCCTTAGGAACTGCTGTATCTCACCTGCTCCAGGGTAAATGTCATAGTTCTCAAGGAACAGTTCTCTGTACATTCTAGCTCTGCTGTGAAACCAAGATCTGAAAGAACAAAGCTAATGTGGAAAAGTATGGAATCTTAATTATTTTTCTCACATTAATGATTGTGTTGTGTAAAAGTGCTAGTACTTGGGACAGGGAGTACGTTCCCCAGTGTCTACATGCAGAGACTCTATTGTCTAAGCACAGTGAACAGTTCCAGTGTACTGAGTCATTTTTTTCAGCTGGTAAAGGGTGACAGAGTGGAGAGTTACAGGTTGAGACCCCAACATTTAACATTGTCCCAGAGTCAGCAGTGTAAATCCATTAATTGGACTGATAGCATGTTTTTTAATGGAAATAGATGGAAAATGCTTGTAGGAAAAAGCTCCACAAACTCCTGTGAAATGCCATTCACACTTGGCTAGTCTCAAATTTTCCTTTCAGTCCAGGTTCCCTGCCTTTAGGGATGCTGCAGGTCCTTAGGCAAGAAGTGTAATTGGCTTTACTTTGCAGATCAACTGATTGCATTTTGAATTAAGAATATTTATTCTCTAACTCTATTTCTCCACCCTGATACAGGGTTGACTGAGGTCTTTAAGCAATATTATCAGAAAGCCTTTATTAGCTTAAGGCGAGCTACACCCCAGAACTGCCAGAGCACAGCTGCTTTGTGCAGTGATAAAGCTTTGAAGTGAAGGTCAGAACCCAGCCTGCACACCCAGGACTGCAGCTTGGGCCCTGTCTCAAGTAGTTTTTCCTGCTTCCCAGCCAAGCTTTATCTTTCCCTGCCCCAGGATTACAAACACCAGGTACAATTGATGCAGGGCTCCCAATCCCAGGAACTGCCAGCACGTGGGGAATGGGAGGAAGTGAGAGGTTCAACAGCAGCAGATAGGGTTGGGGAGTCTGCTGGAGAGCTGGGCAGCCCCCCCAGTTCCCATTGGTTGTGTGCAATGCCTTCAGGTTTAAAAAATTATTGTATGCTTTGCCTGTGTCTAGAGATGGACTGCAAAACTAGAGTCTGGGTGCACGCCCTTGTATTCCACAATTTTTTGTTTTGTTTTTTTTTTTTCTTGTTCTGGTTTGGTTTTTTGTGGGGTTTGTGTTTTTTTGTTTATTTTTTATTTTTGTGGGTTTTGGGTTTTTTTTCCAACAGTGAGCATAAATGCAGTGAACATCTTAGGGAAATGCATTCAATTCCTCTGCAGGCTCCTGCCTGCTCTCTTCTGATCCTCTTTCTGAGGATGATGTGTACCTCACTAGCTTGGGAGTTTATTGCCCAAAGGAAGGTGGTAAATACCAAAAAGGCTGAGTGATGTTGTTATTAATAGTGTGAATCTTGTCCCAGAGGTGTGACTGGATTGTGTGCACAGGAAATTTCATTTAAGAGGAACATGTTTCAGTTAACTGGCTGTGAAGCCATAGCCCATTTTAAACAATCCACTCAAAATGGGTATTTTAAACACTTGGTGCAAGTGTTTTTATGCTGTCTTTGAAAAGCTTCCTTTCAAAAAGCTGAAATGAAAATCTGCAAAAATTACCCTCTTCTGTTTCAAAAGTAAAAAACTTGTTTTCTGTTAAGGATACAGAAGACTTTCTATTTTAGGACAACTGACAGCTAATCTTCCCTCCTACAGACATACATCTCATTGACATTTCTTTCCAGTTTACCTAGAGTGTCCCTAAAATAAATTTAGTCAAATAAATTTAGTCAATAGTAGCCTTTGCCTGGAAGCCTTTTTAATTTGAGGTGGTAAATATATTTAAAGCACAACATGTTGAATATATAAACATAAACAGACCCAAACAAAACAAACAAAAACCCAAAATCTGCTGTGTTTCTCTTGAAAAAAAAAAAAAGCTTTTTATGTCCTGAAGCAAATCATGAGCAGCTCTAGTGAACCTGATGATTTACCAGAGTAAGAAAAGAATTGAGGATGCAGTAATGATCGTTTCTTCTCATTAGCAGCTAGTTTGTTCATGCAAGTTTTTATAGAATGGTGCCTTTTCACATTTCATGTTCCACAGGGAGCAGCTGCCTGGGATGACTAATCAAACAACTGACAGGAAAAAAGAGCAGAGATGTTCACTCCTACAAATGTTGTCCCTGATGACACCACAATCAGAAAAACTAGTTTCTGCAAAACAGTGAAGTTGGCCAGAAAACATCTCCCTGCCCTTACAGGTTAGTTGGGTTATTCATCCTAAAGCCACTCATGTCAGCAGCCACCCTTCCCTGCTTTCTAAGACAGTGGCATAGTTGCTCTGCATTTCCAAAGGCAGTTTCTGCTGCAACCAGGAGAAGGATTTGGGCTCCTGAACTTCTGATGCAGTTGAGTCAACTATTCATGTGCCTCTTTGTGGGAGCTGAGTTACAAACAGAACAGGGGATTGGTAATGATCATACTTGTTTGCAAAAAAAATCTTGATAATTTCAGTGTACTCCAGATCCTGGAGATGAGATGAATTGTGTCCCCTGTCCTGAAGGATACAATACATGAAATTTCATGCCCTTTCTTTTCCTTTAGCCTCACTTGTGGGAAAGCTGCTCCTTTTCTAGTGTGAGGGTGAGGAAAGTGTTTGTCTGCAGAAGAAGGAGTTAGCAAAGTTGATGCCAAGCTGCAGATTTTTAAAGGCTGACATGTTAGGCAGAGAGTGAGGAACCCACCCACAGGTTCTCTTTATGCAACTTCTATAGAAAGATCTTCCATGGGAGGTGGGGGCTGTGTGTAAAAAAGCAAGCAGTTAAATTACAAGAAACATGCACCCATCTGCTTCCTTTCTTCTTGAGGCAGGACAAATACATACTAGAATTTGCATAAATACATGTCTTTCAAATGTCTTTGGATGAACTCATTCAAATTTTCCAGGTGAAAATTCCTCCCCCCCTCCACCTCCTGGTTTCATTGCATCACATTGCTGTCCATGCCTACTACATCAGGCTCTCAGAACTGTAAAATGAGATGTAGTTTAAGATGTGTGACAAAATGTCCACAGCAGTCTCAACATCCCGACTGGGGGGCAGTTTCAGGACATGACTTCCTTACCAGTACCTGTCACTCCTCCAGCCCCTTCTCACTTCCCCCTCCAAGCAGATGCAAAGCTATCACCACCCCTCCTGATGATGTTTCTCAAGGCTGATGTGTTCAGCATCTGATTCACTGCCCTTCCCAGAGAAGCTGTAAAGCTCAGGTGTTCAGGTTGTCCCATCATTGGGTTGTTTTAGCATTTTCTGTGGGATGTTTTCTGAAGCTACTAGAAAAAGAACCATTAAAGTCTCACTCTCACCAATAAATGCAAAGGAGGAGATTAACAACTGTGCTGGGTTGAGATCATGATCTCTTTTTGAATTTGGAATACAGGCAATTTATAAAATAACAACAAGGGAAAGAAGTGTTCATCACTCCCTGAAGCATCTTACCATCTAATTAGAGAGCATGTTCTGCACAGTCAGAGTGTTAATTAAAGCCCAAGGCTCAGATTCTGAACTTGTCCAGATAAGAAATCTCATGTATACACTGGTTACTTTGATCCAAACACCTTTTTTTTTTTTATCCACAGCTTCTTCTTACACATTTCTGACAAAACTCTGATCTGCCAGACTGTGGTGGGGTCCTTATGTCCTGCTGAGATTTTTGGGTGGGTAATTGAGGATGTTAATAATAACATTTTTACAATTGCACATTGGTAGAAGAAGAAAGGGATGAAGTCAGAAGCCTTTAGAGGATTAATCATGCAGCATCTTTAACTGGTACAAAGTGCTTTTGAGGAGCAGTTCTTTCATGTTCTCACATCATTTTTGTGGCTGAGCTATTGGTGAATAATTTCTACAGTGCATCAAGCACAAACCTGCTTTCTCAATGTTTTCTCTTGGTGTAGCTGCTCTTCACCAACTGCTAGACCTCAGTTTACATTGGGTGGTACCTTGTCCTTCATGGTGAGACAGGAGTCCCACAGCAGAGTTTGGACTAGATGATGGCTGAGACATTAAACTGACAGGTGAGAGGAAACCAGCTCAGCAGGCAGCTGAGTGTCCCTCTCTACCCATCACATCTCAAAATGTTGTTATATTCTAGAAAGGAGATCCAGGATGTGTTTGTTGGAGGGTTTTTTTGTTGTTTTTTTTTTGCTATGTAAATTTGTAACCCCAAATCTGGGCTATCCAGACTTGCTCACATTCAGCCCAGAGGCTCAGGCAGAATATTTCTGAAGGTGATAGTCAGCCACCTAGAATAACAGCTCTGGCAAAGAAACCAACAACTACATCCAAAATCATTTTGAGAGAGACAAATGCAATAAAAGATTTGAGTTAAAAATCCTGAGTGATGCATCTGATACAGCTTATCAGTCTTGTGCTGGTTTGAAGATTTTAATCCAGAATGTGATCAGAGGTCTTACAGTTGCATAAATATAGCAGAAGCTATTCAGTTGGGTTTTTTTACTTTTAAGACTGTGGGGATTTTTTTCTTACCTTGTATCTCCAGCTACATCTTCCCCGTGCATCTGTGACATACACCATCTTTTGACACTCATTGACTGACTTTTCATCCATACTCAGAATACCACGACACGGGGAACGCTGTATTTGAGCAAAAATGTGCTGATCTAAGAGTTAAATGAGACTTTAAATGTTCCCCCAATATCCAAGAGCCTCTACTGCACACAGCTCCCCATCAGTCCCATCAGTGCTGCTCACAAGGGCAGGGTGCCTTGTGCTCAGTAGCTTTTGCAGAAAGTGTCTGAAGCCTTTTCAACAATTGGATGTGACAAAATCTTAGATTTCTAAGTTTTAACTGAAGTCAGGCAACCTGAGATTGAAAGCTAATGTTTGCTCCAAACACACCAGCTTGTCCAAACACACACAACCTGTTCACTTTCTGCTTGTCTCCACTTTCAGTTGTGTTCCCAGCAGTGTCTACTTCAGTGTTATCAGTTTATCTCCTCTCTGCAGACTGTCACCCCAGTGCCAGAGATAACCAGCCACAGACAGTCCATAGCAAGCCTGGTGACATCCCAGGAGTCACTCTGACTGTAATGACATGACAACACCATCTCCATTCCTCTGCCTTGGGGGTGTAGCCTCTGCTCTCCATGAAGCTGTTCCTTTCCCATGCCTGCTCAGTGCCATCATCCAAGTGCTTCATTTTAATCACCTCTAGGCAAAAAGAAATGCTCATGTATCAGAGATGCCCTTTCCAGCAAGTTTTCCTGTATTGCTTCAGGAGGTGCCTTGCAGAGGATCATCTTGGCTTGTAGGCTGGAACAGGCAGCTCTGCTCCCAAGCCAGCATCCCTCACAGCCCTGACAGCCTCTGCATCACATCTCTGCTGCCTGTGGCAGAAAGCTTCTGGTGAGGTCTCAGGAAATGCTGCTACTACATGGGGAGGAACTGGTTCTTTCAATGTTTTTTATGGGAACCCCACCCTCACAGGGCTGGCTGGTCCCTGGCTTTCAAGTGGTGGCCCAGGGCCCATGACTGTGCCTTCCTTTGGGCTGGGAAACAGAGTTGTGGCACTGGCACTGCTGGTAATCTCAGTCTGGGCTTTTGAGGGGAAAAGAACAGACATAGTTGTGCCTGAATCACTCTTCTTGCATCTCTTTCCCTCCCTGGGCTCTGCCACTCTGTCCCTGCTCCCTCCTAGGACTGCTGGGCAAAGTGGTTCATCAGGCTTTGAGGCTGGGGGACAAGACTTCTCCTAAGGGACAATGCCATCTCCTCTTTATTGTCTACAGCAAGTGAAACCCTCCTTGCCCCTATTCACAAAATTATTCTTTCTTCGTAGTTAAGTGGAAAATAGAGGCTGTGGCAGAGTGAAAGCCAATATATAAAATAAATAGAATATATTTGTGCTGCTATATGCTGCTGACACTCTTCACTTGCCCATCAATAGTTTTATCAAGGTGTCAATGTTATGTTTGGCAAATATTTTGAGCTTGGTTTGTTGGGGTTTTTTTTAGAGAATATTTTCACAAGAAATCTATCAATATTTCAGTTTCTCTTACAATTAACAGTCATTCATTCACCTAGTGAACTGAAAAATTCAGTCAAGTGTTCTTCCCTGGCCTTCTCCTGGGTAGCCACACAGTGTCTCTGATAATTGCACTTATTTAACCTGTGGGTGGCCTGGGCTGGGGGCTCCAAGTGTGGCCCTGATGAGGTTCAGGAGTTGTACTGAGCTTTGCAAGGCTGTAGCCTTGCCTGTGCAGAGTCAACAGCAGGCTTCAATCTTTCAAACATTTACTGAGGTGCTTTATGTACACTGAGGCCAGCCAAGTGACTCAGAGCATGAAATGAAGCTCAGATGTTGATCATAGAAGGAGTCAAGATTTCACCTTCTGAACCAGACCATGGTGGGATGTACTCTGTTACCCTGGGTGAGGTGAATAAGTAGTGTTTACTCAGTTTTTCTACAGGTAAAATAGAGATAGTTCAGTATTGGAAAGGTCTCGAGATCCTTGGCTGGGAGTTATTCTCTAAAAAATTAAATTTATCATTCAAAAGACATGTTGCTAAGTGGTAGATGGCAAGAAGAAAAAGCTAAAAATACATATGGCATCCTATTTTCCATAGGTTGGTATTTGCATTATGTAGTTCAGATGAGGGGAATTACTTCCACTGGAGAATCCTCTCAGAAACAGAGCAGAGTTTGGCTGGAAATTAATAACAAAATCTGTATTCACACACTATCTATAGCTACTCTGACTTCAAAACAGCACCAGGGCCACCTGCCTCCCTTTTCCTCACCCTGTGACCTTCCTGGCTGTGGTGTTTCACCCCCTCCCCTGTAACTGCCATGACTTTTACCTGGTGAGCACCTGCACCAGCATCCTGTAAAGTGGGCAATGTGTGACAGGAGCCAAGGCCTTTTTAAAAAGGCTGTGACCTCTATATATTATGTCCTAAAATCTAGTAATCTAAAATGCTTCCAGGCAAAGGCATCATAATGACAAAAATTTGCCTTAATTCATTCTAACATTCTACAGTTTGCTCTATAATTTGCTGCCCCTGGAGAAAGGGCCATAATTTCAATGATGTCACTGAACATTATTTACTAAAATCAAGATTTTTTTTTCCCCCCAAAAAATTGTTATGAAATGTGTCCCATCTGCTTAATCTTATTGTGAATATACTACCTGAGTCATCACAAAATGAGCATCAGGAGATCTAGCACTTACTAAGATGGTCAAGAATACTTAAAATTGTAGCAGGTGGGATAAGAAGACTTTTTTTCTTCAGGTTTTTTTAATTATTATTATTGTAAGTCTCCAGTCTTCAAATATTTGGCAGAAATTTTGAACTTTAAAAAATGGAATGTGAAAATGGCATTAATTTAGTTGCTGAAAAAAATGGAAAATTTGAATGGACCCAGAGTTTTCAACAAACTTTTTCAGGGAAAATATATGCTATTTATAAGGAAGTGTTTATTTATTACTGACATTTTAGAATAATAGCTCATAAAATGAAATAATTTTATGCCATTTAAAATGCAGGCTGCTGTTTAGTGTTCATTTTAGGAAGGCATGGTGCCAGCCTTGTCAATTTAGTTGTTTTTCTCACCGTACCAGCATATTAAATAAATTTCTGACTTGCATTTTAATATTTTGTAATCTAAAAAATGAAAGCCAAACCTGGAAATCTCCTCCACTGCCATGCACTTGTTTCCTGCTTGGAACAAAAGATGAAGCTTAACTTCAGCTACGTGCCAAACAAGCAGGGCAGAGCCAGGTGTGTAGAAAGAGAGATTTTCTTTTGTTTGTTTAAAGTTGTAGGAGAAAACCACCCACACTTTCAAACCCTCAGCCCTTTCTGAAGCTCAGAAAAATCACCAGCCTGAAACAGAAATTGCAGCCACATACTGCTGAGGGTTCAGAGGGAGGCTGAAAAATCCAATTTCATGTTCAGCTGTGTTGTGTAATTTCTTAAACCTTATTTTTCACAAGCAGCCCCAATCTTTTCTTCTCGGTGTCTGCATTAACCCAGTTAATTTTATTCTGAATAGGTCCCAAATGGTAAGGAATTGCCAGGTTGTGCTAGAAGGATGCAGGGTCAAGCAATAGAGGTTGCTAAAAGCATTTTAAAGAGAGTAGTGCCCTGATCCTGCAGCTCTCCACACACATGCACCCTCCAGGAACATCAGCAGTCTCAGAGGAGCAAAGGGAATCCTGGAGCCAAGGATAAGCAGAGGGGGAAATTTACCTTGGTGTTCAAGGGATAACAGGGTGAGTCACTAACCTGTGGCCTTTTCCAGATTGAAGTGACTTTAATGAAAATGCAAATCATCCATTACAGATGTATGTGTGTTGCTGTGTGAAAGGGATTTTACTGTGAAATTAGTTTCAGATAGGGTGAAAACCAAATGCAATTTTTCCCAGTAGTGTTTCTTCCAGTTCTCACAGGCATGGCTTTCCCATACCCTGCAGTGGGAGCTGCAGAAGACAGGGGTGAGTGCCCAAGGAATTGATCCATAATGTTTCCCTGACATTTGCTAGTCTCACACCAGTTAATTCTTGTTGAGCATATCCTAAACCACCCATAGTATTTTCTGATTATAATCCCCAGGGGGTATTTCATAGAATCATAGAATTGGCTGGGTTGGAAGGGACCTCAGAGATCATCGAGTTCAACCCTTGAACCACCGTTGCGGTTGCTAGACCATGGCACTGAGTGCCACATCCAGTCTCTTTTAAATATCTCCAGGGTCGGAGAATCCACTACTTCCCTGGGCAGCCCATTCCAATGCCTGATCACTCTCTCCGTAAAGAAATTCTTTCTAATATCTAACCTAAACTTCCCCTGGCACAACTTAAGACCATGCCCTCTTGTCTTGTTGAAAGTCGTCTGGCAAAAGAGACCAAACCCCACCTCATCATTGGACATGGTTTACAAATGGTTTTCCTCTCCTGGATCTCTGGAAACTGTCTGATTCTCCCTCTAAAATACTTGCAACTACAATCTGTTTATTTCTCTTGGCTGTGACAGAACATGTGTTGCATTTATTGTCTTGCAATATGGAAACTTTGGCACATGTGAATTGAAGAGACCAACCAAATCTGGAGAAGATGGGCTTGATCCTATCACAGTGCTGGGCTTCCCACCTGAGCTTAGAATTGATGATGTAACATATTGGATCAAAATTATAATATATTTTACAACTTCATACAACTCACTTAGGAAACCTGCAGCTACCACCCTTCCATCAATAATTCTTCATTTATTAAAGTAATTTTGACTGGAAAAAAAGCAAATTGTGAGTAACAACTGGTTTAAAAGTTTCAGGCAAGGTATTGGCCTGGCATTCAGCTAGAGGCAGAATTTGGGACAGACTCAGTGTTTGTACTTTTATCTGTGGCTATGATGTGCATCAGCACTTCTGCCTGATGGTAAATTGCTATTTCTTACATACTGGGTGTTGCTGTTCAATGCCAAAGACTTTACAAATTGCATGTTCTGAAAATTACAGTCTGATATTGCTATAATTGATAAACTGAATAGAAGTTATGACTCTACCAGCAATGGCAGACCTCCTGACATGATATTATTGGGAACATGATGAACATGTGTACGTCCTGGTGAACGTGACAGGAATATCATCAGTGTGAGCTGTGACACTCTTCTAAGTCAAACCTCTTTACACCAACTTCCAGGTGTAACACCAGGCAGAAAGACTGAACTTTTAGAAAAAATATGTTAGCACCAGGGTAAAAATGATAGGAGAGAAAAGGGACTGATGTCTCACAGGACAAGCCTGACACCAGGGCATGGGGAAAAAAAATCAGTCACCTTCAGGGATGCGTAACACTTCTAATGAGCATTTCTGAGCATTTCTTCTTATGAAGGAAGGTGTTGTTGATGACTTAGCACCTGTCAGGGCTGAGCTGCTGGGAACTCATACCTGCATGTTGTGCTGGGAGTGAGATTCTGGGATTCATTTTCTCACTGAAAATGGATATTCTTACTATTCATGGGTAGCTCTTGAAGCTGGGGCAGTAGTGAGAGGATGCACAGGACATTACCCATCCCTGACTCATCTTTACAGCCATGGCTCTGGCAGTGGTCACAAAATCTCTAGTACTTGGTGTCCTTCACATTCCCTATTCTCCTGATACCCCAACCCAGCACCCAAGGGGGAAAGGATTGGTGTTTGGCTCTGCTGCCTCTTGGGGTCTCAGGAAGGGCAGGGAGCATTTGCTTTTGGTCTGTAATTGTTCTCTTGCCACCTGTGAGATGCCACCAAACACCAACACGAGTTTGCTGTGGCAGATTTCCTGAGGTGACAACTGCCAAGATATCTGCCACTCCTTTGGTGCCAGTAGCCCATGGGTGTGTCCCCACATGACAGCGACTCTGGGTGAGTCTCGGTGCTATTGTTTGCCCCTGCAGTGGGGACACATTGTCATAGGCAAGGGTGTCCCACCAGGAAAGCTGCCTTCACAATGGCAGGAAGTCTCTGCCAGATAAGAGAGGAAGGAGCTGGTCCAGGGGCTGGAGCACTCAAGTAATTTTTGGACACCTGGTCTTTGCTCTGCCTCATGCCTCCTGCGTGACTTGGAGCAAGTTTGAGCAGCTGAATCCTTTTTGTACCCCCTCATAAGTTTCTAAAGGAGTTTAGGCATGCCAGGAGGAGCTAGGAGCCTAGATAACTTTGTGCATCTACCCCTAAATTTCATTGCAGCCCAGTTGTTTGTCTTTTGGGGGGGGAAGGCCATTACTTACCTCCCTGGTCTGGAGTGAGGATAACACTATCAAACATAACAAGATTCTTAGGGGACCTACGGATATCTTAAATATAACTTCATATTAATAATAAAGAAATCTCTTACTGTGTGAAGTTGGCTCTCTTTGGCACTGTAAAAGCTCCACTGAATAAAGAAATTTTCCAGTGGTTCAGAACTTGTGTATGTACAGAGCAGGGTTGCGTTTCCACCCGTGGTGACATTCACTGTCTTCTCAGGGACGGTCACCACAACACAGCTGATGTGGCCTGTGGACAGTAAGTGTGGGGAGGAGAGATCAGCAGGGCCAACCCCAGGAGCTGTGCACAAGTGCCTTGCTCCCTGCCTTACCCAAGAAACCCACAGGACATGGCTAATCAGCACAGTTTCCCTTGAGCTTTGTGTGGACAAAGTGATGGCAAGCTGGGAGTGGGTAAAAGCTAACAAGAAAAGGAATCCCCCAGAATTATCCATGCCCTTAAAACAAATAAACTCTGAAGAAGTAGGGTTCCTCAAAACATACTTGCTCTCACCTGCAGAGACTTGACTGCTGCACTTGCAGTGCTCTCCTGCAGCCTGCACTTTCATTTGCAGGTGTGTCTTGTCCTCTTTCACACCCTTCTTGCCCTCTTTTCTTGCAGCTATTCTTTTAGATGACTGTGAATCACCATCTCCCACAGTGCTGTCTCTTCGTTCAGTCTTACTTATGACTTGGACTCAGTGGCACTGTCAGATTCTCCCACCCTGGACCCCAGCAGCCTTTCTCCACTTTGCTTTTGCTGATTTGCTTTGTTTAGATTTCTTATGACTTAAATACAGAAGCTGTTCTTTTTCTTCTACACTGGAAATGTCAAACTGAGCATTTTGGGACTGCTTTTTATTACATGGGTTGTGAAAAATTCTGTGATAACCTTTCTTAATTCACAGACAAATTCTGTGACCAACCCTTTGTCTCGAAAAGCAGAATAGGAGCAAACCAAACTTGTGACCCTTGCCCATAATGTTTCCATCAGTCTTGGCTTCATGTTGATGAATGGAATCAAACACCATCTTACAGAATTCATCTATTTCTTTCCTCTGTATAAGTTACTAGCAATGTAAATATATATAGAGAGAGAGACACAGCAACAAAACTGGAGGTGTCAGAAAAACATCTGAATTTGAGGGGTTTGTTAAATCCCTCAGTCCAGTTTTAAAGCTGCTTTAAAGATGCTGAAGGAGAATGTATTTCTTTTGAATGTGATGGAAAACAAGTCTTTCAGAGCTTTCTTTGCAAAACTGGCAAGGTGATAACTGCATGTTATAGTAACAATTTTCACATAGGCTTACTGCATGTATGAAGGCAAAACATACAAAATATTCTCCCCGATGTGTAATACCTGTGCATCTCACATTAGGGTGTTGCTTTTGAGACTTTAAGCAGAACCTCAAGTAATACCAAAATAGCAAAAAAGCGTTTTACTTTAGTAAAACTTCCTCAGGTAAGTTTAGAGCAGTAGTAGAAGCTCACTGCAAGGGAGAAAAAAAATAATCAACTTTTTGTGTTGGTGGTGGGCTAGGATGAGAACCAGTAGCTTTAAACCACAGCAAGATCAACTGATATGTGAAGACAGACTGACCTAAATGTGTCAGACTTGCCCTGGGCAAAGAGGAAATCCCAGAGCTGGCTGCAAGTCCTGCTTCTCTTTTAAGTTCACAGGACCTTAAACCTTACTGAGATCTAATGTAAAAGCAGTGTAATACTGTTTTAGATGTCTTAGCTCACTGCTCTCAGCTGTAAGAATTAGAGTTGGCCAGAGGGTGACAGCTTCTTGCCACAATAATACTTCCAGGTTTACATGTATTTATTTCTGCTCATTGCAGGATTAAAACTGCAGTCTTTCCACACAATTCCATTCTCCTGAAAACATCCATTTTCCAGTCATCTGCTCAGCATATTTCCTTTACCCTCCTCTGGTTTTGGAGTCAGGAGTGCCACAGAGCCTGACTGGTTTAAGTTTTTCCAGAAGAAATTAATTTTAGCAGAAACAACTCCACAAAGCATTCTAGTTTCCATGACACTGTATATTTTAAGAAACACATTTAGCTGAAATAGACTTTGCTCTAGTGAAAATATAAAGCCCAGACCTACCAAACTTCCACTGGTCAGGGTGGCTATTTAAAGCCATCACTAAAACAAAGATGGAGCTTCTGACTGCAGATGGGGCAAACTGGACCTGCAGAACCTGTTCCTCTCCTCGGAAGTTAAAGGGAGTTTTGCTCTGAATTTAATTCAGTGTTTACGGTTTCGAACTCTTAATCCCATGTGATCCACACAGTTCTTCTGGTTTCAGTGAAAAACAGTGCATGAGCAAGAAGTAACTCCATGAAAAAACTACCCTGAACAGCACCTTAACTTGTTCAAAGCAGTTCAAAGCAGTCCATGTCTTTTACTCATCAAGATCATGGTAAGACAGCTGCCTTGCTACAGAGGAAGTCATTGCAGTTAAATGGGAATCTTCCACTTCCATGGAAATCCCATTTAATGCTGATGAAGAAAATCCAAGTTTGCTGATCTTGCCTCTGCCCCTGTCAGTGGCACCCATCCATTTGGACACATCAGTCTTAAATTCATAGCTTTGAAATTAGAGGACATTGTTCTGAGAAGTGTTAGTGCTAACAGTGAGTTTCTTTTCATTTCTAAGCCAAAAATCTGTGGCATTTATGTGTGTGTGAGAGAGATAACACTGAAACACCAAGAGCACCTGGCATCCAAACCAGATAATTCCATCTTGAAAAGAAAACATGGAAACTAACTTCCATTTTCTTTAGTGGGAACAGAGGCTGCTCATCTCCATGGACCATTAGACTTAAAAAATGCCTCTCTGTATATTAAAATAAAGCTCAGCACAATTAAATGTCCTTCAAACATTAATAACATTAATCTTTCATCCCACAATTACATCCTCACTTAACTTCAGGAAAATCCAAAGTATTATTTGCACGCTTAAAGTTAAGCATTCCCAAAAAGGTTTTGGATGGGGGTAGGACCAAAGCAGCATTTCCCAAGGTTATTGTTAAGAAGAGAGCAAAGCTGAATGTGAGAAAACCTAACCTTGAAATGCTTGAAAAACCTTAAATCTTGATGTGAGAGCTCTTTGTCTCTTCCTGGCCTTAGAGTAAAGCATTAATTTAACAAAGCTAAAATTCTTTTCTTGACTACCTGTCAGTGGTCTTGCAGATTTCCACAAAATGCTACAGCATTATAGCCATGATTTTCATTTCATCCTGTAATAAATCTTGAATGCTCTCCTAATTTGCCAGTCAGGTTCACTTGCTCCCTTATTTCAACAAGTACCTCTATTCCAGTGCTATTTTGAGTAGTTTGTTATTCTTACCTGTAAGGATGGCTAGAACTGGGAAGATCTCCAGCATCCTTGCAAACTTCATCTTGATGCTGGGAGAGAAAAGAGAGCAGGTGCTGCTTCTGACTTCGACTAAAACTCAACTGTTTGTTTTTTTTCTAAGTAGTTTTTTGTTTCCTTATCAGCTGTGTATCAACACGTCATTAAGCTTATTCATTCTCCTTTATCACGTGTGCTTTTCTCCTTCTGTAGTGGTTTGACTGCTCACTTGAAACTATTCTGTGGGGTTTGAGCAACTGAAGGTTTTGTTAATAATAAACCCTTGAATCATAGAAGCCCAGATTCTCCCACTTTTGCCAGGACCCTGCACTATTTGCCTACATAAGTATTTCCACTGAGAGCAAGAAAAATATTTGTGGAGCTACTTAACAGTCAACCTGATTACTAGTGGTGGAGTCAGGCCTAATATGAATAAGGAATAATCTTTATTTACTATTAGTTCTATGATTTCTTTAAAAAAAAATAGGCACATGGAGATAACAATTTGTTCATTCATTTTCATTTTAAAACATATTTCTCATATGTTTTTCTTCTAAACAATGTTTCATCTAGTTTTTATCCATGAAGTTGAACGCTACTAATACAAAAGGACAAAGTGAATATATTGATTTTTCTTTCAATATTACTATCTGGTTTATATAGTGAAAAAAGGAGTGGGTGAAGGCTAGTGCTTGAAGAACTAATTGCAATAACTTATAGTGGATTACTTTGTCCTTGTGGGATGCAAAACTCCTTTTCTAAGTCTCTGAAGCTCAGCTTCTTGCAGGAGCCAGCTTTGTTCCCTTTATTCCATGTCCTTTGACTGGGGCCAGTGCAATGCCCTGAGCTGTGATGGAATAGCTGGTCCTGCATACCCAGCCACGTGTGGATGAGGAGCAGGAGACATAACCAGAGGGCAGCATTGCCTTTTAGATGTGTGCCTGCACCTAGGACCAAGGCATTTAAAATGGTCAGTGACTTTTTCCCATGCTTGTTGAAAACAGAAGTCTAGTTTATGCCTGATGACCCTGTCTTGCTGGTGGCAGCCCACCCTTTTCTGTGGGCCACACTGCAGCTGGCAAAGCCCTTTTGGGGCTCAACATCTGACCAGGTGTGCTTGGAGCTATGTCCAACACCCAGGAGTCTGACTAGTAGCTCACAGAGCACTAATCCTTTAAAAAAAAACAAGAATTTTAAAGAAAGCACACAAAAAATTGCTATCCTTCACTGCATGTCACCCACACCTGCATAGTCCCTTGTCTTTACCACAGTTTCAGTGTGTCCTCTAATACCCTCATTTTTCATCACTGAAGTCCTTTCTCTGGCACTTCAGGCACACTGGCAATATCTGTTTTCTCCCTGTTACTGTTACATTCACTTTTTGTCAGCTAAGGCTCTTAAAAATGACCAAACTACATCCCTGGAGGGTGAAATGCTTGGTTTGACCAGAGAACAGGAGCCAATGACACTCAGGAATTCTTTCTCAGGAATATGTTCCCACTAGAGCTTGGGACACAGGGCTGAGGTTACCAGTTACAAAGTGTGTATATCTGACAGCAAATGATTACAGCCATCAACCCTGTTCTGCAGAGCCTACTGAACACCAGCAGCTATTTTTGGCTATTACCAGCCTGGGGCTCATTTCACACCATCAAACCAGGAGTCTGATCTCCTAAACTATCCAGGGTTATTCTCCTGTGAAGGTAATAGATAGTACCTGCCAGCTGCTGGCTTTGCCTCTAGTTCATTGCTTCTCCTTGTTAAAAGGTCACCTTAGGAAAAGAACAGAACACAAAAATAAAAATCTGGTTTGGTTTGATGATAGTTAAGTTAAGATTAAGGAAAAATCTCACTTATGCCACCAGCCCTTGACTAAGAGGAGAGAAAGCCCAGAGTGCAGCCATCCCCTTGCCATGGGTGGAGCAAAGGCTCTTATCTTCAGATTAAATGGAGGGGGCAGCACCAGGAGCTGTATGGTAACAGACTCTGTGACTCAAATCTGTGTACACTGAAATGTATTCAGCAATGTTCCTTTCCAAGCAACTCCCTGGTATTGACTATAACCAGCAGTGCCACTCACTGAAAAAAATGAAGCCTGGAGGCACACCCAGAGCAAGGCAGCATCACCCATATCTAGGGGCCTAAAATCTAATTAAAAATTCCTGCAGAATTCCAGGTTTAACTTGAAAAAAGCCTCAGCAGCACTTCAACTGCTTTGTCTTCCTAAACATGCTCAATATGTGATTGTTCAAAGACACCCAACCCAGCACAATGTGATTTACACAGCTCTCTAGTTCAGCAGCATCTGATTGCTGGGGATGAAGGCTGTGATTAAAGATTCAAACAAGTGCAGTAAAAGAGCTGCTTCAAGGCTCTAAATCTATCATTAGGCTGACTTTCCAACACGCTTTACAATTTGCTTGCTTCTTGTCTAGAAAAGTATTATTAAGCTTTGGCTGGAGTGTTTGATGCCTAATTAATTCCTGAACTCAGTTATTTTCAAGCTCAGAGAGAGTGACAGTCTGTGTATCTCTCACTAACATAAACTCTCGTGAGGGGAGCACCTCAGAGTAGCACCAGAACTGTATCACCTCTACCCACTGCCCAGCCAAGTGCCATGGGAATTGTAAGCACCTGGATAAATTTGGGGATCTGACTCAGGCTTTTTGGTTTGATGGTAACTCTCCCCCTTTTTCCTGCTTTCTGTCCTGAGAAAAGCATAAATAGCAGAGAAGCAGCTGCTGATGCTGCTGCCCCAGACCTCCTGAGGATGCTTGTGAGGGATCCATGTAAACTGGGGCTGTGCTGCCTGGGGTTGTGCTGGACTAAGATGATGGGAGTGCTGGAGGGAGTTTTGTTGCAGGAATGATGGGTTAGCAGCAGTTTTGGTGTTAGTCTAAATGGTTTTACCCCCTCATTTGGCAGGTGAGCTCATGAGTCCCTGGCTGATGCAGGCTAAAGGATGACTTGCTAACAAAATGTGCCACCATCAAATAATCCACTTATGCCTGGTGGCTCGGGTGTCAAAACCAAAGCAAGCTCTCTGCTGCATGATAAATCACAGTAAAATGGTTCTTTCCTTGTAGAATTGCTGTTCCCTTGAATTAGCATTGCCTGCATAACCTTTTCACTGCATGTGATTAACTCCTGTTGTTATGTCTCTTTTTTAGCCCTTGTTCCTTTTCATGCAGCTTCAAAATTGAAGCTAGTAAAGCAAATCAAAATGGAAAATTCACAGTGGGCATCTGTGGATTAAGCTGTCTATCAACCTTATTAGAGGGAGAGGTCTTTTTTTCTAATCATCATTTGCATTTTCATAGGTTAACTTGTGAAACTCTTTTGTGATATTGGTCCTTGAGTTTGGCAGCAATTGTACTTGTCAAAAATGAAAAATACTTTCAGCTTAAGAGTGCATATAACTGGATAATTTATATGATGCCTGCTTGCCTTAACAAGTAGGATAATGTAATTTTAGGATTACTCTGCCAAATGAAAACCTGGCATAATATTCATGCACTTACACTGAACTCTGCTGTCTCTGAAAATGGAGAGTTTAGGTGGATATTAAAACAGTGCTAATGTTTGGTGCTTTTCAAACACCCAATACATGCTCTCAAATGAATACAAGGCAATCTCATTTATTCTTTTTTTTTTTTTTAATACCTAGTTTTTAATTTTCACTGTTTCAAGGGAATGCTTGGGCACCATGACCTTAACACTGTCCTCAGCTGCTCCCTACTGCAAGGAGGGAGGAGTTGCTAAAATCTCTTTGGTTTTGGTGTGCTTCAAATTAGGGAAGAGACTGAAGCAGCCTCTGGTGTCTGAGTGTTGCTTTGCCTGCCTGAATTTCACCTAGCTGCTCTCTTTTAATTTTATTTCCCATTACTGGCCCCCAGAGGGAACTGAAGTCTCTGGGAGAAGCTGATCCATGGCCAGGCTCTGCAACTTGGCTGCCTCCTGAAGGAGCCAACATTCAGTGAGGCTACATGGCCCTTCTCTTGGATGAGTGGAATAATTATTTATGTCTTTAACTAGTAATTAATAGCTGTACCTTGGTTTCCCTCAGTGGCATTTATGCTGTGAGGCCCCCAGAGGTGGCTGGAGCCTGGCTTCCCACCACTGCTCCAACACTATCTCCTGGAGGTGGGATGTGGTACGGTGGTTTCCTTGGGAGATTCTGGATTCCCCAAGGCTGGGCAGTGCTTGGGAAATGGTGGTGAGCACACTAAGGAGAGGTGAACTGAGAGCTTGCTAATGGTGGTGAGCACACTACAGAAAGGTGAACTGAGAGCTGGCTTAGTGCCTGGTTTTGATGAGACTTTTCCTTTTGTTTCCCAGGAGCTTCGTGCTGGGAGAAGGTGACTTGTTTAGGTGGTTTGAATTCTCAGAGAGAATGAGGTGATACCTTTCTACCCTGCTTTATTAATAATCTCAGTAGAGTTGTCTTAATTATTTTAACTATACTTAGCATGGCAGTGCAATGGTGTGATGTGATGAAGTCGTAGAGCAGAGGATCAGCTATCCTAAGTGAAAATCAGCATGGAAGGTGGGCAGAGATAAACCTAAGCTCTTTTCTTGGGTCATGCCTTTGATCTGCTTGTGACAGGCAACCAAAGTTACCCAGCACCTGATGGGGACTCAGACCCTGTAGCCTGGCAGCTTTGTTACACACCCC
This sequence comes from Calypte anna, assembly GCF_003957555.1. NCBI lineage: Eukaryota > Metazoa > Chordata > Aves > Apodiformes > Trochilidae > Calypte > Calypte anna. Next base: position 15,052,047 of record NC_044247.1, on the reverse strand, counting down.
ATTTATCTTTTGGAGGCAGTTTTATCCTCGGGTGATCAAGCAGGCAGGGAGTTTGCAAACTGGAGGGAATTCATGGAAAATTAAACTGTCAGCAGCCTGTACACCAGGGGAACATCTGGGAAAGCAATCACTCAGATGACTTCATCTGAAAAACACATGAATCTTAATAGCCTGTAGGGTGTAACCTTTGAAGAACGACTGTCTAATCCAGTTGCACACAAAAATTTGACTCAAATGAGCTAATGAAAGCAGTGGGGCAGCCTGGCCTGGCACAGTGACATCCCTGTCACACCTTCACTTGGGATTTTTCAGCTGTAGAAGCATGTCCTGGTGATGGAGAAACCCCTGACCCGGGGTTGGGAACTGTGCATGACTGTGTCCTTGCTCCCAGGGGTGGGAGATGCACATCCCCCGGGATGCTGCACCCCAGCACCTCTGCTCACCCTGCTGGCAGGCTCACCCTGCTGGGCTCCTCCTCACCTTGGCCGTGTCAGATAAATGCAATAATCTGCATTTCTCAGCTACCCTGTCACTCCCAGGATCTCACAAGGAAAAAGCAAAACCCCACAGGCTTGCACGGGCACCCCTGAGGAATCAAACAGCTGTGTAAAATTCTCAGAAGTGCAGTGAGGGTCTGCTTTACTCTTTCCCTCCCCAAACACTGAGTATTGCTGCTGTGCCAGAGGTGATGTAAACCTCCAAGTGGGTGGCCTTTTCTGTAATGTTCAGTAAGTAAAGTGATAACGTTCATGGATGTATGAACTGCTGAAAAGCTTCCAATTCCTTAAGCAGGCAGCCCCCAGAAAGAAAGAATGCCTTCGAACACAGTTCAGGGACTTCCTTAGTGCCACCACTGATGTGACTAGTATTGAATTAGCATTAGCTTTTCATTCTGCAGGTTAATGTCATCTACCCAGCCAGGACTGTTCCACTCAACATCTGTCACAGTCCCTTATTTTTCCATCTCCAGAAAAGCTGTTGTCAGTTCACTGTGACTTTGGGACTCATGTCACACCCCACACCCCCTCCCCTCTTGACAAGTGACTTGTAGCAGATTGAATGGAGTGGTTGTACATTGGTAACAGCAATTACATGTAATTAAAGTGCTTTCCAGGGACAGCAAGACCCTGACCTTGCAAATGATCATTCCCAGTCTTGCTCTTAGCCCTGTGGTGTCAGTGAGATTGCTGAAGGGGTGAAGAAAGCCCCATGAGTGCAGGTGTGGAAGGAAGGCTGAGGTCTGGGGGAGAGGGGGACACCCCTGAGCACCCTGCTGCAGTGCCCCAGAATTGTCAAATTCCTCATGACCAGTGTAAGAATTAAATCCCTTTCCTTAAATCCCTGCCTCTGGGTGTGGTGGTGAACAATAACTTGACAGGCCAGTTTCTATTTGCTTTTTTCTTTAAGGAAAGGTTGTTTCTATCCTTTTGGGTGCATAGAAAAAAAAATCTTAAAATAGTTACAAACAAACCATAAAAGAAAAGAAAAAAGAAAACAGAAAGCAAATCAATTGCCTACCTAATTTTAATTATTTTAACAGTCAGGCCCTACTGAAGCACACAACTACCACAAATATTTAATCATATGGCTTTAGAAAGCATTAAGAACTACTAGCAGCTTCTTGCAGTTTGGACTTCAAAGCCAATCAAGACAATTCTTCATCCTGATTTTTCTACTTCAGTGTTGTATTAAAAATAACCACAGAGTTGACAGTTAGCTGGTCATTTCTAGAAATTTATTCAAATAATATAATCTCTTGCACTTCAAATGCTATTTGTAGGGTATGTTTGCTCCTTTAGAACACAAACTGAACAAAGGGGCAAATAAAAAATAAAAGGTGTTAGGGGTTCACTGCAAGGGCTGGTTCTTGACAATTAGAAAGGACTTTGTTAATTGTGATTGAGGACAAATCCACATGACATTTTTAATATGCCTTAAATGTGCTACCCCTTGCTGTAGCAGCTTAATTTGCACTTCCAAAGAACATGCAGCAAAAAATTCCAGTTTCCTTAGAGGATGCTGTTTTTGTGATCTCATTCCTGTAAGCAAACTCATTTTGTGCAGTCGGGCCCCAAGGCAAATACAGCAAAAGGAAAACTCCTCTAAGCCAACATCAGCATAATGCAATTAGGCATTTTTTAGTGTTTTAATAATATAAAATTCTGGCAGAGTTCTGTTGCTTGGTTTTTTTTTTGTTTTGTTTTCTAACGCATGTTAAGTAATCAGCCTATTTTGAGACAATTTTTTTTTTTTTTAATACAAAACTTTTTGTGTTCATTAGTGGCTGAAAACCTCCCTGCACCCTTTGAGGAGCAGAGGCAGGTGCCTGGCTGGCTTGGTGGAGAGAGCAGGGAGGAAAGGCAGAACAGGGAGGTTCTGTTGGAGGGGACAGAAGAAACACCTAGAGCAGTAATGATGCTGCTAGATCCTCCCCAGCTGTCTTCTGGCAGCTTTTTGAATGTCACAGCTAAAAATACAGAAGGCACCTTAGGCTTAGTGGGATTTGGGTTAAGAAAAAGGAGAGAAAGGAAAAAGCTCAGAAGTGTCCTCTCTCCTTTCTCAGGCTTTGTGCTCACCTGTAGTACCCAGCAGCAGGGCTGCCATGGGTTGTAAGCAAAGTGCCACCCGATGGCAAGGGGTGGCTTGTGATTGATACAGGGTGGTTTGTGAGGGCAAGGGGCCTCTCCCAGGCTCAGAAAACCTCCCAGCATTTTAACCTTCACAGTCCAAACCTCAGATGTGAATCTCAGCTTTAGAATTAAGTAAGAAAGAAAACCTTAGAACTGTTTTAGGTTACAGATCATAAAAGCTGAACTAGAGATCAGCAATTAAATCCCATTTGTTTCCACCTCTGCCTGCTCTGGGGTGGTTTTTGTGCCTTCTGCCCCTTGTTCTTATGGGGACATGAAAGGACCAAAAGTTGGGAAAAGCGGGGGAGCAGCTGCCTGCAGCCATCAAGTGCATTTCTTTCACTGTTTCTACAAGCAGTCCGGAAGTTCTCCGCATGTCACTGCGTTTCCTCACCTCCAATTCACGTTTCCATCTCTCTCAGAATAGGCCAAACCCAAAACCGCTCCCCCTCCCCTGCCCAATCCCAGCCGGGTTTTCCCGCGCTGCCACCACCAGGCCCCGCCCACGCACCATAACCACACCCCCAGCACCAATGACCACGCCCATCCGGATATTAGCCACGCCCACATAGGGATATAGTCCCGCCCCTCCTCTGTGATAGCCCCGCCCCCATAGCTCGGCCACGCCCCCCTTCGCCGAGGGCAGGTAAGGGCCACCCGGGGTTCTGCCGGTACCGGGATCTTCCCGGTGTCTGTGGCGTGGGAAGGGGGGGAAGGTTGTGTGTGGGTGAGCGCAACCCCTGGGTCGGTGCTTGGCGTGTCCCGGGCTAAGCTCCGGTACCGACCGGAACATACTGGGCGAGGGTCTGGCGGCGGAGATACCGCTCCCCGCAAGGCTGGCAGCAAAGTGCCCCCGGTACCCACGGTTCCGCGGACCGGTTCGGGGTCTCCCTACGACGCCGCGCTCCGCCGAAGCGGGAGGGAGCGCTGGGTTCCGCGGCGGGACGGGTAGCAGCGGGCAGGGCAGGCGGAGCCGGTGGCCGCGGCTCTCCCGGCCAGGAACGGGGCTGGAACAGCGGCCACGGCCCGGGGCAGGAGGGGGGGCAGTGCCCTCGGTACCGGCAGGCTGGGGCTGGGAACCAGGACCGTGCCCACCGGCTCAAGGCACCGCAGTGGGGAAGCCGGTCGGGGTTTGGGGCTGTCACCTGAATAAAGGTGTTTTGTCTGGAGTTGGTGAATGGTGTTATGAAGTCATGGAGAAGTCATGGAGTTTCTGGTCTCTATTAAAAATAAGTTTGTGAGGTGGCTGCTGGCTTGCAGAGGAGAGATACCAGACCAAAGGTGTTGCTGAGGAAATCTGACATAAAAAACTTTTGGAAAAGAAGGAAAATCCTACAATTTCTAGGGATATTTCTAATGCAAAAAGTGTGTTTTTTCGTTACTGCTTCCTCACTTTGTGTTGTAAGTTACTCATGAAAACCTGGAATATGAAGTGTCACTTCTCTGGGATTTCTCCTGCTGTTTTGTCTGTACTTCTATGGTCCTCCCCATCCTGCTTTTATTTACTTCCTTATTCATGCTTCATTGGTGTAAATAGCTGGCGTGGCAACAAGAGCATAAATTCATTAATTTCTGCTCCCTTTGCAGCCACCTCCAGTGTGATTGATGCAGCTGTGGTATCCCTTGGCCACTGCTATTTGGCCGATTACATCTGTCTTGGATTTCTTTGGCAGTGAAGAATTTTTAAATAAAATAGTTTGCAGTGGAGCTTCTCCTCCCCAGCCCCGTTACAGACTGTTCTGTGCCCTCTGCATCGCTGCCCCCAGTGTGTGCTCAGGATGGTGAAGATTTATTGTCCTAACACTGAAACTCGTGTGACAATGTTAGTAGGGGGGTTCACTTGGTTATGTGGGCTCCAACCATCTCCTTTATCCTCCCCTCCTCGCTCTTGTACCTTTGGCAGAACTTCTGAGAAGCTCCACGTGGGGACCCAAGTTTCTGCTTTCCTGCACAGTTCTATAACTGAAGTGGAAACTCGGGTGTTTTCTTTTTCCTCCTGAATTCATAAATCATCTCCTTTTAATGGGAAAGAGGCAGCCCTCGCCACAGCATGGCACAACAAAGACAAAGTGTTCATTGTCCAGCAAGCTCGCTTTGATTTCATTAAAATCAATATTGTTATCTACACTCCAGAGATGCAGGGGGATAGAAAGAATAATAAATGTTTGCCACACAGTTGAAAGGAGCACACAGCTGCTGAGGGGCTTTCACAGGGAGCAAAGCTGTTTGGAGAATGAAGTGCCTGACTCTTGAATCAAAATCAAGGCACCTTTTTTTTTCTGCAAGTGAAGTCTCATGGTACAGTTGTTCTTGGAGGGGAGAGAATGCGTGGGATTGGGAGAGCATCCACCCAGGCTCACCCATGTAGGATGTTGTATCCTGCTGGCAGCTACTCAGGGTGCCTGCTTGGGTAAGCTTGGCCCAAGTTATGTCCCACAGTTATGTCTGGGCAGAATGAAAGTTGCCACTGCTCAGACAAAAGCTGCAAGTCTGACTCAGTTTGAGCACCTAGAAATAGATCTACATTGTTCAGAATTCCCTGTGATCTGGTTATTCTTATTAAAAAAGTCTGTGTTCCCCACCTCCCTGTGAGATCTGATATTTGTGGAGCTGCACAGATGGAAGGAATACCTTGTTTGTCTATGGAAGGGGTACCAGATGATTATCTGAAACTGATTTTATTTTTAGTGATACAATTAAATCGGTGCAATCTGTGTTTGTTTTTTCACTTGAGTTTACCTAAACTTCGTTTTGAACTAAACAAAATGATGGGCCATGTCCACATGCAGATTTGTACTGGGTTAAGCACATCTGTTTATAACCATGCTTATATTTAACTAACCTACTGTAATTTTCACCTATTGGGTAAACCTTCATTGAGAACTGTTCCTTTGTGAGGAAATTAGTGTGACACCTGATTTACTTAGTTAAGTAGTTAATTTCCTTTTGGTTTTGGACTGCCCACCTTATGTCTGGGGGTGTTGGATGTCACCTTTCTGGTGATGTTCTTCCTACTGGGAAAGCTTGAATACAAGATCTTTCAGCTAACTGAGCATTGCAGGACACAGGCAGTGGAAGCAGGTGCTTTTTTTTTTTTCCTTACTGTAAGTAACAAATGCTGCCAGAGATGTCTCCTGTCCCACTGAAGTCACCCAGAGCACATACCTGGCTCCAGTGAGTGGATTAATGATTGTGTTTGCATTGGAAAGTTGTATTATTACCCAAGGAAATGAGGCCAGGTTATTAAAAATTCTCATGTGTGTGTTTGTTTTCTCATGGAACAAAGATTGTGACAGAAGGGGAAGTTTCAGCAATGGGCTTACCCTCTATGGTGTTGCCTTTCCCTGTCTCTCAGGGTGACAAGGTATCTGTAAATAACAGATTTATTTAAAATTATAGCATAGTGCATTTCTGTACTTGAACCAAGCTCAGCACAGACCAATCCAAGCCTTGTGCTTGGAAATTAGAAGAGAAAATTTGGGGGATCCCAGATCAGGCATGGACTTGAGCTTCATTTTTCTCCCCTTTCATAAAGCAGGGGCTGACCCCAGAGTCTTGGCATAGCCCCTCCTGTGTTTTGGCATCACACCAGAAATTGCCCATCAGGAGATTATTTCTTAGTAGGCTGTTTCCAAAACTTCCCATTTCCTGGAGGAAATTACACCTTCCCAATGCACCTTATTTTCAGTGATTATCAGATGCACCCCATTGTTTTGCAGTTACCTTCATTCTATTATGTAGTTCTTTCAGGATCATCCATGCGTGCCTGAGGCTTAAAAATAATTGTTGACCAGAAGGAAGGATCCCTCAGGATGCAAAGTTTCCTAAACAAGCAGCACTGTTTTCCCATGATTTTTAGCACAGTGCTGTGCCTCATGCCATCAAGCTTGGCAGGCATAGGACTACAAAGGAATCAGGCCCTATATGTTAAGAAAAAACTGAGGGGGTCTGGTATTTTTTTCCATCAACAAAGTGTCTTCTGAGGGCTCCTAACCTGCTCCAGAAGGCTGGGCAGGTGTTGAAAGCTCAGTTTTACTGGGGCATAACAGGCAAGGTCAGGAAAGCAATCTATGACATGTCACCAGTGGAAGCAAACATGGAAAAATTACTTTTGGAAGGCAGAAAGTTGAGGTCAGCAAATATTTTTTGGGGTCAAAAATAAAAGGCAGAAGTTCTCATGGGTGGTTGCTTTTTCCTTCATCTTCCAGTCCTGTAGTTCTTTGAACTCAACTAAAACTTACCTTCCATCTCCCTTTGTCATGTGGAAAATATCCAGGTTCTGAGGATGAGAGAGGGACAAATGGGATGTGATTGGTCTGAATGTGAAACCTTCACCTGCAGTGGTCTGCCTGTAAGCTTTTAATTTCTCACTTTTAGCTGTATTTATTTGTTGTTGCTTTTTCAAGTGTTAACAGCTGGGCAGGTGCTTCTAGGAGTGACTTTCATACCATGTGGCATACAAAAACACTTCCAGCAGGACAGCTGGGTTCTTTAGAGCTGATATAATGTTTACTTTGCTTCTTAAGCTTAGACACCAGGGTATTTTTCTGATGAAGATGTCAGTGCAGCAGAAATGCAGTAGAACTTGCATGAGGAGCTCTGATCTGTCACAGCTAAGCAGTGGAGGTGAAGGCTCACAAACGGGTGAACTAATTGCAAACTCTTTTAAAACTCCATTTTCTTGAGGATGTCAGTGCAGATTTTAGCACAAACCTCAGCCCAAACATCCCCTCTTGCAGCTGGGACAGGACCATCCTCATTCCATGCAGTATTAGTGGATTTCTTAGTGTCCCAGGTGGCTGTGGTTGTTTATTTGTGTGCTGGCAGTCTGCAGAATTACAATAAACCATATCCTGTAAGATCTGCAAATAGTCCCCACCTGTGAAATAAACAGAAGTATCAAATATTTAAACTATAGCATTGGATTATCTGTTTATTACCAGTAAAAGGCCTTATCTACCTTCAGGAGCCTGAGTCACACTTCTCTGATAGCTTGTTTGGGTTTTTTTTTGGCAGTGCTGGCTCTAGGAAATAATGGATAGGACTGCAAAACTCAGTCTTTTGTTTACCCTAGGTAGGATGATTCACTTAATTAGAAATGGATAAAAGGAAACAAATTGTAATGCAAATTCCACCCTTACACCCTCGTGCTAGAAGGAAATGTGTAGAGTTCAGTGTAGGTAATTACTCCTCTGGCAGTTACTTTGCCTCGGGTAGGAATGCATTAGGGAGGAAAATCTTTCTGCATCATTCTTTACAAAAGGAAGCTGAAGCCTCAGCAAAACCTCCTGTAATGCTGTGGGCCTCCTACCTTCGTTGGAAGCTGTGGTATTTCTGAGGCCAAGTGCAAATAAGCAGAGTTCACATGCTTCTAATGTGGTCAGTGGAGCATTTCCTCAATTATGCATTCCCCACATGCACTGGATAGGGGAGTTTACTAATTTTTTTTTAATTTTTTTTTTTTTTGGCTTAGCATTGTATTGTTTTCTAAAATATCTTCTCCTGGCTGCTCTCAAGGGGCTGGGCTGGAGACCTTCTTGTTCTGATAAATTCCTGCAATTCTTTTACACCTAAGAATGTCTCAGGGCCATTCTGCATCAGTGGATGTCCTTCACCAAGGCTGCCCCAGGGGGAGGAGGAGGGAAAAGATTTTAATAAAACAGCTGAGATTCAGCTGGGCATTACTGGAAAGTGTAATGTGAGACAGTGACTGAATCTGAGAGAAACCACCCAAGGCTGTGCTTCCAGTGAACCCAGCAGTGTTTATGTTCTGGGATGCACATTGGAGTGAAGAGCCATCGTTGGGGTCAGAACTGCTCTCTTCCAGCCTGCCCTTGGTGGTGGTTGGTAGGCATCAGCTACTCATCACTATGTCTGAGCCCTCACTGAATAGAGAAAAATCCATATAAAGTCTGTGATTAGTTAGGCTTGAGTAATTTTGGCATTTGGAGATGGCTGAGACCAACCCTGGTATGGCCAGAATTTGGCCTTGAGATTTCCTGTGGGATAGTAACAGATTCAGATGCAGAGTGCTCTGGGAGACCACAGTTGCTTGCTTTGTTTCAAGTTGTTCTTTATCTTATCAGCTGTCTCTCATCCCAAGGCCATTTCTCTATGACTTAGTTGCTTAGGAGTTTCTGGGGTAGGAACAGTAAACCTCTTTTCTCTCCTCTCACTAGGTCAGACAAAAATAGCATTGCAGACAGCACAGCCACAGCATTTTTTGTGGAACTGCTATGCAGAAAACAATTATATTAAATATGTGCTCTGTGCTCATAGCTCACAGCTGCTCTTGCTCTATAAAGAACTAGGCAGTTGTCCTGGTTTGGGCCAGGATAAAGAGTGACAGCAGTTCATAGCTGCAAGTGGCATAGTGCAAAATAAGAGAAAATGATGCACCTTGGAAGAGCTGTCAGGATGCTGGGGAGCTCCCCTGAGCTGTAGCTCACCAAAAGGCAGGTATTCTACACATTTATTTCATTTATTTCTCCCTCACAGAGAGGGAGAGAAGGGGGTTAGTGGTGTGACTGTGGCCACAGGCAGGGTATACCCAGATGGGGATGTCTGCTGTGTGCCACTTCAGCATGAAAACAGCAGTCAAGCTGCCACAGGTCTGTGACTCTCAATACACATCTGCTCCTTCTGCCAAGGCTTGTGACCATCAGAACAACCCAACCCACATGGACAGGAGGTTCTGTGCTGGTTTTCAGCCCACCCCTCCTAAAAAGAAAGATCATTCTAGAGCTTGCTTTTTTTTTTTCTTCTCTGCTGGTGAAAAACATCAGATGCCCCAGTATTATACTGGTGAGCATTTTCATGGCTGTCAGTGTTTTGCCTGTAAAATAGTGATGGCAACACCTCTGCACCTTTCATGGTACTGACAGCAGAAGAAGTCACATGGGAGGAAGAGTGGGCCTGGATGCTCCAGCACGAGACAGGGAGAGGCACAGAGCTGGTCATAGGCTCTGTACAGGTGTGGCAGTTTTGGCACTTTCTGGTACTGTTCATAACAGTCTGTACTGGGAACCCAGTATGACCATGGGTGCCAGGACCACATCCATCATTCTCAATACAATGCTGCTCTTGGCTTTGACCTGCCCTACAAGGGCTCTCTTGACTAATAAGGGTATTGGGAAGCATCCACACATTGTAAAGCAAAAGGAGGTTATTTCCTTATATTGTGACAGAGTGTCTGATAAAGAGGTATGGACAGAGGCTGGCAGCCTTTCCAGCTTGCTGCTGGTTTCATCTGGCTATGAACAGCCTGTTGAGATAAGGATTATCTGTTCTGGGTTTTGTTATGTTTTGGGTAGAGATGCTTTCATATCATTATTACATGGACCTATGTGCATCTCCAGGTCTCAGAGGGTCAGGTTGGTCTGGATTGTCCCCCACTGACCTAGGTGATGAAATTGGGATGTTAAATACCATCAACATTAGTGGATCCTGACCACCAAACTGGCAGGTTGAAGTTCCTAAATTCATCTCTTCCTCTGGCAGTGACTAGTCAATGTCTGCTTGCTCTGTGGTGCTTATTATTAATCTGTTCACATTCCAGTGCTGAGGAAGATGTGCAGCACTGGGGAGGAAGATTGCACACTGAGAAACCAGAGACAGGAGTTGCAGATGGCCCACAGATAATTTGTGTCTGGAGGCCTATGACAGCAAGAGCACTGAGCCAGTGCTGTGCCTCTGAGCAGTTTGTGCTCAGGTTAGTTATGAGGAGCATTAACATAGTCCTGTTTTGGAGCTGAGTTAAACCTCCCAGAAATAAAATGAAAAAACACAGCACAAAGAAGGTGGCAGCCTCTTCAGCAACTGCCTTTCCAAAAGGGGCTATGTTCCATACCTGCTAGGTTATGCAAGCATTTAATTTTCACCTGCTAAAACTATTTGAAGGAGAGTTGTTGGTTTTTTTTTAACCCAAACAACTCCCTGAACAACAGTCTAATTAAAAAAACCCAAACAAAAAAACTTGGAGAGGATCTATTAATTCAGGCACGAGGTCTGTAATGTACCTTCTGTCCTAAACAGCTCTTACTGCTGCAGAAGCCCTACATGGGATTGGTCAAACTATTTATTTTGGAAAGGACACCAGAGCTACACCTTCTTGAGCTTTCCCTTGAGGGTGCAGCTGTGTGCCCATGACCTGTGTGGCCAGGAGGCTTGGAGGGAGAGGGGGAAGGATGTGGGCACAGGGATCTTGGTTGGGTTTTGATCCCATGTCTGAGGACATGCAGCAAAGCCCCAAGGAAGGAGGATATGAAGATTGCCCAGGCTGGGAGCTGTCCCAGGGAGCTTTCACTTGCTGTGCCCCAAAGCAGGTTTGCTCCCTGCCAGATGATGTTGCCCTCTGCTGAAAAAGGTTGGTGTTTGTTTGCCCATTTGCTTATAGGGGTTGGATATTGGGGAATGCCTGTCTCATCCTTGCTTAATGCTTTGCTGAAGAGGGCAAGGGGCAGTTTTGCACAGGTCACAAATTTCCATGTCTAAGCTGGGGTAAATAAGAGTCTCTCTGGATCCACACTTTCCTCCTGGCCTTTCCCTGGGACTGCTCTTCTCCCTGAGTGGCACTGCTCTTTGCTGGTGCACGGTTCATGCAGCTGACCCAGGGAAGGCTGATTCCTGTTGTTAGCATCATCCTTGGCTTTTCTGCAGGTGAACAGAGCTCCCCCAGGGGTCTGCAGAGCCATCACCTGTGCCACAGGCTGGCATTGCCTGCCTCCCTCCTGGCTGCAGAGCTGCAGCTGATCATGGCTTTTGCCTCTCCTGGCACTGCAGAATCAGTCCTGTAGGTGAAGATACCAAGGGCTGAAGCTCTTGGGAGAAGTGGTTTTGCACCTCAACACTGCTAAGCAGTTCTGTAGTAAGCTAGATGGGGGGTAGGGGGAGAGCAAGGTGATGAGAGCTCCCTGAGAAATGAGGAATGAGCAAACAACAAATCTCCTCCTTCTGGAAAGAACCTGTGACCTAGGTCTGCAAAATTAGCAGCATGCAGTAGCTGAAGGTGGAATAATCTTTACTGGCTTTTTGAATAAAATGCTTGGGAATATCAAATGAAGGAAGCAAGTGGCAGGTCAAAACAAACCAAAGGCAGATACTTCAGAATTTAAAGCATTTTGAGACTTTGTGGGTATTGTGAATGCATAAATTTAATGTGAGTTCAGAAAGCAATCAGAAAAAAAATGTGTGAAATGCAAAAATATTGCTCCTGTTCTGTTGGAGGTTCTGCCCTGTGGCTTGTGGGAGGTTGGAGTGCAGGACACTTGCTGTGGTCTCACTAGTTATGTGCTGGCAGCCCCTGTTGAAGATAACTGAGTGCATTACAGGGACACTCAGTCTAGCTGTGTGGCCTTTCCTGTATTTAAAATGGGATATAAGGTGTATTCCTGTATTGCTGTTTTAATGGAACAGCCTCTGCCTGTGCTTGGGCTCTGGGTTTGATGAGCTGTACAGCTGTGTAGAGCATCGTCACGGATCTGCTCTGGTGAGTGAAGCATTTGCTTTGTCTCTGGGAGGTGGCCATGAGAAATCAAAAGCTATGAGGGTAAGAGATGCAGCCAGTTATGCCACAATTTGGGTCATGCTTCTGCTTGTCTCCACACCCAGCATTTGTCAACACTGCTGGGCGTGCGTGGCGATCTCTTGGTGATGTTCTCTCCCATGGGAAAACAGTTAAAAGGGAAGAAGTTTCCCTTGGACATCCAGTGTGCTCCTCTGCTCAGATTTATGATCTTTCCTGTAGCCTTGGTAGCCCAGTTTGCCCACCTGCTTGATCACACAAGCAGCAGGACCCAGCCAGGGCTGCTCCTCCTGCCCTGGGGCATCGTGGTGCTGCAGTGCCTGAGAGCAGCTGGAGTTTGGACCAGTCTGTGAGCAGATGCTGCTAATCCAGACACTGTTCCCACTGTTGCTCCATTCTTCCCTTTTTGCCAGAAGCAATCCTGACCTAGCAGGGATCTCCCAGGATCTGCCAGGCTTTTGTCTTGCCCTGTCCTGCCCTTTGTGGCTGTGGTGAGGCAAGGACACACAGAAAGGGGCCCCGTCTGTGTGAGACCCAGGGCTTGCTCTGCAGATCTGCTGATGTAGCTGCTGGTACTGCATCATCCCTGTAGGCTCTGAAGTGTTTTTACCAAGGGTTTGAGAGGGGAGAGGATGGTGTGTGGTGTCCCAGAGCAAGCCAGAGCTGTGTGGCTGCTGTAGGTGCCTCACTGGCAGCTTCAGGATTAAGCACTCTGGGGGAGTGGGGATGGTTAGGGACCTGCCTGATAATGTCACTTGATTTTTATCCTTCATCTCTTGTGCTTGCAGACCCAAATAAACAACACACTCCCTCTTATCTCTGTGCACCTGAGTGGTTAATGGTGGGGTTCTGTCTCAGGCCTCTGCAGCATGGTTCACCCATCAGAGGCTGCAGTGGCTCCAGTCGAAGCAGGGACAGCTCTGTGAACATACAGAGACCATTTCCCACCCTTGTTTACTCCTGCAGGCCTAAATCCAAAGCTTTGCATCTCCTGAGACTGCCAGCAAAACCTCCAGGTGGAGTGGTCTTCTGGACCAGCTTTCCCACAGGGAACACATTAAGTGTTTTAGTTTTTAACTATTTAAAATGAAAGGAGTTGGCTAGTTGGTCTCTGTTAACCTTTTCCTTCTAAGGTAACTTTTCCAGTAAGAGAAAACATTATCAGAGGAAAAAAAAAAAAAGTCTCTTTGTAAGGAAGCAGCTTTTCTTCTCTCCCTTATTGACTGCCATACTGATGAATAAATACGAGTGCTGAAAATATTTTCTGAAGTGCTTTCAGCCCACACATCGTGGGTTTGTTAAAAATAAAAGTTCTAGAGGAGCAAATACTGTGAAAACTGTTTCCCTGGATACTTTTAAAAAAAAATACAATCTGTCCCAGAAATTTCTGTAAATGTCTTTGTCAGAAGTAGGATTGGGCGTAAGAGCCAGAGAGTAGATGCTTGGAAGCATGGAAGTGCTGTGCCAAACTGGGTGACATGTGGCTTTAAACAGTAGAGATTCATCAGGACTTTTTATTACTGTTTCTGTTTTAACTATTTAAAGTGGTATCGATTGCTTCTCAGGTGATAAAGGCTATAATTGTAGTAAGCTGACTTCATCCATAATTGCCTCAAAGAAATAAAAATTATTAAGTTTTCTTCTCTCCAAAAATTGTATTCAAATAATTATACATTTTTTAGGATAATGCCTGTTCCTTTTGTGAGCCTTTTTATGTGGTGTTCTGTGGTGTTTCTTTGTAAACATTAAGGTGAGATGCCCGTTCCTCCTAACACCATTATGAAAAAGGCAAGCACTTGGTAATGTATCATCCATAAAATAAAGTGCATCTCTGAAACTATGTCAAATGAGCAAAGTTCAGCTGCAATAGTTGTGCTCAACTTTGGATATGCCAGTTGAAGGAAGGAAGAGACAGTCTAAAGGAGAGGGACAGAAATGATGAAGACCCCAGCTGGGAGGAACCTGAAGGAGAGGTGGATTAGGCAGAGAGTAGGGATGATACAAGCCTTGATGTTAAGGAAGGGGCCTGATGACCTTGAGATCACGTTTGCCATGAAAGCTGGGAGTAACTTTTAAAAGACAGTCATTTCTAATGACCTGACTCCCAAGGATGTGGCTTTGGGAGAAAAAGTCAGGGATGGTGAAACCCACAGACACCTCACGGGCTTGGAAACAGTAGAAAAAGCCCAACTCGTGAACTAGAAACTGCCTGACATGGACATGAGCAGAACTTCTGCTGCCCCAGAGGTGTGCTTTGTTGTCCTCAAGGTGGCCAGGAGAGAGGAAAAGGAATAAAGTAGCAAAGCAAGGCAGGATTTACTCTTCCTTCATGCCCTGCAGTCTCTGGGCATTTTTGGTGTCTGCTGAAAGGCTCAGTGATCTGCACCTCTACTCTCTGAACATCAAATATCAGTGCACATGTACTGGAAAAGGAGCAGCCTCTGGTATTTTACAGCATAACACAGAGCAATACCACTTGCAGGCTGCTGTTCAGTCCTTTTCTGATCACTTTACAAAGGTTGGCTGCTTATTCTCCATCCCATGAAGGGCAGGAAGAAGCAAGGAGAAGAAGGGAGGTAGAACTGGTAATTTGTGTGCATATTCTGCTGGTAGCATGCCGAGTCAGATGTTTACCTGTTAGCAGGGAAGTGACTGAAATAAAATATTGTCCTGGTTTGGTTAATACCACGTGGAGGACGGGGAGGAAAGTAGGGCAGCTTGTTTTGGAGCTTGTGCTGAAGAACAAATAAAAAACCCGAGTGTACACATTCGGGTGCCATATGCTGTGCTTATCATAGAAGGCATCTCCGTGTCCTTTCTTTGCAGGGACTCTTGACCTCCACACAGGCAGACGTCCCCGTTGGAGACAGCACATGCCAGGGGTGCTGGGGTTGCTGGTGGTGAGATGAACTTTTTTGAGGCAGCCAAGACAGGCAGGGAGCTCACTCCTTCCCGTGCTTCCCCCTTTGATTGACGTTGGCTTCCCGGGAGCTGCGGCTGTGCCTGAAGAAAAGCGAAGGAGCATAATTCTGCTGAATTTCCCTGGCAGCAGGCGAAGGCATGCAGTGCTGAGAAACGTGCCAGCAAAGAGCTTGGAAGTGCAAGTCCAGGTGCTAACACAACTTCCACCCAAGTCATGCTGTTCTGAAGTCCTTTTTCTCCAGCCACATCTTGCTTGGCACACCGGAACAAGCTGCTCCAGGGCTGCCCGTGGCACTGAGGCAGTCCAGGCTGGATTAGTTCCTGGCGTGTCATTGCTTCAGCTGTCTGGAGGACTGAGGAAGATTGCAGGGAAGATGTTGGACTTAAGCTTCCTGACTGAGGAGGAGTATGAGAAACTGATGAAGGTTCTGCAGAGGGATGCTGAGCTGAAGAAGAAGGATGGGGATCGCATCAGGTGAGAGAGCGTGCAATAGCTGCAGGACATGAGCTTCTCCTGGGAGGATTTTTTACTTCTTTTAGAGAGGAGAGAGAGTGTGTGTGTGTGTGTTTGTTGCTCAGATCCTGATGGATCTTTTCCTTGCACCTCCTGATCCCTGTGTGTGTCACAAGAGATGCAGGCTGCATTAGTGCTGTTCCCTCTTGCTCAGATCCTGATGGATCTTTTCCTTGTACCTCCTGCTTCCTCAGCCAAACTGCTGCCACTGCTGTCCTCTCTGCAGGATGGCAGGACTGGACTCTCCTTTTGAGTTAATCAGCAGCCCTTAGAGGCACACAGGGAAGTCATCCCTGGGGACAAAGATGTTGATTTCTTAGTGTCAGAAGTCTGAGCAGGACAGAAGCTGCTGCCTCATTTTCCTCACTCAGTTGCACGGAAATCCTATAGAGTGTTTTCAAATGAGACTACATCCCCATCTCTCTGCTTTGTGACCTTCCAGTGCTCTTTGAGGTGTGTGTGTAGGCAGCACCCACCGTGCAGGCAGAAAGGGGCAGTGAGAGGCTGCATGATCTGCCAAAGGTTTGTGGGGAGCCGTGGCAGAGCCAGGAATCACTCTCACTTCAGCTTCATCGCCCATCCTGAAGCTCAGGTCTAGCTGGTGGGGATTGCTTGTTGCTGCTGTCACTTTTTAAATGCCAGCCATTAGACCATCTGGGCTGACAGTAAGCACCAGGCTCAGGAAGCTGGCACCAAGCTCTCCACAGCAAAAGATGAGTTGTTCAGGGAGCAGGGGTGGCACTGTGCCACTTTACCCCTCTTAAGGATGCGAGTCTTCCACTTGCTGTTGAGCCAAAAAAACCCCAAAAGCATAAGCCCAGAGTAGGAGGGATGCTAAAGGGTAGCAGGGGGAGTGGGAAGCTCTGCAGCAGGACCCAGGAGCCTACGTGCCCCAGCCTCTGCTCAGCAGGGAGATGAGGAAGCAGAGCTGGTGAGGGCACACAAAAAGCTTGGGCTTGGGGTGTGTTTATCTGCATGCCATTGTATACGCCTTGAATTGAAATAAGCTTTCAGAAAGGTTTTCTTGTCTTTTTTTTTTTTTCTTCTTCTTTTTCTGAAATGCAGTAAAATTTCTACTCTGTGGTGGAGATTTGGGAAAAAGAGTGTTTGGATTATTTCAGATTTGTTTCACTTCTGTTTGGAAGCTGTTTCACAGAAGGCTTTCACTTGGGAGTGTGAATTGAGTTGGAGCCAAGTGCCCTTTCCTGTCCCTGTGGCTGTGTCAGTCAGACCTTAGGTGCAAATGTGGACATGTTTGGTTCCAACACAACCTGCCTGCTGGGGAAAATTAAGTCAATGGCATCACACTGATCCAGTGTCAACAAGATTAAAATATCTTCCTACACCTCTTCTGGCCCAGCACCTTGAGACCCTCCCAGATGGGACCTGTGCAGCTCCCTCCCCCTCAGTCTGCTGCGCCCCCAGCACTGCTTGCAGAGACTCCAGCCCGGTTATCCTGTACCTGCTGCCTTCTGGCTTTTAGGCAGCTGAATGTGACCCTTCAGGGCTCCATGATTTTCTGGGGGTTTCCTCCTTTCTTCCTGCTGAAAATAGGACTGAGATGGGAAGTTTCCTGCATTGTGGTGGGGCAGTGCCAGGTGAAAGGCAGCTAATTCAGCCAGCCCTGGTGTAAAAACAAAATGACCAGGAGGAGGGTTAAAAGTACAGGCTAGCAGAGTGCCAAAAACCAGCCCTGGGTGTGCCCGAGGTAGTTAGAGTAGGAGAAGCTGTGCTGGGGAAGGAGAGCTAACTCTTTGAGTGCCAAAATCTGCATGGCAGGAGCAGGGAGAGGGAGCAGTGTCCAGGGAGACATTGTGGGGCCAGGTTGTTCCCTGGACTAACATAATTTATTTCCATGGCTTGCATCAGATTTGATCAAGAGGCTTTGCCACTTGTGAAGAGTTTAATAGGGAAATAAAACAGAGAAGTACAGCATCTGCAAACAGCCCCAGACCTTCACAAACCCTCTGGGCTGTGAAGGAAATGGACAGGTCCCCTCTCCAGGTGACTCCAGCTTTGATTTGTAAAATTTGGAAGAGGTGAAGCCCTGTGCTTACAAGGTGCTATTCCCAGTTCAGATAAAGAGTAAGTCAGTTTTAATGCTGTTTAGCCCTTGTGATATCAGAGAATAATCTCTGGATCCTTCTTTGTACCAGCCAGGTGAATCGTATGGATGAATGGAAATGTTCCAAAGGTAGCTCAGGGGAAGTGGAAACTGTGGAGATCTTTTTGATGAATTATGTTCTCATTGCCTTTCAGGCGAATACAAGGCTCCATCAAGGATGAAAAGAAGAAGAAGTTTGTGACAGGTGAATGGTTTTCAGAAGTGAAGGCAAAAAGGTTTCAGGAAGACTTAGAGGGGCCAGATCTGCTTCGGGCATCGATTAGAAGGAAAAAGGGCAAACTAGAAAGTAAGTATGTCAGTTTGCATCTTAAGAAAATAAACTGATGGACCAGAAAAAAGTGGTCAAGTATGAGCAGCTCCATGTACTGGAAGCCTCTTGGGGACCAGGCTTTGTGTTGTGGTAAGGGGATTCTCAACTACGCTTTCAGTAATAGGAAAAGAATACCTGAATATCAAAATCAGGGTACAAATAGAAAATTATACTTTGTCAGCAGACCAAGGCAGATGTAGCTGTGTGCAGTAAATGCCTTTTCCCCACTACAGCTTCTTTTTACCAAAATGTCTGTCAGCAGTCACTAGTATAATTTCTTGTCATAGAAGCAAGAAGGGAAGGGGGTGATATAGGGCAGTTTCTGGCATCAAACTGATACGTGTGGGTCAAATGCTTCCCTTCAGCTCATGGAGTTTGACGAAAACAGCCAGAGGCTGCCCTCACAGGACTATGGGTTGCTGGGCTCAGTCACATCTCTGCAAAAGGAGAGGGTGCCTTTCTTCTCCTGAGAAATATTTACCTACATGACAGGGCCCATGTCTAGCTTTGTATGTGGGAATAATTCCAAGGCACAATGTGGTCCTGAATGGTCCCTGGGCTCCTGTGCCATACAAGGAGTATACCTGGGACCAGGTATTAATTCAAGTAGATGTACTGTGTGTTGTTGACATGCAGATGAGCTCTCATGGTGGTATGTAAAGCAGATCAAATCAAATTTGTCAGCTCAGGGCAGGGAACAGAAGAGATCAGCCCCGTGTGAAAGGATCAGGATTGTTCTTTGAATCCAAATGTAACCAGCCTGGAGCTGGCACTTTGTGCTGAGCATTTGTGCAAAGCAAAACTGGGGACAGACCAACCAACAGGGCAGCAGGACTGCAGCCCAGTCTCACACAACCTCCTGGATTATTTGTCACTCACAAAGCCTCAGACATGGCTGCTGAGTCCCTGGCCACTGCTGCTCTGGGAAGCCATGGCTCTGATAGACAGCTCTAAGCAAGGCCTGCCATGGTCCCTCATGTAAGGACCTTTTAATTGGCTCTGTTCTTCTGCAGTAAAGGCTACTGTGAGATAAAGATGTTACCTTCCATCTGTCCAAAACTCAAATATCTTCTCCAGCAGTTCAGAGCCCTCTTCCCTGGGCCTGGCTGCCCATTCAGCTGTTGGGTAGGAGCAGTATGGATCACTGCTCTGTTTGGTGGGCTCTGTTGGCCAGGATCTCTTTGTAACTTTAATTGCCTGGCTTTAGTGTACCCCTCTTAGTGCCACATTACTTACATGCATTCTCAAAGCTAAATGCTGGCTGGGGACTTCCCTAACCAAGAGCCTCATTTTCCTTTTGCTTTTTACTTATCCCTGACAGCTCTGGTCACTTAGCACAGATTCATGGGAGCCTCTGATGCAGAGCTAGCCCATCATATTTCATAGGAAGGTGCTTTTATCCTGTGTATTAAAGATTCATGATGTCATAGAATTTGCTATTTTATCATCTCTCCAGAATGCCAAAACATCTAAAACCTTTCCCAGCTTGGCAGAGTGCCTGGTCATTTCTGCAGAGCATGTTCTGCTTTTTAAGGATGTTCATTTGTGCTTGCACCCTCTTTGCATCAAGAATCAGACACTTCAACAGCCCTTCTGCTGCATCCCCACTCAGAAGAATATTCTGTCCCCTGCAGCCCAGCAATGAACTGAATTCATCTGCCTTTTGCCTTGCCAGAGGCATCAGCATCCTCAGCTTGCAGCCCATTTCAGTAGAGCAAAGTTTGGAGTAGTGTTTATTATAGATTGAACTTTTACTGCTGATGTGCACATATGAGATGTGGTCTCAGGTTATCACCTCAAATAATCATTCATATAGCAGTTATATGCAAGCTATGTCTTTGCATCCACCTTACTTGACTAATGCTGTTTTAGAAGGAAGATCTGAATGTTATTAAATTACCACAGTAACTATGTTTAGATTTAGCCCTCCTCATTACATTTTCAACTTTTTGTCTTCTTTTTCTTTCTCATTTTCTGTTCTCAGACTTATTTTGGTAAAGCATGGCTGTAACATGACTTTATTCCTTCCTCTTGCTTTTCCCACTGCTGTTTTACAGCACTGGTTGAGGATCAAGGTTCTGCAGCTAATATTTTCACCTTGCTGTTGCCTACTGTTTGCTCAGCCCCTGCAGTGGTTACTGTACAGATTTTCTTCTTTTGCACATGAAGGCAAACATCTCCCTCACTGACTTACCACCTGGGAAGATCAGAGCCATTTACCTTCTGGCAGTTTTCAAGGTGATGAAGGGGTGTGTGTTCATTTAGCCAAATCAGTGCAACATATTCATAACTCCAGGGCTGTTAATCCTGAATTAAGTCTTTCATGATGGTGTTAGGGAGTGAAATGAGAAAACTCCTGCATAGAAGAGCCCAGCTGAGATAATTGTTGGGATTCCCTTTGCCTGGTAAGTGGGATAAGGAGGGGTGCCTGCACAGGAAAATGCCCAGTGACTTTTTCTGGAGGAGGGTTTTGGCCTTCAGAAGGAAGGGCTGCATGGATCCCCAAGGATCTTTTCCCTTGGTGTTGATTATAATCTATTGATTGTAACAGAAAACACTAGTAACCAGTGGCTATATAAATCTGTAAAATAGAAAATTACCCTATATTAAAGTACAGCCTGCAGAGCAGCACGGATTAATAAATCTGATAACTTCTTGAGTTTGTGTACAATGGATGAGAGCTGAAAATCCTCTAAGAGAGAGAGCATTTCATCCACTTGCCATGGCCCGGCAACCCTGATGGCACTGTTAGCTGTGCTCTCTGCAAGTGCTGAGTGACTTGGGTTTGGAGTGATAAGAAATGAGTGAAGCAGCTGAAGTGTCAGGGCAGGAGTGGCTGTGTACAGACATAGATAAATACTTGTATGGGCAAGTTAAACTAGTCAGGCCACTACTAATTTCTGTTGAAATTTGCTTCTTATTTTGTCTTATCCTAAAGTTAGCAAAGGCATTTTGCTTCTCTTGATGGATTATAGTGTTCTCATAACCTATTTGTTTGTGGTTGGAGAAGCCAGGTATAGTTTCTCCAGCTATGAGCCAGTGGCTGAGTACAAGACAGAAAATAACCTTTATCCTGGCCCAAACCAGGACATTGAGCCATGTGAAAGGCAGTGGCTGGGATGGGAGGCAGTGACCTCTGCCAGCTAGGAGGGAGGATTGTCTCTCTCTGTCTGAGGGGAAAGTGTCAGTGAAAAGCTAAGGTGACAAAATGGCTTTGGAAGTGAGGTGAGAGGCAAATGGTCTTTGGTTGTCAAGGTCTTTTCAGCCATGATGGGCAGAGGGAAAACTCTGTTTGGTTCTACTTCCAAAGCTGGTGGCTTCTTCCTCCCCCAGGTCTGGGGCAAAAGAGGAGGATGTGGCTCACTGTGTCAATAAATGCTCCTCAATGTGTCACCCCGTGCCAGCATGTGACATGGCCTGCATGTGCCACCAGCTGTGCCACACCTTGAATCTCCCCAAATGATCTTCAGTGAAGCTTTCTGCACATCTGCCTTTATACTGGCAAAACCCAGTTCCTCTCTCACAAACGTGGCTCCTTTCTGCATAACCAGACAGGAGTGAGTCCCTGACCTGCTGCTGAAACCACAGGGCCACCCAGCTGCCACCATCTCATGCCTGTGCCAGAGGTGTGGTCCTCACACAGCTCCTGCTGTGGTTGTCTGCACCCCGGGGCCAGGCATTGGGACAGGGAGGAAGAGTTGGGATTCCAGGGGGATGGATAAAGGGAATGAAGCTCCATCACTGGGAATATCCTGGTTATCCTGGGTTGACTGTACTGGTGCTGGATGGCACCACATGGGCAGCACCACTGTGACTTTGATACCACAGGACTGATCTGCTCTGGGCCTTAGTGCCAACCAGATAACAAGCAGAACTGTATTATTTAATGTCATCTCTGAATCCTTTAGCCTCTGGTTTTATTGTATTGTGTAGTTAAATATATCCTAAAGAGATTTGGCAATTTTTTTAGCCAGTAGGTTGACTTTTTAAAATAGACCTATCTGTGAGTGAATAAAAATCTTGTTGACCAGACTATTTTTTCATCACTGTTTGAGAGTTTAATTTGTTTGGTTTTGCAGGAGCAAGGAAGCCTGTTTGCCAGCAAAACATCTAATGCAACTTTATACCTTGGCAGGCTGCTCTAAAGGTTATGGTCTTCTATTGTTTTTTTTTTTCCTCCAGGGTCTTTGAGAGCTTAGAAGACATAGCTGAGCCTTGTGCCAGTAAAAATAACAGGGATCTCCTCATTAACTCTGTTGGCCTCCTCTTTGTTTGCCAAGATCGGATGACTGTGAGTCAAAACAGGAAAAGGCTGATTTTAAGTCCTGGTATGGATTAACTGTATTGACAGCCATGGCCATGTCCTGTGAAGGTTTCCAGTGGTGGGAGTGCTCCTGGAGTGAATCCTGACTTGCTGTGGCCTCTCAGATCCATGGAGTCCATCATCCATCTCCTGTTAAATCCCCAGGGTTTGGGCTGGTGGGACACATTTAACAAGCCTTTTCTTTCCCCAGACAATACACCCTGATTGTTACAAGTTCAAATAAATGTCATTTCTGGATTGTCCCTGTTATATTACAGATGAGACTGACGAGCACATCCGGATGGGTCTGGAAAGCAAAGCTGCCCCAAGTCCTGCCTGCCCCCAGAACACTGCTGGGATAGGAGAGGAGAGGTAACTGCTGCTCCTCCTCCAATGCTCTGCCTGCTACTCTTCTTTCTAATGAAAACTGAACCCTACCCATTAAATCCTGGCCTTTAAGTGAGTGTATAAGTAATAGGTTATGAAGGATATTTTAAAAATCCTTGTTCCAGGAATTATCAGAATATCAATCCTCCCCTAATAACTAAGTGCTAATGTACTTATCCCAGAAAGCTCTTTTCCTGCATGATTTGATAAGGGGTCACTAAAATGGAAGCTGTTTCTAACGTCAGGATATTCTGGTTAGTTTTTCAAAGTAATTATGGTTTTGTTTGTTTAATTTTTGCCATGGAGCAAACAAAATGAACTGTTTGAGGAAACTGCTCATTTCCTGCTGGTGCCAACCACTATATACAGTGCTCAGCACTCTCCATCAAGGCTTGGTGGGATTTCACGTTGTGCTGACTGAGCAGAAACACCCACTAAAAGCAAGTTAGTGACCTCACCCAGTACTCGTGGGCTATAGGAGAAGCTATTAAAATACTCACTTACTGTTGCTCCCATCTCATTTGCAATTTTTTGTTAAGGAGGAGTCATTCTTCACAGTTAAATATTAAGTATGGGCCTTAACACTTCCAAACCCCTTGCAGCTCATCACTGGGTATTGCTTAATAAAGGATCCAGAGTCAACAAGCATAAGATGCTCTTGCTTTACCTGCACAGCAATGGTTTTCTGGGGGTTGATTAAATACTGAAAAGATTGCTTTGTTTTTCGCTTTCAATCCTAATCACAACACATTCTCATCTGAAATCACCAGCTTAACTGCTGTTCTCCATCTGGAGGCCAGCCACCAATGGACACTCCCAGAAATGGTTGAAACAGTTGAATAAACTGCCTGTGATATGTGTTTCTTCCATTTATTTACCAGCAAGATTGTAATTGACATATTCTAAGCATGAAGGTTTATATCCTATGCTATAATTTTTCCCTGTTGCTGTCATAATCATTCTTGTAGTTACTAAATCCTCCATCAATCTGGTTCTGCCTCTGACCCGAACTTGGTGGTGTGTCCTCTTCCTTCCTGGGCCATAGCATGGAAACACATTCCCCTCCTGCATGACTCTTGGGCTCTTCTGGCACTGCGTTTCCCCTACAGTTTTCTCCCATAAGGGGAAATTCTGAACAAACCCAGAAGGTGACACCATTGTTTTTATTGAGCAGGTTCTGTACCAGCTGCAGTGGGACACTTGTCCTTACTCCAAGTTCAGGCCATTTAACATGTTCCTCAGTCTTTCCAAGCAGTAAGAGAGAAAATAAATGAAGGCACCACCTCTGGGCAGCTTTATATTGGGCTGGGTCAGTAAATAAAAGTGGCAAAGTAGCTGGGAAGAACGGAGCAAATGTTGAAGGCTACCTCTTCATCACTTTGCCAGGCACATCACTACCATTTGTCTCCTGTCCCACAGATCCAGCACACCTGCTCTTGATGCCCCAGAGGAGCATGAAATCTTGCCAGAACCAAAGCAGAGACTTTTTGTCCCACTGTCTGCATCACACAAGGTACCACAGGCACAGCCTCTCCACTTTGTTTCCTTATTCCTTGGAACTTCATTCAGTCTGTATCTGCTGCTAGGAGCTCCACAGACTGCCTGCCCTGGTGTCTGTGCTCAAATAAAAGACATTTTAAAAGTCTTTCTAGTTTATATAACTGATAGTGTTTGTTTTCCATCTAGAGACCCAGTATACATGATGGTTCTTCCTCAGAGAGTGACACTGGAGCAAGTCCATTCGTGGCTGCAACAAACAGCTTGCATTTGTCTAGAAAAGGTAAGGATTTTGTTCAGTGAGCCATTGGTGGTTTTGTTAATCAACATGAAACAGCAAGAGACAGGATACTATTTTCTATGTGTACAAATAAAAAACAAAGAGTATTTCTTATCCTGACATGTAAGAATGGGCTGCCAATGTTTGTTTGAGTTATGCTTAAGGCAGCAGGAACCAAAAAAAGAATCCAATGGCTAAAACTTCTGGCTCTCAGTATTTTCTAATCTGAGTGCTTGGCTCACAACTCCTTAGCCCACAGATCCAAATTACCTTCTCTTTCCTGCCTCAAAGGCATAGTGTGGTTTTGGTACCTAGCATATAGCCAGTTGGAAAGCTGTCAAACTGAAAGCAAAGCTGCAAACAAATCCCCAGCTCATAGCAACAATTTAGTGGATTTTTTTCTGTGTCCTGCTGCAAAGAGAAGGGCTGAAGTTTTCAGGGCTTTCTTCAGATGGAGTGGGGCTTGCTAGAGCCTCAAAATGTGGAAGAATTATGAACATGTTCATGGTTTCTGGAAACTCCTCTGGCTTCTCTTTGAGAAGCTGCAGTCCAGACCTCCCAGGGATATAGGATGGGATTATGGTGGGACAGGCTATGAGCATTTGTTGTCATTGTAGGTCATGGAATATCTCCATTGTCCACCAAGCTTTCAGAGGATGCTGTGCCTCAACCCAGTGTGGCTGGAGGAGAAGCTATTGAAGGGACCACAGCAGGAGCAAAAACTCCACCTGAAGAAACTTACCCTCCCAGCAAGATACCAGTTAAGAGGAAACCAAGCAGAGCTTCCCCCAGATCTGAGCAGTCTGTGAAACACACGGGGCCAGCAGAGAACAACCTCACAAAGAAAGAGCTGCTGGCAAGCCCTAAATCCCTGGCTCAAGAAGGGGAGAGCAGCCAGTCTGGGAAGCAGAGTGCCAACTATACCATCTCATCAATGAGTAGCAAAGAGGAGGATATCGGCCTCGATCGTGAACACTTCCAGAACTTGAAGAACTTCTGGGAGAAAGGAGCAGACTCTGTGATGGTGGGAAATGTGCCAGAGGAGCCCAGGTGGGTGGAGGCAGACACTCAGCAGCTCAGGCTGTGCCGATCGCTCTCTGTGCAGTCTGGGCCAGGCCAGAGCAGTGATGAAAAACGTGGGGTCTCTGCCAAAACAAGAACCCCCTACAAAAGGACAATAACCTCTTCTAGTGAGGAAGAACCAAGCTATGCAACCACCACAAGGAAGGGCTTGGTTTCCAGCATTCCTAGATCCAAAAGCAAAAGCAGCCTGGTTCCAAGAACTAACTCTCTGGGTGAAAGTAATGGAAAGCTGCCATCCGCTGAGGAAGAGAAGGTGGCACAGTGCTGCTCCAAGAAATCCAGATTGCCTGTGCGAGCTCCTTCTGTCAAAATGGAGTCACCTCCTGAAGAAGTGTCTGGCAGCACATCTGAGCCAGGGACCCCCACAAACGAGTCTGTGGCTCTGGAACACCGCAAGCACACAGCCAAGTACCCGGCGAGCAGGGTGCAGATACTGATAGAGCCCGTGCTTACAGATGGTGAAAATGGTGATGAGGAAGAGGCAGGATCTGATCTGGGCACTCATGACAACATGGAAATAAATGGAGAGCTACCTGAGGAAAAAACGTGTGAGTCCTCGGACAAGGCAGCACCTGGGGAGCCAGCTGGAGAGAGAGGAGCTGTGCAGGGAATGGACTCGGCTGTTTACTCAGGTACTGAGGGCTGTAACTGCACCCTGTGAAATCCCAGTAGAGAGCCATTCCTAAGCCTGTTTTCTTCCCCAGCTCTTCTGCATCCTGCACATTCCCTTCATTTGTCTGTTTATCCTGTATTGCAATTTGTGCAGTGTTATCATGGGTGGGGTGTGTGTGGCAAACAGCTCTGGAAACAAATCTTGTGTAGCATGGTGGGGGTGTAAAAAAGGAGGCAGTGCAGGGTTCCCTCACCTTCCACCTTGATCCCAGCCCTCCTGCCTTTCCTCCAGGTACCTCCACCCTGTTTCTTTAGCACTACCTCCAACAGAGCACAGGGACTGTTTTATTTCACTCACTGGGAAGACTGTATTTTCTTCAAACATGGGGCTGGAGGAATTTTCGTGGTGGTAGAGGTTAAGTCCAACCTTAATAAAACATGAAGCAAAACGTTTAATAAACACACAGGCTGTTAGGTTGCCTTGGTATAGCAGCAGCTGGCTGTCAGTGTTTAAATGACATTTTGTGTCTTTGGTGAATCCACAAGTGATTTTGGATATTAAACTGCAACCAAAGTGGACTGAACGAGGAGTCTGATCTTTCTGGGTTGTGATACCCCATTCTCACCTGTGATGGTGTCAATAGTAACATCACTTTATCTGCTCCTTCCCTGGGTTCAATGGGCTCTTGTAGTGACTGTTACTATGGGCAAGAGTTGTTAACTGTAAGTGATTTTACATGTGGGCTCTGATTGTCCACAGCTCTGCTCTCTGCCAAGCAAAGGCCTAGGAGGAGAGAGCTTCTCCTTTTTCCAAATTTCCTGTCCTTCTGTGCCTGGGTAATACCTGTTTAAGAGGATTTTTCTATAGACTTTTAATAGGTTTTCCTGTTTAACTGTGTCATTTCTTGGCTTATTTCCTACCTCTGTAACATTACCGTGAAAATCCTGAATTGTGCTCCAGGTAAACATAAATATTTCTTTGATCATTCTTGTGTTTTTCAGGTATTTTGCCTTATTTTTACATTCATCCCAGGGGGACATTAGCACGTGGCTGTGTTGCAGTGGGACCTCTTTGCAAGTGCTGGCTTGGTTTAGGGCCTGGGTTAATCCTGTGTTTACACATCCCATCAGAGTGAGACATGAAAACACACTGATGGTTTGAAAGCAGCCCTGTGTAGTGTAACTGCAGAGAGCAAACAAGGCAGGAGAGGCACACACACACACACCATGCTTGTAGACACATTGCCCATTTGTGCTTATTTATTTACCATGCTGATTTGGCTTTTCATGTATTCCAGAGGAAGATGGGGAACATTCTCCTGCTGCTCAGGCACTGGCCCGAGCAAATAGCATTAATCTTGCAAAGAGCATGGTGAACATTTACACAACCACAGAGAGTGAGTAACATCTTTATTTCTCTTTTTGGTTTACATTCCCTGAAAGTAATATCTTATGCCTGAGTTCTGCATCCCTGGTCCTTCTGTATGTGTACCACACAAGGAAGATGACATATTGGTTTCATCATCTAATTAGAGAGCTTATGGTGCTTAAAATTAAATTCAGAGCCAGGAAATTGCAGCTAAATTGATGGTATGTTACTCAGTGTCTTCAGCAAAACACACAAGAGTTTCAAAGGGTTGGCAAGAAGCTTGTATCCATCTCTTCCCCCATGGAGTGCCATGGGAGCTGCATGGCAGCTGGTGGCTTCATCAGAGGTGCCCACCCTTGTGTCCAGCTGGGCATCTCACCTCAGCCAGAGCAGACACCCTTTGCTGGATTGATCTCCCCAGTGACCCCCTGGGACATGCTTTGTGGTGGCAGTGTCTCCCCAAGAAACTAAATAGGTTCTACTAAGGAGAAGGCAACCAAGAAAGTAGCAGCAAAGCTAAAGAAGCCCATGGCTGAGAAACCTGTGCCACCAAGAAGCCTAAGAAAGCAGCCAAGGAGGGAGGCCTGAAGAAAAGCAGCAGCAACCTCTGTGGCCAAGAAAGCCATTCCAAGTCCCCAGAAGCTGAAAACTGGCAGGCCCAAGAAGATGGCTAAAAGCTGGTATAAAGGCAAAGTGGCTTGGTATAAAGGACCAGGGCTGCCAGGATGAGAAGACTGAGAAGGCAATGCCTGAGGAAGGGTAAAGCTGCTTAGAGGAAACGCTTGAGCCCCTCTACGTAATCCCAGCCCTGGTTATGGGAGGCAGGAAGGTCCCCTTGAGGGCTGTTTTGGGGGCAGGCTAAGGTGTGGGACATGCTGCATCACCTGGTGACAGTGCCCACCCTGCCTCATCATATGGTGCATATGTGGCTCCAAGCATCAGGCCCCACGTGTGTTGCTGTTCAGTGGTGAAGCCTTCACACAGCCAGCCATGAGTTTAACCTCCCCTTACTGAAGTGTAGTTAGAGCCACAAACTTCATCCTCAGAAACCCTCCTTTACAGCATTGCACTTATTTGTTTGCAGTGTCACAGGTAGTCTGTGGGGTTGGCCAGATTTAGTGCTGGGCTCAGGTTTGGAAATAAAAGCAGTGAGTATCAGAGGAATGGTAAATAATATATAAAAGGTGAAGCTTATAAAAGGAACATGCCAAAAGAAGCTCTTGGGCATTTTGAGCAGTGAAGAATGTATCATCATGGCTAACATTCTAAGCACGTGTGCATATATGCATGCATGTTTATGCATATGTATATTCAAATAAATAAGCTATTCTAGGATGAAAATAGTCATTCTCAAGGGAGTTACTGAGTAAAGATAGAACAAAAATGTTTTATTTGAACACTTAAGCAGTCCAGTAAACATCTAAGTTGATACCAAGCTTTCTGACTTTCTTCACCTAGATATCCACCTCTTTGTCTACCAGTTACTTGAGAGTTGTATGCAATGGTCAAATTGTAGCTATAAGTATTTTACAGCTTTTTTGTAGAGGGCAGTGTGCCATAAGATGAAACTTTGAGCATGTTTGGTTTCTTTGATAAGGAGGCAGATCGAGATGGTTTTAGTCTAAATCTACACAGAGAAAGTGTTGCAAACAGGATACACATCATTAGGCTAATAATAAGTAAATTAAATAAGCCAGAAGAGGAAGTTTGCACACTCCCACACATTGACTGAAAACACACTGAAAACAGCTTTAAGATGTTAGGCAGCTGCTTTTGTCTTGGGGAGGGTCAGGTTCAATGGCAGACAACAGAGGTGTGGGGCAAATGGGTGGTTCTCTGGTGCCTCCCACAAACTTTTCCTCTTGTGCCCTTAAACAAAAATGTGATTTTCTTTTATTTTCCTGACTCCTGCAAGATACCTTGATGCCTTTTGTCTCTTTGCCCCTACAGCATACAGTAAACCTCATTTGATACCCCATCAGTTTCTTGAACCTGAAAGAATCAAAGAGCTGAGCCGATCCTCTCCTCTCCTGTTGTCTGAGGTAGGGCAGGTGCCAGAAATGGCTGGAATAATGATCCCAACATCCCCTGAATGGCAGTTGCTTTCATGACTATGTTTCTCCTGACCACCAGCACTACTTGCTCTAGAACATACCTTGAATATGTTCAAAATAAATGAGAAAACACAGAAGAAAAAAAGCAACCCCCCCTATATAACTCAGACCAACCCTTCTCTCCTGGAGGAGTTGTAGTGTTTCCCCTCTGTCTTGATGCTATTCCATGCCTTTCCCCAGAGCCCAGGCAGCTCTGTTTGGAGGCAGTAAATGATGACGTTTGCTGCTGGTCAGAGGGAATGCCTCTGGGGAGACTTCCCTGCTCCCTCCTCCACCCTCCCAACCTCACCGCTGCTTAACGGGGCTCAGCTGAGCTCTTGGTTTTTCTCTGTCGCTTCGGAAAAAAAACAAAACCCTGGTGCAGCAGAGCTGAAAGATGCTTCTTGTTTTCTGAGCAGACTGAATCAGACACAGCTTCAGAAATCAGCTTCCAGTTTCACAAGCACAAAAAGACTCCCAGCACTGGCAGCCACTCGTCTGACATGGCATCTGTCTCCTCGGTAGGTATTCACCACCCGCGCTGCGTTAATAGAGGGTTTGGCAGTCAGATGGGGTGAGGCTGCCTTTGGGCTAATGCTGCTGAGGTGGCCTTCTGAATATCCTCTTTCTGCACAGCAGATGATTAAAAGAAGGGTGATGGCTAATGAATCACTTGCCTTCAAGGAATGTCCCCAGGTACCACCTCAAATGATGACACAGGGAGTTAGATAAGTTCGCGGTGAGCTCCCACGTGTGGGTGCTGTGAAGCTGTCAGCGTGCAGGAGAGGAGGGGGGAGCCTTTTCTAGGTGGGGGGATGTGAGGTGCACAGTTGTTAAGTGACATTTTTGTGGTCCAGGTCAAGAGAGCTGGGACTGCAGATGCGTGCCCTCTGCCAGCTCGTCCTTCACTTGATCAGCAAATTGGAGGGAACTCAAGAGTTGGACAGCAAAAGCATGGTTCAGAGCTTCAATTTCTAAGCAAAGCTGACAAGAGCTGAGTGTGTTTAGTTGAGCATTTTTTAAATGCTCCTTAGAGAGAGGGAGGCTCGGGGGGTGTGTGTGCTTAAAGATGCTTTAATTTGCTGTATCATTGTTATGGGTTTCTCCAAGGTGTATATGTGAGATTTAAAGACTCTAGGAAGGCTGCTAGGGAGGGTTCATGAATCTAGATAAATATGTTATAAAAAGCCTTGCACTTTGAGGCACATGAGTCCTTTTCCTAGTCTGGAAAGTCTGAGAGCCAAAAATGAGCCTTTTGTGTCCACATCACAGAAGTATTCTTGAAAATCTCTCTCAGGATTCTCAGCTACAGGAAGTGAGAATACTGATGGGATGGCAAATGCAGCTCCAAGGACTGAGAGATGTTCTGTGGGTTATTACAGAATGAAGTTCAGAGCCAAAGGCAGTAAGGGAAGAATTGGGTTAATTAAGAAAGTTGTTTTGATAAATGTTCATGACTGAACCCTGAAAAAGTGCCAAGAGGGTTAATTATTTGCTTTGTAAACCACATTAGCTTTTATGATGTCCCATCAGGAACCGTGAGTGATGGGTGCAATAGAAAATTTTCTCATCTTTCTGGAACTGTGTTTTGTTTCTGCTTCATCTCTTTCTGCCAGTGAAAGAAAAAGCCTTGAAAAAAGAACCCCAAGGCCTGTGGGCAAATTTATTTCTAAGAAAGCAAATGACTCTTGGGTGCCTGGCTCCCAATTTATACCTGTAGAAATGTCATTTTGCTGTGCCTTTGTGGTGGGACAGTGGCTCTTCAGGACAGGCCTTATATCTATTTCTGCTCCATACAGCTCTATGCTCATTGTGACAACCAACAAGATAGTTATAGTTACCCCCATATTTGTAGTTTGACATGGTTCTTACTAGCCTATTTTTAAAACTAATAGATAATATGATAATTATGATCATAATTATGATAATAATGATTGTATCTACCAGAAATAATAAGTTCATGTACAGATAGTTCATGTTCTCTTAATATATTTCTTTCTTAGTGGTGAGGCTGGGTCAGGATAGATGTTTGTACTGTAAGCACAGGCGAAGGGAAGATACTTGTGTGCCCCTCCTGAGGAATACTTGACTGTTTCCCAAAGTCCTGGGATTTAGGGGAGAAATCTGCATTTTTTGAGCCTTCAGAAGAATAGTGCTTCAAAGTTCTGGTCTTAAGATCCTTGTGAAACCTGGGTTCCCCAACCCTTTGAGACCAGCTGCAGATGTGTGCCAGCTCTGTGTCAAGGACACAGCACAGATTATTGCTCTGGGAATCCACTTTTCAGACTGTCATCTTTGTCCAGAAATCAAGTCAGGAGGATGCCACTGCCATTGGCACTGACTTTGCTCTTCCATCTGGCAGGTGAGTGGCAGTGTGCTCAGTGTCTACAGTGGTGATTTTGGGAGTGTGGATGCCCAAGGGACCGTGGAGTTTGCTCTGGATTATGATGAGAAGAACCGGGAGTTCCAAGTTCATGTGTCCCAGTGCAAGGACTTGGCTGTTGTGGATGAGAAGAAAGGGAGATCTGACCCGTGAGTGATGCTTTGGTGACTTGTGACCTCTGCACTGCTCAGTTTTGTGTTCTGGAGGCTTTTTTTCCCTAATATTTTCTCCATCATGGTTTCTGTCTTCTTTTGGACTTCTGATGCATGCTCTGAGACTTTCCTACCTGATGGTTCTGGAACCATTGGTGATAGTAAATATGCTGCCATAAACTTAAATTTGAACAGAATGACTGTGAAGAGTTTCTCTTATCACTGGAGTAGGTTCTCTGGGTTCTTCTTCCCCCATGGGGAAGACACTGGTAATAACTCAGTGATGCAGACACCTATCTATATGACAAGAAAGTTGGCAAAGAAGGGCTGTTAGGTAGTTTGAAAGATGATAAAAAGGAACTTGGATTTGAACCCTGAGAGACAGAGGCTTAAAGGCATTCCACTTCTTCCTTCCTTTCTAATTATTATTCTCTTGTAATAATCAAGATGGGCATTTCAGAAAATGGATATATGGCCTTGCTGGCTTCCCATGCTGCCTAGATACATGCCTGTTCTGAATGTTGGTGGCATCTACCTGTCTCTAGTGAGATTTAGAACTTCACATGCAAGCCAAGGCAGTATCCTGGCAGGTCTCTTAATTAGTTTTGACTTCAAAGAGCCAACTCAGGGTCTTTTGCTCTCATGTCACTGTTTAGAAGTGTTGCTTATTAGAGGTTGGTGATACAGAACAGTGTCCAGGTAAAGTTTTTATTTTCTAGGTATGTTAAAACTTACTTGCTCCCAGATAAAGCTAGAATGGGTAAGAGGAAAACTTCAGTGAAGAAGAGGACAGTGAACCCCATTTACAATGAAGTGCTACGGGTAAGAACAAGTACATGCTCTGAAAACCTCTGTTGTAGCAGACACCTGTGGAACGTCAGGTGAGATCTTGCCTTCTTGGCCGGGCTTCTTCTTCTGCCTCCTGCCAGCACCACGCTGCTCTTCCCTTGTTTGTGAGGGCAGAGATGTGGATGAGGTAGGGACCTGCAGCCTGCACTGCCTTCAGCCAGCATGAGGGGTGGTCTTCTTCCCTCCCCTGGCATGCAGTCACTAGTCATGGGACTGGTGATCAAAGTCTTGGTTATGTGATGGTACTCATCAAGTCCATGAGGACTGTGTGCCCACAGCTGTGTTAATAATCCTTGAAAGAATATTGGTTTTGCCCTGTGATGAAGGGAGTGCTGGGTTTCCCTGTGCTCAGCAGAAAAACTTTGTCAGGGTAGTAGTATTGCTGCAGGACAAAAAAAAAATATTTTCAGAGTGGGGCCAGTCTGTTAGTGCTTGTGTGGAGTAGGTGTGAACATCTCAGAGCTTATTCAGGCTTTTAGGTAGTTTATTTCTGATTGTGAAAGAAACAGAAGGAAAATTCGAACAACCTGACTTTTCTTTCTTCTTCTAGTATAAAATAGAGAAAATGGTCTTGCTGATCCAAAAATTAAATCTCTCTGTTTGGCACAATGACCCACTGGGACGTAACAGTTTCTTGGGAGAGATTGAAATAGACCTGGCCAGCTGGGACTGGAGCAACAGGAGACTCAACTGGTACCCGCTGAAGCCCCGAGTAAGTGTCTCAGCTTCAGTCCTGCTTCCTGGCCCAACCCTGAAGTCCTTAGGGGTGGCTTGAGTCCTTCCTGACTCCTCTGAGATCTTTGGGTGGTGTGGTGGAGCAGAGCAGCCTGAGTTGTACCTGCGGAGGTGCAGTGAAACACCCACAAGCTCTGGACACATTAGTGCAGTAATCAGCAGTCTGTACACATGGCTTCCTGAGGTCTCATTTGGTGACTGATCTGTAGGGACATTTTCATAGGTCAGCGATTCTGATCTGATCTGATACTAATCAACAAGAACTCTGACATGGCTACACCTCTCTCTACTCACAAAGAGACCCTACTTTAAGAATAAACAGCAGAGTACGAGGTGATGCAGTTGAATGTGCCTTGAGAGGTAATGTTCAGGTAAATGAGAGGTAATGGGGTAAATGTTCAGGTGCCACTTTTTGTAAATCCTGTACAGCTTCCTGCATGCTTCTGGGCCCAGAGGTCTGATCTGAGATCCCGTTTCAGAAAATAAAGGACATTTGTCTTTCAGACCTAAGGTGCTTCATTCTATCCAGCTGGACCTATCTGGAGGGGCAGCCTTGCTCTGAAGCCTCAGGCTTCTGGTTCGTAGGGACTGAGTTTGAGAACAAAGCCACAAAGAAAGGAGCTGCTTGAGAACAGGCTGCCCCAACCATGTAAAATCAATTTGTTCATTTGTGCCCCTCTAAAGCTGTTTGCTTTGTTGTGTTTGCAGAACACATCATCTAATCAATCCTAACTCTTTCTGTTTCAGAGCCTTTCTGCTGTTAACGGTGTGGATCATCGAGGAGTGATGAATTTGTCTATTAAGTATGTCCCTCCAGGAAGCCTAGGTAAAGGGTGTTCCATGCATTAAGAAGTTATTGCCTGCATGCAGCTTGCAATGCTATTTAAGGGCTGGTTGAAGAGTACTTTCCTTAGAGCAAGATCTTAGCAGCACAGGGTGCTCTGTAGCACTCGCTGCAGCCTGCATCTGATTTTCACCTCTGGATTTATTGGGACAGTATTGCGGAGAGAGGGAGGACTCAACACTCATTCTGTTGGCTGTTGTAAGGGCTGGCATGACAGTTTTTCTTTTCTCCTAAATGGCAGGTCCCAAAAATCCTCCCTCTGGTGAAGTTCACATTTGGGTCAAAGACGTGAAGGATCTGCTGCAGCTGCGTCCTTCTGGAGTTGACTCCTTTGTGAAGTGGTGAGTGTGTGAACGTGGCCTTGGCTTGGATCCTGGGTCTGGGTAGCCACAAAGCAGTGTGTTTCCTTCTCTTTTCTCAGCCTCACCTGGCTGTGCTTCCATTCTGTACAGTCCATGTCTCGCTTTAGGCTCTCTAGGAAAGAATTGCCCTTGTTATTCCTGTGTGGCCAAATTAGGAAAATGCTTGTGGTGCAGCTCTTGGTCACTCACTGTCTGTCACACACTCAGGTGAGTGGAAAGAATACCAAGGCCCTGCACCTCAACCCAGTGTGTTCACATGAAGGTGGGAATTTTGCCTTGGAATAGGCTTGCATGCAAAGTTTGGGAATTTGTTAGACTTGCCAGAAATGACCCACAGGGGGTTAGATCCTGCTTGGCTCTTCTCTGGAATTTAATACGTGTGCCTTTTCTGCAGCCTACAACATCAGTCCTCCTGTAGTATGGGAAAAGGTGCAGTAAATGTTCCAGAAAATAAAAAAAATCTTTTAAGGAGATTCTAAGATTTTTTTCAGTGCTTTGAAGTGCTCAACAGGTCTTTTCTATATTTTAAATCCTTACTGAGTTCTCCTGCAGAAAGTAGGAGACCTGCAGAAGTAGCTGACCATTTTGAAGTGGTCTCTTAGGGCATTTCATCTAAGTGATGAAAATATATGAAAAAGAAATAAGTGAAAGGAATGTCCATTTTTCAGTGTAAAATGTCAGTATGAAAAAAACCTAAGCCCAAATCAGGAATTGGTAAGCAGGTATCCTCTTTCTAAAAGTGTTTGCTTTTAAAATGGATTTTCTTGGGGAAAAATAAAGCTCATCCAGGAACTGTGGACATTTCATATTAAAGCTACAGAGATTCTTCTGTTGAATCCCAGTTCCTTCTTTCTTCAGAAATTAGGCTTCTTTAGACTGAGGAACTTCAGAGCAACAATTCAAACCTCTGATGATATTCTGTACTGCGTGCTGTATTTTTTCTCCTCTCAAAGCTATGTGCTGCCAGACACCAGTAAGAAGAGTTACCAAAAGACCCGAGTGATAAAAAGAGACACAAACCCTGTATTCAATCACACCATTGTGTATGATGGCTTTCACACAGAGGACCTAAAGGATGCTTGTGTTGAACTGACTGTGTGGGATCATGAAAAACTTACCAACCATTTCCTTGGAGGAATCAGGCTGGGCCTTGGGACAGGTGAGTGATTTCCTTTACATCAGATGAATTCTGTAACCACATTGCTGGGGTGTTGAGACCCTGGCCCAGGTTGCCTGGGGAGGTTGTGGCTGCCCCATCCCTGGAAGTGTTCAAGGCCAGGTTGGATGGGGCTTGGAGCAACCTGGTCCAGTGGGAGGTTTCCCTGCCCATGCAAGTGGGTTGGAACTGGATGATCTTTAAGGTCTCTTCCAACCCACACCAGTCTGGGATTCCATGATTTTCCTGTTTTGGAGAAACCAGGGAAGGGGAGTCTCAGCAATTGGTGAGGGTCTGGCTACTTGCACTGTGCCTGGGATGAAGGAAGCCCTGGTACTGTGGTAGCAACCCTCTATTCCCACATTTTCTGCCAACTTCAGCTCTGAGGTCTGGCAAAACTCAAGAATCTCCTTGGGTTGATCAGAGCTTTCCTGCTGTTACAGGAAAACAAACTGCAATACAACAAAAATACAAATGATGTTGCTGCTCTTCCGAGGGAAGAGTACTCAGAGCTGGAAGCAATTTGAATGTCATGTGGGACAGCACCACCTGGTGACTCTGTCCACTCTGTCCATCTCCTCCCTTGAAGTGTTTTAGTAGCAGGAATAACTAATATTTGAAAATCAGGGCATACTGCAGTAGCTGATCTGGTAGGTAATCAGTAGTGAGTGTACACCTGCTGGAATTAAATCACAAATTGGAAGAAAAGAGTTGTCTGGGTGTATACTAGGGTGTTCTTATTTTTTTGTTTTTATTTAGACTATGTAATGCTGAAAGACCTCATCACAGGTGCTGTTTGCTCCACTGGGAGGCAGTCACTGTCTCTGGGAGTTGTTGGCTTGAGGTTCCAGTTCAGAGAAGGATTTAGACCACAGCTTAGCTGAGATTGGTTTACTTCAGTTGGGTTACACATCCTTGAAGTCAGGAAAATTCCAGTATTTTTAAGCCTAAGTACTAAAGAGCAGATGGGACCATTACCCATTGTCCATCTGTCTGTCATGGAGGTTTATCCCTCTCCAAACATCCTGTCCTAGCTCTCAGTGCACCCCATACCTAGGCTTTAACAGGCAGCATGTTCACCTTCATAGTTTTGTAAGTGGCTCTAAACCATTTATTGTTAAGCAAGAGAGCATCTGAGAGATGAAGGACAACCAGAAAATTTCAGCATGTAGCAATAAAGAATAACTGTTCCTTGAGGATATCAGGGCAAGGCTGGTAGCAGCAGCAAGGTTAGCTTTGCAGATGCACCCATGTGTGTTGGGTTTGCTCCTGTGTTCTCTGCTTTCAGTCTCTAACATGTCACCAGGAGGGTTGTGAACTAGTCAGTGGGAAGTGACAACAGGAGCAAGCTTGTAAGCAAGATGTAAAAATATCAAGCCCAAGATAAGCTGTGATCCCAATTTAGACTTTTATCTCACTGCCAAATAGTTGGCACATGAAAATCTGGTTGAAGAATTGACTTAGAATTAATGTCCACACTTTTCTGCTGTTATATGTTTGATTCCTATACAAATGAAGTATGGAGCAAGAGAACTTTGTCAGATGCTCCAGGAAAATCCTTTAAAGGAAAGAAGCAAACCTTTTAGACCTTCTTCACCATTTAAAGAGATCCAGAAAGGGATTGAACCCCGTATTGTTTTCCTTGGCAGGTTATGTTTCGGGTTCTTGCACTCTGAGCCTATTACATGCACCTTCTTCTGCACTCTGGTGTGAGATGGAGGTCACTAGGAGAAGAGGAGGAGTTGTTTAGGGTGCACCTTGCTGAGAGGAAGTCAGCACCTTTTATGTTAAGCATCCTGCAAGAGTTACATCCCTTTGAGCACTTGCAAAGGGAGTAGAAACTCTGTGTTATCTCCCAATGTTGTAGCTGTCTTCTGCTTTTCCAGGTCTGAGCTATGGCATCTCTGTGGACTGGATGGACTCCACCCAGGAGGAGGTGGCCTTTTGGCAGGAGATGATGTCAGCTGCCAATGAGTGGATTGAGGGACTGCTGCCACTGCGCTCACTGGCAGGCAGGAAAAAACTGAAGTAACCTCTTCTTTGTGCCACAGAAAGGCTGAATATGTCCCTTAGGACTTGGGAAACTTCCTGCACCGAGGTGACTGAGAGCAACCCTGGGGCTGGCAAGTGTTGGGTTAAAAAGGCAATTGATGGACAGCACTTTGGAGATGTTTAATGTTAATTAATTCCCTGACAGAGGACATGGAAGTTGCCAAACTGATGCTATACTTGATTTTGACCTAGAAGAAACTTCATTTGCCTTTTTATTTCATCATTTATATTCAGTATCTTTGAATTCCAGGGGCTCTGGGAACACTGGCAGAAGGAAAAGGAGATAGAGATATTTTTATTTTTTTACTATTTTCTTGTGCCATTTGTTTTGGGTTTTTTCTGTGCAGAGCTGCAGTTGAGCTAAAGCAGCAGCATGGTGTTATTCATGTTCCCCTGCAAGTGGTACACTTTGTTCTTGGTGTAGAATTGCTCCAAGTCACCAGCAGCACAGTCTGAGACCAGGAGCTTTGCATTTGTCCCTGCTGATAACACATCTCTAATGTGAGGAGAAATGAGATCCAAGGTGAATCTAAGGAAAGAGAGAACTATTTGAAGCAGAAAAGGAAGCAACCTGGGGAGGATAACAATGAGGAATTCATTATATTCATTTATTTCTGCTTAAATATGAAAGACAGGAGTGATAGTCCTGCTGCTGGAGGGATTTGGCAATGAGGGGCTGTTTCCCTAGATTTCTCACAGGTTTCCTCAGTGACCTCAGGCAAATTTCTCTGTGACAGGACAGTCTCAGTGCAATACAAACTGAAGTGTTTGCCCAAATGTAAAATACAGTTCCAGGCCTAATCACACCATTGAAATGCCACATGTGCAGAACATTTCAGTGTGAAATAATGATGTAGGAAACAGTCTGGCATTAGCCTGGCACAACAGGTCAGGGAAGAAAGGTCAAAAAGCACACTGGAAGATGGGAGATGTTGCAAGCTGGCAGGAGAGGTAAGTGGGGAGTGAATTAATGCAAAGTGAGGGGTCTTCTTCACATGCCTGGGGGTATCTCCTGCCTCAGCCCTTCTAGTCTTCCTTTCTAGTCATCCTTCCTTTCTGGTCAACCTATCAGTGAGTTGTCTCTGGCTGGAATTTCCTTTTTATCAGTAACTTTGCATCTGTCACGTTGAGCGTGGCAGAGGGGGCGTCGTGAATGCATTTTTAAAATGCAGCTTTGTAATTTCTATTTTGGATGTACATATTGGGATTAAATGGAATGGTTTTTCTTTAGCTGTCAACGGGTCTCCTTGGGCCTATTTTTAGCATGGTCTGAGCAATGAAAAAGCAAGCACAAGAGGTGTGAAATTTTATCATGTCAGAATGAACCAGTTTTGCCAAAGGGCAAATGAAATGTCAAGGAGGAATATTTTTTGTAGCTATCCTGCCCTAGATTTTGGCTCTGTGAATGTTGCTATATTCTTCTTTAATGTATTGATTTTATTTAACTCAAGCTCAGCATAAATTTTCAGCTTAGGGAAGGTGGTTGTAAATAAATGAGTGACAAAATGTACACTTAACTCCATGAAAAAGTCTTGTTATTTTAGGACACTTGGGAGATAATCAACAGTTTTCATGCTGGGGAAAAAATAAAGAAAGGAAATGGTTTTGCAATTGGAAGAAGATAATATTTGGATATGTACCAGTCGTAGCACTGAAAGCACTGAGGGAGAGGCCCTCGAGCAGCAGAATTAAATAATGACTGTTTAATGAAGGACCTGAAACATGGAACATGTCAGCCCCAGGGAATTCCCACTGTGGATGGGAAAGTAAATGGTAACACCAGGGGCTTTGGCTTGGGCAGGTCCAGGTCTCTTCCTGGAGGGTTCAGCTGACTTCTCTCCATCACAAAAACAGTGTCATCTGCCTCCTCGTCCTCCTCACCTCCAGCATCAGCACGTGTGGTTGTGACCATGTTGCCAAAACTGCTGTTTGCGTCACTGGAGCTGGAAATCTTTGAGCTGGTGTCTCAGAAAATTATCATCTTTGTCATTGGTGGTGACAGCAAAAGGGGGAAAAGGTTGTCAGCAGGCTGGTTTCTTCCCAGCCCAGTTGCTTCTATGAACTTGGCCCAGGACGTTGAGATTCCAGTGAGGATTTTTGTTAATCTTTTGGTGGCTTGTTTATGGAAATTAAGCCCTGATTAGCTTAAGAAGATTTCTTTGGTATTTAATAGTTTATCAGAATAAAAGATTACACTGCCCAACCACACACACAGATGTAACACAGCTGTATCTGAGGCAGTAAAAGTTGCTGTGCTGCAGCTGTTTCACTTACTGTGCAGAAAACGCTTGATCAGAACAAGATTTCAGTCACTTTTATTGTTGCTGGCACATGGAGAAGTGGAGGAGCTTGTGAGTAAACAGCTAAACAGCCTTTTTCTATGTGGCTTATGATGCTGAGATTTGTTGTCTGTGAATGTGACATGAAACAGAGACTCAGGCCTGGAGGCACATGCTGGTGATTACATGAGTTGAGTAATAACTGGTTAAAAAAAACCCAAAAAACCAGATAGTTTCCTGATTGTATTTCCTAGTTGATTGTAGAATGAGTTAAGCAAAGTTCCATAAGAAGGAAAGACTTCATGCCTGTAGTAAATGTGGTTTATGTCCCTTGTGTCCCTGAATATGAACCTTGGTATATACAGTAGAGCTGAGCAACTGCTTTCCATGCTTCCTCTGAGTTCATGCCTTACTGAGGTTCTCAGGAACCTTAGAAGCAAAAAAAAAAAAACCCAAAACACAAAATCAGGAGAGAAGGCAAGAGTCTAGAAAGTATTTCTACCCAGTCAGGCAATTTTAATCTCTGGCCTATGTCCACTCAAAACTGTTCATATTACAGGTATCAAATAGTTTTAGAAGCTAACTAAAGGAGAGAAAGGAAGGATTGTTGACTCTTGGACAAACCCCAGTGAATGAGTGTCTCAGAGGAGATGGAAAAGAAATGGTTGAATTAATTATCCATAACTGAATATTTACTCAGCTTTATCCATCACCAAAACAGGAAAGAAAAATTAACTCCTATGGAGATTTGGGAAAATTATGCTGGCTAAATAAACCTGTGTAATAAGGTGATCTATTGGAAGAGAATTGTTGTATTTTTCACAGGCTTGTTAAATTTTGTCAAAAAATGTAACAAAACCTGAATAAATTAATGCACTTTGGTTCCTGATAACTAAGAATGTGGATATTCAGCAGCAGGTTGAGTTGGTTGCTGTTTTGTACTTTTATCATTCATGGCTTAATCCTTTTTCTTTTCTACATGCTTGCTTCCCACCCTTCAGGTATCCTGGTCTTCTGCTATTACTGTTAAAACAGGTGCCTGGGAGGAGATGCTCCCTCTGAGTACTGTCAAAGAGGTTGTTGGGAGACTTTGGGAGGCTCATCATGTCAAAGCATCTTTGCACATCTGCTGTAAGGTAAGTGCTACTGGAGCCCTGCTGCTCTCAGGGATGGAAAGCTCTTGAAACACAAAGCCCTTCCCATAGGGTCAGCCAGGAGCAGCCACTTTTTTTCCAGGAGCTGCATTTTTGGGAGGTTCCTTGTCCTGGTGGCTCTGCCAGGTGAAGACATGAGTTGGGTAATAACTGGTTAAAAAAAAACAAAACAAAACCCAGACAGTTTCCTGATTGTATTTGCTCACTGAGGAGAGGTCAGGGTGAAGTTTGTGGGGCCACGGGGACTCTGTGTATGCTTTGGTCCTGCAGTACCAGCTCCTGGCCTGTTGTGAGCAGATGGCTGATCTGTAGCAAGGTGGTTTGGGCAAGAGCAGGCAATTCCAGGGTGATTGTTCCCACTTCTGGGGTGTGGGCCAACTCCTCCCACCCTTATGAACACATTGGTTGGAGTTCCATGAAGAAATTCCTATTAATGGCTTGTATGAGTTCTCTTTCTTCTGGGAGAGGGATGGGTGTGGTAGATAGCTGGAAGTGTCTTCTCCAGGGGCCTTACAGGAGTTTGCCAGCCCTAGATCCAACCTCCTTTTGATTTTGCGTTAATTTCCCATTCACTCAGCTGAAATGCCTCATGCCAGACATGACATGAGACATTCAGACAAATCTGAATGAAGGTGAGTGAAGATGTGGGCAGGTAGCAGCATGCTGGGAGGAGTGGAAGAAAACACAAACAAGAGCAGGAGCTGAGCTTGTGAAGTTTGCTGGTACCACCAGGTTTGTGGCAGAGGGCTTGGGTTAGCATTCCTGCTGGAGAGGAGATGATGATGGTCTGGTCATTTCCCTGCAAGTCACCTAAAACAGGGATCTGCTCGAGCAGGCAGATATTTGCTTTTTAAAATGCTGTGAAATCATGTTATGGCTGGACTTGTGTCTGGGCTCCATTGTAGAGCCAGAGTAGCTAACCTGGAGGAAAGGGAGGAGTCCTGAGTGTGAAGGCAATTCTGCTGGTCACTTTCCTTTTGGTTTTTTTGGTTTTTTTCTTCCCCAGGACTGCAGTCAGGGCTTAGTGAATTGCTTGGCATTCTGTATTTTACAAAATGGAAAACATACACCACTGGAGAGCCACAGTCCTAACCCCTACAGCACCATCAGGACCCTCACAGTTAGGTCCTCATTTCTGATTAAAAAGGCATGTGTTGAGTGGTGCTGAACAGAGAAAAATCAAGTTATATTTTGCCTTTTCTCTCTCTACAGACCTGACTGTGCTGCCACGAAACTTGAGATGCTGCCAGTAAGAACAGAAATCAGATTTCATGCATCTAACAACCCGTAATGCCATCCTGCTAGTTATTAACCATCCAAAGTGGCTCTTGAGCTGCAAGCAAGCAGTGTGAGCTCTGGGCTTGGAGGGGAAACTAGGGAGCTGTTTTCTGGCAATGTAAGTAGCTCAGACACCCGCTCTGTTGGAAGAAAAAAAATCACAATAACCTCTTTTCCTCTCTTCTCTCTCCCACTCACCATTACTAATTTATCCTGATTGTAATGGCTTCTATTTGCTCTAAGCAGATCCTGTTCCTTTCCTGAGAAGACTTGAACCAGCTACAAGGACATAATATCCCCAGTGGAGGATCTGTTCCTGGATTCAGGCAGGCTCAGGCAGACATAATGTTCTCTTGATGGGATCCCCCCCTTTTTTGACTGGCAAACTCATGACCCTTTTAATGTGATCACGATCACACTGGGACAGACACTGGGACTTGCATCTGGACTCTGCCATCCCATAGTAATGAGCTGATGTCTAATTTACTGTCACGGGGAAACATTTTACAAATGTTTTTATGTCTCTTCAGAAACCCAGCTGACTCTTTGCTCCATGCACAAGCTGGTGGGGTTGGATGCTACATCATCTGGGTGCTGTGTGACACCAGAGGGTGGCCTTGTCACCTGCAGGGACAAGCTTGGCCTCTCTGCATGTCCAACCCATGTGGATCACACTGTAGGAGAGCTGAATCCTGTCCATTCAGGTTGCAAAGCAAATGCTAACACTGCCCTGGAGCACTGCTGTTGACTCAAGAGGCCTCTCTGGTTATTTCTGAAGTTTCTGGTGACATTCTCCCATTATCACAGATCCTGGCTGGCTTTGCAGCCCCAGCTCTGTGGCATTTTTAAGCTCCTCAGCAGAACCTCCTTCTCAGGGGCTGGGGCAGTCAGATTAGGCAGGTGCTCTCTGCTGGGCCCTTTGTTCCCCTATAGCCCAGGGAGAGAGAGCTGTGGTGGTGCAAGATGGTTCAGCCCATCAAGCTGAGTGGGCTAATTAGCTCTCTGTTGGCTACAGAGGGAGCCTGGACACCTAATGTAGGAGAGACATTTAGATAATGTGTTCTTATATTAATGGGGGAACCATTAGTGGGACAACAGCATCACTCAGCCATTACTATATTTATCAAGCCTGTGTCTATCTGCTGCACTGCTTTTGGTTTGATCCCCTTGTGAGACTGGGGGACCAGTGGGTGGGTCATCTGCAGGATGCCACCCCTGGAATCCCAACCAGGATGCTTGGAGCTGCCTTGGTGTGCAGTACTCCATTGCTCACTAGAAGTGTTTTGCCAACAGGTTGGCATTTTGGGAGGCAGGTTAGACAAGCTTCCTGGGGACAGAGCTGCCAGTCTGTCACAGAAATCCATGACTACAAAAGGCCAAAAGCCAAGGTGGGACAGAAGCTTCACCATGTGCCTCCTGGCATCCAGCCCTGCCTGTGCTTCCCTCCTGCTACTGCTGCTGAAGGCACTCAGGCTGTCACCTCATCACAAAGTCCTAAATTACCCTCTCAGTGCCTGCTGTCAGTTCCTGAACACTGTGTGGTGCCCTTGGCTTTACATTTGTCTGCACTACCCTGACTAACTGTGGCATCAGGTAAATAATAAGCATTAAGTCTCTTAATACCTTCCCCCTGTCCTGGGTTTTACAGCTAGCAGGTTGTGGGGACTATTGGGTCCCTGTCACCAGTGTAATCTGTATCCATGCCACATCTTCTGGACAGGCCTAATCTGACAGGGGGGTTTTTTGGAACTAGGTAATAAATTGTTTACTATGTGTGGTTACCCAGCCGTGTTCTCAGCATTCCCATCACCCTGGTGTTTGGCCCATGGGCTCTGACACATTTGGTAGCATACACTCACTGGGCTCCACTTGGGTGGAGCTTATCCCTGCTGTGAGGAGCAGCTGGATTGGACTGGAAATCAAGCCCCTGAGGGCTGGGGACTTCACCCTGCAGGTTTGGATGGACTGGGTCCCCAGCACATTGCCATTGCAGGAATGGGCTGGCTGGGGCAGCTCCTGTGCAGCCAGCCCTGCAGCCAGGGATTGTGTCT
Organism: Calypte anna; assembly: GCF_003957555.1. Taxonomy (NCBI): domain Eukaryota; kingdom Metazoa; phylum Chordata; class Aves; order Apodiformes; family Trochilidae; genus Calypte; species Calypte anna. Next base: position 15,007,104 of record NC_044247.1, on the reverse strand, counting down.
GATTGATTGTTTTTTGTATCCTTGGAAACTGAAAGGGCATTAAAATTGCATGGTGCACACAGAGCTGATGCACTCTCCTTGTAGTGCTGCCATGGGCGTGGAGGTGGATTCAACCTCCATCTGCCAGGTGTAAAGGGCACTGGCTTGTTTTGGAGTAAAACTAAACCATAACTGCACAAATCTAGAGGGAATTACCACTGACTCACAGGGCTGGTGTCCAGGAGGGGTGTTTGGCTCCCAGCCATCCCTGACCATGGCTCAATACCTTCTCTTTGTGGCCAGCCATAGCAAGCCTGGGCTTTAAGGTGGAGAGAAGCTGCTGGCCTTGAGACCATCTCACCTCTACTGGTTTCCATGGCAGGCAGCTGGGCTGGACCCTGCTGGTGGAGCCCCACCAGTTCACTCAGTAGATGCAGAGCCTGGCCCCTGTACATGGTCCATCCATGCCCTTCTCTGTGCTGAGGTGGTTCCCAGGCAGCTCTCCCCCAGCCCATGTGGGTGTGAGGAGAAAGGGGCTCCACTGGAATCACCCCCAGAGCCAGGGAAGGGAGTGCTGAGGGGTTGCCCCTAGCCCAGGGCTGCTGACAGCCCGCAGAGGTGGCTCCGAGCATCAGCTTGTTGGCTTCTGCAGCTCCTGGCCTGTCCCCAGCCAACAAACCTGCTTTTCCATCAAATCTAGGTTACTCTCAGTCTCTCTCCTTGAGACACCAGATTTTCCATTTTTTAAAACAATACCAGAACAAAGGCTCTCCCAGGATCTCATTTTCTCACACCTTCTCATTTGCTGCTAATTAATATTGTGGCTGCCCAGCCACAGAGTGTGTTTTCATCTGTGTGAATGTGTTCAGAGAAGGTGGAAATATTATCAGCATCACAGGATCCTGCAGATTTATTTGCTGGGCAAAACAGGTCCCTGAGGCTCTAGGAATCCCTCCAGCTCCAACAGCATTTCCTGGGCTCCTTGGTGATCTCCTCAGCTCCTAATAGCCCTACAAGCCAGGGTGCTTTGGCTGCTCCCTGCTGTAGCTCATATCACTGCCATGAAGTGTCCCCCAGCACCTCTGCCTGGAGATGCCTCCTGGAGATGCTGTGGGTTGCCTGGTGCCTGCTGAAGTACAGTCAGACCTGTGGAAGAAATGGAATGGGGTGGCAGCACGTGTGCATGCACAGGGAGGGGAGAAAACCAGTTAAGAGAAACCACACTTTGTTGTGGGCTTGAACTAATGGGCATTGAATACTCAGAAATCATACAGTAAAGTGCAACAGATCCCCACAAAGCATTGCTGGCAATGAGTCACTGGTTAATGTACTCCTAACTTGGATTTATAGGTTTAATATTTTTCAGTTGGGCAGTTTCTGATGCTCTGCAGATTGCTTCATCAGTTTTCTTTCCTGTCCTGAGGTACTTTAAAATAGGATCTTTTGGGGTTGTGATTTCTTTTTTTTTAATAAAGGTATTATATTTCAAAGGGTATTGAAAAAATTCCTTGCCATTTATTCCTCAAGACTTGAAATGGTCTCTCTAATGTCCTAGTCTGATTCGCAGGCTGGCTAACTATCATATCTATATAAATGCCCTTTTTTGTTTTGTTTTGTTTTTAAGGATCTAATGTGAATGTGTTTATCCCCTTCATGAAACAATCTTTACAATCTTTTTTTTTTTTTAGTGTCTGACTTAATATGCACATTTAATCACTGCTTTTAAAACTATACATGCTCATTTTTTCCCTTTCAGAGATCAAGACTCTGCTGAGTGCTGAACAAGGAGGTGCTCGATCTCAGCTGTATCCCACAGAGCCAGGTGAGTGTGTCCTTGTGCTGCCTGTTTGGGACAGACTGGGGACAGCCTGGTCAAAACGAGGACTTTAGAACCCGAGGTATCCATGTATTCACTGTGGGATGTTGGCTGCTGCTCAGGTTCCTGAACACTGTGCTTGGCCCTGTAGACCCAAGAACCTGCTCGAGCAGATTGAGGGAAAATGAATTTGTTAAGATTTGTGGGTTTTAAGTTCCTGGGCATCCGATGTCTGAAACTATCAATTTTTGAGACTGTACTCGTGGCTATGCTGGGTCTCATGAGTCTGTCAGTAAGACACCTTACTGTTACCATTGTCCCCTTCCAGATAAGGCTGGCTCAGTGCAGGTGACCCAGGGCAGTGGTGCAGAGGCTCTCCCAAAGCACCAGGAGCCCTTGTGCCGCCCCCATGAGCTGTCACTGCGATAGGAAGACCCTGACGCGGTGGCGAGGAACCTGAAGCAAGACTCGAGGGTTTGGAACACGGAAAGGTGCCAAGTGCCCCGCTCCACCCTCCTGTTCTGGGGGAAGAGTTGGGGAAGGTTTCCTGTGGCCTCTGTCCCTTCACTTTCGGGTGCACCTGCCTGCCCGGCTCCTCCTTGGCCCTGGGCTCGGCTCAGCTCCCCCTCACAACCCTGGGGCTCCCCCCAGCCCCTCAGCCCCCCAGCTCCCCCTCATTCCCGGGCTCCCCCCCGGCCACCCGCGCTGCCCCGCACGGTCCCGCCCCGCCCCGCCCCTGCACGGCTCCCGCAGCGGCCGCGTTTCGGGGGTGGCGGCTCCTCCCGGCAGTGCGGTAGGAACGCAGCCGCCATTGCATCACGGCCGCGCCTCCATCCCGCAGCCCCGGCACCGGCTGCGTGCACCGGGTACCGCCGGGTACCGGCGGAGGGGAGGGCAGGATCGCAGCAGGGAGAACGGGAACCCAGCGGGGCCCTCAAGAAGCGGCTGCCGCATCTTCGGCGGCCGCACCATCAGGGCTTGAGGCGGCCACCGGTACCCGCTCGGCATCCTCGCAGCACCGGGCCGGGACTGGGAGGGATGCGGCGCTGACGGAGGGTGCCAGGCCGGCCATGGGGCCCACCTGAGCGGTTCGACCGCCGTGAAGGTAGCCAGGGCCGGCCCCTTGGGCATCATCGGGCCCGGCCTTGCTGTGCGATCGGGGAGGAGGAGGAGGAGGCGGCGGCCGCCCCCGGAGCCGCGGACCGGGGATGGGCGGCGCGGCGGGCGGGCGCTGAGGCGGGCGGGCGGCAGCAGCAGCATCAGCAGCATGGAGGCCATCTGGCTGTACCAATTCCGCTTGATCGTCATCGGCGATTCCACCGTGGGCAAGTCCTGCCTGATCCGCCGCTTCACCGAAGGACGCTTCGCCCAGATTTCCGACCCGACGGTGGGGGTGGATTTCTTCTCCCGGCTGGTGGAGATCGAACCTGGCAAGAGGATCAAGCTGCAGATTTGGGACACGGCCGGGCAAGAGCGGTTCCGGTGAGACCGGGGTGGGGACTGGTGGGGCCGAGCTTTACAGCTTGTACACATCCTATACGCGGCCATTTGGGGGTCGACACCCCCCCCCACCCCAAGGCGCGTGCAGGATGTATAGAATGTGTAGGGTGGAGATGTGAAGGAGCAAGCCCCGCTCACGAAGGCAGCGCTGGGGGCTGAGGATGTTTTAGGGAGTTGTGTGAGCAAGAGGATGCACTTGCTCCCCCCTCGGTGTTCCGCGGGATGTTCCGCAGCTGAACGCACATCTGGGGTGGCCGAATGCAATGGAATATGGGGTCTGATCCTCTGCGGTTACAGCAGAGATCAGCTGTGGGTAGGACAGAGAAAGGCTGTGACAAACCCTTCGGTTGTGGCCTTGCAGGGGGGGCAGGTGCTTTCTAGAGGGTTTGGGAGGTGAAGTGATAGTAACGAAGGCTTGAGGAGGAAAAAGAAAGGAGGCGTGTGGGACCGTGCCAAGACTTTCCCACAGAACTGCAGGGTCAGAACATCAATTGTGGCTGACACAGGCTCGGCCCCAGCTGAACAGGAGGCTGGTGTCATCAGGGAATGCCTGGTGCTCAGACAGCACTCATTTGGAAGGGGTGTACCCTCAGTGTACCCCTCCTCCCTCCTGTTTGCTTATATTTTTTGAGCATCTTTATTAACTCTCATCCTCTTTTCCACCCTCCCCCTCTGGGAGCACTTTCCTTGCTCTGCATCTCCACGCAGGTTCCCTGAGCTTCTCCTTGCCTGCTGTAATCACTCAGCTGGGGAATGTTTTGGTTTCATTCAATGGATGAAACCTCCACTACCTCCCACCCTTCTCACCTCCTTCCTTCACATCTGTGGCTCTGGCATCTGGCCCAGGATGTGCAGTAGTTGGTCCTTGGCCACTGACAGGTTTGGTTTTTGTGTTGGTTTTTTTTTTCTTCTGCCACCTTGCAGCCTTTCAGGGTAAGGAGCTGCTGCTTTATTCTGGTGAGAGAGGAGGTGCTTTAGCTTGCATTGCATCAGCTTCCAGCTTTGGAGCTCGGGTTGAGGGCTGTAGAAAACATTCCTGGGTGCTCCCTTCCTCCTGCTTTTGCTGTGAAGAGCAAAAGCTGTTGGATGGCTTCAGTTTCCTTGCTTTTAGGCATTAGGAAGTTTGTGGCCCTGGAGGCTGCTTACCCTCAGTGCTGGGGGTTGACCCGGCCCAGCTCCGGGGTTTGTAAGCATGATGAGCAGGCGACCTTCAGCACAAGGGCAGGCAGCAGCAGCATTCAAAGGCAGGAAGAGTGCAAGGGGCAGGAACAAAAGTGACATAAAAAAACCCCACAAGACACTGTGCAACTTTGAAATGCCCTTGCTAGAGCACAGACTTAAATTCCCAATGTGAAGATCGAGAGGGAAGTCAGCCAACCCAGGTGCCTTTATAGTGCATGAAAATGATGAAAAAGAAATAATCAGGCAGAAAGTCTGTTTTGTGTTTATCCCTTTCAGATCACCTTTAGCCCTGTGGCAAATTGTGCCCTCTAGAGACAGCAAGCTCCTGGGCTGCTCCTGCAAGCTCTTTTTCTTGGCACAAGGCAAGCTGTAATTACTACTGGAATAAGCTGAAGCCTCTCAGGCTCGTGGGCAGAGGCAAGAAGCACAATGGTGCAGATGCTCTCCAGAACCTTAAACTTTTTTATCATAGCACATGGAATTTCTTAAGAAGGAAATTTGCAAGATCTGCTTTTTCACAGGGTTCTCTGATGTGAGCATTTCCAGTCTGCCTTGTGCACTTTAACAGCTGCCCCACAGAGAAGCAGCCACTGTGGTTATTTTGAAGACACCTTGTCGGCAGTCTCTGCTCTGCAGCTGTGCTGCATTTCTGCTCTTCCTGACCCCCGTTGTGAGCTCTTTCACTCACCATAAATTAGAAACAATTTCCGTGCAGTTAAGGCTTAAATTATAGTTAAATGTGTGCCATCCTCTTTTGTCAGATCACGCCCCAAAAACATCCTGCCTGGAACAGCACTGAGGCTGCTTTGGAGATGTAGATGAGCATGGTCCAGTTCTGCCTGGATCCAGCAGGTTTTGCCCATCTCTGGTTGCTGAAATACTGTGACTGCCTTGTCTGAAACGTGCTGTTGTGTAATGCTAACAAAAGCAGAAGCATGTGCAGCACTGTGTCCCCAGGACTCTGTGCCACTACTGACCCAAGAGCAGTTTCCTTCCGGCCAGCAGCTCTCCCTGGGCTGGGAGGGAAAGGCTCATACCATGGCACAGGAGTCCCCACCATGCCAAACAGAAGCAATGCCTTGATGTTAAAACTTGGCCAAAATAGGTGAAAATACCCAAACTGCTCTTTGTGAGCACAGTGGGAGGTGGGTGTCTTGGAAGGGAACTGGGGAGTAGCATGCAGCTTGAAGGCAGTGTTGTGTGCTTCCTGCAGGTCAGGAAGGAAAAGAGTCTGAAAAAGCTTTCAAGAAAAGGCACAGAGACCTTTACTTCATTTTATCTCAAAGCAGTGCTCAGCTTGGAACCTGTCATGGCTTTCCCTGGTACCTGAGGCATTGTTGATGTTGGCAGGAGGAGCCAGGGCTGATGCACCAAAGACAAGGGAGAAGCAGAAATGCATGTGACAGTGTGGGGGTGAATTCAAAGCACCAATATCTCTTTGCAGCTGGCTAGACAGCAAAAGGCAGCTCTAATTCCCTCAGTGCCAAATGTACAGAGCTACTCTTATCCCTCAGCCAGATAACTGGGAGAGGAGAAATTACCCGGGTGCAGCCAACTATCTTCCCTCCCCCCATCTCTTCTGGCTGTCTTCATTTTGGCTGTGGATTTTCACCCATATCTTTTGATAAAGCAATCCTTGAAAACTCCAATTCCTCCTTTCCTGTGGCAGTTTCACTAGATACAAACACACAATAACCCCTAACACCACTCTTGTGGGTTCAAAAAAAGGACTTGTCCCCAAGGGGAAAATGTGCTTACGTGTTCCCAGCAAGGAAAGTTCAGGCCTGAGTGTGAATTCCTAAAGGGACTGGAATTGATCATTGCTTCTGGATTTAGAACAAATCCATGACTGTGCAGAAACCCCACAGTTTTACAGCTTCTTGGTTTTTCCACGTGCAGTGGTTGTTGAACTGTAGCTCTGCTCAGCCTCGTAGTCTCATGTGCTGCTTCTGGATGGGTGGCAGTCTGCCCTTGCTTGGGAGAGTTGTGGAAGATGGGCTCAATTTTTCAGCTCTTGTGGCTTGGGGGTGTGTGTGTGTCTTTTTTGGTTACTGTTTTGATGTTGTTGGAAGGAACAAGACCAGCAGCAGTGCAGGTTCCCAGTGGCACAGTGGGAGAAAGCACCAGGGTGTCCCTGTGCCAAGGCCTTGGGTTTATGGAGGGGGGTTACAGCCCCAGGGTCAGCCTTCCAAATCCGTAGCCTCCTTGTTTTGTGTACCCTCAGAGAGTGTTTGGGTGTTTGGTTTCAAATGAACCTTGAATTTGTTACACTGCTTCTGAACCCATGGGCTAGAGAAGGTGTCCAGAGAACGTGCATGGTTGGGGATGGGATGCTTAAAGCAAAGGGCATAGAGAAATCCATGATAGACAACAGGGACCAAAAATAGTGTGGTGGTGGTGATTCTGAACAGAGCTTTAATAAATCAGTAGCACAGTTACCCAAGGATGAAATGTTTAAGCCAGGATTAGCTGTCTTTTTGAATGACAAGCTCCACAGAGCACGAGCTCAGAGCAGTAAGACATTGCCTGAGTGGCCTCCCCTGCCCTGTGTTCTGCAGGGCAGAGAGGGTGGTGGTGACACTGCTTGCTTAAACAAAGATGGATGTTCAGAAGGGCTATGTTTGGATTAAGACAACAAAAAATAATAATCAGGAGAAACAAACAAGCAAAACCCCACCTTAAACTCACTCAGCCCTTCTTCCCAGGCAGCTCTAACTTATGCTTTTGTTGTTTCTCATTCATTTCCAGGTCCATCACCAGAGCCTACTACAGGAACTCGGTGGGTGGACTCCTCCTCTTTGACATTACCAACCGCAGGTCCTTCCAGAACGTCCACGAGTGGCTAGAGGAGACCAAGGTGCACGTCCAGCCATACCAGATTGTCTTTGTTTTGGTAGGTCACAAGTGTGACCTTGACACCCAACGACAAGTGACCAGGCACGAGGCTGAGAAACTGGCAGCAGCCTATGGGATGAGGTACATCGAGACCTCTGCTCGGGATGCCATTAACGTGGAGAAGGCCTTCACTGACCTGACTCGAGATATATATGAGCTGGTTAAAAGGGGGGACATTTCAATCCAGGAGGGATGGGAAGGGGTAAAGAGTGGGTTTGTCCCAAATGTAGTGCACTCTTCAGAAGAAGTGGTGAAATCAGATAGGAGGTGCTTGTGCTGAGCTCTTCTAGTGAGGCAAGTGGTGATGAACTCTACTAACCAAACCTACTTTACTAAGTGAACTCGGTGTGACAGAAAGGAGAGCAACACTCCTGTTGTGAACAGCCTCCCACCTTGTTTTGGACACCAGAACAGATTCCCCTCCTCCCCCCCGGAGAGAAATGTTCTGTTTCAATGAATCTTTCAGAACTGGGGGCTACAAACCTAACGGAGAGTGAGGGAGGGTGCCTGGTGTTGTGAGGAGGCAGGAAGCAGCAATGAGGGGCTGCACCAGGCGGGTGAGAGAGCTGGATGGGCTGGCACGTGCCAGGGTACTGTACATCTCCTCTTTTCAGTAAATCCACAGCTCCATGATGGGTGTTGCAGCCACAGTATGGCTACTTGAGAAGTGTGACAGACAGGCAGACAGAAAGGCAGAGGACACCTTTGTTTGTGTCAGCTGTTTATTACCAGGAAGCTGTGAAGCCAGCACAGGTACCAGTTCCTCATATGGAAACTTTTCCTCCACAGGAAAAGTTTACTGACATGGTATGCACACTTCTGAAATTCCTTTCTTATGTTCTTGAGCCTAATTCAATAGCAAAGAATATTCTGTGGGATTTAAAGAGGAAAAAGAGCAGTTACCTGAGCAGTAATTTAAATTATTCCCTGCCCTCTGCCAGTAGTGCTTTTCTTGCTGTGCTGAACTGGGATTCTAAGTGACAACTCCTGCTCCAGTAGTAATTATCCAATGCATTTTTATGCATTTGCTGCTTAAGTGAGTACCTGAAAGCACTTTGAGATCAGGGTTTCCCAATAGAATTCAGTGATCAAGAGCATTAAGAGAGTACCACGTCCTCCTACATGACATCCTCAGGCTGGGGTGATGCAGCCAGGGACACACCAACATTTCTGTCTTGCTAACAGCACTGTGCTGACCTTTCAGGTGTCTTACCAGCCAGGTCAAAAGATTGAATGGGAAGGAAGGGGAAGAAGCCAAACACAAACCCAAAACCCCAACAAAAATCAAATAATTTAAAAAACCCACAAAAAAAAACAATTCAAAAAGCTTAACTCAGGTGCATCAGACATCCTAAAAGGTGAGATTTGCTTTTATAGAAGTTAAAGAGCATGGAAAGAACAATTTCCATCAGTACTTTCTGCTGCTGAAGTGTCATTTTCTTTCTTGGCCTCTGAGGAAGAAAGGAAGGGGGAGCACACACCAAAAGTGTCTGAGCTGTTGAAAGCCAGAAGACAAGCTCCAGAGTAAAAGTTGTTTTTCTCCAGATTTTAATTTGACAAAAGAGGCTCTGTCTCAGGGTGGGCATCATGGTGTGGTGGCCACACTGCAAAAGCTGGATGGAGGTGGATGGTTTCTGGGAATGCCATTGACCACTGGAGTGGATCACTTCCACTGTTTTAGCTCAAGCTTCTGGTGTGCAGCAGGGTAACAGGGTAAACCAGGGGAGTTCAGCCTACTAAAAGCAAACAAAAAGACCTAAAGTGACTTTTTTTTTTTTTTTACTCGAGTTTGCAAGCTTTATACACCAAACTGGTAATGGGCAGGAGGGAGGGGTTAGGTAAGAAACCAGGGGAAGCAGCTAATGGTTGATTTAGGCCTTTAAGTAGAGAAGAAGAAAATACTTCTTATGGCTTTTTAAGCCACCCTGGCTATGAAAGTGTGGGGCCTCTTGATTGCTGTTGAGTTCTTCCATTTGAACCATTCCTCCCTTTGAACCTGTTCTTACAGTTGGCACTACTTGGGCAAGTCTGTAGGAAGAAAAAAAATCCTGTGGTTTACATTATTAAAGCTGTAGAAAACTACAAAAAGCAAACCAACAACCAAAAACCTGAAAATTAGTAACATTTTTTTATTTTCAGTGGTCCAGGATCAGCTGTGCAGGGGCTGTGCAGGGGATCAGCCATGCTGTGAGGGCACTGGGAGCAAACTGGAGGAAAAGAGGGGTGGTAATAGTAATCTTGTCACAGCTATAGAGGCTATAAACAGCAAAAACTGTGCTTAAAACCCAGTAAATTCCAGTGGTGGTGAAGTTGAGCGCCCTGAAGATGGAAAAAAACCTAAAGTAAAATAAAATTTCTCTTTGCATAATCTCTTTTCAGGTAAGCAAAGCTGGAGAGGAGTGAGGCAGAGCATGCAGGGGTTGCTAGGAGCAGGTCTGTTGGTCACAGTATGACAAAGAGGTAGGAAAGGGTGAGTTTCTTCAGTCCACCAGGAAAGGGCTTTGGTCTGTCAGGGTCCAGCTGTCCAGGAGGTGAGAGGAGCTCTCCTGAAGGGAGAGTGAGGAGTTGGCTCCAATGGTGTTTTAGCAATAGGCAAGTGCTCTGATTCTCTGTGCAGGAACCTGACCAGCAGAGGAAAGATCACTTTTCATCAGACAACCAATATTTTGTGTAGTGGGTTTTGGATATTCCCCTTTACTGCTCCCAGAGAAAAGTTCCAGAAAGCCTGCAAGAGCAAATGCATTCAGGCCTTCAGAGAAAATGTTGGATTTAAAAATACAAGTGTCATAATTCTGAAGAGGAACAGTACAGGAGACCATGTACGCAGTCTTAACTACTTAGAGGTAATAAATGGCTATATTAAATGATAGAGAAATCATTATATACATCCTTTTCTAATTCCTTGCATTTTCTAGACAGGTTATTAAAATATAGGAACTGTAGATTCATCTGTACAAAATTTGGAATGTTTTTTCTAAGATAAAGAACTTATAGGATATGCTAAGAATTCTTTTCTAACAACTGGTTTTAATGCTTTGACTTCTAGTGCAAGAGAGATGTAGAGAAATCAGGTCAGACCCTTCACAGGAAAATGGGCAGGAACTTGGTCTTAAGACAAAAGGAAAGAAAAAAAAAAGGAAAAAAAAAAGGAAAAGGTAAATTTCTGTGGTCTCTACCACATGTTAAAAGCAATCTGCATGTTAGATTGAAATTGCTCAGAACCTCCGGAATAAAAGCATCCTATACACTGTCCTAGCTTTCTGTTATGCACTGTAATGAAATGTGAAATTACTGCTGTATTTAGCTGTCTGTATGTGATTGACTGAAAATATGCTTGTATGTAGCAAAATGGTTACCATGTGATAATGTGAAATTCAAAACTTGTAAAGAAACTTTGGTGGTTTTTTTTTTTTAATTTTTTTCCCCCTCTCCATGTTTTACCAGTGAGCTCTTGACCACCCAAACCTCTCCAGTACCCCAGGCAGGCAGCTGTATATATACCTGTATATATACCTGTGTATAACAGGCACCTGCAGCAGCCTCCACTGGGCATTTTCTTCTGCAGGCCACTCCTTAGATCATCACAGCTGCCAGGGGAAGAAACAGAGCAACTACAGGAACCCTGCCTGCCCTAAACCAAACCAACCCCAAACAACCCCCCTGCTCTCTGCAGCTGCAGCCAAACCCAGGCCCTTGTCCCTCCAGGAGGCCACTGGGTCACAGCTCCTGCCCATTAACCTGTTCTAACTCAGCCTGCCCAGCCAAGGATGGAGCAATGCTGGACAAGGACAGCTCATAGGGAAGTCTGAGTTCTTGTTTAGAAGCTGTGGGGGTTTTATTTACTTGGCATCAATGAAAAAAAAAACCCACAAACACCCAAACCAAGCAATGGTGGCCACAGCCATCTCCCCCCCCTCCCCCCGCACAGGCCAGGTACCTTTAGTGCCTAGGGAGCAATTCCTGCTGGAATTCTGTCCCCTCTCCCTGTCCCACCCCCATGCCCAGCATTAGGTCACTGGGAGTTGCACACAGGGCTCATTTTGCTGGTTCAGAAATGCTGAACTCATCATTGCATTGTGCACAACAAAGGGAGGCGAGTGCTGCCTTAGGAGCAGCCAGAGGGAAGGGGGGGGGGGGGGCTTCAGCCTGTTGGGATCTCATTAAATCCAAATTGAAGAGAAAATTGCAAGAGAAATCAGGACGTGTTTGCAGCTGCCTTTCCTGTTGCTGATGATGCTCTTAAAAAAGCAGAGAAGGAGCCTGGGCAGTCCCACCTGCAGCTGGGTGCAGATCCCTGCTCCCAGGGATCCACCAGATCCAGACCTGAAGGCACCGGGTATGGAAAGGGAGGGAGGAGCCCAGCCCGGGTGCTGCCCCGGGACCAGGGGTAAGGATTGACCTGCAGCTCTTCTTGTGCAGCCACAGGGTGGTTAAATCCATTGCTGGTATTCACCAGCTGAGAACTGCTGACTCACACTCCCTGCTCCACTCCAGCCAGGATTCAGCAGCTTCTCATCTCTGCTGCTTCAACTGAATTTTTTCATCCCCCTGACACCAGTTAAAGGAGAGAAACATTATTTAAAAAAAAATTTAAAAAGAAAAAAAATCACACATAATTTTCCTGCTTTTCTCCCACAAAGAAAGATGGACAAAAACAGGTGTTTGCCACAACTGTTTAGTTTTACTATTTTAATATCATGAAATAAAAGTACAAAAAATTTACAGGTATATTGTTTCTTACATGAAGATCAAACAGTTAACAGTTGCATTTATTTTGCAGCAGAACCTGTATTCTCAGTCACAGAATGTGAATATTAGCCACTGACATCACCACTGAGCATTTCATCTTAGAAAGAAACTGCAGAGGTAAAAGGCAACAATCTTGCAAGGCTTCGGAAGAACCAAAAAATAAAATTAGAAAAAAAATAATAATAATTCCAGCTGTGAACACCAGAAGTCATGCTTCAGTAACCCACCCTCATCTAATGCAGGTTTCACCACCTGGGAGGCTGTGAGTGTTAAGACACTGGAAGTGGACACCTTGTCTAAGGGGTGGTTATAGGGGGCTGTTCTTTACAGGGTACTTTGGGGTCCCTGTTGAACACACCCTGCAAAAGGAAGCAGCGTGTGCACATGTATGAAAAAGGAGGGGGTGAGATCACCTGCAGCCCTGGCATGGCTTGTGCTGTGTCCTCCCTTCACCACTCTGAAGACAAAGTCACAAATTGTATGTAAAGTGCTGAGAGTTCACTAACAGGCAGTTAACTAACCCATAACTGTTCCAAACACATTTATCCAAAGTGGATACCCAGGAATGCTTCCAGGTTGATGCTGCCAATTAACTGACTGAGACAAAATCCAAGACTTCACTGTATATTATTTTTTTTTCTGTTTCTCAGACCATTACAGCTGCCATGTCTTCCCAGCCCGAGGTGAGTGTGACTCCACCAGCTGTGCAGAGGTGAAAAAATAAACCCTGGCAATACCTGACCCTGCTAAGATGTCAGCTCCATTTCACACATGTCCCTCAACTTTTCAGGTAGAAATTTATTTATGACAGACTGGCCTGATCAAAAAGCTGCTTCCTTTGCTGGACTGGGTGGTGCCTTTTCAAATAATTCATCTCATGAAGCATGCATGAAACCAAATTTTGAGCTTACAAATAAATAAAGTGGTGCTCACCATCAGTTTTTATATATTTTACCATTTGCTGAAATGCTTAAAGTAACTCAGTCCCTTAAGAATGAATTTTTTGGGGGTGTTTAAATAAAAAATATTTGGAAATTGAAACCACATTTAAAACTGGCAAAACTATGCTTTGTTTTTAGAAGGGTCTTGCTTGTTTCTTCTCTTTACATCCCAATTATAAACTCTAGCCATATCTGAGGGTGTGGAATTAAGGAAACAGCTCAAGTATTCAGAAAATTAAAAAAAAAAGAGGAAAGCAAGTTATAGAGTTGGCCACACATCACTTACAGAAACCCTTTAATGAAAGAGCTGACCTGGTGCAAGGGTACAACACCCAGGAATACCCCTGTTAGTTGTACTTAGAGGTCTCTGATTGCAGTCAACATGCTGTATTTGCCTACTCCAGGCATCCAAAGGTTCTTGCAGCACTAAGATATCCTAAGAATCAACTTTAAAAAACAAGTAGCTGGGCCCTGATTTACAAAATCTCACACTTCTGTTGACATCTGCCCTCACCACTGAAATACTTTTGAAGTAGGAAGCTTAAAAAACCCCAAACAACTGCAACCCCCCCCCCAGGAGGTGTTTCATGATAGTAGAAAGAAATACAAAAAAAGTCAGGCAGTGCCTACACCAGCTCCAGGCTTGTGCTGCTGGGAGAAGATGCCAGTGGCAGCTGAAGGATGAGCAGGAGCCTGAGGAACAACACTGCTGTGCTCTGGGGAGGAAAGGGAGAGTCACCTGGCTGTGAAATGGCCTCTTGGCCATCATCCCTCAGCACCCACCCATCCTTCCAGAGGGTTTCCTGGGGACCCAGTCCCCAGCAGGAGCTTTGCTGCATCTAACCCAGCAACCCCCAGCTGGACACTGCAAACAAAGCATCCCCTTTCACTGCTGGCAGAGGTTAAGCCCCTCAAGTCAGTCAGTCTGAAGATAAAAATATGTCAGGAAGTTGGTAATTACCTGCTGACACACACCTCTGCCCCTGCAAAGAAACAGAAAGGATACTGACTTCTGTAGTGGTGAACTGATCTCTGAGAAAATCCAGCTCTTCCTCTAGAAGATCAAGGTTTCTTGTGGCTGTTGACAAATTCTTCTCTAACAGAGCCTGAGCTTCATCAATATCATATTCAAGCATCACATTGGCCTAAAAAAGAAAAAAAAAAAAAAGAAAAAAAAAAGGCTGCTACTCTTGCATTGTGAGGAATAAGCCCTAACAGGCTTACTTCAGGCTTTTGCTTATCACATTAACAAAAGGCTCTCCTGACAGGCCAAGAGAACAAGCTTTAGGGATGAGCAATGCCAGAATCCACTTGGGGCCTCCACCACTTCACTAACATAGCAAATAATCCCTTTAGTGACTTTTAAAAGGTTCTCTTCCCATTGCTAAGCAACAAGGGGTTTCTCTCCCTGTGGACTGCACTCAGCCTTTCAGGGCTCAGTATCTCATCTCCCCCTTATGTGCACAGGGAGAGACTTCACCTTGCCCAGCACTCACACAACTCCAGAAACATTTTGTGTTGGGTTCAAGATTAATGGCACTGCTTGTTAACCACAAGTGTTGCAGGCATTTAAAGATCCAGGTATAAAAGCCCTGTCCCACACCAGGGTGGTTTTTAATCTACAAATCTTTATCTCCCTAAGAAGCTGCCACAGGAAGAGATAAAAGAGCAGCACCAAGGGAAGAAGCAGCAGTGAAGCTCTGTCCCACTCAAGAACTGTGTGCTGAGCACATTCTGCTCATCAGACATGATCCCAGGGAGCTGCAAGATACCCAGAGCTGCAAGAGGGAGAGAAATCCTTCCTCTTCTTCTAAAATAACTGGAAGCATTATTTCCCCAGTAACAGCTGTATCTGTAGCCCAAGGTGCAGACTGTCAGCAAAAAGGAGGATCAAAGCAGAAGGCCAAGAACACCTGGATATAATAAAGTGCTTGTGGCTGTGGCATTCCTGACAGCTTTTCTGTATGAACCAGCAACAGGATGAACCTTCTCTGATATTCTGTTACAAAATAAACCTGGGCTGCTCCATGCAAGTCTGTATTTTTGTTAAGAGTCTCCTGAAAGCAGCAAGTATCAGATAAATCTTCTCTTTTTAGGATAGGAAAAAAAGCAGGAGAGGTTGGGAGTAACTGCCCAGTCAGCCTGGATGCTGCATGTGTCAACAGTTTCTTTCCTAACCAAGGGGTTTTGTTTGGCAGCCAACACAGGGAACATCTGGGATACAGGAGTCCCAAAATAAACACCACCAGGTTATCTCCACGTAGAAGGAAGCCTGAACACAAAACATCCCAACCTGGTGTGGTTTAAGTGCTTAGAAACCTGTGCTCTTGAGCTCTGATCCCTCCAGACTCTAGCACAAATCCTACTTGAAATGCAGGCAGGTACCTGCCAGGAACTGAAATCCCATCTTTCCCTGAATGTGTGCATGAAAAGGGAAAGAGGGATGCTAAATACCAGTAACAGCAGATGGGAAGCCAGCTGCCAAACTGAGTTATTTTGCTGCCCATCCCAGGGCAATGCTGGATGGTTACCTGAACCATGAGGAAGTGGTCAGGAAACCATTCAGGAAATGTTTTTTGGAAGGGCCAATCCAGCACAATGACAATTCTCTGATGTCTTACTGTCCAGGCACCAAACAGAATCAAACACAAAACCTTCACTAACACCTTGGAACTGTCTTGCCAGGTTGGCCCTGCTGGGAGGCCACAGCTCCACAAGTGGGCAGAAATAAATCTGGAGCCACAAGGAGCAGAGGAGAGACAGCAACAAGCAGTGTCCTTCATCAGCCTTTTGGAAATGATTTAAAGTTTCAGAGAAAAGTTCCATTTTACTTACCCCCAACCACAAACAAACTTTATCTGTAGGAGGAACTGAAGCTTTGCAGTAGAGATTATCTGCCAATAAAAATCTGGTTTCCATTGGATGTGTGGAATCCTTAAGACAAATGATAAAACTTAGAATTGCTATTTTCACTGGAAACTTGTGTCACAGACATAAAACTTACAGTAAAGAGCACACTTCTACTTTTTGCCATTGATACAGTATTAACTTTAGTAGAACTCTACAGATTTTTACTTCAAGTTAGAGCTCCCAGGATAAAGCAGTTTAAAAAGATGTATTTAAAAATTATACAGAAATCTCTATAAAGATCAAAGTCAACACTTGGCTGCAATCCATACACTATTAAAAGTGAAGCTTGCATTACAAATATTGTTTTTTTTTAACCAGCTTTCAAAAAGTACTACATACCTTTAAAAACAATTCTGATATTTATAAAGGCATATTAAGTGTGCTCTCCAAAACATTTCTTGCAATGTGTTCTGTTAGGGTGGAAAGGCAGTTAGCTTTTCTCATACTCAGTAGATATTCAAAATAATTTACCTTTTTCTTCTGCATGTGTTTTAAAATTTCTAATGTCTGTTTAATTTCAGGAATCTGACTTTTTAGCCTGTGAATTAACAACAGTCATAATTTATTATTTGACAGAGACACAAGATTTCCTACACAAGTGATCAGTCTTATTACACAATCCAACCTCCATTTTCAAACTTGAAACTCATAACATCTTTCCAGACTTGAAAGCCATGGTAATTAAAGACACCTCAGCTACAGCTTCACCCTTTATCCCACTGAGTGAGGCTCACTGGTTTCCTGAGTAATACACCCAGCTTTATAACTGGAGCAAAACCAGTACCAGATGCCTCTTTGCTACACTGGCAGATTTTTGCATATTTCTGATCTCTTCCAAGGGAAACCTCAGCAGAAATACAGATTAAAACCACTGTAGGGAAAAAAAACCAAACCAACAACCTGAAGTGTGCTTCTTCTGAGGGCCACAAACTATTCTAACAGTTTAGAGCTACAAGACTGGGTCCTGTTAAAACAAAAGCTCTCTCTCCAGAATCAAAGGCATCCCCTCCACCACCCCCACCCAGCCTTCCAGGCTGCCCTCCTCTGGGAGAGGAGGAGGGATATTTCTTAACAAAAGAAGTTTAAGTAAAATATCACTTGAAGCTTTGATTTCAGTTTTTAAAAATTTGCCTCTCACTTCAGATCAAGGCTGAAGAGAGGAGATGAGTAAACCAGGAGTTACAGCTTGATACAACAGTCATTGGACAGAAATGGATTCTTACTGACACTACGCTGACAGAATTAAGAGATGACAGCAGTACTTTTTGGCCTTAAAGGCTGAGGATCAATTCAGCAATACTGTAAATTCTTTTGCATGTAATTCTGAGGAAAAGACAAAAAAAAACAAAACAGCTGGGCTTTCCTGAAAGTCCTGCAACTATTACTTTTTAAATATTTATTTTAAATAGTTGGGTTTTTTTATAGAACTATGGTAAACATTTCCCAATTCTGCAAAAATTATGACTTACCTCCTTTTCTTTTGAGCAAGATTAAGTTCCAAAAATTTATACTTCTGATACTGCTCATCCAACTTCTTAAGAACTACATCTGCTGTCTCATTTCCAGGCTGTTTCATAAAAGAATCTACATCTTCCTTTAGGGGGAGAAAGAAACCCTCAGTGTTAGAAGAACTGACAGCAATCCTGGACACACTCATGCTTTCATCTATGGTGAGAGGGATCCATAAGCAAACAAACCTCTTTTTCTGGAGTGATGTACAAAATAATTGTTTTCCCTTTCTCAGTCACCTTTTCACTTCACTTCCCTCTCCCTTCCCTCCCCCCCCCCCCTTTTTTTTCCCCTTTTAGTAGGGAACTACAGAATAGGTGCAAGGATGATTTCCTACCCATATTTTCCAGCACCTTGTTCGTGGTGCTTTGAAGTCCTGGCCAATGTCAAGTGTCACCCAAGAGGGATGGATGTCCTTGGACCATGGCTAAACCTTGGTTTCCTGTCTGCAGAGCAGGGATAACACTTCCCTGTGGCTAAGCAGATTATGAGCTATTCAGGATAAGACTGAGGAAGGAAAAGAATCATGGCCTGAGCAAGCAAGTTGTGGCAGAGCAAGAGGAAAAGAGAGGTATCTGCTCAGGCAGGCTTTGAGGCAGTAACCAGCTGCTGCTCTTCCAAAGCTCCTTCTCCAGTCAGCAGGAAGCCATGGAAGCCTCCAGAGAACAATTCCAGCCAGTCCTGCCAGCACCTGGAAAAAACACCAGAGAAGCCAGGCCTGAGCAGGCAAGGACACTGCCCTCTGCCTGAGCACTGACCTCTGCAGCTGCCTCCTCCAGACTCCTGGAAGTGTTCATCTGCCTGTGGGCAACATTCTCGGTCTCATGAAAGGGGCAGAGAGCAACCACACCTTTGTGACCTTGACAATTACCTACTTTGAGATGACCACACTCATCCAACTGAGGCCATTCTGTCCTTACTTGTCTACATAGCTCTGGAAAACTCAACACAAGCCCATCAGAGGCTTCTCCAGCTTCTCCTTTTTAACTAGGTGCTTCCATTCCAGGAGTTCCACACCAGGAAAAGACTGGGATACATTCCTAAAGCAGCACCAGACATAGAGCTGCCTGCCTTCCTCATGACTCCTAAACTCTCTTGGCTAAAGAGACTTCCAACAAAATCACTGAGCCTGGCAAGAAGTCATTCTCTTGCCTTGGCTTTAAGGAAATCTGCAGGAGAAATAGGAACTCTGCAGCAGGATTCAGCAGGCAGCATCATCCAGGTGGTACTGCAGCACTCAAGAGCCCTCATTTCAGATGAGCTGCCTGAGGAACACCTTGAGCTACCTCAGACAGCTTAACAAGAGGCATTCCTGCTTCCTGATGAAGCCTCTAGAGAAGCTTTAATAAAAAAACCCCAAGGATCAGATTCAGGTAAGTGCTGCAGAAATGAGGCCTGGGAATGTTCTGAAATGAAACTTTGTGGGAGCTGTTGTTCTGCTCCTATGAACCACTCAAGACAGAAGGAAAAAGCAGGTGGGCAACAACTCACCCCACACACTGCCTGGCAGCCCAGCTCCACCTCAGCCAACACCTCTGGGTAAGAGATCAGACAGAACCCAAACCCTCCTAAAACAAAGACACTGAGAAATGACTCCAGGCCCTCCTGTACTGGTGATCTCCTCCCACTACAGGATGCCCCAGGAAGGCTCAGATTTATCACCCAGGTCTCCTGCAACTTCCAAGTCCTGCTGGTTGGGCTTCTGGCCCATCTCACCCCACTGCAAGGCTGAGGCATGGTCCCTTTGTAGGTGAGGTGGGCACAAATGCCATCAGGATCCCTGCTTCCTGGTGCATCATGCAGCATCTCAACTCCAGAATTACCTTCCAGGATCTCCAAGGACCTGCCAAAACTCATCTCTATCTTTTTAAGATTAAAATCCACTGACAAAACACCACTGCTGGATCCCATAAAGGTAGGGCAGTCTTTGCAAACTTCAAACACTCTTTAAAAGCCCTGAACCAGAGCAGGAATTCACATTCCTGTGTTTATCCTTGGGGTGCTGACCCAAATGAAGAGCTGCAGGCACATCAGCACCTAGGGGCATATCCAGAGGTGTCTAAAGGGACAGTTCCAGATTTGCATCCCCATCTTCCCACTCACGTGCATGCTAGAGAAGGGGAAGAACAACATCTCACTGGGAGACATCTGGACAACAGCTCAAAAAAACCCCAACAAACCAGAGTTGAAAGTTCTGTTTGGAATGGGTTCTAAACTCCAGGGAAAACCTTAATGTCACCTGGAATCCAAAGGGGCAATGCCCAAGAAAAGGTCCCCACCATCAACTGTCTGAGAAGCCTCTACAGAACGAAGATTTAAAGTAAAAGTAAAAGTAAATCTCTGACTCTCTGGAGCCAGATTCACAGTGAGCTGCCCACGTAGCATGTGGTAGTGCATCATGGTTCTGAAACAGACACCTATCTTCTGGGGAGGAAAAAAACCCACAAAACTGGTACTAAAACCTACCCCCAGGACACTGATGTTTTCACTTTGTGGGGCAGAACAGAAACTTCTCAGCATATGCTGAGTAAAAGAAACTCCATCTTAACATCTACATCCAAGTGCTCCAAGATCACCCCTGAGGATCTCCTCTGCAGAGACACCTGATCACAACACCTCTCAACACTGAGAATGAGGGAACTTCAGTGGGTTTCAGAGCCAGACCAAAAGTTATGAAGAACTGAAGCAAAGCACAGAACTAAACCACAGCCCCCAGAGCCCCCCAGGTGACAAAGCAAAGCATGTGAGATACTTCAGACATAAGTATCAAGAGGGAACAACATGGAACCACCACCATGAAACTGAGGGATGTGACAGACACCCTCAAAGTGTCCCCCATCTCCCTGCCAGCTGCCACCTCCTCTGGAGGCTCAGCACACACCATGGGTTCTCCTCCATCACAGTGACCCTTTCCTTTCACTCCAGTCTAAGTGTCCCCCAGGGGAAGGCAGGAAGGCAGCCACAGGCAGCAGTGGATTCACATCCCAGCAGGATTCACCTGACAACCAAAAACTGTTAAAGAAGCTGAAAGAAACAGCAGGATCTGGCTGTGCTGGAGGCAAGCACACTGTGCCTGCAGGATCAGGACCTACACCATGTAGGTAACACAGGCACTGGCAGGGACACCAGAACAGGAGGGACATCAGTTTATCCCAGACAAAGATCAGCAATGGGGATTTTAAAGTCCAAGAAAATGGCAGTCACACAGCAGCACAACGAAGTGTTCAGAACAGATGTCCCCTGTTTCAAGCTAGTATCAAGGCAGCCAGGTGCAGCCAGTCTGATCAATACTTATTGATCAGATGAACTAAAGCAGTGATCAAGAGAGGACACCAAGTGTCAGCTCAGAGCAGAGAGTGCTCAACAGGGAATTCTGACATTGCATCAATGCATAAAGTGGATGAATTCTTTTCAGCAAGTCAACAGAATCACTAAATGCTTGGTGCATTCTCTGTGCATGCACTTTCTGCTGTCAGAGAAACAAGTCCAGCCTGCTGGCCCACAGACAGGCTGGTTTTTTGTTTTTTTTTTTGTTTTGTTTTGTTTTCTATTTCGATAAGCCAGGAAACCCAGTTGGACACCACAGTCACTTCTGGAGATTGGTTCTGCCCAACAACCAAGCACCAGACTGCGAGGGGAGAAGCAGGGAGAGGCGCTGGAAGTGCTGAGAGTTGTGCTTTGTGCAGGAGGAGCCCTCACAGGGAGCCATCCTGGGGATGTAGAGGGGAGGGAGAGCTCATTCCTAACCTGCTCCTCACTGGCAGCCGAGTCGGCCAATGAAATAATCCGATAACGCTCAAAAAAAAGGCATTTCAGCTGCCTACAAAGCAGAATCGTGTTTAATAACACCGAGACAGCCTGGAAATACAGCACCTCACCCCTCAGGGCGAACCAGCCGCCTCCCCACCCCCGGGGCTCAGGACTCTGCCCGGTGGGGAGGGATGAGAAGCGGGGATGCCTCAGGACGAGCCCGGCGGAGGCCGCAGGGCCCGTGGAACAAACCCTGGGAGCGGGCGGCCCGGGAGAGCGGCGGGAGAGGAGGGGATGGGGAGAGAGGGGAAGGGAGGGGAAAGGAGGGGAAGGGAAGGGAGAGCCCCCCCGGCTCCACCGCTTCGGCATCCCGCGCTCAGCCCCGCAGCCCGGTCGGGGCGGGCCGTGAGGGGCGGGCGGGCTCTGAGGAGCAGCCCCACCGCCCTCCCCGCCGCCCGCGCCCCCTCAGGCACCGCCCGCCCGCCAGGCCGCGGCCCCGCCGCAGGTGCCGCCTCACAGGGACGGGCCCGGCCGCCGGAGCGCAGCAGCCCCCGCACCCCTCCCCAGGCACCCGCCGCGTGGCGGAGCCGCCGCTCACCACGAAAACCGCCTCGGGGATGCCGAGGGGGCCGCGCTTCTCGCCCGCCGCCACCCCGCCGCTCCCCGTCTCGCTGCTGGTGGCCGCCGCCATCTTGGGGAAGGGACGGTGCGCGCGCGGCCTTCGCCGGGAGGCGGGAACGTTGCGTCGGGCGTCAGCGCAGAGCGCCTCTGCGCCCATTGGCTGCCGGGATTTGAGTGACGCGGTGACGCGGAGGCGCAGGGTAATCCGATAGGCGGAGGAGAGCGGAGGGCGGGGCGATGACCGCTCAGGCACCTCCCATTGGCGGGCGGGTGCAGGGGGCGGGGCTCAGCCCCGCGGGGAGCTGCGGAGGGTCCGGCGGGGCAGCCGCGCGGGACCGGGACCGGCACCAGACCCGGGACCGGAGCGGTCCTGGGGGGGGCCCCCGCTGTGTTTAACAGCCTCGCGTCCCCCTGCGCCGCCTTTGCCCGTTGTAGGGAAGGAGCGCGGGACGCGAGGTGTGACGGACCCCAAGGGAAGGGCTCTTGGTTCCGTCACCGAGCAGCCGGTTCCGGTTCGTACAGCGGAATTTCCGCCGCCCCGTCCACCCCCGCACACGCTCCTGGCAGAGTTCAGAGCTCAGCCTGAGCTCACTCGGGCTGTGGGACCGCGCAGCTCGGTGCTGGCAGCACCGGGAGGTTCGGGCGGGCAGGGACACAGCCCCGGTTCCGCTGAGGCTCCCAACCGAGAACCCGAGGACTGGGGCTAAAAAAGCGGCTGTAAAACCCTGCTCTGCAAGGATTCCAGTGTAGAGAGGTCAGATCCCGACACGTGGGTTCCAGCCCCTGGAATTACATCGGAACCGGGGCACAATAACCCGACAGTGAAACCCTCCCGGCTGCTGGGAGGGCTCAGGAGCAGCTCCAAGCAACAAACACCCCCACAAGACAGTCAGAAGAGCAGGAAAAGAACTGTACCACGCAGGTCCATGGAAACAGCCCTGGCACTTTTACACCACGGTCACAGAACGAGGAGATGGCCAAAGACATCACTGTGTTCAGCCCCATTCCATTGGGATGTGGGGAGAACCCAACATCGCCCCCATGGGACACCCACAGCTCCAAGCAGGAAAATCCTGTGGCTGCTTCCCGAGGGAAAACCCAGCAGCTGAGGCAGTGACCTACCCTGGACATGATGCCCCCTGCAGTGGAAACCGATCAAACAAGTCTCAGGGTTGGAAGGGACCTTTAGGATCATCCAGCTCCAAGCCCCTGCCATGTTCAGGGGCACCTCCCACCAGCTCAGGTTGCTCAGAGCCCCATCCAGCCTGGCCTTAAAAACTTCCAGGGATGGGGCTTCCTCTCTGGGCAGCCTGTGCCAGGATGGGAGCAACTTTTTCCCAACTTCCAATCTAAATTCCCCCTCCTCCAGTTTGAATCCATTCCCCCACTCCTACCTAAAAAGTCCCTCCCCAGCTTTCTTGTAGAAGATGCAGAAGAGGAACAAAGCAGGGGAGCTTCCTCACTCAGCTGCTTTGGGTATCCCTGAAACCTGAGAAAAGAGCAGGAAAGAGCAGCACAGACACACTTTGCATGTGCCGAAGTTTATTTTTTGGTTTTTTTTTTTTTTCCAAAACTTGTTTCATCAAATAACTGGACATGAGCAGTTTTTAAAAAAACCAAACAGCTTGTGTATTAACAAATTGTGAAGTTCCACAATTAAAATATCAACACAGCCAGTCTTGTGCTTAGGCTTCGTTTTAAAAAATTATGAATTCATAGAAGATAAACCCTCAAAAGTTTTTTTTTCCAGTTTGTGGCTAGTGTGTTTCCCACACATTCTGTATTCTTATAAAATGAAGGAACTCGTGTAAAGGAACAGCTGTACAAGAACACATCTGAAAAAAAGCCTGAACAACCTAAATTATAGTAGCTCCTTTTAAATAAATATCCAATAAAAGGCACAAACCTGTTATGGGGAAAAACATAACATACAAAACAAGACCTATTAAATAAATAAAAGTGTGGATTGGGGTGAGGGAAATCTGTTCCAGCACCTATTTTGTCATTGCTCCAACACTGAAATTCCAGCCCAAATATTTGGTAAAGGATTTAAACTTAATCACAAGGATAGGCATTTGAGATATACTGAAAGACTTGATGTTACAATTCCTGCTGTAACTGTCCCAGTTACTAAATCTCCTTAAATAAATGATGAGAATCTGAGCCATGATGCAGTGATTATCAGGAAGTCAAATACATCTTCAGAGTAATAGCAACAGGTTTTCTAAATTCCTAGCTACCAGTAATGTATAAATGATAACATGTACAGTTTCCATCGCTCAAAAATATAATAATCTTTTAAATGGAAATAAATGACTGATACAGTGCCTTTAGATGTTGGCCTTACAATACAAACTACCCCAAAAAAAAAAGTGTTGTTTTTTTTTATATGTACAAATTCAGCACCGATCCACAGTGCAACACTACTCTAATTGTACCCCCACCTTCCCTGCCACACAGCAAAACACCCAGATGGGGATACACCCTGTATTCAGTCTTGTAGTCAGAAGGGGGGTTTTTTGGTGGTTTTTTTGTGTGTGTAGGTTTGTTTTTAAACAAAAGTCCATTTGTAATTTTTACCTACAAGGATTCCACCACTATGTGCACAGAACTGAGATTTCTCTAGTACGTGTCCAAACCAAAATAATTCAATAACTTCTTGGAGTCTAGAGAACCTTAGAAAACCCCAGTTACTGAAGAAGAGGTACACTTTCAAGTCCATCAGACCTAACACAATCAACCTTTCCAAATTCCCCTCACAGTTACCCTATGGGTGTGACCCCACAGAAGCAGCATGAAGTCCCAACAGTCAGGCAGGAATGACCCACTCAGTACAGCCATGCAAGGCTCTGCACAGTGTACCTGGAGCCTTCCCCCTTGTTCAGACAGCAAACATGGAGTGACATCTTAGTTATCTGCCCTCTGAAGTATTCAGAACAGGATTCTGACCAAACGAGTTGGAAGGAAACCAAAGGGAAGGTCACATTTATATACATCTCTTCAGTGTTTTCACAACTATTATTCACAACTCTTGTGGGCTGTTAGTTACCCTCAAGAACAACCTCTGTCTTCCAAGTGTCTTCTTGGAGACGAAGTTCTGAGCCAGCAAAGCCCTGACAGCATCCTCTGTCATGAACTGTTATTTAAACCACTGTGCTCTGCCCTTTATGTGTCCCAATATGCACCCAAGGAACACGTTGGCAAAAAGCAGTCCTGCTTTTGTGCAGAGAGAAGGTTGGGAAGCAATCTTGTCTTCCTAAGGATAAGTCTGAAAGCTATGTTTTTATCAAACAGTCTGAACGAGACTAGAAAGAAGGTATCTTACAAAGTTTTCAGGGTATACTTTGTGGCTGTTTCTCCTTTTTTAATACTAACCAAACTGGCATCAGACAGCTTTGCTACAAGGAGCCTACAAAAGAACCATTAAAAACTCCAGAGCAAATCAGAAGCAGTGCAGCCTGTACCTAGCACTAAACCCATTTCTCAGTGACACACAGTCCAGATACTCAGAATGCTCCTCGATAAAGTTAACCAATACATACTGTTTGCCAGGCATTTATTTGCATATTTTATTAAATTATTACTTACCCAACTCAGCACAAGAGACCTAACAGCTCCCAGTGCTGGAAACTGCCAGCTTGTGGCCTGCTCAGCTCTGCCTTTAATGCCCTGACATTTATTACTACAAGTTCTGCTCTAATTTGAACTCCAGACTTTTCAGTGCTGAATGAAGCAATGGAATTCCCAATTTCTTACACAAACAGTCCCTTCAACACAATGGCATCTACTCCCTCATCATGCAGAGGGTAACCATAGGCACTGAAGAACTCATTGGCTTAAAACTGTACAATTGTTCAGCCCAGTGAAGGTGGATTAAAGCTTGCAGCCCTTTGTAAATCAAACTTGAACTGTAAATTGCTACAGACCAATCCAAATTCTTTTCAAACCAGCACACTGAAAAACTGAGTTTGCAATTCCTGCAGTTTCCCAGAAGTTAGTGGTTACAGATTCCAAGAGATGGAGAATGCTTTTTATTTAGTTTCTTTTGAGTTGTTTCACTTGACAAAAATATTTCCACAGAGTTAAGAAATATTACTGTTGCAGTGTGCTTGGGCAGAATTGAGCATTTAGAAAAAGAAAAGCTTGTTCCCACTGTCAGGAAAGTGCTGTACTTTAGAAGTTCTCTGCAGGGCAGTTTGACAAGACTCTGAGGCCTATCTGCATTTATAGTGAGAATCAGAGACATTTCTGCAATTACAGACTCCCCAAAGGATATCAGACATGCTACTCTGAAGGGCTGTTTATCAATAGAAAACTATTCATTTTTTGAAAACCCAGCTTTAATATTAATCATCAGCAGAAGTCATTTTACAGGAGAGCTTTTAATTGTATTTTGCGACAAAACTTGCTCCCAATTTCATTTACCTATTAACTACTTTTTTTTTTTAATGCTATCACTTTTTATCAGACATTGAAAAATACAAGATAAGGCATTTTCATAGCCAACTGCAGTACTGAAGGAAGATTGTTCAATACAAAAGATGTGCCAGAAGCCTGTACACATCTGACCTCTCATGAGTAACATCATAAATTACTTGATTTAAAAGATTTTCCACTCAAAAGGAGTTGGGATTTCTTAACGTGGCATTTTTGCCTCGAAATTACTACAGATGAAAAAGATTACTGCAGCATTAAAGAAAAGACTATCTAAAAGTTTGCACATATTTACACATTTAAAAATAATTACTTTTACATGATTTGCAACTAGGTTCTTACTTCAGAAAAGCAGCACAAGCAATTCTCTGCAGCTGGATAACTTCAGTACTGTTGCCAGTCCACAAGTGTCAGCACTACTGCAACATTTGCTTCTTGTGACCTAATAGACTTTTTTTTAAGAAAAAAAAAAAAAATTAAAAATCAGATCTCTTGCCTTTTTTTTTTTTGCAGGCAGCAACATGATTTCTCAAACTGCTCCCATTTGCTGCTGTTGGAGGTACCTGCACTCACTGGCTCCCAAACCTTGAGCTATGGCAAATGCTGCCTGCAGAGAAGATGCTTGATACGGTGCAGCCACTGTCACCTCTTGGAGGCTGCACGTGCTGGTAGGAACACACTTGTTTCCCCTACTCCATCACAGACTTTCCAGCCCATATCAGAGCCTGGTTCTGTCCACTAGCCATGTAACACTGACATACCAATGGAGCAATTTTTATTTTTACTCTATGTATATGTAATATGTATATATCTCGTTGATTCACAGCATTTCAAACTCACATTATAAAGGTTGCAAATTACTATAAGCTGATGTGAAAAAGCTGTCTGATTTCACACAACATTGGCCTTATGATAATGCAAGCATTGCTCTATCAGAGTATTTATTAGAGCACGTGACAATTTTATTGCTCAACTTCGTTTGTGTCGTGTCTTGGTTACAACAGCCACAGAATTTATGGAGAAAATAAATAGCTTGGACATCCTCAGTTAACTTCCTAAGGTAATCTACTGATGAATAAGGTTGCAGAGCAATCATGTAACCCCTCTTCTCAGCTCTGAAGATGATAAACCAGCTTGAACCTTCTGAGTCAGCCTCAAAAAAACAGTTTTCTGCTGAGCTGTTCACAAATCAGGGAGCAAACCTGCCTTCCACTGCAGTGACTGTTATAAACAAGAATCTCTAAAGCATCACAATTCAAAATTACATCATATTATACAGGGAAGAAACAGTTGCCCTGTTCAGGAGTACATCATGGGAAAAGTGAAATTCAGTCTTTTTTTACCAGTATTTGGTTGTTTCTCACATCTTGCTGCTTTGGTGGCTCTACATAAACTGTATCTGTGAAGCAGAGATCAGGTATTAATGCACTCACATTACTCAGTTTCCCAGCACTGCAGACTCTATTCAGCTGCCCTGCAAGTAAAGACTGCAGGGTTTGGCACTTTAAAAAAATTCCCCACAGAACATTAAAGACCAACACATCTGGGTAACAGGAGAAGAGTTTCTTCAACTTGAATGATCTGTTTTCCATACCTTTTCCCCTCCCATCCCACCTGATCCTTGAGAAAGCTTTCATCACTGTGCTGCTCAGTGTGCCCAAACCAGGTATCCAGCTGCTGTCACTAAATTCTAAATACTTTCACCACTCCAATTTCCTTAATACTGACACAGTATGAAATTAGCCACTCAATCTCTAATTTGTACTTTCTTCCTTGCTTCCTACATTTGTATGGTCTCACCATCTGAATTTACTTCCTTGCCCTTGACTGAGGAACCTCTCACTTTCAAATGCAGAAATACATCAGGGGCCCTTCATGAAACATTTGGTTGCTTTTACCACAGCTAAAGTTTCAATGTGATCTCAAGATGAAAGAAAACATTGCACCTGAGTTTCAGAAACAGGTGCAAAAGGATTTGTTGGCCTTAGACCAGGCTGAGTGTACATCATTGACTGGGGTGCCATCAAAGGAGCAGCTCCAATCTGAGGAGGTACCTGTGAGAAAACCCCACAAAACAGGTGTATAAAAATCAAATTAATTCGAGAAGATAAATCTTTTTGCAATGTAAGGGTAGTAGAAAATAAGGCATATAGACACACACACACAAAGTTAAAGCTTTTTAAAAACTTGCTGTGGGTAAACTCTTCCAATGCACAGTGTGAAAAAGCTACCAGAGTTGAGTCAGGATGAGTTAAGCACACTGTGAGACCCACTGGAGGAGACCAAGGGGATTTTTCAGGAATACAAGACAATGCCATTTCTTACCATTCCATATACAGGCACTTGAGGTGGGGTCACTGGGTAGGTGATAGGAGCAGGTACCTTCAATTGAGAAAATATTCATGTCTTTCAGATAAGCACATGTGTACAAGCAGTATATATAAAACTGAAAAATAGGTATTTTTTAAATACTAAAAAGAACCAACATATTTACAAGAAATTGACTTACATATCCAGGATAGTGTACTCCATTCTGGCACAGCAAAAGGAGTAAGGACAGAAAATTATTTAAGAGGTATTTGAACTGGAAATTCTAACCAAGGGATGGATTAAAGTCCAGCACTATGAATGTCTGTAACTGTGCTCAACTCATTGATTAAAAGAATTAAAATGGGAGTAAAAAAAAGGCATGGACACCAACATCAGTAACTATGCCTGTTGCCTTGGATAGGCTTCCAGCAAAGAAAGCCATCACTGGTAAGACTTGCAGCAAAACCAGAAATTTGACTAAATCTAGGCAGATTTGAGTTTGCTTGCACACACGTTTGTGAGAGAAGCTTTTAGAAGGCCCAGCATGCAACTCTGCTTCTTCCTCCCATTATGGGGGAGAGGGGCATAGAAAAAACAAGGAAGCCAGTGAGCATTCAGCTTAAGAAACAACCACCAGCAGCAGATGTTGACTCAGGTCAGTGCTCCTCACACACTCATTTCTGATGTCTGCAACACACAGCAGAATGAAAAAAGAAAAATGAAGAGCACCTTAAGCCAGTAATAACTTATCCCAGGTTATGTTCAAAGGCACAGTGATCCATGCACTTTTTACTACTGTGCATTAAGTAGTGCTAATTCCATTAAAAATTAAGTGCTAGTTTAAAAAAACCAAACAACTAATTACTGAATTGTCAGTACTGAGGCACTGACTTTAGAGATGCTCACAGCTGAGCTTGTTCTTTGCATCTTTAACTGTTGGAATCCCAAGCAAATGAGTAAAGCAGATACCTGGCACACAAATGCTTAGAGCAGGGGGTAGGAAACATGAACACAGGAGATAACACAAATCCACAGTGATCCATGCGTGCTAGGGGCCCTCTATCTTTCAAAAATAAGAATGCATCAGCACTCAAACAGCATGTTCTAGAGCACCAGAGGGCATAAAATGATTTATTTTATGGTCTCAGCATGATTTATTTTATGGTTTTAGAAGTCTCACATAGAAGTGTTACACAGGACATCTTCTCATCTATATTTGAGTTTCATTTGGAGTCCAATACAGGATTTAGTACTCTACTCAAGTTAATAATTTTGAATGAGCACACTCATGGAAGATGGGGAAAAGAGGCATTACAGGCAAAGTTATTCTCATTGCAAAATAAAGCCAGACAGCAGTCCAAAATTCCTAACAAATATGGCAATTACCCTAGCTGTACATCTGAGATCAACATTCTACTCCCCTCTAATGCAGCTGTATTTCAGAAGTAGTTTGTATTTGTATGAATATGTAAGATATTTCCAAAAATCTCAGGAGAAATATCCAAGAAATTAAAACTCTTGATTTAGGAAACTACAGAGCTTACACTTAATATTGTGTATTGTGTTAAAATATGAAGCTGCTGTTGAGATTATGCTGTTGAGCTGCTTGACCAGAAAATTAAGTAAGGTGCCTTGCAGGGCTTGCAGCAGCATTTCATGTGAGGGAACTGCCAAAGGGAGTGAAAACTGGAAGGAAGGGCAGTTTTAACCTTGACTCACATTCTTGGGATTCTTAAAGGTACATTTGTGAGCACATGGGGGAGGAGTATCTCAAACATGCACATCAGAAATTCTCTGCTTTGGGGCCATTTGTTTCAATTCAAAAAGAACCCATGAGCTAAGTCCTGAGTGAAAGGCTGATTATTTAAGTCTTAATGGACAAGTTTTACAGTGAGAGGAAATAAAGTATACTAAAACCTACAATTTCAGAAGAAATCCCACAAGAATTTTCCCCTTGCCCCTCCCCCATCCTATCCCCAAAAGCCTTTGCTATGCTTTTAAAGTTAATTCAAGCAGAGAAGCAGCATTTCAGTAGTACTACATCAATTACCATGTGTGGAATAGTGGGTAAGGGAGTAGGGTTCCATGTGGTCGAGGTGCTTGTTTTTGCTTGCCAGTTTGTTCCACCTGTAAGTTTTTTCTCTGTAGGCTGAGTCCACTGCATATCAGATCTAAAATGAAACAGATTTTTTTTTGTTTAGTTTTCAGACTCAACAGTTGCTGTAACATCACACTGGAAACCAAAACATGTCTTTAATTCATGTACACAGCTGAAATTTATGGGTGGAACAAAGTCAGCATTTCAGTAACTACTTATATACCTCTGTTCCAGTAAGTATGAAGTCTGGACAGTCTGTTTTGTGTTAGAGCCATCATTACTGCACTGCAAAGTATCACAAATAACTGGAGCTTTATGTAACTGCAAAATCTTTTATGGTGCTTCATAATAAATTAAATAAAAATACAGCAACTTCAAAACTAACTGAAGAGAGTTACTTCAAAAGTTAAGGTTGACCATGTTAAGGCTACTGACCACTGTTTTGTGCTATACTTGGTAGCAGGTAACTTTCAAAAGTTGAGACTCTTGCAATATTCATGCTCATAACTGTGCCAGAAACGACCAAACAGTCATGAAACTAAGTACATATATGCACTTACTTTTTGGATGGAGTTCCTCCAAAGCCAAGATCTGGGGGAAAGAGAAAAAGGCAATACACCTAAATATACTTAATTTTGTGAGGAAAAGGCTTGGTTTGTTTTCAGTAAGAAATGGGAAGGTCACAGATTCACACTTACTTCCCACTAGATTAGCAAGGGAAGAATCAAGGTCATTTGCCAAAATTTTTCCACTTTGCTGGTTGGCTAAAGTGGCTCTTTGACTTTGTGGTGGCACTGTGGGCTGCAATACATCATCTAGAAATGCAAAATCTAAAAAAAAAAAGAACAAGACAACATAAAAGCAACTGTCAACATAACAATTATTAAAGACACCTGTAAGTCAGAGAGGTATTTTCTTTGAGAACACTGAGTAGTTTAAGTATTTACCTCTGAAGTTTCAACATGCTGGAATTAAGGCTTAGACACTTAAGTTTAACTTCTTAATTTTTATGGACTATTACATTGTAATTACTAATCTTAAAGAGTGGTGATGCATTGAAATGGGCTGCCCAGGGAGATGGTGGAGTTGCCATCCCTGGAGGTGTTCCAGAAGCATTTGATGAGGTGCTTCAGGAGATGGTTCAGTGGCTGTGCAAGTGGGATTATGGTTGGACTCAGTCTTTCCAACCTTAATGATTCAAATCATTATTTTGTAGTTACTAATCTAGTAGAATCTGTAATTTTACTTCATTTAATTTTACTACAGCAGTAACTGATGGCATTTTTAATTGAAGAAGAATTTTCTCTCAAAGCAGCACGTTGTTCAAGACAGTTTCACACAACAGAGCAGTGATCTCACAATCCTGCCAGGATCCTGACCTTACACAGGAGCTCCTTTGCTGGATGTTCATAAAAAATCTGAATATATAGCAACATAGCACCTAGAGAAAGACCAGAACTCAGCTGCTCTTCTAGCACCACACAGAGAACTAGCTTTGCATTTTTATAACTACAGTGCTTCTGAAAGAATTGAGAGGAAAACCACTATTATGCACTAAAAGACAATGCTGAAGGCACAAGCAGAGAAGAGCTTAACATGAGCTTACCCGTTAGGAGATATCCAGTGGGTCATGTTCAAAGTTCATTCCCCCAAAAAAAGAGGAAACCATTATTACACAGTGTATGAGAATAGTCAAAACTAATTTTAAAGTTACTACAATTGAGCTGACTGCTTATCTTATCAGACCTATAATCAGCTTGCAATGTATTCAGTTATTAAATCTTGCTGTGCAGTAGCCAGTAAGCTAAATTGTTAAGCAACTGTTGGCTGTAGGGTGTAAACTAATTATAAAAGGTGGTTTTTACCAGTTGTAGTCTTGTACTCTGGTGCTGTAGATTTTCCTCCAAAAACAGCATCAAAGTCCACATTAATTGTTGCAGAGGTGGTACTGGGAGGAGCTGACTGAAGAGGAAAACCTGAAAAAAATACACTCATGAAGTAATACCACTCATGACAGTGAAAACAGAAATTAAAAAAAATAATAATAATCAAATTACCATCAACAGTCAGAGGATGATACACAGAAGCATATGTAGGTTTATGACCACTAAAGTCATCTTTTCAAGAGAGAAGAAAACAAGATCAGTTTAGAAAGAGGAAAGGGAAGAGGGGACCCAAAAATTAAGTCTGCTTTACTTAATGTATTCAAAATCTTTAGTAATAAAAAAGGCTTGGATTTTTGTTTGTTTGTTTGGGGTGTTTTGGGGTTTTTTTGAAAACCTGTAAAGCTCAACTAACTGCTGCATTTCCCATTAAAAATGAGAAAGGAGGTTGCCATTTAAAAGAAACCAGCAAATATTCCAGCATCATTATGATGTCTAGGTTGAGCAAGCTGAACAAAACAAGTTCTCAACTGTAAAAATAAAAATCTAAGGAAACATATAATTTACTGTGTCTGGAATTAATGCACCATTTTCACTTGTAAATAAAAAGTGAAGATTGGTCCAAACCACAAAAAGATTACATGGCCCAGTTTATTAGCACTATTATCTCCAGTTGCAAAGGAATTACATGGGTTTTGTATGGTTTTTTTACCACTAAACAGTTCCACTGTTTGTTTGGAGGAAAAAGCAGAATTGATGAAAGGGGTGGTAGATTTTACAGCTTCTTCAACTGGCTTCATGTCAAAGATGTCCAGATGAGGTGGAGAACCAACACAACCATTTGAGGACGAGAAAGGACCTTTCAGATGCAGAAGTGAAGGAAAGAATAGAGAGTACAAATAATGGAAGAGAAAACCAGACTGAAACGATCACATATGATAATCTCAAGGCAAAGTGTAAATCAGCACATTAAAGACACCAATTCCCACATTTCCAATAAAACTCTTAACAGCTCCCTCTATTTAGGGAAAATAATTCTAGTTTTGCCATTGGGTGGGAGGGGAAGAATGACAGAACATTTCTCAAAAGAGTTAGATACTACATTTTGGCTTCAAGATTCTATCTGTTAATTAACACGTAAGAGTATTGATTCTACCTATTAAAATACTAAGTTTCAAGTTAAAATACTATTAAGTTAAAATAATATTCAAGTTAAAATACCTATTAAAATACTAAGTTTACCATTGCCTTATTTTAATGTTAAAGACATTTCTTTGACACCTATCCTGCTTATTCTTTGAACAACAGCTTTGTGATAAGAATTTTGAAGTCTTTTAAATGAAAAGTATATTAAATACCACTACTTCATGCACAGAAATACAAGCCCAGTAGCTTTTCAGTTACATCTGCTTGTATTTCCCAGCATTTTTTAATTTTCCTTTTAATTAATTTCTTCTACCTGCCCCCTTTATTGTACAGCTCCTTCATTCCACCTGCTGCACACTGACATGACTGTGTTGAGAAACTTTCAGTTTTCTAGAGCTTTCAGATGACTTATTTTATATTCTGTCATAGATCAAAGTATGAGTCTGTGTTTTATTCTCATATTATAAGAATTCACCCATCATTTAGGAAGTCAGTGATGGTATCAGCTCACCTCCCCAGGCATTGCTTGCTGATGTTGATATAGCTGGAGTACTCTGCACAGTTGGAACAAATGCAGGCTGGAGATCAAAAAGATCACTAGAAAGGTTGGGCATGCTGAGTAAGAAAAAAAGAGAGAAACATGAAGCTATGTAGCAGGCTCTGTATTCTTGTGCCAGTGCAGGGATTTCTGCTTGCTTCAGAAAGCAAAATATCTCTCACCTATTTGTTGTGGGTGCTGGTACTGCAAAGAGGTCAACAGCTACAGTGGTGTTGACACTTTTTCCTGATAAGGTGCTTGGGGATGCTGATGTGGAAGTGGAATTTGATACTACAGAAATCTCTCTTAATCGCTGCTCCTGGAAGATGAGATACAGTTTGCATTTTAGTTTAACTCTTCCTGAAATAGTTTCCAAAAAGATAATTAAAATATCATCTTAAATATATACAACAGCTACTCTTCTGTAAAGTCCAGAAAACAGAAAGATGCTTGGAATTAGAAATAAGGGTATTTGTTTTAACAAAGACTTTAAAAAAAAATAATCAAGGTGGGGCTTGGTTATAAATAATAATTTTTTCAAGCTATCTCTGCATCCTACAGAATCATGCCTTGGCCTCTCTCAATATGAGAGTTCCCCCACTACATGCTATTTT
This sequence comes from Calypte anna, assembly GCF_003957555.1. Classification (NCBI taxonomy): domain Eukaryota; kingdom Metazoa; phylum Chordata; class Aves; order Apodiformes; family Trochilidae; genus Calypte; species Calypte anna. Next base: position 14,972,229 of record NC_044247.1, on the reverse strand, counting down.
AGGCCAGTCCTGGTTTTATCCCTTGCCAGTTAAAAACAACTAAAAAATTCTCCAAATAAAACTTCTAAAAAATTTACCTTAAGTGCCTGCAGCCTAGCTTGCTCCTCCTCCAGTGCCTGCTGCTTTTCCTTCTCATCCATCCTGCTAAATGACATTCCAGTATTGGCAAGGGTGGAAACAGCACTGGATAGGGCACGAGCTCTGAAAACAGTAATAATTAAAGTTTTATTATGAGAAACAGTCAGGCATGCATCACTTCTTTGCTCACTGAGTTTTCTCTAGTTGTGTGTTCTCTACACCAGCCTTTTCTTCTCATACAAAAAAGCAGACACCACAATAATGAGGGAGTCTGGTGAAGAGGCATGAGCATCCTCCCTCATTTCAGCAGGTAGGGCTAGAAAGCACAGAACACACCAGTTGTCTCTAAGATCACACAGACCAGACTCCAATTCTATTCCATGCAAGGGCCAAAGGCACAGAGAGCTTGTTTGGGTATGTTACACATGTAACAGCACACAAAGCACAGAAGTTACTCTCATTATGAAATGCCTGTGCCAAGAGCTCTCACTCTTCAGCCAGAAGTACTGTTGTTCATACTACTGGTACAGCATCTGACAAAGAATAACAATTCCTGTCAGCACAAAGCATAAGCTCATTCAGCTGTTCTGAAAAGGGAATGAAGAACTTTTATAGGCAGGTTAAGATAAATTCATGGTCTGAGAGATAGATAATTGATCATAAAGATAAACACTGTCCTATCTTGGGTAAAAAGAGCCTCAAAACAAGATCCCCACAAGTCTATGGGACCAGATGAACTCCATCCAAAGGTGATGAGAGAGTTGGCAGAAGAGCTCGCCAAGCCTCTCTCTATCATCTACCAGAAGTCCTGGCTCACTGGGGACATCCCAGATGACTGGAAGTTGGCGAATGTCACGCCAATCCACAAGAAGGGCCGGAAGGAAGACCCGGGAAACTACAGGCCCGTCAGCCTGACCTCAGTGCCTGGCAGGGTTATGGAGCAGATCATCCTCAGTGCAATCACACAGCACCTGCAGGATGGACAGGGGATCAGACCCAGCCAGCATGGGTTTAGGAAGGGCAGGTCCTGTCTGACCAACCTGATCTCCTTTTATGATCAGGTGACCCGCCTGGTGGATGAGGGGAAGGCTGTGGATGTGGTCTATCTGGACTTCAGCAAGGCCTTCGACACCGTCTCCCACAGCATCCTCCTGAGAAAGCTGGCTGCCCACAGCTTGGACAAGCGTACTCTGTACTGGGTTAGGAACTGGCTGGAGGGCCGGGCCCAGAGAGTGGTGCTGAATGGGGCTGCTTCCAGTTGGCGGCCGGTCACCAGCGGTGTCCCCCAGGGATCAGTGCTGGGCCCAGTCCTGTTCAATATCTTCATTGATGACTTGGATGAGGGGATTGAGTCCATCATCAGCAAGTTTGCCGATGACACCAAGCTGGGGAGAAGTGTTGATCAGCTGGAAGGCAGGAGGGCTCTGCAGAGGGACCTGGACAGACTGGAGAGATGGGCTGACTCCAATGGGATGAGCTTCAACAAGGCCAAGTGCCGGGTCCTCCACTTTGGCCACAACAACCCTATGCAGCGCTACAAGCTGGGGACAGAGTGGTTGGAGAGCAGCCAGGCAGAAAGGGACCTGGGAGTCTGGATTGACAGGAAGCTGAACATGAGCCAGCAGTGTGCCCAGGTGGCCAAGAAGGCCAATGGCATCCTGGCATGTATCAGAAACAGCGTCACCAGCAGGTCCAAGGAGGTGATTCTGCCCCTATACTCAGCCCTGGTAAGGCCACACCTTGAGTACTGTGTTCAGTTTTGGGCCCCTCAGTTCAAGAAGGATATTGAGGTCCTTGAACAGGTCCAAAGGAGGGCAACCAAGCTGGTGAAGGGACTCGAACACAGATCCTATGAGGAGAGGCTGAGGGAGCTGGGGCTGTTCAGCCTGAGGAAGAGGAGGCTCAGGGGAGACCTCATTGCTCTCTACAACTACCTGAAAGGAGGATGGAGCCAGGCAGGGGTTGGTCTCTTTTCCCAGGCAACTCTCAATAAGACAAGAGGGCATGGTCTTAAATTGTGCCGGGGGAAGTTCAGATTGGATATTAGAAAGAATTTTTTCACGGAAAGGGTGATCAGACATTGGAACGGACTGCCTGGGGAGGTGGTGGACTCTTCGTCCCTGGAGACATTTAAAAAGCGACTCGATATGGCACTCAGTGCCATGGTCTAGTGACTGTGGCGGTAGCTGATCAAGGGTTGGACTCGATGATCTCTGAGGTCCCTTCCAACCCAGCCTATTCTATGATTCTATGATTCTATGAAAACCTTAGTACCTTGTAAGTCTTATAAACCAAATCACTTCAAACAAGCAAAAAGTAGGAAGAATAATGTGCAAGGTCTCAGGTCAGTGGTTTATTACAGCATACAAAGTCTATCAGAAACACAGTCATACTGACATTTCAAATGTGACTAAGCTATGAGACTACCACTCACTAGATGATTCATTTATACTTACAGCAAGATACAACTGGAAGTAAATAAAATTGAAGTGACTGAATCCTGAAAATTGTTAGTATGAAGAATCCTAAGTAGAGGTATTGCTGCAATTCACAGGGTGCTTACCTGCTGGCAGCTGACACTTCTTTTGTTTTCTTTCCCTCCACGGAAGCCAAATGCTGTTCCAGTGCTTCAAGTAAGCTGCTGGGTGCCTGAAGTTAAAAATATTTATAAAACACTGCTTCTAGACAACACATCATTATTTAGTACACAGATCAGATTCCTCATCCATAAAAACTAACAACCCCCCCATGTCAAGAACTGTGCCTTTGGGTTTTTGCTGCCATCCTGAATTCCATCTACTCCTAAAAAGAAGAAGCACCATAAAGCAAGGATTCCCCCAGAGTAGATCTGCTTCTGTTTGTGCAAGTCACATTCCTCTTTGGGTTTTTTCTGGCAACAGTATTACTATGTTAATATTAACACAGCAATCACAGCTGAGCAAGCAGAATTCAGCAACATCAATTCAAATAAAATTTGGTTTTGGTGGATCTCACTCCTGCTTCCTAACCCTGGAAAAGTGTTACCCATGAGATATGTTTTCAAACACTGTTAGTTTTTAAAGCAATGAAGATGATTTCAGAAAACAGGCTTCTTGTCACTTAAATCCAGCAGGAAGTTAGGCACTAGACACCTCAGCTAAGACTTGAGACACTGAAATGAGTTTTAGGTGACCAATACTCATAAGCTTCCCAAGACTTTTGAAAGCACAGCCACAACATTTTTCAGTACCCAAGACAAACATTTTAACTGGTAGCTAACAGAAAAGAGCAAGTTTGAAATTATAAGACACAACAGAGTTGGTTTGGTTCCTATAGAAAACAAGAAAAAAGTGCCAATCAGAACCTGCCATACACTCTTATCCACTATAGAAGTATTTCTTCCATAAAAAGGAAACAGCTTCAAAGCTGAGAATAAATTCGAACTCATCTCGATTACACAGTCTTAGTTGGAAGTCAGATATCTCCAAATCACCCTATAAAAACAACCTCCAGCAAGTAAAATTATTAGGCTGGCTCTTTTGGAAGAGTTCATTGCCTCACTAAGCCCAATCACAATTGTTCTCTGGGTTTTTACCTACCCAGTCCATATTTCATAAAACAATTGAAATAAATCCTACTGCAGGTGAAGGGAACAGACCTCAAGTTTTAATCTATGTGCCAGCTCAGCCCTCCTCATCTGGCAGAGTTTCAGACATGAAGCCTCTCTTACCACTCTCCTACTCTCTGTAGGCAGAACAGATAGGATAGGCATTGTTTGGAAGAAAAACAAGCTTGCCCTTGCTAGCCCTTCTGTACCAAAAGCTAGAGCAAAGTATTTCCTGGAAAGAGGAAAAATATTAATCACACAAGGCTCTGGCAAGCTTCCCTCTGAAAAACTGAGCACAATTCAAGCTTCCCACATTCTATGAAGGCCAAATCAGGCTCTAAAAAATGTAAAAAAAAAAAAAAAAAAAGCAATTAGAATAATCCTATAAAACTGCCTAAAAGTTAAGGCCTCAGCTGGTATTTCTTTCTCTAGAGCTAGGTAAGCTAGCCCAGTGTACTCACCTCAACTGATCATGAATAAATTCAGCATTCAAACTAGAGAGCTAAACCTCAAAGGGGAACATATTTAAATACCTTTCCAGAACAGGGACAAAATAAAACAACAAACAAACCAAGCAAAAACTCCCCTTTTACTTTTCAGAAGGAACAGTAGTTTGCAAAAGGAACTGCATGACTCAACTAGATGGATAATCTTAATAATAGTAGACTTAATTACAGAAAGTTTATCCTAGTTTTTTTCCTCAAGGCCACTCTAAAGCTTATCTGCATGGAAAAGCATCTTCTGTAGACTTACTCTTCCTCAAATCCCCTCAACAGCCCTCTGAATCACAAAATCTAAACCCAGCTTTCTCATTGCAGCAGACATTCATCAAAACATCAGAGATAAAACTACTAAGATCTGTTCCCCCTAAATTACATGTCAGGGAATATGCCTGGGCTGTATTTCATGACTCAGCCTCCCTCCTTCAACCCAAAGGCATCACTCAGGCATCCATACAGAGGAAAATGCCCCAGCTGTGTTCATGAAATGGAGTAACTGCTATGAAGAAAAAGTCAGCAACATCATTGTGAAACAGGGCACACAAAGGAAAGTATTTTCTTTATAGAAACTGTGATTGTTTAAGAATGGAGGAAGAAGAATGCTTGTACAGCAGCAGGAATAACAAACCTTGAAAGAGATAAAACTTTTGTTGTTAGAGATAGCTCAAGAAAACCCTGAAATATGCACGTGCAAGAACAGAATACACACCAGAAATGGAAACCAAGTATTTGGGAAAAAAATTAAATACGGTAGACAGAAACAAAAGACAGTCTCTTGTCAGAACTCGTTACAGAAACACAAACACACATTTCTGTGAAAGCCTGGTATTGAGAAATTTTAGCAAATGTGGCACTGAACTGATGTACAATTACTCAACTCTTAATAAATGCCATGACATTTACTGAGATGGCAAAATCCTTGCTTAACAGTGGCACTGAAATTGCCAAACTACACAGGATGCTGACATGTACCACCACTGTTCAGAATTGCCTTTCATTTCCAAGTGCACTTAAAACAAAATAGCTGAGCTATTAGAAACCATGTTGTGAGGAGGTATGAAGGGGTTTGCTCACTGAAATTTTCAGATATAAAGCAGCAAAGTGAAGTTAAATCCCCTATTCTCAGTAAATCAAAAGAAACCCTGCTTTGAAGAGCCTTATAATGACCCAATTAACTGGACAAGTGCACACAAACCCAGCAAAGCATAACTTCAGACTAGGGTATAATTTGATTAGTATAATACAGGCCAGCTGAATACTGCAGTACTAATCAAAAGACACTAAGTAGTTAAGATCAAACACCATTAGAAACCATCAAACTACTGTTTTCAGTCATTACCTACTCTTACCCTGCTTTTTAGTTGTATTTCTTCACTGCTACATAGGTCTAAAAGTTCTCAAAGGGGTTATTATTAATTGCTAGGAGTATTAGAGATTTGTGCTTTGAAACATGCAGGATTTCAGATGGAACTCATCCTGCAGGCAGCAGTGAACAGCACTGACAATGGAAGCCTGTGGTTTAGACAATTTCCCTATTCAAAAGGCACTGATGAAGTTCAGTCAGTAGATAGACTTTTAAGTGATTAACCCCCAAAAATTAATTTTGTGGAGGTAGTGCTTCAAAGCTTACAGGTTAGATTTTAGACTAAATGTTCCAGCTCACAACCTGTATTGCCCATGTCCCTCATGCTACTCATAGAGAAGCCAACAAGAAGTGCTGACATTGAAACACCAAATCTGTTCAGGCCTCAGGGGAAAGAAAAAAAAATCTGATTAAAGCAGCTAACTGTAATCTTCAAGTGTGTGGAAGACATTAAGTTACACTGAAATGGAAAGTTTTCCTGAAAGGATGGCAAGGTGCTTGTGACTTACATGCCAGTGAATGTCCTGTAATAAAACCCCAAATTCATTGAAAATTATTTTCTGTGAGTTTTCTTGCTTTAAAACAAGCAAAAAAACTTCAGAGCTGCAAAGTGAGAGTACATTGTACATTTAATCCATGAGGAAGTCATCGTGCACATTTTCACACATATAAATGCACAGATGAGAGTATGTTCTTGAGATAAAGCATTATTATGATACACACCAGCCTCTAGAAAGGCAAGGAATAAAATAATTGGGTTAATCAAGATGGTCTGTATACTGACCTGAGTAAGATCTGGAATGTCACCCTGATCAATTCCAACTTGCTGGGTTTACATTAAAAAAAGAAAGAAAAAAGGACATCACTACATGCAGTGGCAATGACAATTAAAGCAGTGGTGTCTGAATCTTACACAAAACCTAACACATTAAAAAGGGATATCCATAACTTGCTGAACTGGTACAAGTTTCATTAGGAACACACCTTAGAAATCATAAGTGCATGAAATTGCATCTCAAAGCAAACCAAACTTTTCATCTAGCCTAACTTTTTCATGCAGAAATGCTTACAGGGCACATCAGAAACATCCACACTGCTTACTGGAGCTGACTCTTCATTGTGAGCAGTTACAGTAAAGGAAATCACTGTAAAGAGACTGCAGCATTCAGTTCATACATTTTAGACCATTTGTGAAATCGGTAACACTTCAGAAAGTTTACTGTTGTCTTGGTAATAAAAAGGATACCAGAGGTTAGTGAGAATATACAACCTTTAAAATACCTAATTTGTAGGATGCTTTTGTGTACAGCAAGTGATTTTTATGAATTATTTACCTCTGCTACTTTGAGGAATTCTGACAATTTGGTCATTCTGGCTAGAAATTTTTTGTATATATCCAAGCCTTCTTTGCACTGGTTCTTCTTCATATCAAAATATCTTTCTGAGGAAGCAAATAGAACTCTTGTGAGATTAACTGCCTCCCCAGCAAAAAAGCTGACAAAGGACTATAAAAGTTAATTTGAGACAAGCATCAGGGAGAGAACAGACAGGAGAAACTCAAAGCTATTCAGATTTTAAAGTTTACATGAATATTTAACACCTTTTGTAGTAAGCCAGTCAATAGAAAAACACTGGGTTTTATTTCAGTACATGAGAATATAACACAAAGGTTTATTAAGCATGGAAATGAATCACTGCAATTGTTTTATTAGGTATTTAGGGGAATATTTTCAAGAAGTCAGCTTATTAGCTGGCAAAGAGGTAAATTATTTAATCATTTGAAAATATTCCTGGTCTATATTTCTATTTTTGGACTCTGTATCAACACATTTTGGTGTTTGAAAAGGGGCTCAACATCCAAGAGAGATCAGAATGGGTACTGAAGTGGCACATATACTGAACTGACCTACATAAAGGTATATCAACAACATCCCTTACTTTTTCTGGTTTTGCCCTATATACATAAAAGAAATTTGAGTAAAAGCTAACGTATAACAGAACAAACCAATCAGATGTTTTCATTCAGAAATTTGCTTGAATTGTCATTTTAAGGCTTTGCTAAGAGCTCATCACTCAAAGAAAAAACACTACATGTTATCTACTATGGAAGGCACAGGTACAAATGAAGAGTGAAGCTACAAACCAGAAGTCAGTCATACTGTGGCTATACTGAATACTGAAATACCAGGTATCTCACTAATACTTTTACAGCCCAGTTACCAAAGATTACCCACTGCACTGCTGTGGTATCTTTGGTTAAGTCTTATCAGTCACCTTCTCATCCCAATTTCTGTTTTAAGATGTATTCTTCAAGGCAGAAGGATAAGTTGAAGCCTGTGCTAGCTGCCAGTGAAACTAAGGCTTAATTCAATGGTAATGGAGCAGATATCTAAGAAATCACAGAACTTGTCTATGTTCTTTATTTCTTTCAGTATCTTTCACAGAACTTCAAAAGCCAAAAAAAAATTCTTACATACCTAAAAGATTTATAATCCCCTCATTGTATGCTGCAAAAAGTCTAATGGAATCTTTAAAGAGGAGCATAAAGGCAGCATTTATAACACCATTTGTTAGTTCATTTGGATTTGCCTGTGTAGAAAGCAATGAGAAAGTTAATTAGTATTCAATAAAATAATGAAACTCCAGCTTCAAAATGAGAGCATGTTCCCTAAAACTGAGCTTACCATACTTACATCAAAATCAAGGAGTGCATCAAGCTGGTTCTGTATGATTGGAAGGGTTTTCAGCAGCTTTTCAGCATTCATGGTTCTCATCACTCCATCTGTCCTGCAGAGCAGAAGACACAAGTTTATCACAAGACCTCAACTTACTGTTTCAGCAACAGTGCATTGCTTCAAAGGGTCAGCAGAAAACACCCACCCATGATCAGGTCAGGAAAAACTGGCATTTCCCTCCCCCCCATTAAGACAGAACAAATGAAAGAAGCAGTAACAGTCTTACCCTCTTTTCATTTTGGTGAAGTCAACTGCTACAAGTCTATATGAAAGTGCTTTTTCATTCAAGTATCTGCTGTATCTCCTGATGAAGGTAGACATATCATAGCCTGAAAAGTCAACATTTTGAAGTTAGACTTTTTGAAAGAGTATTGTTTCTTTCAAGTTCTTTTCAAGAAATATTCTCCTACTAGCTCCTTTTACAACACCTTGTATAAAAAGGCCTCCAGAAGCATTTTCCAGAGTTTTGAGGTTTACTATTTTTCATGTAATATTACAGTTTCTTGCCAGCTTATTAAGATTAGGAAAGTATTCATTGCAATTAAGAGAATAAACACCTGAACATATTAAAATATTAGGCAAGAAACAAGCAGCTCTTCAGAAGCAAAACCAAAAATGTTCTCCTAGTAAAATTTAGAGCATTCAGGTAGGCAAGTAACAATGTCTCCTTTTGTCACTCTTGGTTGGACATCTTTTGGTGCTTCATGCAAAATAAATGGTAACACCCTTTGAGTGGCATTGGTCTCCTAGGGTGCACTGACACAGACACTATCAGAGCACACAAAAGCAGCAGAGTTATTTCCTTGGGTGAAAGATCCTTACCCTGCATGGCACTTTTGTCCAGGTAGTTATTTAAATTGAACAATGTGTTTCGGGATGCAAGATACTGGATAAAGCGCTGTTGGAGAAAACATTGGGAATATCATTGCTGGGAGTCAAAACATTGAAATATACAAGAAAAATACATTTACAAAGGTTTCTAGTAACCTCTACCAACCACAGAAATTTGTTAAAAGGGAAAATTTTAAAGAAAAACTTGCAAATGATTAAAGCCTCTGGAATCCAACACTACTTGTCAAAAAATATACCTTTAAACTAAATAAAAAGGTATCACTGCCCATGACTAAAAAAGCAACAATCCTAGAGGAAGCTCCTTAGGTTAACTTTGTAGTTTACAACAGACAAGCTGGAAAATACATAAGGCCACTCTTACTACCCAAGCACCCCCAGGGTTGCACAGGTCTCCTGCTGCTGTACCAGTGCAAGACCAGATTAGTTGCAAAGCTGTAAAGCAATTAGTACCAATAATGCTTCCCAAACTGTGGTAAGCAGCAGCATGGGGGTTATAATTGTATATATTATATACAAATAATGCAGTGATCTGTCTAAACAGATAATAAATAATAAATAATGCCAGAGTAACATGAACACATCCAGATAACAAGGAAGTTCTAGGAGTTTCTTTGCCTCTAGACCAACAGATACTGAGTAGCAGCTAACAACAGTAAGTTGTGAATTTTTACTATGGATCAATTATCTGATTTCTTTCTTCTTGAGAGTTTCAGTGTATAGATATGAACTGTACTGGAATAAGAGAACAAAACATACAAACTGATAGCATTCAGTTTAGCTTTTTACTTGGCATCATTAGTTAATTCCAAGCACTAAATTTTACTTCATCATCTGTTGAAACTACAATTTAAGCATATAAATAACTTGGGAAAGTGTTAACAGAGCACATTGTGTTTTACAGGTCATGTCAATTAAGCTCACACTGCTTCAGAGAGAAGAGGCAACACTATAAAGTTTTCAGAGCAGTTTAACAGCTGGAAGCAGTACCTTTAAGAATAATTTCACTACCACTAGTAGTTAAGTCATTTATTAGGTGAATGACACACAGAAATTTAACTGTCACCTGACCAAACAAAGTTTAGTTTTCTAAATGCAGGGGATGTGTAGAAGAGGCTACAGTTCTAATGTCATGTTCTTGTCTTTCAGAAATAAGTGATAAAATATTTTAAGTGAACTGCCACAGGAGCCTGTTGTGGAGGAATGTTAACAGCATCACCATATGAAGATTTAGCCCATTAAGATGATGATTTGCAGGATCAAATCTTCTAGTCACCTTACTCTCCCCTTTAGTAGGTGTTCTTATCTGTTAACAGGTTAGCAGCACATCTATGAAGTTCTAGCAAGACTTTTGCTGTGCTCTTACTGATAAGCACTACCCTAATGAAGTAAAACTCATGAGAAGCTTTTCAGCTCTTTATTCTAGAAAGGTCATTCATTCCCTCACAGCCCAACTCAGGTACTTGCAGGTAAATTGCAAGCACTGATACATTTTGGTATTGAAATAATGAGGGAATATTTTATTCTCTGAAGAAGTACTTTAGAGCCATCAGCAAAGGAAAAATGTATCTAAAGCTTCACACATTGAGACTTTAAAAGAACTAATCATGTCTTACCTCGTTTCCATACATCATGAGGTGGTGTGTTGTAATTAGAGCTTTGAACACTACAACCCAGCTACTGTTTGCAGTTCTCTCAAAGAGTGTGTCTGCCAACTGTGGAATATTCACATTCATTTCATTTGTGCACTGTATTAGATCTAAATGAAAGAAAAAAAAAATCAAAGCATTACAATGAGTTTTATGCTCAAAGAGCATCATCATGTTGTGTTTTTACATTGAGAATTCATGCTGGAAACAGTAACTTCAGCTCTTAAATCATTGAGCTATTTCTCATTCCATGCTCAAATGCACTGCATTTTACTGAAAGATTCCAAGTAGGAACTTCAAAGGCATTTCAATAATTTTGAGTCCCAATGTCATCAATAAATAACCTCTCAGATCAAGAGGCTGTGAGTACCCTGCAACTCTGCCCCATGCCTGACACATGCTGCAGCAAATGAGATGCTACAAAACCCTGCAATAAATCTCTTTTCTGTAAGAATTAAAAGCAAGAATTTGCATGTCTACCTTTCCACTTAGTTAAAATAACCTAACCACCAACCTACTCAGTATTTTGTGGCAAATCATGGCAGGTCTCAGGCTTTTGTGTTTTTATCCAAAACTGATTATAAACTCAATAGTAGAACATGAACTTGAAAGGTCAGAGACAGAGAGCTCCAAGTCCCTGCCCAACTATTGGTACAAAACCAGAACAGGCTCCAGCAGATATATGGAGAAAAATGTCTGCCTGAGAATGCTAGTGAAGACCATTTCTGAGAACTGAATTCAGGACTATTCCAAACCCTCAAGACACTCACATTAGACATTTATTCTCTCTCTCTCTGAGCTAAATTTGGCTCAGGTGTGATCAAAGTACACCTTAAGGACTGGGCAAGGCCAGTAAAACAAACAGCTAGTTCAAAAAGCTTCCTTTGTGGCCTCTTATTTCAGCCAAGCCTGTGAGCAGCTTGTTGGTTGCAGAGCAGCATTGTTGTTCATGTGGTTTGTCTGGGAAGCACTGGCAGAAGCAGGGCAGGTTCCTGGGAAACTGAGCAGCAGCTGAACACTCAGGTGTCAGCATCACTGACATGTCCAACTTGCTCATCTCATTACCAGGAGGTAGAGGACAGACTACATTACCATAAGCAATTGAAACCCAAACATGGATATCACTCATTGGGAGTTTAGGACAAAATACTTCATGGAAATACACTTACAATTTATATCTGTTCTAGAGCACAGAATGCATTACAGATATACCTTATTTAAAGGTCTGTTTAAGAACAAAGTCATGTGATTAAGGATCATTGTATAGCAGCATTTCATTACCAGAGTGATTTTAACAGAGTAAAGAGTTTTAGATAGTATCTTGTTGAGGTAGAAAGCTATAAAATGCAAATTCTAACATGTTATTAATTTCATTCTGATGTACAAAACATGTAAGTTGGGATGAAAACTTCCATCCTTAATAGTAACATGCCAGCATGCTGAAATAGTAGCAAATAGCAGAGCCCTGAAAAGAAGTTTTAAGTCAGCTCTACACCAAAACCTTGTTGTATTGTTGAATAGTATTAAAATGTTTCAGTATTTATAAACATTAAGATTCTCAAAAAAACCCCAAGCCATTTCAGAGATGCTGCTCACCACTCCCAGCTGTATCATCATCCCTCAAGCTAAGGGCTACCAGCTCAGAGGTTCCTGTAGACCCTAAGATGATGCTGAACACCTGAGAGACCCTTTGCATGTTCTTACATCTAAGATTGGTATCAATATTGTGTTCTTAAAGAACTGTGCAGGTTCAATGTGACAAACCCCACTGTTAGCAACTATATCAACTGCTTAAGTGATCACCTCTCCTTAAGTCACACATCTGTAGAAAAAGCTTTGGCTTATATCATTATAAAGGTTTACTACCCCAAAAAGCCACCCAGATATGTACCTTCAGAAAGGAGCAAATCTCCCTTCTGCTTTGGCACACAAGAGTTCTTTAGTTTTCTGTCAGGTGACATTAACACAGTGGAGTTTGACAGATCTCTGGTGCCTTTAAGATGCTCATAAATTACTGTTTTATTCCACAAGTGTGGTTCCTTGTGATTGAAAGGTGCAGTTCCAGTAATGCTGTACAAGTGCTAGTAAGGTTTTCCAGCATGTGCAATTTGCTTCTGTAAGGTGTGAGCCTGACTGTTTAAAAGGCAACCAAAAGGAAATAATCTCACACATTTAGGGCTACATAAAACCCACCTCAAGCTGTGCTTGATTGAGGTAAGGACCCAAGTAAGCTGCAAGTCCCATGCACTTCAGCCATGTGCCAAAGACAACACATGCTGGCTCCCCTGAAGAAAAATTTTATTGAGGGGACCAAGTGCAATTGGGGTCTTTGGTTTCAAAACCTCTTTAAGTTCACAAACACACAAGCCACAGCTGCAAATACCAAAGAACACATGCTTAGGCAAACAAAACATCTCTAAAATACTACACTAAGACTGAACAGTGAAAAAAGTGCATTTTATAAGCCAAAACTGGTCTTTCCTAAGAGTATACTGTAATACTTAATAAAAAGACTCTTTATTACAGCAATTCAGGGCAATTTTTTAAAATACTATTTTACAACCAGTAACAATATAGCTAGCATTACACTTGAATTCTATCAGTTGAAACACCTACCATGAAAAGTAAGTGTCATTTCTCTAATAGGATTCTTCTAAGTCTGTAATAGGAACATCTACATAGAAAAGGTATGGTCCTGTTACAGCTGGCAGCAAAGGGGAAAAGACTGTTAACACCAAACATCTGGAAGCACAGAGGAACACATGCACCTGAGAGACTGACAGCTGGGCAACAGTAACAGGAATGCTGGCAGGAAGAGCTGGAATGAAATGTGTAGGGCAAGTGATGCTCATTTTCTTACCACACTCCTTACATCAACACTTCACAACTTCAAGCATTTTGCCAATTCCCCAGAGGAATCATTTCAACTGCAAGTGAAACTGCTGATGCTATTTTGAGAAGGGAATTTAGAAACATGTTCATGTCACACAGGAGAAAAAAAAAAAAAAGGGGGGGGGGAAAAAAAAAAATTGACCAGAGAAGTGCCACAGGGGTGTTTTAAGGCAGCCTGAAAGTGCTGTGGAAATCTTACTCCCCAGAAGAGTACCGAGAATTTCTCTTTCACTGCTCATTTGAAATACCAGCACTCCTTCTATGAAACCACACGTTTTCTTTCTGGAAGCTGCACTGTAAACTAGAGGTTAGAAAACCATAAAACAAAAGAGCCACATCAACAAACTTTCTCAGTGTAGCCCAAGGATTGCAATAATTCTTGCTGGAAAACTAAAGACAGCACTTGATATGAATATTTTTAACTCCATGTGCTCTTAGAGTGCAGATTTTACTTGATCTTAAAATTTCATTTAATTAATAGCTCAATTTGAACTTAAAAGTTACTGTATCAGAAGCAAAGCAATTCAGCTGTTTTGTCCCACTCCCCCACTAAACAAGGATACATGACAACCCATAAAGTTTTCTTTAAAAAGCCTTAAGCACTTTCTAAAAACCACATTTGCAGACTACAAAGATATTAACTACATATACTACTTCAAATTTCCTCGATTGCATTTTAAAGGCTTCATAGATTATTTCAGAACTTCAAATTAAAGACAGACACTTAAATGCCTGGGGAAGAATTCAAGAGCATTTCTTCACAGCACATCTCTGCAAGAACCACACTGTATCACCATTCACCCAACATTCATGAGCTCCAGCTGACAGAAGTAAAGACTAGGTAGAAACAAAACCAACCCAAAACTGTGACAGTCATCATGATTTGCAATGATTTGGTGGAGACCTGAACTTTCTCCAAAAGCAAAAGGCCTAACAGTCAAATTCTGCTAGATGATAAAATATTACATCATCTGAATAATAATTTCTTACAAGATTCCCAAAGCTTGTATATGTATGGAAGTTTTGATAAGTAACAACATGACTTTCCTCTCCTCTGTGCTTCTTAAGCAGGCTGTATACAAGTGAAGCAGGAGGGTTTTTTCATTATTCATTTAAAAGTTTAAGATGCAATTAACTTAGGAGTTTGCATTTTTCTCAATTTCGGTGTGCAAACAAGTCTACCCTCCCAGTTACCAACTTGGCCACAGCTCTAATTTATTCTTTTTTTAATTACAGCTTTTCAGCAGTTAGCCAAGAAGAGATATGTCAGCAAAAGCACAAACTATCCCACTCCACTGCAACCCAAACTCAGGAGGCTGAGGGCAGAAGTGAGAAAACCCACGCTGGGGAGGAAGAGACAAGACCTTCAGGTGTTCCACTAAGAGAAAAGACCAGCCTCTCCATGGCATTTTGTGTTATCCTAAAATATTACAAAATACTACAGAAATAGATCTGCTGACTTATTTAGGACACTGTGACCTATTTTAATAGAAAAAAACCCACAAGGATTCCTACTGACATTGCTTAGGGTTGTTTTGGTTGGGTTTTTTGCTCTTCAAGAAAAATGTGACTATACTACTCAGCTGTTAGTAGCCAGACAAACCCCAAGACTCCTAAGGAGTAGTTTACACAGTGCAGGTGTAACATCTTCCCATAAACACCCATATTGTAGTATTATTGTTGAAGAAACTTGGCAAGAAATGAATTTAAGAATGAATCTGAATAGAGTGCACAAACTGATCCTGCTCCACAATCCTTGATACAACTACAGGAGGTCTCAGAAACATGTTCTTGGTGAAGCTTTTTCTTGAGTAGCAATTACAAGGAATACCAGATGGTGTAGCATTTTGAATGACACACACATGTTGTGACCAAAGTGCAACTAGCAGTGCTTTGCATGAAATCCACGCTATGTTTTCCTTTGTAATTTACTTAAAATAGGCACTGTACCTTTGAAAATACATTCTACAATTTCTCTGGAGGTCAGTCTTTAAACTAGGATCTTGCCTGCTTGCATTTAATACAAGCAGGTTTTGTGTGCAAGTGAACAAATAAGAAGTGCCCTGCAAAGGTTTGCAGGGGTTTGAAAAGCAGCACCTGGGCATGCTAAACAAAGGCTGGAGAATGTTGCTTGTGTTTTACTGGGTTTTTTTAAAACCCCTTTTGGAGGTATTTGTGGCACCGTATTTCACTTTTTTTTTCTTCCACCCCACCACCACCTTCCTCTATTTCAGATACCAATTCATAACAATAAGCTTTGTACTGGTCTTAGAAACAGGAAACTGACATCTCTAAACAGGTTTGTATCAAAACATACTCAAAGAAATCTGACAGCTAAAAGACAGCCTCAGTTTATACTATTCTCAAGTTAGGAATTTTTCCAGGTTTCCATTGTGGAAGCACCTTAATGCAGACCACACTATTGTTAGGATATTTTCAAGCAATACACTACAACTTTTAAGCTTGACAAGATTTCAAACTATTGAGCAAACGGTTACCACTTTCTGGCTTCCTGCTATGTTGTCATTGCTGGACCTAAATGTTGCCTCATTAAGTTGTTCTACCACAGGCAGAACACAAGATAAAATAATTTTGAAAGGTAACTTTCAAATGAAATAAATTGTCAGTTACCCAGTTGTAAGGCTTTTAATTTCTTCGTGATAGCTGGAGTATTAACTACTGTAGCTGGATTCCACTAATTCAGATGACAAGAAACCAGATACACATTTGGTTCTTTGCAACCATCTGACCCACATCAAAAGCTCTCACATAAGAAGTCTGTATTAATAGACAAGTGACACAGCATCAGAGAGCCCAACTACCCTTAAACTGAACACACTTCCGAGAGCTTGAGCAGCAGACTCCCCTTAGTACCACGAACTTGCCCAAGTCCTGCAGAACTACCAGCCTGCTCTCTTGACTCTCAAGAAACCAGAATATAGCTTCATGCTCTTCTTCCCCCTCCTTAATGGAAAAACACACACACACACACTTCACTTTTAACGGGAAAACACACACACACTTCACTTCTAATGGATGGTGAACAGCTACACTGCCACGTACAATGTTTGAAGCATTCAGTGCACCTTGGAGCAGCCCAACTCCAAATGCTATCCAGTTGCTAAAAGCTGAAGTAAAGCAACACCACTGATACTCATGCAGATACCAAGGGGAAGTTTCGTTTGGTCTACGGAACGGAGTTTTAACATTGTAAGTTTAAATGTATCAGCGGCAGCAAGCTCTCATTCTGAAGCCGCGTATCGTCCCACCTGCACCCTTCCGTTTACCTCAATTCAAGTCTTTTTACTTTGTAACACGAGCCCTAAGACAAAAACTTAATTTCGGGAAGTGTTAGAAATATTTAGATGGCTGCACGCCACCGTATGCACAGAACAGTGCTTAAAAATGAACCTTTTCGTTCACAACAGCAAAGCCCCACCACTGAACACACCTTTTTTTCCCCAGGTACCGAATTAATAAGCACTACTGTATCCAAAGCACACAAGCTACGAAGCTCTCACGGGGAGGGAGTTCACAGCACACTGGAGTTGGAATATTCTTGTTTTATCCTTGTTTCCTTGACAGGGTGTTCCAAAGCTCGCTCCCTCCACGTGTAAAATAAGTTTTGAAGAGCAAACCCCTCAGGTTCACCCAGATACACGCGACAACACCTCTACCAACCCCACCAAACCCCCCTCTCCCTCCACGGACGTCCGAGGGCAGAGTCCACACCGGCTGTCCCGGGGAGCTCGAACCGACTTGCCCCAGGGGTGCTCGAACCCCCGGGCCCGCCCCGGCCACCCCCCGCCCCACCGCGGGGCCCAGGCCGCAGGCGGCCCCCGCGGGGTCCTACTCACAATCCAGGTGCTTCTTCTTGGGGCCCATCACCTCGTGGGTCGTGGCCTTGCAGACGGCTTTGGCGACGGCCGAGCCGGTGACACTGTGCTGCGCCGCCGTGATGCGGTCGGTGATCGACTGTCCCGACATCATCGCCGCGGCCCTGGCGGAGGCTCCCCCCGCGGACCCGCCGCGACGGGCAGCAAGGCCGGGGCAGCGGCTCTCCCGCGGCCGGGAGAGGGGGGGGTGTGGGTAAGAGAGAAGGGTGCCGGCAGCTTCCTCCGAGGAGGCGAGAACGACCGGAGACTCCTCGCCGGGCTCCGCCTCACCGGCTCCTCACGACAGCCGCCGGCACAGCCGTTCTTCCCGGAGGCCCCGCGCGTCTCTGCGGTGCAGCAGCGGCGGCGGCAGCAGCAGCAGCAGCAGCAGCAGCAGCGACCCTTCGACCCCACCTCCCTCCTCGGCGGCTGCTCCTGCCGCACCCCGAGTCCCGCTCCGCCGTGCCCTCCCTCCCTCCCGCGGGCTGCGCGGCCGCTTTCCCTTTCACATTTACGCTCCCAGACAAAATGGCGGCGGCCTCAGCGGCGGCGGCGGCATCAGGTGACCACCCGCCTCGCGCGCCCGCCCCGCCCCGCCCCGGGAAGGGAAGGGAGGGAGGGAGGGGGAGGGATTCGGGCGGGGCGGGGCTGGGCGGCGCGCGCCTCTCTCACGCGCCTACCGCCCTTGGGGGCACGCGCGCGTGGCGGGAAGGCGGCACCGGTGGCGCTGGGAGGGGGGGGTGTTTGGGGGGTGTGTGTGTTCTACGTCACCGGCCGTGACGTCACGCTGCGTGTTTGACGACTGGGGGGAGAAGGGCAGAGGAGACCCCTCCCGCACCTTCCCCTCCTCTTCTGGGTCTTTGTTCTTGGGGTGGATGTGAGAGAAAAAGGAATAAAAACGGGCGCGTGGAACGCGGCGGCCCCCGGGGCGAGAAGGGGAGCGCGGGTGGAGCGGAGCGAGTGCTGGGGGGAGCGATCCCGCGGGGTGCGGGGTGCGGGGTGGGGGTGCGGCGGCGGGACGGGTTTTGCCTTGGAGCTTTGTGCGGCGGTGTCGGCACCTGCTGGGCTGCAGCCGTGTGGGAAAAGGGTCCGGCAGCGTGTGGAAGGACCTCACAGCACATGGAAGGACCTTCCAGGACATGGAAGGACCTTCTGGGACGTTGAAGGACATCCCAGTACATGGAAGGACATCCCAGTATGTTGAAAGACCTTCCAGTACATAGAAGGACCTCCCAGTACATGGAAGGACCTCCCTGTACATTGAAGGACCTCCCAGTACATGGAAGGAGCTCCCACTATGTTGAGGGACCTCCCGGTACATTATTGAAGAACCTCCCAGTATGTTGAAGGAACTCCCAGTACATGGAAGGACCTCCCAGTAGCTGAAGGACCTCACAGCATGACTGTGCTGTAGGGAAACTCCCTACAGGTTGCCCAAGGAAGCTGTGGCTGCTCCATCCCTGGAAGGCTTGGAGCAACCTGGTCAAGTGAAAGGTGTCCCCCTGCCCATGGTGGAAGGGTGGGAACAAGATGATCTTTAAGGTCTGTCCCAACCCAGACCATTCCATTCTCTTGCAGATGGGATTTGCAGGAGCAACAACCATAATAAGAAGGAGGCTGGGATCTTTTCCTGGTCCTATCCCGTGTTCTACTGGCAAACCCATCCTCTTGGGCTGTGTCCCTGAGGCCATGTCGTGTGCCTGCTCCTCTGGGAACTCCTCTGGAAGGGGTCGGGTGTCACTGAGGGAGCTGAAACCTTGTTAAACCACAGCCTTGACGTGGAGCTGGTTTGGAGGAGACGGGTCCTGTGTGTTTAAAATTATACCCAAGAACCAGGAGAGGAACCGGGTGATGGATCCAGCCCAAGCTTGGGGGGAGGAACAGTTGTTCACTCGCTGCTCGTGTGTGTTCCCTTGCTTGCTGTTTTCTGGAGAGCAAACAGGAGCACGGGGACAGCTTCTGCCAGGTGTGATGTTTGGTTTCTCCCATGTGGACACCAGCCCGTTGCAGCTGGACTGCTTCCAAGGAAATGTTCCAAAGCACCATCAGTGCCACGTTCATGGAGCTGCACAAGCAGGGTTATCCAAACATCAGAGGAAGGTTTTGTGGTGACACCAGGTGCCCACCAGGCCAACTCTATGGCTCTTCTCCTCAGATGGATGGTGGTGGGAGAAGGTGAGATGGAAGGGAACCCGTGGGTCAAGATAAAGGCAATTTTAGGAAGCAAAAAAACAAAGGCCAGACGTGGAAGCAGAGGAAAACAAAAGATTATTGTCTCCTTCCCACCAGCAGATGTCCAGCCACATCCCGGGACGTGAGGCTTCACCACACATAGCAGTTGCTCTGGAAGTGTTGGGATAACGATGCTCTTAGATTTAATTGCTGATCAGATGTCCTCTGGTATGGAATATCCCTCTGGGCAGTTTGGGTCAGCTCTCCTGGCTCCCCTCCCAAGTTCTTGTCCACTCCCAGCTTACTGATTAGGGGAGATATTGGGGTGAGGATGGCCTGGATGCTGTGGAGCACTGAGGGAAAATTAACCCCAACCCAGCGAGGAGAAAACTGCAGCATCACTGCTCAGTCACAGCACTCCATGTCCCCAGGCTGTGTCCCAGAAGAGTGGTTTTTAACTTCTGCACTTGAAGCACCTCAATCAAATCACAAACACCCCTGCAAGCAGCAGATGCATGAATACAGCAATCGCTCTTTTAGCTTCCAACTTGGGAGGAAACCCACAGAAAGTAAGGAGAGTAGCAAGGAGGCAGTTGAATCTGAGCATTATAAACAAAAACCTCACAGCTTCTGACAGTCAGCTCATGTTTCAGGGTGCTGGTTGAAGCTTTTTTGCTTACATTATCCCCAAAGTGAGATGCTCCATAAATACCCGCGCCAGACTGCCGAGCGCCCAACCGTCTGTTCCTGCCTTACACAGATTTAAAGCAATAAAGGAGGAAACTTTTGCATCCCTGGTACTACTCCGTGTTCCACTTACACATAAACATTTCCTGGTGTTTCCTAATAATTGTACAATGCTGAGGGCATTGAGTCAGCACTTCAGCACATCTCTGACAGGCAGCGAGGTGACCACAGAGGATGGGGACCACTGATCTGACACCACTTGTCTCCTTCCCAACAAGAACCACTTACACCACATACTTACACCATTTTTATACCCAACATAATATTACACATTCTCATTAACTACTTTCCCCTGTCCTTTAACAGATTGATATTCCTGTCCCATGCCATGGGCTTCCTCCACTTGGAACAAGCCCCATCTGTCCAGATGTGTGCCCAGGAGAGGAGAAGCAGCGTGTGCAGTTGTTGGGCTCCAACTCCAGCTTGGTTTGGGTCATGGCTGCACTTGATTCCTTGTAAAACTCACTCTTTGTCAGTTCAGGTCATTCCTGTTCCATCACTTCCTACAAGATACAGCTCACATCACAGATTATTTTGCCTCCCAACATTTTTGCTGTAAAAAATGACAATCTCTTTGGTCTGACTGACAGCAGGCAGTTTCTAGCTGCATTATTCTGGCCTGAAGACTTTCTGGAAAAAAATTGTTGAGTCTTCAGAGCCTGAGGAAACATCAAAACAGTAAGGGAAGAAGAGATGGAAAGATTAAATACACATTACAAATGTCTGCATCTCTTAGGGCTTGTCCAAACATAGAACCTATTTCACAAGAAGTGAGGGTGTGATCTGAAGTGCAGTAAATGATCTCTGCTACCTCCACCCCCAGAATTTTGTTTTGTTTCAGAAAAAATAGATTTCTTATGAAAGTGCACGAGCTGAGTGTTTCCCCTTGCCATGGCTCTATATTTACTCGATGTCCTAGTCAGGCCACAGGACAGGAGATCTCCAAGGAAGGAGGTTCCCCAACCTCTATGTTCATACCACTGTCAATCTGGTGGTGTTCACATTTTTGAAGATTTACAGAGATATGAGACTATTGGGATGTCTGTTAGTGAAGGAAAAGGAATTCTTGTCAGTATAGAGAGGAGGAAATCAGGGACAAATCAAACTGGGCCATCATCTCTCCACCTTAAGAGACACTTCTACACTTTGGATGCAATTCAGAATTTTACTTCATTAGTGAGAGAGTGTCAGGGTGAAATTCTACACCTTTTGAATCAGATAAGAACAAAGAAAAGGCAGATATCATCCCCTTGGGTGGAGTTCAAGGTGCATCCATCATCCTAAATTTAAAGATGTATTTATGAAGGGTTACACCCTGACACTATGAAAGATGGAGAATTAGTTTGGCACCTAGAAATTTAACTGAGAGGTATGGAAACAGCTCCTAGGGAGTGGGGGAAGGATACTTTATCCACCATATCAGTACTTTGTGCTAACACTTCTTGCTTGGTTCTCTCTTCTTTGTCCCTTTCATGTGAAAACAGACCAATTAGCCAAAGTAGTTCAGGTTGCTCTGTTAGCAAGTTTTGTTCTTGGCCACTCTCCAGCACCTGTGGACTTTAGTTCATGTTTGTAAGGATGAAAAACAGGAAATGATACACACAACCTACATCTGGTTCATCTTGCTGCCCTGCTCTGTAGGGTGGGTGAGGAGAGCTTCAGAAAGGAGACAGGGAACAGAGTCCAGGAGTGGCTGCATATAAATAGTGCTGGGGGGTGGTGAAGGGAATGGGAGGTTTCTGGGCTTCTGCCATCACTGAATGGCACAGATGGTTTTCCAGGGAAATGAGTATTTTAGGAGTGAGTAGTGAACGTGCTTCGGGCTGGCTGCACCTCCAGCCCTGGGAATGCAAACAGTTTAGCAGCAGGTTTGTCAATAAATACCATCTGCTTCACAGTACTCAACCCAAAATACTGCAGAACCCACCTTAATGCTGCCTGTTGTTTTTGCTAAATAGAGGTGAGATAAAAATCACTACTAAATATTTTAATTTTTTTTTTTTTTTTTTTTTTTTTTTTTTTTTTGGTAAGTAGTGTGATTCTGGTCTAAAAGCAACAAAACTCCAAATTCAGTCAGGCTTGCCCATCCCAGCTTAAACCCAGGAGAGTTAAACTGCTACTGTCAGCTTTTTGTTTTTTCCTGCTGGACAGTAAGGTGTCCCCAGAGAAGCAGGAGCTGTAAGTGAAGCTCCTGCTCACACAGCCTTGGACACTGAAGTGTCTGAGAAATGTGCCATTGCCCCAGCTGCCCGTGAGGGAAGGAAAGGTGCAGATCTGGGTGTCCTGGGTGCTGCCACAGGGGCTCCAGGCTGGGTCCCTGTGCTGGTCCCTAGCAAGAGGTGAACCCCCACCCCAACTTAGCTCCTTGCAGGAGCACCCACCTCCTTTCTGCTTGGCTCCCTGTTTTTCATGAGTTTTCCCAAAGCTGAGAGTCTTGGGGATCTTTTCTGCTGTCAGGTGTGGTTGAAATTGGTTTCTGGGAGAGAAATGAGACACAAGCATCATCTGAAAAGCCTCCCCCAGGATGAGTTTCAATGCTAATTCCTAGCAGAGACATGAGAGAAAGAACACCTCACCCACCACTGCCCAGCTTGGGTTGATGGGCACTTTCTTCTGCCAGATTCTTTTAAAGGTTTCCCTTTCCCTCTGCCTGAGTTGTCAAGTGTGGGTAAGAAGCACAGCTCCAGAACTGAGACTCTCAATGGCTAAATTCACCCCAAAATTTGCATAATTGCAAAAGGCAGAAAGGTCACACCAGGAGCCTGTCACTGGAGATCACCTGGCTGAGACTGAAACTCAGCTTTGCAGCTGGGCTGGGGTTTTCCTGCAGGAGCAGAAAGAATCCCAGGGAGAGATGAGCCTGAATAAGCAGCTCTTGAAAAGAATAATTTCAGAGAAAAATAGAGTACGAAAATAATGAAACAAGGAAAAAAAAGTGAAGAATCAAAGGAAGATGAGTGCTGAGGAATGGACTTCATGTCTCACCTTGAGTGTGGGAGGACAGAAGTGATGAAGAGAGAAGTTATGAAAGAGTTTGGGGAAAAAGAAAGATTTGTTAGGAAAGTCAACCATAAAAGATCAAATTTTTACTGCAGCTTGCTTATTTTTTGCTTGAATCTGGAACAGATCCACTCACTCTTATGTTTCGTTGCCTGCAGTAAAGTTTCTGGAATGTACAGAGTGAGAAACAAACCTGGGCTGACAGTGGGTGAGTTGGTTGGAGGAAATTTACTCTTGGGAATAATTGTGTCCACAGCTGTTCATCAGCAAATTCGCAGATGACACCAAGCTGGGAGGAAGTGTGGACCAACTCGAAGGCAGGAGGGCTCTGCAGAGGGACCTGGACAGACTAGAGAGCTGGGCCGATTCCAACGGGATGAGGTTCAACAAGGCCAAGTGCCGGGTCCTGCACTTTGGCCACAACAACCCCATGCAGCGCTACAGGCTGGGGACAGAGTGGCTGGAGAGCAGCCAGGCAGAAAGGGACCTGGGAGTCTGCATTGACAGAAACTGAACATGAGCCAGCAGTGTGCCCAGGTGGCCAAGAAGGCCAATGGCATCCTGGCCTGTATCAAAAACAGCGTCACCAGCAGGTCCAGGGAGGTGATTCTGCCCCTGTACTCAGCGCTGGTTAGGCCACACCTCGAGTACTGTGTCCAGTTCTGGGCCCCTCAGTTTAAGAAGGATGTAGAGGTCCTGGAACAGGTCCAAAGGAGGGCAACCAGGCTGGTGAAGGGACTCAAGCACAGGCCCTATGAGGAGAGGCTGAGAGAGCTGGGGTTGTTCAGCCTGAAGAAGAGGCGGCTCAGAGGAGACCTCATTGCTGTCTACAACTACCTGAAAGGAGGCTGTAGCGAGGTGGGAACTGGACTCTTTTCACAGACGACCTTCAACAAGACAAGAGGACACAGTCTTAAGTTGTGCCAGGGGAGGTTTAGGTTAGATATTAGAAAGAATTTCTTCACGGAGAGGGTGATTAGGCTATGGAATGGACTGCCCGGTGAGGTGGTAGATTCTCCGTCCCTGGAGACATTTAAAAAAAGACTGGATGTGGCACTCAGTGCCATGGTCTAGCAACTGCTCCGGTGGGTCAAGGGTTGGACTAGATGATCTCTGAGGTCCCTTCCAACCCAGCTAATTCTATGATTCTATGATTCTGTTTGCCCAGGAATTGTGCCTAGCACAAAAAATGGACCATTTGTTTTTTTCCAAGAAGTTTTGTGACTGATATTATTCATCATAAGGAAGAAGTAAGAAATTAAAAGGGCTGCAGTGCAAATGCCTAATGAACTTTGTCTGTACTTTCTTACTCCATTTTCTCCATGTTGTCTAACATCTGGTATGGTTTCTGGGATAAAGGAGAGGGGATTTCTGCTTCCAGAATTCGGGCCAATGCTCAGGAAGCTAAAACATTCCTCTGGGGAAAAGCTCAGCACCAGGAGACACTGGAGAAGTTGTGCTGGGGGGGTTTGCAGCATTTCCAGACTGGTACCCAGCCCCAGATCCCAGGAGTATTCACTCTACCCAAGGGCTGTGAACACCATAAACCCTGCTAGACTAATCCTCTCTCAGTCCCAGATAAATCCCTTTCCTCCAGAACCACCCGAGAAACCTTGACTGGCCATCGGATTCACTTCAGGGTTGGTTTTGGAGCCCACCAGACATTCAAAAATTGGACACAATCCCCAGGGCCTTTAAGTCCCTGTTCTTCCAAGGCCCCTGCAAGCATGAAATTTGTGCTCAACAGTGTATGACTGGTAAAAGTCACAGGGTTTTTTCATCTCCTGTCACATGAGGGTCAGTCACACGTCCTCTGCCCCTGCCCCGGGGCTCGGCCGGGTGCCCGCTGCCTCTTGGCCACCTTCAGCTTCTGCCTCTCAAACTGCTGGTGGGGGCTGAACTTTTAAATTGCTGACTTTGGATAGAGAAGGGAGAAAAGAAACAGGAAAAGAAAGAAGGGGAAGGAAAAAAACCAAGCTGGGTTTTTATGGCACAGCTGCAAGAGGGAGGCAGAAAGGCAGGAGGTCCCCTTGGGCTGATCGTGTGCCCTGCAGGTGTGTTGCTGTCAATAAGGACATATTTGAGGATATTTCTGTATTGTTTCTGAAGTACTTCCTTGTAAAAAAGTTCCTGCTTAGTGAGGAAGCTGTTCTGATTCTTATTGCTGAGCATTTCACCAAGGTTGATGAGAATCCTCTAGTTTTGACTTCTTTCTTTACTGTTACAATTCAATTTTTTTTTAAAAGATAAAGCCAAATAAATATGATGTGGTCGTATAATAAATGTGGTGTGGTCAGTGTTATAACCTTGGC
This sequence comes from Calypte anna, assembly GCF_003957555.1. NCBI lineage: Eukaryota > Metazoa > Chordata > Aves > Apodiformes > Trochilidae > Calypte > Calypte anna. The sequence goes on along the minus strand of NC_044247.1, from coordinate 14,946,471 downwards.
TAATCTATCAATCCATGCTGTCCCCATCACCTTGGCAGTCGTTTCAGGGGCCTCATTGCAAGAGGCTTTTCTGGGTGCTAATCAAGGGTGCCATGCAGGTGCTGGGACTGATTTGGCCACACTGGCCCTAACCTGGGATATTTTGGAAACTTTTCCAAGCAGGAGAATGGATCTGGGTTTTTTGTGAGCTCCTAACCACTCCTGGCCACCTGGGCACTGCCAGTTTGAGAAGGTCTGATTTTCAGAGCAGAGCCATCCGTGTGGCCCATCAGAGAAAGGGGCAGAAATTTAAATTGTGCTTCAAAGTGATCTGTAGATGGGATTATTTTAGCCAGTGATGCCAGCATTTTGCTGGTTGCTTCCTAGCTGTGCTTAGAGGTAAGGTTTGAAGCTTGGAGGACCCTTGCTGAGGGCTAGGAGAGCCATTCCTGCTCTAACATTGATATTTTAACCACAGACTCTAAACCCGGAGAAGGAAGAGAGCTAAAATCATCAGCCTAATAAAATTACACAAATTACAGACTGAAGAGGATCCACAGTGTTTCCCTCCCCTCCAAGAAAGAGGAGAGTACCTGGTTTTGTATTAAAGCAGTTCTGGAAATTGCAGCCCAGTGCCCATTAGTTTTGTATCAAACAAATTAATAGGAACAAGAAGTGAGGATGAAGCATTTGGCTAAGCTTGAACTAATAGGGACAAAGAAGTAAAAGTTTATAAAGGAAAATCTTCCATCTCAAATCATATAAAAATTCCTTGAGTGTGTCAGTGAAACAGAAGAAAAGGGCAAACCAGCACAAGCCTTGTATCTAGACTTTAAAAATAAAAATAAATCTACATGCACAAACAAGCTGAGGCACTTGTGAAGTGCTCTTGAGCCATCTCACTGTGTTAATCAGTGCTCAGAAACCTCTTCAAAACTGATCCTGAACAGGAGTAATGGAAGTAGATTCAATCAGTAGAGAGCTACAAGTGTTTTAAAACCAAAATGTTGATTCTGAATTACCTGTTTACAGAACAAGCACTAAGTCAATGCCATTGAAAGACTGGGGGTTCAAAACTACCCAGGAGATGGGATTTTTATACAAACCTAATTTTTTTACACAAGCTAAAATGAACACAGTCAAAATATTGGAAACACTACAAATTTAACCAAAATCAAGGTGTCCTTGGATATAGCTGAGGACATACAGAGACAGATAAGGGGATGGTCACAGTGTGGGAAGGAGCCTGAGATGCCACTGTGGGTGTTGTGGGATGGGGTGGCTTCCATCTGCCTTTCCCTCTTATCCTTTTTTCTATTTTTAAGGGAAAATGCTAGAACTGACAAGCAGCCCCAAAACTACTCAATAAACTTGTATAGGACTTTCTGTGGGTTTGTGCTTGGGGACTGACAGCCCAAGCTCTCTTGCTTCCAAGACATCAGAGAAGCCACACACATTGCCAATGTCCTAACCACAGGAAGAGCTGTGATGGGAATCCACATGTCATTAAACACCAGCAAATCCACATGAGAGAGAAACCTAAACAAAAGAGTCGATTTTCTGATGTTAATAAGGCACAGAGTCCCATGAAGGTTTTCCCAGGGTTTAATTCATCCTGTTGCCTGTCTCTCTGTTCTCACCCCCATTACCTGTCCTAACAGCATCTCCAAGACCTTACACATTCCCAGACATTCACTCCTCGATCAAAATTGAGAGTAAGGTGGGCAGCAGGTTCAAGAATTACTGGGGAAGGGATGGATGGAGTGTGACCTTAAAGGAAAACAAGTTGAAAAATCAGATCCCATCATCTGGGTAGGGATGAGAGAAGCTGCCATGCCCACTGTGCAGGTGACAGAGCTTTGAGTGATATTTTTAGAAAGCTGGCCAAGCAAACAGTGCCATGTTCCTTCCTGAGCTCTTTCACCTTTCATTGCAATAAACTAAACTTTTCCACCAGCTGCTCATGGTGTTCATAGTCTACCTCTTCACTATGGCCCGTTGTGGATTGGCTCTTGCATTACCAACAGTTGCTTTGGCTCCTGTTTTATATTGAAATATTACAGCTGCACAGGCTGAAGGAATGTGAAGCCAACACCAGAGACATTTGTGTGCTGAGAACCTGCTTGCTATTTTTTCCAACCACACTACGTGCCTGTTAAAAGACCATCACCTCCTAGTATCATTCTCCCCATCCCTACATCCTGTAACATCACACCATGACCTCAGTCCTGGTTTTGTGAGAGTTCTTTTCTTGTCTTTAAAATTAATCAGTGAAAAGTGAGTCGTGCATCCTCACTTCTGACCCTGGTTTTATCTGCTGAATGCAGATTTAATACACAAGCAAACACACCTTATTATGGGTGGAGCCACTTTGTGTTCCTCACACAGTGATGGACAATGGAATTGAAGCTCCTGAAGGAAACAGCATCACTTTCTCCCCTGCATGGCAGCTGGGGTGGGTCCTATCATGGGGACCATGGGTCAAGCCACCCTTTGCGGTCATGCCACCCATGGCTGGACTGGAGCAAGTGGAGGGCTGGTGCCCAACAGGTCACAGTTGGGAGCTGGGGGCATAGGACAGACCTTAGCCCCAGATTAGCTGCAGTGAGTGCCCTGCTCCTGGGGCAGGGAGTATCACTGTGTTCCTGGGGTGATGGGTATCTCCGTGTCCAGCACCCAGGAAGAAACCCCACCCTCCCCAGGATGTCTGGGGAACCATCCAACAGCCCTAGAAGTCCACGTGCCACAGGCTGAAAACAGCACCACTAACACAGACAGTTGTCTGCCAGCTCCAGGAGGTAACAAGTGATAAAAATAACAAGAATAGGGACAGCAAAGCCTCTTGTATGTGAAACTAACAGCAATAGGAGGCTCAGAGTCCCCCACCTTAAAGCCCCTGGGTGTTATCTGGTTCCCACGTGGCTCCTGCACCCAGTGCTGAGCAGCCCCATGCCTGAACACAGCTGATAACCTGGCTGCTTTATCTGCTCAGGCCACTGAGGCACTGGAGGGGAGACACTTGTACCAAGACCAAGCTGTGTTTCCAGCTCAGCCAGCACTGACATCTCTGTCCTGCCCCATCCCTGCAGTCTGGGACAGCAGCACCTGCACTGCCAGCTCAGTGCCCTCCCTCCCATCCCCGTGCAGTTGGTGCTCACCTCTGGCAAACTCAAACTGATGACCAAGACTGCAATAAAGCCCAAGGCAGAATCTGAGTGGGGCTGAGTGAAGTTTGGCCACTGTCATCTACTGACCTGGCGTCTCAGGGCTGTGGCCAGGGCTGGGAGCTGGGGGTGCACTGCCAGCTTTGTCTGGGTGCTCTGTTAAACCCCAAGAGCAGGAGCTAAAACATGGGCTCAGACCTGCAAGACATTGGCAGTGGGAAAGAGAATGTTTCCAATAGCAATAAAATAAAAAATCAAATAGAAAGTTGGGTTTTGTTCCCCTCTGTGCAGGTGAGAACAGGAGCTGCCATGGTCAGGTGTGCTCCCTGGGAGCAGGAGGCCAGCCCTGCTTGGTGGTTGTCCTCAGCCACTGGTGAGCTCTCTCTAACACTCATGTAGTGTTACAGAAGAACAACCCACAGCAAAAATCCAGAATTAATTTAGCAAACCAAAAAGACTGGGTTATGCAGCATGGAAGAAGCAGATCTTGACCTTTTGGACCACAGAAGTGGCCTCCACAGGGGCTGTGAATGGGCAGTGACTTTGTCAGTCTATTTAGTCAACAGCAGCTGCACAGATTTAATTACCAGTGAGGTGATGAAAAAAACACCCTTTTGCAAAAGAAATCCAGGTGAGTTGCTTTTACTGGAGGGTTTAGGTCCTGGATTTCCCAGGTTGCTGCCGGGTTTGTTTCTCTCCCTGGGGGCATGTGGGAAAGTCAGGAAGAGAGAGGAAGAGGAATACAGCTGCACTTCATCCTCTCTCAGTACCATCCTTGACATAATGTGGTCTGTGGTAACAGCATTTTGTTTGCTTTCCTCAAAACTGCCTTCTTCAGCACTGAGGCATAACATCTATTTGGAGACTTCCATGAAAATGACTCCAAACAGCAACTGGAGATTGACCACTTCCCCCTGAAAGGTTTCACAAGTCAAGCTGGAAGCTCAGCCTTAAGGAGGCAGTGGCAGTGGTTCCTCTTCTCTGCCTTGACAGCAGCAAAGACTCGTGTCAAGGTGATCTGTGCTCCTCCAAATCTTGGCTCTGATTTTCCACTCTTGGACTGGTGATATTTCCTGAGGCTGGTTATTAAAAAAAGAAGCACCTTCTTTCACCCAAGCAGTTTCCCTTTTTCCCCCCTTCCTGTTTGGGGTGCAAGGGCCATGCATGATGTGAACAGCAGCTAAAGAGAAGCTCTGGACCCTTAGAAGGACATCTACCTGAATGCTTTCCAAGCCAAAAAAACCCCTAGTGTTTTGGGATGTGGAAGTGGTATTCTCCTGAGCTTTCACCCACTCACCTACAGACCTCTTGGGATACCTTGTGCACATGCTAAAGCTTCTAGGAAGTGTTGAAGGTCAGGTTGGATGGGGCTTTGGGCAACTTTGTCTAGTGGGAGATGTCCCTGCCCATGCAGGGGGATTGGAATGAGATGACCTTTGAGGTCTCTTCAAACCCAAACTGTTCCATGGTTCCTCTGAAAGCATAATTGAAGCACCTCTGAAACCCTGGCTGTTGGAGGGGATCTCAGCTGGATGTCCCAGTGCTGGAGGATCCCTGCAGAACTCCTGTTGGAAACCTTGGCTCCTTTTGCCTGGCAAGACTGGCTGCTTCCCAAAAGCTATGGTAATACTAAACAGAGAGACCAAAGAATCAGTGAGACTCTACAGCTCCCTTTATTGCTCCATCCTTCATCTCCCTCTGTAGAGGAATTGTCTCTCAGGCTGCACAAAAGGTCACACCAGAAGCTTTTCCTAAACTTTGATCTGGAAACCTAAAAGCAAAAGCCACATTTGCCTTCTGGGATCTCCTCCAGATCTGGCAGAACCCTCCAAGTGCAGCCTTCATTTGATGTTTTGCCTTTTCCACCACCACACAACTCTACAAACTGCTCCCTGCCTTCTCAGAGGCAGCCCAGGTGCTTGCTGGGCAGCAGAACTGCTGCTCTGCTGGGAGGGATCTGTGGCTTGGTCCTTGTGGTCTCCCCCATTGCTCTGTGATGTCTGTGTGGGAGAGAAGCCAAGAAATAAAAGCAGCAGTAGCAAACCCTGGACAGGGGCACAGTCAGAGGCAGCTCCCAAAGCTGAGCTCCCACAGCACTGACCAGTTTTAAATAAAGAAGCAAAACAACCACTGCAAACATCTGGAAGGGAAACATCCCCAAAGTGCATTAAGCTTTGAAGCCCCCAGTAAGAGCCCTCCAGCAGAGCAAGGGCTTCTCAGGCTCTTACCAAGGGATGAATTCCCAACACTGGGATCCCTGAGCTGTCAGAGCAGGGCATGTTGGAGCTGTATAAAAAGGAGCTTATGCTAAAACTGGGTGTGAAAGGAAAATCAAGAATCAAAGGAGGAGCAAACAAGACAATGAATGAAAGGTTGGGTCACTCCCTGCTCCCTTCTGCATTTCAACAGCTCCTGGGATCAGCTCCCCAGGTGGGAAGGAGCTGAACCTCTGGCAGATGCATCCTTTGTGTTGGAGGGCTGGATGTAGCATTGTGGACACCCAGCATGCTCCTATAAATATGTATAATGGGTAAAGCAAAGTCCTCCTGCACTCTCTGCCCTAAAAAACTAGAAAAGGAGGTTTAGATGCTGTTTGATGGGGAAATGTGGATCTTGAGACCTGTCAAAGTACAGCCTGCAGTAGCTGCTGGCAAAAGGGCAGGACTAAGGCTCTGCAGAACCAGGTGTCATCAAAGCTCATATGAAAAACCAGGAATAAAGCACAGGGCCCTTTGCCAAAGCTCTTGGAGATCTACTGGAGAGTAGTGAGATATCACCACTGGGGCCTGAGACCTGTGTGCTCACCTTGGCACAGTCCCCAGCATGCACATGACTACACAGCAAGACTCATTTTTAAAGGCAGTTTTCTTTTTAGAAGCTCAGGTTAAAGCAGACCAAAGCATTTTTACTCTTAACCATAAGACTTCAAGAAGGAAAAAGCACCAGGGTGGCAGGGGATTACTGCCTTTTTGGAGAGGTTTGTGCTTCATGCCCCAGGAAGATGCCCTGGGTGTGGTAACAGAGAGCTGCTCTGTGGCTTTTTGCTCCAGGGAGATGTTTTCCATGGTTTGACACTGGTGAGGTGATTACAGGGGCTGACCTCTACCAAGTGCTTACACAGTCCTACTTCTTCCTATCAGTTCTTCCCCTTATTATTTTTTATCTAATCACCAAAGTACTTTGCACAGAGAGGTGTCAGAAGTCTGAGAGCTTCTTGAATTCCCTGCAGCCTCCTGCTGCTGTATTTCAGCACTGTTCACTTGCAGAACCCCATTTCTTGCCTGGCTCCCACAGGTTATGCTGTCCTGACCTGTGGGGATGGAGCCTCTGGGACAGCCACCTCTGCTGCCCTGGGAAGTACCTCATGGAGGGGACAATCCAGGTCACTGTGGCAGGGGTGGCTTCAGGATGGTTTGCTTCCCTCCACAGGTCTGGGAGCTGGTGCACAAGGGAGAGGTCACTTTTCTAGGGAGAACACCCTGCTGAAAGGACCATTCCTATCTCTGCTGGAGAGAGGACATGGAAGCAGCCTGTGACCCAGCAGTCAAACTTTATCTGACCTTTTATTTGTCCAATCTGCCCTCCCTGGAAGTCTGAACACAAAATGTCACACATTCCCTTATATCAGCCCCCAGGCATAGGTTTTATCTAAATTAGACGTGTCTGTGCTTCTCCAGTCCTGCAGCCAAGTTTCCCCCAGTCATTCCCAGCAGCAGGTATCCAGCCAGCATTACCAAGCACACAGCTCCAAAAGTGACACTTGCCTGAAGCAATAAATAAACTGTTTTCCAAACTACCTCACTTGTTAGCAGCTGGGCTGGTTCAGCTCTGCTCCGTGCTCTGCCTCATTTCATCTTCCAGCTCCTGGGCTGGGTGTGTTGAAAGGATCCCACATCCCCAGCTCCCTGCCTGTGGAAATGCCATTAACAGCAACTACATTCCTCAGGGCCAAGCAATTAAAGGCTCAGGTTAAATAACAACCAGGCTTTGTATCCAAGCCCAGAGAATGTTCTGAACAAACTCTTTGCTCTGTAAGCTCAGCCCTTTCCTGCCCCTCAGCTGCAACTTACCCATGGATGCAGACACCAGGTCCCAGCTTCATCACTCCTTGTTTCTCAAGTCACCTGCAAATAATCTGCCTGACACACAGCTGCATGAAATTTCCTCACAAGTTTGTTTGGATTTTCATCCAAATGATTTATACAAACAAGTCACGGCCTAATAAGAGATACAGAAAAATGGAAAAAGCAATAAATGAAATGTGGAAGTGTTCCCCACAAGCAGCATCACTTATCAAAGTAACTAAGTCACAGCTACATTTTATATTAATTTATTAGAAAAAAGATACACAGTTTAATGTGCAAATATATACAACAAACATCAGGAAGGTGAGCTCCTTCCCTCTATCAATGACTTACTCCTTCATAACAGAGATGACTGTTTAATGCTTCCCCATAGATTAACAAATACCAAAAAATGTATAACGCTTCATTTGCACAAGACAAAAGTTTGTTTTTATTCAAACAAAAAAATATTCTGGCTTTGACATGGCAAAAAATGTCTGCTATTTTGGTGGCTTTTTTGATTGTTTTTTAAAAACCTGAGCAAGTTTTGTGGAATAGGGGAACAAAGGAAAGGCATTGCCCTGTGCTTCATCCTCATCACAGCATCTGATGGTCCTTGAATTATGAAAGCACTGAAATCACTTCAGTGAATGCAACTCCAAAACCTACATCTGTGATGTAATTAGTGACAGAGAGCAGGTGCTACCAGAGGCAAAAGTGAGCTGGCTGAAGACACCTGGCTCAAGTTAAATGGCTGTTGATTTTTCTCAGGTCAAGTGTTCCTACCTGCCAGGAAGGAATTTAATGCTGCGTCCTTTAATAAAGAAATTATAAATGGAAAATACAGGTTAGTCCAACAAGCAAATGAGTCTTGGATCCTGCCATGCGTTGCTCAAATGCATGCTCACTGGGAGACTGCAGAATAAGGCCAGATTAAACCCAAACTGAGTAAAGACCATGAGAATGCTTTTAAGTCCCAGTGAGTACTGAAATCGTGCTTGCTCCAGGAAAGAAGTTCGGATCACCCTGATTTCTGTCTGATTCCTTAGGCTCTATTTCAAGCAGGGGTTGGGTGCACCTGGCTTTGTGCTCAGTGGCCTCAGACAATTTCAGTAAGAAAGATCCATCTCATCTCTGATCACCCTGGCTCACCTCCCAGCCCTGCCAGCAGCCAGGGGAACCCAGCTGATCACCCTCACAATAACCACAGCACCAAAACCATTTGCCTTGTGTGATCTCCACAGCACCCTGTAACCAAGCTTCATCTGGGAGCTCCAAGGAGTGTCGTTTCCAAAAAAGCAAGAACTCTTCTGCTCATTTAGTGCTCCTCTCCTTTTTAAGTGACAATCCCCAGAGGTGCTGGAGAAGGCACTGCAAGGCCTGAGCTGGGCAATGCTGGTTCCCCTCAGAGAGTTCTCTCTGCATCAGTTCCTGTGATACTTTTTAAAGAAATACATACAAATAACAACACAACAGCTCCACAGCAACAAGCTGACCCTGCCAGGAGTGTGTGTGGCTGACCCAGGCCACTGGACGACAGACATTTTCAGACATGATACTGTCAAAAGCTGGCTCAGTTTTCAGGTGCTTTCACAACTTTTCTTTCCTCTTTGTGCAAGGGATCTGTATTTAAGAACAAACTTTCTTCAATCATGACTCCTTCTTCCTCTATAACATCCCCCCTATCCCTCCAAGTTGGCTCTTGGGCTTCTGGCCCTGGGCTGCTGCAGTCCCCAGCCTGGCAGCCCATTGCTGTGTCATTCCTGTACCACCCCTAAATCCTTAATGCTGGGGTGGCCCCAGCAGATTTGGCCTTTGCCATCTTCCCACCATCCTCCTCCTCCTCCAAATTGTGGAATTTGACTAAAAAAGAAATAAAAACCTTGGAGAAGGACTGCTCTGCTTTTAATTTTTTTGGGGTGTGTTTTTTTTGTTTTGTTTTGGTTTGGGGTTTTTTTGGCATGACTTGCTCCTGTTTCATGCGTTGTGCTTCCACAAGGCTGTGTGGCACAGACCCTGGAGCAGCAGGCAAAACCAGAGCTGAAGTGAAATATCTGAATAAACTCCCAAACTGAGCATTTAGTTAAAAAAGTGAAAGTCAGAAACCAGTGAGCAGCATTTGATCAAGATAACAGTGGTGGGGGCAAGCAGGGGACAGGAGGAAGTTGAAAGGGAGACATTCCAATCTAAGGACAGTCCCCATGTTTATGACCTTTTAGGGGAAAAAAAATACCATCAGAGCTCTTTCTTTTCTAAACGTCTGAATGATCTGTTAGCCAGGTTTGTTGAAGTTTAAATATTTTTACAAGAAACCAGAATAACAAGCGAGTCAGTTGTCTCCGATAACTCAAGTGTTTTTTCCATTCCAGAAGATTTTCTGACAGCATTAGAAGAAACACCCCAGTCACACATGAGCTGCTTTCTCTGCTACTGCAACCTGCCTGGGATGCTGCCCTGCCACTGCTCTGCAGGGTGGGATCTGCAGTGGCACAGCAGAATTTCACCTGCCCTTTGGGGATGTTCTCTGTCCCCTACAGTAATGCATGGCCTAGCTGGGCTTTTAAATCTTTTCAGCACTGCAGAACACCCCAAACCATCTCAGTGTATTAGTTGTACACCTTGAAAGAAGGCAGTTCTGCTGAGGAGAAAGGCAGAAGTCTCTGGGTGGTGGCCCTCCCCTGCCTACCCCCTTCCTCCCCCATGGTGCAGATCTCCACCCCTGGCCCCAAACCCACTTCCCCTCTAGCAGCACCACACCCAGGGCAGGCAGGGTTGCTCAGAGCTGTCCTGAGTCAGTTTTAGGAGAAAACAACTGGGTTTTACCAAGCTAAATTTCACACCAGACAAGATTTATGCTGAAAAGTCTGAATTCTTTTCTGAACTTTGATGAACATTAACTTCCATTTTAGAGCGTTGGCAGCGGGGGAGAGGCAGAGTAGAAGGAAGCAGCAGGCTGACTTTCTGCAGTATGAACCCCAATTTCCAAGCAGCTCTAGTCCAGGACACTTTCTGCCCATAGGCCTGGGTGCCCAGTTAACCCCAGAGTCAATAAAGGTGCTGGAGAACCTTGCTGTTCTCACAAGGAAGGCTCCTGACAGCCTGGTCACTACAGATCCCCAGCTTTGTGTTTGCTCTAAAGAAGCAGCAAGATTTGCAAGCACTTCAGCTCTCTTGAGGTAGGAGGAAAATGGTGTTTCTGGCAGCTACACTGCCTCTCCCAGCAGGATGTGCAACTCAGCCACATCTCTCAGCCTCCCAGAGTGCCCAAGTGGCTGAAGCAGGATGGGTGGATGGAGGACAGCAAGGAGGGAGGAGCCTTGAAACGTCAGCAGTTTCTGCAATGACATTCCTACAACCTCTGTTTGGTAAATGAGCATTTTTTGGGCTGTCAGATTACAGTAATACAACGTGTTAGCAACAGGCACGTGAAGGGAGGCCAGTTATGTGGCAGTGTCAAAGAGGAAACCTTTTGTAAGGGTCCTGGCTGGCAGGACCAGACCTCTTCTGGCCAGTGGGACCGAGCTGCAAGATCAGATCCAGCGTGGGTCCCTCAGTGGTACTGCCCGCTTCCATGATTCCAGTGGCTTAGTGCCACCTTAAAATAAAGATTGCAGCCAAGCTTTTAAAGTTAAATAGGTTCTAAACTATACACATATGTCATCCTGAGATAGTGCCTGTAACAAGTCCCAAGGTAGATAAGCTTCCTGACCCCAGAGGTCCTCATGCCGTCTAAGTGCATTGTTTTCTTTTGGCAGGCCCCTTGGCCTCTCTTGGAGCACACTGCACTTCCTAAATCTCTTTTTTGCTGTTGTTGTTTTGGGGGGTGGGTCTAGTGAAACAATCAGTTTGACGCCTGTGACCAGCAATTCCAATGGCATTTCTTCTGCACTTCAGATGAAAGCATTCTTGATCCTTTGCCAGTTCTCCCAAGACTTGCAGAAACAGGCTCACAGCTTCCCTTTCTATTTTCTGGCCAGCCAAGAGCTGTGTGCCTGCAGCCTCCTGCTAGAGGAGCAGCTGTGCTGTGCTGAAGATGCTCCTCAAGACAAGGAAGAAAACATCAGTAGGAAGCAGACAGAAAGGCAGTAAGCATGAGCCACAGTGGAGAGAAGAAGCTGAATATGACTGTCATCCAGAGGGTCAAAGACCACACTTTCCAGTCCCACCGGTGCACACAGTCCTGTTTTGAGTTTCTGACAGCATCAGCTCAGAGTCAGACCTTTTAAACCCAAGGGGAAAATATTTTCCAAAATTCTCTTTGCTTAAGCACTATATATTCAAAAAGTTCTTTTTATTGTTTCAGTATTTTAGCCCTTAGTTGATTAGTCACCAACACCTGTCAGGTGCCCGCTGCCCCAGCAGCACTCGGAGCACCTGCAGTATTGGTAAAGTATCAAAAAACAAATAGCTTCAGCAACTAGGAATTATGCAATAGAGAAAAGGCAGGACTAACTAGATTAATGCAACATGTAGTGGATTTGTTAACATGAAGTGTATGACTTGTTGCAGAATCATGCCAGCAAATGGTACCATGTAGCTTCCTGGTAGGGGAGTTAAAAGGGGTTTGCATTACTTCAATCATCCGTGAACCACTCACTCATTCAACATACTATTTCCAGCTGAAATCAAAGGTTTCCATTTAAAATGCCACTTCTCTACAAGCTGTAAGCATCTTACAACTCTCTCTTGCCTTTGAACTCTACTGTGATAGCTGCTTCATTAACATTGTGGTTCCAGTGCAAAAAAAGTAAATCCTCCAGATTCCAAGTCTTCTTCCTTTAGACTTTTGATTGCCTCTCATCTGTCCATTCCTGCTTAGTGTTCTGTAAAGCTTGAGTCTTCTGTTCATCTACCTGGACATAGTCCACTCTCTGCTCCTCAGAGAGAAAAGGTTTCTGTGGGACACAGAGGAAAAAGCCAACATATTAGTTTTAGGGTTGAAAATAGATGCTAGTAAAACTTGGCTTGATTCTCTGTTTTCCCTTTCACTTATTCCTTGATTGCTTCACTTCACCTTGAAGCTCACAGTGACATCAGCTGACAAAAGCATTGCTTTACAGTCTGCTTTAGTTATAATTATCCATCTGCCACCCTGTCACTCAGCCCAGCACAGGGAGTGAGGGGAACGTACTGTTCTGGCTATTTCCATGCAGATAATAATTCTTTCCTCATCCAAGTGATCCTGCTGCAGGAACAACCTAACTGCATTTTAACTGCAGGGAGGGTTTAATTAAGAAGGCTTAGGAGTCTTGAGTCATTTGCATCTGGGGGGGAAAAGGATACAGAACACATAAAGTGGCACAAACCAACAACAGTTCATTGCTTTGCAGTGGTACCTACCCACTGCCTGGGCAGACTACAAGCTCTTTGGAACAAGGAATATGTTTCCTCAGGATTGCTAAGGAAATTGAAATGTTTTTGGTGACTCAGATGGGACCCTTTGCCATGTTACATGAGATGGTACCGTTTTACCCTGTGAGTATATCCAGGGCTATAAACTTGTTCCTGCAAAGAGATTTTTTGAAAAACTAGCAGGAAAAGGGTTGTGGAGACTTGATGAAAATGAAAGAGCATTCAGAGATTCTGCAAGCACCAACAAGCTTGGCCATTAGCCCTCAAGGCACAGTTCGGTGCCCTTTGCCAAGCTCGTGTTAATGGTCTCCTTAGGAGTCATGCTAAGGACACCTTGTCATCACTCTAATAGCACTTTTATTACATTAATCTTAAGCCTGTCATAAATGCAGTCAGCTGGAAACACCACTGGCATCACTGTGACACTTGGGGCATTTGGCAGAGTCTGACTCTTGCTCTTGTTTTCCTCCCAGCAGAAAAAAACCATCAGGGGCTGTGGGGTTTTTTTTCAGATGACTCCTACCTTCTGCACAGGGGATGGGGAAGCAGAATTAAAATCCAATGCTAAGTAATCAAGGTTAGATTTCCTTGTCCATGGAAAAGCACCACTGTATGGAGATGTTGCCTGTCTGTGTTCCTGTTGGGAAATAAGAGAAAGGTTTTAATGCTCTTAAAACACTACCCCCAGCTGTAAGGTGGGAGACTTCTCTGGCAGAATGCAAATGAGGAGGGTCAGCACATGTGCAATTTTCTATGCCAAGGCTGTGTTTGGTGACTAACCACTGGATAGTTAATTGTGGCATAAAGGAACTGTGAGAACCTTTCTCTCCTGGTGATCATGGCAAAACAAGAAAACCAGGCTGAATTTCAGTGCTATCAGGAAGGACCTGTGCCCAGCTTCTCAACCCAAGCCCTTGGAAGGCTTCGATTTACAAGGGTGCCCTCTTAATTGTCATCATGCTGGGAGTTTGAAGAATTAGTGATAGTTGGGTTCAAATCTAGCAGCTGAAAATCAGTGTTGGTAAAATCATAGATGATCACAAATGTATGGAAGGTTTTTTTTTTTACTAGAGAAATTAAATAGGATGTGATTCCAACTGGAACTGCCCTCCTGAGCAGATATTGATATAGCAGAGGTGTGGGTTAAAATCTGAGACTATGGTTCATGGAGACTGTGGTCAGTTTTGCAACATAATTCTATAGGCATTGACATTGGGCTTTGGATACGAGGACAAATTTGTAGACACTGGCTGAGATTAAGGGATTGGAGATCCATTTCCACCTTAAAATCAAAGGAAACTGAGATTCGGATCTTTTGCAAGATATGGCCAAAGACTGAGTGAAGAAAAGGAAGCCACAAAGCCAGATGTTCTTTCATGGGATGGGAAGTGGGGTTAGTGCCACCAGCCAAAGCAGAAGCAATAAGAGCCTTTAATGGGAGTTCTGTTTCTGCACAATATTTGGTGTGTTTCTCTAGGAAGTGCACTAGCAGCTTTCTGTCATTTCCTAGGAGATTTTACAGGGCACACTTTTAAATGGTGAAAAGATTTAATTTTCCTTGGCCTTAATGAGTTCTCATGTAAATATGGCTGATCCCTGTGATCTCTTGGAACTGCTCAGCAACATTCGTGGGCGAACATCTGAGTTCTGTAGAGCAGAAGAAGGGCTTCCCTCATCTCTCTGTAAATTGGTCCCAGTGTCTTTGCTTTAAAACCGTTTCATCGTTTTAAAAAAAAAAAAACAAAAACAAAAAAACAGAAGGCAAAGGACAAACCTTCTCAACATTTTTTCTTAGAAAACAAACTTCTGCATTCTCCATCAATGTGACAGAGCAGAATAAAGCAAAGGATGGCTGTGTGAAAATGAAGATTACCATATGAATGTAACTTTCTTCCTCTTCTCCGGAAACTGAATTGGCAAATATTCTTGCTGAATTAATACCGTCTCTTTCTGGTGAGATAAAGCTCATTCGATTGCTATGAAGAAAAACACAGGAGAGGTTAAGGAAGCATCTTACAGATGCTCTGAAATGAAGCCAAAGCCTGACACAGTCCATATGGTGACTAAACTCACACTAATGCTGCAGCCTTTACGGAGAGGATGTCCAAAAACCCCTCCTTAGTTCTAGAAAAAGTGTCTTATGTTGCTGTGATTTTTCTTTTTCGCTGGGATTTATGAAATTTTGGCATCTCTGCTCTGACAGAAAGCATAAACCACTGGAGCAACCCTGCAGCAAGGGACTGAGAGACAGACATCATTCATTCAGGGGATCTGTGCCAATGGGGCAGTTACTTAGCTGTGCAGGTATCCACATTCTGGAGATCAATCTGAACTAATCAGCTACTGGAGGTGCACGCCGAGGAATCTGCCTGGCTTTGCAGACAGTGTAAACACATCTGTGCTATCTGTGCTGTGGAGATGGCTGCAACTCAGCCCTGCTGCAAGGAAATCTCTTCCACAGCCACAGGGGGTTTTATTGTGAGTAAATTATTGCAGGCTAGCAGAGGGGGGTTAGTGATTAGGAAATTAGATGGCCACTGCATGAACAGTATAATTCCTTCTGCATTACTAGGTCCAGGAGTACTACTTTGGTGTTTGGTTTTGGTTTGCTTTGTTTTTTTTTTCTAAATCATTTATTTTTATTTTAGTTTTGTTGATGTAAAACATGCAACCCCCCTCTCAGCTTGTTATCCTTCAGGACTCTGCACTGTGTCAGCACTAATTAACTGCAGCACTCTGGCAGGGATGCTCAGGCAGGCTGCTGGGCTTCCCTCACAGCCAGCACACAGCAGGCACTGCCAAAGGACTTCACTGCTTTGGGACTGCATGGCTGAGAGAGGGGTCTGCAGCTGAGAAACTTCCCTCCTCATGTCCCTTCTGCCCTCTGAATGACTACCTGAGGCAAGGGAGTGAAAACATCCCATCTACCACTCATGCTAGGGAAAAAAACTATTTTCCAGAGTGCCCGGGGTAGGCAGAGGAGGTTGGTGGGAATTCCTGTCTTGTGAATGCACACGTTAGCACAGCTGGCTCTCCTGCCAGATGTTCCTGCAGAGCCAAGATCCCCCCAGCCAGCAGGCTGCACTCCTCCCCTGCTTGTAAGTTCCCTGTAGATGAGCTTTTCCCTGTTGGTGGAGCCCAGCATCATCTTCTGCTCATACTGGCTGGGCTCTGGGACCACCAGTATTGGTTTTACCCCTCCACTCATTTGCAGAGACAAAAGGTCACACCAGCAGATCAAGTCTGAGTGGCTGCATGGTGATGCAGAAATCTACACCCAGGCTGCAAGTCAGGAAGGTCTTTATATTACTTTGTTCTCCTTTGCTACATTAATCTGCAGGAACAAAATGTCTCTATCGCTTTGAAAAAAAAAAAAAGTAATTATATGTAAAGCTTTTAGCCACTGCAGCAGCCACACCAGAGTGCAGACCAGCTCCAGCCTTTTCAAAAAGAACCTTCAAAACAGAGTGAGCATCACTGTGTGATGCTGAAGGCACTGGAGCTGCCATCATGAAAGGCAGCCTTGCTTTGTAGAGACAGCAGAAGCCTAGGGGATGCTGAAAGGAGCCCTGGGGAATTTTTGTTTGTGGACTTTGCCAAGAAACTGTTTCATGTGGGATGTAGTTATTTTTAACTCCCTTCCACAATGTTAATGCTTAAAAGATTGGAATGGCAGGTTTGTTGATGACTTACTAAGGCACAGTCCACATCCTGGTCACAGCAGCGTGCTCCCGGATTGTGGAGAGGTTCCTCAAGTCCAGAGGAGGTGGCCGAGCTGCAAGGAGATGCAAACAGGATGAATGAAAGCTAATGAAAAGTACAGACTGTTTAGAAAAGTGCAGCTTTATATTAACAGGGTATTTCACAGAACATAGCTGATATATCCTAGACAGAAGTAACAAATGACCACTTCAGTTACTGCTGGAAAGCAAAGTCCTTCATTTACCCCAAAATAACAGAATAAACATAACAGAGACCAAATGCCCCACAAGATTTGTGGCCTTGCCTCAAATCTGCTCAGCATATGTTGCCTTTGAGAGGAGAGCCCAGTTTAGCCTGAAGGTCAAAATAAGTTTTGGGCTCTTTTCTAAAATCAAAGGTCCTACCCATGGAGATCAAGATCATTCCTCTCATCAGTCACTGTACATTTTCCACCTCATTCTCAAAACCCTCTAAGGAAGAACCTGATCTTCTTTTGCTTCCTCCTGACAATGGTCAAAATTTCTGTTCCCACTTTGCTATAGCATTTCCTGAACCAATTTCTGAGTAGCCCTGTGGCTCTGCAGCCCAAAGAGCTTTAATGTAGGCTAGGCTTAGGCAATTCATCCACTGCAAAGCTGATTTATGTCCCCAGTATATCCTCTGGAAGTGCAACCCAGATTTTGGAGATGCCATGAAAAACAGGAGTGGAAAATCACCATCATTTCCTGCATCTGCAGGAAACTACTAATCAGACCAAGACAGCTGCACCTACACAAAGAGGTTTAACCAACAGCCCACACATAAAGTTTGAGGATTTGAGTGTACAGATGTCCTGTTCCTGGAAGGTCAGGAAGCAGTACAGGTACTTCAGAGCTGCAGGATTTGGTCTGCTGTCTCTCCAAGGCTATGTCCATTTGGTCATTTGCAGTCAGAGTGGATCTGAAGCCCTGCACCATGCTACTGCAGCCTCTAACTACAAAAGTCAGCATGGACACTCTTCCTCTGCTCACAAGCAACCTTTGCAAAAGCACCCCATGTTACAGTACCATAAGCAACATATACAGCAATTCAATCCCTCTTCTAGAGTGGGAAACACTTGAAAATGCACCAAGGACACTCTGTCCCTGCTCTCAGGACCCCCTGTCAGCCAACTTTAGGTCTGGGCTTACATTTCCTTCGAGGCTTGAGGTCTCGGTTCACTGGTGGGGGCTCCAGGTCTGAGGGAAGCTCCAGTAAGGGGCTGGTGAGTTTTTCAGTGCTGACAACAGGGAAATTAAAGGTGGCTGAGCCTGGGCTCATGGGGATGTAGCCATCAGGTGAGCAGTCAGAGCCAGGCACAGAGGGAGAGGTGCTGGGGTGCATGGGCACATAGCTGTCCTCCACGCTGTCCGGAGCAGTCGAGTAGAGTGGGGAGAATCGGCAGGGCTTGAGGAGCAAAGGGGGAAAAGAAAAAGAAAGGGGGAGATAAATCAATAGTTGCAAACCAGGAGGTGCTTAGAGGAGGCAACAGGGTCTCTTTCTCTGCTCCAGGCCAGGAGGGTCCTGATCTGACTTTTCTGAGAGGCACATGAGACAAAAGCGTGAGTTCTAGCCATGGAGAAGTCCAATTCTGAGCTTCACAAGTCACTGTTGGAAAGGAGGACAAAACTTACTGGTGACTTAAGGTTAAATCCTTCAACTTTACCAAGGTTGTACTTGACTCTTCCAGCAGTAATTGGGACCTGTAAAATGAAGGAGGCTCCTTCATACAAAAAAACCCCTCAAACAGCTGAAAGGAGACCATCTGATGAACTAGATTTTTGCAAATGTGGGAGCTGAGGAAGGAGACACAGAAATACAAATTACTTCTCATAGTTGAGAATAAACAGTACAAATTCATTTATGCAGCTTAGTGCATAAAATAATAGTGAAAGGGAATGGATACAGATCTCACAAGCTTTCAAAGGGGAGAAAAATACAAGTTGCCCACCACCAGAACTTCTATACAAGCAGCAAAGGATCTCCTACACAGAAGACAGTGTCCAACAACAGGCAGTAGACTGACTTTGTGATGTGTAATGGTGACACATAAAACCATGTCTGTTGCAGGCTGAGTCAGGAAGCTTTGGACAGACAGAGCCCTGAATCACTATGTCCTAAAGAAGAGATACCCCTCAGGATCATGAAGTGATATGCTTCTTTAGACCCTTTTTTCAAGACAGGAGCAGTTTTTAAGGTGTTCTTCGTCAACAGTGTAATTCTTAAGGCTACTGGTATACTTTCTCACATCAGATCTGGCTTCACCTGCTTTAAAAACAGGTTGCTCAGTGTTGGGACCCCCTCCTTTCTCAAAGACTTCCTGTGGCCATCAAGAAGCAGCACAGAAGTTGCCCAAAGCTAGTGCTTGTCCCATTTTTTTTTCATTCTGCTGATCAGAGGAGAGGGACGATGGAATGTCAGGATACAAAATGATTCACTTTCTGAAGTTTGTCATGTGCCAGTGTTTTAAATTTATACAAGCTGACTACTTACCAAATTCAAGCTAAGCCTTTTATCCCGACTTCTTAAGGAACTGCCTTCCATGTCTGCTGCAAGGGAAAAAAAAAGTGATTAAAATGTGATAAGGCATTGTAACCTCACAGAACTAATTCTGGAGTAAAGCACATGGCTCTAAAATAATTAGAGCTTTATAAAGATTCCATAATTCCTAGTGCTTATCCTAAATGAGTAAATCCAATGACACATAAGACCAGAACTGACTCAGTAAAATTTCAAGAGCAATTACATCTATTTTAAGTATGATGAAACCAAGGAACATGTCCAGCTGTAACACAGGCAGTTGGGAAGAGTGATTGGTGTGGTGTGGAGAGCAAGAAAACAAGTAAAAATTGAAACCCAGCTCCTTCTCTGGTCTCACTCTGTTTTCCCATCTGTCAAACTGTGGAAACTATATCAAAAGGGACTGTAGGGAATATTAATTTATTATTGTTTGAAAGTTATTTGCCTGCCTCATAAGTAAGGTGCCAAGGAAGCACATGTCATGGTACAGAGCATGCATGGGGAAACTTAATGGTAGGGGAGTAATTCTTCTCCTTGTCACCTAGAAATGATGTGCTGCAAGCTGATGGGGAACAAAATAGCCAGAGAAAAGGTCCCCAGTCACTGTCCCCTCGTGCAGGCTGGCCTTTGTGTTGGTGTAGGTCTGTTTAATTTTTCAAGAAAAAGGGAAAAAACCCTGAAGCACTGGGTGTGTAGATCACCAGCAGGAGATGCTTACAACTGCCATTCTTTTCTGGAAACTGATTTTTGGTGCAGAAAATGGCTTTGCTGCAGGAATGCCTTAAACCCGTGGAACAGTGTTAATGCAGTCTCTGCTCTTACAGTGGAGATGCCAGTACCCCAGATGCTGCACTGCACCTGGGGGGCTCTGTGGTGCTATCAGCTGAAAAGGCAAAAGTGCTAAACAAGAAGAAAGCAATATTGTTACTGGGGAAAGACATCCTGCTAGGCACAGTCACTGCCCGAGGAAAGATACATTTTTTTATTATTTGCCAAAAAAGACATTCAGCCACAAGGTTCCAGCAGCTGTCAGGACACAGGTGCCTTACCTGTGTACAGCTCACTCCCCTTTGTGGCACTGCAACCAGCATACCCTGCCTCTGCACTGGGTTCATTACATCTGCTCAGCTTTTACTGGTTACCAAGGGCAAAAAATGAAGTAAATAACTCAAGAGGGCTCACTCTGGGAGATGGTAAGGAACAGCTGCTTTCTCCACGGTTTCTTTTTCCAATCTTTCTTGTTAAACACATTTTAATTCAGAGTTTAACCTTTCAAAGAGTTTCAGCTGCACTTAGGGTAAGAAAAAAAAAATAGCAGCACTTATTAATTCATTGCTGCCCCCTGTCAGGCAGAGATAACCTTGCAGCACGGTAGCAGAACATGACATTTGGCCACTTAATCCTCTTAAAAACATTTTGGCATAAATTGGGATGGAGGAACATTAACTGTCTCAAGCACGCTTAGAGCAGCACATGTGCAGGAGCAAGAGCAGCACCTTTCAGGGAGCAACCAAACGTAACTGATAATTCAGAATACCAATTCCACTGATGGGTGTTTCTCCAGAAACCTTCTAAGAATTGTTTGTACACTGATAAACAGGCTGGGCAGAAGTCTGCTTGCTTTAGCTTTTGAGCTTCAAGAGCAAGATCGAACAGACCTAAACCCCAGTTCATCACTCCAGCTACAGGATTCTACAGGACACTTATTTTTAAAAAACTACATTTTCTTCCTCATCAAAAATGACACATCACTGCAAAACATGTGATGATTTCCAGCCAAGTATTCCAGCTGACACCTCCTGTTCTCTGGCTCCACAAAATAACACCCTCTCATACTGTCTATGCTGTTTTTTGACACCTTGATGTTCTGGGGTTTAGGCTTATTTTTGTTGGCAGTGATGGTGTTTCAAGTACAAGTGGAAAAGTCACCTCAGCTCAGGGCAGAACTTGCTTTGCAGCCTCACCTCACTCAGCAGTGTTTTCAAGCTACTCTGAAGTGCAAGGACAGAGTGGGATTTGCTCAAGGACAGAGTCCCTGGTTCAACCAGGATTACATCCCGTCCCCAGTGTCTCCCTGGCTTCCTGTTCTTTACTTTAAGCTGCAAAAAGACACACTCCTGTTATGGGAAAGACTGGATGTAGCAAAGCAGCAGAGCTACAAAGGCATTTCCCACATGCAAGCCCACATTTTGACCTGCGCAGACAGCTTGGCATTGCCTGATGCAGTGGCTGGTTTTTTGTGTTTGTTTTTCTACTGCTTTCTTTTTTTGGAGAGGGGGCATAGAAAACTAACAAGCCATGAGACACCCTAAGGAGATAACACCCAAACTGTTGCCCCTGCATACACACTGAAGGGCTTTTATTAAGAGAGCCAGAGCTGAATGTGAGGGGCAGGTTTGAATTCTGCTCACTACTTAATTTGAAAGAAGCATTTCAGGTTGCTTTAGGGGGGGATGTGATCTTGCAGGGGTGAGGACAGGGAGGCATCCCAGAGGTGGGCATCAGCTCTGTGCTCATGGGCAGCTCTGTTGCTCACTGCACAGTGAGCTCTCAGAACTGAACTGAACTCACCTTTCCAGTTCCTCACGTTGTCCAAGCTGGACAAGGAGATTCTCCTGGGCACCAGAGCCACCTGAGCCCGGCAGATCCCTGCATGCCCGTTCTGGAGGGCCCCACTGCCCATCTCATCCCCTCTCCTGTCTGAGAAGTGGGTTGGCTTGGGTGGGCGTGGAGGGGGTGTGTTGGACAGGACATCCATCTGGGACACACCGTAGGGCAGCGGATTTTGGCTCTTGTCAATCTGAAAGGTTGGTGTCAGTGGCGTCCCCAGCAGTGGGGAGGAGGAGGAAACGTCACTGGGTGGCCCACTAACGTCTATGCTCCTGGACACAGTGCCAGGGTTTGCCAATGGGGCCCCATCCTGGTGCACAGTGCCAGTGCTGGATGGCTGTACAAGGTACAAGGAGGGCTGGGACTGCAAGGAGTCGACAAAAACATCGTCCGAAGAAGTCTGCTCCAGAGATCTGTCTGAATTCGACCAGCTGTCACACCTGCACAGAGAGAGGGGTCAAAGCCTTCCCATTTCTCCTGGTTGCAACTGAATGAACAAGCACACAGGAAAAAAAAAAAAAAAACAAAAAAAAAAACAACAAAACAAAACAAAACACCACCAAAAAACCCAAAACCACAAAACCAAACCCAAACAACACCACAGTTTGAGACAAAATCTGTGCCCTCGCTATGGGTTTGAATTGTCCCCTCTCAGCTGGGCTGGGAAACAGGACACTTTGTGGAGCATCTTGGACAGCAGCTGGCAGAAAGGGCATCTGGAGGGAGGCCACATGTTAGGGTCCCAGCCATTCACCCTGGAAAGGGCCAGGACCAACATAAAATCATAGGATTTTCAGGGTTGGAAGAGACCTTTAAGATCATACAGTTTAAACCCCCCTGCCATGGGCAGGGACACCTCCATCAGACCAGGTTGCTCAGAGCCCTGTCCAGCCTGGCCTTAAAGACTTCCAGGGATGTGGCTTCCACCACCTCCCTGGGCAACCTGTGCCAGTATTTCACCACCCTCATCCTGAAGAGCTTCCTCCTAATATCTAATTTAAATCTAGCTAACAGACAACACTTGACCACTCATCTGTGCTACACAAAGCCCCTGTAAAAAAAAAAAAAAAAAAAGGCTGATGGTCCCTGACTGTGCTTGTGACCCTGAGGGGCAAGGCTGGAGGACCAGTTTGCCCCAGTTTGCCAGGGCTGGTCAGGCAGTGAGACATCTGGCAGAGCCCAAACTTACCTGTTGTGGCTGAGTTTGCCCGACTCACAGTTGGAGAGGAAGAGGTAGTCGGGGAGGAAGACAGACTCCGACTCACTGGGGGTCTCCTCTGCAGCAGAGGGGTCAGCAGCAGCGGGGTCGACGGAGAAGGAGGGGTCAGCGATGTGGGAGGTGTGGGTGGAAGCAGCTGGAGATGGCTGTGGGGATGAGGTGGTGTGAGAAAGGCTCTCCACTGAACCTGCAAGGAGAAAGGATGGCCCTGGCTGAGGGATGCTTCTGACCAGCCCACTGCCTCCTCCTGGCCACTGCCACCTTGCTTTGGCACCAAGGGGGTTTTAGTCCAAAGGGACTGTGAGGAGAGGGGAGCCTGATGTTGCAGCTGCTCCTCCAGGGAGCAAATGGAAGGGGCAGATCCCCCCTTGCTCTGGGGTGCCCCATTTCTGCTGACAGTAATGTAGGCAGCCTCTGCTGAGGAAGGGGCTGAGATAGAGCAGTCTGGTTTATCAAGTATTCTTTAGGACCTTCTACCACAAATAATTGATTTTTGATCTCCAGCACTTCAAATTAATGGTTACAAGGAATGGGACTGATTTCTTCCCACTTTCTAGACCTTGGTGAACAAAACTAAGCTTTGCTTCTCATGGCATATCTGGATTTGTTGTGCCTCTGAACTTGTCTGCAAACTCCTGCCACTCGAGGCTGGACATCAAAGCCACAAAAGCCAAGGTGCAGCTGCTATTGCCCAGCTGGAGGCTTCTTGGCTCTGCTGGGAAAAGGGACTCCAGTTTTTTGGAGGCCATAAGGCACAGGCACATGAGCCTGTGCTCAGTGACCCCTTCCCTGGGCACAACACTCCTGTCCCTCTCTGGCACAAGCAGGGGTGGCAGAGGGGAGAGCAGCAGGTTTGGGTTGTGGGGCCACCAAAGCCATCCAACCATCTGGCCCAAGCATTGCTGGGCAGCAGAGACAAAGCCTGGTCCTGCTGCTCCTCCAATCTCCACTCCTGCTAGGGACCTGGGGATGCTGGGCAGGAGTTCCCAGTGCAAGTCAGACCTCCCACAATGGGCAGCTGAGGAGTGGGTAAGGCTTGGGGTGTATTTGTAGAGCAGGTTCCCAAAGGCATCTGCTCCTGGCAGCAAACTCAGCCAGCACAAGGCCTCACTTAGAGAATATGATTTTTTTCAAATTAAAAAAATTCAGGTTGCTGCACAGCTGTTTCCTCACCAGGCCAGAGGAGGAGCCCAGAGACAGAGACCAAGCAGTGCTCACTGGGTGCCCTGGGTGTCCCCAGGGCCAGCACTGGGTACCCAACTCTCTGGCTGAAGCACAGCCACAGCCTGAGTCAAAGCTGCAAAACCCTTCAAAATGAAAAACCTCACAGCAAAACCACACATAAGAAACCAGCTACTGCTGCTCAAACCAAACCAAACCAAACCAAAAATAAACATGCCTTTGAAGCATAGTGAGAAGGCAGATTTCTTTAATGCTGAAATCCAGAATTCACCAGGAATGCTGGGAACCAGATCATCTGTGTGTGTATGTTCTGGGCAGAGAGGTCCTGAGAGCCCTCAGCAGGTCCTACATAGTCCCAGCTCAACACAGCAACGAGCCTTGGTGCTGTACTGAGTTGTTGTAGCCACTTCTCAACCCTGGGAGGTGCTAGGTATATGTGCAAGCAGGTCAGGAGGGGGCTGCCAAGGCTTGGGCATTTAGACAGCAACATCACTAAACACAAAACCCAGACTTCCACAGCTGCTGTAGTGAGCTTCACCCCATCATTTTTCTGATCTGAGGCAGAAGAAGAGTAAAGCAGCAGATCTGTTCTCCCTGCACTACCTCAGACCTCAGTCCTGCCTCTTTCCTTCCCATCTACCAGCACTGACTCACTGCTGCTGCTTCCTCCTGTTTGGAAGTCTGATGGATACCAGGTCAGCAAAGCACATATGTGCTTAAATTGGAGTTTAAGCAAAGCATTTTGCATCATTTTGAGCTTGTGCTTATAGCAGGAGGATCTCAGCAGCAAGCACCTGGAAGCAATGGCTTTTGTGGGGCCTCAGGTTTGCAAAGCAGAGCTGAGGGCTGCAGAGCAGAGCTGCCCATCTGAAAAATAACTTTTCTCTTGTTGATTGTGCTGGCTCAGATGATAACTCTGCTTTCAAATCTTGGACTTAGAGAGCCATCTTGCAAGCTGAGGATGATCAAATATGCACCAGGCTAACCCCAGAGGGAGCACAGAAAAAGCATGTTTACATCACCATCTGACCACATTTTAAAACAAAACAACACAACAAAAAAACCCCCACACCTAAAACCTGCCACAATGCATAAGAAAGCAACTAATGACATTCTGGATTATTAACACAGAGAACAAACAGGCCTGAACTCCATCTGGTACTCGCAGGGTTTAGCCACAGATTATCCCATCAGGAAAGGCTGGGAGCTGCAGGCCACATGGCAACCATGGAGAGCAGGAGGGAGGGCTGGGGACAGTGCAGACCTGCCCTTTCCTAACCTTCAGGGGCTCTGGGACCTGTTGGCAGCTCTGCTGGTAACCAAATCAGCATGCATTAAAGTTGTACCGTGGCAGCAGCTGGGCAGAATAAATTACGCATGGCCATTTTTGACAGCAAGAAGGCAGAGAACAGGTTTGGTGCCCACCCTCCCCTTTGCCAGCACGCTGGTGGGAAGCTTTGGCTTTGGTAGGTGCTAAGAGAAAAAAAATCTCAGCCCTGCGTTGATGGGGAAAGTCTCTTGGAGAGGATGCTCTACAAGGCAGGGCTATTGCTTGGAGAAACAGAGGGTTTCTCCTTCCTTCCACAGACCCCAGCCTTCTCCTTCCTTCTCTAGACCCCAGCCCACTCTCCCAAAATTGCTACAGTGCAACAGCAGCGTAGGAACACAGTGAAACAGGGGAGTCCTGCTCACACTGACCCCCACCAGGCTGTACCAAGAAGGTGGCCATGCCATCCACCCTTCCTGGCCAGGGGCCAGAGCCTGACAC
This sequence comes from Calypte anna, assembly GCF_003957555.1. Classification (NCBI taxonomy): domain Eukaryota; kingdom Metazoa; phylum Chordata; class Aves; order Apodiformes; family Trochilidae; genus Calypte; species Calypte anna. The sequence continues at coordinate 14,920,893 of NC_044247.1, read as the reverse complement.
TAGAGAGAAGAAAGAAAAGATTTCCTCCTGCTGACAGGGGAGTGTGGAGGGAGCAGTCCCAGAGCTTGTGTTAATCATGGATGGTCTCAGCTTCCATATGGGACAAAGCATGCCCATGATGTTCCATACCCACCTCATTTCATTCCCTTTCCTGACAAGCCACTTGGCCCAAACATCCTCTCAGTTCCCTGCATGGCCATGGGTCCCATGGGGCTGGGGAACAACTGCTCTCAGCCATCCTCCTCTTGTTGACTCAAAAGCCATCCCCACAGGGCTAGCACCACTTTGCTAACTTTGGGCTGTGCCTGGCTGCTTACAAGTCAGACCCCAGACCATTGCTGCCTGGGACCTGGCTGCTCATCCAGCTTCTTTGCTACTGGAAAGGACTAAGCAACAGGATGAGGGTTACAGCTGAGTCGCTGCCTAAACCTGGGGCTGTGTTTTCCGTGCACCAAGGAGAGAAAGCAGCAGGTTTGATTTTGGCCTCAAAGTCACTGCAAATTTTCAGAGAGGGACAGATGAAGAACAATGGATTTCACAATATAATATTGGCTTTGAGATTCATTTTAAGACACTGAGCAGCTTATTAAAATTTCTTGCAATTGATGTGTCTTTCTCTTGATGATTCATTTCAGGGACTATTATTTTTTTAACACAGTAGCACTCAAGTTAAAAAAGCATATGGCATTTAGTAGAGCTTTTCTCTTCTTATGTTAATGTGTAAAGATAATTTGTTTAAACCTCCAGGTTCTTGGGGGGTTTAGGTGCTTCCAGAAAGCTGAAATGATTAGCAACTGTTTGAAATGTGATCTGCAACCTGTGGAACTGGGCAGCTTTAAATCAGAGGATCTGAATGTGCCTAACCTGAACACACCCCAGCCCTGACCTCATCAGCAAGAATTGAAGGATAAATAAGAAAAGGTGTGATGAGCAATTTGCCTATAGACACGTGATAAGTGCATGTCTGGGATCTTAGCTTACGTGGTCTGGGATGAGGGCTGCAAGTTGAGGTGCATACTGAGCCAAGGCAAATGCTCTGCACTGCTGAACATCTTGGGGGGGATAATATCTGCCTTGCATGAGGCAGAAAGCTGGGCTGTCAGCTTTCCCAACTGCCCCAGCAAGAGCTGTCACTTCTTGTCCATCAGAGTCTCTGCTGGCAGCTCTACAGGGAGAGAAAGAGCTCTGTGTAATACTCCAAGTGCTGCCCGTGTGTAAGTCTTAGGAGCAATGCTGCACTCTACCAGTGCAACAGAACAGCCCTTTCACAGAATAAATGTGCCAGAAGAAGACTGCATACACATTTAAAACACAAATAATTCTTCTCTTTTCTGTTTTGCATGGGAAGAGTAACCTTCATTTCAGAGTAATCAGTAAAATCTTATCTAAAGCAATGCTGCACCAGAAGCAGCAATGCAAATGCCACGTCTCAGTGTCAACAAGCACAGAGCTGTAGGAAAGGGGTCACTGAATTTTCCTAATGACATCCAAAGGGCTACTGTCTCCAGTCCCTCAAAGCTACCAGCTACAGTCTGCAAGTTGCATTCCCAGGCAGTTTGTACTGGCACATAAAAACATTGGCACATTTTCCAGGTGGTGTCTAAAGTGAATGGGAAAAGAACAGGCATCACATTTTTAACAGGCCCACTGCAGTGCTTTTCCCACTCATTTCCCCCTCAGAATAAACTACTGAAGAGAAGATTAAAGAAAACCAGGAGCCAAGATAGATTCAGATAAAACATCTCATTGTGGCCTTTTTTTTTTTTTTTTCCAAGTTACAAGGTAATGGCATGGCTGCAGACACCAGTGGACCATGGCAGGATAATCTGTTCAGCCACACTATGTTACCTTCCCCCCCCTCCCCAACATGTTACTGCCCTTGGGATTGAGTCCCTCCATCACCACCCTTTTCTGCACTGCCTTTTATCACCCTGAAGGACTTTGTTCTGACTCACTTCCTAGGAAGATCTCAAATTGCTGCTGTATCTGCCCCTTGGAAATGTCAAGGGAAAGACAGATTGCTGTTATCTGAGCCCGATTGTCTCGTTTGAAAGGTAGGTTAATGATGATACAGGTCCCAACTTTAATTACTGGCTACATCCATCTTGGAGTGGTTAATTATTGGAAGCTTTCCAAGAAATTTACCCTACTGAATATATACAAGTGTAGGTCCTGGCAAAACAAGCTGACTTTATGCTTCACTAGCAAGACCATCTCTGAAGTCTTGACACACACTTCTAACATTCTCCTTTCCTCTGCCTTTTCTTTATTATTCTTCTCATTAACAGTATTTTTGTCATTGATTTATGTCTGTGCACATTTCACATCCAGCAAAGCCTGAGAAAAGGCAAATTTTGCAGGACACTTTCCTGGAACAGGTGTCTTACATTAAGCCAAACTAAATAAATATGGGACATGTAATGAAATAAACGGCCCCAGAAGACAGTCAGTCAGCTTTTCACATAAACAGTACCTTTTCTTATTAAGGATTTGCTGTTTATTCCAGCAGGAATTGCTTCACTGAAGCGAGACCAACCAGCCAGCTCTTATTTCTACCCAGCAGAAGGGAGATCACTGATAACTTTCCAATCAGAGCTTAGCAGCATCTGAGTACTGTGTGGAGCTATAGGAAATGGTCCCTCCCCACCTGCCCAACCCAACCCAACCAGCCAGCAAGGGAGGAGCCCAGACACTGATCATCCTCCCAACCCCCAAGATGAGCATGATTCTACCTGTGCCATCTTCTAGATGTCCAAAGTTACAGATCTGGCTGATGTTGTGCACCCAGATCTGCATCTCCTCCTCCGTTTTGGCTACCAGGTAGAAGGTGCGGTAGGTGGTTCTCACAATGAAGACGAAGTTGTTCTGAAATTCCTTCTTGATGAAGTTGGGTCCTGAGTGCTTCAGCACTTCACACTCGTTGAGGTCGATGATCCGAATGGGCTTTTTGGAGTGGTTGTTCCTGTAGTATTCCAACACGTCGGGGTTCCCGCTCATGCGGCCTCTGCGCAGCACGAACCAGCGCTTCCGCCATGCCTGCAAATGCCACAAGGAGGGACCTTTGAGAGCCAACCACAACACCCAGCAACCAGCACACAAGTCCAGGCCTTCCTTGAGGCTCTACAAGTGTTTTGCTCAGCTAGCCAAATTGGGACTTTGATAGCTTGGGCTTGCTATGGGCTTGTATTTGTGATAGGAAAAAAAAAAGGCAGAGGGTTGTCCCTTTGGGAGTCAAAGAGGAAGAAGATTTCTCCTCTCACTCTATCAACATAGTTGAATCAAAATGATCTGATACTTCACTGCCTCATCTATAGAGGGGATTATACCACATTTTTGTGAAATTAAAATGACTGCACCTTGTGCTGCAGTACCTGACCAAAAAAAACTTTTACCCAGCAAAGCCAAGGGCTCCAGGTCACCAGCTTCCCTCAGCTTCCCTCCCATGGCTTTCAGTGCTAATAAAAAGCTGTTAATGAACTGTTAAAAAGCTGCCAGTTACTTCTGAAAGCCCAGAACCAACCTTAAGTGAGTTGTAGTGCTAAAAAGTTAAACAGGAAACTTCCAAACCTTACAGAGGATGTCTGTTTACACAGACACTGCTTCCAGTGACTGTCAACCCAGATCAAATTGGTAACACTGGTGTCTTGTAGACCCTTGTGACTGAAGGTGTGGGTTCCATACAGATTTTAATGAATTCCAGGCAGGTCTAAGATGAAGCAGCACTTTATGAAACCATATCCAAATTTCTAGGAACAAAATAATGTATTTTCCTTTTTTTTCCCAGCAGCTGTTTTTGTTCATCAGCAGCACAAGCAGCTCTGTGTTGATTACAGCTGTCACCAACACATTTAATCTGAGAGCCAAAAGAAACCCACCCTGAACTCTTTTCCAAAGAGAAAAGCTGGAATAAAACATTAGGAGCCTCCCTCTCACCAGAAAGGTGCAGGAGCTCACACAGTGCCCTGGTACTTGCAATAGCTGCACAGTCACTGGCTGTTTGAATTGCTTTTATAAGACTAAAATGTTCATTAAAGAAATATTCAAACAATAATCCCAAACCCCCTACCTGAATATTATTCAAGTTCTATTTGCAAAATTATTTGCAACAACAATGTAAACCCAGGCAGTAGCTTGTGTTTGAGTCAAAAATCATGTTCATTTTTCAAGGAGTGGACCTGTCTGTCAGAATACAGCCAACCATTCAGCCTTAAGGCTAAATAACCATTCAGGATGTTTTTTACTAAGACGTAAGAGTTCTTACTGGCACAGTTTAGGATCAATACAGACACTACAGATTTTGCTGAGAGTGATTTCCCACAGGCACAGTGATAGTTAAAACCATCAACATAAAATAGCAGCCATCATTTGTCAAGAAAAAACATGTTTTTCTGCTTAAAAGAGACTTCTTTGCAATACAGCAAGGCTTTCACACTCTATCAATATTAATAAAAAAAATTATCTAGAAGTAAATCTGTTCAGCCTGTCAGTACCTTAATCTATTTTGAATGCAAGAAAATCCTTCACAACCAATATACAGGAACAAGGAAATGAAATATTTTAGAGGGAGCTCTTGCCAGGCTGAGCAAGCACCTACCAGCCTAGGGAAGGGAAGGGTTTGCAGAGAGGGGGGTCACAGCAAGAATAAACAGGAAGCAGAGGTGACTTAGAAAGTGCACTGCACAAAGCAAATTAAGTCTTGCCCCTCTGACCTGTTGAGGTTTGAAAGTGATTTGGTCTCTGGTGAAGGTAGCTAGAGATAACAGATTACTGCAGTACCTCAGACAACACGAATTTTATGGCAGCCAGGAAAAAAAAAAAAAAAAGAAGAGCCTTCTCAAAAAGGAAATAGAAACAAAGGGAAAATGTTTAACAGAGAAAACACATTCCTGCCTAGCAAGCTTCAACAGTGCAACATGGGCCAGCAGGTAGCTCACATTTATAGTCCCAGAAAGAGTCCACATCTCTGCCACCTGCAATCCAAATATGACACAGGCTTAGTGCACACCCCACAGATGCATCAGAACAGAAAGATCCCATCCCCTAACACACTCTCACCCCTAAGCACCAAAAGAGAAATGCTTCAGGAAGCCTAAGCTAAACAAGACCTACTCCTTTGCCTCCCAAAGAATGAAACTACCAAGGCAGGGAGAGGAAAGAGCCAACAGAGCTTCCCCCAAGACCACTTCTCCCTCCTCTCTGTGACTGCCAGCCCTGTAGCTTAAATGCACCTGGCTCCTTCTGATGGAAATGGGATGGAAATCACCCCCGAGCAAGTTGGGGAGGGGAGGGGATGGAGGAGCAGCTGGGGACACCCTGCCTAGCTGGCACCCATGTAGCTCTGGGAAGATGGGAGCTCAGCCCTAAAGCTGTGGCCAACTTGGGGCCACCTGCCTGGTGGCTGGTACAACACTCTCAGGCAGGATGGTCCAGAACCTGTCTGCATTTCTTGAGCATGTTAAATTTTCATTAGTCTGCAGGGGTCTGTAGTTTCAGCACAACCCGGGCAGCTGGTGAAAGAGAAAGCTGCAGCTGTGTTTCATGGAAAAGCTCAAGGTCCCTTCACTTGGAGGTGGAGGCTGGCTTCAGCCTGATGTGAGTGGCTGTGGCTCTCCTGTCTTTCCTTCTGTACTAGCTGAGGAGCTGCCTGATAACCTGTTTCCCTGCAGATCCCCAGTTTGATCGGGGGTATCATCTGGCTGGCACTGTGGAGCTGGAGAGGTGCCTGGTCAGTGCATCTTATGATGGCAAAGAGCAGAGCCAAGGCTGGGGGAGAAAACCCTGGCTGTGATAACTGGGCAGCCCCAAAAACAGGGCTGAGGGGAAGCAAGTGGCATCAGCTGCTGACAGAGCTGCATGGGTAGGGTTGAGGGACCACCTTTTGCATTTCTCCCATTGGACACATCCATTCCCATTACTGTCTCCTCCCACTGGCTCATTTATTTCCATTCTGAAACCTTCACCAGTGTGTACTTTGCTCACAAAACATGCTCCAAAACATTTTGCTTATCCTGGGGTTTTTGAGACCCTCTCAGCTTTCCTGCAGGTGGACAGGAGCAGCTTTGCCACTGCTGATGCGCAGGGCTCGCCCTGCTCTGTGCCACAGGCAAAACAGGGGCTTTGGCAGACATTTCAGCGTGAGACTTTTGCCTCCAAGAGTCAAATATCCTCTCCTCATTTTCCTGGCATTTGCCTGCAATGAGCTCCATGTCTCCTGTCCCCTGGGAAGGGGATAGAGCACACGGGAGCCCAGCTGTGGCAGACCAGACGGCGGCGGCAGCTTTTAGCTCGCAGGGATGCTGGCAGCTCGGGCACTGCACACTCTGCTCTGCCAGAGCAGGGCAGGGATCCTCAGCCCCAAGCCAGAGGTGCATGGGGGTGCCTGGCATCTCCCAGACAGGCAGCTGTGCCCCATGGCAGCCCCTCTCCAGTGCCCACCTCAGGGTTTTAAGTAGTTGTATGGTCAACGTAGTTTTCTCGTTACCACTCACCAGTTACAAGGCTGCCTCCTCCTTCCCCTGTTCTTCCCACCATCCCTGGGTTTCTCTCTTTGAGAAACCTTTGCCCACAGACCAGGACCCAATGGGTGCAGTTTGTGGCTTCCTCCCTTTCCCCACCACTCACCCAAACCAGAAGTTGTGCCCATCCTGGTGCAAGGCAGGGCTGTGGTGAGGAGGGATTTATTTCCAAAATATCTGACAAGATTTATTCTGGAGCTGCACACGCTGCCAAATTTACAAGAGAATCTGGATCAATTTAAGGGTGAAAGGCTGAGCTCCCATGGTTGAGATGAAGTAACCTATAGACTGAAATGGGAACCAATTCCTGGGATTCAGCCTAGGCTCTTCACTGACACTATGGAAAAGATCTACATATCCAGAAGAAATATTACATTTATTTGGGGGCCTCTTGAAATGAGTCCCTTCTTGATCACGGAATGATAGGATGATGATATGTTTACATGTCCTCCAAAGCTTTGTTGGCATTAAAGAGAAGGCTTTATCAGAAAAGCACAACCACAATCAGACAAGAGCCAACATAAATCTCAAACAATTTTAATCTGTCCTTCGTAAGTGGAATAGTTTGGTGCCAAAAGGAAGAAAGAATTTGCAGCAGTGCTGGTCGGACGCCAGCACGTTGCTTTGTGCAACACAAGCTATCAGTGTTTTTGCCTTGCTCCTGATTCTTTCACTTTGGGAATTCCAGAGCCACTTCTGAAGGGAGGAGGAATAGCTCTGTTTCCATTCCTCTAGGATTTCTAAGAAAGTTCCTTCCACAATCTGACGTCTCTTCTTTTGCTGCAGAAGTTGTGAGGGGTCTCAAACAGGCTGCTATCACATGCAAATAAAAGTTCACTCTGCTGCAGATAAAACTGGCCACAAGGAAACCTATTACGTGCTGAAAAAAGCAGCTAGCTGGTAAACAAGGCCAGGCTGAGGACCTTCATCACTTGCCTGCTGTCATTTGTATGTGCAAAACGCCCATTGTCTGGGATCTAAATAATTAATGAGAGAACATGCAAGATAAATGAGGTAAATTGGCCCGAAATACAATTTTTCCTTTGGTTTGTTTTTGTTTGGTTGGTTGGTTTTGTTTATCTGTTGGGGGTTTTTTTGTTTGGTTTTTTTTTCCAGGTTTTAATACCAAAACAAAGAATACCTAAAAACCTTGACATTCTTTTCCAGTGAAATGAATGCTCACTACTCCCCCATGAGGATAAACTTCATTCTACAGAGGAATACAAAGGGGAAGCAGAAGGAGCAGTGGACATGTCCTGATTCCTCCCCTTCCTGGTGACCTTCCAGCCATGCTTCTAATTCCTGTGCTGCAGAGGGGTGGCCTGACACTGCAAGAAGGGTTTGAGACCCCAGTGATGGGGAAGACTGTGAAAAGTTTGAACATCTGAGGTTGTTCTCATCCCTCAAACCCCCTTGGAAAGAGAAAGCAGCAAATCCCTGTGCTGCTCCTGCTGTCTCAGGCCACAAGGCATCCTTGGGGCAAGAGATGAAGCAGAGGATTGTTGTCCCACAGGAGAGCCAGCACTTGAGATACAAGTTTTCAAAGTTTGTCTTTTTCTTAAAGAACAATTTTTAGATGTTTTTTTTGGGGGGGGAAAAAAATGAGGTGGAACTTTATAGCATTTCCTACAAATCATTTGAAAGAGGAAGTCAAAATTCCTACATAGACAGGTTTGTGAGCAGCTGATGCCTAAGCCTATCATGAGCATACAAGTTAAGAGCATTTCCCTTGCCTGCCCAGAGCAGGAGGGGTTGGGACTGCAGAGCAGGGTCCCTGCATGAGGGACTTGTGCATCAGGAAAGGGTCAGGCCCAGCCCTCAGCAAGCATCCCCACCTTCAAAAGAGGCAAGGACATATTTGGGAGCTCTTCATGCCACTCTGTCAAGAGAAGAGGGCCAGCCCTCTCTAGCTGAGCACCAGACCCTGGCAGAAGGGCTCATGCCATCTACTCAGTAACCTGGCACTGCTCATCAATGTGCTCAATTAGCTCACTGGCAGAAATCTGAGCTGAAAAAGACCTCTGAAACCACCCAGCCTGTCCCCAGCTGGAATTATAGTTTTACTCTTTCAGTTGTGGCTGTTGGTCTGCAGCTCCCATAAGCCCTTCATAATAAATCTCTCCCTGATAAGGCTGCCTGCTTGTCCCTTCCAGCGTGTCCCTGTGCTGCTCTGGGAGCAGCTGAGCTCATTGCCCATCACCCACTGGTTTAACACTTCCCATAAGTTTTGTCTCCCTTGCTGTCTGGTTTCCCTTATTTTCAACTCAGATCTCACCAACTTCTTCAGCAGTGAGAGGCTGAAACTCATGGCTTATGGCTGGGAAAGAAAAATCAATAAATATTCAATTTCAGAGGGAAATACTCCTCCCTTAGGCCCTTTCTCTGCCTCCACAGACATGTAATTCTGATTAACCTAGAGAACAGGAGGAGCCATTTTCTGCAGTTATTTTCCTCCCTTTGCTCGGATGCTTGAAAGAAGAGGTGCATTCCCATGGGTGCTGGAAAGGCACCAAGCTCCCCCTTCCCATGCCTGTTCCTGCCCAGAACAGCTCTTTTTTCTCAAGGGCTCTGCTACAGTGGGAAAAAGCTTGGAACTAACCAGTGTTCCCATGGAAAACAACTTTGAACACAGGCTAGCTAAATGGTCTGGCTCATCCAGTGCAAAGGACCATCATGAAAGGAGTTCAGGACTCCAGTCTAGCACTTTATTTCCATCTGCTCTGCTGTAAATCATTTATTGAGTCACTTGTCTTTCTGATGGTAGTAGTTTCAGTTTGACTCTAAATGAAACTTGTTTCAAGGAAATCAGTGTGGGTTTTCCTCAGAGGAGATGCAACAGGTGCACAGTGGAGGGGAAATACCTTCTTCCTTTCAAGGTGATAGAGATACAAAAATTGGCTTAAAACACTAAACAAAAAATTTCCTGCACTCTAAGTGCACTCCTGCACTTTCCTTTATTACTCTATGAAAGTAATAAAGCATCTAAGATGACGTCTTGTAGGAGCAGAGAGGTTTCCTTTGTTTCTTTTTCTTACAAAAAAGAAACCTGTGGTTTGTGAAGAAAAAAATGACACACACTAAAGAAAGGAGAAAAAAATCCCAGCATCATATGTTGCCTGCTAACCTACACACATTCCTACTGCCTGGTCTACATCCTTATCCAGAACATTTATGGTGCTTTCCATATACAAACAACTGCATCAGAATGAGTCACTGCTGGTTGATAAACACACAGATTCTTTGTAAAACATTCGGGCATGAAGGGTCAAAGTCACAATGACCCAAAAAACTTGGGAGTTCTGAGCACTCGTGGAAGATAGGAAAAGAAGTTCTGAGAGTAAAATTCATCATAACACCACTGCGTTTTGGGGAAGGAGGCAGAGCCTTGGATGAAGAAGTGTCATCCCACTCAGCTCCCCTGCCCTTCAGTAAGGAAAAAGGACCATGCTTCACAGAAATGTTTTGATCAGAGGTTTCCCCTGAGGACACTGGCAAGGTGACAGAGTATCTATCCCCTTGCTTCTCATGCAAATCAGAACTACTGATCAAGCCCCTGGCAGCTGAAGGGGAGCAGCCCTGCTGTCCTCTCCTGGCTTTCCCCTGGCTCTTGGCAGCTGGGTCTGAAGGAGCTCTTGGTCATGCCACCCACATGGGGCTCCCTGCTCTTTGCTGACATCCTCATCCTACAGGATCTTGCTCTGGGGAAGAATTCCCTGGCTTTGACCTGGGCTACAGCAAACCACAGCATGTCAGAAAAGCCAGGGTGTGCAGGTAGGACAGGACTGTCCCTGCCAACACTTCCCAGAGCTCCCTGCTTGAAACAGTGTCCTACAGCTACAGAAATGCCCCCGGGGCTGAAAAAGCCTGACCAGTGAAATCCATAGCAATAAAATATCAAGGGAGGGATGGCAGGAGGACAACCCTGTTTCAATGAGTTCATTTAACTCTGCAATCCTGACACAGGCATGAAGAAGCTCCCTTCCCCACTGTCAGCCCAGGGAATGACAGCCCAGGAGTTCTTTCCTCCTACTTTGGAGGCCCTTTTCAGCTCACTTGCCAAAAAATAAGGACCAGTCATTATGAAATTACACTTAACCACCACCACAGGGTAGCTGGCTGTGCTCTCCCAAGGAGAGGCTGAGTGGGGTTTGTCAGGAACACTAAGAGAACAGGGCCAGCCAGCAATCTCAACAGCACCAGCTGGGTGCCAGGAAGAAGACACAGTTGGTATTAATAAATAAAGAAAATAACTCCCCCAGCAGGCTTGGCTGTGTTTCATGGGGACTAACAGGATGGTACAGGCAAGTCTCACACACTTTCAGGAAGCAGCAGAAGGTTTGGTGACTTGACAGCATTATAAAGCAGTGCCCAGAGGAATCTGGAGAACCAATGAAAATTCAAGCTAAGGAGAAGAAATCCAGATGTGGTGTGAGATCCACCCAAGCTCAGGAAGCCTCCAGGTGGGGCTGAACCCAGGCAGCTACAATGCTCTTAGTACAGCCCCAGCCCTGGCCTGACTACCCACTGCCTGGGCCACCAGTGCTTCTACTGGGCCACCAGCTCTCATCAGAAAGAACGTGGGATGGGTGGAAGGAAGTTGATTTTGACCATCTGGCTTTGCTCCTGCTGAGGGCAGGCAGACCCTGTCCTGCCTGGATCCCTACAGGCTGCATCCTAAGCAGCCATGACAAACTGATGGAGAAGCCAGTGGTGGACACTGACTCACATTTTGAGCATCCTCCTACTCCACTTTCTATTTCATTTTGTCTTTTCTTACTTTTAATGGGGATCTGAAGCAAACGCAAAGTAGGTTGCAGCTCCGAGTAGAGGTCCCAGGAACAGCACTGAAGTGATTAAAAGCATCCAAGATCTCCTCCCACCCAGAGCCCTCCTCTCCTCTGGCACATTTTTGCCTCCTGAGGGCAGGCACAGTGAAACATTAATTCCTTTGAGCTGCCCCCTCTATGACATCTTCTGACTGCTGCTGGATTTCTGCAGGCATTTAAGCTCCCTGACAGTGAAGACTCACAGGCAGGACTCTTTACATGAGGATGTTTACAGCCTCACCAGCTAGCCAAGAGTTTTAGTTCCATATTCCCTCACGGCATGTTTATGTGTAGTATCTAAAATTACATTATTATTATTATCACCCTGAACAAGAGCTTGAATTTCTGGAGTGCTTTTTTTCACCTTTAAATCCTAAAGCACTTGACAACTGGTACATGCTCACTGCATGCAGCATATGCTGGGATTTGGTCACCTGTCAGGGGGATGCACCTGCCTCTGGAGTCACTCTGTGATGCCTGTCCCTACCCCCACAGCTCTGCTCTCACAGCTGGGAAGCTTTTGGCTTCAACCAATCCATGGTGCAACTTTTCTGCCTGAAGTCCTTATTTACCTGTTTAAGGGGGCAGAGGACAATGGGCAGAAACCCACAAGTCTGGCTTTGTATTACTCCTCAGGCCAGGGAGAAAACCAACTTCTGATTGCCCGGAGTGGGGGATTGGGCTTCTTACAAAACAAGTTGAAAACAGGGAGAAAGAACAAAGCTAACACATTGACACAGGTCTTACTGGTATCACAACATGACTCTGTTTTCTGTTAGTGGGAGAAGTGCCACTGAAACCTTTTGTTGTGTGACAAGGATCCCTCCTGTTACCTGACAGCTTCCTGTGTAAAATGACCTGGAAACCCTTAAGATCTCTGTGACTTGTTCAAAATAAATGCTTTAATACCAACACTGTAAGAAGATCCAGTCTTGACTAGAGGTAAACTTCAACTTCTTAGAATGGATTTAATCCAGAAGTCTTGCATAATCTGCAAGTATTTTTAAGGAATCTGCATGGATCCTTGAGTTCTTCATAAAAATTACTCCCAGGTGGTTTAAGGAACAACAGCACTGAAATACCAATGCTGGGTATAAACCTCTGCTGGATGACTGAAGTTAGCTAAGTCACAGGAGTTTCCAGACAGCTTTGGAAGCACGTATAGGAAATTGTATATACCAAAGGGACTGAAGTCTGGACGAAGTTTGAGCAAATTTGCTAAACTAATAGCTTTTGTGGAAGGACTCCAAACCTGCTTTGCTAAGGAGAGAAAGAGTTGGGGTTAATTCCCTTCCTTGTAACTTGCAAGCACGACATAAATACAGATGTGCAAAGCAGTTAAAGAGGAGAAAGAATTGCCTGGAGATTGCACCCTGCCTGGGGCTATCAGGAGTCCCTCTCCCTCTGTTTTACTTGGAACTGGCAGTTTTCTCAGTATCCTTTACACAAACAGAACTAATTTTGCTGTTTCACCTTGTTAACTGAACATGTGGTGTGAGGTCAGCAACAGTCAGGCAGCCTATCTATAACTGTCTGTGTTCACATGATGCCAGGGCTCCGAAGAGAAGGAACATAAACAGGAAATTGGGCAAAGTGACTCTTTTAGTAGGGGACCACAACACCGGTTTTTTGTTTTGTTTGGGGTTTTTGGTTTTTTTTTTTTTTTTTTTTCTCTCTCTCTTTTTTTTTTTTAACTAAACCCTTCATCAACACACAGCAGGACCGAAGAGAAAAAAACCGAAACAACCGAAACAACAAAACCAATGTAACCAGCTGGATGAGAAGAAGAGCCACAAATGTTTACGCTGTCACACTTTTGCCTGTTCCTACCAATGTGGTTCAGTGCAGGGAAATAATCCCACTTCTGGGGTTTGGCTCAGCTGATCTCCCAGCTTGGTGAACATGGGAGTAAAAAAAGATGTGTCCTCCACATCCACTTTGGGTTGAATCTGGACTGTTCTTTTTCAGACCCTCACTGAATTCACAGCTACGTGCTACAGAGGCTTTGACCTTTGCACTTCGTTTCACTCCTAAAATTGCCTGGAGAAAGGAAGTGTGCAGGAGGCAAGCAGAAAAACAGGGAGGAGGCATGCATGTGTGGGAGGACTTGTCTTGGAAAGCAGGTTGCATTTGCTGAAAATAAGAACCAACAGTTCTGGACGTGTGTCCAAAGAGAGAAAGAAAAATAGAAATAGGGCTGATACCATAACAGCAGCTACTTAGTGTCCAGGTGAGCTCTGGATTTAGGAAAAAGGACATTTGTGGAGATTTGTGGACACTGATTTCAGTGCACACTCCTAAGCTATCCAGACTCTGAAGATCTCCACTGGGATCTATGGATTGGCTTGAAATCAGTCCCACGGGAACCACCCAGTCTTTGCAGTGACATTTAAACTCCACTGATGCAAATGGCAAAGCTCCCATTTGCTCTGAGGGCAGCCAGGTCCTCTCTTGACAGGGAGTTCTGAGAAATGCAGAGATTCCCCAAAATGGAAACATGATAGGAAGAAATTCTCTGGAAAAAAAAACCAAAACAACCAACCAAACAAACAAAAAAGCAGCAGCAAATCTGCTTTTGGACTGATGAGGAGCCATTCTGTCAACCACATCAAAAGATGAACTATCCCTTCACAGGTCTGGCCTGTTTTTTTGTGGGTTATACACAGGCTGTCCTCAACACTGAGCCAGAGAGCAAACATCTACTGGTGGCTGCAGGGATGGTGAAGGACCCTGTTTTGGGGGAAGGGAGGTTCCTGTTAACCTGGCCATACCAGCAGGCAACACAAACATCCACTGCCCCTTCCAGCAACGTGGGGCAGAGCTAAGGGGGGATTGCAGCTCCCACCCATGCTGCTGGCTTCAGTGGGCACACACCCCACAGGGATGGGGACCATGGGCTCACTGCTGTGGGAGCAGAGAATGTCTGGCACGTTGGGAGGGCTGTTAGAATACAGGCAGCAAAGAAATGAATTATGAGGCAATAAGGTGGAATTTGGAAAAGTCTGTATTTGTCACAGAAAGGCAGTTCCAGAGATGGGGTCTCTCCAGTTTCAAAGCAGTGCTGTGTAATTCAGATGCTCAGCCAAAGCCAGGCACTGCTGGCCAGATTCCCTCACTGAGTAGTTACAGAAAACAAGCCACATTGTTATTATTTGTCAGACCTATTTAGTAAATATCATAATTGCATTAAAGAGGACACTAAGAATGACACAAAACAAAACACGTGGTGAATGTGTTGGGTGAAGGCTGTTCCTATATCACATGTATGTAAGTCTGAATGTAATACATATTACATGTGTGTTACATGTGGGGGCTGCCCAAGTGAGCTCTAGAGCTAAACTTCAACAGCCCTGAAGGAGCCTGGATGTGCTCAATCATCCATTTTACATCCGTTTGCTCATTTCCAAGTACAATATTGGAAAACTCGCTACGCTAAGGAATTAAAAAATTATTTTGGTTGCAGTTATGCTGTTTTCAGCTTTCTTCTCATCAACTAAAATGTGTTGGTTTAATACCCTTAAGTATTCTGCTAGGGAATGTTATTCTTCCAGAACTGGGTTTTCTTCTTTAAAAGCTGTCTTGAATGCATCTCTGCTTTACACTTCACAGGAGGCTGAGCTGGTTTTTAAACATTTTTAGAATTATTTTTTCATTCTCTTTAGTTTGTGGAAAAGTGGCCATCACTCATGTGGCTCATAATACACAGCATTCACTGCCTGTCATTTTTTATTTTATAATACATAAATGTTAGAAAAATATAAACAATGCTCCCTGTGCCAGGTTTTCTTTTGTTTGCTTAAGAATTACCTCTGGCTTGTCAGAATATTTTTTGTTGTTGTTGCAATTGCACCCTGTGTTTCATCCGAGAAAACAGGGTTTTCAGGGCTAAGGGTTTGAAGAAGTAACACCCCATGAGCTCCATTTTCCTTTGCATTTTAGGTGCATTTCGTGAAGTCAGCTGGTTCAAGTCAGCTCAAGTATCCAAACATTCATCATGTAAACTTCCCATGCTTAGGAGATAACTGCACTTTTCTGTGGGAAGGCAATGCTGCCTGTGAAATTCTGCAGACCTGTGCTTTTTTTCTCAGTGTATTGTTTCATGCTCTCCCTACATCACACTGGGCTGTGGAGTGCAGTGCTCTGGTGGAGCTGGGAATGAGCACCAGGGTGCAAACCCCTGGCACAGGCTGAGGACTGCGTGGCTCATCCTCAGTCCCTTCATGGAACCATCACAGAATGCTTTGGGATTGAAAGAACCTTAAAGATCATCTTGTTCCAATCTCCCTGCATGATCAGGGACATCTACCACTAGACCAGGATGCTCCAAGTCCCATCCAACCTAGCCTGGAACATTTCCAGGGAGGGGGCAGCCACAGCTTCTCTGGACAGCCTGTGTCAGGGTCTCACCACCTTCACAGAGAAGAATTTCTTCCTAAAGATTAACCTAAGTCTATCCTCTTCCAGTTTAAAAATATTCCCCCTTGTTCTATCACTACATGGTCCCCCCAGTTGTGAGTCACATACAGTGCCCTGCTATTGCTGCAACTTTTTTCTCAACATGAAGATATCCAGGTGCCCCAGACTGGCATAGCCTGAATAGCACTGCTGTAGAAAAAAACTCAGCAGGGCAAATAAAGCACTAATAGCATATTTAATATACTTAATATACATGACTTCTCAAACTTCCCTTGCTGAAGCAAACGATGAAATCACAAAATGTTCAGAAATCTTAAATCATTTCCTCAACATCTGAATATAACCGGTTGCAAAAGGAAAACAATTATATTTGGCACATTGCACACTTTATCCTTAACACTCCAAATTCTGTATCCCTTCATATTTAATGGCTTACTCTCTTGACAGTGGCATTAAAAACAACTAGGTACAATGACTGCTTCCCTAGGAAAACCCCCAGACTTGCCAAACATCAGCTTTGCCCCAACAGCCTGGATTTCAGCAGTCCAAAACCCAGGCAGCAAGTTCAGGATGCCCCAAACCAGCTTCCTATGCACTGGCCTGTGGGCAGATCACCAATGTCACTCAGGAATGTCCCTAACCTAGTTCTGATTGGTGTCCTGCTGTCCCTGTGAAAATAAAAAGGGATCATTTCTGCAGAACCCCATGGATTTCACATCCAGAGTGGTTCATTGCTGACTGATGGCAGGGTGACACCTCTGTGATACCAGTGTCACCACAGACTTGAGTGGTGTGGCTCGACCCAAAGGCTGGAGGGAGCTGGCAAGATGCCCTGGCACACTGTCTGGCTCCTCAGCCATGGCCAAAATGTGTTGGTTCCTCTGTGAAGCTGCAGAATGCAAGAGGATGGGCTGGCTTTCCTGAGCAGGTGCCTTCTCTTTTTGGGGTTACATTCGGCCAGTTGTCAGTGTTTTGTAATGCAGATTTTTTTGCAAGTACAGCAGGAGTAAAACTCTCTGCCAAACTCCACAAATAGTGGAACAGTTTGGGAGTAAAAACAGATTTCAGAAATGAAAGTTCAGCTTGATCTATTGGGAACAACGTGCAATTAATGTGCTCAGCAATATCTTAAATATGAGCAATGTGGGAGAAGGGTAATAGCTGCCTTTCTATCATTTTTCAACCTGTCAGCACACTGATCTATGAAACACCAAAAGCCAGATTCTTAGTACATGTAAACTGGTAAATGTGGTTGAAGACAGTGCATTGTGCAGCTCATCCGGATCTTAATCTTTTTTAAACCATAAAACTATCAGAAGAGTATGTGCTTGTGGGATGGTGAAATGGGATCAGTGTTACTGTTACAAAAGTGAGGATAATGGGCCAGCTGGGTTTTTCCACAGTTATTTTCAAAACGCCAGCGTTCATTTCTGCTTTTCTGCAACTTCTTCTCTATCTCTTCCTCCTCCCATCCCTATCCCCTTTTTATGGTGGTTTTTGCACCCTTGAGTTACACCCAGAAAATGAGGTCACCACGGAGCAGTAAGGATGTGTGACAGCATCATCTCTGTGTGCTGCTGGCTGCCTCCAGCTGCACGTCCCAGACAAGGCGGGAGCACCAGGGCTCCCCGGAGGCAGCGAGGGAAAGTACCAGGGAGGAGGAGAAGGTGTCCAGACTGGACTGCTGCTCTGTGGGGATGTCCCATCACCTCTGCTGCTGGCCCTGAATGACCCAGCACTGGGGCAACATACAGCATGGTGCACCCCAGAGGTAAATGGGATGCTGCTGCAGGGAGAGGGGTGTCCCCGTGCCATCGGGGTGTCTGCAGCTAAAGAAATGAGGGATCTGTTGGACCCAAGCTGCTGTATTCTGCAAGCATGAGGCTGCCAGGGCCTGTCATGCCTCCACCCAGCTGCTGTCTCCAATATCAAGGCTGCAAGAAAGTGGGGAATAGGAAGAGCTCCACTAACCATCCCCTTTCCTCCCCATTGCCCCGAGTCACTCGAGTTCCTGTGAGTGATGCCTCCACAGCCCAGCATGGCAGGCCAGTGTCACCACAGCCATCTCCAAGCCTTCTTCCTTGCTGTAAATACCTGTGTGTTTTTTCCCCCCCATGCCCTGAAGCAGAGGGCACATCTGAAGCACATCTGGGACACCTGAAGCACATCTGGGACACCTGCAGCCTGTCTGGCTCCAGCCCTGGTGGGGCTGCAGGGTTCCCTGGGAGGACACAATCCCAACCAGATGTTGGGGCCACACGCTGTGGTCTGCTTTCCTGTGATGGGAAGAGTTTGTCAATTGGTCATAAAGCCATACCTCACCCAGCCCAAATTTCATAAATCTTCCAGACTGAAAGAGCACAGCCCTCTGCAGAGCCTGCAGTGCCTGCCTGTGCTTCAGAGGGAGCACGTAAGGGTGGCTGATGCTAATGCTAATATGATGCTGTCAACTTGAACTGAAAAACAGGAGCTGAAGTGAAATTCGAGCTGGCTTGGAGCTTCTCTGATGACTTTTGAAATCATATAACCTCATTTTCAGTTTTCAAGTGGGTTTAGTTGCTTCTTATCTCAAGGGGAGAAATCCACAAAGACAGAGAAACTAGCAGCAGAAACTCCAAGATGGCCCAACACAATGAAATCTACTCAGACCATGAAGCAGACACATAAAAACTCCAAATTCTCCACAGATCCAACCCTTTCCTGATGAGCTCAATGAGCAGAATTAATCCCCAGGGCTCTCCCGCCTGCATGGAGGGCACTGCACTCCCTCCCCAACTAATGCCAAATTCTCCTCCTCCTCCCACCAGCCCTCTCCCCACCACACAGTGGTTAAATAACTGATGATTTGTGCCCAACAATTTGCTTTCAGCTTGCTTCGAAGAGTGCAGATCGCTGACAGTCAGTGCCTTCCTGCTGGCAGAGAAACCGCTGCTCAGAGCATTTGTCTTCGGGAGGGTGTGGAGCCAGACAGATTTACAACAAAGAAACCATATGAAACATCCTCAGCTCTGGGCTGAACCCACAGTGTCCAGTCTGTTAGAGAAAAACAAACAAGACTTCCCCTGCTGCTGCCCTGACTTGTGGTGTTTGGGAGCCCTACAGATGAGTTCAGCCCTTTTTATAAAGTATACACTACCCTGGAGGAGAATAAGCTGTCTGGAACCAGAGGGGAATAATGCTATGGGATTTCCCAGCAAGTGACTGAAACACATTTCCAGGCCACACAAGGTACCTGGGTGCCAGCAGGTGACAATGTGTCACAGAGCTCAGAGCTCTGTGGGCACCAATGCAGGCCACAGTCACCCTTGGCTTTAAGTGCTGTTCTCTGTGGTGCTGCACATGCACACAGGAGATATAGGTCATGCCAGAGCTCTTTTTTTTTTTTTTTTTTTTTTAATAGGAGGTCTCAGATCCATTTTTATTTTGCAGGCAGTGTTTCACCCCTTGTTCTGCTATTTAGATTCCTCCCTGGTTGATTTTGGAACACCAGCATGTGGGTATCATGGGTCTGTTGGCACTTGCAGGGAAAAACAGGAGAAAGGGATGTGGGCTGTGTTTAAATAGGGGGCAGCTCAAGAGTGTTTATGTCCTAGGAGCAAAGCAAAAGCAGAGAATTAACAAGTGTTTTCAAAGGGAGAGTTAAAATGAGAGCTACAAAAGGGAGAGTAAGGGGATCCCCAAATGGGCAAGAAAATTGGAAGGACAGGAATGGGAGGAGCAGGAAAACTGAAGGAAGGACAAAAATTAAGAATTAACTGTGGGCGATCATGCAGACAAAGGACTGGGGTCTTCAGCTCAGTGGGAAGAACCTTAGCAAGGAGCAGCTCCATCCTCAATGGTTCCTATCACCACAGCTCACAGGGGGCTGGTAGCAAACCCCTGCCCTGGGTGAGGAGAGAGGCATGGCCAGCACAGCAGTCCTCCTGGCTCCTCAGGCAAGGGCTTCTCAAAATCACACCCAGGTTTTTACTATGGGTGGAGTAGTCCCACTGCACTCTGAATCATCAGGCCGTGGGCTGGCCATTGTATGCATTGTTATGAGGTATCTTCTTTGCTAAAGCCAAGCAGAAAAGCCAGCGAAGCAATAGGACGGAAGAGGCTGTTACTGAAATCCTATGAGAACAGTAAGGAATGATGAAAGACCCTTCACATCCCTACTTTGATTGCAGCAGCAGCCACTTCAACAGCACAGTGTCCAAAAGACTGCATGGCCAGGCCATAGCAGCTTGGAGAGCTGGCTCTACAGCACCTGGCTGCTGCTAAGGAATTGCAGAGAGCCCTAGAAACCTCCTGTTTTTGCTAGTTCACTGCAAGCAGAGAGCAAGAGCTAATCAGGACTTGTGCTAATTAAGTTGGCTATTGCTGGGAGAGGATGGGGACATGGCTGGATGCCAAGAGTAATATGGTAGGCGGGATCAGAGGGCTCCACCAGCTCCCAGAGAAACTCTGCTTTGGTAACCTGGCGGTTTCCTTCTTCCCTCTCCTTGGGTTTTTTGTGGGCTGATGCAGCCTGTGAAGCCTTTGGAGCCCCATGAGCACCCCCATCTCCTGGAGACGTGTGGGCAGGAGCCAGCAGGGCTGTCAGAAGGGCAGAGCCGAGGTGGGCGGCAGTGCTGGGCTGGGGCTCCCTCCACTCAACCCCTTCGCTCAGCCCCGCCGTGGCAGCCAGGGCTGCTGTTGCTGGCAGAGCTACAGCCTGGTGTTTTTTGACCTTTTACTCTTCCAGAGATAGAAATGGGATTTGTCTGAGGCTTGGAATAACTTCCTGCGATTGTGCTGGAGAGGGCTAGTCTGGCTTGCTAGATAGCTGTGTCTGTCAGGCTGGCTTAGGAACGCAGAAAGCCTCTGCTCTCTGACTAAGCTGAAGACAGATTTAAAAGATCCCAAAGACAGCACATGTGCCTTAGAGAAAAATAAGTTGATAGTGCTGTACATTGTCTCCAGAAGGACAATTGGGCCTGGGCTGCTTCTGAGTTTCAGCATTAGCCATTACTGGAGAACCACTAACAACCCCTAAAGCAAATAGTGTCTGTATATTGATAGTTATTCCTCAGATGCTGACTTATAAATCCTCTCCAGATCAGCAAATTATGTGTGTCTGCATGTGTGGCAAAGTAGGTAATGGCCTGAAAATTGATCCTTTGGGATGATGAGAGCAAGTAATAGTTGTGCAAGCTTCCCCTCCTTCCTCCTCCAGCTTTCCTCTGCCTACAAATGCAGCCAGTGCAGCCCGAGATGCTGGGGCAGATGCTGAGCCTGAGATGAGGGAGGACTGCTCTGCTTTCCCTCCATCATTACCAGCCTTCTGCACCTTTTTTTTGTCACATCTGTAACTGACTTTTAGCAGCCTTTAAAAGTGACATTGCCAGATCAATGTTTTCAGCAGAGCTGTTTGGCTGAAGAGGTGGAGGAACCTCATTGCCTTTGCTAGGCCGGTGGCTCTGGCACTGGCTGGGGTGGGTGGACCCCTGGACCACCACTCTCTTCCCAACCATGAAAGAAGCTAATAGTTACAGTCTGCTAAATGTGTACATCCCTGGAAATATATAAAAAAAAGGCTAGAGGGAGACATAGTGTTGTAGTATTCCGTGATGCCCTTCATCCATGGCCCTGCTGCACTAAGCAAAAAACCATTAAACCTCAAAAAGACAGGTTTTGATCCAGGGTGTTTCCAGTCACAACTAGCACACTGGAATTTGTAATGGCACTTCCAAGAGCTGCAGTTATTCCCAGGTAAATAAGTGTCAGCCTGCACAGCCAGGCCATGCTGCAACCTAAGCCCTAGATAAAGCTTTTCCATAACTGGAGCTGTCACTGCTCTTCCTACACATCAGCTCTGACACACGGAGGTAAAGGCATTGCAGGACCTACCCCAGATGTTCTGTTGTTTGGCAGAGCTGTTGGGAGCTCCCAAAGAACTAAGGAAACATGTACTTCAAAGGCTTTTCAAAGCAAGCTTTCAGTTGTTTCTTGTATTTTACTCATCAGTAGGCAAACTCACTATGCCCAAATCATGTGTGCTGGTGTTTTCCTGTGTGACTCACCCCCAGCCTGCCTGCTTCTGACTTTTAAAATTGGGAGTAGGAATGATCTTGGCCTTTTACTGATATTCCTTTGGAAAACTAAACACGTATCACCTGGTGGGAAAGATCCTTGCCTGAAAATAGGTGATTTTGTGCTCTTCTGTCCAAAAAGCACCCAGCAGTGGTAGCTGGGGATCCCCTGGGGAATACTCAGGCCAGTTCCATCTCCTCTCCATCAGCTCTGCTGGCATCAGTCCTCCTTGCTGGGACAGAACTGGGACAGCAGCTCCCCTCACCTCTGCACTTGGTGGTTGTATCTGTGCTGTTTCTGATCATGAGTGTGTTTCATTGTGGGCAAGAATTAAAAGATTTGGCTCTTCCTGCCCAGCAAAAGCAGAGCTGTCCCACAGCCAAGTCTCATTTTTGTTGCAAACAAGGAACAAAACACACAACTTCAACACACTTAACACTTCTACACATGGACACCATACACAGGTTTTCATCTTCAAGGGAATTTGGGTGTGTTAGCTATACATGCCAGCATATCTTATTTAGAATATAATTGTATAAGAAGGGTAACATCACTCCTTTGAGCTTCAGCACTCAGCAGTTCTCTGAAACAGCAGAAGGAAGTGGCACTGGACTGTACAGTTTATCAGTTTGTATTAAAGTTCTGATTCCTGCACTTATTTCCCCAACTGCTTTCTATGGGGGGAGCATCAAAGAAACTTTTGTATCTGAGTATTTTTCCTAAAGAAAAAGAACTGCGGTCAAAACAGGGTGGAAAAAATAACACAGGAAAAGCCACCTAGCTTGAAAATCACTTAACAAAGATTTTAAATGTTTTTGCTCATTTTTACTGAATTCCAATTCCATTCATATGCAGCTTGCTTCAAATCGCATCAAATATTCCTTATTGGGGGAAAGACAGCTTTTCACAATGGTACCTGTTTCATAACAAATTTATAACATAAAGAACATGAGTAATTGTGAATTAAGCTACACAATTGCCTAGATATTTATGGGTGGATAAGGAGTATCTCTGTTAGCAATAATAAGTGCCACACTTAATCTGAAAGCTCCATTTGGTGGCATTTCATTAGACAGCAACTAATGAAAGTCTATTTCAAGGAAAGAAAAGAAAAAGCACTTGTGGAAAAGAAATGAGATTAAGAAACTAGAATTTAAATCAAAGATTTCTACCTTTTCAATTAAACTGTTTTAAAACCCAGTGATATCACTGCTCCATAGAGGAAAACTTCCTCAAGGTCATTGGACAAGTATCATTGGGGGAAGCAACTGAAATAAAACATAAAACTCCCAGACTGAAAAAAAAAAATAATCTTGTGATCAGTGGTGTTGCATGCAATGTTCTTTTTCTACCCTCGATCACATACATCAAAAATGCAGTGATGGACCATCCCAGCACAAGGCATCTATTAATACAGAATTTAAACAGTACCCAAAAGCTGAGTGATTAGTCTTTCTCCTCACACTGTAATTCCAACAATTTGACCCAGTAATTTTCCTGTGCTTACAGTAAAAAGCCACCATACAACTTCAGAAGGACCACAGGAATGATGCACATTAACAGATTCTTTTGAGCTCCGCGTGGGTTTTCCCCCTGCTCTCCCTGTTAGCAGACTCTGAGCTGGTGACTACAGTCACAGTTGAGACACATCTAGAATTTAATTGAAGAACCAATATGATATGCATGGTATCACTTTATCATTAAACAGACCAGGTCATGGTATCCATGCAGTATTTCACACTTCAGTGAGCAAGTGTGAAGGAGCCCAGCAATGAGGGTGTCTATCTAGGTGTAACATCACTCTCTGTGTAGGTGTCAGAGCAGTCTTACCAAAGCAAAACCACCACCAAATCTCCAAAATAAACAACACCAGAGGAAGATGCAAAACACTGCAGCTCAGCTCCCTGTAGACTTAGGCTATTTATTATAACAGAAAAACAAAGCCCCAGGAGAGAGAGCCCGTTACTCAGATTTGCTTCAGACTTCAGCTCGTTTTCTGCATGATTTCACAAAGCAGCCCAGGGTTTGCTTATTGTTCCCTCTTGGGCCTCTGACACAAACCCAGATAGGCACCTGGCACTGTGACCCAAACCCAGACAGACATCACACCCCACAGCACTGTGCTGCATCCACACTGAGATGCTCTCTCACGGTAACACCCAAATGTCATGTCAGCAAAAATGCCAGATCAGCCTGAATTCCTGCTGGCATTCTCATAAAGTTCCTGGAAGTCTTTGCAAAAAATGGTCTGCAGGTTGGCAACAGAGCTGAGAGCCTCATTCTCATTTCTGAAGATATTCACCTTCTAATACTTCAACAATAATTTGCTGTTGTTTTTTGCCTTGGTTCCAGGCTTGTACACAGAGCAGGGAGCTGTGTCTCTGTAATGCCACAGCCCCTGGTACTGGAGTTTAGATCAACACTGAAACTCAGCACAATTTGCTTTGTCTGTGCAGTAATGGCCATGTCAAGAGCTGTAAGCAGAAGTGTGAATTTCACAGTCACTGGTTTTGCTAACTGAACCCCACAAAAAGTGATGTGAGATAAGGGCAGTTTGAGAACGAAGCAAACAAACACCTCAGAGGACTCTGGTCCTGAGACTTCAGCATGGTTACCACTATCAGGAAAGACCCCATCTCTCAAGTGCAAAAGGGTAAGTGAAGTATTTCACCTCTCAACCTCTCAACTTCAACCTGACAGAAACTCTTCTGTCGCAGGCTGTTTCCTAAGAGTACCAGAAGAAAGACAAATCATTTATGACCAAATCATTTGCCCTCTGAGTTTAGATCCCAGTTCCAGAATGTGCTTGAGCACATGCCTTACAGCAAGCTCAGGAACAGTCTTTGACCTCATTTCAACTAAAATACTTCAAGAAATTGGGCCTGCATTTTTGGGGGGCTGTGGTCCAAGTTTTCCCTGCTGTTTTCCCTGCCCAAAGGCAGAGCCGTGCCTGACAAGATTAAGCCAGAATCTTGACTCGTAAGTGATGTGTTCCTATTTAACCATCTTCTCACTTCTAAGACAGTGAAGTTTTCCTTTCTGAAAAATGCTATTTCACAGCATGTACTTGAAACATACACATTGTGTACAGCATGAAACTGAGAGGACACTTCCTCTTCTAATGCACAAGCCATGCATCATGGAAAAGCAAGTAAGCACCACATGTCAACATGTACATGAGAGCTACGTGGAAAACTTGGGTGATACTTGGGTGCCAAACATTGATGTCCATAAATTTTGCTTTGCAAGGGGCCATGCAAAGCCAGCAGGCACAATTAACCTCTCCCTGCCCAGGACCTGCCTGGGAAGTCTTCCCAGGGCTCAGCAGTGAGCGAAACACAGCGCTGGCTTCTGCAAGCCTTGCACTGGTCCCTTCAGATCCTTGGATTATCCAGACATTTGGGGGTATGGGAGCTCAGACTGTGCCAACAGAAGAGCTGTCTGTCCTCTGAGTAAGGAAGTTTAAATTTGACCTGCAATGAGTGGGTAAGACTGCACAGAGGAAGGGCTTTCTCCAGTGCTGTACTCAGAGCAATCTCTCCTTTGTCTCAAAGGCCACTGTGACTGTGACTCACTCATGGCCAGCAGACTATTAACACTTTTATTCCAGATAGTTATTTCTGGCTTTTAACAGTCAAAATCCCTAAATGCCCAGAGTGCTTCAAGTGTAACCATAGAAATTACAACAACAAACAACAGCAGCTTGACCCATGGGTCAGCTGAAGCCAAACTCTGAATCACACACTTATTTTTTACCTATAGTTGTGAAAAGGAATTTAAGTCTGGACACGAGGCAGTGCATTTCCCAGCTACCTAGAAGATGCTCAGGCAGACAAGCTCAGCAGGGATGCTGTAAGATACACAACACCTCCACATGGTAGCTTCCAGATGGTAGCTGAGGGGTGGGCTCTGTA
Source organism: Calypte anna (assembly GCF_003957555.1). Classification (NCBI taxonomy): domain Eukaryota; kingdom Metazoa; phylum Chordata; class Aves; order Apodiformes; family Trochilidae; genus Calypte; species Calypte anna. The sequence continues at coordinate 14,895,168 of NC_044247.1, read as the reverse complement.
CAACTCCTTCAATACCAGGCAGCCCCCAACCAGAATACCATCAGACACACTTGTAAATCCACTTGAAGCTAATGGACTGTGCAAGAATTCTGAACTGATGTTTCTTCTCCTTTGTATTCATAATCTGTATGTTTCAGAAAGCTCTTGCTAGGGCTTCTCTCTATTATTTTCTTAAGTTACAGGCAGATTTTGTTCAAGCACAAACTAGATTAATCACAAATGAAGAACAAAGTGGTTTAACTTTAGAATGTTTTATTTATATAAAGTGTCTGACCCAAATCTTTGAAGACTTGTAGCAGTTCAAGGAATGCCTACCTGCTCTGAATATGGAGGATAATATGGATTTTAAATAAAGAGAATGGTCACGGATCCTTTAGTTATGTTTCTGTTTTATGTATTCTCTATAAAAACAATTTTGTTAAACTAGAGACAAGAAGTATGTATCATCAGTAAATCAAACAGATCAGAATACACTGGAGCAAGACCTTTATGGTTCATTAATAAACCATGAGAGAAAAACAGTAGTCTGGAAGCATCAAACTTCCAGAAGAGCAAGGACCAAGAAGACATCGAACAGGAGCAGCAAAGCAAACTTGGTGAGAGCTCATAGTTCACTAAACCATGGGCCTCATCTTAGCTAAAAATGATCTAATCTAAATTAAATCCAGAAGCTCAAAGCTGACAAAAATTAACTAATGCACGAAAAGGAAAATATAATGAAGTTATTGTTTTCTGCTGGCTTTCATGAAAACATATCAATACAAAGTGCTGTCTATAGACTTGAAGCCAGAATTGCACAGAGATGAGAAATTCTGTCCTGCAAAGTTTGGGATAAGTCTTGCACCCAGTAGCCCAAAAGGGTGAATGACAAGAGAGCTTTTCTTTAAAGGTGTCCTTGTTGCCTGGGTGTTGCACACAGCAAGAGTGCAGGGAGCAGTGTGTGGGAAGGATTTCTGTAAAACCATGGACATTGTCTGGGGAGCTCAGGGATGGGCACTGAGTTTGAAGCCTTCAGAACTTTCTACTGCATATTAACTGACATTTTGAATAACATTTTGCATTCTGTAGAGAAAGACAAGGTTTATCCTTATGCCATTCCCAGGTACTTGCTTGTTTCCAGGGAGGGGAATACTTCAGGAGTTCATTTCAAGGAGAAAACTAAACTAGTAAAATCCCTTCTTTTGATCCCTCCTACCCCAATTACACAGAATATCTGTGAGTAAAAATGGAATCATAGTCACAGGCATTAACAGATACAAAAGCATCATCTGAAAGCAGTGATTGTATACAGAAAGCAGTAACTGCTTTCCTTTTTTAGGCTTCATGGCTTATTTGTTTAAACCCCAAAGAGACATTTGCATGCTACCCATTTCTGGTTAGACATGAAAGAATAAAGTAGAAATAAATGCAGAGCAAGTAACACCTCCTGCTACCTTTCATGGTTAAATTTAACTCATGAAACACTTTAGCAAAGGTCCATTACTTGAATTTACATCTTTAGAGGTAAAGATTGTGATAAAAAATGATTTTTCAAAGAGGTAGAAAGAAACCCCAACTATTATCTTTTCTTATTTTAAACTTCATCCCACACTTGACACAGATTTAGATCTGAATGTGGAATTACTCCTACTCTTCTCCTTCTCCTATGACTCCTCCTTCCCATGTTTTGCAGAGAATCAGTTTGTAAATGTGACTCCTTGGGATGCAGAGTAAAAAGCAACATGGATGCTGTGGTTAGTAACTCAACCAGGTTGTGTGTTGCTGATGCAGTTTGTAAAATATGAAATGTGACTGCTAGATTCAAATGAAACCAACTGGGAGGTAAAATACACCCTGGTGAGGACAAAGAGGTGTACCTGACAAAAGCAGATGTTGCTAAACCAGACAGAAATAAGCAGGTTCTGAAAGTTTATGGGTGCTTTTCAACCAAAGAGTAACTGTGGCTGTAGCATAGACATGGGCTGTTCAGGGGACACTGACACGGTGGGGATGTTTTTAGGTGGTTTTAGGAGACAGGCAGAGAGACATGGTAAAAAACAAGCACACACTTGAACTTGTGAGAAAGTTTAGTGATAGATCTAATCCCTCTGCACGTAGAAAAGCCTTTCCTAAGTAGGAAATAGATTATTAAAAATAACTTGCAAAGCTCAAAAAGAATCACATGTTGATGCTGGTTTGTTTTTTGTGTCAGAAGTCATTGCAAAATGCCAGGGAGTGGCATCCCACTGATATGCCAAGGGAAGAGCCTGTTCTGTTCCTGGAGACACTGATTTAGAGGGAAGAGCACAGGGGGAAAAACCAGCATCACACTGGAAGATGGTGAATGGCATCCTGGCCTCAGCAAAACAAGGGGGAAAATTCCTTTTCTTATTTCAGCAGAACGTAAATGTAATGAACTGTATTCAGCAGAATACAATGTAAAGTCTCAAACCATGGAAGTGTGCTGAAAAATAGTCATTCCAGAGAGCTGATGGATTAACTCTAAGATGGGGAGGAAAACTGAAAAATCTTCTAAAGGAGGTCAGTAAGATTTTTACAGAGTGACTCCCTGCACAGCAAACTGTATTTTGTTGGGGAAATTTCAAGGACTACAACAGACAGAAAAGCCTCAGCCACTTTCTGGCTTTATTCTCAACCCTGCCTGAAATTTGTGGTTCCTGATGGTCTTGCTCTATACCAGGTACAACTCAAAGAACTTTGCTCTGATTTGGATTCTTCCTGTGGCACTGCCATAGCTATTTCTGTGGGCAAGCAGAGCAGAGGTTGGACTGATGAAGACTTGAGGTGAAACACAAAGCATCACTCTTGCCTGCCAGCAGCTCTGAAAGTTACACTATTTGCTCAGCTGGGCTCCAGGTGATTTAAAAAAAGAAGCAACCTTACTGATTTTTATGGCATGCCAACATTCTTCTTGTTTGAGATGAAAAAATCTTAGTGCCACTATTTAATGTTCCTATCAACAAAAGCCTGGGTGCTGCCGAGTTTCATTCACCCTCTCAGCACAGATTCTCAGCCTATCTTTGAAATACCAATTTACTTTTTATTGTGGGATCAAAGCACCATCAAAGGGCTGACACAGGAAACAAAATGGATTTAAATGCTTAACTTATACAATATTACAAATCTTACAATCTAGCCTGGGATCAAAGGGGTATTTGTACCTGTATTACTCAAAAGGTCACCTCTAAAGCAATCCTGAAGGAAAGGAATGAGGCCATAGTTCTGCCTTGCTTTACAAAAGTAAGAATTTGGAAATTTTTTTTCACTTCTGAAAAAAAAAAAAAAAGAGCTTGAAATGTGCCTTCCAATAATTTATTCATGCAGTGTAATCAAGCACAGAATCTGACCCAGCTCAGCAGAAGCACGGTTTCCGGGTCTGTGGTTTTCACCTCTGAGAGTATTTACTATTTGCTTGCCAGTAATTACCACAACCATCTCCTGCTTTGAATCCTACTACAGAAAAAGGTTTCCAGTTTGTTTCTTTAAACTTGAAGGAGACTACATTTTAAAACTTTGGTGAATGGAGAACTTCCATGAATCAGGTGCTAAAACCATTAGCAAGTTTTTTCTTCTTGCTTGCTCACCAGGTCAGGCATTATTGGCTTCTGCTTGAAATGCCCTGGCCAACAATTCTTTTCTGTCCATGAAATATTTTGTTGTTGTTGTTTAATAAACCCTGTGCCCAAAGGGACAAATGCTTGGAAGTGTTTACATTTTTTACTCATTTCTTGGAAATCGTGACCCACAGATAAAAAGAATACTTCTGCAACAATCATTTGGCACTTCCAAAGCTTCTGGTCTTACTGATTGTTAGAATTCATTTTTTTAAACCCATCACACATGTTCATATTTTTTTATTACATTCATGAGAGTTGAGAATTACAGTGCCTACAAATATTACTGCACTGCTGCCATCACAAACTTACAATATACATGATTTACACAAAGATTTGTTGGAAAAAAAGCAAAACAGAGTTTTAAGCCTATCCAGGGACTTGGGGGTATTTGGGTACTCAATAAATCCAGTAGAGGACTATACTGCTGGCATTTCAGTTATACTATAGGACATCATTGTCCCTCTTCTGGAATGTTTACTTTGCTTATTTAATTTCTTACTAAAATCAAGCAGAATAACCCAGTTGCCTTCAAAAGAGCTGGATTAGGATTTTGCATTTTTTTAATCCAAGACTCCTTTTCCATGTCTGATTCTGTATTGCTATTTGACAGCTAAAAATGGAACTGAGGATCTTCTTAATTTGAAATCCAGCCTTTAACATACAACAGAAGTTGAAAGTGAATGAAGAACTAAAATGATCCCATGCCCCTTCCTCTACAGTGTGAAAAGTTTGTATTTTTGTAGAGCCAGAGCTACAATACTTTGTGGTTTATTGTTTTTTAGGGTATTTTCACTTGATTTCTCTAAAGAATCAAGTGTCCTTAGAAACAGTGTTGCTATACATACTTTCTAACCCTCATTTAACTAAAGCCCCATGACATCTAACTATGATTCATGTCAGAAACATCATTTTGTCATGGTGTGATGTGATAGATGGCACCTGCCCTGTGTTAGAAACACCTTCCAAGACAAGCAGTTCTGCTCCTCTAGAGCTGTAGGACCACAGCCCCACTCACAAGCAAAACAACCCCACGCCACAATCTGTCTTGTAATGTGTGAGTAAAGAAGCTGCACTTCAAGGGAGAGAAACAGCAGCAAGAGAACTTTCATTTTGTTTGCTTTTTTCTTAGCCTGTGGCTACTTTCTGTAGGCTGGCATGGGTCACAGCCACCCAAGGAGGCCAAAAAAGCACCTGTCTGGATGCTGAGGCTCAGCCATGACAGGAACCAGAAGGAAAAGTGTGGGACAGAAGGAGCTTTCTGGGTATAGTCAAAAGCAGCAAAAGACCTCTACAAAGACCTTCAAGTTCTGGGCTGCATTAACCACTGCTGGGTTTGGTTTTTTGGTTTTTTTAATGTTTTGTTTGTGTGTGTCTTGCCTTCCCACAAAGCTTCTGCCTCTGTCCTGCTCCAGAGCTTCTTGTGTTCAGACCCAGCTGAGAACAGATCCATTTGGTGGCTGTCCCTCAGCTTTGCTCAGGGAAAACCCAGCAGCACCAATTGGATTTGCAGCCAGGAGAAAATGGAATGGGAAGGAAGTTCCCCAGCTGCTGCCAGGCACCATTTCCAGGTTCACTGCCATGACTTGAGGTACCCAAGAATCTTCTCTACTGTTCTCTCCTTTGGTCCTTGATTAATTAATGACTTGACACTGTGAAACTAAGAGTTTTCCAACAATATAATATTCAGGAAAGAGCAATTAAAAAATTGGGATTGAAACAACTAAACACACTATGCACACACACACTTGGACTCTTTCTTATGCCACTGACCTGAACTAGTAATCCATGGCATTCATGGAGTTCTGAGCAAGCTGAAGGTTCCTATAAACCAAACCAGTCTGTGGTTCCATGATTCCATTATATTTTCACCAAAAAGCTTAGCAAATCCACAAATAATAGTAAGCCAAATATACATCATGGTCAGACATGGGTTTCAAAAGAACAGGAGTAAAAAGCACCAAGGCCTCATGTAGTTGGGTAACTGGATAACTCAGCTCTTCTTTCCACCCATCTGAGATGCCTTCAGCCTTATCACACTTAAAACCCTGGCATTAAACCCCTTGAACTCCACTTAAACCCCCGCATTAGGAGCCATTAGAAGAGTCCCCTTCTGACGTAAAATGTTTTTGTTTAGAAGCTCATCAAGTCAACATTTATTTTTAATAACTGGATGTGTCCCCTTCCTCCCCAGTTCCCGTGGCTGACTCCCTGCCCTGGGGCTCTGGTATTTGCTGACTTCAGAGAGTGCCTGGAGCCCATTCCCAGGACAGACCCTGTCTGCAGCTCAGCATTTTTACCAAGAAGAGGCAACACCCTGGGCTAGCAGAGTGATAACTGCTCCTTTCAGCCAAAGTGGTTCAAGTTCCTACACTGCAATTGGAAGTGCTACAGGCAGAAAGGGCACCTGCACTTGTCAGAAGTAGTCACTGCTTCCTACAGGATCTTCTTATTAAAGGTTAAGGTTTTGTCCAGCATTTAGGCATTTCTCTTTGCTTCTCTGGAGGCTTCTCAAGTGTCTCTATGAGGAACAGGTCAGGCCTGTTGCCACCATTCCTGTGTGAGGACATTCCCTGGACAAGCTGTGGACTGGGTTCTGAAAGCAGCATTAAGGACCTGATGCTGACTAATATCCCTGATGCTGACTGACACCATCTCCAAGGAGGAATGGTGACAAACAAGATTTTTTGGGTCCTCTTGGTGTTTTTTTTTTCCTGGCAAGAGTCAATTTAGCCAAGCACAGAAAACTAATTTTAGTTTCCTTGGAGGTGGCTTCCTCTCTCAGTCAATTCACTGATCATAGGTGGCATGCAATTCCCCACATGGCTACAAATGTTCAAGCATGTAAAAACATGACTTGATCATTGGATTCTGACTACTCTATTGCACAAGTGTGTTATGAAAGAAAAAGTCATGTAAAAATCACTGTTTCCTATTTAATTGTTTTACTATAAGCATGTACAAAGCTCAAAAAAATTAATGTAGAAGAAACGTGAGCCAGCATAACATAGTTTTCACATCCTTCTGCTTCTTTACAGTAAGACAATGATGATGTTCAATTTTTCCTGTACTAACATACAACTTTCCACTTTGACCAACAGTCCTTATGCTGAGAGACACTTCAGAGACTTTATTTTACAGACAGTGAATAAAGACCTGGATTTTTGTTCTTGTTGTTTGGCTGTTGTACATCCAGAATGTAACTACAGAAGATCAGAACATTGTCTTTGCTAATCACACTTTAAAGGTCCAATAGTGAAATATCCTCAACCATGTATCCCAGCCTCTTACCTGGTCCAAACAACCTTCACTGGGGGCTTACAGAATCACTGTTGTGCCAATCACTTCCCAATCCACAAGGAAAATAAGAGTCTACCCTTGGATGAGCTCCATGCTCACGTAGCCTGTGCTGGCTTGAGGGGACCAGAAGAAAAGTAGGAAGGATTAAAGAATCTCTTTGCAATTTAAGCAAGGGCAAAGGAGACACAAAACCTAAACTTTGTTTTTAAGAGTGCAAGGTGACAAAAGGCACCTGACAAGCTGGTGTGTGGGAAAGCAGGGATTACCAACACTTGAATTTGAGGGCTTATTGTAGTTTTACTACCATAGCTGAGCTGCTGTGTATCTGCTGGTGTAAGTATGCCATGGGAACATGCTAATAGTAGAAAAAAAGAACATTGTTCCCAGTTCAGTTTATATTGCTTCAAAAGCAGTTTAACATAAAGGAAAAAGATGTCACTCATCCCAAGAACATCTGAGATTTTTATCAGCATAATTACAGTTGTTTGAATTCATGCATTATTATACACCTGTGTGATTTTTCTGTAGACTGCCCTGGAAATGGAGCTTATTGAAACAATTTTGTGGCAGTTACTTCATCATAAATGTAAACTGTTTAGTGAGACAGATTTCTGCTATATCACCAAACACAGGTTATTGCAATTTCCCATATGAATCCATTGCTTTGGATTAAGTTTGCTAGAAAACCACTGGAAAAGATAAAAGCTCCTAACAGCATTATGCTGAGTGTCAGGGCAGGGTGACAGTGAGGTGGCAATGGCTGCTCTAACATACTAGTGGCAAAGATGCTTTTTCCAGGATCTAGTGATGAGTGCAGAGGTGATTTGTAAATGAAGCCATAAAGTCTCACAAACAGTAGGTAGCGAAACTTCCTGGAGAAAGACAGGTGCAAATTGGTCAGTTCTTAAACAAAGAATGGATTTTAAGTTCTTCCCTAAAATTCCCCAAGGGCTGCAGTTGTTAGGGAAGGTGGGAGTAACATAGGATGCACATGAAATCTCTTTGGCCACCCAACTTCACTGCTGGAGGAACTGGAATTGCAGGAAATCAATCAAAACCACCCCAGTGAGGCTGTTCTACTGCCCAAAGAGGGAGGTTCTCCATCTCCAGACATGTGTCAGCTCAGCCTGAGTGATGCAGCCTGGGGCAGGAGGAGAACCTTAGCAATGTAACCTTCGTGTTAGTGGCCCTGGCAAGGACCACTGGGGATGGCTCTTGCTCAGTTTGGAGAGGGAAGGCAAAGCATAGGGGAGGAAATTGATGTAATGAAATACTGCTGTGGAAAGCTCAGTGTGGAAGCCAACAAAGTGCTCTGATAGGGGACAGAGGGCCCAGGTGGGGCAAGGAACGTGGCATCTGATGTTACCCCAAACAGTGAGCAGGGCAGGGCTATATTTCTACATGGAACCTCCCCATTACTCTCGTGTTCTCCCACAGAGTGTGGTGCACAGCAACTCCTCTGCTGGCTGAGCTGTGTACTCACATTAGGACTGGGACTTTTCATTCCTCCATGCAGCCTTTCAAGTTTTACACCCTCCCATTTGAAACCTTTCTGCTCTGGCTTGATCCATGACATCACCCATCCTCACCAGCTGGGACTGGCTGCTCTGATGGGTGTTCAGCAGCTTTCACACTGTGTCTCACCCTTCAGAATAACTTTACCTAGGGAAGAAACAGCATCTGCACTTGCCTCACAATTCCATGTGTTGTCCCACCAAACAGGACCAACATTTCAAAGATGGTACCAGGAGAATTCCCCAGCCAGGGGCCAGCAGCCAGCATCTGCTTTTGGATTATGTAGCTCTAGGTCCTCAGCCTGCTGCTGGCTGAGAGTGCTGCAAATCTTATGCCAGACAAAGGGAAAATGGCTACACCATGCATAGACTTTATCTCTCAAATAGGAAGTGAGATCTTTCAGTGACAGTTCACTCTTTTTAAGAAGTTACCAATTTCTCCGCAACTCTGGCTTTATATTTCATCCTAATTCTGACTGTAATCTCTTTCAGTTGAAAGTTTTCTGAGAAAAATGGAGTGTGAAAGTGAAATTGTACATTTTAGCATATTCTTATCCACTCATTGTCCTCAGTTTCCAGTTACAAGCTGGTGTATGATGCTGTTCCCATACCACATACCACCTCTCCCAGTTACACTGGAGCTACCAGGAAATCTGATAATGATGGATCTGGGGCTTTCTACCCAGAGACAAAAATCCTCCTGTCTGCTTTACTCTCCCCGCTGTCTTGGTGCTGAGGACCATGACTCTGTGCTTGGTCTGCACCCAGCCCATTGATACAAAAGCAAAGAGAAAAGCCCAAAGCTTAACTCTGATATTGAAGTTCAGTGTTTAATGAAGACATCACCAGTCATAAGGTGCTACTCTTAGTAGTAAGGAATGCATAGGGGAAACAGCTCACATTATCTCAACTCTTTAACCTCCTATATTGCTAGAGAACATGAGGTGCCATTTCTAACTTCAGGGACTGGTTTTTCTTCTGATGAGTCTAAATACTTACAATCTGAAATCTTTTCAGAGAAGACAAAGAGGTATTCCAAGCAGATTTGTGAAAATTTAGAAATAAAAACAGAAGCTTCAGATCTAACCTTTCAGTTTGACTGGAGACCTGCCCAACCCCAACAGTTTATTAAAACCCATGATTACTATGGCCTTTCTGTCCTTTTTATTTTGGAAGGGAAAAGTTTCCTCCATGATAGCATAGATTCAGCTCTGCTGCATCCCATACTTTCTGCTGTTGCTGTACAGGCTCCTGTGTCTTTCCTTGTTAGTCCCAGAAAGGAACCACAAAAGATTTCACCCTAAACTGGCTCCATGAACTGCAGCTGGAGTGATTCTACATGACCCTGTTTCCTTGACCACCTTGACCACAGCAACCCTGGGTGCAAGTCAGGAGTGACCATCTGCCCTGCAACAAAATGACCCTGGGCCTTATAAAAGTAGTACAAGCTCTTGGAGCTGTTTTCCTCTGTTCCTTATTATTTATGCCTCTGCATGGATGGCAGATAGGATTTCTTCACAAAATAACAAAACACCTCTGAACTAAAATCTACAGCATGCTCATATAGAGATCCCAGTTCCATTTCCAAGTCCAGTAAACCTGAGGAAGGAGTCAAACTGAAACCTGCCTGTGGGTGCACAGTGAGTTCTGAGCACATGAGAATCTGAACTCTTCACGTAGCTCAGGTTGCTAAACTGCATTCAAATCCTTTACTTGGAAATGCTCCTGAGATCTATCACTGGGGTGCATCTCTGTGACATCCCTCTTCATCACGGGGCTGTGGAAAGGACTGCACAGCTTTGCACAAGCTCCCCCTGGCTCCTCACCTCCCAGACTTGTCCTGTTCTTGAATAACAACTTGCCCTAAAGCATCCCTGATCCACCCCACAAGGTAAGTGCCGTGGTGAGGGGAGTCCTTAGGGATCTAAAGCAGCCGTGCAAAGATGCTTAATCTTCACCTGGCTAACTATACCTTATCTGAAACCTGGCCCTGTCTGCCATCTTCTGCCTTGACATAATTTCATTTGGTTTTAACAATCAGGTTTTTCACCCCGTCAAGGAGCACCAGGAAACACTGCAGCCAACTTAGAATGTTACTCCGATGGGTAAACAGCTTTAATTTACCAGCCAGCAAACCAAGTTTACTTACAAACTTCACAAGTCTACTTAAAAAGTTTATTAAGATCATTTTAAGCACAAAGGACCTGGAAATAGAATGAAAAACAAACAGGTCCTTTAGAAGGATAACGTAACACAACTGCAGAGGAAATAATTCTTCCTCCCTTACATTCAGCAATGCTGCTGGTGGTTAAAAGTGGGTGATTTGCTGAGCATGGGCAACAAAGCCCTGGAAAGAACAGGGGGGAGGTTGCACTTCTCCTGGATGGAGATTTCTGTGTAGGAAATGCCTGGTAAAGCCTTAGTCACTCCAAAGACAAATAAATCATAATAACTGCTCTTTAGGGTCTGAGATAAATGCAGTCTCTGGCAAGGATAAGGGATTTGACAGAGCCTAAATGAAGGTTTGAACTCCACAGGTGACATGAAAGCCTCTAACAACCCTTCCTTCAGTCTGATGCTAAATTCTGGTTGTGCTAGAAAACAAGAGATGTCTCCAGCTGCAGCAGCAAACTCCCAATGTAAGTAAATAAACAATCCTGATAGATCCTAAACTACTCATTCATCTTCTGACACAGAACCTCAGATATTCTATGGACACAAATCAAGGTCTAAGGCACCAGGGGTTGGCTTGTGGCTGAAAATTAGGAAAGGTTCTTATAAAACCAGCTATTCAGATCCATCCTGTTAGGAAACACTACTAGCCATTCAAATGCCAGCCCTCCATTCAAGGAGTGCTAACAAAAACAAAGAAAATTTAAAAAGCCCCTGCTATTTAGGAACAAGAATAAGTGCACTGAGTATCACTGGCTCTTGTTGTACTCTCTAATTTAACCCTGCTCTATAAACTTCATGGCAAATGTGGGATTTTCTGGAATGCCTCAGATCCAAAGGTCTCTTGGGTAGAGGGCACATTTACATTCTTTGTAGGAAAGCAACAGATTTGTGAAACTACAAAAATACCACAAAGAAATCTCTAATGGGATCGCATGCCCTGAAATGGTTGAGGTTATGGCTGTCAGCTTCTTCCCTAATTCACAAAGAAATGAGATGCCTCATTCCCAGTCACATCAGTCACTTGTTTATATGAAAACACACATATTTAAGGAAAAAATCTGGGCAAATCACAAATCTGCTAAATAAACTTGCACACGAGGGAGCTTGGTCCTTGTGTCCCACCTCCTGCCAGCGAGAAGGGCTGAGAGCTCACAGCTGCTGAGAGCAGCAGGGCCAAGGGCAAGGCAGGACCAGAGCTCCAGGGTGCTGTGAACACCCACAGTGATGCCTGCAAGGGGGTGAGGGGGGGAAAGGAGCTTTGTGGCTGGGGGAACACAGCCCAGAGCATCCAGCATCTGCAGTAACATTGTGGAAATAAAGTCAGAGGCTGCTGCCTGCAAGTACTGAGGCTGCAGTGCTCATTCCCTGCTCTGGCAGGGATGGAGGGAGGATTGGCTCCAGTTTTCCCATTAGAGGCTTGCAGTTCCCACCATTCACTGAATTAGCTGCTGGAGCTTAAATGAGAGCTCCAAGTGCTAAGGTTTGTATGAGGAGCATACGGAGGCAGCAGAGGGGATAAAATGAGCCTGCTGTGCAAACAAGGCAGTTGTGCACACTCCCAAGCCAGGTTTCCAGATGTTCAGGCAGCTGGAGGTGCAAGCAGGTTCCTAGGGCTCCTCACACAAGAACCTAAGCACCTCACCTTGGTGACCTGCCAGACTATCCAAAAAAAGGCCCATGGACTCGAAGTTCCTGTTTCTGGCTTCACAGGACTCTATTTTCTCAAGGCTTTTTCTCCTTCTGTCAGATTCTTCTTTCTGATCACACTTTTGCAGAGTGAATTTTCTGCAGTTCCCCATGCCCTTCCATACTTCAAAGCAGCTGTTCAATTCTCAAGTTGGGTGAGGTGCCACAGTTTTACCAGTTCCCTTGCAAACTTCATCTTGCAAAAACACAAAGCCTCAAAACTATGTTTTTTTAAATTCAGAACTCCAGAACTGTTGATTTTTGGTACTTTCTCTTGTGTCCAAAGATTCTGTTGTAAGTTCCCTCCAAGTAATATGGGATTAATGAGACCAAATAGAATGATAGGAAGGAAAGAAATAACTAAATATTTTCTTTTTTTTCCTTTTTTTTTTTCTTTCTTTTTTTCCTCAACATGTCCCAAATGTCACCTCTGACCTGGCTTTCTATTTCTGGCATGGACTGAACTCCCTCTATTTATTTAGCAGCCTACACACCATTACAGTAACATAGCAACAGTACTTTCAGTTGTGAATTTGAAAAAAAAAAAAAAAAGGAAAAAAAGAACATATTTTTTGTAAGAAAACTGTTAAAGCAGTGCAGTCTAGTAACACTTTAGTAAATGCTTCTAGTTTTCCCTTTACAAGCCAGTATTATTAGGTTTCCAGTCCACAAACCCAATACCAAGGGATGCACAGAGCAGTGTCACTGTCACAGAGCCTGTTCCTCAGGCTGTCCCAAAACCTTTTTGTTTGGCTAAAGGATGTTTCAGCTTGAATACTTCTCAGGCTCAGCAGAGACAAGAGCTGGAGGTTGGGGAGGATACTGAAATAATGATGGGATTTATCTGGTGGTTTTCCCTCACTTTTCAAAAACACTTATGGTATTTTTGATAATCCACAGCTCGAGGGTGAGTGATTTGATGCTCAGAGTCATCTGTGAAAAGGGAATGTTTTAAAAAGCATCAAGTGAAGTTGAAGTAACAGTCCCATCTTCAGCTGACTGTCCAAATCCCCCAGTTTTACAGAGCAAATCAGCCAGTGAGGACCTGTAAAAACACCCTCAGAGCCAGAGGAGTACCTGGAAACATTCTGCAAATCCAATTGCAGTAGGAGCAACATGCCTAAGGATCTCAGAAAAGCAATTCCCTGAGCTACTTAAGTGCTTCTTATTTTTAAACCTAAGGCCTCAGTGAGAACTCGAGTCATTTTCTTAGGACGGGTTCAAAATGCTGAACTTATTAAAAATAAAACTTCTTAAGCCTACTATAAATATTAGTAAACAACAGTGATGAGGTAGCTGGAACAGCAGTGAGCATTTCATGACTTCTGCTGAAACTCTTTCTTCATTGCTACTGGAAATGCAGCTGGCATCTCTTCAGATGCTTTTTCTCATCACAGAGGGATTTTATCAGCACAGTCACCTCGGAGTGCCCGAGGTTTTTCTGTGGAACAGGCAACAGATCTTGGGAGTGGAGCTTCACAGGAGGCACAGGCATTCAGCTTTCCCAGTGTTTTATCATCTCAATCCTTCTGTAAACTTCAGGGCTTCACTGCCCAGCTTGTGAAGTCTGCAAGTAAAACACAGCTCAGGCTTGTTCTGAGCTCTTGGCTTCCCCTTGGCACGACCACTTCCATGTCAGCTTCAAGAAATGGCTTCAAAACTGTAAAATCCTTGAACTCCTTACAAACTGTTTGCAATTCTGCAAAAACAGATTGTCCACCAACTCCAAGCTCTGCTGAGATTACAACAGTTGTAAATTTAGAAAGCCTCCTGTTCTGGCCATTAGTCTGTCCAAGAGAAATATAAATACATAACCCACAGTCCCTGAGACTTAGGAGTCACAGGATGAATAATATTTGCCACTAAGAGGGCTCAGAGAAACGACTCTTTAAAAGAAAACATTGTCAAAACTGACTCAAAACCTTGCAGATGCCAATCCAAGTTACATTTCAATTAACACCTTCATTAAAGTAATTCTGAATTCATCCCAATAATGACACTTTAATGCCTTTTTGTAAAATGCTCTCTGGGAGAGGATAATGAATCACTGAAATGCACTGTTCAAGGCTTTTGTGGAAAGCTACAAAGCAGTTTTGACTGCAGGGGTCAGGTGGGGTTTTTGGCATCAGAAGGGAAGGGAATAACAAAATCTCTAAGAATAGTTGTTTCATTCTAACAATTACAAAGCTACTAATGAGTTAGCCTCAGAAAGGGAGTATTTTTCTGCCACTGAGTCTAGATGTTTGGTTTATTTTTAGCAAATACCAAGTTTCAGCAGTTTTAAAACTGAGTTTTGCATGGCTCTGTGTTAGTTGTGGTTTTTTTTTCTTTTTTTTTTTTTTTTTTTCTGATGCAACACAAACTGAAACAAGTCAAGGGTATTTTAAAGAAGAAAAAATAAAAAGCTGTAGTAAGGTACTTAATTCAGCCATTAAATGAGAGAGATGAAAATCTATTTTATCTGGCTGGCTGTGATGTTTTGACATGCAAATGGCATTTTTTTTTCTTGTCTTATCACATTACTAATTCATTTCCAACTCAAATGGAAAGGCCAAGAGAGAAAACAAAACAACTACTTCTCTACTGAGCAACACTATAGGAGTAAACTTGTCCCTTTCCCTAAAAATGTGACAAATTGGCACAATACACAGAGTATTTTCAGGCAATATTGGTAGAAGTGACATGTTTATCTATATTCTAGTTTTCATGCTACAACACATTTCACCAAAGCACTACTTGTAATGCTTTTTTCCCTAATACCCATTTGATTCCATCACTAGTTTAGTTACCACTCGAATTAACATTTCCTTCTCTAGTTCAAAGTAGCTTTTTTTTTTTTATTTTTAAAGTTTATATATTTGAATGCAAAGACCTGATAACTTGAGGGTTTCTGTTTTGAACAGAAAGCAATAGCTGGACATTCCTGTGCACTGAAAACATGTAGTAAAAGATTAAGCTGGGGCTTCAGGGCTATTACGGCTCCACCCAAACAAATAGTCCAAGGGAAATTATTCTGCTTTAACATTCTGATACACAGGTTGCCAAGAACAGCTGTGTTTTTTAGAAATTCTTTTTTTCTTAGAAGTCAGCCTGCCTCGTTAAAAATTGCACTTAAACTGCAAAAACAAGGTTAATATGGAAGAAAATGCTCGGGAATAAACATCCCACTTAACCGACCAAAAGAAGGTTAAGTGGTGGAAAAATGGTCTGATTTGCACTTAGCCAGTGACAACTGTTTAGCGCCAGGGATGGAAACTCCTCCCTAAAATAAATTTTCTGCTGTTATGTTACCACTGAGATCAATTTGTTGATGACTTCAGAGAGAAGGGAACACCTCGTCTGCAGCCCAGGAACTTCCATATGCAAGGATTTATTAACCCAAAACTGAGCTCTTCTTTAATACACAAACCAGATAAAATGTATGCAGGATTTTAAAATGAAATACCAGCAGGAAAAACTTGGGTACAAAGCTTCCAACTAGAACCACTTAAAAGGCTCCATCAACTTTCTCTGGTACATGGGACTCCTGTTGCCACCCAGCCTATAAACTACAGCACATATTGGTGAAATAAAGTCAGATTTTGGGTATGAGAAGTGGCCATAATGCTCTGTTCAGGGGGAGCAGAGCTCAATAGGCTTTGTAGGAAGCACTTGGAAATAACAAGGCTTATGGACAAAAATTAAGTTCATATTTCTCTTTGATAGCTATTTCTTGGGAACTTCCCCCAAACCCCCCAGCAGCAGCAGCAGTACTTGACCTCACACAGCACTTGGGGATTTCTTGGAGGTGAGGCTGGCAGTGTCCTCTGCTGTCACCAACCCAATGCTGGATCACCAAGCAGCCTCTCTGCATCCCACCCACCCTTACAAGTGCTGTGGGACTCCTGTTCCTATTACTCGAGCAAACTCTCATCATTCTACTTTACTTTTTTCTTCTCAGTGGCCACTAACTTCCCATTTGTTCTCCTGATAAAGACCAGAATTTCAGCTAAAAATGGAGAAGTCATCTTAATTCTCTTATCTTGTAAGACCCTGGCAGTGAGGTGTTGTGGTCAAGTTCTGGCAGATCCCCCCAGCAGTCAGAGACACCCATCTGCAGCTTCTTGCTGCTGGGTGCTTCTGATGGCACTTACTGCCCCTCATGCAGACACTGCTTTACCAGCTTTTTGCTTTGGTACATTAATTTACACCTCTGTTTGTCCTCCCAGACCAGACACTCCAAGAAAAGGTGTGGTAAGAAATGGAAAGATAAATTTTCTAACACAGGGTCCGTTTTGGACTCTTGTTCTAGAGATGATGACAAGGAATTTTTTTACAGAGGAAGAAATTCAAGAAAAGAATTTTTATTTTCTGTTATTTCTTCTGCAAAGAGATTCTTTACAGAGAGGGTGATCAGGCATTGGAATGGGCTGCCCAGGGAGGTGGTGGATTCTCTGTCCCTGGAGTTTTTAAGAAGAGACTGAATGTGGCACTCAGTGCCATGGTCTGGGAGCCACGGTGGAAGTGGATCAAGGGTTGGACTTGGTGATCTCAGAGGTTCCTTTCCAACCCAGCTGATCCTGTGATTCTGTGGGTTCTGATTGAAGAAAGTAGTCACTCAAATAAAGTGGGAAACTTGTCTTTTTTTCTTTGAGCAAGTGGTCTTCCCTCATCAATTTGTATAGTACTGGAGATAAAAAATAGCTCTTCAGCTGGGGCACAGCTGTGCAGAATTGACTTCAATGGAGCTGCACTGACTCACAACAAGCAGGCATCTGCAAATAGCCCTTTACTACTGCAAACCACCTCACTTCACACAAAATAAATACTGGCAGGTAGGATGGCCAGCACTGCTGCTGCTCCTCACAGCTGTGCCAAGCTACAGGACAGTGGTTTGAGGACAGGTTGAAATTACCTGCCTGTTACAAGTCCTATGTCCTTCTCCTTGTCAGCACAGGACGTGTGTGTCATCTCAGTGCCACCAGTCTCTTATTTCAATAGACATCCTCTGTGCCTTCTTCTATGGCTTTGCTCCCCTCATAGTGGCTTTTTGCACTGGCTGGAGCAATTCATTTGTTTTCTAGGCCATGAAACCATTCCCCCACTCTCCAACAAACAGAAAAATATTACCAGTCACTGAGCAGATAGGTATCCATAAAAAAAGTATCAAAAAGCTGTCTGTTCAAGGACAACATTACAGATCTGGGATGTGTGAACAACACCTCCCTGAGCCTTCTGAATTTTATTTTATTTTTTTTAAACAAGCATAAACACTTTTTTCCTTTGCAGCTCTGAATACCTAATGTAAATGTCTGGTTGGATGTATCCAGTTTCCTACAGAGTGGTCCTCATGATCCACTAATATGAACATCAAAATTCTCCAGTGGGACCAGGTTTTCCTCTCGTGGGGCTGGGTGTCAAGCTGTGCCTGAAACTTGGCATTTTTGATCTAGAATATGATGGACCTCACCTCCAGCACCACCACTTCTTAGTTTTTGGGAGCAGCTTCTTCTTCTCCTGCCCCTCCCCACATTAAGCTCCCCCAGATCTTTGGGGGTTCCCTGACATTCCTCAGGCCCAGGCAGCCTTGACCAGGGAGAAATGTTGGAACCAAGTGGGGAAATGCAAGCAGCACAGCTTTCTGGTCACCCTCAGGGGACAAAGAACTGCAACACACACCAAATGATCTCTCAGGAGACTCCTTGCTCAGCTGCCTCTTTAGCTTGGCTGACAGGAGGGATTCACGGTTCAAGTATCAGGTAGAGAGAAAAGCATTGCACATGCTATTAAAGCACTATCAGGGTATTTGCCTGCTGAAGTGATGCTCCCTGTGCTTTCTAAATTAATTCTCTGCATTTAGCATTAAGCTCTCTGTTTTTACAGAAAGTTACACTTGGGTAATTAATCTCGTGTTCGTTTCCTGCACATGTAAGAGAGCAGCCTTTGTTAGGGAATGATAAGACACTTCTAAGAATAGTGCTACTAAGAGCATCGGCTTTGTAAGACATTACAGGAAAAATGTAGACGCTCAACACCTGCTTTTGGCTTCCCAGAGTTTTGAAAATAACATTCTGCTTATCTGGAGAAAAATTCTGACTCCCTTATGAGTAGAAAAGCTAGTTGCTTTCATCAGAGAAGAGGCATAAATGAAGGTATATTTGGACTTTAGGCTCCAGTCTCACAAAGATATATTTAATTTTATAAACACTGTAAATATTCCCAGTGCCCTCGGGGGGACTATCTGCAGCCCCCAGCCTCACACAACCTGAACTGATCACTTTCTCTGGTCCGTTAACTACAGATCCCACTGAAATTACTTGGGAGTTTCTTAGTGACTGTAATAGAATGAGGATTAAGAATTATCTGTGTGTACAAGAAGAAACCCTCAGGCCAGAACTCACGAAGGCAGGATGATGGACTCAGGAAAATGTAACCTGGGAGACAACCCCGTGGGAGCAACTGAATCTCTCCAGTGTCTGAGATCCCATGGAGCAGCAGACCAAGCCCGCATTTGAAACTCCCTGGAAGCTTTGGTTCAGACCCTGGGCTTTGCCAGCTGAACACAAAGGGTGGTGTAAAGCTCGGGGATTTATGGATGTTGTCAGTTTAGAACCAGAGCCAAGCCCATTCTCCTGTAAGCGGTTGACACTTGACACCTACTGAAGTCAGTTTAAACAGTCATTGTTTTAAAGCTTGTGCTGTTTTTAAGCAGTCACTGCAGCCCAGCCTGAGCTATCTGCCACCCCAGTGCAAGATGCACAAGCTACCATGCCAGTGAAACTATATCAAAAGTGGGGGAAAACATAGTTTACAGCGTGTAAGAGATAATTTCCACTTGCTCTTCAGCATCCTCTGTGTCACCAGTCATATGAGAAAGGACAATCTTTGCTGTACTCGCAAGAGATTTCTTCCCGCCTTATGGACAAAGGAGCAGTTTATCCTCCTAACAAGAAAATGAAGCCTAATCTGTGGAGATCTGGCTAATCTAGTGGTTGATATTTCAAGAACAACATGGACCCGATTTTCCTCGGTTTTGTAGTGCAAAATCTGAGCAGAGCAGACTGCAGCTAATCTTGTGAGCTGATCAGAGCCCCTGTTGTGACTATTATCTTGACTGTATAATGGGGGCTTTCAAATCCCAGCTTTATCACATTCTGTTTTCTCTACTTTGCCCTTTTATGAATATTGAGTCATCAAAAATAGCTGCACTGACAGAGTTACTAATGATACCAGCTGGGTGAATCAGTAGCTCTTACATTGTCTAGTGCCTGCTGTACAGTGCTATTAGTACACTTGCTACAAAATAAAACAAAAATTAGAGATCCATATTTTATTTGCAGCTTACTTGAGGCACATAATAGTGCTTATTTTAGAGCTGGAAAATGCTAACCAAACAAAGCAAATACTCAGCTGTTTCGGTGCAATACTGTGATCTAAAGGAAGAAACTGGCTTCGAATAAGTTAAATGCAAATTCCAACATCAGTAAATTATCCTTTCTTCTAGTTGCTAGTGCAAAGAAAACAAATACACTACCAAACGATATCTAAAACATTCTTCACAAGACAGTTATTCCTCACATTACTAGGAAAAGCTAACATCAGCAGTCCAGAAAAAAAAAATGCTGATAAACAGAAGTGACTACGACAAATGATGTAAGTGATGTATATGGCTGGAGTGCCACAGACACATATGGTGGCATCCTTCGAGCACAGCGCAGTGCTCCGGGGTAAGTTAGGAGAGAGATGCTTGACTCAAACAAGTTTTACCAATCCTAGAAGTATATCAACAGTAACCACACGCCTGATAAAGAACCAGCACAAATGAGTATGCAAAATGGCCCACCACGGGCGTACATTTTTAATGCTGTCCCAAGCGATTTTTAAGGGTCATTTATTTCTACCCGGAATGCCTCCCTCGCAGCGCTGCAATGATACAGTTTCCTATGTTTGCAACACACACCCTTTTTTTTTTTTCCTTTTCTTTTTCTTTTCAGAAAAACAGGCAGGCAGATAGAGAATGAAACAAGGGGCCCCCTTTCCACATAATGCAATTGCAGCTTTCCATGCATGCAGCTCTCGCTGCCTCTGAGCAGCCTCTTCACCTTTCAGCTATCAGGAACTTTACAGCACGGCATCTTCCAGCACCTCTTTATCACAGCCCCAAAGCAGAGCTTTCTGCTGCCAGCTGCATCTGGCGTATTAAAGTGGTATAAAAGTACTGCCCATGGTGCCTTCGGCAAGTGTCGTAGAAATCAGGGAGCATCGTAACAAAGCAGAGACTAAGAATTTAAAGTATTAGTTTTCTTCGGGAGGTTCTTACCCTTCCCTGGAGAAGTGACATCTGAAAATCTGTTACGAGGATTCTGTTAGTTACGACAACATTAACTGAAACTGAAATGCGGCTTTTTACCCTAAGATATGTTGCATAACAACGGAATTACTATAATCTTACGAGCCGGGAAAGGTTAATTCCAAAGGGCACAAGAATAGCGGTGAAAACTAAAATACTCCATAAGCGCACGGACTTGTAAATCTTTTTGTTTTGGTCCAAGGCGAAGCCGAAACGGGCGAGACATTTCAAAGAGGCACCGAGCACATGCCGAAATCCGTTTAGCGAGAAAAAAAACCCAAAACAATTAAAGAAATATATCAGCAGAGCCTCTGCACTTACGTATCTCTTGAGTTTCTTCTCGGGGGGTGATTTAATGAGCCATCCAGTGCAAACAACGTCCCCTGAGCTCATCTTCCCCCCCGGCGCGGAGCGGGGACGCGGGAGCCAGGGTGCGGGCTGCCTGTGCGTGTGCGTGTGTGTGTGCGTGTGTGTGTGTGTGTGTGTGTGTATTGTTCCCAGCCAATTTGAAACCAGCAGTAATCAGCTTCCTTCAGCTGTGCTCTGCTACTGCTCCAGCCCGAGGAGGAAGTCATGACATTGATCACTGACACGGACAGCCCTCCCTCCGCCGCAAACACAATGCAACACACCGAGCACGTGATGGGCGGCCGGGGCTCGCCCCACAGGCAGCCGCCGGCTGCGACAGCCACCACCGACACCCCCGGTGACACCCACGTCGACACCCACCGCTGTCACCCGCCTCCCGCATCGCCCGGACCCGCATCGCCCCGCATCGCTCCGGACGAGAGGTGCTGGCAGCACCCCCGCCCCAGGCAGCGGGAGGGGCGGTGGTGGCCGCGGTGGTGGCCCCGGGGGTGGGTGGGCCCGCAGAGCTGGGGGCAGTGCTGCATCTGCACTGACCCGGCCACTTCAAGCCTCCACCATCTGCCGGGTTGGCTACTTCCGAACTTCTTCAGTTTATGGATTTAAATGTGGGGGTTTTTTTGGTTTTGTTTTTGTTTTTCAGTGGCATTTCGTTCCCCCCTCGATGAAGAAACCGATCAGCTTTTGATTTCGCTGCTCACAACGTCGCAGGTTTTTTTCCAAACAGACTTTTCCAGAAGTGACTTCAGGCAGACAGGTTGCCCTCCACTTGAAAACACGGCCGCACAGCACTGCTGATGTCCCTGGAGTCAGGGACTGTCTCCAGGGTGGGAAACTCCTGGCTTCTCAAGGACAGGGCAGCTTGTGTTCATCTTTTAGTTGCTTATGGCTTTGGCTCCAAGCAGACACAGTCGTTCCTCACCGGGCTTTACAACCCTGTGTTTCCTCAGGAGCCTCATACACCTCTGTCCCATCCCAGCACAGGGTGGAGCCTGACCCTGCGAGGTGTGGTGAGGGGCACAGCCCTGGGAGAGGGGTTTAATGGTTTCTGTGACCCATTAAACATTTCACACCTTTCACAGCTATGCTGGAGGTTTTTGGCAGGGCAGGCTGACAAGAAGGGCTTGTGGTGTCACTGCTGGGAGCTGAACAACTGGAAACCACGCTTTTTACATTTTTTTCCCCCAATATTTCATGCAAAAATGTTGTGGCAATATGTATTTATTGCCTTTAATATAAGGTGCACTAAAAATGGCATATAGTACATAAATATATGCCCTATGTACTGTATAAATAAATCTGTATAAGCTCATAGCACCCCTGCTGCTAGTGCTTTGCATTATCAATAGTCTTAAAAGAATCTCACCATAAATGAAAACTATCATCAATAAAGCACAAACAATTTATTTCAAATGTGCTCTGGCTTCTCTAGATGGTTTTTTTTTCTGAAAATAAGCAACTTCCATGCAGCTTTGCAATATTGTTTGATTCCCAACCCGAGGTTCTGCTTCCACCTTTACTCAGCTTCACATATTCTTTATCCACAGTGATGTTTTAACAACTTCACACATTTAATAGCAGGTCTGTGAACAAGGCTTTGTAACACTTCTTGCAGAGACACATCTAGCCATGGAACTTAAATGGGGAAGGAAAGTCACACTTTCCTTCCACATGACTTGGCTGTGTCACTGACAGCTATGATAGCCCTAAACCTTTATTTTAAAGTATTAATTTGCCAAAACAAAATGACTCGTGGATATACTTTATGTGTTATCCCCACAGTGTTGTAACAATACCCATTTTTTACTGGGTCATTCTTCAGACAGATGAGTTCCCTTGACAGGTCCCTTCTGCATAATCACTTGCAGCAAGGCAGCAGAGATGAGGAGGGGGCAGTTCCCATGTCTCAAGCCACTTGTCCCTGCCCTTCTGCCATCTCCTCCGTTCTACAGGCAGAGGTTATTTGTGTGGCTACAAGGTAAACTGAATCAGAAAGCTGACTGCTTGGAAAAGAACAAGTAGAAATTAGAAAAAGAAAGTATTTTCCAGATGGATCAGGACTGATTTCCTGATCTGATAGATGCTATGTACTCGTAGCTGACCAACGGAGGGGGTGATGCAGGGGCAGTAATAAGAAATCAGCAGTTGCTTAAATTGGCACTTCTGCCCCCAAAAATGCCTGCTGAGTGTGGTAGCCATGGTGACAGGGAGGGGTACAGTGATTCTGTTCCCTGCTAGATGTGTGGCTCACTCCTCTGTCAGATGGCTTCTGTCCTCACTGCTGGGATGGCTCTGTTGCTTGTGAAGCACCTGCCAAAGGACTTTGCAGCCCAGAATATTCAGAATTAACAAAATCTGTGCCAGTCTACTCATGGTGCCAGTAGCCTCATGGGAAACAGAGGAAGCCAGAAGTCATAATTAAGCAGAGCACGTGGGGGTTAACATGTTTGTTATGAAAGCTGCTCTGCCTTCTTGATATTTGTGCTCCAAACATTGAGCACAAAAATAAAGTTATTTTCTTACACAAATGAACTTCCTTGTGCTGATAATGTGTCACTTACATATGTATTTGACAAAAGCAGCCTTAAAAATGAATGGTATCTAGCCCTGATGGGAGAAGTGGGATTTCAGTTTTGTCCTGCTCCATGCCAAATTTTTTCAACCACTTTTCCATTATCAAATCTTTCATCATGATGCTGACTGACAGGGTCGTTTTAAAAAATCTTGCAGTTGAAGACATATGGAGAGTGAGCTGAGGTTGGAAACAGTGAGAGAAAGAAGAGGAAAGAAAAACTGATTTTGGCTGAACGTTTCTGTGAAAACTCTTAGGATGTTCTATTTTAGTTCCAGCTTTTGCATTTATCCATTTAGTTTCGGACTTCAAGTATGTTTTGAATACATGTGCTAAAATCACTGGTAAAACCCAATTAAAAAAAATTAAAATAAAAAATATTTTCTTAATATTCAGAGAATCTGCTGAGTTGGAAGGGACCCATCAGGATCATCAAGTCAAACTCTTGTCTTGATCTTGTCAGGATCAACTTGAACGTTCTGGAACTCAGGCAGGTTTGGTGCTGTTCCCTGGGGAACTTGTTCTACTCTCAACCATCCGCTGGGTCAAAAACCTTTTCCTAATATCTAACTCGAACCTCCTCTGATTCAGCTTCCTACCACTCCCCCATTGCACTATTATTGCAACTGCAAGGCTTGAAAGCCTAGAATTAACAATGTTTGCTTAGGTTTACTTCTTTCACTTTTTCAGCTCTTGTACATATCTCATAGTTACCTTGAAAGAGATGAGGTTCTGCTTGCTAACAATAACACCAGCCAGTGGTTTCTGCCTCTCCAAATCTGCTGTAGGCAGAGCTACAGGAATGTTCTCAAAAATGACCACTGAAAAACCCCAAACCAAAATGACTTGCAATTAAGTTAAAATTTTCTTTCTTTCTACATGAGTTCAGAGGACATCTTAACAAATCTTCAAAGTCTGACAAGAATGATGTTGTTCCGTCATGTGGCACTTCATAGAATAAAGTCAGAAGCAGAGAAGCCTTTGTGGAGATGAACTGTCAACATGATTACAGAGAAAGTAAAAATAAATAAAACACAAGACGGAAAATTGAAACTCCAGAAGGTAAAATCCTTCTCTATTTTACACAAGTTGCACAGGTCACTCGTATTCCAATGCGTCTCAAGGAAATTTCAAGAATCTGTCTGTATTTAGGTCATACCAGAGCATTTGTCCTCACCAGAATAACCACATATGTGCTACTAGCAAAGGTCAGAGTAAGCATGATCAGTTTTACCCTGAATGTGTGGGCAATGCACATCAGCCTGATATGTAGGAGGAATCTTCTGCTAGTAATGTTTACCCCTCTCCTTTCCAAACTCTGGCTGCTGCTGTTTCAGAGAAAAACACTTGACTAGTAGTAATAAAACAGAAGAGAGCACATTCACTAATTGCATCCAATGGGAAATTCCTTCATGACCCTACAAGCAACTGATTTAAAGAAGTGGAGTGTGGTATTTAAACTTGCCCATTTCCATGCTGCAGAACAACTGGTGATGTGAAAGTTTTTGCTCCCCTGTGGACAGAAGAATAAGCAGGATGGAGAGGATGGGAAGAATCAGGAGGATTTATTTCTTTCACAAACTTACAGGTATCAAAGGAGAAAGAGACACTGGGAGTTATCTAGACTGACATCTCCACAAGCATATATTTTCCACAGTCTCTAGCCCCACATTTAGTTTACAAAATCCTGCAGGGGTTGTGAAGGTTGAGGTGCATGCAGGAGACAGCTGTAGCCCTGGGAGAACAGCCCTTCTCTCTCATCTAGTGACTGATCCCTGTTTACATATGGAGCTCACACCACACTTACTCAGCAAAATGCTAACATGCCTCTGCAGCATTCCCACAGCAAGCAAAAAAGCCCAGTGCCACAATAAGACATGACACAGTAGACATGTTCCAGCTGTTCCTGACAGTTACCACTCTGCTCCCCCCTGCAGACAAATATTTCACTCTTTTTCCATTCACAAGGAAAATCCAGCAATGTCAGAGGGGATAATTCAAGCTCTTCTCCTCCTTTCAATAGCCTGTCCTCACCATACAAATCAGGTCCAATAGAGGACTGCACACAGATCATTACAGCATTTGTTGGTGTTTAAAGAATTAACTCAAGAATCTGGAGCTGGACCACTGGCACAGGGTGATGCTGATTCTGTCTGCTCCAGGGTGGGTACCCAGACACCCCCAGGCTCTGGGTGGCAGTGGGAGCCAACAGTCAGGTACCAGAAGCCATTGTGAAATTAAAAAAAGAAAACAGACTGTTGAACGTTGCTGTGGTTTTGCTCCAGGAAGTATAAGAAGTGTTTAAGCTGTGTGTCGGTATGGCCTTTATTGTTATGGACAGGGCAGAATGTAATGTTACCAAAAGCTCTCATGACACAGAGGGACAACTCTGTCAGTCTGTTTCAGAAAACAGACCCATGTCCTCTGGCACCAAGCTCCCCTGGGGAAGAGCAGCAGGCAGCCAGCATCTCATAGGAAAGTCTCCTGTTGAGGAAAGTCACTGGTGGGAGAGCTGGCATTTTGCTCAATAGTGGATTTTATCTGCAAAAGTGCAACTGCCCTCTGAAGGGGGGGTGGTAACAAACAAAGCCCCACTTGGGTACAACCTCTGTTCTGTCACTTTTTATCATCCTGGGGATGATAGGTTTCTCTCTTTTCTGGCATTCACAGAAGCACACATTAAAAATCGTGCTTTTTTCCCCCTATTTTTCAGGTTCTGTTTGCAGAGCACTAAACAATCTGATAATATCTAAGTTGCTGGTCAAGCAGGCCATGGCTGTTACCCTCTACAGATGCATCCCTATCAACCTGTTTCTGAAGATTTCCCTGTCAGGTAGTTTTATCAATGGTGCTCACATCAGAAAATAATCCTTGCAGTTGAGGTAGGAGACACAGGAGTAGAGAAGATGGATTTTTTAAAGAGTAAAAATTTCTTTTCTAATTGTCTGAATTATTTTTAGAAGCTAAGAAAAATCTACTTCCATTTTCATCTATAACAATGATGAATACCACTGAATAACACTCAGGCCATGTGTGAGAGGGCCTGCTTGTCATTTTTATATGGCAGTTTCGAGGAATTCACCTGTTCACAGCTGAAAGATTCTGGTGATGTGACACAGCCAAACCTGTAACAGCCAGAAATCCAAAATAATCTACTTGACATCAAGATTATGACTTATGTCTTCCTGATCAGAAATAGGAAATTACTATGAAATTTTAATCTTAATCTCCTGAAAGTAAGGATTTGCTGAAACTGGTTTAGTCCAAACTATGTGAAGCAGCCTGAAGTTTGGGTGTAAAACTCAAAGAAAGGTCTCAGGAAGGCTTGAAGAAACAGATGGAAAAAGAAGTCTGTAGTTTTATGTTGAAGTGAAAAAATCCACCTAGCCATTTTCAGATGCAGAAATGTGGAAAGCTCATCATGAAGTGCAGGATGGATCTCACCTTCCCTACAACATTCTTGCTGAGACCAGGGAACACTCCAGAGTGATGAGAAAATGAACGCAGGAAAATGAACACAGGACATTGCCTGCCTCTGTTCTCCATGTTGCCCAAAAATGCATTACTGGGAGTTACAGGAACTCTTCATTTTACTTTGTGATTTGTGAGAAAATTTCATGCAGATGGCAAAACAGTGGGGGAAAAAAGATATTTTCCCCTGCTAGGTAAATTAAGCAAGGAAAGATGCAGGACTACTTTATTTAATTCTGACTGAGTAGTGGGTTTTTACAGCAAACCAGACCAGATTTCTTAACTGCACATGTAAAAGGTTGGCCTGTGTGAAGAATGTAAATGCAGGAAAGGAAGAATTGTTTTGATGGCAGCTGTGTGCTTGAGACTGCTACAAAAAAGGAAGAATCATTACAGGATGAGGAAGAAAAAAGGCCCAGGCAGTCAGGCAAGCAAAATAGCATAAAAATGGGGGAGTGATGGGAAAGTCAGAAACAGATTTGATGTGGACTGGGATAAACTGAAACCAGCTACTGTAGTTTAACAGATCCTTCTGGAGAAATGGATAGTTCTCAAGAAAATACAACAGTTTCAGTCTAGTTTTCCACACTGAGTGGACGTTGGCAAGTAAAATGGATAAAAAGGACAGGATTAAAATATTTCCACAGCAGAATAAAGCCTGTGGCAACTGAAGTGATGACTTTTGGCTTCTGCAACGTATCTGCCATGTTTTCAAGGCTAAGGGAGGCACTACTTTTACTGCATCCTTCTGCCCATTTCCTGTATTTCAAGGAAATCCTGGTAATGCTAAAACCTTGAACAAGAACTATTACATTTACACATAGTTTGTGACCAGTTTAGGGATAGCAGTGTGAAATCAGACTCACAAAAACTGGTTTCTCCTATTGAAAGAAGTAATTTATTTTGGGCAGAGAATTTGTGAAGTAGAAGTTTCCCCCATCATTAAAGAGAGTTAAAGGCTACACTGCACTGGACTGCCTGCTGAATACTCACAAATACTCTGAACTTTGTAAGGCTCTGTCTCTGCTATGGGCAGGTTATTTACAGGTTTTCACTACTGCAAAACCACTGAACAGGTTAGGGGAGAAAAGGATGCAGTGAGCAGCAAAGTATGCTTCAGATTTATTTAATTTGGAACAAACTCTTTTCACAGGTTTTGCTTTGACCTAAAATAGCTTTTAAAATGCCTTCTACTTTCAACAAAACTGATCTTTTCTGGTCAGAGGCTCTAGTGATAAAATGCTCCAGGTTTTGGCAAAGTCATAGCTCATTACATCAGGAGTTATTGCATGACCTCCAAAGGAATCCCTGATCATCCCTAAATCTACACGGCATTTTGTTTGTAGGCGAACAAAATCTGGAGTTCACAACAGAATACACAATTGTAATGTTGTTTATGAAAATCTGGTTTATGGTAGCTTAAACTGCTACACATTAGTGTGGCTGCAATCCCACCCTCCAGCTTGCCATCTATCTGTTTCCCCATTGCATTGGCACTGGCCCTGCTGTGTGTGGGCACTTGACTTGTTTTGCTGTGCTGATCTGAGAAAAAATTACTAACTCTCTGCTGGGCTCAGTTTTTGCTTTTTAGAACCTGGAACTAATCCATTGCTCACCTGCAGAAAAGCCCAATAACTTCAAGGAATACAGAAATAGAATACAGCAGCCACCCTGTCTCATTTCAAAGTTGCAAAGGACTGGAGGTATCAATAGAGGCAACTAAGGTAATTTTGCAGCAAGTTCCTGATGAGGCTCAGGAAATGAACAGATTCTAATGTACATAAACCTGGCTCATCACATCCCTGAAGAGATGACAGTCTTCTCACTTTCATAATTTACCAAACTGTGACAATTCCTGGCTCCCCCACGCAGAAAAACAAACCTAAAAAAAATTAAAAAGAAAATAATAATAATAATAATAATAATAATAATAATAATAATAATAATAATAAAAAAAAAATCAGAAGTCTTTGCCCTTAACCAGACACTTCTGCTGGTCTGGGGGAAGGTACTGAATGTAAATGCAGGTCTAGAAGTAAGAAGTCAACAGCAGGGAAAAGATCTCATATATATACTATTTTTTCCGTGGTTTTGATCGTATGAGTTTTAAGACAGCAGCGTTCATACAAATAGCGGCTACGATCCCGAAGCACCTTGAAGTCAGGGCTCTCTCAGCGGGCATCATGCGAGCACAGGTCGGTGTTGCCACCTTGTGGCACCTGGCTGGTACTGTCACTGGGACAGCAGCAGCCACAGCGCTCTGAGCGTTACAATTTTTTGGTGCTTGTGCTTGGTGGCCTCGTGTGGACTTCATAGAATCATAGAATGGGCTGGGTTGGAAGGGACCTCAGAGATCATCGAGTCCAACCCTTGATCCACTCCCGCTGCAGTTCCCAGCCCATGGCACTGAGTGCCACATCCAGTCTCTTTTTAAATATCTCCAGACACGGAGAATCCACTACTTCCCTGGGCAGCCCATTCCAATGTCTGATCACCCTCTCCCTAAAGAAATTCTTTCTAATATCAAACCTAAACCTCCCCTGGCACAACTTGAGACCCTGCCCTCTTGAGAGTTGCCTGGGAAAAGAGCCCAACCCCCCGCTGGCTCCAACCTCCTTTCAGGGAGTTGTAGAGAGTGATGAGGTCTCCTCTGAGCCTCCTCTTCTCCAGACTGAACAGCCCCAGCTCCCTCAGCCTCTCTTCATAGGATCTGTGCTCGAGTCCCTTCACCAGCCTGGTTGCCCTCCTTTGGACCCGGCTCCAGCACCTCAAGCTCCTTCCTGAGCTGAGGGGCCCAGAACTGGACACAGGACTCAAGCTGTGGCCTCACCAGCGCTGAGTACAGGGGCAGATTCCCTCCCCTGGACCTGCTGGCCACGCTGTTCCTGATCCAGGCCAGGATGCCATTGGCCTCCTTGGCCACCTGGGCACACTGCTGGCTCATGTTCAGCTTCCTGGCAATCCAAACTCCAAGGTCCCTCTCTGTCTGGCTATTCTCAAACTACTCTGTGCCCAGCCTGTAGCGCTGCATGGGGTTGTTGTGGCCAAAGTGCAGGACCCTCGGTGCACAGAATTTATCTGTTTTTGTGAATGCAACAGTCTGCTGGTCTTTAAGCTTACAAGTTCTTGGAGGGGGTGTGTGTTCATATGCTACCTTTTGGCACATGCTATTTCTTCCTTCATCCTGCTTTTTTGGTAACATTTCTTCATCCACACCCATAGGTAGGTTCCTATCCAACTCATCCACACAAACTCATACAAAAAGAATTTTACAAGAACTGATTGATAAAGTAATTCCACTGAATACTAAAGTTTATTTTAAGAAGTAACCCAAACCTGATATATCTGTGCTGGAGAAACTCAGACCATTAAATTTTCTTCCGTTTGAGTAGCCTCCATCCAAGATTTCAAAAATCTTAAGGTCTTACCTTAATGACAAAGCCCTCGGGTCCTTATCTCACCAATGCTTTACAGATTTCAGCAATGTCTGAAACAAAAAAGTGGCAATGAGCCTAAGAATATGCAGTGTCTCTTTTTGTGTCTGACAAGAAAACATAATACATCAAGAACCTTATTTCTGAATTGGCTCTCTTAACTGTGAAACCTTAGTGTATAGGAGAATACACATTCAGCCCTGGTGATTGTGCTTGGTACGTTGTAAAATAAGGAGTAATAAATCTGTGAAAACAAAGAGCTAATGCCTGAGTCTACAACTTTACCATGACAACTTGTCCCCTCACTCCCAACTACATGAAAAGAAAAAAAACAAACCCAAACAATTGGGGAAATCTGTGGAATTTTTCATATATATTAGAAAATATGTAAGACTGAGAAAATAATATATAAAGCAAGGAAAAGAAAGCACTTAGCTATTTGTTTAATAACTAACAAGATTACCCCATGCTAATACTGTTGTAGGATTAAGTGATTTTTTTCAGCCAGTGACCTGTGGATCTACAGAACACAACAGAATCTTAGAGAAGCAGCTAAATTCATCTATGAAAAGTATCAGCTGCAAAGCACACAAACAAAAGATATCCAAAGGGAAATATCCATGAAAGCAGCAGCTTGACTGTTTTGTACAGCATGCCATGTTCCTGTGAATTTAAAGGCAAAGGCAAGCTGTGACAAACACTTGAGAGTGTTTTGCATAAACAGAAGCTATGGGAGAAACTGGAGAAGGAAAGTCAAATATTAAAAACGTTTAGAGAGCTATTTTACCATAAAAGCTCAGAACGACCACGTCACAGACTGGAATTTTTCCACCTTAGAGACTTTTTTTTGCACAGTTAACAGTAAGCTGCATTTTTTAGAGAGCCCTGCTTGGAAAAGCTATTTGGTGTGCTCTTTCAAAACCAGTCATGTCCCTCTGCTCAGCTGGGCTATGGGAAATACACTTCTGCCCAAGCTTTTAAAAATAAATCCCACGGAATGGCCACTGTGGGTCTCTCTTTGTTGCAAACCATGCAACAGCCACAGAAAGGAAGAGGGTGCTGAATAATCAGGAACAACACTGTTCTGGTTTTGAAGCTGTTTTGCAGCACGGAAAAGGGGCTTTTTTACCTTAAACCTCCTCTGTTGGACTGTAATTTAGACACTGAATTTCTGAGTAATCAGGCAGTCATCAAAACAACTCAGCCATACAGTTTGCCTTGAAAAAATGGCACCTTATTGGAGTCGATGTATGGATGGAAAAGAGGTCTCAGAGGTCTGTCTAAGTGCAGTGTATGTGAGCTGCACCAACCCATTTGCTAAGCTGTTGTTGAGTTGTGCAAAAAGATCTCGGTTGCAGCTGCTGAGCTTTTTATTGGAATCAAAAAGCTTTTATTGCTCCTTCTGCCTGCCAGGCTAGAGTTTAATCTGTTTCTCTGGACAGAAAGCTCACAATATTGCTCTGTAAGTAACCACCAGGTAAAATGGCTGATTCAGAGCTCTCAGTATTTCAAGTCTGCCATCCCAAGGATTGGTTCGGAATGCCATCTCAGCATTCAAGCAGCTGAGAATCTGGATGTCTTGCATGGAGAGGCAGAAATGTGTGTATTGACAACTAAATTGGCTTCATTAGTGTAGTATCATTATGAAATACAATACTGTTCAATTTGAAATACCTCAAAAAAAAAAAAAAAAAAAAAGTTTTCCCATGAGCTACTCTTGCTTTGGAGCTGCACTGTTACTTCTTAGCCCTGCAGATGTTACAGACATTATCTCCAATCTCAAATACAGCCTGGGGGGATTTAGGAAAACACACTTGCTATTTACAACAGGGTTTGGAACACTAAGGAAAACGAACTGCAAGCAAGAAGTTTTTTTGCCCCGTATCGTTCTGTTTTTATTTCCTGGGTCCTGCAGCACCTTACCCTATTGTCAGCTCTCTTGGCCAGCACACATCCTCCTTCCACAGCAGGTCCAGAGCCCGCAAGCTCTACCTGAGGGTGCCAGGGCCAGAGGGGCTCCTGCCCGGGCAACCACGGCAAGGAGAGCGCATCCCGCCCCTCGCAGACAAGGCACAGCCTGCAGATTACACAAGTAGCGGGTGGGACGGGCAGAGGAGCTCCGGAAGGGAAGCATCAGCTCCGTGGGTGCCGGGGCAGCCCTGAGGCGGCGCGGTACCCGGCAGCGCTTCGCCGGGCGCGTCCCCCGCGGCCTTCAGCGCATTCTCTTCAGCGAGCGGCGGTGTCACCACCAGTGTCACCTCGGCAGCGGGACCCCTGCGGAGCCCTTTGTATAAAACCCAGGGGGGAACGGCCACGAAGGGCTCTGCGGAACCACCCCGGCAGCCCCGCCGACCCCGCTCCCCGCCCCTGAGGCGCGGACCCCGCCCGCCATCGCCCCCCGACCCCGGGCCCCCTCTGGCGGAACCATCGCGAGATCCGCGCGGGGCGGGAGGGGCGGGGCCAGGCGCGGTTCGGGGCTCTGGGGCCGCCCCCCCCCCTCACCCCCGGTGGCTCCGGTCCCCGCCGCGCACAAAATGGACCCGAGCCCCGAGCCCGGCTCCAGCGGCGCCGCCAGCGCGGACGCCGAGGCGCCTTCCACCTCCGCCGCGGCGGCCTCCGCACAAGAGCCCGGCGCCGAGGAGGTACGGCTCCGGGGGCGGGCAAGGGGTGGAGGGAGGGGGCCCTGCGGGTGGTGGAGTCTCCGGGGAGCAGCGCGCCCCGCCCCGCCTCCCGCTCCTCCATCCGCCCCGGCCCTGAGGCGCCCGCTGACCCTGACGGGCATCGCTTTGCCCTTTACCGCTGTCCGTGAGGGCTCACCCGGGACAGAGCTCCGGCCCGGCCTGTGCGGCTGCCCTGCAGGCCATCCCTGGCCCGGACACCCCCCCTCAGGCCCCGCCGTGCAGGCCGGGCCCCCGGGCCGCCTTTCAGCATCGCCGCGGTGGCTGCCGCAGCCCCTCTGGTGGCTCCTTCCCAGCCCGGGCTCCTGTGCCGTGCTCTGCCCCGTGCTGACCCCTGTAGTCCCCCCCATAGTGTTTGGCTGTCCCGGGGGGTGCGTGGGCCCCGGTGCCGGGGAGCTCGCAGCTGAAGACGCCCCGGAGGGTCCTCCGGGGTTTCAGCCATCCCGCTGCACAACGGGGATGCAGCCCTGATGCAGAACAAGTCTCTCAGAAGAGCCTCTACGGCTTCCAGTTTCCTCCCTTTGTGTTTTTTTTTTTTTTGAATAAAAGTCTGCGGGAATGTAAAAAGTGAGGATTTTTTGGTAACCTTGGAAACTGAACGGAATGCATCCTGAGGAATAATTCTTATTAAAAAACTTAGCAGGAGCCATGACTGTGTCTTATTTTTATGGTAATGGGTAAAACTGCAGAAGTATTGATATCAGTGCAGTCAAAATTTTAATTCTAATTAATAGAAGTCCATTTTTACCTAAGAGGAACACTTGATAATTTCATTGCTTATATGTACAAACAGCTATCGTGTAATTCTAAACATTACCTGATGGTTTAGGGGAGAAGGTTTCTGTACTGGATCCAACTTTACAAAATTTTATGCATGTCAACTGATATGAAGTTGGTGCTAAATGTTTAGAGAAAGTTTGCCTGGAGAAATCATTTGGAGGTGTTGAATGGTTTTGAATACTATCAGCAGTGTGCTGCTGTGGCACGCTGGTCAGTGTTTCCTAAAGGGAAATAAAAAATCTCTTTGCTGCTGGAGTTTTTATTCAGTGTGGATTTTCACTTCCTATTGGGCCACCAGTCTGTTGCACAGCTAGTGACTTAGTTACACCAGCTGCATAATAATGGCAAATAATGTAACCTGTTGTGCTCTGTTCCACTCTCACTGTTTCACTGCACTGTATTCTTTCTTCTTCTTGTGGTAGTGCCAAAACAGTGTCTGGGCTTAGTGGTGATTTGGAATGTTTTTCTACTTTGTATATGAGTTAAACACAGAAGGAGTCTTAATTATTCTTAGTCCATCTAATTGAAGCTCTCAGAAGCACTGGGTACAACAGTGAAATCAACTACAGCAGCAGCAGCAGTTCTTATTCCCAGCTACTTCAGTGTTCAGGTGCCCTTCCCCATTTAGGAGCAGCTATTGCATTTGCTAGGTAGAAATCTCTCTCTTAGCCTGAAGTTAGTAGCTGTGTTTGGGCTGGTTAGTAAAGCTTGCAAGGGGAAGTATTTTGAATCCTTGGAATATTCAAGGTCTGTTTGAGTAACTGCTGCACAATCGTGTTTCTTGTAAGGTGTGGAAATGTCACTGATTTGGGGGGGATTCTCTTACTTAGGGTTTAGTCTTCACTGAAAAACTCTTAGAGGGGAGAGGTAGATCATTGCCAGCTGGCTCCTTGAGTTAAAAATGAAAGTACTTTTTTTGGTATTTCATTAATTGTTTGCATTAATTGTTCTGCTAGACCTCCTGCTTCCTGTTAATTCAGCCCTCAAAAGTCCTGGGCATGCATTGGATAAAGTTTCTAGGGTGAAAAAAACTCTTCTGGACTTGATGAAACATTTTGTGGTTCTGTGTTAGGTAATGAGCTAGCTGGTAGTAAGAGAGGTGTTCTTACTCATATAAACCTTTGATGATTGACAAGGTCTCTGTCTGTAACCCAGAGCACTCTGCAGAAGCAGGTTTGGGGGTGATGTGTCCATCCCTGTTACCCCTTGAGTGCCACCAGCACAGAATAGTATTTTAGTGACACTGCAGAATAGGCTTTTCTGTTTAAGTTGTGAGGAAGAAAAAGAATATCAGCAGGTGTCTTGTCTCTCATCACCTTTGGAGAGTCTCCTGTTTGCTATTTCTAATATTTTGGGGCTATAAGTGTTGGACAGAAACTACAATGAGGAGTAGGGGGGCAGGGAGGCTCTCAGGGATAAGGCATAGGGTATGATTTTATAGTGCTGTGGCTGCAGTAGCTTTACATGTCACTTCTTTAACTTCTTGAAGTCCTTTATTCACAAATACCTACTTGGGAATAAATTTGATTTGTATGCTACCATAAGTTTTCTCCTTCTGGGGAGATCTGAGTAACAACAGAAATAGCATTAGAGCCACTTGCTTTGGGGCTTGGGAAGGTAATATCACTTTATATTTTACTTGGAAAACACAGTTGAAAGGGGTTCTAATAATATTGAGTTGCTTTTCTTTGTCCAGGAGAACCTTAATACTTACCTGAGGCAGACAGGTTTGCTTTAGTATCACAAATGTAATTTATTTCTAAGGGAAGTGAAAGAGACACCTGCAATGGGTTACTGCCAATTTTGTTTTCCTCTAAGTAGGACTGTTTTGTCACTTTAATAACAACCACTGGGCCTGATAGTAGCACTGTCAGTCTTTCTGACTGGACTGCAGGCTTTATATTAATATAAAGGAGGTGTCAACTTTCACATACATCTGAGCTGCTCTTTGGCACCTTGGTGTCACAATTCTCTCCCAACATTGCTTTCTGAGATGAGCTGATTACCTGCATGATTAAAGAAGCTGCTAAGTGAATAGAACCTTTCTAATGTTCCCTATTTGCAACATGAGCATTTGGCCTGTCAAAGCTGAACTGTTCACAGAATTAAGAGCACAGAATTAAACTTGAAAAGGTGATTTCTGATAGCAGAAAATATTCCTCCCATTTGCATGGTTGTGCTTAAAGTTGGACAGTAAGTTGGCACATGTTGATCAGTAACAGTTTTCTGAAGTTTCAATGTAATGTTGCCTGACAGACTTTTACATTTTGGTCCCATTTTGGACTAGTTTTGCTACTACTGAATTAGATTATTACTTATTTTAATGTGTTCATAGTAGCTGATACTTAAAGCATTTGCCACACTAAGTTTCTGCTCTGCTACATTTTATACAGACCTGTACTTCTGCACCTCCTTTCAGATGATTCAGTGCTTTTCAAAATCATTTTTATAACTTAATGCATGTCAAAAATATTTTTCTTTTTTCTTGTGGGAGGTCTGTAAAAAGGCACGCTTCAAAAGACTGAATTAGGAAGAAGGTTTGCCCAGAAGTTTTGCCCATGATTCTCATCTTTAAAAAGATACTTTGCCAGTATCATGATTTTTGCCAGTATGGTGTGGTTTGTGGTTGGTTGGTTGGTTTTGGTCATTTGCTGGTTCTTGTTTGGGTTGTAAAAAATGTAAAATGTACAAAAAATTGAGGAAACCTGGTTTGAACTTGCCAATTGAAGACAGGAAGGAATCTCATAAACCACTGAACTCGAACATTTTTGTAACAGTTTCTTAAATTCCTTTAATTTATAGTAAATAAAAGTGGTTCTTGGTTAAGTCATAGCTCCTCTTTAGTGTTATCATGGATATCAGGCTGTGCTTTGGGTGAATTAATGTGATTAATGCAGTCAATTTTAAAATAGTTACTTTTCAAAAGTAGCATATGCTGATTTTGTAATCTGTGGGTTTTTAAGTGTGGTATCTTTTTGCTTTGGTAAATAAAGGAGCTGATATTTATAAAGTGTTTAAAATTTGAATTCCAGAAAAAGGATCCTCCATTTCAACTCAAACTTCCTCCAAAGGCAGCTAGGCCTGAGAAAGAAGTTGACCCCGAATATGAAGAGAAGATGGTAAGTGTTTTCATGACAAAATAAGATTTTTGTGTTACTTGTTTGTTTCCTTGCACTGCATCAACACAGTAACACAGACTTAGTGAAGAGTATGTCTGTCAAAAAAGAAAACAAGATGTCCACTCCAGTGTGGTGTTTCTCACAGTAGCTAACAATAGGTGTGCAGTGAAGATGTTAGAGGAGAGGAAGCAGATAATGATAGTTCTGTTAGATACTGTCCTCTCTTCCAAGTATTTTTGTCAGCATGATTTCTGGAGTTGGAGGCTATGGTTTTTATACTCAGAACTTGTCTGTGGATTTTTGTGTTACTTTGGTTTTTTATTTTTGGTGTGGTTTTTTTTTTTTTCCCCTTCGATCCTTTTTTTCCCCCTTCTGCTTGCTTTCTCCCACCCCCTCTGTTCCCTTCTGTCTGTTCACTTATCCACACCCTGCTGTGGTAAAGAGTTTCTGTTCAGTGGCATTTTGTATTTAGAACTTTCCCCTTTTGGTTTTGGGTCTGTCTCTGCTAGTTCTATTTGATGACCCCTTGACTCATGTCAGAGGCTTCCTTAAACTCCTTCTTAAATGAGAGCAATGCTGAAGCTGCCAGTTTCTCACCATATAAAAACATAAAGGTTCTAAATATTGCTATGCTCTTACTATACGTGCCATAGCAATGAAAAAAAAGGACATGAAGAAAGCTTGTAGTGCTGGAGAGAAGGAACTTCTGTGTTACAAAGAGGCAGAGACCAGGAGGATATTCCAAGACTTGTATCACACGTGTAATAAGTTTGATTGAAGCTGGTATCTATATCTTGCTGTCTTAAAAGCTTCAGTGTTAAACAGATGCCTGAAAATTACAGTAGTCTGAAAGGATTCACAGAATCCACAGAACACAGAATCCCTGACACAGAAGCCAGGGAAAAATACTGCTGTTAGACACAGAAAAACTCATCAGTTCATTGAGAATGTGTTGAGTAAATAACTAAACTTGGTTTCATAGTAATTCACGGTGAATGCACATCCTACCTGAAGTAGAATGTTATTTCAGTTGTTCTAAGAGGCAAAATCTTTTCCAGGAGATCTTTACAAAGATGTTTATTTGCTGGGAAGTGATGCGCTATGAAAGGGAATGCATCGCCCTCGTGTGGCAAGATCATTCATTGCATGTTAAGTTCATTCTGAGTGCTTTAAAGCAATTCAGCTCTGTACTGAAGCAGCTCAGGAGCTATTTCATGGTGCTTGTGCCCTTCTGAGCTGGTGATCAGCAGGCAGACAATCTTTCCTCTTAGGAGTTGTTCTCACAAGTGTCTGAGTTCGATTCTTAAGATAAGACATCAGTAAGTTTTCTTGATATAAATGTGTTTTTATTCTCTCCCCAGAAAACAGATCGAGCAAAAAGATTTGAATTCCTTCTGAAGCAGACAGAACTTTTTGCACATTTTATTCAGCCTGCAGCACAAAAATCACCAACATCTCCATTGAAAGTCAAGCTGGGACGGCCACGGATGAAGAAAGATGAAAAGCAGTGTTTGATTTCAGCTGGCGAGTAGGTTTCATTTTTAATTCTGACATTATACATATACAAACAAATTATGCACTTTAACATTTCTATTATGTAAGTAGCATTGGGACAGTGCTTTAAGAAAGTACAGAAGTTCTCCTATTAATGGTGTATCATCCTTTCTTTAAAGGTGTTTGGTGTATGCATGCTGATCCAGCAACATTAGTACCACCCTGGAGCAGGAATGCACTTTTAAAGTAAATTCCCTGATCCTTGTTACTTACCATGCTCTGGGTCATATTGTGGAGTGATTTTGGAGGACATGCATTGAATTTCTTTTGAATGATGCTAAAGTAGAAAATGCACTCCAGAAATGCACCTGGTGGGCTCCAGCTTGTAGTGAAGATGACCAAGCTAACACAAGACCATGTGGATGTTGCATCCTGAGCACCAGTTGTCTTCCTCCACCAGTCTGTCTGTACCAGTCAGTACTGCAGACATAGCCTGCATGTCGTGTTGCTTCAGGGTCTTGTGATGGCAAGCAACTCATTTGTTGAAACGTTTACAAAATGGCATTTTGTATTTTATAAGTTAAGTGTTGTTTGTGTTTTATCAGAAAATGTGATTCTTCTGAATGGTTTAGTTATCAAGTAATTGATTCTAATGCCACCACTGATGAGTGTCTTGTATTTCTTTGTTGCTCATTAAAGTTCCTTCAAAAACTCATATGCTACTTGCTGTCATAATTGTGCCTCTGGAGAAGAGGGCTTTATATCAGCCTTTCCAATTAAAGCTGTAACAAGCTATGAGGAATAACATTAACAGGATATGGTTTTGTTCAGGCTGGTAGGATACAATATTGTAGATCAGTGTTTCTGCTATAATTTGTCAGTGTTTTGAAATGATTTTATATAAACATGGATCTTGGATTCCTTCTCCAGCTACCGTCACAGGCGCACTGAACAAGAAGAAGATGAGGAGCTGCTGTCAGAGAGCAGGAAAACATCCAATGTCTGTATTCGGTTTGAGGAGTCTCCTTCATGTGAGTATTGACTTGACAGATTTTTGGATTGCTTGCATGCAATTAAAACATAAGCAGATTGCAATGAAAATGTTCTGCTTCGAATTGGTATTTTTCTACTTAGAGGAATCTTACATTTACAGATGTGAAAGGAGGAACACTAAGAGATTATCAGGTTAGAGGTTTGAACTGGATGATCTCATTGTATGAGAATGGTGTTAATGGCATTCTGGCAGATGAAATGGTAAGCAGTAATCTTTTGGAATTTTTATGGTAATTACTGAGCAAAATTCATCAATAAAAGGCCTGTACTATTTAATGTATATGCAGTAGTATGCATCATTCTATGAGAGTTACATTTTTCACAAATAGAATCGTAAAGCAACGAGAAAAAGTTGCATGGCAGACATTTAGTGTGTAGTTTGCTTTGAACAATTCAAGTGGCAGAATTGTGCAGCTGGCAAATGTTTGAAACCATTTCTGTATGGTGTTTCATTTCAGCAGGTTTCTCTCCCCTCCCTTTTTGTCAATGCAGGGGCTTGGTAAGACTCTGCAAACAATAGCATTATTAGGCTACCTGAAGCATTACCGAAACATTCCTGGGCCACACATGGTCCTGGTTCCAAAGTCAACTTTGCACAACTGGATGAATGAATTCAAGCGCTGGGTTCCATCCTTACGTGCTGTTTGTCTTATTGGAGACAAAGATGCCAGAGTAAGTGTTCTGCATTGCAAAGATGTATGTATTATTTGTCAAAACTAACATTTGGGTGTTTGGAATTCTCCTTCCTTCCTAAGTGTCAGTATTTTTTAGTAATCTGTAACTATGTTAGCATTGAAAATGTGCCTTAATAAGCTTATAGAGACTCTATGCTTTTCCATAGGGAGATACTCTTTCATGTGAAAGGATTTATATGGCTAGATGTGTGCTCCTTAGAAAACAGAGATGGGACAGATGAGGAAGATGTTTAGGGAAGAGAGAAGGTGGTACCTGGCTACCTAAATTGTTATAAGAAACTTTTTTGTGGATTGTATCTTTAGACCAATTAGTTTAAAGGGCTTTTTCCTTTTTGGTAGTGTGTCCTGGATCTAAAACAGGAAAAAAATTAGGAGTTAATACTTCATTTTGAGTGAGAGAAAATTTTGTTTTGCTTAACCTGAACTGATGATCTGTCTATGCTTAAAGTACAAAGGATTGAAGGCTTTTGTTACAGTAGCTTTCAGTTACTGAAAAGATATTTCAGAGTTGTCTTTTGCATCATCAGTACATCAGTAATGTGTGGGGAGAGAAGTTTCACTGAATTCCATATACATTGTGCATAATTATAAACATTTGTTACCTCAATTGTTCTGCTTCAGGCTGCTTTTATCCGTGATGTCATGATGCCTGGTGAATGGGATGTTTGTGTTACAT
Organism: Calypte anna; assembly: GCF_003957555.1. Classification (NCBI taxonomy): domain Eukaryota; kingdom Metazoa; phylum Chordata; class Aves; order Apodiformes; family Trochilidae; genus Calypte; species Calypte anna. The sequence continues at coordinate 14,854,212 of NC_044247.1, read as the reverse complement.
CATATGAAATGGTAATTAAAGAGAAATCTGTCTTCAAAAAGTTTAACTGGAGGTACCTGGTAATTGATGAAGCCCACAGAATAAAGAATGAGAAGTCTAAGGTAAACTCAAAATTATCTAATACTTTGAAGATACTTTGACACAAAAGTCCATTTGATTTTAGTAGATTTTAAGTTTATGTGCTTTTTAAACTACAAGTCATAAGCTATTGGGTGGCAAATAAGAATTCCATTGGTAGTTCACTGTCTTTAAATTTAGCTGACACTGTTTCAGGTCAGAAACTGATGAATAGTCATTCTACTTAAATGTACCTGATAACTGTTTGTTGTGTTTCTAGCTGTCAGAGATTGTACGTGAGTTCAAGACAACAAATCGATTGCTGCTCACAGGAACTCCTTTACAGAATAACCTCCATGAGCTCTGGGCATTACTCAATTTTCTTTTACCTGATGTCTTCAATTCTGCTGATGTAAGTTGAAGTTTGGAAGTGCAGTTTTGTTCTTGCTAGTTTGATTCCCAGACATGGACTGAGTAGAAGCTCTTAGGCAGTGGCTTACTTAAATGTAGAGTACTACTTTTTTTTGCTCTACCTGTTTAGTGCAAATAGCAAATGTAGTACTTAAAATAGTTCAAGAACTATGCAAAGTGGAACAACTTTTTGGAAAGCAATGCAGAATAAAGAATGTGAAGCACCCAAATAGGCATAAGCTTTTTTTCTTTAGAATTTGAGTAATCTTTCTCCCCTTTTACTGTTAATATTTTATTATATTGCTTATTTGTGTTTTTACTTAATGATTCTGGTATCATTTTACCCTCTTGCCCCATTATTATGCAAGCACTGAGTGGAAGAACTTGGAAGCTGCAGTGTTGAGCATGGGATACCATTGTAAGCTAAGCAGAGTAATAGTATTTTGTCTGTGGAGCAATCTGACTGACTCAGTACAATGTGCTGGGGAGCTGCCACAGAATTACTAACTTTTTTTTTTTTCTTCACTTCTAGAAAGTTTTTTGATTTATGAAGGCTCAAGATTGGTCCCACTCTCAGCTAGGGTGATAGAGTCAATATGTGTCTGTTAAATCTACAGATGATAAACTGTTCATGCTAATTGTGCTGTTTCTTACCACAGGATTTCGACTCATGGTTTGACACAAAAAATTGTCTTGGTGATCAGAAACTTGTGGAAAGACTTCATGCTGTAAGTAATTAAAACTTCCATCATGTGTCATCAGCATAAAACTCTGCATTTTGCCCTTCATCATGACTGAAGATGAACGAGGTATTTAGTTACAGAAATGCCCAGCAGAACTATCATGAATTACATATTGGAACTTAAAGATAGTGCTTTTTGTAACAATACTCTTTGAAGCAGACAAAAAAAATCTGTACATAAAATTGTAAAAATGAAGAATTTTGAGGTCTTTTTGGAACCATTTATTACTGTGAATCATATTCTGATCCTCATGTCTTGCTAGTCTGAATAAAAGTATGCCCTTGCCTTTGTTTTATTGTGCATGAAATGTTTTTCATCATGCAGTAACAAAACAAGTGGTAAGGAAATCAACATAGATTGCTTATCCTTGGAATGCTGCTGTATTTTGTGTATGCTGCTATGGTGGAAATGGAGCTGCTAAAAGAAAATAAATGGATTTTATAATCCATTTGGATTATAAATGTTTGGCCTTTGCTTAGAATAACAACTGGGATGAGTATGGCAGCCTTTATGTAGTGTTGCATATTTATGTGTGAGCTTTGCCTATAAGTGCACAACTTCAGCAGAATTTTGTTGAAGGAGTCACCATGGCAGCAATAGATATTGATTATTCTGAATAAATAACAGATAATTGAATTTGTTAATTTTATATTTAAGGTAATCAATTTTATTAATTTTAGCTGTGGAAAAACCCTTTAATTTGTGTAGGTTTTGAAGCCATTTTTATTACGTCGCATAAAAGCTGAAGTAGAAAAGAGTTTGCCTCCAAAGAAGGAAGTAAAAATTTATCTTGGGCTCAGCAAAATGCAGAGGGAATGGTGAGTTATTTACATCAAACATTTTTTTTCCAATAAAGAACACTACAAGTCTTCCCAATGATTTTTAATTTTTTTTCTTTCTTGTAGTGGCATGTTAAGCCAGATGGAGAAGCCTATTAATAGCTGTCTTTAGGGCTCTTTTTTTTTTTGTTTTTTTTTTTTAAACTGTACAAATTACAAAAGAGCTCAGGAAGGGAAATAAAAAGAGTTGGGAGGAAGAAAGTAGAAATTTCTTGTTCTTCCTTAGTTTTATTTGAAATAACATAGGCCTTGTGAGTTTCCTTGTTTGATCCAAGTATGTATGCAGCAGTCAAATGAAAATAAAACCTTGCGGCTCTACATACCCACAAGAGATGAGAGAAAAGGAACCAGGTCAGTGTAGCAGCTTCAATCAAATAAATGTTGTCTTTAATCATCTTCCAACTCCTGAAATGGAACTGGGAGATAACCCAGTAAATGACAGATCCTTGTCACTCACAAATTGCCTTTTGTGTTTAGGTATGGACTTATAAATCCTTATTATCAGCCAGATGTTTTTGCCAAGTTTGGGAATAATTTATGTTCTTATGTAAACAAAGCAAACTCCCATATCCAGAAATAAGTAATTTGGGTATTGTAGGGTTTAGTGCATGTTTCAAATATTACAGAAAGACTGAGAGTTGTTAAAAATTCCCTGTGAAACCTCAGGTATACGAGGATCCTGATGAAAGATATTGATATCCTGAATTCAGCTGGGAAGATGGACAAGATGCGTCTGCTGAACATCCTGATGCAGCTGCGGAAGTGCTGTAACCATCCTTACCTGTTTGATGGTGCTGAGCCAGGCCCTCCTTACACCACTGACACACATCTCATCACCAACAGTGGTAAAATGTTAGTTCTGGATAAACTGCTGGCAAAACTTCGAGAGCAAGGTGAGTGCAGTTTACAGACAGAAGTGGTCTGAGTGTTTTAAGTGAAATGACCTCTCAGAAATCGCATGGCTTCATTCTTGTCTTTTCTTCAGTGAATGCATTCATTGTGTTCAGTGAGGTTTTTGTTGAAAATCGTTCTTCTGTAAGATCTTAACACGTGGAAGTTGTATAGGAATGATGAAGAAGATTAGTAATATGGAAAAGCAGGTGGAAAGAAAGGGCAGAGCCTCCCTTCTGCTGTGTTTAAGAAAATTTCTGTGAGGATTTGTTTGTGCTCATCAGCTGTCAGCTGATTATCTTCCCATGATTTTCAGTGTTCTGTTTCTTCAGCTGCATATTTCTTCTGTATAAATTATTAAATAACTTCTCTTGAAGAGAAGTTAAATCAATACCAGAAAAGTAACTTCAGAAGAAACACTTCCTTGAGTAAGTTTAGGCATAGCAAAGAGTATTTCACATGTTTTCTTACTCATGCTGTATAATAGGCTCTGTGATAAGATTAATATCAAAACAAAACAGGACAAAAAACAATGACAAAGCTTCTGTGTTGTCTGTCAGGTTCCAGAGTGTTGCTTTTCAGTCAGATGACTCGCTTGCTGGATATTTTGGAAGACTATTGCATGTGGCGTGGATACGAGTACTGCAGACTTGATGGACAGACACCACATGAAGAAAGAGAGGTGAGAAAGTTGTTTATAAAACAGGGAATGCCTTTGTTTTACATAGTAGATTATGAAGACATTATCATTTACATGTACATTCACATAGTTACATCATTGTTTAAGGCAAAGCAAAAATGATAGACTTAAAAAAGGCTGCTAAGTGTGGTGTTGGTTTTTTTTTTTTTTTTTCTGATAAAAGTCTACAGTAAGGTAGGTTTCACTAGTTCATCAACTAAATGACAAGTGGAGATTTTTGTGGACTCAAATCTTTCCACTTGTGTAAACCTGCAGTTTCTTGCTTCTGTAAAAAAAATTGGTTTTGGTGTGAAAACTCTGTAAATTTGAAAGTAACATTGAAAAGCCACCAACATTTGAAGGTTATATGGAAACAGATCCTTTAATGGTACATTTGTTTTCTTTTAGGAAGCAATAGACACATTTAATGCTCCCAACAGCAGTAAATTCATTTTCATGCTGAGTACCAGAGCTGGAGGTCTTGGAATTAATTTGGCAACTGCTGATGTGGTTATTCTCTATGATTCAGATTGGAACCCTCAAGTAGATCTGCAGGCCATGGTGAGTTAACCCAGCACACACTGATTTGTTAAAATGTTGTTCATGTGTTTTCAAAACTTCCACTTTTTTATTTTTCTTTACTTTTTGTATTTAATTTTTGCATTTTTCTTACAATTTTGTAAGGAATTGAGTTAAAAGGGCATGAAGAGACTTGTGGAAGACAATGCAGAATTTTCTCTGTAATTCTGTCTTAATTATTTCATAATAGAATAACATTTCTCTGTCAAAATACTGTATCAATATTGTTTATCTATAGAATTGTTTGTCTAGAAGACAACAGTAAAGTTGTAGCAGAGCTCTGTTTCCAAAATAATCACAAAGAATTAAAAACCTGCAGCTTTAAATTCCTCTATTTTGGGAATCTTTTGTTTTTGCAGCCCAGCTTCTTTTCACATCAATGTACAGTCATTTGGTGGTGAATAACCACCCTTATCTTTGTGTTGAACTTACTATTATCTTTTCTTTCTGAATGCTGAACATCAAATCTATTGTTTCCTATGGAATAAAAATCACATGATCCTTGCATGATTGAGAGCATGGGTATTTTTGCTTTGGTTTGTGTTTTGGTTTTGTGTAGTTTGTATTTCAGATGCCCTTAAGTAACATCAAATATTTACTGTGAATAACTCATCCTTTCCATATGCATACTGACTACCAATAATAGACTGACTTCCTGGAAACTGATTTGTGAGTTTTAGTAGGATTTAATATTATACAGGAGGATTTAAGATGGGACAACTTAAATGTTTTAAAGGACACTTAGAAAATAACAGAATCACAGAATTGCCTGGGTTGGAAGGGACCTCAGAGATCATCAAGTCCAACCCCACTCCCGCTGCAGTTCCCAGCCCATGGCACTGAGTGCCACATCCAGGCTCTTTTGAAAGATCTCCAGGGATGGAGAATCCACTGCTTCCCTGGGCAGCCCATTCCAATGCCTGATCACCCTCTCTCTAAAGAAATTCTTTCTAATATCCAACCTAAACCTCCCCTGGCACAACTTGAGACCCTGCCCTCTTGTCTTGCTGAGAGTTGCCTGGGAAAAGAGCCCAACCCCCCCTGGCTCCAACCTCCTTTCAGGGAGTTGTAGAGAGTGATGAGGTCTCCCCTGAGCCTCCTCTTCTCCAGGCTGAACACCCCCAGCTCCCTCAGCCTCTCCTCATAGGGTCTGTGCTCGAGTCCCTTCACCAGCCTGGTTGCCCTCCTTTGGACCTGCTCCAGCACCTCGATATCCTTCCTGAGCTGAGGGGCCCAGAACTGGACACAGTACTCGAGGTGTGGCTTCATGGTACTGAGAGCTCAAAGCCAGTCATTTATTTATTTTTTTTTAATTTAAGGGGACAAAATAGTATTTTAATCTGTTTTCCAGAGAGAATAAACACCAGTTTTGTTACAGATATAGCCTCATTTGCTGTGCACATGAGCTGCATCTTGATGCTCTCAGGTAGCTCAGTACTGAAGCTGTGGCTGCATGGATTTTGTTCGTGCAATTAATAAGCTCAAGCCAGGGATGCCAAGGTTTCAGTACCTATGTCAAGTGAGAGAATCTGTTTGAAAGCAGTGCAGCTGTCTGTATGTGTGCACTGTTGTGTCTCCACTTCCCAGTTGCAGACATACACTCATTTATTGCTACAGAATAATCAATTTATTGCTACAGAACGACCCACACTTAGAAGGTGTGATAGCCAGGTATCGACAAATATTACTTTACTGGTTTTATTTATTTCTGTGTCCTTGAATAAGCAAGGAACCAAGAAATCTATGCTAGTTTCTGTCTGCTATTTCTGCAAGCTAACTGTCAATTGCCTGTGAGTTTTTGTTGCTGAACAACATTGATTTGTGTTTGTCAGGATCGTGCTCATCGTATTGGTCAAAAGAAACCAGTCCGGGTGTTTCGCCTTATCACTGATAATACTGTTGAAGAGAGGATTGTAGAAAGAGCTGAAATAAAACTGAGGCTGGACTCTATAGTTATACAACAAGGTATCAACTGCTTTTTGTGTTTGTCTGCAACAGAATTGTTCAGTTGCTTGAAGTATGGGTTAAATAACTGTACAAATGTCTGAGAAAGCAGGCCTTGTGTATTGTAGTAACACACTGAATCAACCTAAAAAACTACAATGTATAAGTTATTCACTTGTTCAGCTGAAATTTTTGAAAAAATTCTGTATTAAGTAATAAGTGGGCATAGACTTACACTGACTTGAAATGAAAAAAGTAAGTTACAGCTGGACAGATATTACTTCTTTTTTGTGATACGTTAAAAAGGAAAAAAAGGTGTGTTCCGTGGCAGATAAAAATGATGATGTATATGTCCTTGTGTCACGGTTTAATACTGGCCCGGCAATTAAACCGAATAACAAACGCTCTCTATTAATCTCTCTCTCCTTGATAGAGAAAGGAGAGAGAATAAGGGAGAGAGACTTATGGGTTGGAAACTAAACTACACAACTTTAATGAAACAGTAATGATAAATAGGTAAAATTACTAAATATATACAAATATACAGGAAAATGGAAACCACGTTCCTCCCCCCTCTCCCCCAATAACTCTCACGTCACCACCGAGGCTGCAGGGCAGCCCTGGGAAAGTCCAGGCTGGAATCCTGGGGTCAGCAGCAGTTGGGAACTGGAGGCAGGAACACACAGATATGGGCTGGCACGGATCAGGACCACAGGCAAACGAACAGACAGGATCCTTCCAGGATGCCGGGTGAAGGAAGGGAGGCAGGAAAAGATCTGGAAAGATCTGGCTCGGCCCTCGTGATGCCTCAAATTTATACTGAGTGTGACGTATATGGGATGGAATACTCTGTTTGGTCAATTCTGGCATCTATCTTGTCTGTTCCTCCCCAAAGGAGGGTTCAGGTGGGACCTCTGTATCCTCCTGGACGGTAAAATATTTTCCTCAGAGCTGAGCAGTGTCCTTGGCTCTGCATACCAGTCTCTAGCAGTAACTATAAACATCAAGTGTTATCAGTCCTAGAAACACACACACTGCATGAGAAACTTGCTGTTAATTTCACCAAGTGCAACTACTTACAAGGGACTTAGCTAAAAGTAAAAGTACAGAAACAGAAAACCACCTTTATCCTGGCCCAAACCAGGACACCTTGCCATGTACAACTTTACTAAATATTAAAACTGTGTTGTGTGTCTTTGTTTAGAAGCTGTTGGAAGAATAGTTTGTTAAAAACTAAGGTCCTCAAGCTAAGTTTTGATGTTGAATTTTGAAAAGGGTGGGCTACTGGAAAGGGTGGTGGTCAAGATTTTGATGATCTGTGAAGATATTAGGATAAGTGAAATTTTGGGAGAGAAATTAGAATTTTGTATAAAGATTTGGAGATTTGGGTTGAAAGCAGTGGAGTGAGTGTTAAAAATCTTAAGTACTACTTAATGGTTATTACAGAATATTCAATGAATTCTTAGAGATGAAAATTCAATCTTGAAAGTTAAGCTAACTTTGTAAGAATAAGATCTTAAATTTTGGAATATCTGAATGTAAAATATTCTTGATCCAAAGTCGTTGGCTTCTTTATTTCCCCCAAAGTAGCTGATTTCTGTTTATCTTCAGCTCAAGTGAAATGCAGTTTTTTGTGTGTGGTTCTTCTGTTTTTCCTTCCTGGTGCCACCAGTGATCTCAAAAAGCTTTGCATAGACCTAGAGCTCTTTTATTATAACTTGCAACATGTTTCTCCTAATTTTAGGAAGGCTCATAGACCAACAGTCTAACAAACTGGCAAAAGATGAAATGCTGCAGATGATCCGTCACGGTGCCACACACGTGTTTGCCTCCAAAGACAGTGAGCTGACAGAGGAAGATATAACCACTATATTAGAAAGAGGTGAAAAGAAGGTTAGAGAACAATTTTTTGTACAAAAATCTAAATGTGTCAAACAGGAAATAGATATGCACAAAATAAGCATTCATTCTGATAATAAAAATCAATTTTTATGCCAATTTATTATTTACTGTTTGTAAATATTTTAAAGCTTATGGAAGTTTCAAAGGAGTAGAATTAGTGAGTTACATTGCAGTAGGAAGTTAAAAAATAATGGTTTTGTAACCACTATTTATTTTGTGGACTTCTTAAAAGATGTAAATTTTATGCCATCAGCTCTAAGAGATACAAAATGTTTATGGATGTTTATTAGGGAATAGGTAGCTATGTGGAGAAATGAACTATCAGCTCCAAAGAGTTGGGCATAAATTAATTTAAATTTAAAAGTTAAAATATCAGTTGTAGGGCTACATCACAGCGTAGTAAATTTAGTTTAATGGGAAGTCTTGGGTTCAGATAGTTCAACACTGAAAAGCAATAAGTCTGTCATTACAAGGAAAATGTAAGTAAAAGTTTAAAGCAGAAAAAGACATTGAGAATGTTTTAATAATGATAAAAGCTGGTGTTTTCTTCAGAAAAAATAGAACAGACTGAGTGAACTTCAAAGTATCATCTTGTGTTTTTAGACAGCTGAAATGAATGAAAGATTGCAAAAAATGGGGGAGAGCTCCTTGAGGAATTTCACTATGGACACAGAGATGAGCTTATACAACTTTGAAGGTGAAGACTACAGAGAAAAACAAAAGGTAATTTTTCTTAGTCTTTAAGGTTTTAGTTTAGAGGTGGCAAGCCTTTAGGCCACACTAGAAATGTCCTGGCTGTAAAGGTTATTCCAGAGAAGTCAGAAGCTGCTGGAAAATTCACATAGCTCTGCAGAAGCATCAAGATTATGAATTTTTGTTAAATTAGCTTTCAGCCCCACTGTTTTTCTTAATGGTAAAATCTGATAATATTACTCAAGTGTTTTGGAAAACTACTCAAAATAGGATGTTGCACGTGACAGTACTGCTGCAGTCAATATGACTTTATTGCCACTTAACCAAGAGATAAAAACAGTCTACAATGATTTTGTATGTGGAACCTGGACTTAAGTCTTTTTTAGCAGTGAAGGTTTTAGTTACACACATCAATGTGAACTCTTTGTACAAAAATTTACCTAATTATAAGAGGAAAGGCCAAACAAACAGGTATTACTTAGAGTCCCACAGCATTACCTCTGTGTCTGTTTTGTATGGGATGTAGAGTCAAGATATCCTGAAGGTCTTATTTGGAACCAGATATGTGAACTCTTACTTTGTTACCTATGGAATGCACTTCCAGCCCAGGTTTCTTGTAAGATGTGAAGAAAAACTTAGAAAAATAAAATAATTAATGAGAATGAAGTGAGGTGTGTGCCTGTATACACAAGATTCTTTTTTTTGTGTTGATAATTTCATTACAAGAAGCCAGCTAAAAATTGCATAGTCCTGAATTATGCTTTAGTAAGTTTAATTGCAGTAATTTAGTTAAGATTAATTTGCTGCTAATGGATTTTGTTTTGCTGCTCTTGTAGCCTCTGTAGAGCTATTTGGAGAAGTTATTTATTCACATCACAAAATGCTGTAGAATTCAGAACCCTACTCAGGTGTCTGAAGTAAATAGAATAATGTAAAAGAATTAATCTGTGCCACTTGCCTTGCTTTAATGTCCATTATCTTCTGTGTCCATTATCTTATATATGAGTTTTCTAATTTTAAGCTCTGTTGGAGTATCCAAATTGTTGAGCACAGCTGTTAGATTTGCTGTGCAAAAATATGTTCCCATTTTACAGTGCCACAATAGTGATTATTTTTGCAACTTTTGAAAAACAGACCATTTACTTTAATACCTTTTTATTCTGTTCTGTCTGTAGCTGAGCATGATGGAATGGATAGAGCCCCCAAAAAGAGAACGCAAAGCTAATTATGCAGTTGATGCCTATTTCAGAGAAGCCCTACGTGTTAGTGAACCCAAAGTCCCAAAGGTAACAAGTTGACAAATCTAGAGGTTTGGTTTTTTTAATATTGTTCATTTACCCTTCTCTTCTCCTGTGTTGCATCCCCTCCCTAGCCCTAACCTGGTAAAAAAATGAATGTATTTGCAAAAGTGGTGGCTACTGGTGCTGAATTGTGGCAGTTTTATTGCATAGAAATCAAGCTTTATGTAATGTTGCTGTCTGTATTTTTGAAGGCTCCACGACCTCCAAAACAACCCAATATTCAGGATTTCCAGTTTTTCCCACCACGGTTGTTTGAACTTCTGGAAAAAGAAATCCTGTATTATCGTAAGACTATAGGATACAAGGTGATGCTTTTTTTTCCTCTTCAAAATTGTGAGATGTCTTTGTATTCCCCTTTTGCAGATTTACTGCAACCCTGACAATAGCTAAATGAAGTAAATGAGACTGCAACTTGAAAATACATCATTCTGTTCTCACTTTTGTAGAGTGCTTCTTGTTAAATGAATTAAAACCTCTTTTCTTGTTTCTCTGCCACTGCAGAAAAAAAAAGGAATCTGTAATTCCTTCATTAAAAAACTTATATCTGTATATAGATTGTGATAGGTTCCTAACAATAAAATAGAGTACAAAAAAAGTAGCTGCTCTAAGGTGAGAAAATAATTTATGGCTACTATAGGATCACCTTCCAGGGTATGATTTTTTGGTTATAGTTTTTGCATATCTTGTGCAGAAAGTAACCTAAGGTTCAATATTTTGAAGTTGACATCATGTTGTTATGATGGGAAGCAAAGTGAGATCAACTTCCCTTATGTTTTGTGGGATGTAAAATGTTTAAAGGAGTAGAGAAATCTGGATGTATTACTACTGCAGAAAGAAAACTAGACAACAGGATTATATTTTATTTTATTTTATTTTATTTTATTTTATTTTATTTTATTTTATTTTATTTTATTTTATTTTATTTTATTTTATTTTTTTATTTTTTATTTTTTATTTTTATTTTTTATTTTTTATTTTTTATTTTTTTATTTTTTTATTTTTTATTTTTTTTTAATTTTTTTTATTTTATTTTATTTTATTTTATTTTATTTTTAACCTGCTAAGCCCTAGCCAAAATTCTTCCTTTTCCCTGCTGACATTACTGGAAAAGCATTGAAATTCTGTTTTGTTGTTGAATTTCATTACTTGTGCCAGCATTGGCTGAGTAAATCAAATGGATCCCCTGCTTCCAGACATGTAAGCTACTTTTAAAAGCCTCATGTTTCATGGCAGGTTGCAGCAAGAAGAAACCACACATAAAGCGTGTTGGAGAACATAAACCTGACACACAAAGCAAAAGATAGGATATTGGTGTTGCAAAAGCAGAGAATTAATGTTAGCAAAATTTGTTTGTGGTCACTCTTTGCATTTGTTTGCCAGTCCTGATTGTTCAGACTTTTGGGGCCCCATTCAGCAGTAGGGGAAAATGGGCGCTTTGGGTTGGCAGATTCAAGGTTGGTGGTAAAAGGGAAACCCGTAGGCCAATTGTTGGTGGTGCTGTGGATAGGGTTCCATGTGAAGGTTAAGGCCAGCCAAAATTTTCAGTGGTCACTCTTTGCATTTGTTTGCCAGTCCCGACTGTTCGGACTTTTGGGACCCCATTCAACGATACGGGGAAATGGCCACTTCGGGTTGGCAGATTGAAGGTTGGTGGTAAAACGCAAACCCGTAGGCCGACTGTTGCTGGTGCTGTGGGTAGGGTTCCATGTGAGGGTTAAGGCTAGCCAAAATTTTCAGTGGTCACTCTTTGCATTTGTTTGCCAGTCCCGATTGTTCGGATGTTTGGGACCCCATTCAACGATACGGGGAAATGGCCGCTTCGGGCTGGTAGATTGAAGGTTGGTGGTAAAAGGGAAACCCGTAGGCCGATTGTTGGTGGTGCTGTGGGTAGGGTTCCAAGTGAGGGTTAAGGCCAGCCAAAGTTTTCTTACCAGATAGCAGAAGGTACCTTAAAATCTGGTTTAAATGAAGAGGACTTATATGTGGATGGCAGGATGGAATGAAGATTACAGTTAAAGGAATTGTAATTAACTCAGGGAAAGAAATTTATTAATGCTCCAACAAATAAGGATGTGAGAATTACTAATGTGGACAATGTGTGCTTAAAAAAAGAGGTGTTTCAGTCCTGCCAATGAATCCCATCAGACTGGATAGGTTGAAGGTGAATACTTGTTAACTTAAAGTCTTAGTATGACTGTTTACTGGTGGTGAAAGTTATAAATATGCTTAAGCTTGTTCTGCTTTGAAATGGAAGTATAATTTCCCATCTGAAGGGAGTTTATTATTAAAACTGAAGATTGTCATAAACAGTATCAGAAGGTATCAAATAGAGACCAAGCTTTATAAACCACCAAAGCCTGGAGTATTTCTGGGCTAGATATTAAAACCAGCTCTTAACTTGCTTTGCTTTTTGCTGCTGAAATACAAAAGGTTTACAAAACTCTTTGCTGTGCACTGTTTCCTGACTTTTTTGCCATTGTGTGGTGTGGAATTGGAATGCAGAGTTTAAGGTCACAAATATTAAGTTGGTGTCAGTGTGGAGAGGCACAGAAAGGTTGTGTCCTGTTTACATAATGCTGTGTCTGGTCAGTGTCCATAGCTTTATAGTAAACCTGGCTGAACTTAAGTGTTTCACATTAGTTATAAAATATTGTATCTTGGGTGTAAGAGAGCAGATCCTCAGCTAATGAGAACTGTGACAGCTTGCACCAGGTGAGGCTCTGCCTCAAGTCATTGTGGGTGGGTACAGGGCATCAGGAAATGGTAACACAGAGTTAACAAGATCTATCCTAATTTTTGGGATGAGGGGTTTAAGCAATAAGATTGGAATCTAGGTAAAACATATCTGGTAACTGCTGTACAGCCCAGTGCTTTAATATCTAATTGTTGGAAAAAATGTATTTTACCATTTAAATGTATTCTACACTGAACTTAACAAGTGAATAGGAGCCTTGTGTTATTTATAGGTGAAGATAAACTTGACAATAAGAACTTGTGACAAAAGAAGGAGTTAGCATAGATAAATGAATTTTTAATACATCACTTAGTCTTGGAGAATAATATTTTCATTTCTGCAAGTTTTGTAGATAATATTTGGGTAGTTTTTTTTTTTTATTGTAGTTTGGTTTCTTCAGACTGGCCAAAGTGCAGGGTGATGGGTTGGTGGCTTTTTTTTGTTTTTGTTTGTGGGTTTGTTTTTTAGGTGTTTTTTTTTTCCCTTTATTTTGTTTTTTGTTGTTGTTGTGTGGATTTCTTTTTTTATTCTGTGACAATAAATGCAGAGTGGGTGTGGACTGTGTCAGTCCTGTGAGATCTAACATGTGCTTATAAATTTTAAACCAAGGTTGATCATCAAGTGTACAGTCTCTTAAACAACATTGCTGTGCCTCTGCTTACTGATACCCCTGATTCCAGGTTCCCAGGAATCCTGATCTCCCAAATGCAGCTCAGGTACAAAAAGAGGAACAGAAAAAGATAGATGAGTCTATGCCTCTGAATACTGAGGAAACTGAAGAGAAGGAAAAGCTTCTGACACAGGTAAAATAACTCAAGTATTTAATCATATATTTTTTTACTAGTCTGGAAAATAAATGCTAATAATAAGAAAAGCACAGAAAAGCTACACAGGTGTTACAGAAAGAAGAAAGCATGCAACATGTAATGACTTTGCTTGGTTTTGCTTTGAGGGACCTTTCCTCTCCTTAAACAAATTTGTCTTAATCACCTACTATTTCCTTAAATGGCTGCAATGTTTCTGAGGCAGGGACTTGTACAGTAGATGCACTTCCCAGCTCTACATGCAGAAATCCAGTCAGTGGGCTTCTCATCTATGCATCTACCTTGCATATTCCTTTTTTTTAAATCAAAAATTGGAGAGGACAAGCCTCTGTCAACACACATGGTATTTACACATGTGTATAAGACATTGCATCACATTAAATTTGTCCCAGTTGGGTTGTTAGGTGTGTTCCTATTATACTGGGACTGCATGCCTGTCACTGGCCAGTTTCTTGACTTGTTGTTTTTTTCTGCTAATTAGGCTTATTAAAAGCTAATTGTGTCTCAAAGTTAGTGTTTTTGGTTCAGAAAATTTTCTGTAAAAGAATTGAATGTAGTGAACCTTGAAGTATGCATGGTCCCAGTTTGATTATTAATTTCATCTGTTTATAGCAGAGGAAATACTTAAGCTGGTCCTGACATGCATGTCAGTGTTGGTAATGATTAAAAAGAACTATTTGTATTGTGTATATTGGACTCCTTGTAAAAATGCTATCTAATTGTGCAGTGAGCTTATTCAGCTGGAGAACTGGCAGAGTTCCTTATAAATGTGTTTCTGTGATGAAAGAAACTCAGTGCACTGCAAATTGCTCTTCAGGCACGTGATTTTCTTGTTTGTTTGTTCTTGAGCTTTTCTCCTTTCTTTAAAATGTAATGTCTCATTTGTGGATGATGTTTTTGTGTATTGAATCTGACTTAGCTACTGTTCAGTTTTTGATCTATTTCTTCAGTACATAACATTTTCTGTTTGACAGTGCTACAGAGTTCCCATTTGGTTGCATCTTTTTGGACTAGAGATGAGTTCTTGACATTCTTATGCTTTCATTCCAACTGTTTGTTTGGTTCAAGGTTTGTAAATGTCCAAAGTAGGAGCTTTTGCTTTAGATACTTGCACAACTCTTAAGAATTTGTAATGACACTTACATTGGTTCCCCCAGTGCTCCTAAGTCATTTGTAGCCTTTGTCTGCAGAAGGGTGACTTAAATAAAATTACAGTAAGCTGTAATTTTGAGCTTGTTTCTTTGGAGAAATGTAAAAAGTTTAAAAAGAAAGAGTAAGAAGCTCTCTGAAACATGTGGAGTCATATAGAAAAATATCTATTTAGACTTCTAATGATTCAGTAATAAAACCTGGATAATACAATTCCATGGAACTCCTGGAAGGCTATTAACCACTGTAATTATGTGACATTGCAGAGGCATTGCCACTTGGCACAGACAGTTCATAGATAAGGCAAAATTTTGCAAAGTCTTTCCATTCTACCTAGTAATACCTTCTTGATCTCTTGCTACTTACAGGGCTTTACAAACTGGAATAAGAGAGATTTTAACCAGTTTATTAAGGCTAATGAGAAATATGGTCGTGACGATATCGACAATATTGCCCGGGAGGTGGAGGGAAAGTCACCTGAAGAGGTCATTGAGTATTCAGGTTTGTGATGTATTTCTTAGTCATGTGGTAGTTGCTACATGTTCTTTCAAAATTACAAGATGTAGAATTTGGATGTGTATAAGGAGATTTTTTAGAGTGGGTGATGGTTCTTTTCAGAAGACATAATTCTGTTAAGAAGGTTGAATTTGCAGTGTATAAATATCCCTTCAGCTGCCTTTGTGCCTGCCTAGTCCAAATTCAGGACTTGGCATGGTTAATTTACATTGACCAAACAGCCTTGTGGTCTCATGAAGTTGCCTTACATTGGCAGTGTGGTTCTTTATGCTGTCACTATATAGGCTGTCTTTTGTATTTACACAGTGTTCTCAAATCTGTATTCTTTCTCTTTCATCTTTGGATTTAATTTGACTAAACACCTCCCTAAATTTTAACATTGCAGTATTCTTTCAATACCTTAAAAATGAGGAGCTCTACAAGAGTTCCCTTCAAAGTGTTGAGTTTGAGTTGGCTAAAGATGCCACTGGAGAAGTTACAGATTACTGGTTTTCATAACAGACAAACTAATCTCTTAGAAGTAGCTATTGAAGACTGAAATATGAATGTTTCACAGCTTGACTAGCAGCTCAGACATCCTTCCCCATTGTTATGAAAAGCTATACATTAATTTTGTTTTCATTTTTACATGACTACAATTAATGACATTGGAAGTCAATAAACATTTTCTTATCATTAACTTCTAAAGATATTGAATAAAGGATCTGTGAAAGTTTGTTTCTTGGCTAGCATAATGAAAACTATTAGCAAATCTTTTTAATGCAAACAAACTCTCACTTTCTTGTGTGTGCTGGAGTGCTTCAGCTGGGTAAAGTAACAGAGAAGTTTTTTTGGGTTTTTTTGTCACAAATTATTATGTTTTGCATTTTTAGCTGTTTTCTGGGAACGCTGTAATGAACTCCAGGACATTGAGAGGATCATGGCTCAAATAGAAAGAGGAGAGGCAAGAATTCAGCGGAGGATCAGTATCAAGAAGGCCCTTGATGCCAAAGTAATCATTGCAGATTTTTTGTTTTCTACAGCTGACTTCTACATTCCCTTGGAAAAGGAGTAGTTGGGGATGGGGAGTCTGTGTTTTTGTTTAGAATATAAGTTATACTGTGTATCAGTAATCTACACTGCTATGTAATAGATCCTTGAGCTTAAATTATATATTTAATAGGCCTAATTTCTGTTTGGCATGCAGATTGCAAGGTACAAAGCACCTTTTCATCAGCTGCGTATTCAGTATGGAACAAACAAAGGGAAGAATTACACAGAAGAGGAAGACAGATTTTTGATTTGCATGTTGCACAAGATGGGCTTTGACAAGGAAAATGTTTATGAGGAGCTAAGGCAGTGTGTGCGCAATGCCCCTCAGTTCAGATTTGACTGGTTTATCAAATCCAGAACTGCAATGGTAGGTATCAGCTGCATGGCCCAAGTCATTATATGAAGCATCTTGTTTCTGTTTGTCAGCACCAGAATCTGGATTTGTGCCAGAATATTGGAATCCAGCAAAAACAAGTGCTGAAAGAATGACATTTTTTTCTCGTTTCCAGTTTTTAATAAAATATACTTTCCTTTTAGTACAGCAGGTAGCACACCTGAAACAAACAGATTAGAAAACCTGCCAAGCTGAAGTCCCACGTTACCCAAAAGGATTAATGCAGATGTAGTCTCTCCTTACCAAGTTGCTTGTTACTTTTACTACAAACTGAAATTTTAACCAAAAGATGTCTCTTCAAATATGACTGCTTTTCAGAATTGTTGAACAATATTTGAAGACTGAAAACATCTGAATTATATCCTGGAAGAAAAAAGAGCTTTTCTAATATTGGTTCTTAATTTCTAAACACATGAGGAAATTTAGTGATTCATGTAAGAGGGAACTGGTTTAAAATGAACTTTGTAGTTGTAAATAAGGATTATCACATGCAAGTGGTTACATTTTTTTGTTCTGCTATTCTGAAGATTTTCCTCATACTTGTAGAATATGTTTGATAGCAAGTAGGCTATTACTCTGAATTTCAGCTGTAGTTTTGTCCTCCCTTTTGTCTGAAGAGCCAGGGCCATTTTTTAATTTATTACCAAGTGGGAAGTGATAATACTAACAGAAGCTTTGGTGGCTGCAAATAAGGTATGTAGGTACCAGCCTCAGAATACAGGACTAATGATATAAAGATGTTGGACCTGCCCTGAATTTCTGGTCAGATCTTCCCCCATTCAGTTCCTTTTCTTATAAGAATAATTTAGTCCTTGCACCTTATATAAGAAATGTGTATTTTCATGTGGATGTATTTAAATGGGAAAAATGTACTTTTAGGTTTTTTTCTTTACCAAAAGTAGCCTTAATCACTTGCCAAGGAATGAGAGCTGGAGCATTTTCTTCACTGAATACAAAACCACACTGGTCATGGCTGATACAAAAGACTGACACACATTGTCCCTTCTATAGCTGTCATAGATTGTGCCCATTGTCTGGTAAGCAAATTTCTAGTTAAATGCTGTGCTGCAGTCATGCAAGTTAAGTAATTTCATATACAAATCTGGATTTTCAGTAGTTTAGTCTACCAACTGCAGAACCACTCTGTTTTATTGCTTATTGTCCTCATTTCCTGGCCTCAGGATTTGTTTATAAAATGTTCTTTCAGAGTTCTGGTTACTGAACCTAGGAATGAATGAAACATAAGATGTTTAAAATGTGTATTTGAACAGGTGGGAATATTTGCTTTTCCCAGTGCTACTTATAATTATGCAATACAGTTTCAAATGGATATTTCAGCACTGAAAGTGTTTCTGGGTAGTGCAGCAGTTATGCCTTAATTACAAAGAATTGCAAGCTTTACTTGCTAAAATGTCTGTTTGAAGAAACTCTGGATTTGAAAATTATGTCCATAAAGAGAAAAACCTCCAGTATTTGTCTGTTGCAAAGTTCTTTTAAGCTCTCTGTCTTTTAATATTTTTTTTTTTTAGTTTTTCTGCTATTACACAGCTGAAAAATAATTGTATGAAAATACAAAGCTAAAGTAATATTTAACCTTCAATTTGCTTTTAGTTTTCTGAAATATTTAAAATTGTAATGATGGGCATGGTTTAGTAGTGTATAGCTGCCAATTACTGGTATGTTTTATGTACTGAAATATCCAGACACCTGTGGAAATACTAATTTCTAGGAGTGCATTTTCCACTAGCTTGGTAATTGTAATGAAGAAATATGCTGGAAAGTCACTTGATACCAGGAATAACAAACCAAGTACAAAGAGAAATCTTTCTAGGGGGGTAGATAGCAACATTCAGTGAAAACAGATAAAACTTCTTGGAATATTGGAATTCAAATGTGATCTCAAAATTACTCTGTATTAAATTCCAACTGATATGGTACAAGATAGGGCAGTATAGTTCTGAAGAGGACCTACCAGGCTCTCTGAGAAAGCTGTGTGTTCTACTAACCACTAGATGTCTCTTGAATTCCACAGAAATAGCTAATTTATCTTCCATCTTTTTATTTCTGTTTCCTTTCCTTCCGAAGATTCCTCTCTGGAAAACAAAAATTCTGCTTAATTTATTTATTCCAAACCAGGTTTTCCTAAATATAAATTTTCAAAGAGATTGAGAGTGCCTAAAGTTGTAATGTTAGTATTTTTTTTTTTTTAACTAGGCTAAGAGGTTTAAATTTTTAAGTTCAGATGTTACTGTTTTTTATTTCTGTCATGCAGGATGAATGCAAAATACTGTGGCTGTAGTGAATCATCTGTCTGTTTTCTGAAGTCATAAATTATGCATTTTCTCTTTTACCTTTCTGCACACCCTACCCAGTATAAAACAAATGACTTCTTTGTAAATACAGGAATATACAGGCCTGTTGACAGAGCTTAGGACCACTCTCACTCCCAAGTCAGCATCTCTGCCTTCAGTCATGCAGAAGGTGATGGTTCAGTGCTCCCATCTTATTTATTGCAATACCAGTCTTTATAGCTATGAGGGAGTGAGCAAAGTATGTCTTATCTCTTTCCATCCTAAAGAGAGAAATACCAGGCTGCTGAATAAAATCTTGTCTGTAAATGTGCAAAGCATTTTAAACTCTGTTTAAAGTGTTTTTTATTGTAATAGAATGGAATGGATCAGCCCATATTGAAATTTCAATAGTTCAGTGCAGGATTTATCATGCAGATGCTTTCTGAGGCCATTCTCTGTTCCCAGCATCTTGTTCTGGAGTAGTACTTCATTTGGAAGGTCTAACCATGAACTTGCAGACTATAATGGATGTCCATATTTATGCAAGCATTTTTCTCTGGGAAAGGGAAAAATTCTTTTTACTGCCTTTAGCAAATAGATTAAGGTAATTTCTTAGTCCTTTCTGATTCATTGCTTGTCTTGATTTTCACACAAACCAGCTCCTCATGTGCTAGAAGAAATCCAGCACATTGTTATATGGAGCAGCTTGTCATCAGTCTTTACCTGCAGCTCCTAAGTCTTTGAAGACAATATACATAAATTTAAATGATGTAAAGTGCTTCTGACATACTGACAATTATCTAGGTTTTTTGGACAGAAGCTTTTTTATTCTCTATTTCAGGAAACTGTATGTTGCACCCAACTAGCTTGTACTCAACTTTTCTCAGACTTGTTGCTTTTTATCTAAAAACTGTTGTGTGGCTGGAATTTGAGGGGTTTTATTGGTTGAAGTGAGAACATTTTAGGACCAGCAGGACCATTACATTCCAAAGCACAAGCATAGTATCCTGATCAAGCCTCTGCTGGGGAGTGTGAGAAGTTTTAGATGAATATGGTAGAAATGACTTTGAGAATACTCTGTTTGCAAAACTCCATGCATGAGACTGGAATGTTTTCAGTAGAGCAGGGAGTTGTAAAGAAAAATGTTCAGATGAATTGGTTTATTTGGAAAAAGCAGTGTGGTGGCAGGATTCTCTGTGTCCATTCTGAACTTCAGCTTTCACCCAAGGCCATGGAGCACCCTTTTTATAGGAATCAGTGCTAACTGTAGACCTTACAGGATGAAGCTTGAAGATATTGACATCCCAAAGATGAGTCTTGTGCTTGCTGGCTTCAGAATGTTCAGAGTCAAGAAAACATGCAGGATGCATCCTTTTCCTTCCCATAACATGGTGGCTGAAGCAATATACAGGTTACAGATGCTGAGAAAACAGAGACTAATTCCTGGGCCAAAAGGTCACTTCTTGGCCAACAGACCAGTTGTAGATTAAGGTTTATGCTACCAAGTAGTTCTGGGATAGCTTGTGGCTTCCTTGAATTTAGTAGAGAATTTAATGGAGAGAGGACATATTTTCCCAGCTTTTTTTTCCTCAAAGGAATCATGCTTTGAGCTGGAAAGAAAAGCCAATGGAATGACTGTTCTCAAAGTATACAAAACACAGAGTAATTATAATCAAAACCAAAATGTATATACTTAGTAAGAGTTTGTTTTTTTTTTTTTTGAGATGAGGCAGAAGAAACTGTCCTATCAAATGGGTTCTGTTACTGGAGCCAACTGTTCCTAACTGCAACACCAATGGTCTGAATTGTATTGGAAACAATTTTTAATGTATAAATGATTTTTTGGCATTTAATCATGATCACTTTCATGTGGCTTGGAAGCCTTCATCCTAAAATCACTTAGAGTTGAATATTGAAGCTGAATATTTCAGTAAATCACTGTTTATAAAGAGGGTTACACTATGGTAAAAACAGATGAACAATAACTAAGCTAATCTTAATTAGTCCAGTAATTAATATTAAATGTTTTTGGAAAGCCTAAGCATGGAATTCAAGAATTTTGAACGGATTTGTGTAAATAAGAGAATTTGTATCATTTATTTAGATAATTTTGATGTTTTCTGTTTCCCTAGGAGTTCCAGAGACGGTGCAATACTCTCATATCATTAATAGAAAAAGAAAATATGGAAATTGAGGAAAAAGAAAGAGCTGAAAAGAAGAAAAGAGGAGCAAAAGTTACAGCAGTATGTTTAGCAGCACTTACTTTACTTCTAGTGGGGCAGGATTCAATTTTGTTTTGTTAGAAAATGGAAAAGAATTACAGGCACTTGCTGGTTTAGCATAAACCATTAGTTGAGAGAGAATAAATGGAAATATTTGTCTAGTTACAGCTGTCCTAGGTTTTACATAGGTATTCCCAGTTCATAGCATTCTGGGGCTTTTTTGGGGGGGGAAGAAGTCTTTTGTTTAAGTAGGGGAGGAAAACTCTTAGTAAGAAGACAAAGCACAACCCTCTTTCTGCCTACATATTTCACAGAATCACAGAATCACAGAATCCTAGGGGTTGGAAGGGACCTCGAAAGATCATCTAGTCCAACCCCCCCTGCCAGAGCAGGGCCACCTAGAGTGTTTAAATTTAATCTTAGATTGTTATTCCTCCCCTACATTGTAGTTCCTGGAAGAAGGAATGATAAGAAGTGCTTCTTTTATTTTGAAGAGTTGGCATCTTTAGAACAGAATTGTATATAAGTCAAGGTCCTGATCTTTTCATCCAATTCATGGTATGTTTGGTACCTGTACCACTGAGATAGTTAGCTGAGTTCAAGAGAATATAAAGAGTAACAGTATTAAGAGTCTAAATCTGGGATTTTTGTTTAGCTTTCCATTGTATCTTGCAAAGCCAGGATACATAAATATATGTTAGGGTCACTTATTTTCTTTTTAAGTCCTACTTAAAATTATTTTTTTAAAATAATTACAACCTTTTGTTGAATTTCATATTTTTCCCCCCTCTTTAGTCACAGAAGAGAAAAGCAGATTTGGCTGCTGAGAACTCTGGAAAAAAAGATGCTAAGAAAGTGAAGTCATGAAACCTGAATGCTAAGTGTAGAACTGCCACTTTCTTCTCACCATCTACAAGTATGAATTGCCAACTTATTTGTATTCATGGTACTGTCCCCCAAATCCCATGGTTTAATTTTGCAGATTTTGTACACTTTACAATGTCTTTCTTTACCTAAAATGTGTAGCTTTATATCTTATGCATTCCAGTATTTTTGTGTATTGTATTTCGTGAGTTTCATGTCTTTGGCAAAATTCACTCAGTCCTTGTTTTTTTGAAGCTTGTGCTGAGGTTTTAGCTTTTGTATGTTTTATATGCTGCTGCTTTGAAAGAAAACTTAGATTCTATAGCTGTATTATTGTTGTTTCATATTTTAAATTTATATGGCTGTTGGAAAATAAACTGACTTAATTATTTGAAGAGAAATATACTTCACCTTTGTTTCCCCTACACTCTCCCCCTTTTTGCATAGCTACAGCTAGAGTGAAAGTTAAGGTTTGTATAATTGTGCCTTCATCATTGATCAGATTTTTGTTTTCAGAGGAGTACTAAGATAGGATCAGGAGCATGACAGAACAAAAAAAATCTAATTAGACTGACATCCTTACTTGCTGTCAGCAGTAAATTGACATTTTTCTCTGAAGTATTCAGAAGGAAAGCCAGCAAGTACTTACACTTTTTTCTTTTTTATCACTGATTTCTGATGAGCTTCATACATGCTTAAAACACAGAGAGAGGTGTTTTTCAGAATGACCTCTAGACAAAACCTTCTCTCTGCCTAATAAACTGAAATAGTCAATTAATAGCTTCTCTAAGTAACAAACAATAATAATCTTCTGCTTGGGAAGTTGCTCAGCTCTGCTGCCTTGTGCTGAAAGATCTTGGTTGCTCTAATTATCTCTGCTAACTTCCTGCTTTTACCTTTGATTCAAGGTGTCAGTCAGAAGCCATGGGGATATGTTACAGAGTGCTCCTTTTTAGTATTTCTATTTTAATGAAGGGATGTGAAAGTGTTGGGTGTATGATTTTTTTGACTTTGCAAGAATGGCCTTTGTTAAGCAGGTTCATAGTTTCTGCTCACCTTGGAGTCTGCTTTTCCTGATCAGTAGAACAGTGACTGTGACATCTCTTGTTGTACTTTAATCTTCTGTCTCAGATCTGGTGTTCAGTATAGACCTTGCTACCCTGAGACATGCCCTCCTAATGTCAAGTCTAGCTGAATGCAGTCTGCTTTACATAGTAATTCCCTTGAAGACTACTTGTACATTTCTTCTAGTGCAGTTTGCTTCCTCCTGTGGTTTGAGGTGTTTAGAGATGAAAAAAATCTCTTGAAACTCTTTGTATTTCATGCTTTGTATTTGCTACTTCCTGTATTTGTAAAATTCAGGACTTGTTCATAAAGTTCTTGAATCTTAGCACAGTGTTTTTGCCCCTTCTTTTATGTAGTTTAGAAGATATTGGAATGTCTTTGAAGTTTCCTGGGATTAATCTCTAAGCTTGATGAGTACTTTCCAGCCTATCCTGGTCATCTGTGTTTAAGGCGTGGGGGTAAAGTGAGTGCAATGACTTGGTAGAGCATTTTGAAAGATGAATAATTTGGTTTTGTGTTTTGCAGTGGGGTTTTTGTTTGGGGACCAAGTCATTAATTATTTCACTGGGCATTTAATTGTAAGACTTGTAGTGTAAAAAAGGGTATTCAAGTGTTTGAGTTTCCTAGAGCTACATCTAATAGTGATGGGACACAATTTTCAGACAGCAGGTTAGTGACAGGTATAACTGCATACTTTTAAGTGAGTATGCAACCCAGATGGGATAGGTATGCTCAGAAAAGAAGGGTGTCTTTTCAAAGAGTATTTTTGTTATTGGGGTAGCTGATAATCCTGCTTCCTCCTTGGGGAAAGACAGCCCATGTAATTATGGGCTGGAAAAAGGCTGTGCAGCTGCCTGCATGTACAATCACTAATCCCTGGAGCATTGCTTTTAACAGAGAGAGGAAGATGCCTAATTTATATTTGCTTTTTGGCTCCCGTGCCACTCAGTAAGTTTGTCCTGAAATTACAAGAACAAGTTAAAAGAGGAGGGAAGTAAAGGCTGGAAGAACCTACTGAATTTTTATTGCATTCTATGGATGTGGCCAGGTCGAGACCTTATTCTGTTGCTCTCATTTAGCATTGTATGAATATTTTAATGTCTTGAAATGCATTTATTCTGGTTTTGTTCATTGTAGGTTAGCTTTGTTTCACTTGCATGTTTTTATGTATGGTTTCACTGTGTTGCAAAGTGTATGGAAAGTCTTAAACTGGTAATATCCCAACTTGTCCTTCTATGCAGATTTTTTGGTTTGAGTTACCATCTGAGTTAATGGTAACTTTTCTTCTTCAGTGATGTGCTGTGCTAACTGTATAGCAGAAGATGATGCAATTGTTCTTCTAGATACTGCCCTCTTCATCAGATAGCTGTTCTGAGGCATGATGGATGCTCCCAGGAACTACCTGTTATCTCTTACAGTCTGTAGTTCCTGGTTCAGCTGAATGTGCTGTTGAACAACAGTCCTTGAGAGAACTTGTGTACTGTGTACCAGCTCCTCAGCATATTGAGTCTTCCCATCCATCATGTCCCACAGTGATAACTGAAGAAAATTGCCACTAGCTGCTGGTCAGGATTTAAAGTAAAATGGGTCTTTGTTTTCCTTTTTTTGTTCTGCCAGTTGCAGATGCACACACTGTGTGTGCCTAGCTGTATCTAAATGATGTGCTGCTGTGACATAAAATTAGATGGACTGAAATAAAGGAATCTTCCTCTTAACTACTATTTCCTTAGGTGTTTGTAAGGTATCTGTAAGCACTGAATGTAACACAGTACAAAACTTCTGGAAAGTCTGAGCCTTCAGGCAATTTGATAGTTATAAAAAAAAAAGTGATATAAAATTTTGAAAAGAATTGACTGGTTCCTTTTGAGTAGACAATTTAAATTTGATTGGTAACCATTAGGCTTGAAGAAAGAAAAAATAGTCATCTAGCACCTTTCACATATCAAGCAGTGCATGTAACATCCTGGAAGAGGTTGCAACAGTTGTGTTCTTCTATTCACATATTCATCACCTTCAAATTATCATCATCCCTTTTTATTTTTGATCTGTGTTAGTGATGAGAAAGTCATGCAGTTGACCATCTTCATTATATTTAATTTCAATTTGTTATGGTGATGTAGAGAAGGAATGAAGATTTCTTCCTGCTGGTACTATTAAGACTCTCCTTAGATATTGTTTGCACAAGTAGAATTGCTATCCTAAAATACTAAGAATTTTTTTCTTGTAGATTAGCATTGCTTGTTTGATGTAGTGCTAATGCTGGTTCTTGAAAAAGCCCCAGCTTTAACTCTGAGATCATGAGCAAGGAATACAGTATATGGAAATAAATCTTCATAAATACCTAATGGAAGTAATTTCTGCTAGGCAGCTCCTGCAGCATCTGCATTTCCTGCTGTGCACTGTTATGATACAGATGCTCTCTGTGCATGCCTCTTCCTCAACTTCAGTGGAGGGATAAGGGACTTTCAGTGATGACAAATTAATGCCAAAGTTTAAAAACGTGGGCTTTACAGGCTGAAAAAGCAGGTGGAATTGTGTGGTCAGCAGTGGTTTCTGGGAATGTAAAATGTGGTTGGTGCAGCCATTGGCACTTGTGGTGTGGGCAGGGGTTGGTCACTGACTGTAGTTCTGATCTGGTTAAGGTAGCTTGACAGTTATATTTTGCTTTAAGTTTATCCAGTCCATGTACTTATTGTCAAGCATGTATGTAAATGCTTTGGTGGGTCACAGTTACAATCTTTGGTATGTTCTTTTCATGGAAGAAATAAAGTTGAACTTGGTTTGCATATTTTGCAATGTAATGTTCTCTTAATTGCATTTGCATGATATCCATCCTTTCATAAGAGCCTTAATAGGATTAATATTTGCTGCCTCAAAGGTATGGCTATGTTGTGTTGTTGAAAGATAACTTCTGAAGTTTTTCAAATTAAGATTTGTTTCTTAAGTTGTACATATATGAAAATAAAAATTAATACGAACCTGATGTGTTCTGGTAATTATATTTCATGGCTTATGCATAAAATAGTTTGATTTGTTTTCATTGCTCTTGGAGCTCTTGTGATCCTTGGGCTATAGTAGATGAATATAAGGGGGTGTCTGGCTGTTCACATCTGCTTTTAAGCTTTCCAATTTCCTGTAATCTAAAAGCAAATACTAGTAGTCCCTGTATTTTTGTGATGTTTGTATGTTGATCATGTATTAAAATATATTGCTGTTTTTTCTGTTATTTCATACTTCTGGTGTGTTACTAAAATAAAATACTTAGGAGCTTAAGTCTTAAGAGACACAGAGTGGTAGAGCCCAGGAATGTTGTCATTGTTGTTCACCAGTAGCTATTCAAGGTACTCTGGCTGAAAAGATGTGTGCCCTCAATGAATGTTCAGTTTTCCACTTCTTTTTCTCAGGATGGTCCTCTGGAAAAAAAAGGAAAGAGAGTAAGGAACTCTGGAAGTCCAGTTTGTGCTGGCGTTGGCTGGTAGCAATTCTGTCTTCTTCAGAGTGAGTTGACAGACCTTACTCTTTTTTTTTTCAGGTGAGGCACTTAGTTTGGAAGAAGAAGCTGGGAATGGAGATGTGGATCTTGTTACCATGTCTTCATTAGCAGGCAAAATAATTACTGGGTTCACTACAAAGAAGTACAGTTCTTCCAGGTGGCTTTTCTTAGTGCCAGGCTTAGCATGGTCCCATAGATGGCTTTTTCTTGCATATTGTCTGTGCTGGTCTAGCAGCACTCAAAACTCAGCAGTTTTCAAGGTTTTTTCTTGGAAGCAGTACCTGCCAACTCCTCTGGAGAGGGTGCTTTGTTCAAACATCAGAACTCCTGGGGACAGTGATCTTGTCTGCAGATCTACTTGGTAGCTGTGGAGTTTGCAGGTGAGTTTGGGATTGTCTGGTGATGATCATTCTTGCTGGATGCTGTTTTCTCAGTGTTCTTGGGAATGTGAGGATATAGAAGCTTTTTCAGGGAATGGGTCTTTTTATTTCTAAATAGTAGGTAACATGGTAGTTTGTTGCCATAAGAAAACAGGCTGAAAAGTCACTTGTCTTCTCCTTTTGATAATTAGGTGGACACTGAAGGTCACAAAGTCTTGTAGTCCACTGAGCAGTTTGGTTGGTAACTGGCATTCATTACATGTCATCTTTCTCTACCTTCATGGATGTTTTCAGTCCAGTAAGGCTTCTGTTATTTCTCTACTTAAAAATGTTGTTCTCACATTTTCTTATGATAACCTGAATTTTTAGATACCTTGATTCTCATCTCTTTATGCCTTCGGGATATTTTGTGGGTTTTTTTTGTTGTGTTTTCCATTTTTGCCTTGTTTGTCATTTTGTGCAAGTAGTAACTCATTACAGTTTAGTGTTCTTGAAGAAACTGACTGTTATAAATATTCAATAGTCATTCACCTTGAACTGGCTATAAAATATTATCTTAAAGCAAAGTCAGCAATGTAGTAAATAGCCATAAGTGTAGACCATAAACTTTCTTTTCATACTTATCTGCATCGATAATTTTTTCCTTTATGTGTGGATGGATAAGATGTTGATAACTTTGGTAATTATTTTTTTTCTGTCTGAAATAGATTTTCATTGAGTAATGCTTTGTATAATGAACTTGTATCCCATGGCAGTACGCATATCAGCATGGAACAACAGAAGTTAGTTTTCAGCTCTGCACTGGTGCTCTCTTAGCTTTTATTTAGTCAAAACATTTGAGTAGGTACTGAATAAAATGCTTTATCCTCTGCTGAGAATAGTAGCTCAAATCAGAGGTTTCGAGCCACCTTTTGTAGGCAAACATTTTCCTGGTTGAGTGCTCTAATATCAACTACTCAAGGGCCTAACTCTGTTGTAAATGTAGTAGTAGCTTTGATTCAGCAGTATGAAGCTAGAGCACTGATTGATTACCTGACTCAGGTGATGCTACTGAGTAGTTCCATATTTCCAGCTCTGCTTCTTGGGGTTAGTGTTTGACTTCTCCCAAGGCTCTTTCTGCTGGGTATGGTATAACCTGGCCAAAGCTGTGGGGCTGGAGAGCTTTTTAGGACCACATGTGTGCTCCTCTGCTTACTCTGCACCCTTTCCCTGAAAAAAACCTCAACCTGATGTAGGCTGTGCCTTCCTCATTTCTGCTCTGGGTGGCAGGAGAAGCCCTTTGGGTTGGTGGCTGCCCTTTCTCCTTAGGTGAATCTTGTGCCTGGCTCTGGCTGGAGTTTACAAACCTTCCCTGGAGGTTTTTGTCCCTCTCCTCTGCGGTGTCCACCAGACAGCTCTGGACACCAAGTCCAGGATGGACCTGTGGTGCTGCCTGCTGAATTGTGCTTATGAAACTGTAAGATGGAGAAAAGGAGTTGCAAGTTATTACCCTAACCTACTTTAAATATTGGTTGGTATTTGGATAGAAGGGTGGTCAAGTCCCTGGATGGAGCAGGATGCAGCTCTTAGTTGAGAGGAAACTTTTGCTTCTCCAGGCCTTATTTCAGACCTTGCTGAGTCAGTTGACATGGTGGATGTTTTCATGAAGAGGGTCTCTGGAAATCTGTCCAAATGAACAGATTGGGTGTCCTGGCACAGCCCCAGTTCCTGTGTGCCCCCTGCTCTCACAGCGCTCTCCTCTTCCTACATTTGAGATGCAGAGGGAAAAGGCTGAATCTTGGAAACAGTTGCTTGTCTCAGGCTGGGGTGAGAGCTGGGCTGGGAAACTGTAATTACGTAGAGCTAAATTTATCCATTTTTTTTATTGGTATCAAATGGAAATTTAAAGGCACTGTGGTGATGAGCTGAGCAGTGGAGTTCTCTCAGGAGAGGTGCGCGTGCCTCAGGGTGAAGCGCTGCGCGTCAAGATGGCGCCGGGCGCTGGGCGCTGCTCCTCTCTCGCTTTCCTGCTCCTGCTCTCCTGCTTTCACCTGCTGAGGAGGAAATCCATGGATGGAGCTGCTCCCTTCATATTCCAGAGGCATCAAGGTGCTGAGGTGCTCTCTGCAGTTGCTCAGGTATTTGTCTCCAGGGGCCTGTAGTCCAGCTGTCTCCTCAGAGTTTCCCAGTGCTTGCCTGGCTGGCTGGGCAGCTCCCACACCTGAGGTGATTTCTGTAGGTCTAGTCCCAAAACTGCATCATGTTCAACTTAAAAAGCCTCTGAGAATTCAGACTTAAGTTATAAGCTGTTTTGGCACTCGGTGGGCTCCATGTGCACTCAGTTGCTGCTTCAGGGCAGACCCCTCCACACTACCCAGAGCAGCATCACTTCATGCCACAGGATTTTGCTTCAGTGACTTACTGGTAAAACTGGCTGGTTGGAATTTTAAATAAGTTTACTCCCCTTTCAAAACAAAATGTTGTGGCGTTACTTTGTATCTTCTCTAGGTGTGTACCATGATCGGCATTGCTTGAGTGCACATCTGTAAGGAGTAAAAGAAATTTCTTATGCTTAAACATCAGCCCTGGAGACTTAATATTTTCTTTCCACATTCAAAACCATTTAATTTTAGCTTTTTGTGATACTTGTTGATAATTAACTGCTCCATGTACTGCATCTTAGTATTCCACAGGCCCGAAGATTTTTCTCTTGGAAACAAAAAGAAAATCGGTATCAAATTCAGTTGTTGCCTTCTTGCTAGGTTATGGTAATCAATGCAAATTAATGGTTTGAATTTATGTAATTGATCAATGGATGTGACTATTGATTTGGGATATATGAGGTAAAAAGTGAATAAGGTTTTGTCTTTGTTTTTATAACTTGAAAACATGTAAAAATTAATTGAGCTGCAAGTTACTGTGTGGTGAACTCAAGGCAGAAAAAGAAACATAAGAATAATATCAGTCTATTTTCTCAGATTCTTATAGGATTTTCTTAAAATGCTGACTGAAAGGCATCCCATTTTAGAAGTGTATTGAGAAACCTGGGGTGTAAGCGTTTGTTATTTGATCACAGGTCCTGATGCTCATTCGGTCTCCTGTGGCACTGGTTGATAGGTGGGAAGTTACCTTGTGTACAATTTAATTGTGGTTTTGTACTTTTTGGGTAAATTTGCTCAGTTTCAGGTGCTGGTAGAGCCATGACCATGCTGTTGTGATTCAGTAGTTTAGTGCTGATTCCAGGCTCTTGCTGACAATGGTATTTTGACTTAAGAGTGGCTAAAGGAGAGGACTATTTCTTTTAAAATACTGTAGCTGTGAGACTGGGAAGGCCACATAGTGGTGGAGCCTGTTTAAGATAAGGTATACACTTTGCTGTTTGTTGAGTTAGAAATCAGCCAAAACCAACTGAAAACCAGTACATGCATACTCATTTTTTCTGATACTGCAAGCACAGGGTCCAGTACACTGTGACAGAACTTGTTTTCTGCTGCTCAGTTTCATTTCGATAAAAGAGCTGATTTGGATTGCAAAGACAGGTACAGTGGTGTCACAAGGAGACAATCTCTGGCAGGAGATTTTATTTTATTGCTGTAAGGTGGTTTATGGTACTCTGTGCATTGGTAATTTTTTTTATTTTCTTACTGCAAAGCTACCTCCAACCCTAATGGTCTTTCTGGAATGACAAATTGCCACAGTTGCCTTGTGTTTTAGAACTAACAATGTTGATTCTCCTTTTTGGCTAATGTGTGTACTAAATGTGTCTTCTAAGGATTCTCTAGAGTCAGATGGTACCTAAAGCTGGGCCTTGCTGGCTGATTTCATGCTGCTGCCATAGTTGTGCTTCAGATGCTTTGTTGCATGTTGCTCACCATTTTGTTGTTCCCATTTGCAGGGCCCCATGGGAACTGGTGTGCTTTGTGTGCAAAGTAAGGTGTGCTGAAGGCTTGCCTTGAGCTTAGGTGCAGAGGCAGAAAACAGAGTTTATGGGCAATGATTCACTGTAAACAGGAGCACAATGCTACTGAGCTGTAGTAGGTGAGAAAAATAAGTAAGGAAACAGCAGTGTGGTTATTTTCTGGTACAAAACTCTCTAGAAAATGATGTGTGGTGGTATTCAAGGGTCCTAAAGCCCACCTGATTTACTTAAATATTTTGCCTTTAGCTTGGTCTGTGTATCTGCCTTTTGAATATTGTATGCAGGCTGACTGCATCACTCTTCAGAAATTTTTTTTTTCTTTTTCTACACAAAGGCTCAATGCAGTATTGAATGGAGAGGTAGAGATTCAACTTTGTAGGCAGTGCAGCAGAATGAGGTTGTGTTCAAGTACAGCTTTGCTAAGACTATCTTAGTGGGTTATGTACCTGCTTTTTCTGTGTTGTTTTTTGGATGAAGGCAAACAAAACCTGAGATCAGCAGCATTGCTGGCCTGTCTACATGCATAATTTATTTTTTACTTTAAAGAGCTTTGAGACTTTCCTTTGAGGGTTGTTATAGTAATTACTGTTCTCATTGGGAATTATCTGTTCACTCAGAGCTATTTGATGTTCTTTCCAGCAGGACTGTTGTCCCTCTACAGAAGGCTTTCAGTACCACTTGAACTCTTCCATCACCTTTCAGTACTGTTTTGTTGCTGGAACTGCCTTTCCCTCCTTCTGTACAGTGTCTACTGCCCTTGGCCAGGATCTGGACTTGTTCCTTGACTCTATTTCACAAAGTCCCAAAACCCAGGCAATTCTTCTGTATTGCAGCCACTGCTTCTTTAATGGGCATGTTCTGTCCATCATTTTTGTTTGCTGAACACAGAATTTTCTACTCTGGGTACCACCCTACCTCAATATTTGTTTTTTGCTGTCAAAGCAGAAATGTTGATAAAATTAAGCATAGTTTGTCAAGGGATTTCACAGCTGTTCCCAGGATGCCTTTATTTTACATATTCATGTAACTCAGAGTATGCAAAGAAGTTAATGTTTATGTCTCTGTAGCTCTTTGATCTGTGTGTTTTGCAGAATCTCCTCTGCCAATGCACTGAAATGGAGCTACCATAGCCCACAGCACAAAGCTGTGGCTTTTTAATTTCAAACAGTAGCTGCTTATGTTCCTAGTTATGGGGCAGCCAGAGTTCTGCTTTTTGTACAGGACAGAGAATCCAACTAGCTATCACTTCTGCTCCTCAACAGCAATGTCTGACAGTCCCGTTGACTTCATCAGAATGAAACATTTTGGAATTGAAGGGATTCCTAAAACCCAAGGCCCCTGGGGAAATCCTTGGCTCTTTATTCTTGTAGAGCTCCAGATGGTGGCTGCATGCAGTCTCCTGCACTGCAACTGCTCTTCACTGACACAAGAGGATTCAGCAGATCTCCACAGTGAGCCCAAAACTTAATTTTACTTTTCAGTATGATGATACAGCCCAGCTGCTTTGCCCATGCCCGCTGCTGATAGACTTGTGCCTGGGTTCCCTGAAAATCTCAATAAAATAGAGACCAACTGTGGGTCGGATTTTCTGTTCTTTCCAATAGTTCCTTTGATCAAATTCAGCAGAATTTCTCTAGAGGTGGCTGTAAAGAGTTGAGCTTGTTTTGTCTAGATATTGTCTCAAAATGGATGCAGAACTGGTAGCTCCTTTTCCAAGTGTGAAGTGTCAGGTACACTCGAGTTGGGTAAAAACATAGAAAGAGCAGAGAACATCTGTGCTCACATGCAGCAGACTTGTGCAGCTGTGGCAATGGCAAGAAACCCTTGCTGGACTGGAATGCGTGTAATGGCAACTTGTTAGAGTGCTTTATGGTTATGTTTGCAGGATTGTGTCCAGGAGAGGCTGGAGAGCAGCACAGACCCAGCACTGCAAACTGGGACACTGCCTTGCATTTCTTAGTTGTTTTCTGTGACTGCAGCAAGCTCCTGCCTCTGCAAACTCTCTGCTCTTTCTCTCACTTGCTAATGTTTATGCAGTGGATTTTCTTAGGGTTAGGATGTCTATTTCTCTTTGTTACGTTAGCACTGAGCAAAGTGGGCTATGATCTTGGCTTGGGTCTCTAGGTGCTGATGTAATATTAATAAGAACCTTGTAATAAGATTCAGTGTTTACAGTTGTTTCCAATTCATGTCTGTTGTGAGTAGTTCACAGTATCAGGGCTTTAGCTACATAGAAAAATAAGTAATTGATTTTCTCCCTATTGAATAAATAACATGTTGGTAGAATGATTCATGAATAAGAAATCATGAACGTCACTGGCACACAAATGGGAATCATCATTCCCTTAACAAATACTTTTCTGATTGAGTTTAACTTTCCCCTGGGATTTACAGTTTTGCTAATTTAGCAAAACTGCCCCATAAATAACTCATCATTTTTTATAAGTGTCGGTAGAAGTAATGGGTATTGAAGTACTAGGAAATGACAGTTGTAGAAGAAACGCTGCAGCAAATAATGGGAAAATTGCAGATGTATTTTATACCTCTTCTGAAAATCAAAAGGTCTCATAAATACAGTCTGTAAAAATGTCTGAGGAAGAGTTAACATAAATGTACAAGCAATAAGCCTGACCTTTCAGTGTAATTTATTTTAGATTTGCTCAATCCTTTTTTATTAAAACTAGCACATCTGAAGCAGAATTAAATCCTATTATACCGGCTCTGTGATTGTATCAATTTTTCTCTGCCATGGCACACTTTATTAAAAATTACTTTGTTTCATATTGGCTAATGCAATCAGGGAAGTAAATGAGGTTTTGTGGTCTTTGGTAAAGAAAGGAGCATGTGGTTTCTATCCTTGATAACAGTGTAAATTACCAGGAGGCACAGCTGAGTTTCAGCCCTACAAAGATCAGTTCAGGGGTTTTCTCTGTGGTGATGAGACACAGATCCCCATCCTCTGCCAATGTCTGCACTGGACCATAGACTGGGTTATGTAGGGGCAAATGTATTCCATTTTTGTGCCTTCTTGTTGGCAAAAATATTCCTATGAACTAGATGCCAAATCCTCAGAGAAGCTATTTATATGAGTGAGTAGCCCTGAAATGAAAAATTTGCTTGTCAGTTGGGTGTGGCATATTCACCAGACATCTCAACCTCACAAAACCAAAGGTGTTAAGTCAGGCTAAAAGAGCTCACGTGTATCTGTCCTTAAAGAGAGTCACTTCAAGCTAAACATAGGTCTGAAACACTTGGCATAATGTGGGGCACAGACATGACCATTTGAAGATGCCCATCTCTGTTTTTCTGTGGGTTTTTGTGTGGCTGCCATAGTTGTTTGAAGATCCATCAACTCCTAAAAATACAAACCTGGCAGACTGGTGTCCTTGTTAGCTCTGCAGATCTGGATGGGAGGATCAGCTGTGCTGCTTACATTCACTGCAGGTTTGCAGTTATTTTACACCCATCCTGAGCACAATACCTCTGAGACATGAGCAATGTTCTTACTCCTTTTGATACCTAAATAAATCCTGGGTTTATGGGTTTATGTCCATTCAGAGGGGAAATGGGTGCTGGAACAAGGAATGCAGAGTTTTGTAGTGCTGCACTGAGCCTCCCTCTGGCAGCTAAGCAGCTCTCCAAAAGCTTTCACTCTTTCTGGCTCTTTCCTCAGGATCACCTGATGATAATCTGTATTTGTTGGGCTTCCTTCCTCTTTTTCAACTGTCTTGCTAGCTTGTGCTCATTTCTGCCTCATGAAAAGTCCTGTGTTCCCATGCAAAATCACCAGTTTCCACCAGTGGAGCCTTCTGTTTGGTGTTCCTACTCCCTGAACTGATTTGGATTCACTTGTGTGCTCTCAGGTATCCCCTGTTTTTGTCTCATCCCTCTTCTGTCTTTTCCTGAAGCCTGTTTTTCCTGCTGCCTCTTGGAGTTTGCTCTAGAAGCAAGAAGTGCTTGTGTATTTGCTGCCCTTCTAGGGGTTTAATCTGAGTGTTTTTCTTGCAGTACAGAGTTAGGTGGGATTGTAAGAAGGGGATTTAGATGGAGCCAAATATTATTGCAGGTTTACAGCCTGTCCGGTGCTTCTTAACTGACTAAGATCTACAGTGCTTTGGAGTATTTACTGCTTCTGTTTAAAGGGCTGTTTACAATTTCAGTACCAGCCTCAGTAGCCTCACTGAGCATATTTCCATACTTGTGACATATTTACAGTGAATAATGAGAACTGACTCATTTTGTGTGTACAGGTTAATGCCCGCAAAGCAGTTATGGGTGGGTAGCTGGGGTAAGATCCTTTTCTCCATCTCCTCTTTTGGAGCACTAGGGCAAGTCCTGTGAAACACAGGAGTTCTTATCTTGCTTCGTCCACTCATTGAAAACCAAGTCCAAAATTGCCTTTCTCTTCTCTCCCGTATGATGTGCATAGACTGAAGGAAGGGATGTGGCTGGAGCTCTACTGAACGGATGCACTTGGTGGGAGAAAGTGATCACAAAAGCCTCAAAGCAGCTCTTGGTTCTTTGAGGGTCATGGTGGTATCTGCTCCCTGGGTTTAGGAGGCCCCAAAGCTGGAGCAGACACCATCCTCTCTGCCTTTCCTCTCCAGTGTCTTCCCTTCCCCAAGAGCACCATGTTCAGTACAGCTGTTCCCTGGGTATAGCTGCAATGCTTTTATTTTTATTTTATTTTCCTAAGGTCCTCAGAGCAGCCTTCATGAGACCAGTAGTCTTCTCCCTAAGACAAAGTATCTCAAATTCTGGCCTTAAAAACAATTTTCCAATTTAGAAAAGTCTCAAGTAGCCTTTTGCCTTTTAAAATACAGTGAGTGTATTACCTCACAGGAGTACAAGTAACTTGTTATGCGTATCAGGTACAGAATGAGCCCTCTGGGCAGTGGTATTGGCTGTGTGGGACTATATAAAGAAAAAATTCAGCTTATTGCTGATTTCCATCTGCCTACAGCTGACCTTTCCAGGTGCAGTGAGTTCATATGGTGCATCTGGAAATGCATTAGAACTGCAGTCTTCTAGGCTTTGGGGCTGTACCAATTTCTTTAGAGAAACCCAAGTATCAGCAAATAGGAAAAAATGAGAAGCTTTTAGAGGGGAATAGCCTCTTGACCACTGAACCATTGACCACTGAAACAGATCTCAGCTTCTCACAGGTGCTGCTGGGTTATAAATGCTGCCCTGAACATTAACTTAGCACAAATTTAATTCTGGTGATGAGCTGGTAAGTCCTGATGCCAGGAAACCCTCTGTGTTGTTACTGACCTCTATCACAGCCAGCTGAAGAGCAGACTTTCCTTTATGGAAAGGAAACTGGAAATGTGAGGATTTGCAGTTCACTACACTTGCCCAGTCCTTGGCCTCACTGCTGAGACATTCAGCAGTGTTACTTGGACTGACATCACGACCACAAAACTCATTTCATGTGGACCATTGAACAACCATTAGACATTAGAAATGTTCAGCCCCTTCTGCCAGACTGAGTTTCAGCCAGTGACCTGGAGGTGAGATGTGCTGCTGCAATTCTCTGGAGCCTGCAGAGTGTTGGTGTTTGTCCTGCAGAGCACTTTCTCTGTATCAAAAAGCAAATTAATCTGTCACTGAGACGAAACCAGTTTGTCTCAGAAGTAAACACAGTTTTCAAATGTGGAGGAATGATTTGAGATTATTTTGACATTCTGAGTTTTAAATGCCAGGGGAAAAATTTGCATCTCTTTGGACACGTGTTTCTCTAGGAAAAATCAAGTGGGTACTTTTGACCTATGTGACCAAGCAAAAAGGTGGACAACAGTAATTCTCTCTGATAATGTAGGAGCCTTTGCCTTCCAGCAGGCAAGTTTTTTACTCATTTCTAAGTAGAACAGACAGAGACCAGCTGCATGGATAAATGCCCCACACCCTTTTCCATTTTTGAAGTTTCTGGTAGTTATGGCAGTAGGTGACCCAACTCTCATCCCTGTGACTCTGAGCTTTGCTTCTCTTTCAGAATCTGGTGTTCCCTTCCAGGCCAGGGAAGACTCAGAGAGGTGGGCAGTCAGATACAGCTGCAGAACTGCAGAAGTCTTTTAATTATGTCAAAAGGCCGAATAGTTTCTTGCTTTTTTTGAACTGTGGGCATACCAGTGAGGCACATGTAGGCACATTGCTCTATTACCTCAGGAGATTTGGGCTTATATTGGTAAGACTTCATAAATTATCTGCTTGGGCAACTTGTCTGATACATGGTCTGTGGATGAGGAAGCTGATCTTGTGAACACAGCCCAGTTCAATGCACATTTTTGAGTGGAGAGCTGCTCCCTGCTGAGGGAGCCCATCTTCTGATGTCTCTGGGTAATACAGGAGGGGGAAGCTATTTGTATTCCTGTAGTTTATATCAAATACCACTGATGACACGGGGATAAAAATAATTAGTTAAATAAATATATGGGTGTTGATGTTCTGGCAGGAGATAACCACAGGAATTATCTCTATGCAAAAGGACAATTTAAGCTGAAAGCCTCTACAGGGATAATCAATGCCAAATCTACCATTACCAT
Organism: Calypte anna; assembly: GCF_003957555.1. NCBI lineage: Eukaryota > Metazoa > Chordata > Aves > Apodiformes > Trochilidae > Calypte > Calypte anna. The sequence continues at coordinate 14,816,766 of NC_044247.1, read as the reverse complement.
TGATTTAGCCATAATTAGTTTGGATGAAGACAAAAGGCTGTCATCAAAAATAATAAATTGAAGCATGGCAGCTAATTCAACAGGCAGAAACCTCTGTCAGAGATGTTTGAGGAAGGTGCTTTGATCCTTCTGCACTGCTTCTGTGACTTGATGCATTGGCTCTGGTTGGTCTACAAGAAAACTTCACTGACTCTTCCAGGAAAGCATCAACCAGCTCATTTGTTGGGTTATATTTGGAGAGCTCTGCACTGAAACAATCTTTCTGACCTAGTACTGTGCGAGGGATTTCATGTATTTCCTTTACAGCTCACTGGAAGATTGGTTTGATTTTTGGATCTGCTACCAGTTTTTAAAGTCTCATGTAGCCACTTCTTTTTTTCTGAGCTTTTCTAACTGGCTCAGAACTAACCTCAATTTCTTGGCATGGTCCTGTTGTTGGTACTGAGTTTGAAACTCTTTTCCCTGACCCAATGGACCAGGCTTTCTTTGAACTCTGTTCCCCACTTGCCCTGCAGCTTGTTTGTCAGCTGTAAAGTGAAGCCCAGTGGAGTCATGTGGGCCCCTAAATCCCTGAGGAAGGTGTGGGGCAGGGCCAGGTTCCCAGTTAATGTGTGTAATAGGCTCAGCTACAGCAAAATCCCAGACTTGATTCTTTTTCATGCTATAGCAGCTGATGTATTTAGTGACAGAGATCTCCAGTTCATAACTCCTGCATTATCCACAGTGCTGGTTATCCCACTGACATTTTGCTTGTCTGTTAAGCATCCAGTTTGGTACAACACTGCAGCTGGCTCTCTGGGATGCCAAGCAGCCTTACAGCTGGTAAATCAGCGCCTGTCAGGCTGGGGGTAAAATCACTGTAGATAAAATGTAAGTGAGCTGATAACCAAAGGCCATCAGTCCACAGCTAAGAGCTCCTGTGCAGATGCTATCTCTGAGGAGGTGGCAGTGGTGATGCCCTTGCCCAGTGGCACTTTGTTCTCATCTGATGGACACTGCTGCAAACTGTGAGCAAGCCAGGGAAGCAACCTCAAGGAGTTAAACCTGTGTAAAATGTGTGTGCATGGTGCTTGTTGACAGGAGAGGAAAGAACTAGTAGTATGCTAGAAAACTGAGTGGGACAATAAGGAATTTGAAAATCAGAGTGAAGAAGCAGTTAAAACAAAATCTGTTCCAAGGTGAGTGTGATCTCCCATTCTAACTGTCTTCACTTTGCTTTGGGCTGTGGTTTTACCTGAATTTACCAGATTTTTCCCTGTTTTTCCACAACGTGCTTCTGCCTCTGCACCTGATAGCAAACATCCTGAGCAAATGACCCACCCACCACCTGTATCAGCTGTATCAGCTCTCCCTGGTTGAAGACCTCCCTTTGTGCTCTGGTTTTGGTCAGCTCAGGGGACAGGACAGCTACCTGCCAGTCAGCTGATTTGGGAGGTTCAGAAGCCCCATTCCAGGGGAATGTGTCACATGAGTAACAGGTTATTAAAAGTGTCCTTCAGTACACAGCAGGATGATTTTCTGCTACAGACCTCTGGGAACAGCACAGTTGCCAAATCCAACACAGGCACTGTGGAAAATGGCAAAGGGGGATGGAAAGTGGCCAGAGGTGTGAGAGCCCTGTCCAGCTGGCCAACCTTAGCTCTCCAGATGATGCAGCTCCATGCCTGAATGGAAGCAAGTACTTTCCACCCTTTCTACTGAAGTTATTTCTTCATAGAATAAAAGGTCACCAAATGATTTTTGGTTGTCAGCAGAATTGCTTCCAGGCAGCATAAATTTAATGTGGCCTTTTATTCTATTGTGTGGCTACTTCTTCCATGGGGCACCTCTTTATTGCTGGAGAATACCATGGAGACAGTACTGTTCCAAGCAAAGGGGAGAAGTATGTGTGCAAATAATCTGTTTGAGATTTAGGTAGCAGAAGACCACAAAAAGTTGTTTAAAGTCTGGCTAGTAAATTAATTAAATCTCTCTAAATTCTTGATCAGGATCTGGCTCCTCAGACACCAAGTGTTAATGTATTCCACTGGTACCAGGATTTATGCTGATAGAGGAGCTGGCTTATATATATTTTCCTCTTAATTTCCCTTTTGCTGTTTTCCATTTCTGGGAAAAACTTAAACAGAACTGTAAGGCCACTTAGGGAAAGTGTCTGGAGGAAAATCTAGCTGGACAAAACTTGTAGTGCAAATTCATAGCTGTACTGATTTGATTTGGGTCTTTCAGATGTCTTTGCTTAAAGAGGACATGAAGGTAAGGCTGGAGGAGTGGGACAGAGGGAAACTGGCTCTGTCCTCTATGCTGGCATCCCCTTCTGTACTGTGCAGGAGGCCACAACCAGGGACTGGAGAGAAGTGCTGTGTTTTCTGAGAAATCATCTGTCTGTGACTGAAATAAGGTGTTCATGCTGTCCTCAAACATGGCTCATGTTTTCTAAATCAGTATTCAAAGATGACCAGTCCTGGCTGGGAGGGGAAGCAATGACATGGGAGAGAATTTGTTTCCCAAGGCCTGGAAGGCATTTGGATTCCTGTTGAGACTGAAGCTGCCTGAAGAAAGCTCTAAACAGTTCTGCTGCTCTGCCTTGTCCTTATCTATTGCAGCTGGGACTGTGTTTCTGTGCAGCTATTACCTCTGAGGGGAGGAAAGAGTTAAAGATGTGAAAAGCAAAGATTCTAGGAAATACAAACAATGTGGTTTATAATAAGAAAGTATAAATTAACTAAGGAGAAGAAAATAGCATGTTGAAAACAGATTAGTAAGGAGCATGCCTGTGGATGCCTGGACAGCTTTACCAACTAGTCAATTAGAGCCAATTATCATCCTTAAACTCCTAGCACCGTGTTTAGTATGCTTGCAGTGTGTCCAATTTAGCTTGCACTGTTTCACAGCCTTACAATTTTCTCTCAGTGTCTGAAATGATCTAGCTGGAGACACCAGGAAAGTGCCAAGCATTAAGTATATAACAATTGTAATTCTTTTGACTGAAACCTGATTTAATTCAGTTGAAAATGACTTTAGTGTATTGGATTTACGGTTCATTTAACAAGTGCTGTAGATGTCAATACATTAGTGTAAACCTGATGCAGGTAGTAATTTGGTTTCTAATGAGGTTCCCCAGCAGTATCCAAGTACAAAAAATGGGACATTCTTCAGTGGAGCACAAAGTGCACCTGCTTGGTGGCAGATGTTGTCTGAGGTCCTGCCACTTGGCTTCCTGGGAACAGTGTGGCATTCTGTCTTGCAATGGGCTTTAAAAATGCCTCAAGTTGCTAAAAAGTTAGGAGCACAGATTGGGAAGAATAAAAGATGGCTCTTAAGAAGTTCTGTTTTAATTGTAGATTTAAATGACAACTTTATCTCTTAAGAGTCTTAATTGTGCACTTGTTGCAGATGCAAAATTTCACCTGGGTTTAATGGAACTGAAGCAGCTGAGATCAAGGGAAACCTTTTGTTTTTATGGGCCTGCAGGATCATACCTTCTCCTTTCCTTCCCACTATCTTCAGAATGTTTCATTGCATGTTGCTCCTGGTGCAGGATCAGTTTTGTTGTGTACTTATGGGCTAGGGGAGAAACAGGAGCAGTGCAGACAGGCTAGCACGGAGAAGGCAGTGATGTCCTCTGGTCCCTTTCCCATCTCTTCCCTCTTAGGTCATGAGACAAGTTCCAGAAAAGCAGCTGTGGAAAGGTCAGTGAGGGAGGGATGTGACACTGAGAACAAAATACCCATCTGGGCATTTGCTTCACCAGAGAAGTAAGATGTGGTTTTGGAGAGGTGCTTGCCCAGGATGGTTTTTTTTTTATTAGGCTTAACTCTGGCCCTGCAGCTCTGAGGTCCCTCCTCAGGCCATAGAGCTTGGCTTTGCTGCCATACCCAGGGAGTTTCCAAAGATGCAGGAACCCTCCAAGTTGTCCCCTTTCATGGCAATGTGTGCAGCCAAAAGCCTCTCAGGTCCCAGAGTATTTCTGTGGCCTTTTTTCTGTGGGAAAGACCCTTCCAGGCTACCAGCCAGACCACAGGGCCACCACCCTTCAGTGCAGTTTTGTGCTCAAAAAAGAGGTTTAATTTTGTATATGCTGCAGCCCAGCAGGCAGATTTTTTCTCCCCCAGCATTAACCTGATTTCTACAGGCTGGGACATGACTGATCAATATGAGGGTATAGGATAGCCTGACCCCAGCAGACTGCATTGGTGTGATTAAGGGTACAGCAGATATGTTCAGTCCCACAGAAAGCAGCCTTACACTGTCTCTTTATTCACTTCATGTCTCAGCTGCAAAGACAACTCCTTTCTCTCCTTTATACTTCTTAATTTCTTTCCTTTGCTGTTATTTGGCAGCTAAGTGCTACGTGCTGCAGTAGATAATAGAAGCTGTTCAGAATGAAATGGTGTGGCATTTTATGTCCTTTTGTAAACTATATAAAATAAAGATGAACTTCCATGCTTGTTCCAGACCAGGCACACCTTGCTATGGGGTGTTGGCTCCTGTTTTCCACTGGATCAGGGCTGACTCTGGGTGGCAGTGAGTTAGGAGCACTACTGACACAAGTAGAGATAGGTGTTACCCTTAGAAGCATCTCCTTGGGGTCTCTGATCTCCAGAGGAAATACAAACATAGTAAATAACTCACTCACTGCACAGAGGGGACACTGGGGTAATGTGAGAGCTCACCACTGGGGTCTCTGTGAATGCACAGGGGTCTACAAATGCTGATCTAGAGGGGAAACCATAAGAAAATAGTAGCTTTTTAACCAAATTACTGATTTTTTTTTTTGCTCTGAATTTAAGTGACTAAAATTTTGGTAAGCTTAGTTTTCCCTGGGAAATCAATAAAACTCAGTTGAATTAAAGGCCCTTTAATTCTGAGTTGAGTGTCCATGCAAGGACTTAATGCAGTTTAACCAAACCTTTCCATTTTGTGTTTATATAACTGATTAGCTTCCTTGAGAGTGCCTTGGTCTAAGCAAGTTCCCAGTTTTGTGTTCCTCTGTTTCAGAGAGAATTTATTTTCTCCACTCTGGCAGTGCTGGGGAGAATAAGATGCTAGACAACATGTTTTAAGCAATTATTCCATCTTAAATATAGAATGCACAAAAGCACAGAACTGCTTTGACAGTATGTTAAATATTAATGAATCAGAACTATTTAACACACTTAGCTATGTGAAATAGTGTACATATTTATAGACTGCCCATCAGCTGAAGCCAACAGGCTGTTTTAACTCTGGCATCTCAGTTGAGCAATGCTGCTATCTAGATCTACTTCCAAACAAATCCCTTAAAACTCCTGCAAAAAGTCACTGAGAGACCCTCAGCATTATAGGGGAGGGGGATGCACCATATAATAATTCCTGTGCAAACTCATGCTCCTGTGCTTAATGCCATTAGTAGCTACTAGTGACATTTAATGCTGTGATTCATTTCAGTGAAGAAAGAAGCTCTGCCTGTGTCTGCATTAATCTGGATTTCTTGTTCTAGCTGGTGGAAATGATTGTAAACTGCTGGAAGAGACTTCTCAGTTTGTTTTTATTTTGAGCTGGGAGAAGGTAGGGGCTGGGTTCTGCTGGTGTGAGCACAGGTCTGTTGGTCCTGTTAATGAGAAGATGGAAATTCAGGACAGAGAAGAAGTACCAGTGCAGTCATCTCCTAACAGAGCAAAATCAAGAGGGAGGTAAAACCAGTCACAGAATTACAGTACATAGATTAGGTGAAGTTACTTTTCCTGTCTTCATCTTTATGTTTCCCTAAGTCCAGTTTTCTGAGCATTTAGGAAGCTACAAATGAGTTGATTTTTTTTAGTCCATCTTCTTTAATCACAGCATGGGTCTGACACAACCTCAGGTTTCCAAGCACTTGAAATTTGGAATAAAGAGCTTTGTTGCTCATACCTGGGAGCTTGGCAATACTGCTTTTTGCCTCTTGGTCCCTTTTGTCATGCAGCTTGACAGCAATATTTTGTTTCTTATTTATAAAAATGTATTTGTTAAAAGTTAATGTTTTTTCTTGTAAAAGCTCATCCATCCTGATATTACATTAGCAATTCTACTTTGTTCTGTGAAGCAAGTTTCAGTTTACAGGTACATCTGCTTTCCATCCTATGGCTTAAAGAAAGTCGTCAGGAAAATCTTCAAATGAAGCCTTTTAAATGCTCATCCTGCATTTTTGAGTGAAGTGCAATTTATATTTCATAAAAGTAGAAGCTGAGCTGCAAGCTGTAAGTAATTATCATATAATTAAATGTCTACTATGAAAGAAATGAAAACTCAGGCTTCTTGGGAGGCTTCTGTGACTGGTTTATGCAATCACAAATTAAATTACATTTCTTTACCTTATGAATGTTCTGGAGGTACATTAACCCAGTTTGGAGATGCACCTCTGAGACTGCTAAGCTGCTTTGAAAGGAGAAGGAAGTAAATTCCAAGAAGAACAATACATAAATATCTGTGCTGGGTTGTGCAATGGTGACTCTGCTTTTCTTGCCTGGAAACATTTGCAGCTACTAATTAAGAAATCAGCCCCTGTGTGACCAGTAACTTAAGTGAACTGCCATGCTGATAGATCACTGACTGATCCATGGCTTCCAGGGGACATGGTCTTTCTCTGCAAGAGAGAAAAATACTGTCAGTTTGTTGGGAGTGGGGTGTTGGTTATCAGGAAATCTGGACAGAGGGGTAACTCTTCATCTGTCCAGACTTCCTGCACCTTCATCCAGGAATCCCTTTCCATTTCCCAAGGAGGGCACTGAATTCATGGGCAACACCTGCTGGAGCTTGCAGGGAAGAACCTCAGCTCTGGATGTGATCACTGCCAGGGATTAACTCTACTTCTGCTAATAATAATTCAAATGATGGCAGTGAAGAAAATTCCATGGCAAGAAAGGCTATGAAGTTGTAGCATATCAACATGTACTCCTTGTATTCTTGCTGCTTGTGTCGTTGGGATTTTAGGGCTGGAGAAATGCATGTTTTTCACTTTTACCTGGATGTGGGAAAAACTGAATTATTTCAAGACAGGAAGCCCTGACTTGGAGCTGTTGTAATTTCAGGAGCTTCTGCAGTACCAGTCTGTTAGGGCTTTATGCAAATGGTGAATGAAATACTTTCAAGAGCTGATGGAATTAAAGAACAATTTCTGTATGAGTTTGCTTAAAGAACAGGAAGGGTGAATGTTTCATCACATTTTTGAAGTATATTGAGCCTGCATGAAACTCTTTACTACAAGAAGGACAGTTTTAGTCATGGCTCTCTAAGAAGCTCTGGTACTGTGCTGATAAAGGGGCTTCTCTTATATTAAGTGCTTCTAGATGACAAGAGCATCATTTTTGTCTCCTCAAAGGATGATAAAACTCCTGGTGCCTTCAGTACAGAGTACAGTCATAGTTAAAAACCTCCATGCCCAACTGTATACAGTGGGGTGGTGGCAATGTGGTGGTATCCTTTGTGACACATCAAGGGGACTTATAATTGGTGTTGCCTTTTCTTTTCCTTCACACTTTTTTCCTAAGGTTAACTACGTAACCTTGACTTCAGGCTGTGTTTTTTTTCCTCATTACATTTCTCCATTATACATTATTTGGTTTGGTTACAGTAACTAGACTTTAACTGCTTTGACATATTAATTTTAAAGGGCATAAATGACTTCATTAAAATAATGTCCTTCAGATAAGTGCACTTTGCACTGGGATGATTGGAAGTGGACAAAATCTGAAGCATCAGCTCCTCTGTAAAAATATATTACAGAAACAGAAAACAGGGCAATATGTATTTAAAAAGCTTCTTAGTTAAATTCTAAACTCCAGTCTGTACCCTACATCCTTGAATCTGTTATGTTCAATCATTTGCACTACTGTCAGGATTTGCTTTTGTAATGTGCTTTTAGTCAAAGCTTTGTTTTATGTTTGGAGTCTTCCTTCCTCTCCATGCAATACTGGTGTCTCAGTATCTATGCTTATTCTGCATTTGCTTTGCAATAAACACCTGTTTGGTTTGAATCTGAAACAAAGAGAAGCACTGTCTGTTGGATCCTGATAGGAAATGTTTATTGAGGGAATGTTGTATTTGGAGCAGGTGAGTGGAAACCACTCCTGCTCTCCTGGTCCCTCTTCTGGATTCCTGTCTGTAGCACAGAGCAAGCCATGCTAAATAGGTTCTGTTAGAAGGTGGGCTTAGTCTCTGCTGGTGTGTTGTGCTGAGGAACAGGGATGGTAGGGATCTGCTCCAAATCAAGCATTATTCTTTCTGTCATGGTTCTGCTGGACCCCTTGCCAAGTGTATTGTAAATATGAATGCATTTTTCAGCAATTGCTTGCAATAAGACAGTGGGCTGAGATGTGCAGTTGGTACAGTGACTTGAAACTTCAGTCCAGTTATCTGAAGTTTCTTTTTCAGGTTCCCCTTCTGCCAGGACCTTTTTTTCCCCTTTGTGCTGTCTGTGGGTGCTCCCAGACCCTCAGTGTCACCTTGCTCACTTGGTGGAGTGAGATCATTTCAAGCTGCTCATCCAAGAGTCCTGTGGCATCTCTGCAGCTTCTTTTGAGGTGACCTCAGCTGAAATTATTTCAGATGCTTACTGGTGCAACTGCAAGCTTTGAGCTGAGTGATGATTCCTTCTTACCCTTCTCCAGGGCTGTCCTAGGCTCTTGGAAGGGCTTTTAGCTTTCTTCATGCATCAGGGACTTTGTATCAGAGTGAAATGCTTTGAGATAGTGATGTCCAATGCTCATGCTGGAGAGCACAACCTAAAGCCCAGCATTAACAAACTGTATTTCTGCCTTATGCTGGAGGCTGAGGAGGGCCCAAGCTGAAATTACAACCTATTTGCCTCCCCCAGAGCCTCACAGCACCTTTGGTGAGCTCTGTTGGCTGCTTTGGGGTGGTGAGGCCTCAGCCACTTCCTTCATTTCTTCAAGAATAACCCTGTAAAATGAGGTATATAAATGCTGGGCTGCTGCAGATTAAAAACATTTCCTAAAAAATAAAGATAAAATTGAAGCTGACCTAAGTTAAAAAGCAATTTTCTGAGAATGTAGAGGCATAAAGAAAAGTGCCTGAACATGATTTTAAATGGGCTTGTGAATGTGCAAGATAGGCAGCAGGAACAAAAGGAGACAGCCATCAGTGTGGTGCTGCAGATGGAGAGAGCCCTGGAGTCACATGCTAGGAGCAAATTTCAATTAAATGAGCATACTTCATGTAACTATTGAATTCTGTCTGGATAAATGGATTTTAGAAGAATATGTGTATTTTTTTTTTGAAACCATGAAGTCACTTGATAAGGCAGTAATAAATCTGTCAGAATTTCTACTTTGACCAAAGCTGAGCTGTAATATGGGGATTCATTTCAATACCTAAAGCCATTTTGGGATGGGAAGAGGCTCTCCCAGCTTTAGAATTAGATTTCTTTGCAACGGGCATTATGTTCTTGACCACATATCATTGCCTTTGAGGAGCAGCAGCATTTAAAATCCACTGTAATGCAATAAGCCTGAGCTCCAGCTAAGCATGTGCTGTGCTGTCACAATGCAGCCCTGATGGTGGCCGTTGTTAAGGCATTGAACATATGTGAAGTAAACACAGGGCTTTCTTCAGGAGTAATTAATAATTTAATCCCTGAAGTAGAGGTTGCACTTCATTTATCCCAGCTATTCTTTGATTTTTCTCTTCAGCCCCTTTTAGCTGGCATCTCTCCCTTCCTCCCCTCCTCACCCACACAGGTTGCCTTGATAATAAGCTCTTTCAGCAAAGACCAGCTTCATTTCTTTCAGTCTGCATTAAGCTTTTATTCCCTGTAAAAAATAATTGTGCCTTACTGTAAAAGACATTCTCTGACTGAACAGAGCACCTTTAAGAAAATAGCATGATGAGGAGCTGCAGTCCCCACTGGGGCTGGCACAAAGTGGTACCTGCTTTGCCATGACCATTGTTCCCAGGCCAGGTTGTGGAGCCTTGGGCTAATGTTGGCAGGGTGTCTGTGTCTGAGTGTGAAACTGCAGAGAACCACAGTGAATTCACTTGCTGTTTGCTTCTGCTCCCTGCTTTTGAGTCTGGCTGACACCAGGAGTCACCTGTGTGTCCCCTTGCTGCGTGCTGACCTACTGCCACCCACCAACCCACTGTCTTCATGCTGGACAAAGTCCTTCTGGTGTCACAGCTTGTCTAGATCTGCCCCAAACCAAGATACACCAAATCAGCAGAGCACTTGCGTGCTTCTTAACAGTCTATAACAGGGTTTTCACTACTATTACCAGTATTTTCCATGAACAGCAGTGTTCCTAAAGCCTTGTTTTTGATGAATTTCTATTTTGGGCTTGGATTTCCCTTGTGTATCTGTAATTTTGAAGACGTTGTCAAGCAATTTGGATAACTTTAATGTCTCCCTTGTATAAATCTCCTTGTGTCTGAGAGGCAAAGTCCATGTTGCCCCCTTTCCCTGGATGAAATGATCAGAATCTGGCTCTTGAGTTCAATCCTTTTGTTATTTGAGTGCAACTGGACAGAGGGGGGTCAAAATTGTTAGTGGAGGATAAACAGGAAGACACAAAGAATGATTAAATGGGACTTCAGTTGTTCAAAATATTCATATGATTAGAAAATAATCATAAATCTCATTCTAAAGTACTGGAAAACTGTATATAGAAAGAAAATTGCTTCCTCCTTTCTGCATGTGTTCTTGAGTAGGAGCAATCATAGGCAGGGGGTCACTGGTTTTAGGTAGTCCTTTCTGTGGATTTCTGCTGCTTCTTTTGTCAGTGGAGGATGAGGTTTATGAAAATCTCCTTATTACAAGTCCAACCCTGCTTTCTTACCCTTCCAGCCTCTTTCTGCATTAGAGACAAGCTGGCTGATGCAAGATGACTCCAAAACCCCACCCACAGCCTTTTCATCTTTTCATGTTCTGTGGGTGAAATGGGTGAAGTCTGAAGATTTTACAGCTGAAAAAGATTTGTATAAGAGGCTAAAAGCAGAGAATAACATGGAGTGTAGTGCCTGGCAGTCTACTGGTGCCCTTTCTGATGTGAGCAGTTGGTCAAATATGGAGTCGTGTGGGTTGTTTCCATTAGCAAGACTTGATGAAAAGGACTCATTTATTTTTGATGCACTTTTGTATTTAAAAAGAATGCATAAAGGTTCCATTTTATTAAGCATGGCAGGAGCTGAGCAGTGGGAGACAGACATTTTTCCCTCTTGCTTTTGCATTTTTCAGTCCTTTTTAGTAAATCTGAAAAAACCTCTAAGTAGCTGTTAGTGTTCATCCAGGATGCATTTGGGTTTCTCCCCATTACCCTGGTCTCTGCTAACCTCTCTTGGGCACACAAACCATTATAAATCAGTAGCTAAAAAAAAAAAAAGAAAAATCTTTCCAGCTACCTGGGCTTTGTGTTTGAGGTTTTTTTGATTTCTCTCTGGAGTGCTACTGTTGTTTCAGATGGTTGGGTCTGTACATAATAATTTCCAAAGCATGATCTAGCACCTCAGAGTTAATAAACATTCCTTGGCACTCCAACATATACCCCAAACATATTTATTCTATATTTCTTTCTAAGCTAATATAATGCTAAAGGTTACTTCACTTTTTAAAGCACTTTCTGTAATGTTTTCTCATTAGAAACCAAGAAATCTATTTTCAATGCTGTGTTGCTGATATTTCACAGGACCTGAGTGATGTTTTGCTGGTGGCTTGTTGAGTGTCCTTTAGCTGAGAGCTTGCTGCAGGAGCAGGGGAAAAAGGAGTCTCCTGGAAGGTTTGTGATTCTCCTGGAGTTTGTCTTCAGAGCCAGCTGTGTTTATACCTGGAGGGAAGTTTTGGAAGTTTTCTCCCATATGGTTGAGAGGTTGGAATGATTCTTTGACTGAATAACAGGGCTGAGCTGTGCTGGTGCCCTCGGAGGAGTCACTGGCATGGTCACCCTCCTCAGCTTTTCCCCAGGATGTTGGCACATCCATGGGGAAACACTTTCTCCCCATAGAAGATACACAGTTTGGGAGCTACGTGGATATTTTCAGTATGTATTTTCAAAGTCCCTAATTCCCCAAATTGAAGCTAGCAGTTCTTTCAGTGCTCCTGAATTGGCTGTGGCACTGTCAGGTTGGCTTTAAGATTGCCTTTCCCACTCCTGGTAGCTGGAACAGTTGTACTTTTGTTTTACAATTAATATTTCAATGAAAACTTGTAAGGTACTGCAGGCATAAATATTTAATATTTTCCTTCCATGTTTCTTTATTGCTGAGCTTGGTGATAAGTTAGTAATTCAGTCTGAAATGCAGATAAAACAATAATGTGAACAGTTTGAATTTGCATTTTTCCAAAGCTCCTGTGGTCAAGATGACTGCATTCTAGCAAGAGTATTGCTATTTAAGACTGTTTACCTCTATACTTCAGATGAATGCTGCTGTACATGATAAATGAGGTAAATAAAGGTGCCTTTCGGGTCCCAATAACTGCACAAGAAACCTAATCATTCTCACTAACCTAAAATAATTTAACAAATGGAACAGTGCCATAGCAGCCTAATAAGAAATTTCTGAATACTGCACCACATATGGCCAAAGCCTCTTCAGGCATAATTCAAGTTTGTTTTTTTTTTTTCCCTGTTTATAGCAGGTTTGTTTCATGTTTAATTCAAAATGAAACTTTGCGTGCAGCATCTTACATTTTGCTTTTTTAAGAGTTTCTTTAATTTTTGATCTAGACATGGAGCATTATTATTTACCTTGCTCCCCTGGGACCTGCTACCACTTCACCTTATGGGTAAATGTTGGAATTTGTGGCACTGTTCCCCAGAAGAAGGCAAACTGCTGACCTTAGGTTCAGATTTTCATCTCCTTAGAGACACAACTCTGTCACTAAAGCCAAATAGAGCAAGACCTTTAAAAACAGATGTGAAAACCCGTGTCCCACTCTCTTCTTTATCCCCTTCTCCTTCCTTCTCTGGCTCCCCCAGAAGAAAGTAATTTCTGAACAGATGGAGTTATTACTATTTAATAAGAGTAATCTCTGCACAACACTGAGCTTTTACTATCCAAGACAGGACCATTTGGCTTTGTATTTTGAAATGCTGTTATTAGCAGCATTACCATTTCAGGAAAAAGAGGGTAATCCAGTGCTTTGTTAGTATTATCTGGGTTTTTTTCCTGTGGAGATGAGATTTCAAGATTTTGGCTGGAGGGAACTTGTCTGGAATTTAACTACCTGCACTGCTTGCTTAAGCAGGATAAAAATCTTAGGGTTTTGTCAAGAGTACACCCTGGCAGAGAGCACCAAACAGCTTTAATAAAACTTCAAATTCCTCTCCAAAGCACAGTTTAGTTGCAGGTTTTGTATATTTATCTGAGGAGTCAACTTGCACCCTAATCCTACACTTTGATCCACTTTGTAAGCCTTTCTATCTTGTCTTGCAGATGTCAGGGTATCTCGTGTAGCAATGCAAATAAAAACAGAGCTGAGGGGAAATGCAACTTTATTAAAGCCCTGAGATCCTGAAGATGTGTTTATTCCAAAGCCTGCTGGTTAAAACAAGCAGATGAACCACCAGTGAGAGTGTCTCAATTCCAGCTGTTTGAATCCAACCATTACCCGAAATCTATGGATATTGAAGTCTCCTTGGCCTCATTATGTCTTAATTGTAAAAGAGGCTGAATGTTGCTGGTGCATTTTGCACACTCTTCTCCAGAAAGCTCCTGCCAGCTGTGGGGATGAGCTGTCCCCAGCAGAAGGGTGGCAGGGATGTGCTGTCACCTCACACTGCTCCAGCTCCCCGAGAGGGTACCTCCAGCTGCAGCTTCCTGCCTACCCCTGCATTTAAAAATCACTATTGGGCCTTAAGAAAAAACCCAAAACAAACCCCAAGAACTTTGTTTCATTAACACACTGTGGCAGAAGGACAGATGGTGCATTTTAAAAACAAACCAGGAAACACTTTAAAGCAAATGAGGAACTGTTACTCTCTCCTTTGGTGCCTATTGTGAGCAAATGTTGTGCAGAGGCTGTGTACAGGCTGAAGTGTTCCTGTCTGTGGGGTGATGGGAGCAAATGGAGACAAAGCAGGAATTCATCCACCTGTATCCATCCATCCCAAGCACAAATTCTTCCACCTTTGCAGAGAAGGAGCTTGAGCTACCCTGGTGCAGCTCTGCCAGGAGAGGGGAGTGAGGCAGTGGCTGTAAACTGTGAGCAGCACAGCTGAGCTGACCACACTTCTGCTAAAGGATTTCTGGGAGTCCCCGGGTGGCAAGAGCTGTGCAGATGTTCTGAGAAGGCCAAATTAGACACATCCTGACATCTGGGGGGCTCCCCAGCTCCAGTTGGAGCTGATGGGGATGTTTTATGCTGACACTTGTCTGGCAAAGCCAGGCCTGTGTGCAAGTACTCAGTTTCAGTGGATTGCCCATTTTGAAGTTGTTTTTTTTTTTTTTTTTTTAATTGTGTTTTCAGTTCAAGGCACATCTATAACTTGACAATAAAGTTACAATGCAAAACAAACCTCCAGCTTTTAATTAATTAAATTAATTAAGATAATTAAATGGCCCAAACCACTCTGAGGTAGTTTTAAAATGCCTGAAACAAACTTTTTCAGGAAGACCATTCTTTTTTTTCTTACATTTTTTTCATTCAGTAGCATTTTTTTAGACTCTGGACTCGTGTAAGCATTGATTTTTCTGTACTTTCTAATTCTCACAATTTCTTTCAGAATGGCAGAACAGCTGCCCTCCTCCTGGCAGGATCCAAAGCGTGGCAGGATCCATCCTGTTGACACTGCTGGGTCCCTTCCTTCACATGGTGGCTGTGAGACATTCCTGCTAGAATGAATTCTGGAGCTGTGACACCATGCAAGAGGGGGACAGCACTGACATCTTGCCTTAAAAATACCTCCAGGCTAGACACACTTCCTCTGCAGAGTGATCACAGGTAAGTTTTAGGAGAACTGAAGCCTCATCCATTTGTTGAGCTAATGCAGCTACCTTACAGACTCCCTCCAAACTCCTTGCTTTTCCCCTACGCTGTAAACAATTTATTTTACTTGTATGAGTTTGTTTGGAACATTGAAAAGCTAGAGTAATCAAAAATAATCATTCATGTCAAAACTATTATGAATTATTAAAAGGAGCACAGCAATGGGAGCCACAGATAATTCCTCATTCTGAAAATGAGCACGTCTTATGTTATTGCTGCAGTAATTACCTAGAAATACCTAACACTTAATTACTTCCAAGGTGTCAATCTTCATAACAGTTTATTAGAAAATTCTAATGGATAGAGCAGCTGCTTCCACAAGCAAATCTATTTGTGGCTGAACCTGACATTCTGCTCTAAATATTATTCCACCTTGATCAACATTATTTCTCCCTGTGTATCTTGTTACAGCTGCAACAGCTTGGGAAGGGAGGGTTTATCCACCTGCAGTGGGAATTGCTCTGCTCACTCATGGCTTCCAACTTCACACTGCTAGAGCAAATGGAAATGCTTGCAACCAGTTTATAATGAGGAAGAGGTTGGGATGGTTTGTTTGTGACCCTGGTTTTGTCCTCTTGGCATATCAGCCATACAAATGCCTGGTTTAGAATTCAGGCACATGATGTTTTTTGGTTACCAGTGCAGGGTCCTTGTTCATGCATCATTGTTGGTGTTGGGTGCCAAAAGCATCCTTGGTGTTTTGAAGAGACAGCTTCAGCCTGGAATGCTCACAAGTTTAGCCTGTGTGTGGCTCAGGTGAAATAGTAACATACAACAGAGTATAGTCCAAAAGTCTAAAAGCAATCTCCTGTATGGAAAATGTTTTAAAAGCAACAAATTAATCAACAGAAGCAACTTGAAAACAACAGCCCCTGATAGCAAACTCCAGCTTAACTTGGTTAATACTGAGTTCTCTAAAGCCATGACTTCACACCCTGTTGTGTTTCAGTGTTGCTGTTTTCTGTGCTTTTCAGTCTTCTGAAAAATTGCTGGACCAGGTAACACTAAGAACTCCAGGGCTGCGTTGTCTTTATTTCAGCAGCAGGAATTTCATGCCATTGAAGCACAAAGGTTTCAGTTATCCTACTCTTGTAATTACTTTGGAAACCAAGACCCTGGTACAGTTTACTTCTTTAGACCTTGCACTGTCCCACTTGGTGTCGTATCAGTGACTGAGCCACTTGCTGTCCTCTGTCCTCTCCTGAGCTCTCCTTCAAACATGCCTGCGCCTTGGGCAGGTTCAGATTTGGTCCAGGTTTTGCTGAACTTCCTGGCTTTCTCCCCCTGCCTGAATTTGGGACAGCAGCAGTCTTAGCACAGCCAGAGCAGTTTGCTTTTGCCAGTGGTGCAAAACAGAATAATAAATTTTAAAACCCCTAATGCACATGGCTATTCTTTTGATTTCTGGTATTCTTCCATTAATTTTGAGAGTAAATAACAGGTCTCTTGAGACCTGTTTTGTATTTCAGAAGCCTGGATTTTTGATTTAGCACTATGGATGCTGCTCTGTAGGGTCTTACTGAGTCTCCAGAGCTGCTACACTGCATTATGCATGTGTTGCATTGCAGACAGCAGACACTAATTTAACCAAGTGTTCTTCTAAAAAATGCATTGCAAGTCTTGTTATGGCAGATGCCTTGCAAGAACAAAATCTGAGGAGTGTCAGCAAACTGAGCTGACTTTGTGCAAGTTTTCCTGGGCTAGTTACCCCTTCTGTTTGCAGAGTGTAACTAAAGCAGCACAGTAGGATCTCATTGGAGTCAACCTGATTTTTGTTTTGTTAAATATGTGTATAAAGTTCAAACCTGGTCACTGTGATAAAGAATCTGATATCAACTGATGGTAAACAGTCAGCTTTAATTCACTGACAGTGAGTGAGCATTAGAAGCCCCTGTGAATTTCATGAGATGAGTTGTATCAGTCATACTTAGGAAATGGGTATATGAGTAAGAAATGAGCTCTCAGGTGTTAATTTCTATCTCCTTAAGAGCAATCACATACTTCTGTGGATTACCTGTTGGGAAGAGACAGGAGACAAAATGACTACTTATGACTAAAATGAACGCAATCCATGGATTGGTACCAGACCATGCACTTGTGATAGCTAAATAAAAATAACTTTATTTTAGTGATGAATTCTTCCACGAAGCACACAGACCTTCAGGACTTGATCCTAACTGAAAACTAGAACTAGCAACCAGCAATCCTTCAGAGGAACAGCTGCCTACCACTAACCAGTCCTTCCAGCTCCTCCATGAGGGGAGGTGTGTAGAGAGCTGGTGGCAGCTGTCCTTGCCCTTTGAGCCAGGTCCTGCATCTTCAGCTCAAGGGATGCTCTGGTGGTGAGCAGCCCTTGGAACAGCACCACAACTGCTCCCATAACAAGGCCTGGCTATTCTGCCAGTTGCTGAGGAGCCTCTTGCTTGTCTGCTTGCCAAAAACAAGGTCTTGATTGCCCATTTTGTCAGCTCCTTGTTGATAGTTCCTCAGACTTATTTTCTGGCAGTTTCTTCTTCAAGCTTCATCATGGCTCCCAGACACCAGAAAGCCCTCACCAACCTTCAGGAGACTGATGTGACTCAAATCCCAGTGCTGCCCTGTACTACTCTTATTCTCTTCACATGTTTTATTTACTTATTTCTTTGGTACTGCACGTGGATGCTAATTTCCTAGTCCTGTGTCATGTTTATGAATCCCTATTGTGAGGGTGCAAATGAAAATAAGATCAGTCATCAGCTTGGATGTCCTTGAAATTAGTAACCCAAAGCTAAAGGCAAGTTCTCTCTGGCTTTTGACCACACTTGTTGGGTTTTTTTTCTCCCTTGAATGACTTTGGTTGAAGTAGCCTCTAAGATTGGTGGGAGAGTTACATTTATGATCTTCTCATGGATTTTTTCAACACTTCAGATGCTATATAGACTGAGACTGCTCTTTGAAGCTGTCCAGGCAGGAGAAAAACATCTTGTCAGAAAATATTAAAAAAAAAGGCTTAAAAATGGAGATATGCCTTTTTTAATTGGTTCCTGTTCTAAAGGATAAAGCTGCAACTGAATTACCTCCTGATCTGCATGAAAAAGATTTGACTTAGGGTGATTTTTGTTTGTTTGTGCTTTTTTTTTTAATTTGGAAAAAAATTAAAATACAGAAGAAAATTATTTCATAGCAGAGAGATGTAATAAGAGAAGCTTTCAGCCTAGTTACAGCTTCCAAGAAGTTAAACAGAGAAAATGTAGTGTGGTGGTTCATTGGCTTGTATCTTATCTTGCAAAGGGTAGCTACCAGGAGCAGGGTAGTATATTCTCCTGAAGATCCAGTTTATTCACTGTTACCCTGATGATGATTTTTCAGAAGAGAATGCAAACGTTTTTTTCTTATTTCCTGTCTCTAAAATTGGGACAGAGAGTTTGTTTAAAAGGTAACAAAAGGATTAAAAATGAGATGGAAAGCCTGCAATAATCTGTGATAAACAATGCATTGGGCTTTGGTTTCTGGGCTGTCACTGAGAGGTTCCTCATCTCATGTAATATTTTGTGCTACTGCTTTGCTTTTCAATTATACAGCTCAAAGGAAAGTTTCCACTGGTAAATGCAGTGAGAGCACATTGCTTTTAGTATTGGCTTTTGGGTTGGTTGTTTTTTTTTTTTCCATTCTTTTATAGGTCTCAAGTGTCTCTTCAAATATAAGTCCAAATGACAGGAGTCCAGGAGTTTGAAAGTTATTAGAGAGCTATGGATATACTCAGCTAATGAAATATGCCTGCTTACAATATATCAAGACATGCAGAACATTGAGGGGAGCTCAGCAATTCCAATATTTAATATAAACCCGAGTCAAAGTATTATTTCTTTTTTTTTTTTTTTTCAGTTCTGCAAATGCAGCATATGTTAATCTGTTGCTGAGCATTCGTCTAGCAGATTCAATTTCCACTTGTAATTTTTCATTTATTAGTTCCTCTTTCCCATAAACACAGCTGTGTGCTCAGATCTAGGCACTGGAGATCTAGTGCTGTGCAGTAGATGGGGAACCTGAGTGATTTATTGTGGTGAGCCAGGGAGCAGACTGAAGAACAATCTCAGAATGAATATTGGTTATGATTTAAATTAATTCTTACAAAGTTTCTTACCCCAAACTTTCCACCAGTTGCTTATGATGAAGTTGGACCTACATATGTTGGGTAGAGGGACATTTTAAACCATGTTGCCTCAGGACTAGCTGGCAATTGCTGCTGTATTTGGCCCCAAATTATCTATGCTAGGCAAATTCCTTTGCAGTGCTGATAACATTGATGAATATAAAGATTATAATATAAAGAATATAATATAAAGATTATGAAGATCATGTATGATGCTGCTAACAATCCAGCTGCTGCTCCTGTCTGCCTGGCACCAGCATGGCTCTTAATGTGAGGTTTTCTGAGACAGGGAGTTTGAAATCAAGATGTTTATAATTTTGAGGACACAATGAGAAAGGAATTACTGTTTTACTTAAAATGCAGTGCTGAGTCTGCAACACTTGTGTGTGGCAGCTTGTTTTGGAGTGGTGGTTTTTGTAAAAGGACAAAACATAATCAGACAACAAAACAAGGCTCTTCCTCTTCATCATCTCCAGTGGTTTCCTTGCTGTAAAGTATGTCTGGAAGACAATATGTACTTTATTCAAAATCTCACACTAGGCTACCTGCTTCAGGTACAGCAGCTGATCTGCAAGTGGCTCCCTCACAGCTGCATGGAAAGGGCTCTGAGAGTGAAACCCAAAGTCTCTCTGAAGTTGTTGAATAACTTGTCTTTGACTTGAGTGCATTGCTATTCCCCTTCCTCCTGTCAAAGGTGGATTCTGTGCTATCAGGAATGAGCTGCTTAGAATAAAATCATTTGGTGTAGGTGTGAAAGAAACACTTCCAGCCTTATCCCTTTGGGTTTCTTTCCCCAGAGAGACCAAGTTCTCATCTTGCAAATGATTCCCCCAGCTCTCTTCATGCTGCTGTTTCCACCCTGTTGTTTGAAACAGTGAGAGAGCACAGACCCATTTAATAGCCTGCACTACAAGCTGACCCCTCCTCTTTCCTCCAGGGGAATATTTCCCTTGTTGCAGGTAAATGCACTTTCATTCCCTGGTGTTGCCTGACATGTGAGCTCCATCCTTTCTCTGGCAGCTGCTGCTGAGGAGCAGGGGTGATGTCCTTCCAGGAGGCACTTGGCCAACCTGCTCCTGCTGTTCTCACTCTGTGCACTGCTCAGGGCAGAGAGATCTCAGAGGAGGGATGATACAGTTGAACAGAAGAGCTGATAGAACTGTGAAGAGGACTTGTTGTCCTGATAAGCTTGTCTTTATTCTTAATCTCTGTTGGTTGATTTAATAAAATCCAATGCTTATCTACAGGCCTTATCTACATGGCCAAATGCTGCAGTGACAGGTTTTTTTACAGATATGGAAAATCATTAAAGTATGGTATATTTATTACCTGGCTATTCTGAAAGGTGTCTCACTTGTGAGCTCCTTTTTTGCAGCAAGTTACCCACACTCAGCACTTGGCTAATGGAGTGTTCTAAGATCATGCAGTGATGCTGAGAGGAGGATTGTATCTTCAATAAGGCAAAGAAATAGTGCTCCATGCAGTACTTGCCTGTCTCCTCTAGGGCTTGGCCATCACTACAGGCAGTGATGATGTTCTGTAGAAGAAAAGGAGAGTTTGTGGATGCTGCTGGCTGAAAGCTGCTCAGATGTGCAGTCCTGGCAGGGCCCCCATGGTGGGGTGGTTCCTTCTGCAGCACTGCATGGAGCCCTGGGTGCCTGCTGCAGCCCCAGTTTATGCAGATTCAATTCTGGTGAGAGATCCTCATTGGCATACTGAACGTCTGGGAGATGTGTCTGGCACAGGAAATTCCTGAGCTGTGAGTTGCAGGAAGCTGGAAGTACCCAGGGAATGCACTGCTTGATGCCTGCCTTGCTCTTGCCCACGTATTTCTAGGCATTTGCTGCTGCCAGGTTTTGGAAATGGGACAGTGGATTAGCTAAATCTTTGGGCTGATCCAAAATGTCACTTCTGTGTTCATAAATAATTGGCATGCTAAACACCGCTGTTAATTGCACTGGAACTTGCAATGATTAATTCTAATTACTATTCATTATTTCTGTAGTGTGTCAAATGTACCAGAAACAATATCTGGTAGGTACTAAGCATTCAGATATGGTTACAGTAAGAGATAACTGCTAATTTTTGTCTGCTCTGTGCAGTGCTGGGGATTTTAGCCTATGTGTGTTGGGATGTTTGCATGTGCAACATGATTCAGAGTTTGCTGGATGCTAAGGTCAAGTCCTCAAGTGCTTGTAAATCACTGTGTTTTCTGGCTGCTGAAGCTTCACTGATTTAATCTCAGTTTAAATCTGACCTCTGGGTTTTGGATGGCTGCTCATACCAGTGTTGGTGACAAGTCACCTTTGCTGTGGAGAGGCAGGATAAGAGGTAGGGATTCCCTCTCCTTAGAGGTGGCTGGTAGGTGGCTGAGGAAGATCTCCCAGTAGAGCAGTGGTCTCTGCTGGGCTAAATGGCCAGACCAGGCCTCATTCTTGTGCACTTCTCATGGAGTTGTTTGCTTGGGAAATGCAGGTGTCAGCCTCAAAGTGGGAATTCCCCATGGAGGTAAATTTTACACATTACAGTGAGCTCACTTGTTCCATAAATGAGAGTGCAGGCAAGATGAGGTGTGGGGTTTTGCACAAGCACTGGCAGGGAAAGAGCAGCTGTATCAGCTGCAGTAGAGTAAACCTGGGGTAACTTACTGCTTTAAATTACTTCCAGTTTACTCCAGGTTTACCATAAGCAGCATGACAACTCCTGCAGAGGAGCTGATGTGCTGGCAGGATGTGCTTTGCAGCAGCTAACAACAACTTAACTCGTGTACCTACTCTTGATTACTTGATTTTTAAATCCAATTTTTACTGAGTCTCTGGTGACCTGAGTCAGGAGGGGCTCCTGACCTATTCCCAAGGTGAGCAGGAGTTGCTGGAGGTCTCCTGGGGCACTGCAGGTGGTCACTGAGGCAGCACCTGTGTTCAGCTGCTCCCTGACATGCCTTGGATGCTGCTTTCCAGCAGGATAAACAGGAGAGGGAGTTAATTAGGTAGATACAACTTTCAGGCAGCTTATTTCAGCTGGTAATTTCAAGGCCCTTAACAGGCAATCCACCATCAAGATTTTAGTCCTCATGGAGATGTTTTATTTCTGTTTTTACTTCCTCTGGCATTCTTGTCTGAATTAATATAAGCTGAATAGCAACTGATTGTGGCCTTGTAGACATTGCTTTCAATATAATACTGGCCTTTGGGCAGACCTGCAGCAATTTTTAAACTTTTTTTGGCAATGTGGTAGTGGTACACATAGTTACAGCTCTTCACTTACATCTGATTTAAGCAGAATTAAAAGGGTAGATGGGGTAAGGAAGGTTTTCAACCCAGTCTTGCTGCACAGGCAATTAGCAAGATCATTAAACTTCCTCATTATTGCCCTGATAATTACAGGATTAACACACCTCAGCTCAATATCTCTAATTTGTTTTGTAATATAAGCAAGATGGGGAAATGATTCTGCTGTATTTGAGGCTTCTGGACAGCCAGCCTTGGTAGTTCAGGAAGGAGGGAGGTGAGAGGCTGCAGGAGGGGGAAGGGTTCAGCCATGGGTAGTCCCTAGGTTTTAGATTAAATCTAATTAGTATGCTTGGGGGGTTTGGGGTCTGGGAGGAGATTTCAGATTAGTTCCCTGTGGGCAAATCACAGCATCAAGGGAAAACATCACCCAGCATAGCACATTTTGATAGCTCGAGTGACTCCACTGAGGAAATGCACAGCCTGGAGTCACTTAGTGGAACTTTGAGTCACATCACTGAATAAACCAGAAGATCAGGAATTGCTGCTCTTCCAGTGCCTGTTGGAGCAGTCAACTTCTCCTGCTACTTGCCTGCTGAAGCTGGAGCTGATTCCAGTACCTAAAGGGGCTACAGGAAAGCTGGAGAGGGACTTTTTACAAAGGCATGGAGTGATGAGATGAGGTGTGGAATGGCTTTAAACTGAAAGATTAGACATTAGGAAGAAAGTCTTCACTGGGAAGGTGGTGAGATCCTGGCACAGGTTGCCCAGGGAAGTTGTGGCTGCCCCATTCCTGAAAATGTTCAAGGTCAGGTTGGATGGGGCTTGAAGCTTCCTGGTCTGGTGGAAAATGTCCCTGCCCATGCAGGGCTGGAACTGGATGAGCTTTAGGGTCCCTTCAGCCCAAACCATTCTGTGATTCTCTGATTTCTGCAGAGGGACTGAAGAGCTGTTCAGAGTAACTACTCTGGCCCTGTGCAGTGCAGAAAAATTCCATCCTTGAGACCAGCTTCATAGGAATTTGCCTAAGAATTCCCTTCAGTATTGAAATAGGCTGAGGAAGAGGTAGCTGTATGTCCATATATAACTCAACAGAATCATACATATCAAATGGATATAAAAAAAACTCCCTATGCTAATATGTGATGTGTACGTGGGCTCCAAAGAACATTTACTCCAGAGATCAAGTAGTAGGTGCCAAGTTTGATCAGGTTATCAAAGATACTCCAGGACTTGTCAAGTGTGACTCCTCCATGTTCTTCTAAAATTTTTAACAGGAGAAGACAAGGCAGAAGGGGGTCTGACATTATTAACACTGACAAGATCCTTCCCCATCACTCCTTGCTGATTTTCCCTTAATGAGCTTCGGTGGGACAGACTCTCTGATGAGGTGCTGGTGCTGCAGCTCCATGCAGTGCTGAGATCTGAGGCTGTCCCTGCCTGTTCCATGTATTCCCAGGCTCCTTGGGAGTGGAACAGAACTTGGGCAGGGCCATGGAAACCCAAGTGCAAGCTCCAGTTTGCCAGCAAACAACATGCAAGTGCATCACCTGTCAGGTTGGGAAGAAATTCAGGTCTGGAAATGTGGGGTCAGGCAGTCTGGCAGAATATAGGAAAGATTGGGAGAAGTGGTGCAAGGTAGCTGGTGAAAGTTTAAAATGGTTTCTCTTTAAATGAAACTGTTCACAAAAATAATTGCATGGCAGGACACTAATCCTATTGGGACACAACACTGACTTGATTTGGGCCAAAATGAAGCCCTGTGAAGGCTGATGTTCTGTGCCACATGCTGATTTCTTTACTGCATCTCTGGGGCATTTCAGCCATATGGTCAGAGCTGAATTGCAGCATGAGGAGGTTGGAAACCTCCCACAGGAGGCTGTGTCAAAACCCACCAGCATGGTGAGTGTGGCCATCCAGGCCGAGTATGACAGAAAAAGCTTGAAATGGTCTCAACTTGAAGAGGTAAAATACTGTTATCAGCTGTGGATGTGAAGGTTCATTGATTGGATCAGTAGAATAAAAAGGGGACTGGTCAGGGAGGGACGGGTGTTTCTCAGGGCAGTTTTCCAGGATCATTGCTCACTGGGAAATATCTCTTGCAAAATCCATTATTTGTCTCACTAGGCAGATGAGGTTGTGACTGCACCTTCCTGGCAGGCTCCCTCTCTGATGCTGTTTGCTTTGACTGCAGGCTGTACAACCTGTAATGCCATCATTATAACTCCAGCTTGACAACAGTGACAGCAACTACTGTGTCACTTGACTGGGAGAAGGGACATCTCACTTGGGTTTTTCTTTAGTTTTGGTTTGGTTTATTTTTTCAGACAAGGCAGGACCAGGAGTGCAGTTGCTTGATGGCACAGTGGAGTGCTTTTCCTGGGAGCACCATGTCAGGACAAAGCTGCAGTGAGTTTATTGAGCACTGAATAAAACATTTTCCCCTCCCTTTCCCCTCTCTTGCCTGCTAAGAAATGCAAAGCTATCAAAATCAGCAATTGGTAAGGAGGCTGGTAGCAAAACCTTGGTTTTCCCCTTCTTGCTTGTTGTGGCACAGTTTTACTTGGGTATTCATTATCTTCCAAGTCACTCCTCCACTTTGACAGCACTGCCAAAGGAAGGAAGAGGCAAAACCCTGCTGCACCAACTTCTGTCTTCCATCCTGCATTGTAACTTGGGTGCTTTGCTGGTTTATTGTTCCCTTTGTGTTTGCAGCTAAGTATTCCTGCATTATTATTTAGCTGGAGCTGCCATTGCAAAGCATATCTGCAAAGGGAACAAAGCAGTCAATCATACCCATTTGTTTCTGTACAGCTGCTAGATCTTTTACCTCCCTAGTTAATAAATCTGGAGCTTCACTTGAATCCCCATTTTCTTCTCTTGCTATTATTTATTGGAGTAATTTATTGTCTGGTATCCATTTATATCTGGTTTCATACAAGAGCTCTGTTATTTTTAGCCTTGCTAGAGGAGAATGGTTGGGTTTTGGGTCCAGTTTTGTGGAGATATACCCACAGATGTCAGTGAAAGATGGATCAGGCCAGTCATGTGTGAGGCTGTGATTAAATTTTTTACAGCCTTTAATGCAGCTGAAGCATATGTGCAGAAAACTTGGCTAAAATTTGTTTGTGTATTGTATGCTTCTGTTAAATAGAAACATGGTAAGTGTACAGAGCTGGTTCTTCCTCTGAAGACCAAAGCAACATCTCCAAAGTTTTCTTCAGGAGGAATAAAGCTGGTTTGCACAAACCACTGTGAACTGAAAATCCAGGAGTCAGGGAGTGAGGTGGCCACGTTCTGGCATGGAAAAGGCAAATATCTTGTGTCCTGCTCTGCTCCCCTCTTTCATTTCCTGAATCTGGAAAGAAAATACAGATGTTCAGACTGGAGAAAAACAGATAATCCATGTAAAGTGTAAACTCCATGTAAAATGTGAAGCATCTTGCTTTTATTCCAGACTGTTAATGCAAGGGAACTCTGCAGTAGCAGCATCCTTAAATAGCATTCCTGTGTTAGCCCAGGGGCTCTGCCTTTTTTCTGCTTAATATTTGAGCAGCAGATGGAGCAAAGGACCAGATAAATGCTTGCTGGATCATTGTGCTTAAAGGAGGTGGAAGGACAGGAGGGAAAGAGGAAAGTAAAACTGCTGCTGCAGAGTGCCCTGTAGCAGAGGAAATTAAAAATGAGCTGGGTGCCCTTGGAGGGGTGGGAAGTGCAGGGTGCTTGTGGCATCTTTCCCACAGACACTTTTCCTTGGCTTTTTCCAGCACAGTCCAGCCAAATGCTAAACAAAGGGCAGCATTTGTTCAAGTTTTGGGGCACTGAGAGGTTAAAAGACAATGGATTGTTATTCCCTCCACCCTGCCTGCAAGAAATGAATAGGGCAGCTCATGGAAGAAATGTGTATTTTTGCTTCCCAAGTTCCAGCATCTAGAGTCAGGTTATTATGAAAAGCTATGGATTTCTGTTAACAAATAAATCATATTATATAAAGGCTGAGAAATAGAAACTTCTGGGGTTCAAAAACTAAGGTGGAAAGTGAAAGAACCCAAAAATTTTATTTTTTTCCCAAGCCTGACACAAAACTTGGAAGTGTTTCAATTTGGCAAGCTGAGGTGGAGCTGTTGGCACATCATTGGAGTAGGTTACCTAGAAAGGGGGTCTAGATACTGAAGGAAATTTTAGGATAATAATTTAGGGGAAAATAAGACAGACATTATTATATTCTAGTTGGTTCTGTGTTAAGGATGGGAGGGTTAGACATGACTGATTTTATGTGTATTCTTCCAGCCTTGCTGCCCCTTGTGTGCCCACTGCTCTGGAGCAACTTCTCTGTTTCAAGATGTGCTGCAGATGGTAAAAAATATTGCTTTGATTTTCAGGTATGTTTCTAATGATTTACATAATTCAGATGTAAACTTCCACTCCAAATGAGAGAGAAAACAATTGCTGGTCTATTGAAGGGCCAATCTACCCTTTTATATGCAAGCACTTGTTCATTAGATAATCAACCAGCATGAAAGTTTATGACTTACTGAAGATAATGAGTCTGAAACAAATGTGGAATTTCTCAGAGCCTTCACAGAATACTGCCTGACAGGTGTATTAAAAAAAAATAATCCATGACATATTCCCAATGGCACATGTTTTAAATTCTCTCCTGAGCAGTGATGACTTTGGTGTTTCACACTTATTGTGTTATCACAACAAGTCATTTCCTTCTAAGCATCTCCATGTTTCAGTTGCAGTTCTGTTTCAACCCATTTATATTCCTATTAAGTCTGGCTGAAAGGTGTCACATTTTTCTCTTTGCTTGGATTCAGTGCTGACAGTTATACCAATGACTTGAAGCAGCTCTTCCATCTGCAGTCAGACACCCATGACATCATTCTCTAAGAGTCAATAAATTAAAAATGCTAAAATCTCTGCTTTTCTTTTGCCTGATGCCCTGTAATTTGGAGATTTTCATTGCCATCTCCTACCTGAAGATTCATGGTGGCAGCTGTTTGATAACTCTCCTAATGCATTGGTATGGTAGATAAGTAATTGTCTCCTTAATATTGCAGATGTAAAATCAAATCAAAAAGAGACTTGAACAGAAAAGTGGGCATGGAGAGTCCTTATGGCTCTGGTCTTCTCAGAAAGGTGCTGTGTCACATTCATATCTATGCCAAGTCCTTGTCTCTGGGCCCTGATATATTGATAAAAAGGCCAACCTAACCCTTACTTAATGTATTTCCTAATCCTCATCTTTCATATTTGACACTTCAATCTTGTGCTGAATTGTAAGACAATTAAACAGCCTTTAACCTTTTCATGGCTGTTTTAATCATGTCAGTGCTCCCATTTATGGATTTGATTTGATCTGCCATCAAATGATGAAGTTAATCATGAAAAGGAGATGTATTCTCACCATTCAGTCTTTTGCCAGATCTGCTTTGACAGTGACTTCATCCATTTTAATGCAGTTGATTTGCTTGTTGAGTGTCATCAAGTACTATCAGGCCAATTCTTAATATTCTGTGAATTTAGCCTTTTTTATTAGTTAGAGCCTCATTACAAATCATTTATTAGTTGATGAGATTATTTGTAGAAACCTCTTTAAGGCTGCGAGTTGATGAATAAAGGATTTCCTCAGACTTTTTTAATACTGGTACTTCAATCCTGCTAGCAGACCACCAGAGTCTCCTGCCTGGTATCACAGGATTCACTTCTTCAGCAAGAGTGGCATTAAAAAAATAAAAGTCTTTTTTTTAAGGTAAAAAAAAAAAGGTGCATTTGAAAGAGACTGTGCCATGATGCTTATGAACCAGCTGCTCCTCCATGGCAGGTGTCTATCACTGTAGGTGTAATGGCTTCAGTTATGTTGTACCCATCTTTAACTACTCCAGCCACTTGTGATGTCTCCTCATCAGCACATGGCACTCAGCTGGGCACCCACCCTGGTGTAGTTACCCCCCACACCACATCACCTCCCTCTTGTAGGAGTCGCTCTGCCTGTCTCAGTCTGGCTGCAGTTTGCTGTTGAGTGATAATAGGTGCTGATGAGCTGCAGAGTCTCTGATCTGGGCATAATATTGCCTTGTTTTCATTCAAATGTGTCTGAAGAACAACTATTCCCCAAATATCTATGCGCATACAGATCTGCTGGTGGAAATGTTTGCAGGTTGCAGATAAAGCAGGGAGATAAGGCAGTCAGGCTGAAGTCAAATGAATGTCAAGAGAGAATATATTTTAGGGTCTTGTCCTCTCTCTGGTCATCTCTCTCTTACTCCCTTTGATAAGGGTTGGGAAAGAAGGTGCCCAGCTGGTGTTAAGCTCTACCAAAACATGAGACCTGTTCAGGAGGGTAACTGTGTCTTTGGTGAAAGCCTGTTTAAGAAGCAGCCTTATATTTTTATGCCAGGCAGAGACTTTGCTGTGCCACCTAGCCTGGCCTGCAGGAGCAGATCATCAGTAGATGGAGAGACCTGAAGGAGCAATCAGGAACTTCAGCAGGTTTGAAGGCAGCAAGCGTTAATTTCCAGTTCCTATCTTTTGGTACTACATCCCTACTATAAATTTGCCCATGGATTGTAAGTTTGTACCTGCACCAGCCACGTCAAGAAAAGCTCTTCCTGCCCACAACACTGCTTTGAAAATGAAATAGTCCTGGAGAGTAAATATGACAGAGCTGAAGGACAACAATTTCTCAGCTTTTCTGGTGGGCAGATTTCATTAACTTTCCAAAATACATCACGGATGCTCCTCTCTGAGGATAGTGATTATGTTAAGGGAATTCTAGCACAGACCAAAAAATACCATATGTAGCAAATGTCTTGTAGAGAGTGTGGGCAAATACAGGGGGAAGGGATTATGAGGGTTGGCATTTTGTTCTTATTCTGGACCAGCTGGACCTTTCAGACACCTCCAGGCTGACAGATATTGAAAGAGGGGGGGTTTGTTTCTCTTCCCTTCTAGAAGTCTCTTGCACAAGCCATGCTGGGACTGGCTTTCTATCAGCATGGGCTGATTGAGAAGAGAGTAGATTTGAATTAGATATTAGGAGTTAATTCTTCACTATGAGGGTGGTGAGACACTGGCCCAGGTTTCCCAGGGAAGTTGTGGCTGCCCCATCCCTGTAAGTGTTCAAGGCCAGGTTGGATGGGGCTTGGAGCAACCTGGTGTAGTGGGAGGTGTCCCTGCCCATGCAGGGGGACTGGAACTGGATGATCTTTAAGGTCCATTCCAACCCAAAGCACTCCATGATTCTGTGAAATTTAAGAGCTTCCTTGCTAGAGAGAGAGACAGCAGAATTTGCCTAAGGATGCTCTTGTCCCACAGGTATCTATAGGGGTATTATTCCCACCGTGTCATGGCAGGCACTGCCTTGATTCCTTCAGCTCTCTGGATGCTCCAATACAAATGTGCAGCATTTAATTCTGTTGCTCAGCATGTTTTCTTTAAAGAAGACTCAGAGTTTAATTCCAAGTGTCATTGGGGGCCATAAGTGATACGCAATGTGTCAGAAATAATTAAGAGAAATGCTACAGCCTCAGAAATAGATAGTATTTGCAAATAACTTGGCTAAATTCATGAATATCTCCATCAGCAATGAGAATTTGTTGGAAGTGGATGAACTGCCACTTAGTTTTCTTAGCAGTGCTTGCTATTCCCTTGTCTTTAGTGTTGTGTGGAATCAAGAACAATTTCTCATGGCCCTTTTGGAGGAACAGGAAGAATCTCCACAATTTTTATCTTCCAAAACAATTTACTTCACTTTCCCAACTAATAATCACCAAAACTCAGGATGTGGCCAGAACACTGGGCCACTCAGAGAATACTGAGTTTTGTTTGTAGTTGGGCAAAGCCACTTTTATATTTACTTAAATTACAATGTTTTCCTGGTTTGTTTGCTGATTTTATTTTTTTTTTTTTTTTTTTGCACAAAGTTGAATCTGAAGCCCTAAAGGCAGTGCTGGTGGGGCTGAAACCTTTTACTGCTGCAGCCTCAGCAGGGGAGCAGTTTTTTCTGCTCCACTCCTCTATGCCAGTCTCTGAAGTCACATTGCAGTTCTTCTAAGGTTTGGTCTATGGTCAGCATGCTCAGGGGCAGACTGGATCTCTCTGCTTCCCATCCTCACTTTGGCACCCTGGGCCCTGGCATTTTGGTGGCTCAGGCTGCTTATGGCAATTGGAGTTTCCCACCTTTGAGGTGAGTTTGGAGAACAGGTGTTAAGGATGAAAGAGAAATAAGCCAGATCCTGTTCCCCAGTTTTGTGCACTGGGGAATTCAGCCTCCCTAGGGGCAGAGGTGGCTTGGGGCTCCTGAAATGACTTTCCAGTGCTGCTGACACACAGAGTGAAGGCTGGAAAATCCTTTGCTGCTTTCCAATTACAATCCTTAGGCTTGTGTTTCTGTGTAGGAAGAGCACTAGCTATGCTTCTCCTCAGAAAAGGTGTTTGTGTGGCTCATGCTTGCTGACATCAGTGCCAGAACAACTCTCTCATGGGTTCCTGGCCATAGGGGTTGTGTTTGGCTGTGGCAATGAAGTAGGTGACAAGAACAGGGGGCTACAGGGGGACTGACTTTTGAAGGGCTTGGGCTCTCTCCTCCTTCTGCCACAATCCTGCTTTGTGTTCCTGCATCTCCAGCAGGAGTGTTCTTCCTTATTCCCCTCTTGTGTTCCCAGCTTGCAGACCACAACTTCAAAAGAAAGGAAGACGAGGGAAGGAAACCAAAGTGGTGTAGAGCTGGCAGAGGAAAGTGAAGCCAGACTCTAGTGAGAAGGGTGCCAGGGGCTGGGGTAGGATGCAGGGGATGCAGCAGGGCAGAGCTGTCCCCTATTCCTGCCCTGCACCTCTTCCCTTGTCACAGAGCTGTGTGCTGTGCAGGTTTGACAGAGTCCATCTCAGCCTCTTCTGGCAGATGCAAAATAAAATCCTGGCAGCTGCTTCCACCACCCGTGCCCTGTGTCAGCCCCGTGTCCCTCAGCCCTTCTGCTGTGCAGTGCTGATGGACACACGGTGGGGCTGTTCTGTGGGGAGAGGTCACTGCTGTGATCACCTCCCTGCAGCTTTCCTCGGGATGGGAGGTTCGGTGCCAGTTCGGGAGTTGGATTCCAGGAAAGCAGTGCTGGGTTTTGGCAGTGAAGGTAAAACCCCAGTTGGCGCAGGGCCCCGCGGCTCTCTGTGACTTTGCAGAGAGCACACAGTGCAAGACAGAACATCTGCTGCTGTCTAGGAAATAGCTCTGTGTGGTGGGAAGTCTTTTAACACTGGGCAAAAATAAAAACTGGGGAAATAACAGATGACACGGAGGAAGCTGGAGGTGGTGAGGCAGAGAGATGAAAACACAACAAAAATCTGGGTTTTGGACTACACGGTCTTGGTCCTTCCAGGCATTTGCATTCCAAAGTCGTAGATTCCTTGATTTAGAGCATATCTTTGTACATGGGCTGCTCAAACAATGTCACTTATTACTGACCTGGACAGAATGGAGTGCAGGAGAGGAGCAGCACAGAAACAACCATGGTCAAGGTTGAGAGGTTGCCTTATTCACTTGCCTGAAGTCAAGACAAAGTGAGTCTTTCCAGAAATGCTGCGTGTGCTGATGTGATCAGAGGCACACTGACTTGGCTGGGCTATACTGGTGTTTGCTACTGGACATTTCTGCACCTGAGAGCTGCACCCAGCAGGCTTATTGCTTTTTAATTGTGGTTGTCTGAACTTGAATTAAATGTGAGGATCTCCAGAGGAGCTTTCAGTTTTAGCATTGATCTGTGAATAACAGGGCAGATGTGCAGAACAATAAGGTAAACAAGAGAAGCAGAGATTTTTTAATAATTAGGAAAATGAGCTAAAATAGTCTAAAATTTTCCTGAAGTTTCTTCTCTGAATTTAATTGTTTTTCACTGAAATGCAAAGTAACCCTACCTAGCAGTTAACAAATGAGTCCTGCAGAAGAAGGGCTTGCTAACTTCCCTCTCTCATGAGAGTGGCACAAGGCTCAAGTTCTTGATTAGGGAGAAGAAAAAAGGAGGGATTATCAACAGGATTAGATTCTTTTTCTTAGTTGCTTGCTGAAAATCAGACATTCAGAAATGTCAGGAAATTCTTCAGCGTGGAAATAAAGAGGAGATTTCTGTCAGTGGAATGGTATGCAACTGGTTGATTTCTTCACAAATCTTGCTCAGCTCTCTTGTTACTTACAGACTCTTTTATTCACCAGTTTGCAGCAAAACTTCTAATCTGTCCATTCTTAGGTTTCTTGAGGAAATATTTCTTCTGTGACTAACATGCTGGTGTAACTCAGCAGTGCCTGTGGTGAGTTCTTGTTACTGGGATTCTGCAGTGATTGGAAGTCAGAGAGACCCAGATTTTTTTTCAGTGTTCCCCACAAAACAGGGAATCTAGCCTCTGGATTTAAATAAGTATCCAAAACTCTTCTCCCATTTTTTATTCCAGTGTTGTAGACCTCTGATGATTGATTCAAAGTCTCTCCTGTAGGATTCCACTGTGTATTTGATATGACTTGTGAAATATCAGTAGGAGATTAGGACTGAGAAGTTCCACTTGATTCAATGGCTCAGAATCTTCTATTGTAGAGCTGAAATTGTTAAAACTGGGGCTTTTAAGAAGTGGGCATTTAAACTGGATGTTAAGGTGTTAAGAGGTATTGAAACATCTTGGATTTATTGCTTTTTGGTGGAGTGGCTGTGAATCATTTAAACATTGAGGTTCTTTATTCGATGTATTTTTCTGATGGATCACAAAGGGCTTTTAAACAAGGGCATAGTAATGCTGGGAACAAACTAATTTTCCCTGGTCTCTTGTTGAAGTTTCTCAGAGCTGCTGAAAGTTGCTGTATTTACACTGGCCCAAATACACATTCATCAGAGAGTGGGAAATGAAAAGGATTTATTGTATAGCAGTTTATCAAAGGTCAAGTGTATGAAACAAATTCCTTTTTATTTCAAGTAGACAGAAATAATCCAGGTAGTAGTCTGAAATTTCTTTTACCAAAAGACACTTTTTCTTTATGTAAAAGAAATAAAAATGTCAGCTGGAGGGAGGTTAAGTGGTTTTTTCTGAGAAAAAGAAAACAGAACGAAGCCAACAACCTGTCCATCAGCTTAATATCTAAAAATGCTTGACTGTTAACTTTGCAAGGCTTTTCTTTAGCATAATCTTCTTTACTTCTATCTTGTTCTGCAAACCAGGGAAAAAAATAAAGTGTTGCTGCTCCTCTATTAATGCTGTAGTGAAACACTGCATTGGCACATAGCTGTTGAGCTGCATTTCCACTCCCTCTTGACAATTCAGAACAGGAGTGAATATGTTCCCTGGAAAGGCAAAATTAAATATTAACAGTAAACAACTGGCTAATGGTAAAACTCATCTCCCAGACTTGTTTTGGCCACGTTGGACTCTGTGTCCTGGGACCAGCTAATGAACTGCTTGTGCTTTGGGCACCATCCACCATGTGCAGGGTGCAGAGATCAGTCTGCTACATCAGCTCAGCAAAAAGCTAATACTGATCATGGCTTGAGATCCTAAATGTGTGGAAGTCCAAAACTCTCCTTTCCCTGTCACTTGCATGTAAATATTTCCAGTCTGGAAGAATAATAGAATTTCTTTCTGGTTGATTTTATGATAGTATTGTTGGTAACAAAGTGTGCTCCAGGACATGAATATATGTTTTAAAGAGACAACTAATCACAGGCAGCCAAGGGAGATTATTTAACCCAAAGTGTGGCATTGTAGCATTGTGTTATTACGTTGGAACACAAAGGCAATAGAACTTCTGATTCTCCTACAAATCCCCTGAAAATACATTATGCTGATAAAAAGTTTATTTGACATTTACTCATATATATGTTAATGATGTGCATGCATAGGTTACCCAGTAGATGTATGTGAGGAGATGGCTTCATTCCCCATGCCCTGATGTCAGAGGGAACTCCTACAGGAAGCTGAAGATTGCACCCACCAGCTCTGTAATCCTTCACCATGCATGAAGATGACCCAGCTCTGTATGTACGTTGATTTATTTTCCTTCAGCCCTTAACACTGTGTAGATAAGCAAAAATATTAACAGCACAAGCATCCCCAAGTTCTCAGCTTGACATTCCCTCTCTTATAGCAGGGGAAAGCTTGGGATTTTGTGGGCATGTGAAAGCTACCATGGCTTGAAAATCTAAAAAATATAAAAGGCACATGTTTAGATGTAAGAGGCCACCTTTCCATATGAGATTGTTGCTTGGGATGAATGAAATTTTTGAATTTTTTCTATTGCTTCAGCCTTCTTTGCTGGCACAGATTTCTTTTCCTGTTGTATGTATGATCTGTGCCATCATAGTGAAACCTGCTAAAGTCACTCATTGGCCAAGGAAACCAGGAAGCTGAAATGAAATAACAATCCCCAGCACTTCTCACAGGGAATAGTTTGAGAGGAAGAAGTGCATGTTGGTTATTGAAGCTGACCTGACTTTCTGTTTTCTGACTATTTTTCCTCTCAGTGTACATGTGTTAGAGCTGCTCAGGGTCAGTATTCTCTGGGTGGCTTGGATCAGTCTGCCAACCCAGAAAGCAATTACTCCTTTCATTTTGTTTGGGATCTCACAGCTGCTGGCAGGGAATGCAGTTCAGGCTGGTTTGTTGTGTGACTTCAAGTTCCAGTCTTCAGCTGAAATGTCCTGACAAGTACCAGAGGGAGGGAACTGGTGGTAAGGGGTGGGATCTTGCTGCCCAGGTACCCTGGATGCCTGCTCTGGATTGCAGGGGGTAAAGCAGCTGCTCACAGGTAGACATTAGCCTGTGTATCTTCAGAGAAACAGCTTTTAAAATGGTCTCTGGAAAGTGAAAGTGGGTTTGGCAGCTCAGTGTTTGCTGTAAGAAGTGTGGGTGAATTGTTTGTCATGTGTCAGGTGTTCATGCTGCCTCACTCCACTTCAGGGGGATACACAGGAACCCAGCATGGGTGGACTGACAGCTATTTATTCCAGGAGCTGATATATGAATCTTGAATGTTTGTCAGATGTTTTGCCCCATTCTTGGTGAAGACAGACTGTTTAATCAATAAAAATGAATAATTTAAATTCAATATCTTCCTGTCACTATCAATAATACTTTTGTAAGTGATATATTACTATTGTAATTCAATTTGTCAGACACCACCAGTTTTACATGACAGTTTGTTAAAATTTTAAACTTAATTTACTATAGGCAGTTGGCTCAGGCTTCTTGAATTACATTGATGTTTTATCTTAAAAACATTGATTTTCTTTAGAGTATCTTTTCTGCCTTTTGTGTTTGTTGCATTAATAACCAGCCAGAGGAAAAATTTAGTGAGGAGTCTCATCTCCTACCACCCAGGCTGGTTTTGTTTAAAGCAAGTGGAGATTTACAGACTCCCAGGATGTGCTGGGACATGATGAGCACCCTGCTTCTTTTCCTGCTGGTGTTCTCCTTTGTGTGGCTTGTGCCTGCTGCTCAGGGACACCTGTCCTGGACCTGGATCAACTGGAGCCCATGGTGCAGCGTGGGTTTCATGTCCACCACTGCTCTGTCACTGGTGATTTTGTGGCTGCAGGAATTATGCCTCACCTAAAGAGACAAAGACACAGTTAATCTCTCAGACATGTGATTGTTTTATTGCTTTGTTCATTCACAGGCATAATTACTTCTCACAGAGATATGCAGACCTATGGCTTTCCCCTATTTCTTTGCTCTCCATTTGCAGTATTTTACCTTTTCCTGATGCTTGGCTTTCAGCCATGGCTCTCATCTCCCCTCCACCTTTCCAAATCCACCCTGGAGTTAAGGAGATGGTGCTTGCTCAGTAAATCAGGTTCATTGTATATGGATCCCTCATATTTTACAGAGCTGCTTGGATAAACACAGCCCACAGTTTGTATGGAAAAATAAAATGGGTGAACACCAGAGGATGAAAGAGCTCTCAACTTGTGTCCAGGCATTTGGGGAAAACAGATTCTGTTTAAAGCCATTATGTATAATAACATATTTCTTGGAAATAGCCACCTTTTGAAAGCTAAAATTAACTTTCCTAAAACACTTGGCTAAAATGATTGATATTTTTGCCCACTGCATGGAAAGGAATAATCAGATGATTATAGTAATCCTGATAAGAAGGTAAGGAGGGACAGAAAACATGGTTGTCAGGAGCTAGCTCCTCCTAAGAAAGGAAAAGGCACAGCATGATGGACAAGGGTGCCTTTTGAGGATTTACAGCATGCAGTAGCTCCTCTTGACTTTCCCCCCCCACTTTGTTCTGGAGCCATAATGCAATCTAAGTAATTGCATCCTGGAAAGGGAAAGTGGAGAACAGCAATTTGATGGTTTCAGCAATACTCAGGGACAGGCACTTGGATAGCAACTGCTTTGTATCTGTGCGTGGGAATGGGCACACTGGGAGGAATTCAGCCATTCTGAGGGCCAGCACAAGGTCTGTGCTCCACTTACATTGCTCTGGGCTCATTTGTTTTCCCCCACGTAGGTGGTTCTTGCTCCCTCTATGCTGGAGTAAATTTCCTTGGCTGCCTTCTTGCAGAAATAACATTCTCCCCTGGAAGTTGAATGCTCCATCTCTACGCTGGAAACATTTTTGTGTATTAGTTTTACAGAGGGAAAAATGACTGGACAGAGTCCCATAGATCTTATTTTGCCATAAACATAATTTCATAGTTTGGCTTGATATTTAGGGATTAAAGGCCAGCAAAAGCAGTGGGAGATGAGTGAAATGAGCATATGCCTGTGCTTTTCATATTTCACTCTTGCTTATTATTTATGTGCACTCTTTCTGGTGCCAGGGCAAGCTGGAATGTGTTTCAGGCACCAGAATCTCAGTGGACAAAATGGTGATGAGTGCCTGAAGGGGGACATCATCCCGGGTCAGGAAACAACTGAGGAGACAGTCCAGATGGCAGAGGGGAAACAGGGTGGCATCAGCCCCGGGGCTGTTACAGACACTTGATGGTTGTGAGGCTCTTTATTGTGATTGAGGAGTCAAAAAGGGGACTGGGAAAAGCAAATGAAGCTTGGGGATGTGATGTTACAGGTGGTCCCTCTGGAGGACAAGGGTCAGGGTGGGGGACAAGTGTTTGCACAGGTACCAGGTGGCCTCTGGCACAGAATGAAAAAGCACAGGGTTCAACAAAATGCTCTCTGCAGCAGTCACAGTCTCCTGAATGGATCTGAACAGAGCAGGAACGCCAGAGAAAAGATGTTGTGTTGGTGGTACCGGCTCCTCTCTGACTCTGGAGCAGGAGCTCCAGAGACTTGGGCCATTCCTGCTGTCCCTGAAGCCCCAGGAGAAGGGCAGAGGTTGCTTGTGGCACTGTTGAGATGGATGCTCTTCCACCTTCAAAAATTCCAGCCTGATTTACAGCCACAAGTACTGGCAGACAGAGAGTGGCTACTGAGGGTGGAAAACTCTTAGATGTTGGCAACTGCCTGTTTGGTTTCTGTGTTGATTACCAGGGGCAATGCTGGCACCCAGCCTTCCCCCTGAGAACTCAGCAGCAGCTCCATTTTCTTCTCTTTGCTGTTGCCACAGTCATTTTCACAGCATCCCACTGTAGCTACACAAAAAGAGGATTATGAGTTCAAGTGCAGGGGAAAAAAAAAATAGCAGCAGCAGGAGTGGGTGAACTTTTTGAAGAAGGGAGATGCTATTTTTCATGCAAATGCTGTTAGTAATGAAGAGTGAAGGGAAAGGAAAAACAGAGCATACATCATGCAGAGGCAAAATTGTTTCAAAATAGGGCATTTTTCATAGGTTGCCAGGAGGTGTCAGCTGCTCTGTAGAAGTGGCTTGGTGATGTACTGGGAGTTGCTGCACTGAGTGCAAGCACAATACTGAGCAATACTGTTGTCTGATACCAGCTATCTAATTGCTGCAGCCCAGTTCCTGAGGAGGGTACATAACTACTGCCAGGTGACCAACAGGAAAAAATCAATGGAAGAATAAAATCTCCTACATGTGTAATGAAAGCTGGAGTTTCATTTTGGTGTAGCAGCTGTAGTAGATGTTTTACTCTGAAACAGGATGAAAATGGTTCACTATGTGTAGTAAGAGTATATTAAGACAAGGTTGACAAAAGGCAGGACTTGCTCTGTAAGGCAGGGATAATAATGAGTGTTTCACTGTTGTCTTGCCAGGTTTTATAGGAGTGAATAAATATTTTCTTGCTTGTTGTTTCAGCACTAATGAAAGATTCTGGCCTGGAAAGGCTTGAGATTTTTCTTTGCAAGGCACAGTGGAAGTGTAGCTCTGGCACACTTACACATTACATGTACAATAGCACTAAGGGCTACTCCTGGCTTTCCTTTTGTTGGTTGCTGGATTGATCCAGGATGGAGGTGAGAATGAGAGGTGAAAAATCAAGCTGCCAATGAGCAGTTTAAATAGTGCTGTTTAGTGTTACAAAAAACTAGATGAAGGTGCCCATTTTGGCATTGGGTTTCTGTAGAATAGACTTGAAGTGTATCCTAAACAGGTAACAATAAGTGTTTCCCCAACAGTTAACAGTGACGTTAGGGTTCTACCCAAGCAAGGAACTTTTATTAAGCCTTGGAAAGAGCATCATGCTGCACATTTAGGTATCTAAATCCTTTTGTATGTCTGCCCTAAAGGCATAAGCAGAGCTTCATGTTAGGAAGAGCTGAAGGAGTGCTGCAGAGGCTGCTTTGGATGCACTTGTAATCAGAAATTTTTCTGACATTATTAGTGAATTTGAAATGTAAATACCATACCAGTTTTAATTACTTTGCAATTTAATATGGATGGGATTTATTGCTGTATTTTGTGACCTGTGGTTTATTTGGTTTACTGCAGCATGCCTAATAGAAGATCTCATGGTGTAGTGCAAGAACGAGCTCGTGTTGCTATAGTAATTATATGCCCAAATCTCTAAATCTCCCTGTCTTGTTCATTAACTTCTAAGGTTTCCACTACAGGTCTTATTGGTACATACATGAAAGGCACTGAGTCAAATTCATTGCTAAATTGAAGCTTCTGAAGCCCCAAAGCATTTTTATCCCTACAGAGTTCTGATAACTTGCCAGAAATGCTGGCATCTGAGGGATTTCTTCCTAAGGGCTCACACTACTGTTTGGCCTGGGCCCTTCAAGCAGCTCTTTAGATCAACAAACCTCTCTGGAAAATGTTGATCTCAAAAGATTTGTAGCAGCACTTTAGCTTCTGCCCAAGGAGAATAAGATTTGGGCTTTCCATGTGGCTGCAGCCACATCCCCCACGGTGCTGTTACCACCCAAAGCTGCTCCATTGCAGGCTCTGTAAGCAGCACTTGGTTTTCCATACCACAGATGTGGTGAATGATGCTGGAATATTCCAAAGCTGGGTGCTCCTCTCAAATGTTTCCTTCCAGCAGCTGCCAGCCCCCTGTGTCTCCAAGCCATATGGGTTCCCTGCTCTCTGCTTGCAGGAGGTGTGTTCAGTGATATGAGCTCTGGACTGTTATTAGGATTTCTGTAGGAGTGAGCTGCTATAATTTAGGTGAGAAGCTGGCTGGTGACCCTCTGTGTGAGTTTATAATCATTGGCTGTGATTACCTGTTTATGGAAACAGCTGTTAAGTGTGTATTAATCTTGCTCTTAAAGAACACCAGCAGAATCCTAACATAAAGTGTGGGTGAGGATGTTTAAAGACATTTTTGGGGAACCACTGGAGTTCTGCTGTGGTCAGGCACCAAAGAAGCTGCTTTTCTTGATCTGGAGATCAAAAAGGAAAGGGCTTGCTATCTTGGAGTTATGAAAAAATCCCTCTGAATTTGTGAAATGCTCTGTGGTTCAAATTGCAAATTTTATGTGTTTTTCCTGTAGAAATGAAACTATTTCACAAAATGTCTGCTCAAGGGGTGGCTGAATATCCCCAAGTGCTCCATCTCCGTGTGTTAGCAGGTTTTGTTTCCTTCTAGTTCTTTACAATAAAAATACAGACAGATTGCACGTTTTCTCCCTGCTCTTTCCCCTCAAGTGCTTTCTGAATGCCAGGAATTCTCCTCCCTGATAGCTTTCAAAAAGACAAAGTAGTAAATGTGGGGTGCACCAGCCTGTAGTGCCCTTTATTGAATGGTAGTATTCAAGGGGTTAACAAGATCCAAACTCTGCTTGGAGAACCAGTACCAGCACCAGGTGCTTTATGTTATTCTGGCTTTTCTCTAAAATTCGCAATCTTATGAGCAGAAAAAAGAGAACAAGGTTGATAATTACTTGCATAAACGAGAACAAGGTTCATAATTATTTGCATGAGGAAACATCATGAAATGTTCCCTTTTCACTTATAAAGCTGGTTTGGGGAGCCCATGAATTTGCTCCTTCCTTTTTTTTCTTCTTTTTTTTTTTTTTTTTTTTTTCATTTTACTTTTTCCATTTAGGAAATGCAAGAACACAGCACTGTTACCACCTGGTGCAGTGTGAGCCACGGTGCTTACAAGCTGCTTGTGAAGCACATTCTGTGGTGTAGCTGTGCCAA
The DNA here is from genome assembly GCF_003957555.1 of Calypte anna. Taxonomy (NCBI): domain Eukaryota; kingdom Metazoa; phylum Chordata; class Aves; order Apodiformes; family Trochilidae; genus Calypte; species Calypte anna. The sequence continues at coordinate 14,775,958 of NC_044247.1, read as the reverse complement.
AGGCATGAAAACACCATGTGGGAGAGGAAGGAGATGGAGCCTCACTGACTGCTACCAATGCAACCTCCTAAAATGTGCTTCTGTGTCCTTAGTGAGGTTGTAGGGAGGTGGGTGTTGGCTGTTTCTCTCAAGTAAGCAGCAATAGGAGTAGAGGAAGTGGCCTGAAGTTGTGCCAGGGGAGGTTTAGATTAGATATTAGGAAGAATTTCTTTACTCAGAGACTAGTCAGGCACTGGCACTGCCAAGGAAGGTGCTGGAGTCACCATCCCTGGAGTTATTAAAAAACCACGTAGATGTGGCTCTTTAGGACGTGCTGTAGTGGGCTTGGTGGTTTTTTCTGAGTTGACAGTTGGACTCAGTGATCTCAGAGGTTGGTTCCAACCATGGTTCTGTAATTCTGTGCCCATCTCCATCTCACAGGAGCTCTCAGGCATTACACAGCCAGAGCCTGGGCTGTTGAGAAAGCTGAAAATACTGGCACATGAACTACATTTCATAATTCCTTTTTCTGATGCAGATCTAACACCAAGACAAGGACCAAAATTTCATTTTGTTTCAATGACTTTCCTTGTGCCCAGGGTGTGTAGCAGGGAGTCCTTCACCATCACAAAGGTCTCCTGGGCTGAAATGACATCCAAGTGTGGTTATCTTTGCTGCAGCAACTGTGGGCTAGGAATAAACCTCCTGCTCTGCCTGGTTCCCCCATGTGTGTGACCAACATTTTGCAGAGGAGACAAGGCAGAAAACCTTTAAGAGCCCCATAAACCTAAAGCTGGCCTCTTCTTTATTGTCCTCCTTGTACTTTTATGCAGCCAATTCTAAAAATTTTACGACCTCTGTGTTTGAAGTGATACCGTAAAAGAGAGCATTTCGTGGAATCCAGATGGAAGTTTATTTGTCAGGCTGCAAAGGCCAAAGAGAATTAGGAATTAGATGCACCATCATTTTTTCCCTCTTACTGGAATTTTTATAGGATGTTAAACCAAAAGGCACGCTCAGGGGGTGCGACAGTGATGGGAGGAGAAGCTTTCTCTGACACCTTTCTCCTGAGCTCCCATTGTGCCCCTCTCTTTATTTGGAAGGAACAATGCCAGCTGATAATGAACTGCTTTCTATTCAAGGCTGCAAGTCAAATATTCGTTCCTCATTAATAATTCAACGTGACAAATTTATTACCTTGAAGTTGCTGTGAGGCAATTAGACAATGGGAAATTGTGTCTTCCTTTCAGCCCACTTAATTGGCTTTCAAGTGTGACATTCATCAAAACCTTGACTTTTCACGTAAACTCCGTTATGCCAGGCATGGTTCTGACACTGGGACTTATGAGCATTTGGCAAAATTCACCTGGGGCATAACTTCACTTTTTTTTTTTTTTTTTTTTTTTTTAATAACAGAGAGAGTGGGGAGGAGAGTGTGTGTGAGGATCTCCAAGAAGCATAATTAAAGTCGGTGGAGAAATTATCATCACTTGGTACTTTGCACGTGATAAAATGGCCTGTGGTTACAATGTAATTTTGGTGTTACAGCTGTATGCCCTCTCTCAAGAAGTGTTATGAAATTGTCAGTAAAATTAACATCTTTATCCTGTTCTTTCCAGGTTTTTTATGTATTGTTTGGGATAGAATAGAATGAATAGCTTTTAAATATCATCTTTTGTACTCCAGGTATTTTAAAACACTTCACAAAGTAATGATATGTTATTAAACAGTGATAGAAAAGAGATTACCTTTCTAATAAGGACCCCTGGGCAAAGAAATAATTTTTAACACTGGATTTCATATTCTTGGACTTCTTTTCCAGTGTGACTGACTTGAGTGCTGACCTTTAAAAGATTGCCATGTGAGCTCTTGAGTCTGAGGAGCAGTTCTGAATATAGTAATTTATTTTGCAGCTGTTTCATGTATACTTTCAATTGCTGACATTCACCCTGAGTTTTTGTGTTATTTACGTGGCTGTCTTTTGTATCTTGTGAGTTATTTGTCTCTGGCTGCAGCCTTCCAAGGACATCCTTAAAAATAAAATTGTTAATTGCAAAGGTCTGATTTGCCCTTGTAAACTTAAGCACAATTGAGAATAGCACAAGGAGCTTTGAGGATATGCAAGGTTCAACAAATCTTTTAATTCTTTTACTTAATGAGAATGAACTTGGTTTATTGAAAGTGCTTGTAGCTACCACATGGTTTTAAAAAGAGGCTGAAAAACTTTCAGACTGTTTCTCAACTCAAGTATCCTCATACTTTCAGATTCTGTGCTTTCTCTTCTGAAGATACTGAAGCAGAGCAATGTACTTTTCCAAGTATGAGCTGAATGTTCATTCATTCTCTCCCCAAGCAGTCTGCATGCAGCAGTGCTGTGATCTTGTAGCAAGCAGTGGCTGCAAGGGGGGGACACCCAGATTCCCTTAGGTTGGAATTGCAGGCAGTGGAAACATCAGAGGTGATGGACATGCTGAAGCCTTCTGTTGACCTGGTAAGTTCATTGCCTTTACTGAGCTTTATTGATTTATACAGATTGACACTTGATTCCAGTTTACATAATGTGCTCCATGCTATGAAATTTCATCCTTCATTGTCCAATTCAAGAAACACTTCATCTGTGAGTGTAGGTGTAGTGTGTGAGTTCAGTCTTGGGTCAACTTAGAAACTAAGCAGTCCACCAGGCAGATGATCTGAGCATCCCAGTTACTGTGGGCATGTGTGGAAGGATTGTGGCTCAATGGGTGCTCACCTCTTGGCCAGGGAAGGTGAGGGAGTTAGAGGAGAACTGGACTCACAGAGGCTGTGTCGTGTTGCTGTTGTCCTGGGCTTTGCATTCTTGAAGCCTCTGGCCCTTTTCACCTTCCACGTTTCCATCAACAGATTATTTTTTTTTTAATATTTGTTGTTTGGCACCTTGGAGCAGGGAATGCAGTTGTGTCTGTGTGTTTGAAGGCTTTCAGGTAGGCTCCCAAGGTGCCAGCAGCCTGGATGAAGAACCAGTTAAATGAAATTCCGTTTTTACCTCAGGACAGTGGCAAACTCTTCCTCTGAGACAGAAAGGAACTGAGAACATTTGGAAGGTTTGATCCAATGCCTAATAGCATAAATGAGGCTCTGCTCATGCCAGACAGTTGTGGAAAACAAAGCAAATACGACCAATTGTAAAGATGTTACTGTGATATCAACACATTTCCTGGAGAAGTTACAGCCACTGGGATGTCCTCTTTACAACCTTGGACATGAACTGACTTGCTATGAATTGAGTTTCATTAAAATGCTGTGTTTTTTCTTTTAGAGATTTACAGACCATGTAAGTTTGTCAGGCTTTGCATTCTTTTTGCATCTAAACTGCCCCAATTCAGTATAACCTGTTATTGTTTTCTGTTTCTTATCTTTACAGGGACCTCACTGCATGTGCAGATTTTTCTGTGAGCAGCAAAAATCATGGAAATGAGCAGTTCTAGAATACATTTGTGCTTCCCATGCATACATAACGTTATTCATACAAGGAAAATTAACAGTCTCAGCAACATCTGTACAGAATGCAGATAATAGGAATTGATAAATGGAAGACACAAGACTTGCTTATTTTTTAGGGCATTTTTTTCTTTTTGAATTTGTAAGTAGTTGATGACTAGAAGAGAGACTGTGTCGTGTTGAAATGATGATTTGATTTAAAAAAAAACTATACAACTGCTTGAAAAAAAGCAAAGTAGTCCATAAGGACAGTGTTGACTTTGGGTGTAGCTTGACATTTAAGGCATATGTTATTCTATTTAGAAATCTAATTTAGGCTCCAGTCCAGAACAGTTAAGCATATCTTCAGCTATCACTACTTCTATGTTAATATTGAATATTTGGGGGATCAGAGCCTTACTGAGATAATGGCCTGATTTAATTTGTATTCTGAGAGAATACAAAAACAATCTTTAGCATATGGAGCTGGTACACATGTGTGTCTGGCAGGTGTATAGGAACTCAGGAGTTACCAAACCCCTGAGTACTTGCTGGTATTAAATTCTATTGGAGTGAAAAGGAGGTAGTACATTCCCAAGAGAGAAAAGCTGAATATTTATTACCAGCTTTACACAGCATTTGATTGATATGGAGCCAATTTTTTTTTCATAGTGATGCCAGTGAAAATCTGAGTAACTGCATTGTCTTCAAGGAAGTACCACACATCCAGAGGCACTAAACAGCCCCCCTAACAGAAAATATGTTAAAAAAAATTAAATATTGACAGGTTCAGCAGTTAACTGCCCCAGCCAGGCATGGCTGGTAGCTTTTCTGTAGGGTTTTGGTGTTTGGAAGATGAGTGGTAGCAGCATCATGAGAAGTAACTTTCTGACTTGGCAGAGACTTTCAGTATTTTAAAAGTTATCTTAAAAATACCTTGTTTTTCCATTGCAGTTTTCACCTGGAGAGCTCCAAACATTGCTTGGCTAGGCAGGTGTTACTGACACTCAGAGGGGTAAGACAACACCTATTATTGTCTCCTGATGTTATGAACTTACAGTGTTACTTAACATTTAGACCCTTGTTGAAGTCTTGTTTTGGAAGCAAGCTTAAGCCATTCCTGGATTGGATTGGGCTGGAGCTAGGCCTTTGACTTGGCTTCTTTCCCTTGGAGGCCAAATAACTTCCCCACAATGATATAAAAACTCAGGATGATATAAATAATGTAAAAAACAACCCAACAACAAACACAGCATCTCTGTCTCCCACGGTCTGCTCCAGAATATCCTTTCCTACATTTGTTACCATTTTTTCGTTTGTTTTTACTGCTTAGCAAACCTATTATGGAGTTAATGAAGAGGAATTCAGGCAGTCAGAACATTTGTGAATAAAAAATAAATACAACTCAGTTTTTAAATAGGAGCAAGAAATTTGGCCTGATAGAGAATGAAAATGACAAGCAAGATATAATAAATCTTGTGTTTGCAACAGCTTATTTTCCTTTTGTTAAAAAACATGTCTTACTAAACACTCATTTTCTAAAGCTTTTGTTGCATTAAAGCATCATTAACATGTCAAAATCAATCTTCTTCCTTTTTCTCCTTTCAAGTCAATCAGAAATGTTCTATTGTCAACAAGAGAAGGGGGAAAAATGAAGGTCAACATTGCATCAGTCTTTCCAAAAAGCTCTGCGTTGTAAATTATTTAGGTGCTCAAGTCAATCCATTTTTTCTTTTCAGTGGTTGGACAATAAAAGCAAGATTTACTGTAGCAAGTGAATAATAAAAAAAGAATTAACAGAAAACAAACAAAAAGCTGCTCGCTTGGCAACCTTCTGCGTTAATCAAAACCTGAAGACTAGACTGAAAGATCAATATTTGGCTACAAGATGAAACATAGCAAAGCTCCCATTAAAAAAAAAAAACAGCAACAAACTTGGAATAAAAAGGAACATAGGCTGTGCTAATCGAAAAGAGGCAAATACAAAAATCCATATAGTCTTTTGGTTATCTGTGATAAAATGGCCCCATTGGACCTTGACAAATTGCATTATTTTTATGCACATATCAAAGTTCAACTTGATTGTCTCGTGTGGGGGAAAAGACCATCTGTCTGTATTCTAGAAATAATCTGCATAATTGACTTTCAAACAAGCCTCAAAGAAACAGGCATTTATCACCTTAATTGTGACAGGCAGAATGTGTGTCCCTGCTATTTTATCAAGATAATAGTAAAAGCACTGTGGATACCTGGTATCTTGTCTTGCCCTCAGGTTTTTTTTAGTTTGTGTGGGTGGGAACTGGGTCCTGTGAGTTACAACTGCTCTGATAAATTACATGGAAGGCAGAATCACCCAGGACAGAAACAGCAGCCTGAGACCCACCAAAGGTTGGGCTTGGTCTGTGGGACATCTTGTAGTGACATGCTGGAGTTTGGTGAGAGGAGCAGAGGATACTGCAGGGAATTTGTGAACACTGATTCCAGGTGCACATAAATTCCACTTATTAAGGAATCCACTCTAGGTTTAGACCCAGAGACTTCTCAAGCTGCTGTTTAACAGGAGAAGTAGTTGGGGTCTTGGGTTGTGTGGCTCAGGGTGTGCAGGACAAGTTAGATAAGCAGTGCTGCACTGTGCAAGCATCCTTACTCCCTGGTGGTCATCTCAGGCTTGTGTCATCTCCCTGTTGGGCAGGGGAGGTCCTGGGACTGTTCAGCATTTCAGCAGGGAAGGACTTTCAAAAAAGCAAGTGCTAAAAATAAAACAAGTGGGGCACTCAATTTCCAACCAGAGCTGAAGTGTGCTTAGGTGGGATTATCCAGTGCAGGCAGTGAATGGGAAGATAAATCATGGATTAAATGAAATAAACTACATTATACTTCTCAAACAAAGCCCAAGTTTACTTCTCTGCAGTAACTTAGTGCATTTGTAAACTTTCTTGGTAGTGAAATGAGTTTAGGTAAATATATATGGGCCTTCTTATTTGTGGGTTTTTTTTTTTAATTATACTCCAGTGATTTAAACAGCAAAAAAGTGATCTTAACCTGAAACAAGCATAAATTCACAAGTGCTTGTACAAATTTAGTTAGGATACATTTGTTGTTGCCTTGATGTTTTGGTAACTTAACCATGAGGTCTACATGTATATTTTGAATTGTTGTATTTTGTTGTTGCTTCAGATTTTCATTTTAAGAGTAGAATACTATCTTTGTAATCTGACCTTTCACACACTGTGCAGTCTGTACAGGTTTCTTTGTCATTCTCCTCTAACATCTACCCTTGTTTCTCCAAAACAGGGGTGCAAAGTCAGTTTCAGTGCTACAGCATGCCAGCAGTTGAGCTTTGGCCTCCAGGCTGAAACATCCTGGTGAGTCTGATTTGGATCTTTCTGGGGCTGGAGAATTTTGATTCTATAAACCAGCAGCAGCTGTAACTCTGTGATTTGAAACCAGTGGGTTGAGAGTAACTGAACACATTGAAAATTGACTGGTAGGCAGGAAACTTGACACCAGTACTTGAAAACCTGAGGGTGCAGTGGGCTGCTTGTGGACCTTTCTGCTATGTGAGTGCCTAAGCTCCTCACTCTATAAAATTTTGTGATAACAACCCCTTTATAACTTACACCTGGCTATAACATAAAGGATTGATTAGGTCTTGAGTCTTACACAGAAGACAGACAACATTTAAAATATATAGCCTGGCAGTATCTTTTCACAAGATGAGCCAACACATCCTCCTGTGAAGTCAAGCTGGCAAAAGCTGCTGGGACTTAGAGCAGTAAATAAGGGGACTCTGACTACAGCTTTGCAAGCTCCTGTCCTCCAGGCCATGTGTTTCTTTTTTGGAGCCAGGAGTGAATTACAAGAAAGAACAGTAACTCTGCCCACTGTGCTTGATTTTTATTTATTCTTTTGGTCTCCTGTCAAAGGATTGGAAGGCAAATAGCCTGCTCTCCCCCCTGCCCTCCATTTGGCAAGTTTATGTTAATGTGGCCTGGTATTTACAAGTGGGACATAAACAACTGACAGTTTTATGTTGCTAATAAACAAGCTTTCTTTTTTTTTTTTTTTCTTTTGGTAAGCAAAATGTTCTTGCATTATGTTCAGAAATCCGATTCAGAGAAATACACTTGCATGTAGAAAGCAGCAGAGGTGGTGAGTAAATCTGAGCTGAAATACTGCCTACCATACATACACACAACATTAAAGAAATTACTGGGAGAAATAAACTCAGCACCCGTGTGTGTGGCTGGAGGGAATTTTTCCAGCAGTGGGGGTGACTTATTGCAGGCTGCTGGGGAGAGGATCATAATGAGGTGGACAAAAGTATGATGGTCTCATAAAAATCAGTAGGAAAATGTGAAAGCTTGTCCTCTCCATAGCAATAAGCTCAGTCTGAGGGGATTCTTTTCCCCTGTGCTAAATGTTGAGTTTAATTGTGTACATGACATTTATCTGGAAAGATTTAATGTTTTAATTATTTTTTATGTATCGTACTTCCATAAATATCAATTATTTCTTTGTGCATTGTAATGCTGAGGTGGTTGGGGGAAAAAAACTATATGGGGTGAGCTCCTCTGCTGGTCAGTGGAGCAGGACATAGAATCATAGAATTGGCTGGGTTGAAAGGGACCTCAGAGATCATCGAGTCCAACCCTTGAACCATCGTTGCGGTTGCTAGACCATGGCACTGAGTGCCACATCCAGTCTCTTTTTAAATATCTCCAGGGATGGAGAATCCACTACTTCCCTGGGCAGCCCATTCCAATGTCTGATCACTCTCTCCGTAAAGAAATTCTTTCTAATATCCAACCTAAACCTCCCCTGGCACAACTTAAGACCCTGCCCTCTTGTCTTGTTGAACGTCGTCTGGCAAAAGAGCCCATGAAGGAAAGGGTGCTGATTTCCAGTTTCTGCCCAAGGAGTCTGTGTTACTTCCCAGCTCAGAGGGAAAATCAAAACTCCCTTTGGCTCATGTAGCTCTGGACCCAAGTGAAGAAGGTGTGGTGGCTGCTGGTCCAACTCTTAACAATTGTATGTATGGTGAACACTTCCACATTTCCTTAGCTGTGGAAGGGAGTTTTATTGCTGATTCTTTGTGTGTCTGCTTCTATAACCTGAGGCAAATTCCTTGGTATTGTTTCATTCAGCTCTAAAAGTGCCCGTGAAAGAGGGAAGGGAGCTTTCTGAATCATGCAAAGAATACTCCATAACAAACCCCTGAGGAGTAAAAACCAAACAGACAAACAAGTTTTTTGGTTGAATGTTTGACATGGGAACATAGTATTGGGTGGTTGAATTCAGCTGTCCTCTGGCTGCTTTATGAGCTACAGTGCTCAGTTAAGTGCTGTCACTATATCTTTAGCCATTCCCTTTGTCATCAAAGAAAAACCATTAACTGCCATTGCTGTATGCAATTAAGTTTATTTTCTGGTTTATTTGGTCTTGTAAATTTGAGGATTAGAATACCTTATTTCAGCTAGAAGTTACTCTCAGGGCTTGCAGTTGGAGAAACACTGGAAGTAATGCATAAGAGAAGAGGCATGTTTTAGTGTGTCACTGAGTTTTATGTATTTATGCAGGTGTGTACACCTTTGTAGTGGATATATATATTTCATACAGATCAAGAAAGGAACTCCGTGTTTGTAATTCCACCAAACCTTCTCCCTGCCAGCCCATGTCTCTTGTTTCTTACTGTGAATTTATGACACTTCTGTCTGTTCTGGATTTCCTTTACATATTGTTGTGCCCTGGGGAATCTAAATTACTTTTTGTATATTTGGAAGGTCATCAGATGATTGCTATGACAGATGAAGATTTTGGCTTTTTGCACCTTTTTCTTGACTTATTTGCTTTTTAGAGAGTTTATGATACATCTGTTTACAACAACAATCTTTTTGTAACACAGACAGGCATGCAGCTTGCCTTTATTCATCAGGGTCACCCAGCAATACCTTACCTGATGTTTCAGCAGTCAGGTCCCCTTGCATGTACCTTTTTAGATCCAATGCTTGCAGAGCCTCCCAGCCCCACTCCTGTCATCTGGTCCCTATGTCCCCAAGAGGTTAGGGGTGCTCCAGGAATGGAGTCACCCCCCTTGGGCTTGTGTGGAGGAGCAGTCTCTGAGTTTGTTCAGAAGCTCCCTGCAGGCATGAGGCCAAGGCCAGGAGGGGTAGGACTCCTTCACAGGTGTGAGCCAACCACTCAGAAAATCCCAGGTGGGATGTGATGGTTTTTGTACCAATAACTGGCACATGGTTAATAAAGTACTTTCTTTAATGGTAGGGGGTCATCTGACACTTGCTTTACCTTTGAAACCCTGGCTCACCCTGTGGAAGCTCCTCTGCAAAATATATATAAGGCACTGTTGGCACCCCACAACTGAGATCTGAGGTTTCTTTGGTATCATGGAGCTTTTTCTTTTATGTTTGCTCTGTAGAATTAGAGATAGTCCTGTTAATAGCTTCAGTTCTGTTAGTGGAGGAGCACATCTGAACCCAAACTGCTGGTTGCTTTGTAATAAAATGAAAAAAATTTCAAATTAGCCTTTCACTTCATGGCTGAAAGACTTTGAAATATGTATTTTGTTGTGATTTTTTTCCTTACTGTGAAAACTTAAAAGTTATTATCCATTGATTCTCCTATTTCAGATTGTATGTTTTTCAAGGAACAGATTTGTCAGGTTTTTATTTGCTTTTAGAGCACTGTGTACACCTTAAGTCTAGTTTAAATAATTCTGATAAAAAATAGAAATGTGCCATTTGACCCAGATGACTTTTCTTTATTACTATTGCTACCTAAAGGGCTCTATATCCATTTTGCACATTGAGCATATGGGAAATGGTGTTTGTTTTTTTCCTCATTGTTTTGTGGTTTAATGTAGTTTTTGTTTTGCAATAAATCTGTGGACCCCCTGTAGGCTTTTTTTTTCCAGATTGCTTTAAAATAATTTCCAAGTATGTAGTAATTTGTTACAGAATAATATTTGACTAATTTGTAAATGTGGGTGCCTGAGGATTCCCATTCCTGCTTATTGGTGGAAAAGTGGGACTGGGGCACAAATATCCATTTCAGTGCCACTTGAGTGCTCACATGGGGACAGAATGTCATAATCTATGTATTTCCATTTGGAAGACAACTTGTACTGGGCTAAATCTGACCCAACTCTTGCCTGGCAACACCAGTGTAATGGATGGCATGGTGGGTAATGTAGGTCAAGATGATATTTTATTTCCTTTGTATGATATAATTCTTATATAAAGGCCAGGATCCATAGCTCCACAATGTGCTTTCTGTTTATTTTTCCAGCCCATTTCAATCTGCTCAGTGGATGTCACTGCATTAGTAATGCAGTGCTTTGCTTCTGTCCCTCTTGATTTTGTTTTACTTTCCCCAACCCAGCTGGAGTTATCTCCCTTGCTTCTTCAGGAAAGGTACATCCTCAGCTGGCCTCTAAATGATAATGTATGCAGGTAAGATGCACACTCATTTCTCCTCTGTAGGGAATCAAGCGACAACACAAGACATGCAACTGCACTGCTAAGTGCTATAGGTCTTTTTTGAAAGGCTATTTCCATGCTTATTTTTGTCAAGCTGTCCTAACACTGGCAAATGCTGAATGGCTTTTGAAGCTTCTGTATATCTCATGGATATTAATGAGAGACTGTGGCACACTGTGCAGTGAAAAACTGGTTCATGGTGCTCAGGGACACTGTGAATCAACTACAATGAAATTACAACAAAAATATATGTGGTAACTAAGAACAAACATTTCTATTACACACCACGTTGTCTTCAGAGATCTTTCCAAAGCATCTTTAACACAGAAAATACAATTTCTTACAACTGGAGTAAGACTTCAGCTTCATCAAGGCAGCCTTTTTTTCAGCAGTGCTTTGACTCAAGCTGATCCTTGTGAGTAAATTCTGGGGTCCCTAATGATGGTAAGTCTGTTCCACTTGATTTTCAACTGCTGTAGGTTCTTCACCTGCTCTCTGGGCCGTTCACCCACTGACATGATGATCATTTACTTCTGAGACCTGACTATGCTGTTGAGACCTGCAGGATGCAGGTTAGAGAGAATGTGTTTATATGATTCCATGTCTGAAATTGTGATAGAATCATATAATTAGAAATATTAGGACTATCTGATTCATTGGACACCTGCACCCAGTTTTTCCAGGACCAAAAACTTGAAGAGACAGGAAAGAAAATGTTTCTGTGCTCCCAGAGGTGTTTCTTATCCACAGGGTAATGCACAGCTCTGGAAAAAACCTGCTTCTTCCATTGGTGGAAATGCCTTTGTTTCCATCCAGCCAAAGTTTCTCCATCCACCTGTGTCCTCATCACATCACTCTGTTACCACCATTCAGTGCTGGCAATGGAATTCACCATATTAGCTTCCCTATCTCTCGTACAAGAAATACTCCTCTTTCCCTTGTTCCAGTGCCTTTGCTAGCAGATGCCACTCTGTTTTGGATGGCTGTCCACTGAGCATTTTTGGTCTTTAAAGCTTTTCAATTCTGTAGTAATTTTGCAATTTACGTGGCAGGCAATGAGAGTTCAGAGCCCTATTATTTCGAGTTTATATGCAGCAGTACATGCTTTTAATGTTTGAAAAGCTGTGGGATCTTGGATTTGAAATGAACAAAATAATTCATGATGCTTGGTGGAAGGTGTGCACAAAATGTCAAAGCCACCTTACAAATCCATCCCTAACTGCAGGAAGCACTTTCAAAGGCTTGGAGACATATGTAGGTTCTTCCTTAACCTGCATTTTCAAAAATCAAGTTGTTTTCCAGTTTTTTGGCTGTGACAGGTCAATTGTGTTGCATTCTTATACTTCAGTAACATAAAACAAAGCAAGGTGACTCTGGGAACAAGATGTAATGCTTCAGCACTGTGAGCTGCCAGCTTCCAGGCTATCTGGAAACCAGCAAGTCCTGACAAGCACAGTTAGTGCCCCTGCAGTTAAAAATGTCTGAAGTTTACAATTCTGAAGCAAGGTTTTATAAACTATTGCATAAAATAGAACTCGGACTAAATGACTGAAGTCCATGGATGTGGATGAGCTTGGTCTCTTCACAACTTTCCATATGATGTTTCACCTCCCACCGTGGGAGCTGGATATTGAAATCCATGGAGTCAAGTTTTACATTAGTTTTGTTTCTCCTTAACAATATGGCAGTGATTAAAAATGCAATAAAAGCAGCAGGAAAGTTTCAATATAAACCAGGAATGGCTGCTTGTCAGCTGGCTTTGTAAGAAGCACTTAGAAATTGGTAGGATGCTTTCAAATGCAGGAAGACTTGCCCTGTATTGACTGAATACTGTGTGGCATCACAGGAAGTCATCAAAAGGGTTACCTGCTAAAGCCAGGAAGAGCCAGCTCCTTGGGTGGTTATACTTGGGACAAAAAGCTGGAGCTGGTTGGGGTGTGGATCACATTTCCATGGTGCTGCTCTTCTCCCAAGCTCTGAATCATAAAGCTGCAGTGGTCTGGTTTTGCATGGCTGCTCTGGCCCAGTGCCAGGTACAGCAGAGATCAACTTAAAGCCCTGCATGTGCCTTCAGCTGTAATATTGACTCCAACTGCTGCTCTCAGGAGGATTTTACTGAGTGGAGGCCACATTCTGGCCAGTTTGCATGTGCTCACATGGCTGTGTTTGCACCAAGTATTTTGGGGAGAGGGCAGCTCTTCCCCCTGGCAGCTGGAGGATACTGTGGGAAGGCAGCAAGGAGGATGCTGATACCCAGAAGTTTTTGCTCCCCATGTATGTGTGGCAGTTCAGTTGATGGACTGCCATCAGCTGTGTTCATCAGGAATTTAATATTATGAGGCAAACCTTGACTGAGTTTAGGCAGTAGTTAGAGGGAGAATCTTCCCTGCCTCTGGTTCTTGCACAATACCCAGGCAAGGAAAGTGGAGCCTGAGCTTCCCATGTGCTGTTTCACCTTGGTGTGCCAGAGGGTAAAGTGTTTTTTTTATCAGTTCTGCCCATGTGTCCTTTCCCCAGGGCACATCTACAGCAAATCAGTGCCATGATAACCAAACTCCAGCTCAAGAGAGGGAAAATAAAATGCTCTGCAATGCTGAATGTCAGTCTTATTGCTAATTCAACATCCTTTGGCAAAAATCAAGCCTAAGTTGGGAGGTTAAGCTGGTAGATGTCAAAGAAAATAACCCCACAATTGCAGGTGAAGATATATGATGCCCTTTGAAAACAGAAAATAGCATGAGCAGTGTCCTGCAGTTGACTTTATGCTGTCAAGTCTGGTACACTCTGCTTGGTCATTATTGCTGTTGACTGTTTATATTTTTGTAAATAAACTGTAGATACTGCAACCCTCTGATCTGGCAGTAGGATAGGTTTTTCCTTAGGCCTAATAACATAGGCAAGGCCAATTAACAGTCCAAAGGAAAAATACATTTGCTCTGATTCAATATGCTTCCTGCACTCACTGATACAAAGTTGATATAGAGACTTTTCAGAATGAAGGTAATTGCAGAGCAGGTGTTTTAGGTTCAGCTGACAAGCATAAATTCTTACATGATGCTCAGAAAGCAGAGGCACAGATCAAGCATTTCACAGAGTTCTCTTGTTTAAACAGATTATTAAATTGTTAATGACTCTGGAAGTTTTGCATATTATGATTTAAAAAGGAAAACCTGTATGTGTACAGTATGTTTAATGATGAATTAAAACTTTAAATCATTTCCTGCATGCAACTGCTATAATGTGGACTGGGATTATGTGAACATATTTATTTTGTCTTAGATTGAAACTTGGATAAAATTGTTAAACACATTATTAGCTACATACCATAAATTTTGCACACGTTGAGCAAGTGGTATATTTCCCTTTGCCTGTTCACATCAGCTAAGTAAATATGATCCTGGCTGGCTGAGGAGAATTAATTAATTCATGAGCCTATTTGCATGACACATGGGAGAGCTGTATTTTGTGGAATACCAAAAGCATTTGATCTTGAAAAAGTCTTGCCTATATGTTTGGAGTATAAATATGTTTAAAAAATTAATCTAAGATTGGAGTAAATCAGGGGCCTCAGTAGCTGAATCTGCAGAAGATACCAAAAAGCTGAGGGCAAAAGTCCCTGTGCTGCTTTCAGGTGAGCACCCAGGTACATGCAGTGCTCCCCTTGTCCTCAAGCATGTGTCTGGATTTAAACCTAAAAACATGACCACTTCAGTGGCTGCTGGAAAGGGGTGCTTGAAGTCAAGGGAGTGCTTAAGTACAGGCTTAGCATTGGCTCCACAGCCCTCCAGCACCACAGGGACCTTGCTGTGCCATGGATCCTTCTCTGCCTCCTTAGGACAGCCATGGATCAGCCTTGACAAATACATTACAGTTCATTTTGTGAAGCACTCTGGATGTGGAAAAGGTCCTAAAGTAGTAAGATCAAATTTTATCAACTAGAGTAAAAATAGTGTCTTTAAGCTCAAAATAGAATGCATTTTATTTTAATTTACATGATTATTAAACAACTTCTTAATTTCAAGTAGATTATTTTGCAGTCATTAGAGCAAACTACCTGGTCTTCTCCCAGTGTCACTCCACCCAGATGGAAGAGGTGTGTGTGCAGCAAATGGAGGCTGGATGACAGTGAGGGGTATTTTAGAGCTCTGGTGTTAATATTTCAAATGTTTTTGTTTTGTTGTCTTAATATTTTATTATCAGATTTCTCCTCATTACGTGTATGGCCCTATTCCCTGTGTGGATTGATGAAGTTATGTTGCAGTAAATTGAAAAAGAGAGCTATATATGCAGCATGATTTATTGTTAATGTGAAATTCGGCATAAACCTGCAAATGCACTATCAGAAATCCCCAGCTATTTCAAAATTCATATTATGAGGCAGACAATCAGATGCCCAACAAACAGAACATCTTGTACTCTATTCATCCTGAGTGACAGATCCCTTGCATGCATTTAGCTTTCCAAATAATACAAACATATGTCACCATTTTGGTTTTATTGATTTTGGACTTTCAAAGTACAGCTACAGCACAGGGCATTATGAAGACATTTATTGCAGAGTTTGTTTTGATTTGTTGTAGTCAATTGAAATTGTGTCAAAGCAAAGTCTTTAATATTAAATATGATGAATTCCCTCGGGCCTTAATCCTGCAGCATCATCCAGCTCAAGGTGACTCCTGCCAGAGGAGCACAGGAGCCCTGGGCTGGGGAGGGTTTCCCAGAGCACTGTCCAGCAGCCAACCAGTGAAGGAAATTAGAATTCTGTTCACGTCATATATAAGATACCTACTCACAAATATCTTAAACTCAGACTGCTTTCTTTTCTGCTGTTTCGATCACTTGGAGAAGGCTCCAGATTCTTTTTTATTGATACTTTCACCCCCAGCACCTAGTTTTTGTCTCAAATCAATTTTTGGTCAATATATCCCCATTCATGACAACAAACATTTAGGTTCAACAGATTTTCTGTGCTGACAAATTTAAGACAATAATCATTGTCCTTCTCAGCCCTGAATTTTTCTCCTGTCTTTGGAGGATTGCATTATTGAGCACGTCTGGGGCTCTGCTGGAGCTGATGCATGTTAGCACTGTGTTAGCCATTTCCATAGCCACTCACCCAGCTGTTTCTCTTTCTCAATCCTCTCTGGTGTTTCCACTTAACAGCAAAATCCTTGTATTCTTACATGCTTGATGTTCAGCTTTGATCTTTCATGTTCATTCCTCCTTTGTGTATTAATAAGGTCTCCTAACCTGATATCATCACCTAATAATTTTTCATTAGCACACTCATACTGGGAGCCTGACTCATGAATAGATATATAAACAAGGAAAGATATATAAATAAGGAAAAACACTCAAGGTTACTCTTTCAAAATTGTTCTAGTTCCTTCTCTTCACCTCCACTTATCCTCCTTTCCCAACATTAGTTTCTCACTCTCAACTACCATTTTCCATACAGCACTCGTTGACAGTTTCAAACTGTGTTCTCCTCTGCTAGCAGGAGGAAGAAGCCAGAATTTATATTCTTCCTTTTTGGAGATTTCTCTGAGAGAGGTGGCTTTTTTTGGGTGCCAAGATGGAGGAGTGCTGCTCTTTCTTAATTCTCCTCTACATCATGGGATGAGGGAACTATTGTCAAAAGGGAACTATTTGAGGCAACTGTTTTCAAAATGTAATTGGTGGTTTCAATTTTCAGCTTGTCATTCAGCTTGGCAAGGGAAAGCAGATAAATCCATTTTGGGTTGTTTCCCAGTGGTCACATGTATGAGCCCAACTGTTTGGTCACAAGTGTTAAAGCAGAATATTTTAATTTTGAAAATGTTCTTTTTTAGCTTGGAGGGAAGTTTTGTATAAAACTATTCCTCTGAGAAGTATATTATTGTGTCTGGAAAGGCTGGTGATATTTCTTAAGACCAGGGTAATCTTACTGTTTGGAAACTGGGAGGGATGCAACTTTGGGGGCATTTCTTGCAATCCTGGTGTGCAAAGTCAGGGTTGTGCAGCAGCAGCAAGTTGTGGGGCTGCTTGTGGGGACCTGTTCCCTGAAGACTGTCAGTTTAACAGTGAAGGAAACTTTTCAATAAGGGAAATATTCTTCTGCCTAACTTTGATTTTATGTATCTCTATAGCAGATAGGGAGTAGCAAGGGAAGAAATGGAATTGGAGATCTTGGCTAGGGAAAACAGACAAGGGAATGAGTTCAAATAACATTTTATCAGCAGAAAATTAATGGTGGTTATCCCTTTAACTCACCAAGTCTAGCCTATGTCAAGATAAATTTCACTGTATCTTGTGTTAGGGAATAAAGAGGTATAAAACATGGGTTTCCACTTTTAGAAATCCCTCTTGAGAACTATCTTAAATAAAAGAATTGTTTATCTATTGACCTGGGCTGTGGCAATACTCATTAAAGTTTATTTGTGTCCTCTCACAGCCTAGAGAGAGAGCAAACATAAACATGTACTTAAGTGGGGTGAGGGGAGACTGACAGTGGCTTTTGAGCCTGATCCTGTTCTCCTTGCCCTGGAAGCCCTGATGGGAGATTTCAATGGAGCTTGGAGTAAGGAATGCACCACTAAGCCCTATGTTTGTGGTTAACAAAAGCCAATTTGATCCATACAGTGCCAACCAACACTGTTACTGCTCATTGCCATTGGGTTGCACTGAACCTGAGCACTCCTTGGGAAGGTGAGGGAGGCAGAGGAATGATCCCTGTGCCTGGTTGGTGGAAAGGGACATCAGGGCATCTTGTGCTTCAGGCTTATGATGATTTTGCAGTGTGCTCTTGCTGCCTTTCTCTCTGGAGGCAGTGGTGATCCCTGTCATTTCCCTGTGTTCTCTGCAGCTCCTCTACCACCTTTCCTAGAGCTGTTCCCCCAGGGAAAGGCCTCATGGACACTGAGCAGGTCAGCTCACCCCCTTTTCTCTCTGCAGTTTTGGGCAGGGTGTGTATGGCTCTGCTCTGGCAGGCTGTGACAGACAGCAATTTGTTTTGAAGTGTGGAGTGACAGGGTAGATTGTCTGTCCTGGTGCCCTTACTATTTCACTTTGATGGAGGGCAGGATTGGGAAGCAGAGACCTAATCTAGCAGCCAGTCTGCTTCAGGTCTGTTTGTGTCCATGGATGGGAGCCTGGGCAAAGTCCAGGTCTGGTTTTGGAAAAAAAAATTTCCTGACATTTGTGAACCAGTGAATTTCAGCATGTTCAGAGCTGGGTTTGTACAGGTGTTAGCAGAGGTGAAGGTCATCGGAGCTGTCCCAAACACTGTAAGTCCATTAATAAAGCTAAAAACTTCCCAGCAATATGCACACTATCTTGCTCATTGCATGGTGGTTTGGAAATTCCCTGGGAACTTGAAGGGAGATTGTTTTTTGGCAGAGAAAAAAAACCCAACTCTTTCTCATGCCTTTTATAGTTAGTGAATCATGCCTTGACCAGCTAAAATAACCATCTGATGCTGGGTACACCAATTCTGATTTTAACCACCTGAAAATGAGAGAACCTTTTGGGCAGCACACAGTGAGTTTTCCAAGACCTCTTCATGCTTCTATCCAAACTCTGGATAAAAGACACAAAAATGGGAAAAAACCCCACCTTTACCTGTAATTTCTTAAGAAGTTTGTTTCCAGGTCAACTGGGAATATGTATGATTTTTGTAATTCCTTATAACTTTAGCCCTTCTTTCCTGAAATGCATAAGGGAGGTTACTGAAGGGAGTTTTCCTTAATGTTATCCAGGAGGCTTAGGTTAAGAACAACAAGCTTTTTCATGACAGATTTTAAGGTGAAGTGACTGAAAAAAAGTCATTATCCACCTGGGACAACTGATTTCTTTAATCTCAGTGTTTGTTGGTTTGCCACTTAATCTAGTCATTCTCAGTGTTTCCACGTCTCCAAAGAAAAGAAAAAAAACCCCAAACCCCCAAAATAACACTCTCTCAGATGCTTTAATGGAAGATGTTTAATAAGTTCAGCTGTTTGTTGTCATTCACTTTGACAGAAGAGTAAGGATGTTGTTATTTTCCAGGTACAAATTACCTTCCTGACCTAAACAATGGCTTTAAGTTAATCCTTTTTTTTTTCCTCTCACTGAGATCCTCCAGTGTAAGTATTCATGGAAGATCCTTCCAAATTGTCCTGTTGGGATGCAGAGACTGTCATAATTTGCAGACAGCTCTGAAAGATGTCACTAAAAACTTGGATTTTTTATCTTGATTATTGGAAACAACATCAAAGTAGAAATCAAAGGTGCACCAGTAGAAAGTAAAGTGAAAATAGAAATGAATATTTGTGACGGATCACTTGAAAAGGCCAACTTTGAATTCACCCCCCTAGCTGGTGGGACAGGACTGTAAAGATGCTCAGCAGGTATAAAGCTGTGTGTGAGCGTCAGAAATCTTTCTGCTTGTCTGAAGTGTCAGCAAACACAGAGAAAACAAAGTGGCAATTCTGGACAGTCTGATGTATGAAGAGGATAGAGGATAGCACAGTTCTTTGAAGTCATTCTTCTAATATACTAAGTGTTGAGAGCAGTAAGGGGAGTGAATATACACAAGTAAGAACAGCCAGTGGAATATCAATTAAATTAAGTAATCAGACAGGCAAAAGCTCTTGTGGGGTGTCAGAGAGCAGCAATTGTAACCCAAAAGGGCAGGAAACACAGAGTTTGGCAGGGGGTGTGTAATGGGGCAGTGACTGAAATTTTCCATCTGCTGGATGCCCATCCAGCCGCTTGCTGACTCCTCAAGAGGATGCGAGAGAAAAGAAAATGATAAAACACTTTCTAGCTACTGCTATGGGCTAGATAGACTTGACTTGGGGCAAACTGATTAATTGCCAATTAAAAAACAGATTTGGATGGTGAGGAAAGCAGATGAAATCTTCCTCCCACCCCACACTTCTTCCCAGGCTCAGCTTTGCTCCTTCACCCCACACCCCTCCACCTCCCCTGTGCTGAGCAGAGCAGGGGATGAGGCTGCTCTCTTCATGATGGTTCCTCCTTGCTGCCTCTTCCTCCTCACACCTTCCCCAGCTCCAGCCTGGGCTCTTCATGGCTGCAGTTCTCCTGAGGAAAAGCAGCTCCCAAAGGATCCCTCCATGACCACAGGGTCTGGAGCGTCTCCTCCTTCTTCCTTCCCAGCCCTCAGTGTCCTGGGGCTGTTTCTCCCCATTTCCCTCTTATTCTCCCGTTTTGCCCTCATTCTCCCATTTTGCCCTTGTTCTCTCCCTTTTCTCCTCGTTCTCCCACTTTTCCCCCACTTTTCCTCTCATTCTTCCCCTTTTCTCCTCATTGTCCCACTTTTCTCCTCATTCTTCCTCTTTTCCCCCTTGTTCTCCCCTTTTTCCCCCTCGTTCTCCCACTTTTCTCCTCATTCTCCCACTTTTCCCCTCATTGCCTATCACCATATTCCCCCTTCCTTAACCCCCAATCCCTGAGGTGCCGCCAGCCCAGCTGAGGGGCTCAGTGCTGCCTTGCCGAGGGGCGGCCGGAACCGGATGGAACCGGATAGAACCGGACCAGGCAGCGCCTCAGCTCCCCTCAGAGGAGCAGCGCAGCCCCGCTGCCAGTGCCTGGGCACCAACACCCAGCACAGGTCAGGAAATCCACTCAAAGTCACTCAAAAAATCAAGTGTCATGGTTGCTCACCCAGCTCAGAGGGTTCTACCCTTGGATGGTGCCTCCTGGACACTTCCCCAGCGGGTTCCATTTTGAGGCTCTGTGACCGTCGTTGGTTTGCCCAGCGCCTGCATTTACCAACTCGGTGTGCTCAGCTCCACAGGTATGCAAAATGCATCTAAGGTGTTGATTAAAGTCCGTCTCCGTTTTAGAGAACAGAAGCAAAAAAACCCAAACCCAGGGTTATGGTAGTGGTGGGTTTTATTTTACCCATCTTTACCTGTTTAACACACAAACAGATCCCCCTCCCAACTCTCTGGGTTCTGTGGAGAGGGACGGAGCCTTCTGGGGTGCAGCTTTGTCTGACCCTTTTCAGATGGCTGCTTTGGGACAAAATTAATCCTGTCTTCACTAATTTAACTGATGCAAGATCAGTCTATGGTAGATTGATCATCTGCTTTTATATGGAAAGTAGTTTTTTGAAAGTTGTGGGGCTTTTTTGGGGGGGAGGGCGTAGGAGTGTATCAAACAGTGCTGCGTTTCTTACCTCATTTGCAGAAACAAGTACTTTTAAAAGCTTATTTTAATAAGTGTATTTCTTTATGAATTTCTTTACTGAACACCATGTTTTGACAAAGCAAGACATCACTATGGATTTTAGTAATGCTTAGAAGAATATATTGACAGAAAAAAGGGTAAAATCTTTCAAAAAGAGTCTTGACTTTGCAGCTTTCCTTCTTACTTGCCATGTTCTCTATGCTTGTTTGTTTACAGACTCAGTTCTTACACCACTAGAATTTATTCCATTTGATCTGGTGAGGCAGATCAGCCTCCCTCCGTGTGTTATGTTTAGCATCTCCAAAGCGGTGCTTGAGTGTGATGGAATTAAAAGCAAGGCAGGAATTTGAAAAAAGAAATGCCACCACTTTGATTAACTGTAAATGAACAAAAAGCAACAATGGCTTAGATGCATTAGGAGTGTGTTTTAGAGGAGCTGTTGGGTGACAGCCACACAGCTGATCCCTTGAGTCAGGCAGCTGAAGCCTGAGGAAGCCTCTTGTAGCAACTAGCACAGGAATATCTGTATGGAATATACAAATGAGTTTGTCCTCTAGATCTTCTTGTCACTTGCATGAACCAGACTTTTTTTTTTTTTTTTAAGAGATGTTAATCTTTTCATAGATGTAAACTTTCTTCATCCCAATGTCATGACAACAGGTTCAAACCTGTGTGTTTACTAGACTTGCACTGGGAGTCCCAGTGTTAGCACAAGCAGAAATCAAGAGTGTGAGCACACCTCTGCTCGTGCATAGTTCTCAGTATTGAAGGATTTTGTTGCTTTCAGTGGGAGCAGAATAATTATTTTTTTACCATTTTAGAGTTGGGCACTGCCTTTTTTTATTCTAAATTGCCTCTACATGAAAGATGCAAGGGCTTTTCCACTGACACACAGAAGGCAGTGTAAGATAGCCTGTAGTGGCATTTGTATTTCTTCTTTGACGTTGCAAGCTCTCAGAGGATTTATGCATGGCATTCTAACTCCCTGGGGAAGCATTCAGATTTACAATTTTAAACCACCACTCATCCACATTTTGGCATTCAGTCAAACAGAAATTTGTCATAGTTTATAATGCTTGTTAACGAGGAACATCAAAAATTAATGCTCATTAGGGTGCTCATTAATATGCACGGCAGCCTCAGTTTTGACTTAATTAGGTGAAGCACCACTTCAGAGCTGTATTGTCTCACTGCAGTGAAGCAGAAGTTCAAAGCCAGGCAGCACTAAGGGGGTGGAGCAGGGCTCCCTTTGGGCAGCGTTGTTCCAGAGCTGGTTGTGGGGCATTGCTCATCTGCCACTCTCAGTTCCTGGCAGATAACAGGAGCAGCTGCTGGAGAGCTACTGTTGATATTTATTATTCAACGTTGTTGCTACTTGCATTCCTCTGAGTTTTCTGAATTCAGTGCACAGTTCAGAAGTAGTTACCAGATAGATTTGTTGGTGTATGTGCCTGCCCTTACATAACTTTGATAAAGATTGTTTCTGGGGAGGCCACAAGAGTTTATCTTTACAAAGGTCTTACAGGTACCCGAGATCCATAACATGGGTTTAAATCAGCATTGTCAAAAAGCAGAGTTGTGAATATTGAGCTGGCTGGCACGTGTAAGGAAATGTGCACTAAGCAGCCCGACATGACTGCTACTTTCTTGAGCTCAGCTGGGTAAATCAGTTTGAAACAGCCTGTATGAAGTCCACAGTGCTCTTAACTCCTCTCTGCTGCCTGGCTGGAGAGGGGTCAACACATCTAAATGCAGTTCAGAGAATGGTAGGACTTCAGCTTCCTTGGAGTATTAATTAATTAAACAAAAGCCATTAAAGCCTTACCGCGTGATCCATGGGAAGTTCAAGAGTAATTTAGGAAAAAAAAAAAAAAAAAAGAAAAACGTCCACTTGGGGATGTGAACTTGGAAAAAAGGTTTAACATGCACTCAGCTCAGCAGCTGAAAGCTTCCAGTCTCCATGTCCCCCCCTCTGCCTTCCTGTCCACCCACCCTCTGGACTGTCTATCCTCTGCCCCGGGGAGCTCCTGGCCAGCAAATGGCTGTGGCTCTTGCCCAGCTCCTGGGCCAGGGAATGGTACCCTGACACAGCTGGAGATGTGGGGTGCTGAGAGGAGGCAGGGTGTGAGCTGGCAAGATGTGAGGAACAGGTAAAATTGGTACTGATGCAGAATGGAGACTGAAACTCCTGCCCAAAGGACCAATTTGGATGAAGAGATCCAGAGATAATGGATGGGCAGAGCTCTGCTGGGCCAGAGAGCACCTCAGCAGACCAAGGACCAGATCATGTTCCCCATTCCTCCACAAAACACCCAGTGTGGAGACAACTGCTGAGTAGATGACAGGCTCTAATTTTTCTTCTTCCCCTGTTCAGCTTTGTTGTCTCACATTCCTTAATATGAATTTAATAAAAATGCAGTACAACATGGGAAATATAAATAACAGAGCTCATTTAACCTTCAAACCTCATTTAACTTCATCTCCATATGTGCCATAGCCTCAATCTCTGCTTTTTTTACATGCTTCAGAGTTGGATGCCTGGGGGAACACAGCACCAGTTCATACAGGGTGCTTTAGGCTGTTGATACAATTCTTACTGGTTTCAGTAGGACTCAGAAGAGGTATGTATCCAAATTCAGGGTTTTTTTATGGGAAGGGCTCAATGGCTTCCATTATTGCTGTAGCATTTACTCACAAGAATCTCTTACTTTCTTGAGCTGCTAAGTGCAGAAAGTTGAATGCAAAACAGATGACTCAGTATCACCCTCTTCTTGGTTTTGCCCCATGGAGGACTGGTCCTTACAGCCCAATGCACCAGGCATTCCTGACTGAATGTGAAGTACCACCTTGTTCCAAGAATTTTTCCTGGAAGTGTTTCATACTTGGTTTGCACACACTTGGTTTTTGTTCTATTATAGAAAGGACTACAGGGAATCACTGCAGACATCCAAGGAACTATTCTTGTTTATGCTCATACTAAATTGGATCAAGAAGGGGAGCACTTGACCAAACCCCATGGAGTCCTAGGGCTGGACTTTGGGGAGAGTAAGAGGTCATGGAGAGGATTTAGATGGACTGAATTCAAACCCCAGCTTCCCTCAGGGGACTTCTCAAGTTCTTGAGTGTGTCTGGTGGCTGAAGGGCCAGATGAAGAGAGGTCACTTCCTTGAGCATCAGAGCATGATATTATAACATCCAATTGTCTTCTACCAGACAGGGGGGGAAAACCCAAACCAACCAGACATGCCTCAGACCTGAATGCAGGCAGTTAGTGAGCGTGGGTGACCACAGACCTAATTGCTTTCCTGTGATTGCTTTTTCTTGGCAGTTGCTCCATTGCCTTTGTAATTTGATTCAAAGGCACAAGGTGCTTTTCATACCTGCCCACTTTAGGTGATAAACAGGCTGAGCGAGGAGCAGAGGCTGGCTCTGCATTTTCAGAGCACATCAGCACAAAGTTATTTAGCACAGGGGATTGCCTGATTTTGATTCACTGAGAGAGATCCTGAAGTTCTTAAACTCTGATTCCACCAGTGTGGTACAGTAGCCCATTTTTAATAGTCAGGACTATAATAAAGCAGCACGTATGCAGGCACACTATCTAATTCAGGCTTTGACACTGGGATATTCTCTTTCTTTATTCATCCAGGTGCTTTCACTTGCTTCTAAATTCCCTTTCATTGCATTTCAGGATGGGATTAAACAACACTGGCATTGAAGGTGCTTGTAGAAGTAACATGCTTCTGCAGAAGCTATGGAAAAGCTGGCAAGCAAATACATCTTAAAATGGCCCTGTAGCCCCAGGGGAACAAAAGGTAGAATTCGATCTTTCAAACAGCAGTGATCAAATACCCCTTACTGTCTGGCCAACTGCAACACCAACAAATGGCACAGCTCAGGTTAGAGAGGATAGATTGCAATTTCCTCACAGAGTGAACACATCCTGTGAAGTATGGGAATACACGTGATCTGTAGAATTCAGTGCTTTTTATTTTTACTGTCTGTCCTTTAAACTGAAATCCATCTATTTCAAAGGAAGAGCATGGTGGGGGAGGAATCACTGACAGATGGCCCCAGTGTTTCCAAGCAGGAATAGTCTTCTTGCAAAAAGAGCAAGGTATGTGTGAGGTGGATGAAGTGTCAGTGTCTTCTGCATGCATTGACCTTCAGGAGCATGGCCTTTCTACACCAGGATTCTGTCAATGTGACACAGGTCACCTTCTCTCTGTTAGCAAGTGGTAAAGTGTGAATCCACCTGGAATACATTCCAAATCTCTTCCTTGAAAATTTGGTCACTCTGTTAGAACAGAAATAGGACAAGCATCTTCTGACATTGTCTAGGCAAGTTTTTTCCCCCGTTTTTCCATTTCAAAGCGACCAAAGAGGAAAGAAGGATGCAAAGAACTCTGTAGCACTCAAGTCTTGCCTGCTTCTGGCTGTGCCACCTGCAAGGTGTGTGGCCCATTCTCTCTGCTGCAGCTTTGTGTCCCACTGCCCACCTCTCTGGTGGGGGATCCAGAAAGTCAAGGGAGGCCATAGAACTGTCTAACAACCTCACAGCTGATGTTTCCAGCAAATCACCAGGACACTGCTTAGAAACTCCCTTTTTATCAGCATGGGATTCACAGGGGGTGCAGTGCATACACACAGACCCACAGGGGTGCCAAAGGGCTCAGTGCATAGAGGATCATGTGTTAGCAGGAAAATGTTAAGACATCTAAGAAGCAAGGACTGAAAGCTCAGATATTTTTGCACTTTTCTGGAAAAAACTCCTGTCCTCAAACCAGAAGGACTTTAGTGATATAGGGCTGAGTGAATACACTTTCTGACCAGTTTTTCCAAATTCATGCAGTCTGGACAGCTGAGGAAAGCAGTAAAATTTTCACTTGTGTTTAAATCAGGTCAGGTTTTGCCCAAAGAACCTGTCTTTAAATAGATATTTGTGATTATTTCCATTCTGACCTCTAGTTCTAACAGGGCATCCCCTTTCAGGAACCACATGTATTGGGTACAAGGGTAAGGAATTGCATGTCAATGGCTTGGCAGGGTTGTGATCCTAGAGATTTGCAGCTCTGCTGAAGGAACTGAAGGCTCTGTTTTGCATGACTTTCACAGCTCTCCACGCTCAGGTGGAAGCTATGGGGCCATTACCACCTCCTCCCAATCTACCCCCGCACAAAGTGCTAAGAGCAGACATCGGAGTTCTCTGTTTTTTCTGCCGATATAAGGGAACTCTTATTAGTTTTTCTCCCAGTGAAGGCTAACGTAGCAGCTTTGCATGCAAACTGCAATTACTGGCAGGATAAAGGGCTTTAGTATTGATTTTAAGTCAGGGAATTTTCTCTGGCTGAGCAGTTGTAGGATTTTCTGAATACAATAATATATAAGGAATGGCATCAACTCCTGACATCTGATGCTGTCAGAATTCCCTTTCAGCCCCTTTTCATTAAATGTGATCCCTCTAACAGGGTTTTTCTTCCACTAAGAAAGCAAAGGCATGGATGTAAAAAGTATGTGAGGCAGCAAAAGGGAGATTTGCATTTTCTTGAAATGGTATCACCTACTTGTAATATCAAGTTGAACAAATACGGCTTTTTAAATTCTCAAAACACTCCTAAAGACTGCTCTGTGAATATTTGTACCTATAGCTGTGTTTTCTTGTTTGTTTGGTTTTGTAGTTCTTTTAAAAACAGTAGTTTATGTTAGTCCTTTGTCTGCCTTCAGGGATCTTTACTCAGCTGAGCTTGTAAAAATGTCTCCTCTGGGTTTTCCAATTTCTGTCTCCATTTCCATTAGCACATTTGGATGAGTGTCACCCGGACTCGGTGCCTTGTCAATTGGAAGGATCTCTGACCTTTTAATAACTATTTTGAACTCTTGGCTGCACTAGAGATATGCTGAACTTGGGAGTCAGAGACTCACTTTCCATCCACCTGCCACTTTTATTTAGGGAAGGAGGTATTGATACAGCCCCTGGGAAATTTGGGGAAAGGAAATTCTTCTGATGAAGTTAACAGACAATTTGATGTCAGTACTGATGTATACAGATGTAGCCAAAAGAGGAGATGTGTGGATTAATTAATTAGAAAATGGTTGCTACTTGTGACTACCCAAGGGTTTCCCTATGTGCTCCGCATATAGAAATATCAATTCCGGGCAACCATGTTTCCTTAATAGTGAACCAATGCTTTTGGCACGGAAATTCTGTCATTTGGAGAAACCTGTCTGGAGAGATCAGCGAGCTGAGTGACAGGAGGCAGCATCTCTCCTGAGGATGAGCAGCAGGGAGAGATAAGCAATTTATTCTCCGCTCAGCACCTGCAGGCTGATGGGTTGCTGCCCAATTGCTAAAGCCATTGCTGTTAAGAAGCCAACCCTTGCCAACAATTATTATATAATGCCCTCTAAACTACTTCTTGTCTCGCTCTTGCCGTGCCTCTGCCTACATTAGCACATGGATGCATTCCTTTCCCACCAATGCGCCTCCGGAATGTAAAGCGCAGCCTTCTTTGGGGTTTTTTAAAGTGTTGATGGAGTGTGCCAGGTGGTGATTACCATTTTTAAGATACAGTCTCGGCAACAGGGAGAACTCTTTTGTGATACGTGGCAAAAGCTGAGTTTAAAACCTCTCCGTGTAAAGCATTACTGCCCTTGATCTGTCTCTCCCCTGGCTTCCACAACTGTTACCAAAGGGGAGGGGGGCAAGGTATTTTCCAGAAATACTAAAGAGTTTCAGCGCTGACCTCTGAACTTTGTTTATTTTTTTTAAAAGGAGAAAACAAAAAAGTTTTTTGTTAAAATTTCTCCCCATCAGTGTTGTACCTCGAGAGGTTTAGCTAAATTCATCTCACCTGCGTTACCACACTTGTCTAACACAGGTGCATCAAGGGAAGCTAAAAAGCTGTCAGATAAGCTGTGATCATTCAAATTTGCAAATTACCCATCGTGCTGTATTTCTTGCATGGAGAATGAGGTGCAGCTCCTTAGTTAAATTCCCCCCTCACTTCAGGCACCTCCTTTACCCTCCAGCTGCTCTTTTCTGCTATGGGATGGTCACACAGGTAACAGGAGGGGCTGGGAAGATCCTCATGTTCATTTCAGTACAAGTGTTTTTATGTATCTGGGGGAGCTTTGTGATAATATGAAATACAGGGAATTGCTCAGTTGTTTTTGTGTTACCTTGTAGGAAAGCTTTTCCTCGGTGTTTTCCTTTGTCTCCTCATTCCTTGAAGAGGACTATTAAGCTTTGCATTTAAGGCTTATGTAGAGCTACTTCCTTCTGAGGTTTCCTTGGTCTCTTCTGGCTCTTTTGTTAAGGAAAGAGATGTGCCACAGCATAAGATTGATTAGAGGCATTATCACTTGTCATGTTTTGTGTTGCCCTAAAAGGTTTAAGAAAATATGGATTTTTAGGGTTTGGGGAGCTTCCCCCTCAGGGAGTCACCGAGGAGAAGGTCTATTTATCTCCATGCCCTGTCTGAAACACATCATGTTAAGAAGCATTTTGGGCTCTTGGTGCAAAGAACATTTATATGTGGATTCTTGTTGAATTTCTCAGTTGTAAAGGGGTTGTGAGGAAGCACACAAGAACAGAAGACCCTGGCAAGAAGCTTGTTTTTCACTAGAAGCTGTTTTAAAATATATTTTCAAGCCTCTCTATTTTTAAAGAAGTATTATCTGATGTCAGCTTGGCTTCTAGTTTATGTAGAAAGGGGATCTCTTATTCACAGCAACACATGAGAGTTCAGCAGAGAGCCAGTGCCTGGTGCAGTTTGCTTCTGCTTTTCATTCAGGCAATCATGTCAATCCCTATAGGAATTGTGAGTGGGAGAGGGGTACAAATTATTTCTGTGCCCCTTCCCAGTGGGCTGAGAGCCTTGCTCTTGCAGATTACCTCTGTGGAGAGTCTCTTTTAACCTTGCTGTTGAGAGGATAGACATTAAAACAGATTTCTGCCTTCGGTGCAACCGTGGGTTCAGGAGTCTGAGAAATCGCAGACATTCCCTTCCATTTATTTTAGATTTTAAGTGCTTCTCTTTGCACTTTAACTGGGTTTATTCCACGTAGTTCCCTGGACTTCAGGAAAGTTCTTCCTGGCTGATGGGAGAGTTCTCAAGGAAAGAGCCTGATTCCCATCACAAAGGTGGGGCAGGAGGGGTGGATGGTCATCTGGTAGCACCGACTTGTTTCTAATTAGAATTTGACATTAGCCTCAGGTTTGTTGTGGCTGTATTTGCAAATGCCACACATGGCCACAGAGCCCACTATCCTATGGCAGCTCTGCATAAAGGAATAGGTAAAATACTATTGAACAGCTGAACAAAGGGAGCTTTTATCACTGAATTAAGTTCAGAAGGGTTAGTGAGTTTTTCAAGGCACACGGGAGGTTTACCTTTCATTCATTTTGATGGAAAACGTGTATCCAAATCCCTTTGAGTAGCTCAGCCTCATTTCTGCAACCCATATGCTCCCTGAGCTCCCACTGACTTGAAAGAAAGATCATCTGTGCAAGAAAATGGGGTTGGCTCTAGGTTAGTCTCAAAGAAACAGGGAAACTATACCGTACAGCACAGAAAATATTTTAAATTACAGTAAATAATAGATGATTCTTATGATGTCCATCTAGACATAGACAAAAGGAACTTGGTGCATTTTTTTCTTTCAACAAAAAGAAACTGTTCTGCTTCCTTCTCCTCATGTTATTGTGCTCAGATTCCAAAGAAGAGAAGAAATACTTTTAAAGCAATATTCTGATTGTCCTGAATTGCTCATTTACTCTGGAGTCTTTCACAGGATTCAGATTGCTCATGTATTTTAACAGGATTTTAAAATACCTTTTATCAGGTAAAAAGATAGATAATTATTGTCTGGGGGTGTGTGTTTTGATTTGTAATGTCTACTGATTGTTGTTGTTGGGAGAAATATCTCAAGAGGTTTTCACACTATTTGACCTGGACAACCTCTGGTTTTAGAGAATGGGTTGTAATATTTATAACTGAAAACAAACACCATCCATATTAAAACCCAGCTGAAGCATATGTGCCTAATTAAACAGCCAAGTGAGCTTTGGCATGTGTCTGCAGCTGAAGCTGTTTCTTCGAGAGACTTATACTCTGAATTTATCTTTATTAAGGCCTTGTCCAAATGATAAATATATGCTGCCTGCTTGGTATCTGCCACTTGGAAATAAATCACTTTAGGATTGATTTGCTAACAGCTTTCTTCACTCTGTGTGCTGCTGCCCGGGAGGACGTGCTGGAGTTCTCCACAGAAGCACACAAATAAGTTTGAGCTGCTGAGAAAAGCAAGCTAACAGCATGGTGACAGAGCACTCTGGGTTTGCTAGGCACAGATGTCACCGTGGCTGCTGTGATTTAGAACTTGTGGAAGTGCACCCATCACCAGAGCTTTGCTTGGGTTCTGCTGGCAGCCTTCTGCCAAGCTTGAGCACAGAGCTGGAGTATGGATGTGTGTGTACAAACACTTCCTACCTCTCCCTTTCCAAAAGGAAAGCTTGGTTTCCATTTCAAGGGAGCCTGGATTGCTCTAAAGGTGAAGCTGGATCCTTGGAGTGCTTGCAGCTCCAATGTGAGTAACTTGGTGAGGGAAATGGTCAGCAGAGCAGTGCTGAGGAGCACAGAGACAATGCTGGGCATAAGGTGAGAGCAACCATCCCTCCTCTGCTCTGCCACAAACCCACCCTCTCTGCCAGGTGGAGCCAGGGGCAGAACTGAGACCTAAAGCAAACTCTGTAGGATTCACAGTCTCTTAACCCTCCAGGAGGTTTTTAATTTTCTTTCAATGGGGAGCATCCTGCCTGCACTGCTGTGAAGAGGGACCTGTTGCCAATGACCTCACAACTCTTACTGGCCTTAGAATCATAGAATCATAGAATTAGCCGGGTTGGAAGGGACCTCAGAGATCATCGAGTCCAACCCTTGAACCACCGTTGCGGTTGCTAGACCATGGCACTGAGTGCCACATCCAGTCTCTTTTTAAATATCTCCAGGGATGGAGAATCCACTACTTCCCTGGGCAGCCCATTCCAATGCTTGATCACTCTCTCCATAAAGAAATTCTTTCTAATATCTAACCTAAACTTCCCCTGGCACAACTTAAGACCATGCCCTCTTGTCTTGTTGAAAGTCATTTGGCAAAAGAGACCAACCCCCCCTGGCTAATAGAAACAAGTGAGCCTTAAGCATGTGCTTAAATTTATCACATGCTGAAGTGGTCAGTGGAACTGGGATGGTACAAGGCATATGTTTAAGCTTGGGTAGTTGAGTGAGATTTTGGCTGACTTTGGGTCTGAAAAGGGTTTTAAGGAAATTATTCTGAAAGCTGATAGAATGTATCAAGTTTGAGTTCGCTTTGAAATTTCTGAACTGTGTACTAGAAGTTAATAGAAAAATATTCTTGCTCTAAAGCACTGCTTTTAAAAAGCCTATTATGTTTCATAAAAGTCCTCAGAGGTTTTCCATAATCATATTTAAGCTGGTATATACTGTAGTGCTTGATGGGACTGTGTCACAGCCTGATTTTCGTGTTAGCACCTGTGCTGTGTTAGTGACATTGTATTTTGGAGAAGCAAGAATTACACTGAAATGCAGCCATTTTTTCATTATATACAAACAGAGCTTCAGAAATTACCTCTTTAACCTGAAAAGCCCCTGGAGACTGATTGAGGAGTAAATCAAATAAAATGCTTTTGCGCTTGGGTCTTCTACCTGGTACACAGAGCTTATCTAAGAAAGCTCTCAGGTGTTTTAAAGGGCAGCTGAACTGTTTAAACATGTAACAAGTGAAGCTGAAAGTTTTGTTTTGGCCAAAGTGTGCAGGTGCTTTGAGATGGAGCTAAAATCCTTTGTTCAAGAGTCCAGGTTCCATATGTTGGCTGCTTGCAGAGCTGGAGCCATGGCAGTTGATTTCCAGGTTTAGGAGTGATGTAATGAGCTCCCCTGACCTTACCTGGAAAGGAAAACTTCTGCCTTTGTCTCACATTAATCAAAAAACAACCAGGGAAAAACACACAAGTTTGAATAATATTTTTTAGAGCCACTTTTTGAGACATAAAAAAGATAAATAAAATGTGTCTTTCTGAAAAAACAAACCCCTTCAACAAAACAAACCACAACAACTTTTATGCCCTGTTTCATGCATTTATGTGGATTGTGTTTCTTTGTTTTAAAAACATGGAGAAATTTCTAGCTAAAGAAAGCTGGGCAGTACAAATAAGTTTAAAACTGAGAAGTGTTTAAGTACTTTATCAAATGAACAGCGTATGAGCGATGAAATGTCAGGTGAACATTAAGACTAAAATCACCTTTTATGCTGCATGGATCCTATTTCCCCACTGGGGTATTGACTAGAGCATGTTTGTAGCTGTGCAAGTAATGCTGCTTGATGGGAGCTGGGTGTTTCTACTCAGTGCAGCTGGTGAGATCTGACCAGATTTCACCTAGAATGAAGTAAATTTTTTTCTATTTATGTGTATTTTTTTTAATGCTACATGTTTGCATAAGAACAACGCTGGTATTGAAATGGTATTTCCAGATTGTAGCTGAATCTAGAGAGTTGTAACCAATGAACAGTGATGGGCAATTGTCTCCAGCATGTTGATGGGAAAGCATATGTGTTTCTTCTTAGTTTCATTAAGTACTGGTTCCTGTAACAGATGCCTCCCTTAAAGGCAGCAGGGAGATCAATAATAATGACTGCTGGGATGGATTGGGGATGTGTGTGTCTTTTCCTGACTTGTTCACCCTTCCCATTTCCCTTGTGCATTTGCATATATTGGAGGCTTCCTTGCAGACAGGCCCCTGCCTCTGGGGAGAGGCCCAGCATGTTTTTGATTTGGCAAAGTTGTCCATCCAATTG
This sequence comes from Calypte anna, assembly GCF_003957555.1. Taxonomy (NCBI): domain Eukaryota; kingdom Metazoa; phylum Chordata; class Aves; order Apodiformes; family Trochilidae; genus Calypte; species Calypte anna. The sequence goes on along the minus strand of NC_044247.1, from coordinate 14,742,977 downwards.
TCCTTCCACTCTTTATTACTGCAGACAAGCTGTGTGCCATCCCTCCTTGGAGCTGCCTTCCTCTTAAAGGCCATTTACAAAGAACAGCTGATACTTCACATGGAGATCTGGAAGTTGTCCTGCCAAGTGTCTGGTTTACCCAAGCATCTGATTGCTTTTTCCTGCTTTTCTTTTAACTGCTCTTAATTACACAGAAGAGGCTGAGGAAGAAGGAGAAGGGCGAATGGAAAAGTTTGGGGAAAAAAAACCAAAACCAAACCAACAAAAAAAAAAGCAACCCACCAGAAAACCACCCCAAGCCCCTTCCATCTAGCTTGCTCAGGCTTTTTCATCTCCTGAAGCACAGAGCTGCTGATCCTGTCAGTGCAGCAGCCCTGGGGGGGGGTTGGGATGTGCATGCAGAGATAGATGGAAAGATTGGGTCTAATCTGTACAGCTACAGGAAAGTCTTAGTTTGAAAATAACACATCCTGGACCCCAGCTTGGGACTCCTTGCTCACACCTTGGCTGATCCAAATGTACCCCTTCCACTGAGGCAGTTCTCTGGCTGCTTTGTTCTGCTTGAATTGATGATAATTAGGTAGCAGCATATAAATTGTGCTATACTGTATGGCTTGGGTTATTCCCATATGGATTTAATTAATCCAAGTGCAAATGTGTAAATTCTGTATTTGTAAAAGTAAAGTGCTGGATTCCATTTTCAGAAAGGTTTTATTCTCTGAAACTGTTAATGTATTTCCACTGCTATCATACTTTAAATGAACTCGTGAGTTAAGAACAGTGACAGAGAATAAATTATCATACAGCTGGTGGAAGTGAGATAAATAAAAGGATATACATAAAAAATAAATGGATTCTGTCCCTGTGTGTGTGTAGAAGAACAGTCCTTGATGATGAAAAGCTATTAACTAGCTTAGGATAATTAACTGTTTTAGTGCTGCTTCAGGAAGAGGGGTTTGTGGTTCTTTCTTTGAAGTTAAGTGTTGCAAGCTTGAGCAGAGTACAACAGCAGCTCTTCTACACTGAGAAACTGCTTAGGAGATGCACAGAAGAAGAAGGTGGGATAATCTGAGACAGAATGGTCTTTTCAATCTGTTGGGTTTTAAGCTTTTTTTATTTTTCCTACCTCAAAAAAAAAACTCCAAAACCCAAAACCCCGCAGTCAACTGAAAGAAATTGCCAGTGAAACACAAAGAGAATTCGAAACTTAATATGGGGCTCTCACCATCATCTTGCAATAATCTCCAGGCCTGTGGGAAGATCCCTCTGTGTGTGCCACCCTGGGGGCTGCCAGGGAACACCCAATGTAAGGAGGACACTTCAGCTGGAGCTAAGGCAGGAGAGGAGAGCAGTTTGTGGTTCTCAGCTCTGTGAGCCAGGGTGTGACCCAGGTTTGTGAAATGGGCTTTTGAAGTCAAAGGAGGGATGTTAGAAAGTCTGAGTTGCTGTCATGGTGTCTGTCCTGTTTGTCACCAGTGAAGATTGTAGGAGAGACAGATGTGATGGGAGGTGCTATGGAGGCTTTCACCATCTACAGTGCCCTTGCCCAGGCAGACTCCTGTTCTTTCGTTGCTCTTCTGGTTGTACAAATTGGCTAAAATGGTGAAATTTTTCCTCCTCTTGCTTCAGTGCCTGGATATATCTGCCCTTAGGGATACCAAGATTTGCAGTTCAAGGGAACAACTCTCCTGGTAAATCAACATCAGTTTTTACTCAAGAAAATTAAGCCTATGGGATGATGGGTTTGCCTGTATGGCTGCTTCTTAGCTGTGACAAAAACTGTCCCACATAGGGGCTGTAGGAACTGCTTGTGGCAGGGGGGTACACTACAGAGAAAAATAAAATTCTACAAGCTCCCAGAGGAAGAGCAAACAAGTTGGTGCCCCAGCAAGGGCAAACTCTTTGTCCCACTCCCAGCTGACAGGTGAGGGAGCCCCTGGGCAGGTCAGAAGCAGCCAACCCACCAGAGCCCACACCTGATGATTCCTGCTGCCTCCCTGACCCTGGGATTTGAGCTGATGGGGCTGCACAGCTCAATCAAGTTGAAATGTAAGCCCATAACAATCAGCAAATGGTAAAAAAATGAATTTCAAAGTCAGAACGATCATCTTGCTGTGGAGGCTGGGACACAGCCATGAGGGGGAATGGCCTAGAAGGATTAATCTGAGTTTCCCCTGAAAATGCAACCTCAAGTACATTGATTTAGTGGCTGAAGTGATGCATTGAGGCAATTGGGATTTGTTCCTAATCCTCTTTCTGAGGGTCCACATATGTTTTGTTCTGTGGAGTGGGGTACAAGTTCTCATCCCTTGCTGGGCACCAGTTGCTGTCTGTGCTGCTGTTTGCTAAAAGGAACTACTGCTAAATAGCATCATGGTGGCTGGTTTTGGTTTGGTTTTCCTCCTTTGGATAATTTTTCGTTTTTTATTGATTTAATTTTTGTGCTGCAGTTTCAATAAAGCCTCCCAAGGCAAGGCAAGGAGGCAGCTCTGCAGGGACAGGAGCCCCACTCTTAGCCAAGAGCAAATCCTCTCCCTCTGTTTCTTCTTTGCCCCTCTCTGCTGTAGGAACCTGTGCCACCACTGGCTTTCTGCTGTGTCCTGACATTGTGAGGTTTTTGCTTTCTTTTTAAGATGTGTATCACCAGGGGAACTGTCTGTGCTGTTCAGGGGATCCTCAGCTTGGTGAGGCAGGTGGCAGGAGACAGGAGTTTGGTTCACATGGATTAAAGTGGGGCCAAACCTACCTCTTGCCTAGAAATAGGGGTGTCAGCCCAGGCTGTTTGAGCAGTGGTTCAGTGCAGGTGGAGATCTAGGATTCAAGTTGCAGAAAAAGAGAACAGTCTCTTGTAAGAAGGACCTGAAACTGCTATATTATTTTGCCTTTCTCACTAGGAAAGAGGGATCCAGCCCCAGAACTTTGTGCTTTTTTCTTTAAATCCAGAAAATGTACATACACATATCATCTTATTGGAGAAGTTTAATAAATGAATAAAGCGCTTCCAAGTTTTCTGCTGAAAAGCCCTGCAGAAATGAAAAGCATTATTGTCATTAGTCAGTGTCATTCCTGGTGCGGGCTCTAAGCCTGGCATTGTGCTGAGATTTTCCTGAGAACAAAGTACTCATCTTATCTTTCCTTCTACCCAATTCCCTGCACTGGAAATTTCTCTGTAGGGAAAGGATGGACTAAGGATTTAATGGGATAAATAGAGATTTAAATTTAGCATGAGTTATTTGATGCATCTAAACCAGCTCCTTGTGGTTAATTTCCAGGTTAACATGCTGCTCAGAATATGCATTTCTTGTATCACTTGAATTTCTTTTTATTCTACATCTTGAACTCCTTAGGAGCAAATGATTTATTTATTATTAATGTTTACTCTTGTCCTTTTTCTTTCCAATGCTCTGAAATAAAGGTTATGCAGACGGGCACAAAATCCACAGGTAGAAAAGCGTAGTGCTGCTTTTTGCCTACCAGGTAATGCTTTTGCCAGAGAATGGGAATAATTCTTTTTGCTTTCCTATGAAGGTCTGATCTTTCTTCTTCTGTCTAAGATAAAGCAGTCTGTCTGTCCTATAAATGCACAGCAAAGTGTAATTTCACATCAAATCTTTGTCCTATGGGCAGGTAATGTGTTCACCTAAAGATTAAGAGAGCTTGACAAGCTTCAGCTCACCCAAATGGTAATGTTCATCACTGCCTGAATGTAATCTGAGCTTCCCTTCGAGTTTGCCTTCTAGGGAGGGAGACAGGAGAGACTGAATATGTAGAGGACAGGTGGAGAAAGGCAGCAACCCTCTGGGACATGGGACATTTCTAATCTCTTTGTTATAAGAAAATAAATCAGCTGAGCCTTGGGACTCTATAGAAAATACGAAACTAACCTGATTCTTGGTAGTTTCTTTGTGTGTTGTTTTGGTTTGGTTGTTTGGGTTTTTTTCCCCCTGTCTGTGTTTGGGGATTTGTTGGAGTTGAAAGACTTGTCACAGTGTGTATTGTATTTTCTGTTGCCTTTTGGAGAACCATAGTGGTGCTGGTAACCCACTGTTTCTTCTGTGCTAATATATTCTGATGTATAGATCACTTTTTTTTTTTTTTTTTTCCATTTTCCCTCTGAAAATTTGTATGGCTCGATCTTTTTGACCTTCTTATCCCATTGAGAAACTTTAAGTCTCCAAACCAAGATATGATGTAGAAGGACAAAAGCTCAAAATCATGGGTATTTTTGTTTCTATCATCATTCTGGGTCAAGGACACCCAAATGTTGCCAAGACCTTATTGATCATTTACGAGTCAGTTGTTCAAAGGTCGTATCTGTCACAGCTTGTGGGTATCTTTTGCTGAGGCCTGTGAAGACACTTAAGTCTCCACTTTCCATTTAGGTCAAGATGTGAACAGTGTTCTGACTGGCAGCCTGAGAATGATTTGCTTCTTACTAAAGATGAAACTGGATTGAAAAAGGCAGCAGGGTTCTGTGCATGATGGTTTCTAAAGTTAATGGGCTGAATCTTCCATACATTGGCAAAGGTTTATTAGTTTCAGTGGAGTTGCTTGGAATGGCTGGGGATCTGATGTTTACCCTATGCCTCATTTAGGAATATATTTAAAAAAAAAATGTTTGGGGGATGAAATTAGAGAAAAATACTCGATAGGCAGCACATTTGAAAGCAGTTTCATTGGGCACCTGTGCAGTGTAAAATCTCTGGTGAGTGTATTATCTTTGAATACTTTACACTCAATATACTTCTGTGACACCCAGAGATGTTCACTCACCAATTCTCTTTCCAGAGGGAAAGGCAGAATTTGACTCTTTGCTTATGATTCCTTAAAATACAGGGAGGCTGATGAGCAAAGCTCTGCCTATAAATTAAACATTCCTACTGATTTGTGTGGAGCTTGTCAGCAGTCAGGTGGGGAGCAAAGGATGCTGTCAGATGTGCTCCCAGCACAGGAACCTTTGGTCCTTGCCAGTCAGATCTGGAAAAGCTTTTGAAACAGTCACATCACAGGATTGCCACAAAGGTTTATCATTAAGATTAGGGAGCTCATAATTAAAGCCACTCCCAAACTGGAAAAGCATTCTCAGCAGACTTCAGAAACTCTAAAATGCTTGTTTATTCAATAATTATGGAGCATAATTATGGTAATGAGGTTAGCTCAGATTTACATATTAGCAATGCATTTTAATGATCTGATTATACAAAAATGAGATACAATAGATTAATTTTTATATGGAAAAGTTGTTGCCAGACTGGAATCATAAGACAAACACCTCCCACCCCCCAAAACAAATTTATTAGAGCTCAGGGAATTATCACGTAATAAATCCTATGGTTGTAATGAAATAACTAGAGCAGAAAAAAATTCAAACCATTGTATGAATAGAAATCCCCAGCTGCAGGACTACTGCTGAGTGACATTAAAGAGTAAATTTTTTTTTCTTTGAACTATTTTTTTAAAATATCACCAAATGGGCTAGAGAGTCCTTGGAGACAATTGTGTGAAGCACAGTCACTGCCTTTGTTTCTGAACAGTGAAGTTAGCAAGTCTAGATAAAGGAAATGACCCTCCTGTTTTCTCATCGGGCTCTCATCTTCCCTTTCATCTGCCTCATCCTTTCTTCCTTTCATCCAGTTTTTGCTTCTCTTGCTTTCATTTGGTGGTGTTCTCTCAAAAAGCCCTGCTATGTTTTCTACCAATAACATCTGTATTTCTCTGGTTGGAATAATTGTGTTTTCTTCATGTGTGGATTTTTTGCTTTCTTGGCTCTGTAAAGCTTTCAAATTTTATTTTAAAGGAACAATTTAGTTCCTTTAATCTTTGCTTCACTAATGCAATATTGTCTTCGACTCATTAAATGTCTTCCTCTTGTTGTTTTAAGAGGTTAGTGGTTTATTTTGTGGAGCATTGCAGCAAGTTGGATGATCCTTAAGCCTAGGAAATCAAAGCAAGGCTGCATGTGATGCACAAACTGGAAAAGGGGTTTAACAAATATTCTGTTTGTATTTGAGGGGCTTGATAATTGTGTGTGGTGGTTTGGCTTGGGTTTTTTGTTTTTTTTTTTGTTTTTTTTTTTTGGTATGTGGTAAAAACTGATCAGATTAGGTGGGATGGTGTGAATAATAGTGAAATTAAAATGTAAGAATTGAACAGTCCTGAAGATGCTGAAACAGAGACAGGAAGTTGTGGTGGTTTTGTCATCAGGATTCAGCTGATGCACCAGTTTAGGTCAGAGGGAACCAGACTCTGCTCCAGCCCATCACTGGGTTCAAGGGCTGCCTGACCACAGTGGCAGTGAACACCAACTCTGAAGCAGACAGGACTAGAAAGACTGGCACTGAAAGAGGCAACATCTTTGGAAAGAGTAGGTTTATTGGTTTACTGTCAGGTCCCACTGGCACCCTGGGACCCCCAGCTCTGCCCAAAGCTTGGCACAGCAGTGGTTCAAAAGCTCCCCTGGGCACTGTAAGACAGCCACTGCCTGTTTTGTGGTGCAAGTGGGGGAAAAAATATCTGAAACCATCACATCCACACTGTTTGCTCTAGAGTTGAATGCCTGAATCTAAAAACTTGAGTCATTACGCTGAGTATATTTTTGTCTTATGCTTGTGAAAAATAACATCTTTAAAATCCAATCCATCTTTAAAATCCAATGCCTTCAATTATAGCTCCTGGGATGAAGACAGAGAACCAACAAACACCTTGGAAAAAGAGTAAGATGAGGACTTGTGTCCAAGTTTGGACACAACTGGGGTTAATCTTATTTTTAAGCATCCAGATTGTCATTCTTTCAGGTATTAAATGAACACCAAGGAAGTGTTTTGTACTTTTCCTTGATTCCACACAATTCTGGGCACACAACCTAAACCCACGTTTTATGTGCATCTTTAACATTTCATGAAAAAGAAAGAAAATCCCCCTGTTTCCAAGCTCATCCTTAGCCAAACCCTCATTGCATTATTTTTCAGGTAGAGTTTGTTGAGGCTGTGTTGTTTAGACACCAGCCTCTGCAAATCTGAAGTCTCTACCCAAGAAAACTTAGGCTGTAGTTTTTAAAATAAGGCTTTTATCTTCTCTTTTTTCTTGTTTACATTTCCTTGCAGTGTGGCTCATTTCATCCTTGTGTTTCAGCACACCAGGGATGGACTTTGCCAGATTTTGTGTTTTCTTCTGCCCAGAGGGGGAGACAGATGCTTGCACTCTGCTTACAGGTGGTGTGGAGCAAACCTCATCATGCTGCACGCTGGGGTTGTTTGCCAGTGTTTCAGCATTTGCTTGCTGTTCAGTGTGTGCCAAGGAGAAGACTGAATTGTGCTGTTTACTCTCCTCTCTGTCTCTGCTGGACAAGGACATCTCTGAAATGCAAGGCACAGGATTTTGATTGGCATATTTTTGCAGGGGACTCTATTAAACAAGGAAGTATCTGCTTTAACTCCTAGCAGCAGTTCTTGGGAGAACTAAACCAGTCCTGCTCCAAAGGCTCATTATCTTTCATGGGTTATGATGGTTTCTTCTTGTGACAATAGCCCCAGAAATTTCGACACAAACATCTCTTCCTCTGCTTAGTAATGTTAAAGTGGATGAATTTTCTTTCTTTGGGTTTAGTGTTGGGTGTTGCCCTTGATAAAAGGCATCCTCAACCTTGGATGAAGATGATTATTTGCATTTAAGGTTTTTGGCTTTAGATGAGTCACAAAACAGCAAAGATGGCTTTGTAAAGAGTGAGGTCTTTATCTTCCCTCTCCAGAACTGCTTGCAGGAACATCTCTGGTGGTTGTCCTGGAAGCAGTTTCATTGTCAGGAACTCAATAGAGTTCTTTATCTCCCTAATTAGACTTCAAAACATTAGGTATTGTCTGTGGCTCCAACCATCTCCTAAAAGAAGCATAATAACATTTTCTTTAGGGGAGAAGGATCTGGGTGACATCTCTGCTTCATGGATTTTGAAGTCAGCACCTGAGCTTTGTGACCTGCAGAAATCTGATGGGTGTTCAGTGCTTCAATACAGAACCACCTCACCCAGTGCTTTATTGCCTGAGGCTTGGAACAGAGAAGTTTCAAGTCCCTGCCAGAGACATTCCAGATGTCCTGAGATATCTCTGTAATGTGTTCTTCCTGGCCAAATACTAACTTGATAAGCCCAGGTGACAGTCAAGGAATAATAATCTCTCTGCACCAAGCTGAGGATAGTCCCATCATTTCTTTTTGAAGTCAAATATAAATGATTCTGCTCATTTAACAATGTCCCTGCTGTGTTGCCCTAGCCAGTGTCTCTTATCCTACGACTCTGTGCTCATTGCTCTGGTCTGTCGTTGTCATTTTGAGGACACTGAGGAGGAAAGCTTTCTGGGTTTTTTTGCCTGTATGGCCAGAGAATGCTCCCTTACATGTTCTTCCTGAGCCACATTGGCTCACATCTTTCCTTTCAAGCTCCTCTCTTGAGTTTTTCAGATCAGCTTTCAGATCCCTCTTCCTGAGAAGGATTTGGTTAGAAGGAAGATGGTGGGGATTTTGTCCCCAAAAACTAATTAAGCTTTGAGATCTTTCATCTGCCCGTGAACTTCTGAGCTTGTGTGAGTCCAGCATTAGCTCTGCTGCCTTTGAGTGGGGCTGCTTAACTGTAAGTGGCAGTAAAACATTTTTGTAATCTTTTTTGGTAGGAAGGATGTTAGACAAGCAATAAATTACACCGTGTTCTGCTTTATGGAACACATGAGAAACTAAGTTAAAAAAAACAACAACTCTATAAATCCAGCTCCTCAATAGCCAAAGTGTGGGATTTCTTTCACAGACCCCTGTGCTGCTTTGTGTTACTGGGCATAGTGTCACAATAACTCAGATGTATATGACAAATCTATACATATATGCATGTATATATACACACATCTATCCTTTCTTTGCACTCCCAGAAAATGTTGCCCTTTTCTCCCTGAGATTTTAGGCCCAGTTCAAAGGGCATCCTAGCAAAAGGAAAGTTTTCTTGAGATGAAAGTGGGCTCCAGGAGCCCTGTGGCTGGAAGAAGACCAAGCATTGGGAATTTCCCAGGCTGGAAGCTCTGCTACCAGAGGACCTGTGCTCCCCCACAGGCTCCCACTGGGCATCAGTCCCAGTTGAGCTGCTCTGGGGGGGGCTGCTCTCAGTTTCCTGAGCAATTTCTCTTCTTCTAAGCCCAAACTGAATGCTTTTTCTTTCACCCTGTGTAAACAGCCACAAATTACCCAGAATAAGAGTAAATGTAGTCTATGATGGCTCCCATATAATTCTGGGGCTGCAGTGACAGGGAGTACTTCTTGCATGGGATTTTTTTTCTGCTGGATCAGAGTTGTGTGTTGCTTCTCCTGGCACAGTCTGTCCTCCAGTGGTGCAGCTTCTGGCACTCTGACACTAGAAAGCAAACTTGACTGAGAAATGAAATTGCAGATTTGCAGGGAGCTGATTTTCCAGCCAAAGGTAGAGAGTCAGGAGGGCCTCATGGACACGTGATGTTGAAAACCAGGGCTGTGTAATTTGTGACTTTAAATGAATCATAATAAAAAAACCCACAAGGAGATGTGTATAGGAATTTTCAATTGATTTTTATTACTTGATACAGACCCATCTTGAAACCCCAGGGCACCAGCAAAGAGGGGAAGATTTCAGCCAGTATGCATCAGACATGTTCCAGTTGTTGATTATAAATACAATTTTTGCTATTTGCTGTTGGTTTTTTGTTTGTTTTTTTAATTATTGATTTCTGTTAGTTCCATTCCAGGTGTGTAATCTGTCCCCTATGCCTAAAGACTGTTTTGGGTCACTGTGCTGTTTTGGGTCACCCCACCCAATCCCCTCCTTCCCATCTTGGAGCCACCTCTGGTTTTGGTGGTGTTTTCTCTGTTAATTTATTTGTCTTCCAAGACTGGTGCTGTCAGTGGGTGGTGGGAGTGCCTTGTGGACATGAGTTGAGGGAGGATCTGGTCAGTGGAGGTGAAGGATTTGGGCTACTGTGAGCATTGAGCTTTTAGTCTGACTCCCCAGGTGCCATAACCTGGCACCAAGTGTATGGTCACAGCTTTGGTGACTTCAGCTCCTCACACCAGCAGTGGTGAGGAGCGGTTCCAGCAGGCTGATCCTACCAGGGAGGAGGGAGATTGGAACCTTGCTTGTGGCAAAATAAATAAAATTGCCCAGTGATGGACAGCAAACCCTTCTCCTCCTGAAGTCTCACCCAACTGAGATTTGACATCAATCCTGTCATTTCCAGGCTGCTTCCCAGTACCTCTGCTTTCTGAAGAGGGCTCCTGAGATGCAGCCCAAGTGCCCCACCAGGCCTTACAGTAGATCTGGGAGGGGAATCTGGACTCCACCTGCCTTGTTTCCACTGTAAAGTTTAAACCATTTCACATTCACATCCTGTCTTTTGTCTCATTTGCTGCAGGAAAGGGAGAGAGTGGTAAACAACTGCTGGGAATAAATGAGTTTGTCATACTAAGTGTATTCCTCATGGGTTGCTGTGCTGCCTCTTTTCTTTTTAAAAAGCAGCTGGCCCACAGTGGCTGTGGTATCTATTCCTATGATAAAAGCAGGATTCAAGTCCCCTGGCCCTAGCAGAGTACCTGGTGCTGCTGCTGATTGAGAGCACCTATGGTTCTGCTGCAAACAGCACATGAGCTGCTCAGTGAGATGATCTCCATCAGCAGCTTTTGCTACCTAGGTAGGAGGTGACTCTTCAATCAGTGCCTTGGAGCCTGCTTTACCTTCTCTCCTCTTGACTCAGGTAGAGCAGAAGCAGAATAATGCCAGGAGCACTGCCTGGAAGGCCAGATAGGGCCAGCTGAGCTGGGTAGGATCAGAGTGACCCCTGTGGTAGGAAATCAGAGCACGGAATTTTAATCCTGATTAACTCAACTGTTTTTTCTTTTTGCAGAAGATAGCTCAGAAGAATAAGACAGCAGCAGCAAGTGACTGCATGAAGGGTGAAATAATGAAAGCCACAGCCCATGGAGGAAAGAATTTTTGTTTTCTGAGTGAGTAGTTTGTGGCTTTTGAATACTGTAGTTTTTGAATACCGTTACAGTGATAATGGGTAACTGGAGCAATAGGAGCTGTTATGTCTTGAAGCAAACAGTCATTAAAAATAATTAGTCTTACAATTTATATGCTGCTGCACTAATATTCAGTTTGTTGGATTCCAGGATTTCATGGGTACTTGTGACTGCTGCTCTGTCAGTATCCTAAGACTGTTCCCTCAGCCTCCCACAAAGCAGGCAGGTTCTGTTCACCCTCTTTCAGTCAAAGAACTGTGTCCAAGCTGAGGACAGGTGCTTAGTGAGAATTTGGCTACCTCATCCAAAATGATGAATCTGAAAGCCTGCATAGCTGTCACCTAATGCTGAGGTTGGTTGAAGTCTTATAGTTGACTCATGTCTTTAATTATGTTTTCTGATTCTACTTTGGCCCAAAATGACTCTACTGTCACAGAGCTGAGATGGTGTGAACCCAGCTTGCTTCTAAGTGAAATAAGAGTCTCTAAGCTAGGTGCTGTCACAGCTGTGACTTCTCATGTGTTCTTGGGGGATGGTGATTGAAACTTTCTGTTCTGACTTGGTCTTCTACAAGCAATGTGGAAAAAGGGGCAGGATTCCAAGTTCCCTACCTAGACCTCAAGGTATGAGGTGGCAGTACCTGATTTTAGCTACAAATTCATTTATGGCTGTGCTTGTAAGGGACCTGCCTGGAGTCACAAGGAAAGTCTTTAGAATTCTAATGAGCTCCTTGGGTCACCAAGGAACAAAGTTAAACAGTAGATACATTTGTTTTCTACTTTTATGTTGTGGGGCTTTGCTTCTCATGAATTCTGGTTCCAGAATTCTTGCTAGAATCCTGAAGGGAAGAGGTGAGAGTGGGAGATGTCCTATCAGGTAAGACACTGCTGGTTGCACATATGGATACCCCTTACTGCACTTGTCTGTCCTCCACTTCATCACATCATTAGATGATTTTTAGAGTGTTTTCTGGCTGCCTGAAGTGATGATTTGGTTAGGCATTTAATCAGCTGCTGCACATACAATTTAAGAAGATAAGAACATGCATATTTCTGCCAGCCAAGGGCTCGATGCCCTCGTTGCACAAGTAAATATGTTGTGGGGAGAAACAAGAGGAGAGGGATGCATATGTGCACCTTCTATTTATTGTAGGCATTAGGGTGCACAGTGAGATTCCCAACATCCATGCAAAAGCTTATGTTGGTGTGGAAAATATTTTTCTTATTAATATTATTAATTGATATTGCTATTATTTTCTTATCTTGAGATAACTGGTAATGTGAGCAGAAAGATGACTTTGGGATATGGGCCTAAGGTCCCTTCATGCTGTAACTCTTAAGCTCTACTTTTTTTTTTGATGCTTAGCCATATGACACGATCTGCTGTGTTGTTTTTTTTCCTAACTCTGTTGCAACAAGCTCCATGACTGCATGAGATTATTCCCTTAGTTAAAAAAGTCAATTTCTATTCTTCCTGTGTGGTTTTATTTTTTTCTTACTCCCCTCTCCCTTGGGGCTGGCATTGTTTGATCCATTTGTATGCTACTGAAGCACGTGGGTTTTTCTTTTTTTCTCTGATCTGAAAATGCAAAAGAAACAGGGAAGATGATTTGCTGCAAAAGCTGTGCAAATATTCAAATAAAACAACCAGCTTTCTTGGCAAATATACTCTTGGTATTATGCATTCCTTTTCACTAAAAGATAATGACTGAAAGGTTAAAAAAGACTCCTTTCTGTGCCAGTCTAAAAGATTTTTCAGAGAATAAGCCCAGTGGTGCTGAAATGTGCTACAGCAGTTGAGAGCACAGCCTTAAGAAAGGGCACATCCTGGCACTGCAACACCTTTCAGTTAAGAATGAAGCCCCAGTTCTTTAGCAAAGAGAGCCTGTGCTTACTTTGAAGAAATGCCATGTTTATCTTTAAGTAATCATCAATTACACACCATTAGGAAATAAGGATGGCACTGCTAATCCACATTCTACAGTGTGTTGTGTTTGCAAGCCTTGGAATAAGCTATTTTCAGTGTTTTTAATTAATGAGATTGTCTACTCTTTCAGTTTGTTTACTTGACTAAAAAATAATTTTGACTTCCATTTTCCTTCCTGAAGCTTCTGGGAAAGCAGTTTATTTCACAGTGATTTAAACAGCCTCAGTTAAATTGGCACCTGTATCTCACTATTTTTGCTGTCAGTGAAGGCTGGAGTGCCTCTTCTTGCAGCTCTGCACTCATGAGCATAAAGTAAAATGGTCTCAGCCAGCAGCTTCTCTTTTGTTACCTTCTCAGACCAAATTAAACTTGTAAAGCTAAATCCCCATGGAATTAAGTAGTTTGGATGAAAAAGACCTGGGAATGCACAGCACCCTTGGTCACAGACTGTTTAATAGCAGGGGAGGTTTATTTTTAATGGGTAAAAGATTTTGTGGTGTTTTTTTGTTTTTTTTTTTTAATATTCTCTTTTAAATACTTCTTTTGTTCTTCTTATAAATATTTAGTTGCCTTGTCTCCTGGGGCAGTGCAATGTGAGGAATGAACTGCTTGAAATGAGACACCAGACTGCTGTTGGTCATTTTTTGCTTCAGCTTTCCAGTCACTAAGTTGGAGAGAACTGTTTTCCCATCTTTCTCTTTTGAGGTCCAGAAATAGAGGATATCATTTCACATGGTGTCTTTTAGAGTTTTCATATAAAATGATAGTGTCTGGGAGCCCTGGTTCATCCTGGTTTGTTTGTGTGCTCTAAGAGAGATTTACTAGAAAAATTACTGTAATTTTATCATGACTCTTCAGTCCCTTGTGGTCAAGGATGGCAATGCTTGCTTGAGCTGCATAGGTCAGTTGCCTCAACTGGATTAAGACTAGTAATGATCTCATATTGCACAGTTTGCTGGACCACTCATCTGTACCTGTGTAATGGAGTTAACAGTTCTTCTCCTCCTGTTAGGTGGCTCTGCCTTCACTCATGACAAGACATGGCAAAGGGATAGCTTAGAAACCAAGAAACAAAACTAGTGCTATTTTTCTTGATGTTCTTTCATCACATAACCTTGAAGTAGATGATCACTGGGAATTAACTTGATATTTCTGCTGGTTTGCTTTTTGTTGCTGGTTATCAAGAAATCCGTTATGGAGAGTTCATGCTTTTGCCAGAAATCCTGGCACTCCCTGGCCTCAATGCAGAGGTGCTTGCTACTGCTTTTGGTTTGTTTCAGTGCTGCTCAGACCAGTATTTGTTAGGAGTGGAGTAAGCAAGGGCCCAAGCAGGTGTGTTTATTCAGCAGCAGCCCCAGCATCACCAGTGCCTGAATAAACATCACTACATGCTCTAACATCGTCATTGAAAACCCTCACCTTAAACATGTTGAGCTTTGCAGTCTCTGCTGTTACACCCATATGCCTCTGATCAGGGATATCTGCTTGGAAACAGGAAGGGAATTAGAGAAAGGGGCCAAACCTTGTATAATCTTTGCAAATACAGTGGAGAGTTGTATTGCCAGTTGCCATCTCATTTTTTTGACACTTTCAAGCTGTAGCCCCACACCTTCTGAGCAGAGCAATGAGAGAATGAATATAACTGTTCAGCTTTCCTGGGGGTTGCTGCGGGCCCGTGGCAGGGCCGCTCATCCACCCACCAGCACTGTTGCTCCCAGTGTCCCTTCCCCCTTACTCCTGCCTCATGCTCTGGATTTGGAGGCAGCCACAAGTCCTGTGATGGATTTGCCTCTGTCTGCCTGATGTGAGTTCTCTACAACATTCTGCAACTTGTCTGGCCACTCTGAGGATTAGTTGACCTGAGCAGAAAGTAAAGGGCAGCTAATTCCCTCTTTCTGACTTGGTAGAGAGCACAATTACTCTAACTACCTACACTCATTTGGAGGGGCAGGATGGCAACCAAAAATGCATTACAGAGATTATTCTGCAGGAGTTTAAAGTGGCAGAAGGCCAAGCAAGTTTGCCACAATTAATCTCTTTAGGGAAGATGCCAGCCTGAATACTTATGTACTGTCTTCTGTTTGCTGATTCACGGCTGGAATACATATCAGCCTTATTTTTGTTTTTTTTTTCTTCTGGCTGAAGGCAATAATGAGAGAGAAAAGAGACTGGCAGTAGCAAGAACAAATGGAGCCAGACTGAATCAACAATATAGAATCAGGCTGGCCCTGATTCTTGCAAGATAAACTCCTCGGCTGTGATTTCTAGTTGTTCCTTCCCTGCTTGGAATGTGTAAACAGATAAAGCATACTGATAATTTATTTTTGGAGATTGAATGTGTGTCTGTGTCAAGTGTGGCCCCACTGGTGAGTGGTAGGCACCACAGGCTTGTGTTAGTGAGTAGAATTGTCCTCAGAATCTCTTGGAAATGAAATGAAGTATGACAAGTGGTACACTGGGGAGGAGGAGAGTCACATTTTAGAGTCTCTTGTGTCTTGCTGAAGAGGAGATCATGTTGGATGTTGTAGGGAAAGAGTGAATCCTTAACAACCATCCCAAAACATGAACCAACAGAAGTGTGGAGGGGACAAGTTGGGAAGAAAAAGACTCAGAAGAAAACTTTTTGGATTAGGGCATGACAAAGGGATTTTTAATAATAAAAAAAAGATAATTAAAAAGTCATATTAAGTCATTTAAAGATAGAGGACAGATTGCTTCACCAAAACTGAGCAGTGGAACAGCAGAAATAACGTGGTCTCCAAGGGGAGAAGATGGAGAAAAAGAAGCTCTATCCAATGCAATAAAAATAAATGAAACAACAAAAGCCCTGGTTCCTTTCTTCTGGAGGCAAATCAGCAAAACATTCCCTTGGCTGCCCATGATCTGCAAAGGGGTGAGAGCCTCCCCTGTTTTCTGCTGTCCCCCCACCCCCCTGCCACCTCCCTCCAGAGCTGGGCCCTAGATGCCCTGGCAGTGGCAGGGCAGGAGAAAACAAGTTCTTAAACTGGCAGGGACTGCACTACTCAGTGGGACTTCTCATCTGCTCAGGTACCTACTTGATTTTATAAGCACATGATGAATTTTCTTAAACCAAAGAAAAAGAAGTCCTGTTTGACTTCTGTCTGTAAGGATTCAGAAGAGCATTTAGTATGATTATTGCTAATACATTGCCAATCAGTGCTGAGATAGCTGAATAAAACCAGCTGCAGTAGTTTCAGTCAGAGTAACAGATTAAGATGATAAATCCAACAAGGCCTGCCTAGCAAAGCCAGCACTGAACTAACATACTCTTTTCTCTGCCTTAAGAATTGCTTCCATTGATGGATAGTGTTTGCAGAACAGGAAGCTTTTAAATCTCCAGACAATGGATAATAGATGCAAATTTGTGCCCATCATATGCAGTGAACTAATAAGCTCAGCTGATCAGGGAACACGACAAGTGTGACACTCTATCAGGCAGTAAAAGCTGATTAGTTTGTGCATGTTTAGCTGTCCATATGCCTTGTTACTGGCAAGGTTTTAGATAGTAGTAATAATTGGAATGGATGTGGCTTCATTTCCTTCAACATAGAAAAGGGAAGAAAGACAAGAAAAAGTGAATGGAAAGCAGTAACTCTTCACCCTTGGAGTGTAACAGATTGAGCAAAGTAATCCTGGAGGATTCAGAGGAGCTGGGTCTCTGGCTGCATTGTTGAGTGACAGAGGGATTTCACCAGGTTGCAGCTTTGGTGTGGATCTATGAGGAAAAGGCAGAGAAGATGGGGTTACTGGAGGAGTTCCTGCACAGGTCAGCTGTGGTAGAGGAATGGGTCAAGTGAGTATAATTGCAGCACAAGCAACCAGGAGGGGAAAAAACCCAAATGGCAGTGATGTTATTTATAGATAAACACTCAGAGAGCCAGAAATAAGTCATTTTATAGCAAACACCTCACTCGATTCATGCAGCTTATCATTCTGTCTGAAATGGAGTCTTTTCCATTTCCTTTCCTGAGCCATAAAACATCACTTGACTCTGATCAAGGTTGTGCTGTCCTTGTCCATTCAGGGCTGATTGAGCCTGTTGCTTTTGGTGGTTTTTTTTTTTTAATCCTGTCCTGTGGTGGAAGGGATCTTGCAGCACAAGACTGTAAATAAGATCATTCAACTCACTGAACGATGTGTGTGATCCCACAAGGTTTTAGGAGTGAAAAAAGACCCCAAAAATTCTGAAAATCCAGTTAAGTTATGCTGGAGAAGGATGCTCAGATGTAGCAGGACTGGGGCATCTGGTGCTACACAGAATAGTCCTGGAGAATCTTGCAGCAGAGCTGTGGTTATCAGAAGAGTGAAAAGAAGCCCTGTGATCATTTGGGTTAAGAAATCTCAGGTGGGGCTCTGAAAGTGAGTCAAGACTCACAACCAGCTGCCTGTCATAATTCAGAGCAAACACCATTGTCTGCATCCTTGGTTAAATTTCCATTTTTTTTTTCCTGATCTGTTTTAGATCATGGTGAATCTTGTGGCAGATGGTGTGGGCTGAGATCTAAGGGAGTTACAGACTTTTCCCAAGGCTCCAGCCAGCAACCTGTGAATGAAGTTTTGGAGCATGTGGCTTTTCTTGGCCTAACCCTGTAGTGTTAGTACAAGAAGCTGAAGAAATGTGGTTTGCTGTGATTCAGGCAGCCACCCTTGCCTTTCACATGAGGAGAATTTTTAATTTTGGTGTCCCTTTTATGGCCTTTGGCTTGGAACTACTGAATTCAGCTTTAGCTGTAGAATGAAAATTACAGCAGATAGAGAGAGAAGTTGGTATCACTGTGTGAGCCTCGAGGAACCTGCAGAGGGTGTGAGAAGAATCTGGATTCCAGTATGGGTTTGTCTGCTCTGCCTCCAGAGAACTGGAGCAGAAAGCAATTACTAATTTTAAAATTTTTATAATCCTTAAATACTTCAAAAAAATAAAGGGATGACACAGACACTCCTTCAGTTCTGTTCAAAGAGAAAAGACAAAGATGCTTTTCTCTTAATTGCAGTGTCTAGTCATACTAGGGGGTAATTAAAAGAATGAAAATAAAGGTGAATAAGCAATTGGAAGTGAACATAGTGCTGATGTCACCCAGACTTGCTAGGAGTGGGTTTGCAAAGGTTACTCAGAGCAGCTTTTAATGTTACCTCATGTTTTAGCTTTCAGTGAAATGAAAAGAAAGGATTTATTTGGGTTATTTCATGCCAATTTTCCCTTTGAGCTGAAACTCAGTCCCCCAAAGAATAAAAGCTTCTGGTATTATTGCAAGTCTCTGGTAGCAGTGTATACAGGGGGACCCTGGCAGTTCCTCACCCCTGCAAATTGCACAGTCTGAGGCTGTTGCTGATAATGTATTTTTTTTTTCCTGAAAGATCCTTCAGCTCAGGGCAGTCTTAGGGAATGGAGGATTGTATCAGTCTCCCTGAGGAGTGTATGAAATCCATTAGCTGCAGAAAATGTCACAATTTTGGAGGCATCCAGTACAAGTGTAAAAATGTCTGCTGACAAAATAAAGTGAGTCCCAAAGCCCACTCAGGGTTTGCAGACTGCAGTGAGCACCAAGCTGTAGCTTTCCTGTGCATGTTTCTCATTTGAACCTGTTTTTCCAAAATGTCCCTTGTTTCAGCTGAAAAATTCCTCTAGTCTCCAAATTGTCCTTGACTCAATAATGACATTTTCAAATCAGACAAAATCCAAAACTTAAGGAGGACATTTGGAGTTTTCTAAATATTTAACCTCCCCTTTCAGAATTCATGGTCTCAGTTTAGGCCATTTGTCGCTGATCATTTATTTTATCATTATTTCTGTGTCATAAAGTTGAAGGCATGTGTAGAGGGAAAAAAAAGAAGGAGTCCCAGAATGGCACTGAATGGTACCTTTATTACAGACCAGCACTGCAGTTGTTTGAGTCATTGTATTTTAGGGAGCAATCATCAGGCACTTTTATTGCCCTCTTTCCTTATTCATAACTGTACCCTGCAGGGATCCAGCCTGTCCTGTGCTATTGGATTGTGTGTAAAGATTCCCTCTGCCTCCCTCACCTAGGGAGCTGCACTGGTTGTCCTTGGGTCTCTCCATGGACTGGAGAAGCTCAGTTGTGATCTCTGAAGCAGTAAATATGCTGGAACTTCTCTGCCCACACAGAAGTGCTGCAGTTTTTGATCAGTGGAGGTGCTTGAGCCAAGAGCCAATCGTCATAAAAGGGAAAAACTCGTTGCTAGGAATGGATCTGCCATTTGGGAATGCACCCTCCTCTGGGCCCAAATGATCAGATTTAATAGCATCTCTTTGGATGTAAGGATGTCTTTTCCATGTTATAAAGAAGGAAAGTTTGTAAGGGACTGCTAGAGACTTCCTTGAGTGGTTATTTCAAGGTTGCTGAATAATGGTAGATTACCTCAAGCTTTGGGCTGTTTTTCTTATCTCAGCAGTAGATCCTAACTCTTGTCATGTCAGTGCTTCCCCACCAGAGGCCAAGGAATGAGCTTACAGGAGCACTGCTTCCCCAAACAAGAAACATCCTGGCACTGCAAGGCATGAGAATGGGCACAAAGTGACAGGGAGCAGGTGTCTTCTGCAAGTGACAATGAATATGGGTTCATTTGGCACCCACAAAACAGAGAACACAGGAAAAGAAGATGGATGGAGGCAGGGAATGCAACAGGAGCTGCCACAGGAATCCTGGGTGCTGCTGGGCAGAGCTCTGGGGTGTTTGTGCTTGGGGTGACATCCCTGCCTCTTGCACTGTTCTCACTGCAAGGTGACATGTGCTCCTGTTGTCCTGAGTGGACTTATAAACTGGGGCCTGAGGGGACAAAAAGAAAACTGAGAGTGTCAGGCATCCAGTTCCCTGGTGACAGCAGCAGGGGCAAAGGAAAACTGCAGGATTACTATCCTGCCTCTTGGTCTCTAGACAAGAGGCAAAAAGGACAATTTGCAGCTTTCCTCTGAGAATCTGTGTTTAATGAGAGTGGGCACTGCAAATAATGTCCCACTCTTCTCCTTGGGGGAAATGCAAACCCTGCAAGTGTTAAAATTGCTTGCTCAAGGTCAACATGGAATAAAAATCTGAAATCCCAGTTCCTTAATTGTTGCTGGGTTTCTGGGAATTTGCTACATGCACGGAGAGCTCACTTTTATGGGTCCGTCATGGTAATGGAATAGCTGCTCAATGAGAAGAAAATAATTAGCATTTGCAGACAATCATGTCACTCTGATGTATACATGAGAATCTGACTGTAAAAATGTGTTAAAAAAAAATTAAAAAAAAAAGCTCTAACCTTTTATCAAGTGACATGGTGTGATTTATAATTAGATAATAGCTGCTGTCTCCTAGGGGTACTGACAACCTGAGATGATATTCACCAGATTATTGTGGGATCAATACTAGCTGAATAATTAAAATTCAATACTGCCATGTCTCTATCAATAACATTGTAGGAATGATGTATGACAGATTTAATTGAATTTGTCAGATACCGTGGCTACATTCATAGATCACGGGGATATTTTTAGGTTTTTATTTCATTTTCTGATTATACTTGCCTTGTACCTTTTAACATTCATGGTTACTTCCAAGCAATAAGACTTCTTGCTCAGGAAGCCCTGCAAACAGTGACCCTGAGCTTATGCTGAACTTTTAGCCTAAATGTTAAGAGTTTTAATGGAGACCTCCAGAAATTAATTCATGGTAAATGTTAAATTACAAAATAGTGACAAAGGGGAGGAAACAAAGTGTTTGGTTTCTTTTTCTGGCTGCTTGGGTTGTTAACTCCCTCATTACTAGGAGTAATGAAGTTTGCATTTCTTTCCTCTGCACCTGAAATCTAAGGTGTGAAATAATAAAGGATGGTGGAATGTTACATTCATTGGGCAGGAGTGGGTTGCATTTCACTGGTAGCAGTGTTTTGGTTCTGGCCAAAAGAAATGTTGTGTTCTTTGTGAGGATTTGAACATTAGCATCCAGTTATCACTCTGAAGAGCTGGCTGTCACACAGATGAAACAGCACCTTTTCACATGGCAGCCCCCAAAACCCCAGAGAATGAGAGAGGTAACATTTCCATAAATTGCTCATCATTTCCTAGGATCAAGACATGCCTCTCTTGTTGCTTACTTTGGACTGATAAACTGCACAGTGCTGTGAATTCTAACACCATGTTTTAAATAATTAGCAGCATGATGGCACAGAGCAGCTGCTGTCACAAAGCAGCTACCTCCCTACTGCTGAGGTTCACACACTGCTCAGCATGGGAGGCTGTGGGAGAGATTTATGAGAAGAGTTGATGGTTATCTTTCACTCTGAAAAAAAGGAAAAAAAAAACAGCTTAGGTGTTCCTGGGTATTAATAATTTTCCCACTGGTTATTGTCAGTTGCAGGTTTAGATTTCATCATTGGTATTATTATTCAGGCTGTTAATTACTCACTTTCTGTTCACCTGCTCTGCCTGGTTTCATCCATCTGAATGAGATTTGTTTCTTTCTGCATCCCCCTGGTGATGTCTGCTTACACTGCTTACACTCCTGCTCTTGTCTGGCACAGTGTTGCCCATGCCAAGCTTTCAGGCACAGTCTGCTCTGCATAATCAAACATACATTTTTCCTATTATTTTTTTTTTTAAAGTTAATTTTTAGACTTACTTTCTACACTCAGATCCTTTGAGTCATTTTCTCTCCCGGACTGAGGGACTCGAGGACTAAAGATTTAATTTAAGTGTTAAACTTGATGTTTTCATGAAATACTGAATGCTGGGAAAGCCTCTGCTGCAGCTTCCAAGTACTGAAGTCTCTCTAAGATAAAAGGAAATGAAAAGTTATTCTGTCTTTAAAGTTGTTCCAGAAGGAGATGGGATGAAGTTACAAGATTCAGGTCTCCATGCTCCTTCTTTTGCAGCTATTGTAGACAATATTGTGTTTCTCCAAACTTTCACTAGAAAACAAAAAATCCAACCCAAACTCCCAGAAATATACAGGAAGACAATTGTGATGAAGAATTCTATTTACTTACAGGCTTTTTAGGTTCTCAGATAAGTAGACAAGCCAAATTCTTTAATTTTGCTTTTATAATCAGCCTTCATTGTTAAATCCCCCTCTTTCCTAATTAAACATAGCCACCCAAAACTGTAAAGACATCTCTTCAAATCCTTTCAGTCATTTTCTTGTCCTAGAGATGGAAATAGGATTTCTGATATGTGAGAGGTTTTTGTTGCCTTGGTGGTTTAGGGTCCAGTCCTTTGTTTTCTAACTGGTTTTCAGTTGATGAGATATTGCTTCAGGTGATGTCAGTCAAAAGGGGACACTTCTTATTTCAATGAAGCAGTCATCAAGTAAATGACAGAAGAGAAAGACAAGGTTAGATCAGAAAAAGGAAAGAAAAATTTAAAAAAGTTGTAAGGCCATTTATGAGAAGCAAATGGATGCTTATTAGTCTGTAACCTGGAGGAAGAAATGAGTTTTAGAACACAGCAGCAAATATGGGTAGAGAGTGACAAAATGTTAATATATCTGACGTGGTGATATAAAAAGTGTTGTCTGTAAGAGAAGCACCTCAGGTGACATTCAGTGGTCAGAAGAAACAAAAAACAAAGCTGAAAGCAACATTCAAATCACATTACAGTAATTTGACCTTGGGTCAGTGTCTGTTACATGTGAGATTACCATGGAAAGTAGAAGGTCCTGGAGAGCTATGAGATGCAAAAAGCTCCAGACGCAGTGGAAACACTTTCCCTCTCCTTATTTTCCCCCCCTCCTTATTTTCCCCCCCTCCTTATTTTCCCCCCCTCCTTTTTCCCCCCCTCCTTTTTCCCCCCTTCCTTCTTTTTTTCCCCCCTTCCTTCTTTTTTTCCCCCCTTCCTTCTTTTTTTCCCCCCTTCCTTCTTTTTTTTCCCCCTTCTTTTTTCCCCCCTCCCTTTTCCTTTCCATGAGCATTCACATTTGTTGAAAATGTTTATTAATTTAGTTTATTAAAGTTGTATTCTATCTGTCAGAGGGACAGTATTTTTTCTCTAGGCTGGACTTTATTAATAGGATTTTAGTTAAGTGCAGCTTCTTCTGTGAAATAATTGAAACAGGACTGGTTGGAAATTAGGAAAAGAAATCAAGGCTATCTGAAAATAATATTCAGTGATATCACCAAGAGGAATCACATCAACATGTACAGCTGCATTCCAAAGTGGTTTCTATTTCTGGCTTCACTTGTTATGTAAAGGCTATTCTCATGCAACTTAAATTTAAGGCCTTGAAGTGATTCTTACCAGACCAGTGCTTAGTTCAAGAGTCAATCTGGGACCTTAGCTTTGCTCTGAGTCAGGCAGTCCATCTGTAAATATTTAAACAACAAAAAAATGGAGGGAAGGAAGAAAGGAGGAGAGAAGTTTAGTCATGTATCAAATGATCTCTGTTGGCATTCATAGGTTCTTCATCTGCCCTTGGAGCAGTGCTGAATAATCTATGAAAGCTGTTGTCTGGTACAGAAGTTCCTCTCATTCCCCACTGCATCAGTGCAAACATCCACTGATCACAGTAACAAGATCACAGAGGTGACCATCAGGGTTTCTGAAGGCTCAACCTCCAGCTGAGGTGACCCAGTGGGTATCCTCTCCTTTACCAGAATTACACATTTTATGTATAATTATATTATATTAACTGTCCTTTTCATGATAAAGAATGCAGATAAACTGTGAGTGACTAAGACTGCATTTCAACACTTTGCTTTCAACTAAACCCAAGTTTTATGGTCAGCTGGTCATTTTTGTTTCCTGCTGGTACCCATTCTTGTGCATGACAGACCAAGACCTGCCCAATGCCATGTTGTGCTGTGACCTGCACATGCATGGGGATTTTTTACTTGGTCTTAAAACCCAGGAAAAGCCTGAGGAGTAGAACAAGACTGATTTCTGCCACACTTCAGATTTGTGTTGGGTCACTTAGCTCAGTGAACTAGTAAATAATGCAGAGTTTGCACTGGTATAATAGGAACAACAACAACAAAAGTCACTCATTTATCTCTTTTGGATGAGGATTAGCCAACATAAAACATATTCAAGTGCCCACTTCAGAGGTTTTTATCATGTGTATACTGAAGCTTAATACTGCTAGACACTTGGTATTGTGTGAAATGTAAGTAAAAGTATTGCTGTGATGTGTGTGAACAAAGCTGCTCTCATGGAGCCTCTCAGATGGCAAAGGTGCTCTCTGAAATGTTATATAAAAATCAAAATGGAGTAGAACAGTGGGACCAATAAATGGTAGCTAAATAACGTGAGGTCAAGCTTTAGCCTTGAAGGCATTCAGACATGGGCTTTTCACAACTGTTTTTGTTTACAGTGTGCTTGAAATGTAGATGTGACAATGATAATGTGTTTTATTGGGTTAGGTAGGGGTAAAGTTGATGATCAGGCTTAAACAGGAAAGGAAGGATTAAAAGGATGTGAAAATAGTTGATTTGTATTTCCAGGGTTTATAAAACTGGATTCTGATGGAGCATATGGACTCTTATCTCTTCAATACTGCACTTAATGCTTCTACTGTGCTGATATCCCTAATCTTTATTTTAATTGTTTTTAAATGCTCTTGTTTATAGAAGAGAGAAAATATCCACTGCACACAGGACTGGGCAAGGCCTGTTTGCCATAGAGAAGCCTTTGTGTGCAGATGGGAGCTTTATGGCAGGTAGCCTGGGGAGCCCAGAGGGTGGCTTGTGAGCCAAAACTCTCTTGCACAGACAGGGTGCTGGAGCCCATTTCCTTTTACCAAGTGTACAGTCGATGCTTTTCATTTTGCAGTTCAATACATCTTAATTTTCTTCCTTCTTCTATCCAATTCTGAGGTGTATGTTTCAATATAAAGTAGATTTTTGATTCAGTGACAAATTTCCACCTTATAGGATTATTGCCAGAGACTGACATTTAAATGCAGCCTCAATTCATAAAGGGTACAGTGCAGGAGGGGAATGATTTAAAAATTTTGCCCTGAGTCCTTGAGGATGCAAGGTTGAACACTGTTTGCAGAAGTCAATAGGATTGTTGTACGTGGGCTTTGTGTGTGTGAGCACAGGAGGCTGAAACAAATCAATTTCCATTGACTTGTCTAGCAAAGAAGCCATTATTTAGAACTGAATAGCCATTGCTCCTCTAATATAATGTGAAAACTTATTGTAGTTTTACTGAGAAGCAGGTTATGATGAAATTATTTGTTTAAAAGCAAAGAGAAGGTGCCTTCTGAATATAAATTTTGGAGGTATTGATAAAAACTTGTTGATGAATGAATCACATTTATTTTTTAAAGTTGATATCAAAAGTACTATCAATCTGACATGGACAATGGAGTTTATTGGTAAAAAGAATTTACCAGCAGTTACTCAAACAGAAGCAGCAATTCCAGTCCTAGGGAAAGTGACACCATTTAAAGGAATGCAGTGGTAATGCTTGAAGCACCAGCTCCTTTGCCTTTAAAAAGTAGCTGGGCTCATAAATTGAGTTCATCAGCAGCTCCTTTTATAAGAGTGCCTGCTCTGAGCTCTGTGCTTTACATTAGCTCTCCTGCCTGGTGTATTACCAGGAAATTGTTGAAATTCCCTGTAGTAGTAATATTTAAGGCCTTTCTCACTGAAGTTTTTATGCTTCCCTTTGTGCATGGTTTACGTTAACAGAGGGAGATGTTGGAGGGCTGAAAGGGATTTATGCAGGAAAATTGGGTGATCCTATTTTTGCTGTAATCTCTGTGCCTCTTGGTGCATCTTTTCCCAACCCAGGCTACAGCTCAGGAGTATAAAAAGTAACTCAATGGAGTTCACTTAAGAGAACTCCTATCCTGCAAACTATGCACAGCAAGTCATTATAAAAGGGAAAAAAAAATTAAAATTCCCCAGAGGCTCTAAAAATTAACACCTGCAACAGGAAATCTTGGTTAAAGGGATTAAGTATCACTTTAAGAAGCGTAAATAGAATGTAAAAGGTGGCAAAAGAACAGTGACCTGCCTGTGTGCTACATTTCTACTGATTATTCATCCTCTAGAGGGAAGCAAGCCAAATCAACCCCCAAACAAGAAACTCCCCAATTTACTATTTTTGCAGTGAAGTTATAGAGTGACGCCAACCCAGTTTAGGTGGCACAGATTATGCCCAGCTCCAGCAGAGCAAGATTTCCCCATAGCATTGGTATAAAAATGCAATTCTATCCATTTTCATTTACTCCCAGAATGAATGTGCAGTAAAGGGAATTGCCTTGGATGTTTGTTTGTGGCTGCAGCACTGCACGTGCTGTCACATCTGTGACATTCTGGTATTAACTATTGTCAATAGGCATCACAACTGGGACTTGCTGCACAGTAATGGCAGCAACAAGTTCTCATTTGGGGCTAAGCCTCTTTTAATCCCAAATTTCTTTGACATTCTGAGGTTATTGGAAAAAGTGAACAAGCAAAAATCCCAACCCCAGAAGCAACAAATGAATGAATAGAAAGTGAAATCAGAGGTAGCTTTGGACAGCATTTGGAATGAACTTTTGGGATCTTTTTGGTTGTTGTTACTTTTTTTTGGTTGTCTGCTATAAGAGTGAAGCATCTTATGGTTTGGAAAAGCTCTCATGTTTTCTATATAAAGCAAAATTGTTCTTCAGTGATCAATTGCCCCTAACAGCAGGTAGGTGGTGAGCTGAGTGTTAGAAACAAGCCAAAGGGAGTGCAAAGCTTGAACATGCATCTTTCTTGAGCAGGAGAAACTGAATTTAAGTTGGAAACAGAAATCCACAGTCTTAGTTGCTGTAGGTGAAAGGAGCTAATCTAAATTATTGCCAATAAGAATCCAGTTCTTAGAAATCAATATGTGTTTTAATTCCTGTTCCTTGACAAAGCATCAGAGAAGAGGGATAAGATACAAACTGTCACTAACCATGGGTCCCTTCAGTTAAGTAAGTGGAATTGATCCTCTATCTTTTAATGGTGTTATCTTCTGATTTTGAGATTTATTTTCTCAGAGGGCTTGAAAGAATCATTTTGATCAAGTGAAAGCCAGGTGAGGTACCTGCAAGAAGGTTTTACTATGGGTAAAAGACTGCATAGTAGCTAGGGTTAGGTTCCTGAGTTGCAGGGAGTGAATATGCAAACCTGGATATTTTGAAGGCTGCTTCGGACATATTTGGTACCGTCTGCTTGGAGTTGGAGCTCATGGTCAGCAGGTTCATTTCCTCCTTGTTTTTCCATCACCTGGGGTCACAGTTGGGGTGTCCTGCTTCTGGCAACATCTTAGAGTAAACAAAACCTCAAAGGTTTACACTGTTTTCTGGATTATCAGCACAAACTCTCTGCAGTATGAGGGGTGTATGAGTTTGAAGAGGAAATCTCTAGACTTTAGTGATTGGAAAAATCCTCTGTGGTTACAAGGAGCCAGTGAAACTTGGCTATTGGCAGCTCCCTCAGCTTTGCACCAGCACAGCCAAGAGCTGATCAAGCTGCCTGACTCTTACTCATACTTAACATATTCTTTTGACATTCTGTGTATGCAGCATGTGTTTTAAATTTTAATAATACACAGACCTTATGGTGCTTGTTTGTCAGCATTCTCCTTAAGAAGTCTCTACACAGAAGAAAAATGGAGTGAACTGTACTGCAAATCAAACAATGCCATTTGTAAACCTCCACTTTCAGAAGTTAATTATTATACACTGGAGCCTCTGTAACAGCCTGAAAAGTTATAGCAAGGGAAGCAGGTGAAGTCCATGGTGGTAGGAGATCAGCTCTCCTGCCTGCATCATATCCACGTGCAGTCAAGGCAATGTCAGTGGAAATGAGCTGCAAATGTTCTTGTCTCTCAAGCTGCTATTAGTACTGATTCTATTTTGGAGAAGTCTATGCTGGGCCTGATTTTATTCTATTTTCAAGTAGTTTTGTCCTTGATTTTTAGTCATTCTCTTTGGAAATACAACTCAAGTACAGTAATGAGCAGCTGTCCCTCTCTCCCACTGCCTCCTCCTGCCTTCTACTTCCTTGTTCCAGCTCCAGTGCTTATCTGAATCTTTGAACTGAATTGTGGGGGAAAAAATGAATTTTGGGAGGGAAGAAAAAAAAAGTCAGTTGTCTCCTGTTAGCTCAGCTTCCTGACCAGAATTTCTGGCATCAGATTGTCCTCAGGGGAGGACTTAGGGATACCTGGGAAAGGGCAGGAATGGGGGCAGAATTCTTGCAGCTGGCTATTCAATTCGTCTATCTTGAGGTTTGAAATCCCCCTCTCAAGAATTACAGGTTGGATTTATAACAATTCCTTAAAGGCTAGGTAAAACTAGGCTTCAAATCCTTTTGTCACTCACTTTAATGCCCACAAATCTGTGCTTGGTTATTTAATTACCTAATACATACGTACCCTCCCACAGTACACAGATGTGGAGGAGCACAAGAACTGCCCAGGTGGGATCACACTGCAGCTGAAAAAGTTTTGTATCTGGAGGTGTTTAGGGATGAGCTATGGAAGTGAAGGACACTGTGATGTAGAAAATCTACAGCAGCAAGTTACAAATGTGCTTTAAATTAATGAGGGCATGTGCTCTTCAGCTGGCTGTGCCAGTTTCAAACACTAATAAATTAATGAGAGAATTTTCAGACCTCTCACTAATTCGGAGTTTGAAAGAAGTGCCTTGTGATAGACTGCTCATAGATCTGGGCTCAGCCTTGGCTCAAACTCTGCTGGGTTCTCAATGTCCTGTCCAACCAGGACATGGTCTCATCCTTCAAGGAAAGGCATTCTTTGCTGGTTTACCAAATTTTTGTTGGTTTACTCTCTCTTTGTGCATAAATGCAGATGCAGCCCAGCAGCATAGTGCCTGCCAGGGCCTCTGTGTGTGGGCTCAGCTCCCCAGGAAAGGGAAGGGAGTGAGGGTCTGGGGGGCAGCAGCTGAGCTCTCCTGTGTTTCAGTGCATGAAACAGAAAACAGGGAAGTGAGGGATGGTGCCAAGAGCTCCTCACCATGCACAACAAAATCTGAAAACCAAAACTGAACAATCTTGCTTTTACTTCTGCCAAAAAAAAGAGAGTATGACAGCATGATCTGTCACAGTGAAATAAAGAGAAAAAGTTTTTATAGCCTTGCTCTTTGTGACTTTTTTCATATATTGGTTCATGTGCCTATTCTGTGGACAAAGGTTTTCCTTTTGGGTGTGTCAAGTGTCAGCATAAGTACAAGGGAAGGAAATAAAACAGGGGTTTGAGTGCCTAAGGATGTCAATAAAGTCTTGGAGTGCATTGTGAGTTAGGTGACCTCTGCAGCAGCTGACAAATAACTCTCCATGTGTATAGTCAATGGAGACACACAGACACAGTTCTAACTCCAGCCCTAAATCCATATGCATCTGTCCAGCTAAAGGCAAGTTGCAACATAAAAGTAGTTTTCACTGGCTTGTAGTGTTGCCAAGTTACCTACCATGTAGATCCTCTGAAATTACTGTCTTGGTGGTAGTAAGCAGACAGGAGTACAAAGTACCCAGCAGCAAAGGAAAGGAGACCACACAGCCATGGCCCAGAGGAAGCATAAAAGCTTTTTTTTTCCCCTGGATCATATAATCAGATCTGTGTTAGTTGTTCATTGAAGCTGTATCACATGATTTCTATGGTTATTTAATACAAAACCCAGGACACCACAGAGTGTGCAGAAAGCATTAAAAGGAACATTTGGAAAAATGAATGTGGTACTGTACAGCCTTTGAAATTGTTTTTCATAAGTTATGTCTCACTAATCAAATAGAACCTGTGAGGGAATAAAAAGAACCAAGCAGGATGTGACAGGTACTTAGCTTTAGAAGAAAACAGGCATATCTCTGTTATTGTTTTCTACTACAATAATATTCAGGATCTCTTTAAAAGGGATTTTTCTGTACTCTACATTCAAGTAGGAAATCTATAGATTACTATTGTAAGATATTCCACCTTCTCTCAGCTCCTTCCCCAAATTAGCACCAGGTGCAGCTGCCTCCATATCTTTTATCTGCTGGCTGTTCCATTGAGTTATATGTCTGTGGGTTTTGTTTTGTGGGGATGATACTTTGCTTTATGCTTTATACTTTGCTTTACGCAGAGAGAGAGATAAAAGGCTGCACTGTGGCTCTGGAGCAGGAATGTACTGGAGAATATTCCAGAGACATTTGCAGGAAGGTGATGTGATGGGGTAAGGTTTGGCTGTGGTGTTGAGCAGCCACCAGGCAGATTGTTTCTTTCCCCAGTGTTTATTTCTGCAGGGAAGACACACAAGCATGAGTGCCACCAGCAAGGAGTGTGCAGCTGGAATGGTGAGGCTGCCAGACAGACTTCAGCTGCAATTTTCTATTGTAGGAATAACCAATCTGGCCAGTAAAATCCTTACCCAGTCTCCAGGTGCCTACATCACAAAATGGAGCAGCAAGCCAGCCATGGTCATTGTAAGGAATGCAAACCTTTGTCTGTCCTGAGAGGACCATCCAGAGCCTAACTGGTCTTCACTGAACTCATAGTCAGAATTAAAATCCAGTTTAGGGATCATGTGGTCACTGTTTCTCTTCACCTGGATGACTTTAGACCTCAAATAGGAGCAAAGTGATGCTGAGATCATGCCTCGTGTGACCGAGGTGAAAAGCTCTTCAACAGAAAAGCAATCCTAGCCCCCTGTATAATATATACATGTATATAAAAGTCTAAACAAAATTTTATAGATGACATATTGGCAAAACACTGCCAGAATGGATTTTTATGTGGGTATAAAAATATGTTCAGTGGGTGTAAATTTTGTGTGCGTTTCAAAATCTAAACCTGACAAATGGATGGCTTTGCAGGGCATATCTATTTTTTTTTTTTTAAGATGATAAAAAAAAATTCAGGAGGTGTAGGCTCAGATAAAAATAAATGTGATTCCATAATGTATTTGATTTAATTTATGAAGCACTACCTGTCCTCCTCCTTTAACAGGCCACTCAAGATATGTTAAAATGCTCCAGCACTGAGTGCTTATCACCTGAGAATGTTAATGCATTCGTTAAGTGCTGTCCTTGCTTATAAGTGTAGATGGCACTTGTGCACCACTCTTTACCTGTGCTTGCTGTTATTTGCTATTCTTTTGCTTCCTTCTCAGCTTTGATGTTGTCCAGTTACAGTTTCTTTATTTTGACAGTTCCTATTAAGCAGCTGCTACTGTACACCAGAGGTGGGACTGAGCCTTCTTGCATCCTTTCCCTGATCTTTCCAACCCCTTTCTGCATGACACTTTGCTTTCCTTTCAGCTAAAGCCTTGATTCCGTAGGGGATGTGGTGAAGTACTTACCTGCCTGTGGTCTTTCTGTGCATTTGATATCCTTGTTGACTGGGGTAAAACATGAGGGGAAGAGATGGGACTGACACCAATTTCTTCACTCCTCTGACTGAGGATAGGACTTCATAGGAAGCTGAATCACTGGAGGTTAAGGTTAGATATTAGGAAAAGACTTTTCACCCAGAGGGTGGTTGAGCACTGCAACAGGCACCCCAGGGAAGTGGTCACAGGACCAAACCTGCCTGAGATCCAGAAGTGTTTGGATGATGCTCTCGGGCACCTGGTGTGATCCTGGGGATGCCCTGAACAGGGACAGGAGTTGGACTTGATGGTTCTAATGAATCCCTTCCAACTTGGCAGATTCTATGATTCTATTGCTGCCTCTCTAAGCTTTATATTTTGGACTGTCCTGGGACAGGTTTCCTTGTGAACCAAAAGTTCCCAAACAGAAATGGTACAGATTTTCTTGCCCTGGTGAAATTCACTGCTCTCCCATGATGAGGCTGCATCTGGAATATTGTCTATGGTTTTGGGGGCCTCAGTTCAAGAAGGACGGGGAGCTGCTTGAAAGAGTCCAGCTCAGAGCCTCCAAGCTGATGGAGGGAGTGGAACATCTCCCTTGTGAGGAAAGGCTGGGTGAGCTGGGACTCTGCAGTTTGGGGGAGACTGAGGGGTGACCTCATTTATAAATTTGTCAGGGGGGAGTGCCAGGAGGATGGAGCCAGGCTCTTGTCAGCTCTGTCCAATCCTAGGACAAGGGGCAATGGGTACAAGCTTGAGCATAGGAGGTTCCACATAAATATAAGGAAAACTTTCACTGTGAGATGATGAAGCACAGGAACAGGCTGCCCAGGGAGGCTGTGGAGTCTCCTTCTCTGGAGGCATTCACAACCTACCAAGACACATTCCTGTGTCACCTCCTGTAGGTCTGGTCCCTTCCAACCCCTCACTTTCTGTGATAAATTTCCAACTTTCAGTAGGTGAAATCTGTGTTCATTGTGCAGTGGCCCCAGCCCCAGGGGGCTCACTAGGAGCCTCTTGTCTTCCCTGAGCCATCAGAGCTCCACTGCAGGAGGAAAGGAGCCAAGGTTGGTTTCTTGTCACCAGATAAAGCACTGGTACTGCCTTAAATGAGTCTCAATAGGCAAAATCCAACTGGATGCTGAGATCTTGTGACCAATGTCAGCATCTCTTGTGTGGTCTAGAAAGTGTCCTGGAAATTGCTATCAAGTGCTTGAACCTGGCTGTAAATACCTCTTTTTTTCTGTGTCTGGCACTAAAAAATCAGGAGACTGTACTAATGGAAGAGAGTTCTTCCATGCCAGAACTGCACTCAGTGTTAAGTAATGCTACACAATCTTTGTAGGATTTCATAGTAATTAATAATGTCTCTTTTACACTCATGCTCGGAGTTCTTGCTGTTTCACTGCTTTAAGCCTTTCAGACCAAAAATCTTTGTGATTGTCTT
Source organism: Calypte anna (assembly GCF_003957555.1). NCBI lineage: Eukaryota > Metazoa > Chordata > Aves > Apodiformes > Trochilidae > Calypte > Calypte anna. Next base: position 14,710,295 of record NC_044247.1, on the reverse strand, counting down.
GCCTGTATGGGTGTATCTGTTTCAGGACAGAATTATGGTTGTTTGGATGGGAGTTGGCTGATGGCTGAGCAAACTTCAGAGTGGTAGCTGCACACCTCCAGCCTGACAAGGGTTATCTGTGACCTGGAGGGACAGAACAGCCTCAAGTTGTGCCTTCTACAGCACAGAGGGGCTTGAAAATACAATTGTGTTTGTGGCAAGCACCCAGAGTATACAGACTGCCTGGCTCCAAGAGTCACAGTGTTGAAAAGACTGGCAGTGAGAAATGACAAGCAGGGTGAACACATCATTTGTACCCTCCAGCTAGTACATATTTTGGGACAGATGTTTGATGGGAAAGCATTTGCTAGAAAGCTGCTGAAATAAACAAACATTATTCATTTGGAAGGCGATGATGAGAATTGTGAAGCTGGTGAGGAGAGTGAGGGTCAGTAAAAGTTAATTTGGAAAAGGTATCTTTGCCAAAATGAAACAATTAGGGAATCCAAAGTTTGCATGGCTGTGTTGGAGCAAGGAAATATTCTTGGCAGACACGTGGTCATCCTCTCTGCACTTCTGCTTATCAGCAAATTCAAAATCTCAGTCTTGGCCTAATGTGGTGTTGAGTTATTGAGTTGTCTTGGATAATTTGCTTCTAAGCAATCTAAAAGTCTAAAACAGGTGATTGGCTAGAGTTTAATTTTGCATAGAGTCTGTTTTGAGCAGTTTATGTCTAAAGTGTGACTTTTCTTAGGTGTATTTGCTCTATGATCCCCATTTTAAAGCTGTCAATGTCAGGGAGAATCATGTAAGTGATTTAAGGGTATTAGATCAGGTCTTCTATATTTCTCTTCAAGACATATCTGTAGATTTTGTTAATAAATGACTTTGCACTTGGGTAATCTTAACACTGCAATCTCAATATAGCTCAGGAACAGGGAGGTGAATTCTGTTCTGCTTCATGTACAAATGAAACCATGAGTTAAGTACTAATTCTTTATTATTGATTACTCAGTACTCATTGGTAGTGGGTTTTGTGAAATAGGGCAGAAATACCACTTCATTCTCAGTTCCCAGGTTGCATTTAGAGTTGAAAGTTAAAGCAAAAGCAAAACAACCACAGCAAAACAGACTTGTGAACTGAACACCTTTTATGTGAAAGTCAAAGAAAGGATTTTTCCAATAGTGACTCATGAAAGGTACCAGTATTTTAAAAAAGGGATTTAGTTAGTTTGAACCCAGATTTGGTACAAGAATGTGGTCTGAATATTTATATCTGAAATAAAGCATCAAATGCCTGATTCTCTCAACATGGTCTCTGAAGATGCTCTTGCAATCAGCACCTGTTATTTTCTGTGTGTGTAAAGAAAAAAGTTGTCAACTGGAGTACTTGGCTAGTTTTATAATTTCATCTGCTATCAATAACTACATATATTAAAGTTTTCTTGGTTTTGGCTCCTTGCTTTCTAGACTGATCTGGTGAATGCCTGAGGATATGAACATTTCTGAATTATAACAAAGCTCACTGTAGGCTAGAAAGGCAAAATTTCACCTTTCCCCTTTATTTTGGTGTGTGTTCACTGTTTTTTATTTTTTTTGTGAGAGGGAGGAACAAAAGGATACAATTAGGCTAAAAACTCAAGGACAATAAGTCACCAATGACAGGTTAGATCAACACAGGCTGAATTTAGAGTTTTAGTGGCAGTGGAAAATAACCAGAAGAAACAGTTCCATTTTGTCTGTGTCTGTAAAAAAGAACGAAATGTTGGAACCTGTAGAATAAACTCTGATTGTAGACCTCTGCTGAGAGAAGCATAGAAGTTTTGAATGCTTGGATATTTAATGGGAAAGCTAAACTGAAGACCCTAGAATAAGGCAGAGCCTGTTACAACACTGAAGTGTTGAAGAGCAGGGCAGGAGGTGTTTAGAATATGAATGAGGTGACCAGTGTGCTCCTTTGATGTCTGATATATTGTAGGCAGTTAAAAAAGGAGGAGGAGATGGACCTCAAGAGTGGAGGAAACGAGTGCTGCTTTCAAGACTTCACAATAAGGTATTTTTAACATCAGGCTGCAGAAAGTGAAATTTTCTGAGAGGTAAAACTTTGAGCGTGGCTGAGAAAACTGATCAAAGCAGATGGACACATATTTAAAACTGGGGCATGGAAATTATTAGTCAGAAGGGCAAGAATGTGTTTTCCCTCCTTTTGACCCTATGCCACAGAAGAAAGCTCCCAGTAATGTACAGAGGTGGCTTCTCTATCAGACCTCCAGGAGAGCAGGATTTCAAAAGACTGCTTGCTTGGGCTTAAAGTGCATTTTTCTTTGTGCATTGAGTTCAAAGCAAGCCTGAAATTGCAAGGAGAACTCAAAGCTATTGTGGTTTCATCTCATTTTTAGACAGAGCCCATGGAGGTTTGGGTGATTTAATCCTAAAGCTGTAAACCTGGGTAGGTTCACACAGAACTTAGTAAAGGTTATTTGAAAGAATTGCAAACTCCAAAAAATGTCAGAGAACTTTGGCTGAGCTTGTGACTTGTAAGTAATGGAACAGGAGGTCAGGGGACTTTTCCAGGGTTTTCAAAGTTGCTGGGAAGTTTTTTTTTTTTTGTAGCTCTGCTTCTGTTAAGACTGCGAGCAGCTGCGTCAGAGGTTCCTGCAGGGGGTTAAAATACTTGTGCTGAATTTATAGTAGGGGACATTCATGAATCTTGTTATCTACAAGTGCCCTTGATTTCAAAAGGGAGAATAAAAACAAGGGAAAAATTGCTAAGCAAAGTTGTTCTTATAATGGTGGTTGTAAACTGAAAAAGGAGAGAGTATTTGTACATAAAGGAGTGGAGCAAGAGTTTCCCAAGAGTTCAGTATCCTTGGTTTCTGGCTGAGGCTGTGATGTTGTTACCTTGAGACATATCTTTCAGCTCTTCTGCTGCTGTGGGTGTCCTTACAGCTACTGCTGCTTTCCTGGTTTGTATCATGTCATCTGTGAAGTGGTTTTGAATGACTGCAATGCAGGGCTCCTGTTTAGCTTCTATTCTGATTAAGTGAAACTTTTTCTCTATGGTAGTAATGACAATTCCTCTGTGTCCCTCTAGGAAAAATAAAACAAAACAAACCCCCCAAACTATTAGATGATTACATCCCTCTTGGGGTTCATTTCCCCTTCTTCTCTTTCCCCTCCCTCCTACCCCTTCTTGGTCTTCAAATCAGCAGCAAGCCCTGAGTTGTGCTGTTTGGTTTGGGAATCTGCTGTGCCATGTCTCCCATCCTTTCCTTGAGAAATGCTGAGAGCATCAGCCCAAGATGGTGTGGACAGTGTCATTCCTGCCTCCATGCCACAGGATTCAATCCTCTTTCTATTAATTCCTTGCTCCTTTATGTTTAAGAGGGTACTTAAAAATAGATGTTTTCTTACTGAATAAGTGGACTTATGTTGGTCATTATTTCCCCTTCTTTTTCACAGAAAAATAGGGAAAAAATAATTTTGAAAAGAAATATATTGTCTTGGATTTTTTTTTCTTCAGAACAAGAATGTTAAATATAGTGAAAGTCCTTTATATAGCCTACTCAGTTTTAATAAGTTATCTGTTTCTTGAATAGCTGTATTGTGGCTTTAGGTTGCCTGTATAAAACCCCTTTAAAAGCAGTACATCTGTTGGAAAATGAAGATAAATCTTAAGGAAACAGGCACAAAACTGAGGTGTCAGAATTGTTTTCTGTATCTGAAAATCTTGGTCATACCTGTCCCTGCGCATAGACATGGAGCTGAGGCACAAAATGTATGTTTCTTGGGGATAATTTTTGCCTTTAATGACTAAAATATCAGTTCCAGGAATAGCTGTACACTTCTGATTATTATCTTTTGATGAAGTTTGTGTGCTATGCCTCTAGAAAATGACCACCTCTTGAAACAGAGCTGCAGAAACATCTTAGGTGTCTTATTATGTTCTTTCAGCCTTTGAAAAAAATCCTTTTGAAAGGTTGGGATTTTGTTGCTCTCAGTCTTGGGTAGCAATACTGCTGTCCATAGTTACATCAGCTTGACACTAGTGTCAATTAAATAAAAAATCTGCTTTAAAATGGAAGACTTTCTACCTCAAAAGCCAAATGGGTTGTTTCATAATCTCACTTGTAACTGCTGAATGCAGAAAATCTTTCATTACCTTTTAAATTCTGTGGGACCTTTTAAAATCTGTTACAGTAATGGTGAGAGCCTTTCCTTTACACATAGTCAGTATTGATTATAATGTGGGATGAAGAGCCCTCTGGTAGAATAACATTACTGTCTGATTTAATAAGATAATTGCTATCTTTATTCATAAATATGGTGTTTTATTGCTTTCTGTTAGTGTGGCACACGTGGGATTCATAATTTATTTCAATTACACCAATCATCAGAGAAGCTAGGGAAATGTGATTTTAGCAATGAGGCTTTTACTGTACCTCCATAGATTTTCTGGAAATGGACAAGCCCATCATCTATGTGACAAGAGCTCTTTTCCCCTCTTTAGTAAACACCTGGCATGTCTGCTGATTAGGTCTAAATAGTAAAGGCAAATTAATCTAGATGGCTTAAGACTCTTTCAGCCTGAGTACCAGGAATTTGAGCTGAAAGGAAGAAGGTGGAGAGAAATGGGGAACTGAAAGAGAGTAGGCAGGAGTGAAGAAGAAAGGTGAGAGGAGTCTCAGAAGGGATGAGCAGAATGAAGGCTGAGAGAGAGGGTGGGAAGTGCTACAGAAGCAGAAGTACAAATGCATTTGCTGTGCTCAAAACACTTTTAGATGGATAAAAAAACCTGGTAGGCAACAATGAGGAGATGAGAAGAAAAAGCTGTTTTTCCTCAGATCCCTGCATTGGTGGGCTCACTGAAAAATTTCCCTAACTTACACTTCTCAAGGACTTCAACACTCCCAAGGTTTTTGCAGCTCTACTTCACACCCTCATATGGCAGCCCAGTCTCTGAGTCATTCCCATCAGATCTAGGAGCTGGAGAAGCTCAGCCTGCATAATAATGGACTTGCTGGTGCCTTTCAGGTGTATTTTGGGGTCCTTTGGTTTTGCTGAGACACAGCCTAATCCCCTTTCCTTTACCCTGGGCTTGTGGCAGGCTCAGAAGTGTCATTTATGGATCTGTGGCTCAGTAGCAGTGACTGGGAAGAGGTCAGAGAGGAGGCACCCAGAGTTTGCAGGTGATTTCTTTAGGGGCTACACTTGGAAGAAATGCAGAGGAATATCAGGGTCATTTCAAGGCAGGAATGAAGGATGTTGTTACTAACAACTGCTTAGTGGTTGTGGCAGACAACTGGCAGCTCCAGTGCTCTGCTTCTTCTGAAGGGCAAAGCCTCTTGGATCCCTGCATTGAGACTCTCCCTGTTTTTCCCAGCATTTATCTTGGCAACTCTCTTAGTTCTGAGGTGTGTTTTATCAGTGGCAATTATACCAGGAATAGTAATATGGATGGGCAGTAACATTAGGAATATTTGCTTCTGTCCATGCTCCAGTCATTCTACAGTCTTGGTGGTTTTCAGGTGGCCAGGCAGCTCTTCAGAGATCCTGATTACAGCACCTCAGAGCACCAACAGGGGAGAACTCCCATCAACTTTTGGTGACACTCTGACAGATAATACTGCTTTTTCAGGTGGAGTGTGATGCATTCTTGGCATTATACAGCTCTCAAGCAGCCTAATATAATGCCTGCTATCTCTTATTATTTATAAAAGAGATTTGGGTTTTTTTTTCTGTGCTGAAAGAGACTGCTTTGCTACTCTGTGAAGTTCAGGCAGGTCAGAAGAGAATATTGGAAATTGAACTTTTCAACCTGGTGGCCCCTGCTGTCAGGGCAAGCAGCAGTCTGACAGCAACACGAGTACAGCAATACAGAGTAATAATGAAAAATGTAGCTTTGCAACTTTTCTCTGTCAATAACAAAGCTCATCTTTTTGTGCCAGCAAGACATTGCATGCAGCACACATTTCAAATTCAGTTAATCTCAAAATAATTCAAAAATCAAAGAGCTTATTCAACCATCAAGACTTACCAGATTGACTCGCTGTGTATTCATGGGAGGGGAGCAGAGAGAAAGAGAATTCAATATCAGAATCAGTAAAAGCAGCACTAGTTTTTGTTTGGGCAAAATTGTTTTTAGACCACACAAGCACACTATGAATACTAAAAGGGGTACGAAAAGAATATTTTCTGGTTGTGTTGTTTGCGTTACTCATCTAGGAGTAAAATTCACCGAGGTGGCAGTTGTACCTGTGTGCACTTGCTCTTGCTGCCTCACTGCAAGAATTTAGATATTTTTAACATTATTTCAGGGCTGTGTGCGTGCAGCTGCTGTCACCACCTCTCCAGTGGCACAGAGCACAGGCACACGGGGCTGATGGTCCAAGAGCTGTTGCTATGCTGTGAGTATTTGTTCACCCCAGGGCAACGTCTCCTGGTTCTGATGTTGGATGGAGAGTAATGCAGACATTGTTAGAAATCTGCTGCTGTCAAGTTCATGTCTGTTTCAGCCAGGACACCTGCTAGAGGCAGTGCCTGGGTGGGTGCAGGTATCTGAGCAGCAGTTTCTTGTGAAGTAGGTGAGTTTTTTTCCCTGTAAAGAGTGTCAGGATGCAGGGCAGCACCTCAGATTTACAGCATGGTCCCAGCGATGCCACTGCTGCTCTGTGCCACTCAGCAAGGAGTGAGGGGTTCAACACTTGGTTCAGGTCCCTGAGATGAGACCAAGAGCTCTGGGAATTTGGAGACAATGAGGGAGAGGACCTCGTCCTTGCTGCTAAGCATGGGGAAGACCTGGGAGCCCATTGGGAACCCTTGGTTGTTCTACTTGCTTAATGCTGTTGTAGGATATCTGAATCAAAGCCCCCCCTTACTGCTACACCTAACACTTCTGAGCAAAAATAGATTATTTGGCAACAAATAGGTCTCATCTCTTAGGCTTTAAATTTGTCATTCCCATTTTGCCTTTTATGTGCATCTTTGAAGTTTTCAAGACACTGAGCACTGAATTGCTGCAGACACACAACCTGATTCTGCTGTTCTCCTGCGTGAAGTGTGAAGGACTTTTATTCTTGAAACTTGTAGACAGCTGAATAAACTAATTTCTTTCACCTGTTAGTTATCCAGGCTTTGTTTGTCTTTGCACAGCAGAGTGTAATCCAATATAAGTCAATTACAGACCCCTCTTTTAATTGTCAGTCAAACAGTGAAGACAGTAGCAGTAATGAAACACTTACCTTGGTGCTGGCACACTTCCCTATTGAACACAAGTGAAAGGCGTGATGTGACATGAGATGACTTCAATTTCCACTGAGACTTCACCAGGGTGATGCTTGGAGAATTGGGGTCACATGATAAGCTTTTAATCAGCTAACAGCCAAGTAATGAGCAACCCCCATACGCTTCTTGCATAACCTGGAGAGATGATTTTTTTTTCCCCTTCCCTTATTTTATGCAGTAAATTAATTACTGAATGGCTGGGTTGGGGAGGTAGAAATTCTAAGCCTCTGCTCAGAGCAGGAGGTGACTCGTCAGGGAGGTGTGCTGGAAGTTTGAGAATGCCACTTAATTTACTTTTAAAGTGGAAATCTTTTAAGAACAGGTAGATGGGATAATATTGAGGAATCCACTTCTCTGTGCTGTCTGTGGCAGTGACAAAATATCAAGAGTGACAGGGGAAAATACCCTTTTTCTCCCCATGTCTCCAGAAGTCAGACATTTTCACCAGCCTGCAGGTAACTGGTAACTGCTCTGAGAGGATAACACTCCTTGCACAGCTCTGTATTAGCTGTTTCATGAGATCTTTAGTTCCTCCCTGAATTGAGGTCAGCAATGGCATGTCATGAATTAGGGCTATTAAGCCAGTTTGCTGTGTATAGCTGTCCCATAACCCTGATTTTGATGCATTTTGGCAAGATTTATTCAGTGTCCCTGTCTAAAAGACATTTTCTTACCTTATAAATAAAATAGCTTAAAATTTCATCAGGCTCTTGCTGTCTTTCCAGGCATCTCTGCTGCAGGTTTCTCAACTCACCCCCAGTCCATGGAGTCACACCCATCAGAGAGAACAAAGCATAAAAGGAAATTACAAGAGCAAATTTGCTGTTGAACTCTTGCTTTAGTTGTTTCCTGTTGATGTGAGTGCTGCTATCTGTTCTTTATGTTAACATCAATTATTTATCTTCCTTTGGCAGTGTGCCACTCTTCCACATGCTTCCCAGTGACTGACGTGGTGAAGTAATGAGCTGGCACACCATGCACCAGAGCTCCTCACCTCAACAAGGGGGGCAGGAGAACACAGTGGGTGCTCTTTTTTCCTCCCTTATCATGGATGTTCTGGCCCACACAGCTGGTTAGTCCATTTGTTGTCTACATGTGATGTGGAGATGATGAACTAAGCAAGAGCTGGTGTCTCCACTTGCTCCATTTTCTCTCTGCACTGTCTGGAAAGGGCTCTCCAGCAAAGCAGGGGGTAGGCTGAGTTCTAGACTGCTTGCTCACACAGTGACAAGAGCTCCAGAAAGTACTGTCAGGTTCCTGCCCCTCTGCCTGCTAATAAAATAAAAGCCAGTAAAACTTTTAACATCCTTTTGTGCTGTGTTACAGAGGATTACAGTTGTTACTATGGACAAACTGAGTCAAATTCAAAACCGCTACTTCCAGCCCTTCGGTGAGTGAAGAGGACAAAGGTTGGTGGCTCTCTTGATTTCCAAAAGTAACATGGAGGAATAACCCCCCAAATCAGGGTAAAGCATTAATGGATTGGAAAAGATCCTCAGGATTTATCCCCTAGTGATTAGCTCTGCAAATTACATCTTTCCGCTTTAAGCTCAAAGTTACAGACTTTTTTGGTTTGATACTGTCAACTACAATTGCTTGCAATCAAACCTTTTATCTGTCTAGCTGGAACCATTTATTTTTAATGTAAAAGACATAGGCAATTTACAGCAAAAGGGAATGGAAATGTATTATAAATGTTAGAGGTTCTGAGCAGGCAATATGTTATAAAACTTTATGTACCTGTTTTACACAAGCACAGCTCTCTTCAGTTGGAATGAAAAGGCCTAGTTAACATTATTTCTTACATCTTCATTCTCATTAATCCCTTTTTCACATCCTGTTCATTAGCTGCCATATTAAAAGTACACTCTTACATAAGGAGGTATCTATAGGTTCTGAAAAGCTTTCTTATAATGAAAGGTTTCTGGTGACCTTGCAGAAAGCTTGGTGTACTGGTTGTCAGTTCCTGAGCATTTATCCAGAGATTTTAGTTTGTGTTATTCAGAAAGGATGAAACCTCTATTTATATATTAGTTATGTATTATACTATCACATACTATTGTACTCATAAAAATGCACTGAAATGGCTAGGTTTTGTGGTTGATAATATTTTTTTCTTTTTTGGAACTTATAGCTATTGCTCTTTCTGAAACATTAGATCAAATCTAAGAATATTTGGGGTTTTATATTTTTTATTAGATCAAGTCTAAGATGGCTTTGTGGCAAATTCCCAATTAATGTAAAGCAGGTCTAACACTGTATGTGGAAATTCAACCTCTCCTGCCCACAACAGGGAATACAGAATATATTTCTCTCCTGAAAGAAGGCTTAGCTCAGATTTGTTGCTCTAGGTTCCACTAAAAGTTTAAAGTTTGTAACAAAATCCATCATCAGCTCCTTGCTGCTGAGTGTGATGGAAAACCCTTCCCTTCTGTAATGATCTGTGTCATTTGGAGTGCAGAGGGGCATGAGATTCTCCTCATTGCATGGAAAGAGCAAACTGGAAGGATCCTCTAGCATTGCTTGTCAGACACATTGTCCTCTGAGATGAGGGGTTGGAAGTTTAGGGATTTGACTAGAATTATGTGCAGATCTGAAGAAGATGGAGTCATTGTATTTCTTATTGTGTTTTCATATTTGTTTCTCAGATCTTCAGGAAAAAATGCTGCATGGTATTGGTAACAGGCAGGCCCAGGTGAATGACATGGGCAGCTCTAGTTATGTTCTCCCAGCCATGCAGAAATCTTGAGCTTTGGGAACATGAGTTTGGGCTGAGCAGAAGCACACTGTGAAAATAAGTGTGTGGAAAATTAGATAATGGAGGAGGTCCAAAGCTGATATATTTTCTCTGATACACATTCTTAGGGTTCCCTCTGCTCTTTCCCCAGCAGACATCGGCAGGAGTTGGGCTATTTAAATAAAATCATTCATTTCTATCCTATTTAGGTATCTAAACATGTTTATCCTCTTTCTTGAGCAGGGGTCTCTAACTGGAGCTGTCTTGACTAATCTCAAAGGCTGGAACTTGACTTGTTGAACACAAGAGCAGAAATCCTTAGAGCTCCCATGAGAGCTTAGGAGAAATGATTTCTGATGTTTGTGAGTGAATTAGCAGCTGTGGCTCCACTGACTTCCAACAAGAGTTGGGGACCTGGGGTTCAGACAGACATTTCTGGGAATTCTGACTTAGTGCTGTTAGCAGAAAGATGGATGGCACTTTGTGGATCCACCTCACCTGACTTTCCATCTGCTGATCTTTTGAAAAGAATGATATTTGCATCTTGGTAACACTGATGACAATTACAATGCTAAAACTTTTTTTTTTTTTTTCAAAGGAGAAAATTTCTTATTCCAAATAACTCTGTCAGAGTAGAACTTGTTGCTTTCTGTTTTCACTGTAGGGAGGAAGTTTAAAAGAAAAAAAAACCCAAATGTAAAGCATAGAATTTCTTTATAAATAGGGAATAGAAAGCAAGGCAGAGGCTTTTGGTTATGAACACAAACAATTGCAATGAATATCTGTGAAATCTCTTCCATTTAGAAGACTTTCTAAATATATATGTTATATTCTAATATATAAATCCCCCTGGAGGTGATTTTCTAATTAAAACTGGCTGCATTTGTGATCAGTGACTTATTGGATCAAACCCACCTTTTCATTCACCAATTTGCTGTAAACAAATGCTTAGCTTACCAAAATTACTCACCAAATGAGCAAGATAAATAATTCTCCATCTGTTCTTTGGTTGGGAGGAGTTCACTATAAACCCATCTCACTGAAAACTAGAAGACATTTTTTGAGTTCCTGAGAAAAACCCATACTATTTTGTTGTTACTCTTGGGCTGGATGTAGTTATGGGGTCACACTTCCATATGCCAATGTTTGTCCTGAATTTAAAAGAATTTTTAAGGGTATTGAGGCCAAGGAAAAAAAATTCAAAGAAGTCTACTGAATATTTTAGCAAGCAGGCAGTTAAGTATAGAATGTCTCTAACGTGACAGTTAAATGATGAAATACCTTTCTGGTAACTAGTTGAGATAGGAAATATTATGTGAAAGGGGCAGGAAGTGTTTCAAAGGGCATTTGATAATAAAGGGTCTGCAAGTGTTACTTTTAAGTGATTTATTGATTTGTTCAGTGCAGCATGCAAGACTGTACTGATTTATACAGAGCATATACAAGAGCCATGTCATTACACACTGCAAACCAATCTTTAAAATTAGTTACTGTCCAATAGGTTTTGGAAAGATATACCTGTCCTGCTACCACCCAGCCCAGAGCACAGTGATTACCTGAAGATGAAAGCTGATGTGAGTAGATCAAAGCTCAGTATATTAGGTCAAGCATTTTTAACAGAGATTTATGAACCAGGGTTCAGGTTCATTTTGTGCTCTCATGGGAAAGAAAAGATAGAAGTACTTGGAGCATTTTTTTTCCAATATATAGAACTCTCTTTCCTAATGGCATTTCTTTTCTCTTTCTCTCTGCTTTTTTTAGTCTATCCAAACTCCTCTTTCTCCATCTACTCTTGTGGAGTCAGTGCACTATTAGCTGTGTATCATAATGGTGTTTTCACCAGTCCCCAGGCCATGTGTATTAGTCTTTATTTCAAGTTGCAGAACCTGCTTTTTGCTTCTTGATGTCCCGTGTTCAGGTTCAGTCCTGACTGATAAGCAAGATCAGGACTTAGGTGGATATGTCCACTTTTCTAACTGTCAGATTCCATCTGAAAGGCACAGTGCACATATGATAAACTACCTGAGCATCTCTCACTTGCAAAGGATGGGAAATCAAGATCTCTGAAGAATTGATTCTGCAAGACAAAGACCTTCAACTTTAGAAGAAAGTCTGTTGCCCTGGAAATGGTTGCTAGGGCAAAGTGCATTGTGGCACTGGTTTCTGATCTTTAAAAGCAAAATTCTCATGACATAAAGCTCACAGCTCATACGTTTCTTAAAAGAAGCCCAAGACCTGTGCTGCTTTCTATTTCTCTGATATAAAAGCTTTCACTTGTCAATCCTTGATGATCTGCAAATCCTTTGAGCCCTTAGCACTCACCCTGGAGATGACAACCACTCGGTGCTGTCTGTGTAGAGCCTGAGCCCTGCTACCAAGTGCAGAGCTGGAGCCCGGAGATCCGGTGAGCAGCAGCACAGCCAAGTGCAGAGGCCAGACAACAATTCTGTTATAATCTGCATTTCACAGTGCCCAGCAGCCCAAGCTGGGGCTGGGAAGGAGAGCAGTGTCCTGTGCAGACAACTTGTGGAGGTGAGACAAAAGTGGTTACTAAAGACAAAGGAACACAAACAGCTAGATGACAGTAGGTGGCATGCAAGATCTCAGCATACAACTGGCCAAGGCTGAGCGTTCCCGAGCTGAACAACAAGGAAATCTTTGTGGAGAGAGCTGAGGGACTGTAATAAGTAACTCTGGAGGTGTTCACAGTGAGTTGCTTCCTAGCATGAAGGACACGCTGGCAGAGAGGAGGAAGCTGCTTTTGTATTTTTGGATCAAGTGATGCTGGAGGTGGAAGTCACTGGCTGGAGAGAAGTGCCAGCCTGTTTCACAGTGTAGAATGAGAGATGACAAGGCAGGGAGAGGCAAGGAAGAGCTTAGAAAATGAAGATGTTTTCTGTTTGATACAACATAAGAGAAGGAGCCAAAACAGGACAGATAGGACAGATGTGGTCAAAATGACAGGGTGGGAAAATAATCTTTTCAGAAACATTGCAAATGGATGTGAGTAGGGCCAGAATTGCATTTGTTAAAGCTGGAGACAACCATGTTGCTTTTAATGGAGACAAAATGTGTTAGGAGCTTGGAGAGAGCATTTCCTTTGTGATCTGATGAAGAAAAACCATATCTGGATTTGTTCTGTAGAAAGCATCTGTGGGATTTACACATAAGCTGGATTTGGGGACAGAGAGAAGGATTCGAGTTGAAGGTTATCCCAGGTTATGGGTCACAGCAAGTGGCACTGTACTGTCAGCAGTGACAGAGGAAAGAAAGGGAAAAGGATTTGAGAAGTCTTGCTATTTTAAGCTTAAACTAATGACTAGATATCTGTGAAAAGATTTCATATCAGACAGGGTATGTTGGAGCAGACAGATACTTCTGAGTTGCTAGGATAAAAATATAAATTGAATTTTATGCTTTCAAACCAGCTCTGGGCAGGCAAAGTTGACAGTTCCTCTCTCATAGGAGAAGGGGAGCAAAGCTTCTGGGATTCAGTAGTGGAAAAAATTGATCAGGAAAAGACACCACAGTCCCCATCCTTCATGGCAGGTCACCAGGTATGGGCTGGTTTGGTGGGGCTCACCTAATAGAGAGAATGATGGCTGTGGAGCAGCTGGGGATCCCTGCCTGCTTTTGCAGCAGCAGAGGGGTAGTTGGTCTGTTGCTACCTTAATGAACGTAGATGCTTGTTGGAAAAGGAATTCAAAGTCCTGCTTTATCCCTGGGGAGAGGAGAAGGCTCATGGGGCAGTGTATTTTTATTGCTCTGTCAATTTTTCACCTGCCTGTTGAATATAATTGCTGAGCTGAACATGTATGTTATTTCCTCTTTGGCTTTGGATACATAATTTTAATTTGTGTCATAGTCTCAGCGTGTTATCCTTTCTTTGTTTTTCAGCATATTAATGAGAAACAGGAAGGGAGAGGAAACCAGAATATTTAGGTCTGGTGCCCTCAATCTTGTATTCTGTGTGCATTTTATTGACTGAAGTCACTTACCAAAGTGGTGGCTTTTTTGTGTTTCAGTGCAGTCTGAATTCTGGAGAGTGCACACTCCATGCCCACTGGGTAAACACGTACTGTTCTTCTGGGGTGCAGCAGCTGATTCATACAGCCAGAGCTGAAAAATTCCTCTTGTCCCCACTGGAATAACCCTCCTAGGTTGTATCAGACAGATACAAGGCCACACCAGTGAAGCAGCTGATCACAGCAGGGGCATGTGAGCAGGAACTGCAAGTGCAGTTTTCAAAGCAGGTACCAGAGTGGAGTGGAACAAGCCCAGTGCTCCCCATGGGTGACCTCAAGCCCTGGGATGTAGCAGCCATGATCTCTTGCAGTGGCACGGGGGGAAGGAGGGAAAGAGCGAGGCTGAAAGGATGTTAATTAACTTGTTATGACACAAGTTTTCCCTTTCATCACAGCTGACCTTGGGCAGGCATTTCCTGGATTGATGGACACCTGAATGGCATTGAGCTTTCAGGATCACAAGTGGCAGAAAACCAGATTCTGGTCATTGATCCCTGCTGAGCTCTGCCCCTCCATCCTTTGCTCTTCTTTTGCTACAAGTGGTCTAAAGGCTGCTGTTAACCTACCTAAGGCTGGACTCACTGCTAATCATGATCTGTCTTTTGCTTGACATTGTAGTTGCCTCACAAAATCCATGTTTGTCCTTCTCTGGCGTGGTGGGAAGTTATGAGCAGTGCCACTGCAGGAGAGGACCCTGCTGTTCATTCATTTCTCTGTTATTTACCAGCTGGGCTGCTGGAATCTGGGACTTCTTAACTTTCCATGGTAGAGCTCACAGGCAGTTCTGCTCCTGGCTGTATCATATTATTGCACTATGTTGGGATACTCTAAGGTGTCACAAGGCATGCCGAGGGCTTTTGCCACAGTGAAAGTGTTTCATGTGTTGCAAAGATGCATCTCCATTAAAGCTGTGACTCAGCCCAGGAGCTTGCTTCTGAAATGACTCTCCCAGTGATCCCCGTTTACTGCCTTGCTTTGATTTGCTTCACAGAACAGTCTTGGGGAGCAAAGGGACCACATGGATCCTGTGATAGAGTTGGACTGAGAGGTGTGCTGCTGCTTCATGTACCCTGTGCCCTGGCTCAGACTAGAGGCAGTACAAGCTACTTCCCTTCTCATCCCCAAATGCACACAGGCATCAAACCAACTGTTTTCTTTACTAATCCCCTCTGCAATGCTAACATCACTTGCTCGTGCACATGTAGCCCAATGTGACCAGGATTCTGTGACATTTGTGTGGTTTGGTGGGTGGCATTGCCACAATTATTGCTCTTATAGGCTTCCCCTCCCCCAGCCTCCCCCCTGAATGAAGATTTCCTACAATATTATCTTAACTGCATGGTGTTACTTAGACACAAGTTACATTTATTAGTTTTGTATTTTATTTCTGGCAGTGGCTTGTCCCGTATCTACAGTCAGCTGCAAACAATTTTTCTGTTGTATCAATGGTCTCCTAGTTTATGCTTAGGATCCATGCTAGATTTCAGCCAGAAATAAGCATCACCTTTGAAAGCATGAGAAGGTGAAAGCAGACAAATGAGCAGAGGCTGCCTGCATGGGAAGTGCCCCTGGGTACTGCAGTTGTGGCCCATGTCACTGTAGTGCTGGAGCATCTAATTCTGTGAGGAAGAAACTGGGATAACAGATTTTATGGCATGGAGAACAGAGTGCTGTGGGACCATATGATTTCGGGACTACAGAGACAGTCTGTGTCAACACAGGGAATTCAGTCTGAGCCCAAGATTGGCAGACTGTAATTTCATTTTTCTTGTTTTCTCAATGGGAATGAGTAAGAAGAAAAATGGGGAGGAAACCAAGCAGAAATTGCTGGCTGTGTCCTTATGTCCCTGTGTGTCCAGTGTCTGCAATGTCTGTGCTGTCTGTCTTTGCCTCTACCACAGAAATTTGCTTTGTATTTGCTTTGTAATTTTAAGGAACTTTACCCCATATAGGCTAAATTAAAATTCTGTAGCAACTGAACTCTCTGCTTGCTGTACCTCCTTAGGAGACAGTTTTCCCTAGGGAGAAATTTCTCTCTTGCAGTAAATGTTTACTGAAACACACTGACTGCTGTTTCCTAAATCTGAGTGGAAGCAAACAGCATTACCTTAATGTACAGCAAAACAACAGCAGCAGAATTTTGGGAAGAAACCTTCCATAGTGGAATTGCTGGAATTTTTCTTGTGTCTGGATACAAAAGGTGTAAAGCTCATCACTGCCAAATTATTTGCCACTTGCTTTGATGATTTTCTCATCTGTGGAATGAGATGTGTTTTACATGACCACTCAGTGCGTTTGCTCTTGTTGTGAATAACTTTCAGATTTAAAATCTAAGAAAAATGAAGTAGCTAACACAAATTTGCAGAGAAATAAGGGTTTTCACTTCTGCAGCTCCCAGCTCAAAGGAACAGCCAATCCATTTGGGGTTTATAGTTATACAGGGATCAGTTTTAATGTTAAAATGAGCAGAAATGGATAGGCTCCCAGTTATCTGCTCCCTCTGATAAAACCAAACACAGGCTCTCAAGGAACTGTTGCCATCAGTAAGAATCAAACATTGCTACATAGGGAAAGGTCCACTCACCAATATTTTTTCTACTTCATCCCTCTTTACAAGCAGGCTAATGCTTTCAGAGCTGTTATGAAGCTTATCTATGTACTTCCATTTTCTCTGCACGAATTAAAAAAAAAACCTGTAAGAAAAAATCCTAATGTGAAGTATAATTTATAATAAATTTTTGGCACTGCAAAGGTTGATCAGAGAAAAAATTGACTGCTGGAGCTTCATTTCATACTTGTGAGATCTGCTGTGGCAGTGGAGTTTAACTGCAAGACTTCTTTTCCATCTGAAAATGCTAATTGGATTTTCAACAGGATGTTCATGAGTAAAAGATGGTGCTGCACAGTGAGATGTTTTTTTTTTTTCTTTAAGTAGTTCTGCTTAATGAAATGTATAAAAATCTTCTGTTGTTCTGTCAAAACAGAAATAGTGTGCTTACTCTACCTCCTGCTGTGATCAACCAGTCTGGCAATTTAAATCTAGATGTGCCATAATCTCAAACACCAGGAGGATTAGGAAAAAATCATAAGAAAAACATCCACATTTACATTTAATAGATGGCCTTTTGAGCTCATTTTCAATTTACTGCTGTCCTTCCGTGCTGAAAACAAAAGCAGATTTCCTGAAAATTATATCCAAACAACACAAGTGCATCGATGAAGCCACGAGATTCAACAGGGCATATTTTAATTGGCCATTAAGCATGGGGTGCATTGTAGAGTACCAAGGTAAAGGGATTACTTAAAGTACCCACAAAATATATTAATGATTCATTAAAACATGCCATGTAAACAAATGGTCATATTATAACTCTGTGGCCTGGCTGTACAATCATTATTAGTGGTTGTATTTAAGGAGGAAATCTAACAAGAAGGTAAGAACTGAGCCCAGCCTGTTAACATGGAGAATAAAGTTTTTTAAAAACCTAAAACACATAAAATGCACAATTTTTCTGGCAATATTCCTACATGGTGAGGGAAACAAACATGTTGAGGGAATAATTTTCAAAAGCAGTAATCTGATTACATGCCTGGCAATGTGGCTTTTTCAAAGCACTTGTGTCTGAAGAGACTGATCCTGATGTCAAATAAGTGGGTTTTTAGAACTGAAAGGAATCCTGTGACTCCTGTGTCTGACTTCACACAGGTGTGAAGGACTCTGAGCCCAGGTAAGCCCTGGTTGTTTTCAGCCTGCTCCTGGATGGAACATCATGTCCAGTTCAATTTGGAAGTTTAATTTGGAAGTAGAAATGCCAGTACTAGGTAGCACAGAATGGTGCTCTTGAAGAAGGAGAGGTTGCCCTAATGCTTTCAAAAGATTTTTTTTTTCTCATAAAGCATGACATATGAGGAGAGATCCCAAACCTGCATCTTCCTGGCAGTGGGGCACCTCCTGGTCCATCAGTAAAGCACCCAGGAGGACATCTGGTAGCAACCCAGTCGTTAACCACACTGAGCTATGGCTTGAGCTTGAAATACTTCAGTACAGCTGAAATTTGTGTTGCAGCTCCTTGGTTTTTTGAGTTTTGCTTTGTGTTGCTCCAGTTAGATTGCTTGCTTGGCTTTGCTCCTGGTACTGAGTGCCTGCTCAAATAAGGCTCTTCCCATTAAAAATGTGAAGAGAACCTTCCATGAGCAGAGAAAAAATCTGGAAAAGTGCAGTTCCAGAGAAGGTATTTCTTCCTTTTCAGTTCACATCAAGTGCAAGAGCAGTAGTCTATGAGAAGCAAGTAATTCCTGTTTGTAGAGGGGTCTAGATTGAAGTTTTTCAAGGGATGGTTTCCATTTCTCTGTTACAGAAACCATTCAAACAGTCTAAAAATTATTCCTAGGTGGGGAGATGAGAAGCAAAATGTCTGCCTCCAGTTAGTGGCATTTCCCTCTTCAGATGTAAGTGTATAAAAGAATAAACCTAAACTCAGCATGTGTAATGGAGTGAAGGGTGGTTTTGGATTAGTTCTTTTTATGAAAGGACTTGTAATAAACTTTTTCATTTTATTTGGCTGCATCAATTCACAGCAAATGGATTGCAGTGAAATTTAACATTGCAGCAGTTTCCCACATAACACCATCCCTTACACACTAGGAATCAACAGCATATAATGGGCATTATACCCCTGGCTCCCAAGAAACCATTTTTGTTCTATAGTTGTTCCATCATTTGTATGGATCATGATGGTAAAAAAGAGAAAATAAAAGAACACATTGAAAACAATGTGGGCTGCATGTAATTTCTTCTTGATGTATTACTGGTCTTAACATATGGTAAATAGTGCAGGTTCTTTCTTTTTAGTAGTGCTGCCTCTGGTAAGGCATTTTTACCCTGTCTTTAAACCGTGCATGTTCTTAAGCCTACACCTACTGAACATCTATAATAGAGAGGTATAAAGAAAGCTTTTTAATGTGTGGTACTTACTGTGCAGGCTTCAGCTCCTCTAGAGCACAAAGAGATTTGTGAAAGTGTTGTTTGTACAAACAAACTGTATAAAAACTTTATTTTAAAACCAGTGAACACCACCAAGAGTAATTGATGGGTGCATGGACTCTAGGAATGCATTCCTGGGAAATGTTGGCACTGGTAAGTGAGATGGCCTTTTATTTGGTCACTTTTAAATGTAAGATCCTATCTGATGAAAAAGAGCTCTTATTTATTCAGCCCCAGTTTCCTTTTGCAAAACCAGAAATGACCCAGTACATTTCTTTGTGAAGCATTTCTCCCTTTTCAACTGGTGCTTGCCTTTGTATAGGTGGTTTTATTTTTTTTTTTTTCCTACTGGAAATGGAAAGTAATTGCTAAAGTTCCACTGTTTTTCCACACAGTTCTTCCATTTCCTCCTGGAACTTCTCTGTCCCCTGAAAACCTTTAATTGCAGTCTTCCTCCTGAATACTTGGTGTCTCCAGAGCTCCCTACCAATCATTTTTTTTCTGTCTTTCACTTTTGCTGCTCCCTCTCATTTAGGGACCTCTGTTTCTATCCCTCATGCTTTTGCTTCTCCCTTCTCACTGAATTCAGTAGCAAAATTCCCAGTAATTCCTCTTACAGCCAGGCTGACCCTGCCCTGCTGCCCGAGACTTGACTCTCACCCCTTTAAAAGGCTGTGAGCTTGCTGCTGACTTCCCTATTCTGAGCAGCCTCTTTTTTGACCTTCTAACATGTGTTCAAGGTTGCATATAGAATATATATCTCACCTGGGAAGTAAACTGAGTCATTATTATCTAACTCAGGTGCTCTGCAGGGTCAGCAAGAGGCAGCTATCACTGCCAGGGCATGAGGATGATGCTGGAGTGCTCTGCCACCTCTACAAAAACCACAGAAAATCAACACTTTGGCCAGCAGCAATGTTTCCCTTTAAAAACAGAGAAATATTCGAATACTGAAGAAAAATGCAGCACCAGAGTGAAAGTGTTATCCAGCTTTTACAAGCAACTTGTTTTGACATGATCACCAAATGCTGGGAGGCTGCTGAAGTGCTGCATGGGGCTTCTGGGGTGGAAAAACAACCTCCTGGCTTGGGCTTGGACCCAAGTGACTGAGTGTTCTTCAACAACATTTACTCCTTCAACCTCCTTTGTGAATTTAAATGAAGTTTTATAATCTCCTTGGCTACAGGACTTACTGGTCTTTCAAAAAGCTGTTTCCTCACTTTGTTAGAAAAGAGTTGAAGTGGTGAAACACAAGATGTTCTTCAGGAGGGTCAGGAAGAGAGCAAGTTGGAGAACAGCTTGGAGATGAATCTGGTTTATGTGTTTTTCATAAGGTGATGATAACTTTGTTGGATCCAAGCAGCTGCAAAATTTTCTTATGTTTCTGACCTTAGAAATTCCACACAGTCTGTCTCTCTAATTCAGCATCTGCCCATATTCCTCTCTTCTGAAACTGGTAAAAAATTGTTCAAGTAATGGGCCAAAATATACAGACCATGCATTTTTCTTGATAAGAATTTACTTCTATTCTTCTTCATCATTCTCTTCCCTCTTTCTCCCCTGAATCCAGGGCTGGGTACAGCAGAATCCTAATGGTGCCCCAACCATCACCCAGGGCACTACCAGGCATGTGAGGGAGAGGCAACTGCTGAACCTCCCAGCTATAGAACAACTACAGAATTTTATACCTTCCACCACCACCAGTTAATCCAACAGGATTTCTTCTTCCAGCATGCACAAACATTCCTCCTAAAACATCAGTTTATGCAAGTCTTTCAACTTACAAGTTATTCACATGATTCAGTGATATTTTTTTTTTTTTTTTTAAGATGGATGATCCCAGCAATACCAGAGCTCTGGCTTTCATATTGTCATCTCAAATATGAAGCTTGTTACCTGTGTTGTTAGAAGTTTTGGGAAACTATGAAAGTTTTAACAGGGATTTTTTTTCTGATTCTCTAGTTCCCTGAAGCAGATAAGCCTGTGAGGCTTTTTGAATCTCAGGCAGCTGCTGGTGTTATAAGTGCTTCTTAATTGTGTATTTTGGAGAGGCTCTAATGGCCCAATGATTTCCTAGATTTGCAGGCCAGAAGGCATCTCCGTGATCACCTACTCTGACCTCCTCCAGAGATGTAGGAATCACTGGGTGAAATCCCATTAAATGGATTAAATACTAAGTGTTAAATTAAAAAGATAATAAAATGTAATATTTCTTTTTGGTGCTGGTCCAGGACTTAAGGTAGTGAGGTAGTGCAGTTCAAGTGTACCTGATTTCCATGTTTTCTCCCTATAGAAGAAAAACTTCTTACCATTTAGCAAGCTTTTTTTTTTTTTTTTCCCCTTCTTCTTTTCTTTATTTTCCTTGAATGCTTCTACTTTAACATAGAAATATAATCCTGTTGGTGGATGTTGGGCTATCTCTACCTCTGTGACAACCGTGGTATATCATCCCTGTCCTGACCCTGCTTATAGCCTGAGACCTCATGTATGTGACACATCACTTAGCTAAGATGATGGAGAGATTATGTATGATACCCTCAGGATCCAGGAGTGGATTTGGTGCCTGTGTTTTATATGCCACCTTGTGCACAACTCAGCACATCCCAGGATCTCCCATAGGAGGACCAGGACCACTTATATTTCCTATGTGCTACCAAAACTGAGGGCAGTCCTGGAGGTGCCTTGTCTCATGTCATAGTACAGATCACTTTTTTGAGGTTCCTGGTTCATTTAAAATACTGCTTAATCTGGAAAGGATCAGATATCATCACTTTTTTCCTTATCTTTAGCTTTGTTTTTTATCAGTGCAATAGGTTCTGCACCTCCTGTGCAGCTGTTAAACTGAGAGCTTTAAAGAAAATGCCAGCAGTCCTGTACTGCAATGGGCACACTCAGGAGGTAGAAGCAACTCTCAGACTGACACAGTCTGAATTCCAGTAAAGGTGAAGTCAATACCAAGGCATCTCAGGGCAGTATTTGCTTTTCCTGCAATTGATTGTGTGTCTCCTCTTCCTACCAGCTTAACATAGATTATTTACAGGCAGTGTGTGTGTGTGTAAGGATCCATCATAATTCAGCAAGGAGATTCTTCAGAAAAGGTCTGACCTATGGGGCTTTGTCTCTTCCTCTGAAACAAACTTGGAGAAATAAGGTTCCTGATGATACCAGGATTAAAAAAAAAAATCTAGAAACTCATAGCCCTCTGTCCCCAGAGGTGCAGACCCAGGAGGCTGCAATCAGAAATGCAAAGGTTCTGTATTTCTGTGCTGTGAAACGTGTTGGCAGGCACAGGTAACCCAGCCCCACTGCTGCTGGCAGATAAAATGGGAGTTCCTGCACAGCAGCCCTTTTCTTCTTGTCAGCCAGAGAGATTACTGGCCTTGTTCTGCTTCTCTGCAGAGGAGAAAAAGTCTTTAGAGCGCAGGGAATTTCCCTGGTGTGTGAAAAGTGTGCTGTGTCATTCGTTACTTAAATGAAGGCAAGTTGGTGCTTAATCGAGTAGTAAAACTGAAGCAAAACATATCTCAATTGATTTAATTCTTAAACCCATCCTACTGCAAACCAGAGGTATCTTGCTAAGTAAGAAAGAAACTTCAGATATTTCCACTGTAGAAAACCTGATGTCTGTAGTGCTGGTGGAAAAAGACTAAAAGAGAAAGTAGCTGTGGGGGACAAATGGTCAGCAAAGTGCCTTGCCAGGGGGGTAAAGAAGAGTTTTGTTTTCTCCTGGCTGATGGAGGAGGTGACCTGGTGTAGTTGGTGCTGCACTGGCTTCTCAGGTGCTTACCTGCAAAGTGCCCATGGACTTCCTGAGTTGTCTGATGTAGTTTCCTTAAGCAACACCAATACTGTTGTAAATAGCTCCTCAGAGAAGCAAAGCATTGCTGGAATTGCAAGAGGTGCTCACTTGAATAATCATTTTGGATAATGCAAATGGGGTTATGAATTAACAGGCTGGAAGAGTAAACAAGATTAGAGGTAAGTGCTTTCATGGACCATGTGGAAAATAGTCAAAGGGTAATTGTGAAGGAGTGGGTGAGGCAAGCCCATAAATTTGAAGGGGTGAGAATGAAAAATGGAGAGGTCAGGTAAAACAAGCAGTGAAGGAAATGAGGGGGCGTTGGTGTTTCTTTAGGTAAAATGCTCAGAAAAGCATGGAGAAGTGAAGAAATCGTGGCTATGGTGAAGAGGATCTCATAAGAAAGAATATAAAAGTGGATAAAATGACATATAGGATAAAGGAGGTAAAAATAAAAAATTAGATTGAGTAGGCAAGTGATCAAGAAGGCAAGAAATTGAAAATATCTTGAAGTTGAGAATTAATACCTACTGTAATACGTAAGGAAGGATAGGGGAGAAAGATAAAGTGGAAAATACTTGTGAATGAGTGAAAAAACCCAAACAACCTGTTGAAACTACAAGGGAAGAAAAAGATGTTGTGTTTTCCAGGAGCTGAGGGGTCCAGCAAGCAGGAAGGAAAACAAACCTTTTATAGTACTGAAACTAAAATTTTGAGAGAGCTTTATGAAAGTCACTGTTCCCAAGATACAAACTGTAAGACAAATGACAGAAGATGTCTTTCAAAACAACCAGACCATCATTTTTTTTATGCATCTGTTTTTTCCAACCTTGAGCATAAATCAATACTCCTGTCGGTTTTGTAGCCTCCATTATACCAGAAAACTGGAAGCCCCAAGGTGGCAAACCAGAAGCAGAAATGAACTCTGCATAGAAATGCATATATTACATTGTACAGTCCATTTTATCCTGTTGTATCAAAGTACCTCTCTGGTAATTATTAGCTAATTAACATCACAAGTGCTAAAGAAAGGATTTGAAAGCCAAGGAAAGAAGATATTGAAGCTGTTGGCCTCAGCAGACAACTCTCTTGTCTATTTTGGGATGCCCTGTGGGGTTTATAGGGTCTGGTCTTCCAAAGGTCAAAGTAACCTACAGTTCCTCAGTACATTTGTCAAGTAGATCCCAAATATCCTAGGTGCAGTATCCCAGATTTGAAGAGGCTAAAAATAGAAGTCAGGAATTTGTGTGTAATTTGAGCAGGGAGTCCAGCCACAGTGTCTTCTGAAGAACTTCACTCCACTTTCTTTTTTTGAAAAAAACCTAGTTTTTGGACTGATACTGATGACAACATATTGTTCTTAGTGATTTATTGTTGGGATGAACCTCGACTGGTGACTGAATGAAATCTGTAATGAAAACAAGTGGGAGAACTGAGGTTTTATGAGTCTGCCACAACTAAACCAGAGGTGTGTCCAAAATTCATGGGGATCTTGGTTCAGTATTCTGGTGGCTTTGAGTCACATCTGCAAGTCCCAGGACTTAGTTCATTAGGAGAGAAGCAGGATTATTTTATGGTTTGTTACTTCTGAGGGAGTATGGAATAGCTCTTCAGAGCTACCTCAGAACCAAAATAGTCCAGAAGCAGTAGGACTGCAATTCTCACTTCTAAATCTCTTGTCATCTCACCTCTTATTCATCCTCTCTTTCATTTTGTGCCCTCCTCTTTGCTGTTTCTGCCCTTTTCCCCTGTTCTCTGGAATCTTCCCTTTGAATCTGAACATACACTGAGTGATGGATGAAGTGGAGGTGAATATTTCTCTGCTGCCCTTGTGCCACAGACAGCGAAGGCACCGACCTGAACAGCTCCAGGTTTTAGTAGTGGACATTATGCAAGCACAGAGGAACTCTTGTTGACTGTGCAACTATCAAAAGCTATTGATTAGCTGATACTGGGGCCATAATAAAACTATCATTATTAATTATAATGGAAGTGTATACGTGTGTCCAGGTAGCAAGTTACCTTTTTCATTTTTTCCCTCAATTTATTGCTGAGGCACAGCAGATTGTAAGTCACCTTTGCTTTTTGAGAGAGAACAGAATCCAACTTTCATGCATTATTTTAGACTAAAGGGGATCTCTTATTGTCTTCCCAATTTCTATTGCAAAAAAATCATTACTATATTTGTGAGCTGTACACACAGAAACCATAGATTTTATAACCTCTATAATATAGGAGAGCAGTAATCTCTTTTTCAATATTAGGTCAAGTTTCTCTTATCTAATCTTACATGTTCCTTTCTTACAGTTTCTGTGCTGGAAATTGTAAAAGGAAATGCTCTTAGAAAAGATACATTTATGAAGTGAAGATTAGCTCTTTGTCATTATTGACAGTGCTAGGGATATGAAACATATGAAAGCCTTTCCTTCATGGCTACAAGTGGGAAATAGAAAATATGTACACAAATATTCTGGTTTATACAATCTGAAAAAGATGTGTATTTAATCTTGAGCTTTTAGCAGTGAGGTGAACTATATAACGTTTCTGTTACAATAAACCTATAAGCTGAGGATGCCTTTCTTTATATTGTATAATATAGCTAAAGCACTGCTTTGTGGATAAAGTACTAGCAAAATATAAAGTACTGGGGGAAAAAAGGATTATTTCTGCTCAAAGTGGATAAACTCCAACACTGCTCTGTAAGTTTCATACAAGTCTTTCCGTTCATGTATCATGTGTGCAAGAGAGCTTCCAAATTAATTCTTGTGTCCTCTGTGTTGTCAAACAGTGCCAAAGGAGCCATTATTTTAGGAGATTAAGCTACTTCTGAAACTCAGAGCTCCAGATTCAAGATCTTCTTACTCTTCTGCTTATTTTTCTCTTCCCTTTCTCTGTTCCCTCACAGAAGAGGTGACTGAAGTACTCAGTGTCTCAAAAGAACTAAATTATTAAGTTCTGTGAAAGGGAGCTGCAAAGTCATTCCCTTCAATACAGATATGGTACAAAGGCAATGCTACCACTGTATATTCTTCAAGCCTATAGCATGGTATTAATTTTGTTTTACTCTTGGGAGAGGTCCTTAGCTGGAATTAATCTCTAGAATTGCTTTGCAGGGTGGGTGTCAGGGATCCTCTGGCTGTTGCACTGCTGTGATCTGCAGAGCTGGCTGCTCCTGAGTCCTGCTGAGCACCCACTGGCATCTTACACTCTTTTGAGGTTTTGCACCTTTCAATTTTATTCTCCAAGTGTTGCCTTTGGATGGAGGGGAAAAAACTAGCTGTGGAGGCAACTGCAGTGGTTTTACTTCATGTTCAGGGATTAAATTTGGGCTCAGAGCCTGAATGAAGTGTATAGTTACAGGTAGGCTTATTTTAAGACAAACTGTAGAGGACTTCAGGATAATTGCTACTCATGCTCCACAGAGATGCTTGTTTGTAAAGGCCTGGACATCCTGTTCTGGTCTAGGCAGTGCCAGTGTAGTTACAATCTTTTTCTGACCTGTGAATTTTTCAAAGAGAAACCAGTGGAAATTGATGTTTTTGGAGCCTCATACTCTCCTTTTCAGTATCAATAAGAGACCTACACTAATATGGCAATTAAATAAGCAATATTTTGCATCTTTTCTTTAGTACCTGGGCTTATAATGATTAAAAAAGAAACTCTGTATGAGTCCAACTCTCCTCCTAGATTTTATTTCTTCTCTGAGGTCTGCTTGCAGATGATTTACCTGCCTTGTATTCAGTGCCTACTGAGCTGCATTTGCTCCAGTGGCTTTCCAGTAATTCCCCTGCAGGCTGTGCCCTCCACATTCCAGCTAACTATACGAGTAGTAGCCCCTTGTCTTTCTTTTTTCCCCTCTTTCTTGCTGCATCTATTCTTCCCACCTTCCCCATGGGCTTTGTTGCATTTTTAATTTAGATCATTCCAGCTACTTTAGAAATTGGTATCCTTCCAAACCATATTCTTCAACTTCTTTTAAATTAAATTCTTTGGTAAATAGCAACATCAGATAATTAGAGAATGGAGGTGACTTAATGAAAGGTGCCTGAAGTTTATTTCTGTCTTTTATTCCTTCACTATGTTTAAGTTATAGAAATAATTTTTCAAATCAATGCTTGATGGTGTAATCTGCATTTTTAACTGGCCAGTACTACTACTATGGTTTTGCTGCAAGCTTCTTGTTTCAGCTGTGCATTAAATGGCTTTGAAAAGCCAGCTCAAAGCAGAGGCTGAGATACCCAAAGGCATGCAAACCCCAGCTTGGTTTGCTATTCCAGGGACATAGGAGAGAGAGAAAACAGTGCCTGAGGTCCAGTTCCCTTCTGCTGAGCCCTGGGCAGAACTCCAAGCAGGTTCTCTTCAGCCACTGGGAACCAGGCTGAGCCCTTCATCCTCTGGATGGTTTTGTTCATCCTGTTTTCTGTTTAGATCTGGCTTGCTTTGTACTCCACGTTTAGATAAGAGAGATGGAGTCCTAGAGCTGATGGAATAAGGGAATGAAGGTGAATAAATGCTGTAATATTCTATTCTGTTTTGGGGAGGAAACTGTTTATCTTAATTATTCCCTCTGATATCAGTGCTGGAATAGAAAATCACAATGCTGATCCAATGCTGGAGAATGTGCTGCTTGTGATGCTGGGGCTGTCTCTGAAAATTAGTTTTTTTTTTTTTAAAGGAGAAGAAAGCCCTCAGCTTTTTGTTCTCTTTTCAGGTAGAGTGCAAGCCCCCAGTTCTGTATCTCTTTTACCTTCCTTTCATCATGTCCACTCTTGGTCACCTTTTTCTTAAAGTAAACAATCTGAGTCTTTTCCACCTCCTTTTATGAGAGAGCTCTGCTACTCTTTCAAGAGCTTTTTTGGGGGTGTATCTAAGAACCATGGTGGGCAAGTGGAAGGTGTGAAGGAGAGAGACTATTCTGGTGAGTAACTGATTCTTTGTTACTGATGGAGGTTTTCTGCTTAAAAGTACACAGTGAGAAGCTCAGAGTTACATCTCTGCAGCAGACTCTTTCTGTCAGGGTTACTTATGTGGGCAAAGGATTTTAAAAATGATTCCCCTAACAGAAACACTTTCAATAGAGCAAATGTAGTTGTGTATTTGAGAGATGTGTCTAATGCCATTAATGTGTGTGCAGATCTACTCACTCTGACTGTCAGCTGCAAGGTCAAGAATTGGAGACCTGGGAAAATCTCAATTTATAGCTCTCTGTGCAGTCTTAATTCTATGCATGCTGGATTTTTTCCAAGAATTATCTTCTGACACTGAGTTCTTATCTTGCTCAAAACCCAGTGTTTGGAAAAGGAGTTTAGGAATTTAAAAAAGGAGTAAATGGAATTAAAAAAAAAAAAAAAAGTCATAATCCCAAACGGGAAGAAAAAATTCTGCGTGTCAGCATCAAAGCCTCCCAATTCCTCAGTTTTAGGGTGTGATTTGCAATCTAAACCTTTTAATG
Organism: Calypte anna; assembly: GCF_003957555.1. Classification (NCBI taxonomy): domain Eukaryota; kingdom Metazoa; phylum Chordata; class Aves; order Apodiformes; family Trochilidae; genus Calypte; species Calypte anna. The sequence goes on along the minus strand of NC_044247.1, from coordinate 14,682,035 downwards.
CAGTCTAATTTATGCTATTTCCTATTTGTTTTGTTAAAGGCAAAGAGAAAAACAATTCTGTCAGAAACAACTGCAGAAACTCTTAGATGTTATAGCACCAGGGGCTGAGAGCCCTCCCTTCAGCACTGCCACCTCCCCTCTGGCAGCATCCCTGTGCCTGGCTGTTAGCAGGCTCTGATGCAATGGAAGAAAAAGTTGGTCCCTACAAGTTGAAGTTTGTAATTTTTTATTAATGAGGGACATTTCCCACCTCTGGGTGCTGCTGGAAGGAGCAGTGAGGACATGGGGTGCTCCTGGGTGTTAGCACTGAGGCCAAGGCTGCTGGGTAAGGTGTTAAGCTGACAGGGTGCTGGCTGTGTTGTCCCAAGAAAGCAAACAGAAAATGGTGATTTTTGGAGTTTTGAGACCTCCACAAGAAGGAGCAGACTGACTGTCTGAACTCCTGCTCACCACTCTGTCTGTTTTTATTGACAGAGAAAATACGAGGTCATTAGTGAAGGGGTTATTGATTTTATTTTTAGTTGTTGTTGGGTTTTTCTTTTATAAAAGGGTACAGTATCACTGCTTCTTTCATAGAACAATATTTCTTTGATACAATTAAGAAATGAGTTTCCCAGAGCTAAGGGTATTTGCCTGTGCCCACAGACAAAATACCTCTTTTTGAGTAAAATGTTATTCAGGCTCCTCTTGTGTCACTGATAATTGTTATTAATGGAATATGTGTTATTCTTCGTGGTAGACCTGCCAAGCCAAAGAATAAAGGTCTAAGGAAGTAGAATTAATAACTCTGTTGCAATGCATCATATAGAGAAGCCAGTAATTGCAAGGTCAGATGGGTGTACATAGATAGATGGTTAACTGGTTATGCTGTAATGAAAGCACAGACCTTTTTCATCTGTTTCTGAATAATGTTGCTCATAAAGACACGAGATTGATTGCCTACAAAGACATTTTCTGAACCAGAAATGATCAACAATCATAGCAATGAAATATTCAAGATAAATTTGTGAATCCGTGTTAGAAGTAAATTCCAAGACTTTATAACTCTCTGCTCAGACATTCCTTATTCTGGCAATGAGATAAAAGAATGTTCCATCTATTTTTGCTGTTAACATATTTACTAGTGTCTTTCTAACTGATGTACTTTTTCTTCAGCCCAAATGAATCAAAAGAAAGCTTCAAATCAGTGACAAAGGAGGGAGCTGAAAAATACATAGCGTAAGTTTTGTGAGAGAATCAGTTTATTGTTATATTTTTGTGTTATAAGAAACACAGGAATTAGATTTGTTGGTTTCCTAGCAACTAAGGGTCTTAGATTTTAAAGGTAAAGATCAAACTTCTATCACTTGCTTAGAAGTACAGACAGATGTATATTAATGAAAACAGATTCTGAAATGGTTTCAATGTGAGCCCCTGAAGTACTTTAGAGTAGTCAAAAATGTTAATATTTGGCTTTCTAGATCACTATCTATCCCAGTCACAAGTTGGCAATAACTAATGTCTTCATGTTATCAAAATACTTATCAAATCTGTTAAATATGTCCTTTGAGCCTCATCAGGGGAAAATAAGATCAACTTTTGAGAGAAAGGAAGTTGGAACTTCAGAAAGGATCAATTTCTTTTTTTTTTTTGTATGCATCTGTTTGTGTCATTTGAATCTCCAGTTTGTTTCTGGTCCTTTCTTGTCCTGGTCCTTTCCTTAGGCTTTGAAATTCAGACTCCTGTCTGGCATTTTTTTCTCAAACACTTTGCAATATTAGCACATGCAGCTTTTGTGTAGTAGCTTCCCAGCCAGTGTTTTTCACTGGAAAATACTCTTCAGGATGAAGGAATGATCTGCAACCACTGCTCCTGTAGCCACGGCGAGTCTGAACATGAGGACATTGATGCCACATCCCCTGTTCTCCCAGCTGTTGCTTGTCATGACCCTGTTTGCTGGACATGGATCAGTGATGTTTTCCTTGGCTCATGAAGTGCTTTGCAGAACATGCCCTAATTCATGGCAGTGAGTAGAGCAGCTCACCAGCAAACTCTGGTTTCAAGAGGGAAAATACAAACTCATTTGGGTGAGTTTTGGGTTTGTGGAGGTGCTGACTTATTTTCACAGTTTGAAATACAGGAGTATTCTGAAGAGAAGTAGGGAACAGCAGGTAGGTTGAAAACCTTCACAGGAAATAATAAGTAAATGATGCCAAGTGACTGGAAGCCATGATATTTACAAATGGAAGAGAGAGGTAAATTTGATGTCTACAGTTCTGGCCATAAATAAACCACTCTGAAATCTGCTTGTGAGGTCAAACACTTGCTACTGACAGGACATCTGTTCCCTACAGTTTCCCTGGACATTTGATTGGCTTTTTTGCATGTATCAAAAGGGCCTGGATGTTTAGCAGGAAAACCTGTTATACCTAGAGGTAAATAATTAATGCTGATATGTTTTAGGAGCACTACTGAAGCATGGTAGCAATTTACTTAAACTTTCAGAGTGCTGTGAAGTGGGGCAAATGGTTCCATAGCTACTGCAGGGTTTGTGCTGCTTTTATTTCTGGAAACAGGTGTAGGACATGGAACATGAGCCATAAAATCTGATCTCTCTGAAATATCTTTCTGTTCTTGGTGGGGCAGCTCACATTCCTTTTTCTATTGTATCTTTTCACCTGAATCTGAGGAATTTTTTCCTCAGCCTGATCAAAGCTACTTTCCATTCCCTGAGAATACACCCAGTTTTTGGTATTGGCACAGCTGTGTGTGACTCCTGGGCTGTGGGGAAAGAGTTAGGAGCCTGAGGGAAGGTAGGCAGGGTGCTCCCTATCTTCCAAATTGAGGTTACACTGTCTTGTATTTGTACTGTGTCAGGATACCTTCCATTCTATGTCAAGTGTACTGTGGCGTCCCACAGTGCTGTATGGACAGGGCAAATTGTCTGCTTTTCACAGATAATGTGCCAGCACCTTCAGCGTGATTTGAGCAATCTAAAGAATCTCCAGATGTGGTAAGCACCAAGGCAGCATGAAGATTCATTGAGCATAGCTCAGTTCCTCAGTTCCTATTCATTACTCCCTATTATTGGTGGGTCAATCCATTGCAGTGGAGTCCTGGGAACATGGGAATTCTACAGTGGTTCAGAAGTCTGTGTTTAAATACAACCCCTGCTACACAGGGGTCATGAACCTGGGCCTCTCACCTGGGCTCTTCTTGTCCCTCTTGTGCAGCTCTCTTCCCAGGTAGGAAGCATGAAGGATCAGGTCCCACCTCTTGCTGCAGTCAGCTCCCTTTGGTTTGGATTTCACACTAATAAGCTCTTAGTTTGTCTTAGTGGTCTCCACGACATTTATCCAGCTCCTCTGTTCAATAGTTTTTTTTTTCCCTGTTCTTTACAACAACATTCTTTTATCTGCTTATTTATTTATTTATCTTTTTTTATGGCAAATAATACTACTGAAAGCTCTTACAACAAACACAACACAAGGATGGCCAAGGCCATCCCCAACATTTCTCTAATCCTGCAACATTATGGTTTGCCTTCTTTCATTTACCTCTGCCCTCACATAAATACAGCTGAGATTTTCCTTGGCTCCCAGGCTATCTGAGGAGCCATCATTTTGCCCAGACAATAAGGTTTCTGCCATGCAGAAGCTGCTGTTATGTTGCTCTCAAAACTTTTAGCAAAGTGGGTGCCAGGAACTAAGGGGCCTAAGGATGCAACACTCCCTACACAGTAATGTGACCCATTAAGCAAATGGCACAGAGTAATGTTCTTTCACAGAGCAAAAAGGCTCCCATTTAGGTAAAATTTCAGCCTGCTGTTGGTTTTTACAAGCCAGAATGGCAAAGAGAAATAAAATATAAAACCAATATGAATTTGAATCAAATTATGATAAGAGTCAGATGGTGATATTACCCAGATATCCCCATAGGCAAGCATTAGTAAAATTTGCCATAATGGTATGCTGCAATAGAATTCTCTGGTGGAAAGGACACTGAGATTCTAAAATCAACATTTAACTCTTTCACAAACCTGAAAAAGAATATACATGCAGTGGTATTGTACAAGTGACCAAAAATACCAGGGGTGAAAGTCCTACCAAAAGGAGAGTGAAGCTCTGCTGAGCTCCTACTGATGCAAAGAACCCCACCAAGAGCAGCCAGGTTCCTTTGCTGAGTTTCTTGAAAAGTGAGGAGTTTCAGTCTGAACCATAAACATTCCTGCTTGATACTGCAGCAATATGTGGAGTTAAATGAGTGTGACTAAATCAGGTATTTTAAAGTAGAATATGCTGGGGCTTTTTCTGGAGTTTGGTGGTTTTTTTAACTGTTTAAAAGAATTTGGGCATGCATGTGTTCTACTTAGAGCAGGAGAGTTTGGTAGAATTAGATGACTTTTCAGAATGGATGAAATTCTCTAGATTTATGCAAGGGAAAATACATCCCAGTGCAGTCCTATGGGCATTTGCATAACACTTTGCAGGCATGACAAGAACTTGAGGAAGCACTGAAAGCACTGGTCACCAGGCAAATATTTGAGAGGTTTGACTTGTGAGCTGCAGAGCTGCTCCATCAGCCATTGGCTGCCTTTGAGCCTCTGTTCCTGCATTTGCCATCTGTCTTCTTTAAATACAGCCTAACCTCCCTGGGGCAAGTGCTATTTTTCTCTTCTGTTTGCACAGTGCCTTGCACAGTGAGACCTCACTCCTGCCAATGTTAGTAGAATAAAATACCAGCCTGTCTCAGGCTCCACAGGTCATTCTCCCTCCCAGTTGTTGAGTATCCTGGGCCTTTGGGGTATGACAAAATGTTATTTACTGTGATTCTAATACGCCAGGAAGGGCTGAAGTACCCAAATATGAAGGAGGGTGGTGGAAAGGATGGAAACAGCTTACATAAGAGCAATACACTCTGGTTTCTCTCCAGAAACAGGAAACCATCTCCCTGCTCCCCATATGTGATTCCTATGAACTTAATGTTTGTTTTTTGGTTTGAAGCATTCCATCAAGTGTGCCAAGCTCCCTGTGCTTCTCCAGAGGAGAGGGAGGATTCCCATTAATCTACACTCTCTGACATTGTAAGAGGACTTGTAGGATTTGGTCCAAACAGGTGATTTTGGAAATGTTTCTTCTCCATTGACCTTACTGAGCCACAGGAGGGAATTTTGTAAAAGTCTCTTGGGTTATGTTCCTGTGAACAGCATGCACATGCTGATGCCCTTACCTGTGTGGGAGACTTAGAAAACTCTGTACTGGGTGCTGAGGTCACCTTGAAAGCAGAAAGTCAAATTTGGTTTTTAATCTCGTTGTGTTTTGATATTCTGTTTGAGCTGTGTAAATACTGGAGCCATGTCACTTGGGCACGTGTTCTTTCAAGAATTTGTACAAAGTAGTTAAGGAAAAATACATATTTCAGGGTGAAAGTTGTAGAAAAGCACCTGACTGAGGCTTACTTTCCTTGGGATAACACAGGGTCTGGGGGAAAGCATCTAGGGGAATGTTTTTCTGTCTTTGGACACCTTGCTTCACCTTGAGCATACCTAGCCAAGCCTGGGTGTCCTCTTGATCAAAATAATTCATCCCAATTGTGCACAAAAAAAATCCTTGCTAAGAGGTTTAATAGCAACAGAATGATGCAGACCTACCTTGGAGCTTGCATTGAGAAAGGTGTGGACACTCACTAATGTCAAGCTAAATGCCTCTTGTTTTTTATGGGATATTTATTCTGAAACACAAGGAAAGTAATTTCCTATTGTAATTTTTTTTTTCCAGAGTGTCTATCAAATTAGCTTGTTGAGTATTTACAGAGCAATAACTCAGGATTGACTGGTGGAAATCTTATAATCCCAGAACGTGACCCAGCACAATATCATCCTAATTTCCTATGTGAGGATTAATTCTGCTGTTTTCTTCTTCCATGACAGTGAATTGAGCATGTGGCACACAGTGCACAGTAAACGCATCCTGATCTCCCCTAATCTTTGCAAACACTTCCAAGTGACCTTTTTGTTGAATGTCCTTTAAAAGCTTCTAGGATATTATCAAAAATAGCCAAAGAAATTACTGCCAAAGCAAGCAGGACTCCATTTCTTCTCAGGCTTTGCTGTACATCCTACATCTTCGCCATGGAAAGTTTTCTTCACTGACTCAGCTTGGTCTTGTTTTCTCTGGATTAATCAACTGGTTGTTTATTTTACACTAAACTCAAGCTGAATAAATGCTAAAGGAAGGATTCCTGAAGGTGTAGCAAAGCAGCCTTTCTGCTGCATTGTACTGGGAGTGTCTACACACCAGTGTGACCTGAGTGTAAAGTGCTGTGGCTCAGTGTTTCACTTCTGCACACTGCAGACAAAGGCCCATCAGGGGTGACAGAGATACCCGTGGGTGCAAACTGGGTCACTGACTCTAATGTTATGCTACAGGCACAAGCCACAGCACCCTTCTCCCTCCCTTCCTACACCTTCTAAAAGGCACTGTTTCTGATATGGGCACTTCATTGGCTTTTTCACCTGTGTAAATGGATTTTATTTTTGCCTGACTAGACACGATGTTCAGTTTAAGGCAGGCAGGCCTTTTACCAGCATGCCTGAGATGCTTGCAGCATGTCAAACACATTGGGTCACTCTGGTGTCCACGTGAGGCCCTCACTGCATCTGCGTGTGCAACAAGAACACTTGTGTCAAGAAAATACTTCATCAAGTTCCTAAACACCTGTGATTCTGCCTAATAAAGTCTCTATAGCACACAGCTTTTCTGCTGAAGTTAATGATGCTGTAAGGCAGTGTGGTAGGTCCAGGCTCTGGCTGAAACAGCTGCCATCAATTTCCCCTTGTGCTGTCAGTTTGTATCTTTGACAAATCTATCCATTTCTTTCCTTGGTCTCATCCATCATTGGCTCATGGTGCTTTCCAACTCTTCTCGTCTTCCTACCAGCCTCTGATTTCACCTCTTTAAATTCATCACATGCTTGTACTTATCCTGATTGCGAATTTATCACAATTCCTTCTGCAAAGGAGGCCAAGTTTTAAAAAACTCTCTTTCATCTGCTTTGGCTTATCTAAAAACTTTCAACCCTGCTGGAAAGGAAAAACACCCCTGAGAATGTGGGACTTTGTCACAGGTTCTTACCCAAAATCTTCTCAAAACGTGGTGTAATACTTGTTACCCTGGAAGGCCCTCTGTTTGCTCAGGGTTAGGGTCATGCTGTCACCTGCTGGCTCCTGCATTGCTCATGCTTGCATGACTCAAGTGCTCATCTATCCAATCTCTCTTTTCTCACCATGACAGCTGAATACCACTGCTCTTGAGCTTGTCTAACCCTCTTCTTTCACCATGTAAAGTTGAAAATGTTATATGGAAAAATGACACCATGTAACTCCCTGTTGTCTGCAGACAGCAGATGGGGCAGGGGCTGAGCCCATCTTTGCTCACCAGTTCTGGCCTGGTTTGGCACGGCAGTGTGCAAGAAAAGTGTCTGGGTGCTTTTTACACTTTCCTAGTCGTGTGGCTCTCCCAGGGTGATGCAGAGCAGGGCTGAGCCTTTGTGATGGTTGCCATGGTTTGAGCATCTCTATGCTGGACACTGCCTGAATTTGTTGAGTGCATTTGTCAGGGAGAAAATCGGTGTTGAGGTACAGAGGTAAAAAGTGATGAGATTTGAAAGAATGGATAGGGAAGGATTTGTAGATCAATCCCCTCCATCCATCACCTCCTGGAAGACCTGAAGGACTCCTTGAGCTTGGTGTGGTCTCCTGTGTCTGCTAGGTGGTTCTGATTGGGGCTTCTGCACCCATGGCCCACACTCTTAAACCCACTCAGGGTCCTGGGTGCAGGAGATGCTGAGAAGCTGCAGCAGAGACTCCTTGAAGTAAAATGCCATGATGCAAAACATTACCAGATAATCACAGCCCCAGATTGTTTGCAACTAAGCAAAGCCTCAATGAGAATGTTATCTCTGTTATACGGGGGGAGGAATTTGAGGCATGGGGGGGATTAAAGGGATTAGCAAAGTTTCCATGAGTAACCTGTTCCAGAAGTAAGGCTTCTCCAAGATCCTTCAGATTTATTTCCTATTTTACCAGAGTATTTTTCTTCCCCTTGCTGTTCATAAGCAGTTTTTATGTGCAGTCTTTGCTTTGGTTTTCTTGATGAGATTATTGAAGTGTTTTAAGATACCTGCTGCTCTGGCTCTGGATAACATACTGGGGATTTTTCAAAGGGTTTCATATGAGTGATGTCTCTGTCAAAAGTAAAAACTAATTCTATATGATTAAAATACAGGGAAGGGGCTGTTCCTTATCATTACACAATGACTTGTATTATGTAAATACGTAGAGCACTTTTCTGAAATGATGCTTGAAAAGTCAGTGTTTTGCAGTGTCTGAGCTAAAGTCTGCCCTTTCTCCTAAGCAAATCCCAGAAACTTGCAAGGAGGTTTCCCTGACTTTGTTTTTCTCTCTTGATTCACTTTGTGAGAGAAAGGAGGACACATCTTTCACATTTTTCTTGGTCACTTCAAATTCCATCAATACCTTTCTGCCTAGCAAAGGTTTGAGGTGGTCCAGAACAATTTTCTATTCATCTTCCTTTCCTGTCCGAGCAGTTATTGACCTTCTTTCAATCCTTCTCTTTGATGATACTTAACCTTGTCCCTTGCATGTTTCTCTGTCTGATTTCTGGCTTTTTAATAGGCACTTAGTTCTACAGTTTCTCAAGTGCGAGCTTGGCAATGCACTTCATTGGTACAGCTTTCATGTTCTTTCTGATTGCAGACTCTAATAACTTCCCAATTTGAAAGCAGAAATATTCTCTGATTTTACTGTGCCAAGCTTCTGTGCATTGCAGTTCTGACAGACAGCCCTCATTTTTCATTCAGAGAACAATTTTGCTTTTTCCTCAGGCCTCCTCCTTTCCCTACACTCTCTCAAGAGGACTCTCTTGTCGTGGGAATCTTCCTCACATCCTTCAATAGAACTGAAGTTTTGTTAAATTATCATAAGCTGTCAATAAAGCTGCTTCCAAAACCAGAAGGGTAACAAAAACCTGCTTGTATGAATCAGGATACTCAATGTTTCCTTAGTGTTTTGTGTAGTCTGATGCAAAATATTTTATTTTATTTTATTTTATTTTTACTTAATTTTAAGTAGTGTAGGCCTGGTGACTTACATCCAGTTCTGAGTTTCACCAGAGATTTCTTTTCAGCTAAGATGTGAGCCATAAGCATGAGAAGTTTGTGTCTTTTGGTTGCATAAAATGGGGATATTTTTCTTCAGGTCAGAGAGGAAACCACCATCTGCTAAAGACTCAAGGCAGCTGCTCAGTGAGGAGAGGCTGCCAAGGAGAGGTGCACCCGGGTACCACTGCATCCCTGCAGGGACTTCTAGCTCAGTATTACTTGAAATATCACATCTCTGAAATGGTTTCCAGAGGTTTCCACATCTTGTTCTATGTTACTCAGCAGCAAAGTCACTTCTGGACTCTCAGCCTTCTGTCTACCTGAGCACTGACTTGTAAAATTGATTTTGTTTTTTTCGAAATCTCATTTCTTGTTATAGTGACAGTTTTGCTTTTGATTCCAGTACTTCCCACAAAGCTCAAGAGGGCAAAGAAAGAGTTTCAGGCTAAGACAGAAATGCTACCATTTTGTCTGACCTAAATTTATGGATCTGGCTCCTCTAATAAAGACTAACACAGTGAGCCTCCTACAGAGCTATTTTGTTAAATACTTTTCAAATACAAAAAGCTCATTATCATGCAAAGTAAAAATCACTCTTGTATGCAGGGTGGAGTGTGTTGCACTTTGTGTGCCACCAGTCCTGGAGTAATTTACACTCATCCCAGACAATCTTGTGTCTGCTGTGTTGATGTGCTGAGCAGTTAAGTTTCCTTGTCAGGCCAATTTTAGCTACTCTGCCTCTATAACTGGCAGAGGGATAATAGCAGATTGATGTTTTTATAGGAAGGAGCCAGGGTGAAGAACACAGTCCAAAAAAAAAACCAGTAATTAATATTGTTATACATTTTGTTTCTTCTCTTTTGATTTCCACATGCTACACTTTGATAGTTAGAAAAGAATTTGCCAACCTGAAGACACTTGTTGAAGCTCCTTTACTGGACTTAATTATTCTTTCCTGAAAATATCTTTGTAAGCAAGGCATGTCAGGAAGGCAGGGTGGACTTCTAGTGTAACTAAGGCTGCTTTCCACCCATATGGTTGGATTTATGTCTCCTGGTGGTTAGAGAGGGCTCCATACTGCAAAAACAGGTCACCTGCTTCACTGATAAGTGTTCTTCTTAAAAATAGCATCTATATTGCAAGTTTCATTCAATGGGCACCATAACATCACCTGAGATGCCTATCCCTCCAGTCCTCAGGAGACAACAGGGATTTTAATAATGCAGATCTTTTATGAAAACTTAATGAGGCTGTCTATCAAGAGCAAGGAAACACATTTGTTTACTCACTGAGACAATTTTCACAAATCATCTCACAAAGGTGCTTTGCTGTCCCTTTACAATGGTTTAGCTTCCAAGAATCTATCACAAGTAGGTGGAACTGAGAGACCTCTGCAGGGAAGCCCACCTGGTGAGGAGGCTTCTTCCAAGTTTCCTGAGCATGTGCCATGCTTATTAATGTTGTAAGATTAAAGTAAGATGGAAAAGCTCTGGAGTTTGCACAACATAAGAGCAGAAATCAATGCAGTTTTAAAAACTGCAGAACTAAAGAAAATCTTGTTCTTCTTAGCTGATTAATGTTCTGCTTTCTTTCTACTGGCTTTTACAAAACCTCTGCCTTTACTAAAAGCCCTGTGATCTGATTATAAACAGATCCCTCCTTCAGCTGTACCTCTTTCAGGCCCGTGACAGATTTTGCTAAAACTCATCACTTTTGGACACACAGGTATGAGGCCAGAGGGACCTGTTGATTTGATAGCTTTAAAGCCAACTGAAATGTGACACCATGTGCCAGATGAGGATGTAACCTCTTTGGCTCAAGCTTTTAGAAATGTCACTCTGTTGTGATTGCCTTCCAAAATATTGTCAATGGGCCTCAGAGTGGGAACTGGCTGAAACACAAAGCAAAATGTCTTGTCACAGAAGAGGTCTTGTCACAGTCTCTAATAATCTTCTTGGAGACAAATTTTTTGTTGTGTTTCAAACAGTTGAGTTTTGCCACTTGCAATAATTTTTTTTTTTTTTTTGTGCTTTAAGCCAAACCCTTCAGTTTTCCAGTGGAGAAAGGTCTGACTAAGCCAACTCAAGTGCTAGATACAGGACCATGTGATGTGACTCTGTGCTGCCTCAACTGATGAGGATAGAACCATCACTTGGAAATACAACCCCATGTGATGGGTGTTCCTTCCAGGCTACAGGGGGCACTTATTCTCCAGTAGTTTTGAAGGTTTTCCAGCATTCCCAGACAACCAGTGGCAGTGTCACCTAATTTACATTGTCAGCTTAGTTCTTTGCCTGAGGAGCCTGATTGCCAATGGATACAGATGGCAAAGCTGTGACAGAAGTCTAAATATTTTTCCAAATATACATAAATTCCACACTGCCAGTCTGCGGGGGGAACTCTTCCCATATAAATCTCTCAAGTGTAACTAATTACTGTCATGCTATCTTATTTGGGGGTGAGAGATTGACTTTCAAAAGAAAGGAGCTGCAGAATATTCAAGAGAGATTTTAAACATTTGGATTTTTTTGACAGATCTTAGATTCTTAGTTCTGAGGTAGTTCAGGGGGTGGCAGTCTGTGCAGGGAACTGGGCTGCAGGGAACACTCCCAGTTACCATATCATAGAATCATAGAATTGGCTGGGTTGGAAGGGACCTCAGAGGTCATCGAGTCCAACCCTTTTACCACCGTTGCGGTTGCTAGACCATGGCACTGAGTGCCACATCCAGTCTCTTTTGAAATATCTCCAGGGATGGAGAATCCACTACTTCCCTGGGCAGCTCATTCCAATGTCTGCTCACCCTCGCCGTAAAGAAATTCTTTCTAATATCCAACCTAAACCTCCCCTGGCACAACTTGAGACCCTGCCCTCTTGTCTTGTTGAAAGTCATCTGGGAAAAGAGCCCAACCCCCCCCTGGCTCCAACCTCCTTTCAGGGAGTTGTAGAGAGTGATGAGGTCTCCCCTGAGCCACTTCTTTAGGCTGAACACCCCCAGCTCCCTCAGCCTCAGAACCTCTGTTTTACAGAAGACTTGTAGAACATTTCTGTAACTTAGTTTAGAAACACAATTCAGAGAGCAGGTGTCCCATGAGGATGCTGAGACACTGGGTAACACTTGCAGGCTCAGACAGCTGTCATCTCAGTTATTTGTTAGGCATAGCAGCATAATCCTATCAAATACAATTGGAAAAGCATAGGTCAAACTACCAAGGTAAAAAAACTCACCTGCTTTTAGGAGTTTAGATTTAGCTCCAGTCGTGGCTGTGGTGTGTTTTTTTAAAATGAAGTTGGTCTAAAGCCTTTGAAAAAAAAAGCAAGAGCACTAATGATGCTGATATTTTTTCTTTCCCCCTAGAAAATCAATACAAGAAAGAGTTGGCTTGAAATGTTTGATTTTCATAGGAGGTACCTACAGAGTTCTTTATCTCAGCAAATCGTACCATGTACTCCGGGAATGTAAAAATGTAGCCTCCCTCTCCCTTTCTCATCTCCTTTCTTTTAAAGAATTAATAAATACTACCATTTAGTACTTCCCATTCTGTGCCATCTACATTTTACATTCAGCAGATTGAATTTCACAGCAGATTTAGTGTAAGCTTTTAATCTTAATAATGATCCCTTGATCTACCGTGGTCTGTCCAACTTGGAGGTTGTTAGAGGTCCCTTCTGGGAACTTTCCAGCTGTTTCTGTTTAGTTCATGTATATTTATTTACATGACTTTTTAACCCCATTTGATAACAGAGAAATAGGATGTGATTTAGCTGCAACTATTCTTGATAATTTTCCAGAGAAGTAAGTACAGCAGGGGAAAAGCAACATATGGCACCATTTTCTTTCCTGATCATTTATTATGTACTGTTGTGACCTCATCAGTGCCTTTGGCTGTACTGCTACAGGTTCAAGAAAAAGGCTCCTGTATTTTTCCCCTTTAAGCTTTCAGACAAAAGCAAATGTGACCTGAAGGTAATTTGCACATACAGTGGAAGAGAGGAAATTGTCTGGGAAAACTGAACAGATTTTTCAGTGTTGTGTTTCTAATTAGATTTTAACTTTTTGGGTTTGATCAAGTTGGGACTCAAATTTCTGCTTTATTGTTACATTTGTGATGAGAACTCACATTTTCACCATGAACCCCCCCTGAATTTAGCTTCCAGCCTTTTTGTTTAATACTGATATTTTGCCTCTTAGCACCATGCCAGGTGTTATTTAATTTCTAAGGTTGTAAATGTTATTAGAATAGTTCTGCTATTCTAATCTAGAATGGAATGGTATAGAATAGAAGAACACAAATAAGTGAAGTTTAAAATTTGCAAAATTGCTTTGTCAGATTGCAATCAAAGTGTCCATGCAGCTGGCAGCAGAGGATGGTTAAACGTGAGCTTGAATGAGGTCTAAGAAAAGACCAATGAAAAATAATAAACTCTCATCATTTGCACCAAAAAGCCAAAGGAAATAAAGGGAAATTTCAAGGAAGAAGGTGCAGAGGATAAAAGGCAAGTACTCCTCTCAGTTATGGCAGAGTGGCTTTGTTGTTTCTCCAGTCCATCAGTGCCACACTACTGAGCTGCCAGTGCTAATTTGTTCCATGAAGATTAATGACCTGGGGAGAACAGAAGAAATTAGCTGGGTTTGATTTTTCAGACTGCCTAATTCAACTTATCCCTGTGCAGGGGTTGGAAAGCACTGGACCAGCACTTCCAAGTGCAGTATTGTGGGCATCTGAGGGTAATTAGTGCCTGTATGTATGAAATTTTTAAAATGCTCTGATATGATAAACACATTAATTTCTGTGCTATTGATCAGAAAAAGCATTATGTAGCCCATAGGTCAAGGCCCTGCTATGTGATCACATCCTGAGGTGTTCCAGGAAAAACCTGTTAGTTGTGAAGCAACATTACCCGTGGTGGCAATGAAAATCTGGAGTTGGGCTCCTTGTGGTCAATGGCCTGGAGAGGGGGTGGTGTGTGTGGCTGTTAGCCCTGCCTTCCACCTTCCCCACCTGGAGTTACAATGCAGCTTCTAATTGAAATCTTTGGACCCAACTGCATTCAGGTAAAGACTGTGTTACATATCTGCTCCCTACACTATTTTTATGCACTGACATTGAAGCAGTGTAGTATATACACACAGACTTATTTTTCTTCAATGAGAGATTTTTTTTCCTTGTCTTTTTCCTTGGCATACCCTGAAAATAAAGAATAAAACCCAAACCCCTATTGTTGGCATAAAATGAATTGGAAAAAGACCCCAAAGAATCCCTGTGAAATCTGCACAGAGAAAAATAGTCATAATTCTTCAATATTCAACTTGATATTCTGTGGGCTGCTGACCTTTCCTGCATTATTAAAGATGTCTTGACTAATATTGCAGTGTCTCTGGAAGATGCTGATGGTAATATGCTCTGGAGAGTCTTCCAATCTTCCACAGACAAAAAATGGGCAAGTAGCACTAGGACAGGGGAGCTTCAAAAGCCTGAGTTTGAAATATGTCACTAGAATTATATATTCTGTGTACTCAGGTGTAAGCACAGGGAGTAATTTAATTGAGGAGTAAAAAAAAAGCTTGTAAAAAGACCCCCAGAGTGTACAGAGGGTTCTGGAAATAATACTAAAGAAAAAATTATACTGTGCTAATTACTTCAGTGGTGTTAACCACACATTTGATACCCTCACAAAAATAAACAGAACTGGATAAAGTGAAAATATTCAATTTTTTTTCTTGTGACTGAGCATATGGTATTACGTGTTACAATATAAAATGATATGGATACCCAGAACACAAAAAAATTGGATTTCTGTCCAAACTGAAAATGAGATGAGGTCTGGCTTTCCTTATCTTAGGAAAATCTTAGAAGCTGTCATCTTGATGTTTATGACTGAAATAGTTTATCTGCTACTTTTCTGCTAAATGAAAAATAAGAAGAATGTGAACTCCTACAAAAATCTCCATTTTGTAGGTGCAGATGAACCTCCAGAACCTACTCCTGGGGAACAGACTTAGAGATGGGATATTAAAAGCCATGAAGAGTGCGTGAGGGTGGGAAGAAGAAGAAATCCTTTATTGTCAAGATGCTGAGCCCTGGCCCAGGCTGCCCAGAGAAGCTGTGGCTGCTCCATCCCTGGAAGTGTTCAAGCCCAGGTTGGATGGGGCTTGGAGCAACCTGGGCTGGTGGGGGGAGTTCCTGCCCATTGCAGGGATTTTTTTCCATTCTGGCAGAAAAAGTCTATGCCAAAACAAATCTGTTGAGACAGAGAGGAATAAAGATGTGGACTGGCTGTAGCTGATGTATAGAAAGAGGTGTTTTAAAAGCCTGACTGCTGTTGGGGTCCAGAAAAACTGGACCCAAAGGTTCTGGGCTAAACTCTTTAAAGATGCAAGAGGACATGTTGGTGAAGCAATTTTTTTGGATATGGAAAAGCATCAAAAGCTGTAATGTCAGTCCTTCAGTAAGGGGGGGAGTGGTGTGTGTGTGTAGCAGAGGGAGTAGAGCTGTGCTGCAGAGATTTGGGAATAAAAGGCTCTGTAGGTGGGCAGCTTAAAGGGATGGTAATTGGATAATGGGAAATGCAGAGAGTCTGGGTTAGGGATTTTGTTGCTAAAGGAACAGTGTGGTTGCTGCTGCCTAGCTCTGTGATAAAGACCAGGTGAACTTGATGGTTCCCTCTCACAGTGTGGTTGCCAGTTTCTTGTGGAATATATATATATATATTTATATATTTATATCTAATATATATAGTTTTATAGATGAAAATGTACGTGTGGGTGGAGAAGCTGTCTGTTAATGTTCCACCCCAAATAATGGAAATGAGCACCAGTGCTATGGTAACATCCTGTATCAATTTAAATCTTAGGCAACTAATAACTGTGATTACCTGTGGGAGAATGATGAATTGTTCCTGTGAGGGTGGTGAGATCCTGGAACTGGTTGTCCAGGGAAGTTGTGGCTGCCCCATCCCTGGCAGTGTTCAAGCCAGGTTGGATGGGGCTTGGAGCAACCTGGTCTATTACTGTTAGCAAAAGGATCTGCATCCATTTTATGGCAACAAGAAGAAAGGAATCAAATACTAATAACACTGTACAAATGACTTTTCAATTTTCCAGACTTCAAAAGAGTCAGAAAACAGAGAAACCTACCCTGCTTGACTTGGATTGTTTTAGGCTCAGGTAGAATAAAATAAAGGAGCAAAATACATTGTACAGCTGGGAGTGGAACTGATCTGTTCCCCTTCTCTCTGGTCTCTGTGATTCCTACAAGTTGGTTTAAAGCCTTTCCTCCAGCTTAAGAGAGGATTCATCAGTGTGGAATCATAGGAAGGAAAAGGTGGAGTGGGAGATGTCCCTGCTCATGGCAGGGGGCTTGGAACTGGATGATCCTGAAAGTCCCTTCTAACCCAAGCTTCTCTATGATTCTATGAATCTCTTCTGTTCAACAGTTACAAAATATTCTAGACTGTTTATCTGAGATTATTACAGTGCCACAGTGCTGTGTTTAGGGAATGCTGAGCACTGCAGAATGAGGGACATTATAATCCCTTAATTATACCCTGGCAGATCCTGCCATAAGGGTCCGTTGTTGTTTGAGGCAAGAGCCCTGGCTAACTTAGCAGGTGTGTTCACCATATGCCAGAGCCCTGTAACTGATCACAGACATATGTGTAAAAATTAGCAATAAAGCAATGTAGTTCAGTATCCTAACAGTGACTGTAGTTGAGATTTAATCCTCTGCTGTGCTGGGTTTATTGTCTCTGCTGTGCCAAAACATCTAAACGTGTGTTTATCTTCAAGTCTGTCATCAGTCCTAAAGAAGTCAATGCAAAACTTGAGCCTTAAATACCCTGGACAGTAAACACTAAGCACTGAAAAGGAAAAAATATATTGACAATAGGATTTTTTTCCCTAATGTATTCAGCCACCTTTTTTGCCCTCAGTAATATTCTTTAGTTCTTCTAATGTTTTCGTGCCCCTCTTTGCATCATGCAGGGGCACAGAGTCCTTTGTCTTTGTTGTGTGGAGCAAAGTATGAAAAAGAAAAAAGCATCCTTGCTCTGAAGTGCTTAAGTCTAAAAGAGAAATGAAACTGGCAGATCACCTCACCTTTTGCTTGTTGGCTGAAATGACTTTTGAAATTTCTCTTCATGTCCTCTACCACAGGAGCAGAGGAGCACATCCTCTTTTTGCTCTTTTTTCCCCATTTCCACACCACAGCTCTCTGCTTTCTGGACTTCATTGCTTCTCTACCCCATACAGACCAGGCTGAAAATTCTTCATATTCCCTTATCTTTCCCTATGACTTCTTTCTGTTTTGGAGATAACCATGTGGAATGTCCAAAGCTGATGTTTTCCAAGACAGACAGGGAAAGATGAGGTGGGACTCCTGTTATCTTGCTTGTATGAAGCACTCCTCTGATATGTAGGGTATTTCTAACTTGCTTGTACCCAGAGCTTCACATGCAAAGGTGTTTGTAGGAGCACAAATGGCTTGGAGGTTTTATTTTCATTGTTGTCCTGAGTTTTCTGTGAAGTCAGATAGATTCTTCTCTGCCATGCTTACAACATTTCCAGCAATATGAGGTGTTTTTTGGTTTTGTTTTTGTTTTTTTTTGGTGCTGGCTATGAAGTTTCTACATAAAATTGAAGTAGAGAAAAGAAGTAGAGGTGGGAATGAGACCTCTCAGGTTTTGCAGTGCTAATAAACCAGTGACCAGTGGCAAGCATCTGGATCATTTATTATGTTCCTTGAGTTAGTCTCCTTCCAGAGCTCTTTTGAAATGCTTGAAGGAAAAAAAGAAGGCAATCAAAGTGAAAATAATTTTTACTGTTCCTTAGCAGATTGTAAAACTCACTGAGTTTCCAGGTAGGGCTATTGTGACAAGTGCCTGTGTGGAAATTCAGACTGAAGTTGATGAGAAAAAGCTTGGGTTTATTCCCTTGCTAATCTGTGTCAGACAAGGAGAACTTGTCCACTTAAATTCAAGAGGTTTTGTTTTGAGCCCATAGTTCATAACTAACAGAATCAATTAGAAGTCTTTCTAAACAGCCCAACCAAACAAAGACCTTAAGGTTGGACTTGTATCTTACCTATATTAATCTGAATTTCAAGCAGTGAAAATGCCAAGCAGAAAGAAGTAGTGGGAATGAAAGCCACATTTCTCACTGTTACAGTAAGGTGACATTTCTGAGGGGTGTGGAACTCTGAGCTGGAGAGATTCAGTGTGAAAGAACTTGAACAGACACTGAGTGTTTCTGTCCTAAGGAGTGAGAGTGTTTTCTAAAGGTGGCTCTTACTTATTTGATAAATTTTCAGAGCAGATGCCAAGGACTGCCAGAGTGCATTGTTAAAAGCCTGCACAATTAGAGATGCTAAAATGCTTTGGTCAGATCATTGTCCTCATAATTAACCATGCATAATGTCAATCAGTGAGTAATGATAATGTGTAAAAAGCCAATGGAAGGACTACAATTAGGGCTTCTTAATTTGCTGTTTGTATATGTGTCTGTGTTTGTAACTTACTATTAAGGAGGATGGTGTCTTATTATGTAAGCCATTTCACTGGCTCATCCCTACTGAGTGTTAATTGCACTTAGCATAAATGATAAAAGCAGTATTATGCTCTTAGATGATTGATTAATTTATTAAAGATAGATTTACACTTCTGTTTTCAATTGAATGGCAATATAGAGATCATATTTTCTCCCCAGCCTGCCAATTTTCATGTTACTTCTTAGCCCCTGGTGGCTCCTCAAGGCTATATTTCAAGGTTTCTATAAACTTGAAATTAAAATGTTTTTCAAAATTTTGTTCTCAGTGCCTCTACCTCTGCTCTGCTCCAACCCAGGAGGAAGCAGGAATGTGTCAGGAATGCTTGATTCCTCAAAGCTTTGCAGGAGAACAGAAACTCCTCTTTGAGGCTACAAAATCTGTGATGCCACACTAATTTGAAAAGGCTTTTTTGGAGCATGGACATCGTTGCTGTGTGTCCAAACCCAGGTCACTGAAGCCAATGGGAAGTGAGCCATAAATCTTCCCTGGGCATGGGAATTTCACATCCTTGCTCTCAGGTGTAATTCCCATTTGGGCAGTCAGTGAGCTCTGGAGTCTCTGAAATGAGCTCCTGTGTGTGGAGGCAGTGAGGCACTGCTGGCTTGCTGGTTCTGAGTCAAGGCATTAACTTGAAATGAAGCTTTGAGCAGCTTGAAGGGAACTTTCAGGCACACAAACCAACAAATAACAAAAATGGACATAGCAGTTTAGATATTCTCTGTTCCTACTCAATGGAGATAAATGAGTGTAAAGTATTTTGTACTGTTGGCTTTCCCAGGTAAGTTTTTGCTAGGGAACTTGTATCTGAGTAATGAGCACAATCCAAGTGACAATGTGTGTGATATTCCAGCTGAGACTGAGTGACCACTGGGCTGGACTGCTGCTTATCCCCTTTTCTGTAAGGAAAGACTTATTTAGGTTTTTTTGTTTGTTGGTTTTGGTTTTTACTATTTAAAGACTGCAATAAAAAATAAGACTAAATGGAACTGAACATGAAAACCTCCATGGATAAGACATTTTGTAAATGTGATGAGGAGGCTCATCTGTTCATTCAGCAGCTCATAATTGGAAAACTATTCCTTCTGGGTTCGTGATCTTGTAAACCAGGAAAATGGGAACATAATTTTGTAAAATGGCCATCAGTCAGATTGCAGCTCCTCCTCCTCTATAATTTGTGAGCTGGTGCATGTGAAACATCAGAATATAGCTCTTCTGTCTTGTAACATTGATTTTGAGTGTGAGATGCAAACAGCACATCAATCAACTTGTGTCAAGAACAGTGAAAAATCTTACAAGGACAAAATTTTCCCCTTTGGGAGGTGGAGCTGCTCGAGGGGCTGAGCTTTGAATCCAAAACCAACAGTGAATTTTGGAGTTCTGATTTGCTGGCTTTATTTGGGTGCCCCAGGGACCATCATTTATTAGACAAGCACACTGAACAGATTTAGGCAAGTCAGAAGAAATTCTTCTTTCTCTTTCCTTGGATTTTTTTTTTTTTTAATAGACTAATTATTTAGGACACTGTGCACAGCTACACTGATTTCTGTGACACTTTGCTGACTTTACTTCCTGAGGACCTGACCTGATGTTTTTATAGCATTTTGAAAGTATAAAATTTGACAGGTGTGCAAGTAATCTTTACATTTTCATGATGATCTCCAGATAGTCTACTAAGATTTCTTTACCATGGGATTTGAAGGAAGAAAGGTTTATTTGTGCAGGGGTGAGGAGGATGGGAAACTGTGCAGTAAAAGTGGGATGATTCAAAAGGAAAACCCAGAGCAGAAATCAAAAGAGATATTTGGCTTTCTGTAGTCTGCTCCAAACTGTATTGTGCTCTGCAGGTGATATTTTACAGCCCAGTGACTGCAAGGTCTGCTTTACCAAAATGAGAACACTGCAGGAAATGTAGAAAGCCCTGAGTTGTCTTGGAACCAAGATAGATTCTTAACTTCTGAAAACTGAGGATCTGAAAGCCAGAACAGCTCAACTCGAAAAGCTGGGGCTCTCTTCATGTTTCTGTGTCAGGTACACAGGAAAAATGGTTTGGAGGAATTATGAGATTGACAAAAAGCCACAAACTTCAGTCCCCAGCCTCTGGTATCAGAAGGAACTTTGGGAACACAATGTTTTCCAGAGCAAGAGAATTTATATTAAATATTCTTGCAGGAGGAAAAGGGCCAATTTACCTTGAATGTTAACTAAACAAATCCTACCATGTCAATATTTCAGGCCACGCTAAGGGGAAGTTCTAAGTTTTGAGAAGATCTACTTTGCACGTTACATCTTATGCCCACAATAAAAGCTGCTTTGCAGGGCACTAAGAGAAATCTAGGAGTCTTATTATTATTGAATGAGATTCTCAGTAGCAGGAAAGTTGAAGAAATACCTCTTTTTCTTGCTTCCTTCCAGAATGTTTCCCTTTTTCCCTCTTTTTCAGGACTGAAAATGGTCAAAAAAGGAATATTCCTGCCTTTATTTAATTTTTTTTAGATGTGACATAACCTTTGTCTCCCCCCTGCCTTTATTTCTACTATTTTTCTATTATTCAACTATTTTTATATCTTCTATTTTTATATATTTATTTTTTCCAAAAGAGAAATTCCAATTTTAATCACAGTTTAGTTAAAAAAACTACCCCTATAGATTCTCTACACCTGATCTACAGCTAAAGAGGAGAATTTCTCTGAAATGTTTCTCAAGTATTCACGTGGTATCAGCTGCTCAGGAACAATGTGCCTACCTACAACACCTTCAGATTTATCCCAGAAATCTGTACTAAACATCTTGTGTTTCTTCAAGGGAAAATTAAAGTGTCTTACACTAACAGAAGAAGTAGAAGAAAATCTGCTGGAGCAGGTAAATGATATTTTGAAGGGAAGTTATAGATATTGTTACCTAAAGTGCTTGAGATCCAGTACTGAAATAAATATACTTTCCTCAGAAGAATAAAAAGCAAAGAATCAGTCAAGGAGAGGGTCAGATTACAACAGCAAAATGAAAAGTGGGATCAAAAGCAACAGTGAAATTCTTGAAGTATTAAATGAATTTCTTAATGGATTTACCAAAAAAAATAAAAGGCCTTAACAATGTACAGGCTTTCATCTGTCATTTACACATCAGCATGCATGACTTCAGAGTCAGTGAGGAAATGGGCTTATGGAAAGTAAGGAGACTCAAACCAACAGTCTCTGGGACCAACACATTTATGAGACCATGCCAAATACTGCATTAAATGAAGGAGGAATAGGTTTTGGATATGTGCTGCTTCTATGGAGGTGTCATTTAGAAATTGCCTGTCTGGAAAGGCAATAGGAGCAGTAAGGCTGGGATAAAATAAATCAAGACCAGAGGAGGCACCTCTTTAAATTGTATTACATACATTTCCACATGATGGGCTGGTGATCTCAGAGGGTCCTTTCCAACCATGACTGTGCTGTCATTCTGAAATCCAAGAACTGGAAGGAGTTATGGGAGAGTGGGAGAAGGAAAGGGGGATAGAGAGAGAAACTTCCTGGGGATTAGTAGAGAAAAGCAGTAGGAAAACCCCACAAAACCAAAGCCAAAAAAACCCAC
The DNA here is from genome assembly GCF_003957555.1 of Calypte anna. Lineage (NCBI taxonomy): Eukaryota > Metazoa > Chordata > Aves > Apodiformes > Trochilidae > Calypte > Calypte anna. Next base: position 14,659,755 of record NC_044247.1, on the reverse strand, counting down.
AGATGTGTGTGATAAGGAAGGTGGCACAGTGGAAAATGCCACACAAGCCAGGGACTGTTCTTGGTTTTAGGACAGTACTTAAAGCCATGAATTATACAACAATCCTACAATGAGCAAGTAACTTTTGATCAGTCAGTGTTGGGTGATGACAAATCAGGAAGGCAGAATGGAAAGAGGGCATGGCAGAAGCAAAATACCCTGAGTTCTGCAGTATAAAATAATTGGATTATATTGGCACGAGGTGAATGAAATCCTGTCAGACACAAGATGTTATATGCTGACTGCATGAATTGATGAGAAACCTTGTGGAGATAGGTGTGTTAGACCTGGCAAGGATGGGAAGATCTTCTTATACTGATAATTCTCAGTGTCAGCACTATAATGGGCACAGCAGAAAAGAGCCAGAGGGCTGCAAGTGCTCCCAGGCTGAGCTCCACAGAGAGGGGTGGCAGCACTGCCAGAGCTGAGATCATAGCAAAGGGTTTCTCTCTGGAGCTGAAGAAATGTCTTAATATGTGAAAAGCCAAAGGTAAAGTTAGTGTAACATTTAGTATAGGAAGCTATATAAGCCAGTTAAAAAAGCACAGCCAGCCTTGCTGCTGGACAGACGTGGGAGTTTTTCTCTGTGCAGCTTGCTTTTGCATTCACACTGATCTGGAGATCTCTTAGAGTCAGAAATACAAACCCAAGATCCATGACAACTACTAGAGGAGCCTGACTGCTTCTAGCTCTGCCTGGGGGAGATTTCCACAGGGCTTGCCAGGGAGAAATCTGCCTCCAGCTGCTCAGATTTTCAAGTTCAAGTCTTGCCTGCAATGATGTACAAAGTACCCAGGGCCAATTAAGCAGTGGGACAGCATTCCCAGGGATTAATATATCAGTGTGGGTACATCTGTGAGATAAATTCTTAGTGGTTCCTGCTTCAATGTGTTGTCCTTACTTTCTGTACCTTTAATATGCTGCTTTGCTGTGGAGCATGGAGCTCTACTGCTTGCTCTCCAGGTGTGACCATGCTACAGGTCAAAGAAAGCCATGGAAGGCCATGAGAATACCTGGGGTAGCTCCTGTCCTTCCACACCCCCAAGTCCCACTGCTTCCAAGCATCCTGTATACCTGAAGCCCTCACACTTGGGGAGAAATAGGCAGCATAGAAAAGTCACCAATTTTACAAATAATTGGTTTCAGTCCCAGCCATTCAGCCTTGGTGAACATTTTGGTGTTTCACTTCTATTTTTGCTTTTCCTGCAACATTAAGTTTACAGCAGTATTAAGCTTGCAGACTGCATCTTTCTGGAGACAAACATGTTTCTTATATGTGCAATTCTGCTCTAGCTCCTGGCTAGAAGAGCTTTCATTTAGCAAGCCTGATAATGAATGCAAAGATCACTTCTTCCAAAGTGTGGGCAGAATAAATACACACTCCCTGTCTCCCAGGTTTACTTGGAGTTTTGTCTGCTAACTAATTGGTGTTAATGTTGCATTCAGCACTGGAGTCAGCAAACTAAGAGCCTGACTGCTTATATTTACATACAGCCAGAACAGAGAAGTCGAGAATGGTCTCCATACAAGTAAGAAAAGAAAGAGATTACCATGGTGAGAAAATGCTGCAGGAGCTGGAATGGCTGTGTCATTGAAGTTAGCATTGATCGAACCCTTTTATTTTTTTTTTTTTTTCTAAAGCACTAACTGAAAGTGAGTTGCAAAAGAAAATCAATCCCAAGAATCATTAGGGTTGGAAGGAACCTCTCCTGGGTCGCACAGTCCATCACTCCTATGATTGTTCCTAAACCAGCTCTAACAACTGAGTATCTACTCCTATCTTTTCTGATGGTGCTACATTTTTCTTCCGCTGCTTTCAACAATAATGTTAAAACAAACATTCCTTAAAAAAAAGAAGCATTGCAAAGCAAGCCCTTGGGTACATTTTGGCTGACAGATAATCTTCAAGGCTCATCTACTTTTGAAAAGTTACAGTACTCAGATGTCAATGTGTATTCACCTTTTCAGGTGCCAGGAAAATTAGAAATATTATTGCCCCTTTGTTGTGAGTGGGTCTCTTTTTAGGCTCTTCTACCAATGTTCTGGTTTTTAAAAGGATGTCTGAATGTCTGGTGCTCTTGTAGGAGTTTGATTACAGGGCTTTTGTTTGTGGTTCTTGTCAAGGACAGGGAAACCTTGCTTGGAGGACTGCAACCTGATACAACAAATAGGCACTGACAAGGGGGATAGTTCCAAGAAGGTGCCACTGGTCTCATCCTTGTCTTGTTGAAGGCCTTTCTCTTCATCCCATGCAGATATAATGGTAAAAAGGTACAACAGCAGAACTTCTACTGCTCCTTTCCTAAGTAAGACCGCTTCTGAACATAGGTGAGATGATCATGTCTACAGGAGCTCTGGATTTATTGGATGGATGTCACACCAGCTCCAGGAGTCAGCCTTGTTTCTCCCTTTTTAAAGTGGGAATATCTGAAATGTTCATATCCTACGTAATTAGAAATGATGTTTTAATTGCTGTGGTGTAAAATCACTTCAGTCAAGAAGGATTTCTTTGGGAGAAATACTGTTTTCTAGGCAGAAAACTTCTCAATACCTTGTAATCCAGTGAGAATGACTCCAAGCCTTTCTTTAGGGCTGCTACATGAATCTCAATATTATGAGTTAAAGGAGATATTGTCCACAAGTTTGTGGGTTTCCTGCATTGCATGGCAGATAAGGAACACCTATTGAGTTTTCTAATAATAGTTTGTCTATTCTTGTCCATTGGTGCAGGAGTTACATCCTTATAAATGGTTTTATTGTGGGGGGCAGCAAACCAGAGGCAGTGGTTGATTTAGACTCTTCTTCCCACCTTGGACTTCGCCATTTTAAAGCAGTGGAAGGATGAACCCAGAGAGGACATTGTGGGTTATGATGTGGGCAGCTGCTCACTGCCCTACAGATTCATTCCTATGCTTCTCACAAGCTACTTTCCAGAGATAAAACAAGAAATAAATAATTCAATGATAACCTAATACTTTGCCCTAATCTGGCATCTCACACTTTTATGATATAAAAAAGAGGCAGTTAAATTATAATATCAAGAAAGCTGCAGCATAAAGCTTTACTTCAGTTGCATAATTTTGCAACAGCAATTACCTCAGCTACAAATTTAATTTAAAAACTCTTTGAAAGCTCAGACTCTGTTATCACAGAATATACTTGAAATCAATGAAGGATGATTTCATTCCAACTCTGAAGATCCTATTTAATAGCCAGGAAAGAAACTTGCACACAGACACACGCTTTAGTTATTAATAAATTCTGCTGTAGCAATTACAAATCTTGACTTCCACAAATTCATTTACCCTTGGCAATATATGAATTATAAACAATGTTTGCCAACTTAATGCAGTTGCATTCTTACACCTAGATGGAAAATAGATGGGAACTCTTGAAAATGATCCTAATCATGATGGTATTAAGAAAGATGTATGGGACATATTCTGATAAACATCCCAGTGTCTGCCTACCATTATCTTGTATTTTCCTTCATTATTTGTGGTATCTTAGCAACCGTATAGGTGTGATAACCTATAATGGCTCTAAAAATGATGCTCTTGGAATCTGTCACTTAAAGCCTGGTGCTCAAGTAATGACACTCTTTTCTTTGATGGAACATCTTAAGCCAAATAAATCCACAGGAACTGGAGCAGCTTTCTTTGTCTGGATATCCAAATTTTTCATGGTTATTGAGACTGAGCAAGAAAAAGGCTCTCTAATCCAGGCTTAATCAGTATAGATTTTGGATGTACATACATACCTTAATTAACTATATGGATTCAACAGCATGTCAAAAGAGCACTGGGTTATTGACTGATAGTGAGCAGTGTGTGTGTGTTACCTGGGGGGATGAAAAGGGCAGTATCCTGTCAGAGTGAGGGAAAATGTGCAGATTTATCAATGCTTCACGAGGATCTGGACATCACCAGGTTGGCTGTGGAGCAGATAACTGTTTGATCACTACTGGGAAGTGCTGGGAAACTGTTAGGGATGAAGAGGTAACATGTTGGCTGTATGAGTGTCTCTGTGTCACCAAAAGCAGAGGCTAGGAATCAGCAGTATTAGTGCCAGATAAGGTAGAGGGGTCAAATTTTCTGCCACTAGTTCTTAAAATGGGAGACACCAGTCAGGTAGGAGTAGGTCCTGCTTCCCTTTGCATTTTTGGTACTGGCAGAGTTAGGTACCATTGCCATTCCATGAATGAAGGTGGAGCTAAACCATAAGCATGGAGGCTTTCTGCTTAGGGCTTCAGATCTCTGTTCCATGGAGTTGTAGCCAAGGTTCAGGCAGAGAAGATGGTGTGACTGTGACTGTGTGACACCCCAGGCACTCTGTGTCCTCCCAGGGCAGACCCTGGTTTGAGAGGACTCCAGAAGCCAGGTAGCATTTCCTAGCTGGAAAGAAAACTGGTGAGAGTGTGGGAGCACTGGCTACAAGTATACAAAGAGTGGGATTTCCAGCCTGTGGTGTGTCTACTTCCAGCAGCCCATGGCAGATACTTTCAGTAGCCATTCTGTGGCCTCAGAGGAGGAGTGGTTAATGGGGTGGGAATGCTGCTGAGCTGATTCTGAGTTGCCCTTCCCAGAAGATGGAGCTGGAGAATTGCAGCTGATCAGTGCTGTGCCTCTGGGAGCCCTCTCACCCTCTGTCAATGATTGTAGTGCCTGGGGAAATTATGGTCCAAAATTCTCAAGTCTGAGAAACAGAATCTGTTCTGTTCTGGAGTAGTTCCCTATTTGCATGATGAATATTATCCCAAGAAAAACTGCAGAGTCAGGGGTATTGCAAAGCTTCAGAACAGAGAACTGAATGTCAATGACATTTACCAACTCCTACTGGCATAATTCTATCAGATGCTGAGCAGACCACATTTACACTTAAAAATACAAGTAATCAATGTATGGTAATGTATGCTCTTCATTCATTCTGTGCTGAAGCTTTTCACCAGCCACTTTTAAAGGGCTTTTTACTATTTCAGGGGAAAAAGATTTTCAGAACCTTACCAGCAACACAGGCTTTCAGGTTTAGATAGAAAATATTTTGAAAAATCTGTTGGGCTCTTTTTTTCCTGTTCCAGCTCCTGGCCTCTGCATAGCACTAGTGCTGTCTCTCTGTGGCAGAAGCCACTTGATCCTTGCATTTAAAAATCCTTTATCCTCTGTTTGTAAGGTGTCTCTCAAGGGTGTGTGTACAGGGAAAGGCACAAGAGTGGCCCCCCCAGAAGAGCAGCTTCCTGCCCACCACACAGATACTCCCTAAGGGGGATGTGCCTCGACTTGTTTTTAAGCCTTGTGAGTGCTAAGACTTTGCAAACATGATTAGCAAACTGCTGATGAAGAACTCACTGCCATAATTCCAAATTAAATTGACACCTGCCATGATCCTGTTAGTAAATTCTGACATATGTCTGTGTTACTTTCATGTCCCTGGGCAATGATTACATTAGTGCAGGAGAAGGTAGGGTGTGAATTGGTGAGGACTCACAGCAGCTGTTTGAGTGCAGGTTCTTGCCTTATTCTGAGAGCAAAGTAAATGAAGAGCACTCAGATGATTGCTGTAGGAAAGAGAGCTCCTGTCTGTCATTTTTCCCCCAGGGTGGGCTGTGGTAGCAGCATGCACCTGGAGGTGATGTGTGGGCTGCTCATGCTAGGATTTATTCTGCAGCATCTCCATGATCCATATTCCCATCAGAATTAATAAACTCTAAATGTTGTCATTGTACGAGGTGAAAAAGAAATTACTACAGGTTTTCTTGGCTTTCATTGCTGTTTGCAAGTGATTCCCTGGATCTTGGTTGGTTTTATTCCTGCTCGAGTTTACCAGCACATTCCTAAGGGATAGTCTGAAATCCTGCCTTGAGTAGAAACACACAGGGAAGGAATTGTTGGGAGTTTGATCCTAAGACCAAAACCTGATTGGTCAAAGGATGGGAAGAAGGATCTGTGGCTCCTGATCCCAGTTAGCACAGGGTCTGGTTGTTCCCTGGCCAGTGTCAGGACCTCTCATTGCAACTCAGTTCATTTGGAGAAGGAGGGAGTAATCTTTGCTTCATTTGGATTTTTATTTTCTAAAAAATTCCAGAAATCTGGATTTAAAAAAATATTGAAAAATTCCTCTCCCCTCTCATCTCCTTTTGATCAGCTCCAGTAGTGTCTGTACACACCCACAGCCCTGTAAATGGATGCTGAGGTTTGTTTACAAAGTCCCACAAAAAATGCTTGGAGTTGGACTGATGCCATGCTTTGACTTAGCCCTTTCTGCCTGAATATCTGGAGTTTATACAATTTGCTGATACTTCCTACTGTTTTATTCTCAACAACTGTACTGACAAAAACATCTTGTCAAGCAGTTATGTATTGACAGCCAGAGGATGTTCAGATTCTACATGAAAGAAGGCTGATTTTGCACAATTCCTGGAATATCAGAGCTATCATGCAATTATGATCTGAAGTTTGAGGACTGTGGTACAAGGTGCCTTTTCAAAACAACAGAAATGAAACATACTGTCAAAAATCTGTCAGCATGTTCTTCTGTGGAATGGACTTTTCAAGAAAAAAGTGAAAAAATGTCAAAACCTCATAAAGGCTACTTAGTTACAACAACTATTTGAGATCCAATTTAGCCTTTCTTATAAGTTTCCCTTCCTGTAAACCACTCTTCTCATGTTTTCTTCCAGTAAATGAGATGTGCATAATTCAGTCTTATCAGAGAATTGATCCCTTTCAGGAAAAAAACCCAACCAAACAAACAGCAAAAATCACTTATGAATGCAAGGGGAGGAAAAACCCAATGGTACCAATTCCATAATACTTTGGCTCACACTTGTAGCTTTCCCAGCATTCCCTCTGTCTTGTGGAGGATCTGCTGATAAACCCTGGGTCAGTCAGATCTCTGATAATGGTTTAGATTAAATGCAGCCCTTCGTTCATTTGCCTGTACACTAGGTGCAAATCCCAGATTTCAAAGCTCCAGATCTCCTATTTTTCATTTCCAAACTAAATTTGGGGTTATTTTCCTCCTTCTTACACTGGTATTTTGCTTTCTTCAAGCAAATTGTATTATGCTTGCAAAAGAAGAAATAGAGCAGAGATTGAGTTATATGATATATTTTAAAATGAGACATTTGTCTGGCATGGAGTGATAGAAATAAAGTTTAAAAGCTCCACAGGAATATTTCTTTGTAAAAACTTAAGTATTTCTGCAACAAATCTCCTGTTGGTGTAAGTAGATGAAGCACCCCCAATTTCAACAGCCCCCTGAGATGCTGACCTGAAGTTTTTATTTCTAATGAATTTTGGGCTTTGTGACCTTGCTTGACTTGTTTACCTGTTTAGTGTATTCCTTGCACACTGGAGATTTCCCAATCAGTGTGAGGCCAAGCTTAGGAAAGGCAGAAAATATGCTGTCAACCAGTGTGCTTTACCAAAGGGAAAAGAAAAAAAAGCAACAAACCCACAGTTTTTGTGTTCTGTGGTCACTGCCATTTCCCCCAGGGCTGAGAGGGCAAGTACAGCCAAAGTCACAGAGCTCTGGAAACTCAGTGTATTTGTAGGGACCTCTAAATATTACTGTGGAGTTCAGCATGGTGAAAAGTATGAAGAATCAGGGAAAATGAGAAGAATTCAGGATTTGATTATGGCTTCCAAGCTGCTTTAGTAATCTGACAGAATTTTGGTCAGTATGATGACATTTCTGGTATAGAAGATTATTACTTACATCACTGACAGCTTTAATTTCATTTACCTTAGGAATGGGGATTTTTGAATTAAGGAGAACCAAAAATATAGCAGTTAGTGTAAGTTCACATAAGCTTCACCTTCTTCTTTTTTTTTTCCTCTTTTTCCTACTTTTTTTTTTTTTTTTTTTTTTTTTTGGTGGAAGTTACAGCTATGTGTACCAGAGATTTCTGTGAAACTACTCTAATTAGAACTTGGTTTGTTTTATGGAATTCAGAACACTGGGAGGAAACTTTCCTTGGTGATTAAACACTAGTTGAGTGATGACACAAACAAGTTTAGTAAATTCATTACTGAGTCTTTTCCAAGATACAGTATTGTCTATGATTTTTGGAGCTGGTTGTTTGATGGGTTTTCTTCCCTCCAGCTTTGGAAATAGCATTGCCTTAGTTCATCCTTCACAAAAAATCAGATTGACCATTGCAGAGGAGTCAATAACCTGCCTGCAGTTGCCAGTGTGTATTCTTTTTCTTTCTTTCTTTCTTTCTTTTTTTTTTTTTTTTTTTTTTTTTTTTTTCCAGCAAGCAGCTAATATCATCCCTGCACTTTTTGCCTGGTCGTGTGTGTTTCTGTAGCAATTAATTTCTTTCTGAGTAAAAAGAAAAAATATACTAAGAAATGTTAGAATTGGGTTAAATTTTTTCTGGTTGTCAGGAACGTTTCCTTGGGTCACATGAATCCTTTGAGTTTTTCCCAAGCCTCTTCTAGTCCATCATAACTGCAAGTTCAGATGATAACCTTGATGTCTACAGCCTGTAAGAGTGGGACTCTGTGTTACCCTTCTGCCTGCCCACTAACCTTCCTTTTCCCTTTTTCTAGCATTGTTGATGTTTAAGGTATCATTTCCTCTGGAGTATTGCTTGGAAACTGGGGGGAGTTCATTTCCCATCTGACACACTCCCACCTTTCACCTCTCAATTATTCCCTTGGACAGCCTCATTTTTGCCCTTTTTCTGCATCCTGTGGCATTCCTCAACAGCGCCTCACATTTAATTGCTGGTGTTCATGCAGCTTAATGTCACCTGGATATCCTGAAGGGCAAATGGGAGGCAGGGAGCTGACAAAACACCTGAGTACAAGAACTGGTTTTTAACCTCTTAATAAATTTCCCATCTAGATTACACCTTCTTTAGCATATCATGGATAGATTCTGTTATACACCCCTTGCTTTATTGTTGGCTTATTCAGGAATTCCCAATGAATGGTAAATACATAGCAGTATTTTTATTTTGGTTAAAAATTGTATAAAATTTGTTTAGGAGCCCAAAATATTCTGAAAACCTTAAGTTTTTTTCATTATTCAGAAGGCTTTCTGATACTTTGTACTACTCTAGCATGAGCAACTTACCTTTGATGTGCTGTAGTTACAATGCTGGGAGAAATCTCTTTCCATCTCACTCATGAGGTTTTGTTTCTCACATTTTTATTCAGAGCTGTCTCTCACCGTGGTGACTGGGACAAATTTGGGAGCATCCTGCATCAGCCTTCTTTGGACATAAATGTATATTTCTGTCCTGAGGTAAGATTCAGTGAGAATAAAAAGTAAATTAAATTACAAAATAAATAGTCTAATTGAATATATTTCCTCTTGGTGGTGGGACTCATCCCAGAAACATTCCTTTTGCTCACTTTAGTGGAACGAGATGGTTTGAGACAGCAATTAGGAGAAGATGATAAATGAAATTGTGTCTGCCACTTGGGATGTAAATGTTTCCTGATTAATGATCCTTTCCTTGGTGGAAGTTTGCAAAATTGTATCACAGGGGTGGGTCTGAAATACTTTTGGCAATGGCTGTGGGGAGTGTCCTGGGTGGGTGAAGCTGCAATTGGTGCTCTCTGCTCTCCTGCTAAAAGGAGGGAGGATTTGCTAATTAACTCCCTTTAATTTATTAGATTTTTGTGACCAGAGTGAGAAAACAACTGGCTTAAGTGTGACTTTAGTTTTAACAGTGCCTGTTGCTGCTGTGACCCTCCTGTCTTGTGGCTCTGGTAGAGTCTGCAGAGCCCCGGGGGCACAGCAGAGTTTACTCAAGGGCGTGTGGATGTGCCTGACTCCACTGGCTTTGGCAAATATGAAGACATTTATTTTTTGCTCTTATTTGCAGAAATTTCTCCCTTGCTTTTTATTCTCATTGGATATATGTATATTCTTAAAATGATGGAGTTAAAAAAATGACAGCATTTAATTTCTCATCCACTTGGTCCTCAAAGAATGGTGTTTTTTAGTGCTTTTACTCTGTAAGTGGTGACTGAGTCAATAACTGCTCTCATAAATAGTCACAGGGAGAAACTGCTTTACCTTCATATGCTAATAGATAATGGGTCTTATTAGTAGGGCTTATTAATTGGTTTGGTGTCTTAATTAAACTGGTGTGCCAATGAATGGAAAAATAAATCCTTTCTAGGCCTTAGTGTATGTCCAATATTTCTCACACTGAGAAAACTTCTGAAACAGTAACTGAGAATCCAATACTCCTGAGAGATTTCTCAGGTACTATATCAGCTGCTTTACATAAAGAAAACCAAAGTTGGAGTTTGGTTTCAAATTTGGGTAATAAGTGACTCCCAATCTTGTGTCTAAGCAACATCTTGCAGTCACTTTAATAACAGAGCCCTACCTGCCCCTTTGGAATCCTTGTGGTGCCTGGGCTGTGTTTTTAACATCCAGGGGAAACACAACAAACACATCTGAACCTCACTCACATCACTGGGAGAAGCTTGTGGGTCAGCAGTGTTAGCTGCAGTTGTGCTGGGCTGGCAGGGTATTTCCAAGCAATGTTACATTCCTCTGTAATATGAAAATAGTTTCAAGCCAATACTGACTTTTCAAGTATGAAAACTGCTATGTATGTATCTGATAATACATCCTCCCCATGAGTTAAGATGTCCCTTGTGTTTGGAGTTATCCACATCTCTGCTAAGTTGGTTTTGACAGGTAATTATATATATTTTTTATTTCTCTCTACCATCCTTCAAAAAAAAATAAAAAGATGCAAAATGGGCAGTTTTGCTGCAATGTAAGCCAAAATCATAATTCATGTTGCACACATATAATTTGATTTCAAAAGATTATCTCTAGTACTGGCACAACATCAGCAAGCCAGGCTGCACTGAGGTGAAAAATTGTCCATTAAAAGTATCTGGGGTGCTTGAGTAAAGTTAGGAATCACATTTTCATACCTGTTCTTGTTCATTTGTTTGGCTTGAGTGTTTTGTTTTGTTTCCTTTTAAATGTAAATAAACAATAGTTTCCTCCTAATTTTCAGTTTATCTTTGACATTTCTGTATTTTTCTGCTCCTGAGTCTCAGTTCCTGCTCAGAAGAGGGTATGTAGATGGGAGGGAGAGCACCCCATGAATAGTTAGTTTTTTAGGCTTTTTAGGTTTTTTAGTCTGTGTCCTGTGGGATGATGGTAGAACAGGAAGAATCTCCTCTTTGTTTCTAACCATTATTCTATTGCAAGAGGCAATGTGTTGGATGGCAGTAGATAGAAGTAAAACACTGTGAAATCACCTCTTAGCTGTGGTTCTGGGGTTTATGGGATCTTTTGATACCTGTGCCTTTCATACCTACAAGAGAGGAGACTGAAGACACAATATAATAGACTGATAGTACAAGGAATACCTTTTCCTATGGAAACTGTATAAAGGCAGGATAGTCTGTGCTGAAAGGTTTGCAGTCTCACTAAGGTTTTTGTTAACTGCTTATTTCCTATGTGAGGATGCAACTCCAAACACATAAACTAGTTGAACTTCCAGCAAAAGCCACAATTTCTGTCCACATTTGATTCCTGATTACAACAAAGTGGTGGGATCCTAATGGATATGAGATTCTCAGTCTCTTTCACTCTCTGTCATTCACTTCATGTTGGAGTTTGAAAGAAATCTTTTTTGTCAGTTTTTGAATCTGTGGCTTGCAGCTGTAGCAAAACATTTGGGTAGAAAACCCATTTTCTAAAATCTACTTAGGGTAAAATGGCCTTTTGTATTGTTTGCTTCCTGCATTTGAAAGAACTTCAGTTAAAGCCCAGCTTCTGCACCTGTGTTTCTTCCAGAAAATGTCTCTTCAAATTCTCTAGACTGATTTGATGTTTTCTTACATGCCAGAACCAGTTGTATCACCTACTGCATTACACTGCTGACATAATCTAATCCCTCATGACAGATGCAGCTGCACATCACTGTGGCTGATAACCAGGAGAGAAATAGAAGCCCAGAAGAAGATAGAGACCCTACAGAAGGCTTGGTACCTCCTATGCCCGAGTTTTAGTTTCAGGACTTCAAGTCTAGTTGGCAGTTGTGGGTTTTTTTGTGTTTTTTGTTTGTTTGTTTGTTTGTTTTGTTTTTTGTTTTTGTTTCGTTTTGTTTTTTAGTGTGAAAGAAGGTCAAAATCTAGGGAAGGCTGAGTGATAGGAACCTTTCTACTTTCTTTTCCACCTGTGCACGTACCTCCCTCATATCTCAGCTTCGTACTGTGGAGGGCTGAGCAGAAGGTCTTGAAATCTGCTTGGTGTGTTGAGCAGCAGAATAGTCTTAAAAATTCTTTCAGAGTCTCTCTTGGCCCTTACTATCCTGATTTAATAAAATCAAAGTGCTACTACTAGTCCTGTCAGATGAGAGATTTAGACAGAAATCTTATTCTGGATAAAAGGGTTTATGTGCCATCCATTCTCTCACTGTACAGTTTTGGGTCTTGTGCTTAAAAAAATGAAGGCTGAAGTGATAGTTCTGCTTTACGATCTGATCTGATTCTGCTGCACAATAGAAAGGGTAAGATTTTATCATTTGCATCTAGGTTTGTCATGCCAAATATGGTGGTGTTGAAGCCAAAGCAAAATAAGTGTGGTTCAATGGAAAAACATCCTTTACAAAAACATTGGTGTTTGTTTAAATACTCCAGATGATGGAAAATTTACAATATCACTGTCTCTTTATAAATTACTCAGATTAATTCCCTCTCAATTATCAGTTCTTTAATTCTGCTTTGGCCTTAACAATTTCAATTTTTCACTCTGTAAAGAATACCCAGAAAATATTCCCTAGTTTAGCTACGAGCCAAATGGTGGATTGCATGGGCTGTGTTACCACTTGCATTGCTGTTTTTTTCTGCCTTTTGCATCACGAGTAAAACAAGATGCAAAAAGGTGTGTGTCTTCTCAGATTTAGAAGTGCATATGTCTGCAACACCTTTTATAGTCTGGTACCTAAATCCTGAAGCTGTTGGAATTGACAGGTGGGTTCCTCTCCCATGCGTGGGCTCATTCTGTATCTGTGCCTTGGACACTACTGAACCTCTGCCAGGTGAAGTCAAGTAGAACTTTGTTTTTAAATGTCAGCCATCAATTGATCTCAGCTTTTCCAGCTCCAATAGCTCAAATCTGACATTTACCACCATGTGTTGCAGAAGCCCCTGGCACTTCCCTCTCAGGAGCTGCGCGAGGGTCTCTGTGTGGATCAGTCCCAGGAGGAGCAGGTGTGGGCTCACGTGTTACTGCAAAGGGGGTAAAAATTCCTCTCACAGCCTAGGTTGCTTTAGTTTTTCCACCTGGATGAGAAGGATTTTAAAGCTGTGTGGAACGGGTCTGCCATTTTCTGCTAAAAAATAGCATGAAGGAAGATTGTGAGTTGTTCTGATAAACGTTGGTGTGGGCGGGAAATAAAAACTCGAAGGCCACAGCCGGCAGCTCGCAGCCCTGGGGCTTTGGCTGTTTATTTAATAAGTTCTTTGCTTCAGGAGATCACCTAGAAAGTGTCTGTTGCTGAATTGAATAAGCTGTTGGATTTTAGAGCAAAAATCTTGGTAAAATTCTCTTGAAGATCTCCGTGGCAGTCACCTCCCAGTGTTTTACCTCAGGCGGCTGCCATGTTGGTGGCTGCAGGACGCCATGAGGTACCTGGCGGCCTCTCCTCCTCTGGCTGGAGAGGTCTCTGCCCGAGCAGTGAAACTCAGAAGAAAGAAAATGAAAAATAAAGGAGCTGGGATGATCTGCAGAGGAGCCTGTGCTCTGCCAGCCCTGAGCTGGTGCTGGGGAGCAAGAGCAGAGCCATTTGTAGAATCCTAAAACAGGCAAGGCGCTCGTTTTCCAGCTTGGCAAAAAAAAAGGGGGGGTTGCCTGCTAGCCCGCTTCTTGTGAAAAAGCTTATTGTTTATTTACAGGAAATAAACCACCTTTACATGTTCAGGCAGAGTTGGGAGAAGATGCTACATAAGTTCAGAGATGGCCATTTGTTATTAACAAGATGTTATTCTTCAGTAACTGTGCCTGTGTAGGACATGGCCCTGTTCACACAGCTCAGAGCTCATCACCATCCTGCCTGGTCCTACAGTGACCATTGTGCTGCAGCTTCTTTTCCCTCCAGCTTCGTGTCCTTCTCACTTCATTCCATGATGCATGAAGTAACTTTAATAGGTTGACACACTAGAGCTCACTTGGCTTTTGTAATTTCTCATCTTTGTTTGAATACGTAATGCCCTGGAAAGATAATTGTTATTAGGCTCCCATTTCTTATGTTGTCTTTTCCTAAATTTATTGCTCTTCCATTGCTACAGTGGAGTTCCTTGCTGGCTTCTAGCTTAGAAAAGGATCTATATTTCTTTGATTTCAGAGCACACACAGGATATTAGTGTGGTCAGACAGGCTTCTCTCCCAGTCCCCCTGCCCAATTCACTCCAAACATTCCCACCTATTTACCTTCCAAGAGAGTTTATTACATTTGCCAAAGCTTGGAGGGAGATGTACAGAGCTCTGCTTGGCATGACCAACAGAAAGCTCAGGTAGACTTAGAAGGGTAGTTTAACGTGAGCAATATATCATACTTGGGTTTTCTTATATTGTGTTCTGGACTACATAATTCTCTTGTAGCTGAAAATTGTCTTGAGGTTTGATGGAAGCTGAAGTAGCTTTCTGTTTTTCTGTAGAGCTTAGAATTTGTGTCAGAGAAAGAGAGAACTGAGAACAAAGTGCTTGTTCGTATCCTTTTGCCTGACAGATATGTCTGAGCAAGATCTGCAATAGCATTTTAAATAGTTACTTGCTTGGACTTTCTTCCTTTCACATTTCAGATGCATTTCCTCTTTTGCATTTGTTTTTCCTGATTTGTTAAGTGGCACTGACACTGTGTGAGAGAGAGAAGAATGTTTTTGCAGACTGCCTTATAATGAATTGGTGGAAGTGCTGCTAGTCAGATAGATGGTCAATCTCACACCTTTCTTCTCTCCTAGTGGGGTCTAATCACTGTAAAAAATAAATTAGTATACTGAGTTCAGGAACACTAACTCAATAAATACATTAATGTCAGGGCAAATGGCAGCCTTGCCTACCTGCTGATATAAGTGATTATTCTATTTACACTTAAATATACTGTGCTGTTACTGCTTCCAGAGAACCTATTATTGCCTACCCCTCACTCCTTCAAAAACTATAAACCTCTTACCTGTCAGCATCCTGCTTTTCTCTTAGCTTTCCCAAACCTGTGAGTGGCAATTTATGAACTGCAGTAATCAAGACTGAGATTTGTCCAAGATAAAATCTGAAGCTTCAGGATGGAGCCAAAAAAAGGCTTTAGAAAAAGGTGGAGTACTTACTTGACCAGGATGTAGGTGTTACCAGGACAAGGTGGTACTCTGTACCTTTCAGCTTCTATCTTTCTAATAACAGCTTCACTTCTGAATTTCAGTACTGTTGTGGTGTATATTAATCTGTATTCACCTGGGAGCTGGAGAGCAGTAATGTACAGAGGCAAAGTTATAGCTGTCACATCTGATGTGGAAGGCAACTGCACCTAAACCACCAATTTTGCATAATTTTTAGGAAAATGTTAGAAGCAGCTACTAGTTTTAGTTGTGTAAAATGAGAGGAATCTGTCTTAAGACACCTGAAAGAACATAGTTTGTTGCAATTTTTAAATAAACCCACCTTTATTTATAGGTGTGCTTGTGCATCTGCAGCAGTAGGCACAGGTCAGTGCTTTGCATGCACAGTTTCTGCTCTTTATCCTCAGGATGGTGTAATACAACCTCTCACCTTTTTCCATGAAGCCAACAGATAAGATATTGGCTCCATTATACCTCGAAGGGCAGAATCAGGTGTCCTATTTCCTGAAGACAGCAGAGCAAATGAATTTTTAGGAAAATAGGCTCCTCTAGCAACCTTCTGTGTCTTGCTGCAGATGTAGCTGGATGAGCAAAGTGCATCAGTACATTATTTGTAATAATGAGAAGTGCTCAGGAAACTTGGACCAGGATGGAGATCAAGAAGCTGGTGATGTCTGTGGGTTGCAGGGTGTCATTGCACTCATGGTCCCTGGGGAGCAGTATTTAGCTTGGTGTTAAGCAAGGCTGGGGCTGAAGAAAAGACTGTCCCAGTTTCTCATCTGGGCTTTAAAAGTTCTGCTAAGCAGGAAAGTTTCTTCTTCACCACCACAGCATGTGTCTCTCTTTAGCAAGCAGCCTTCATGGGGGTGGTACAAGTGCCACAGGTACAAGTGCAAAATGGCACCTGGGAAGATTTGGAGTTTCTAAGCAAATAGGATCAGGATTGCTGAAGTTTTATGAACCCTTGGAGCATGAAAGGAAGGAGAGTGTGTGATGAAAGCATGGGGTAAGCACCAGAAGGAGTTTGTGGAAAGGGCAAATCCCAGTGCTATGATGTGCTCTCACCAGCCTCATAACCAGAGCCTGACTTCTGTGAAAAATTGGTAAGGGGGGAAAAAGCAGCAAAAAGCATCTTGTCAGTATACATTAGTGATCTGTTGTGTGTTTATGTTTAATGGAAGACTCGTTCCTTATGTAAAGCTCTTCGGCCCTCACTGGGGGGTAGCAATTCTGCTGTTATGAGATCTGTGAATAAAAAGCACTTTGTACTTGTATCTGAGCTCAGGTGAATGGATTTGTTGTGGGATCTGTTTAATTTTGGTTTTGCTCACGTATTTGGCTGTTCATCCTGTTGAACTGTCTGAAAATTTACCTTGCAGGAATACTTTGAAACACTTGCTGTGTACAGCTGTGTTTGAAACAAAGTTTAATTTAAATTTCCAAGTCTAATCATAAAAGTTGACGGTACACCTCTAGGGCTGAGGTAGTTATTTAGAAAGCTGAGTAGTTCACAAGGTTATGTGAAAAGCAGGACTAACAAGATGCTGAGAAATAATAGTCTCATATGGGATTGGTTTCAGGTTCTTGAGTGTATAGCTCAGAGATTTAATGCAGTTTAGATGTACTTGAAAATCATCCCTGGTTTGTTTGGCTTTTTCAGACAGTGTTTTCCTGACCTTGAAAACACTTTATGGGTGGTTCACAAATAAAAATTTGAGCATCACCATAATCAGATAAAATACACATTGATGTTGCACTTTTCTTTATTTTTCACTTTGCCCTTATTTGAATTCTTTTATTATTTCTGTTATAGACATTTGGCTAGCATTAACACAGCAGATTTGAAATGAGATTAGATGAGAGCTGGGCTGTCTTCTAGAAGCATTTTGCTTTATTTTTCCCCTTTCTCTTCTTTTTTTTTTTAAGCTATCTTTTTATCAAGTGTGAATACTAACCATCTTGATATGGGGTGACAGTTTGACCAAACAACCATAGCAACAGTAACTGTTTTCCTTGTGATAACAGCTAAGCTAAGGGTTATACATATTGTTGCATCTCTCAATCTATTTGCTTCACAGCACAGTGCCAGACAAAAGTGAGAATATAGAAAGCTACAGACAAAATATGCATTTGTTTACAGGAAGCATGAGCTTCAGAACTCTGGTTAAAGGATAAATGTGGATAATGTTTATCTTCTAATGCATTATCTCAAAAGAAATATGATGAAATCTATGGCAAATAATATTTTGCTGCACAAATATTTAATTAAAAACCTTATTAAAATAACATCTGCTTAATCATACTCCCCTAGGAAAATGAATAAAAATAAAAGTCTGGAGGCTGCTTGGAGAAAAGCATTTGTTTTCTCTTTTCAGAAACAATACTGGACTTCTGCAGCTGACCTGTGGAATATTTCATATTGACCTCAAATCTTCAGCATATATTCCCAAAGCTCAGATGGCTTGAAGAACACAAATAAATAGATGTCTTTGGACTGTGGAAGCTCCTGATTTTTCCCAACATGGAACTGAATGAAGTAAGTGTGTTATTTCCAAAAGCAGTAGTCATGCCAAGTTGGAGTTGTAATATCTTTCATGAGAGTGCCTCACACCTGATGTCTTCATATTTTCTGGTCTTTGTTTATTAGGATAATTCAAAATTATTCACATTTTGATAAATAGGAAGATAATCTTATCTCCTAGATAGTCAGGTCTGTGTGATAAGCTCTAGGACTGAGCTCTGCTCTCACTGTTGCCACAGGAGCAGCTGCTTCATAACTACAGCTTCTCCAGGCAACAAATAATATATAGTGATGATAATTCACTAAAGCAGGTTGGATTTTAGGCTGGAGAGAGATGCTGCACTGAGTTTCTCCAGTGCTGAATCAAACTCAGTGTTTTGTATTTAATGACAGAATAAGCTTCCTGTTGGAGGAATTAACCACTGAATTAATTAGAGTGACTTGGTCCTTGTTCTGGAAGTTTATTTTTTGCTTATTAAGGGTGGTTTTTAGGGTCATCAGATTTGATCATTGCAGCTTTGATGAAAGAGAAAAAACAATCCTCTGCTGACTTCAGAGCTGTATGGGGAAAGGGCAAAAAACCCAAAAACCAACAACCCCCAGAAAGCCATAACTCTGCTTTGTGACCTGCTGATTTTGAGAATAAAGATCTGGGATGGAAGGGATGGAGTATCATGGTAACAAGTAAAAATTCTTCCTAGAGATTTATATGCTTAGAAACAAAGCAAAATTAATGGAATAGAAGAGTTATTCTGGAGGTTTTGACTCCCTTGTGGTTATGAGGCTGATTTTCAGTTTCTCATTAGTACTTTGGATGCATGGTTTTAATATTTTTTTTTTTTTTTGAGAATAAAAGCAAAATAGTGGACCCTTCAAGGGATCTTCATTATTCAACTTAAAGCTGTTATTCTGTTTAATAGCACAAAAGTTGTGTCAAAATCAAAATAACTGTGCCACTTTCATACTCTCAGAATGATTAGCTACTTTTTTGCCTTATGATGTAAAATTCCCTTTGCAGTTTAAAGGGCCTGTTGTAATCTTCTGCAAAGTGTTCTCCATGTCAGTGTGATGGTAGGAGGGCAGGCTACCCTCATTAATGCCCATTATTGAAAGCATTTCACTCATTCTATACTTTTATGTGAAGCTGCTCATATGGTTTGCTGCCAGAAGATGGATTTAGGTCAAATAAAGATGTGTCCACACCCTTGCTGGAAATTTTTAGGCTGTGTTGCAGTATGCTGCAAACTGAGGCTTTTTTTCCATCAAATCTACCATGTGTAAGGTGAGATGAGGAGGCAGAGCTCCCTCAATGAGTTTGTTTTCTGTTTGTTACTAAAACCAATCTAAAAAATTATTTGAGCTCAAAGGACAAAATCCCACTCCCATGCACACTTTTTTCCTCTTCTGAATTTCCTGCAGATAAGTCATGGGGAGTCTGGGTGTGTTTTGGGAGAAGAGTTCGTTGTGTAGGCTTAATTCTTGCAATCACAAAATGCCAACAGAAACCTGAGATTTCTAAAAATCTGTCTCTATGTCTTTTTTTTTTTTTTTTTTTTTTGTCTTTTTTTCTTTCAATTTTGAATAACAAAGAACCACTTCCAGCATTTCGTAACTCTCTGTAATTACAGTAGTGATTATGAGAATGATAGCTATCTAATTAAAATCTGTGAAAACTGCAGTTAGCAAGAAAGGAGAAGTAGTTCCCCAAATTGCAATGTTCTCCTTAGTTTCAGAATATTTTAGTTACTTTTTGACAATGTGGCATTTTCTCTTGTCTGTGACAATGACTTCGCTTAATAGGTCATGGCTAATTTTAACAAGTATCTGAAAGAACACTGGAGACTTTGGGTTTGAGATAGCAAAGAATTATTTTTTTTTAGTTAGCTTTTTTTTTTTTTCCCCCTTAATGATACTGGTGTTAAGGGTTTCATTGCTTTCAACTGATTTCACACTGTGAAACAACAAAGAGCCAGAGGTTAGTAACATTTTGGCTAACCTTAGATTTCTTGTTAAAGTTAGTTTTGAAGATGGTGGTGTAGTGTTGAGTGAAATTGATGCATCCTTAACCCTCTCTGCTTAAGGCTTTGGTTTTATTGTCCTCATTTGCTTCCTCTCCCTGTTTACCTAACCCATGCCAGTGCTGTACATGTGTTCACTTGGTAGCTAATTACATCAGGCTCCCCATGACACTGACTAACAATTCTGATGCCTGTTACAGAAGACTTGATGCCAACAGAGACACCCAGGAGTCTGCCACTCAAACCTGTTAGCTTCTCTGCAGCAGGATGGCCCTGGGAGATCTTTCAGCCACTGGGCAGAGCAACATATTTTTTCCAGCCCCATCCAGCTATCTATGACATGCTGATTTCCTTCTGCTGGAGACAACAACTGTTTTAAACTTCAAGTTCCCAAAAAGGCTGAGTTTCTGCTGGGCTTTCTGTCCATTGCTGTGCCAGGTGGATGTTGCTGGGACAGTGTGGCCAAGGCTGGGGAGCCCTTTGGCCTTGTGCTAGGCAGAGGAAAATTGTTGAAACACAGCAAGGAAAAAGGGTGAAATCATGGTACTATCCTGCTCCAGAATGTTTTATTCCAAATAGGCAAATGTTTCATTTCCTGAACTCCTCAGCTCTTTCTTTCTCAGCACAAAGCCTTTTCTGTGGTGATTATCTGGGGTTTGGGATTGGGGGAAGATCTTATTAAAAGACATGCAATGTTGTAATCACAAGAAATGACACAAGCAGCATCACCAGCAGTATCCAGCTGGGGATTTTTCTCTTTCTGCTCCTGTGTGCTCCCATCACCTGGAGCTGAGGAGTGATTCTTGGCTCCTCCCAGTAGTCTCCAAATGTTGCTAAGGGGAACATTAAGTATTGCTTTTCCCCTGGGTGACTGTGCTCTGCTTCACTTTTTTTATTTTTCTGCTGTGACTGTAGCCTGCTTCTATAATGGTGCCAGAAGAAGGATCTCCCTTACTCTTAATTACTGCCACTAGAGCCTGTTTAACTTTTATTCTTTTAAGGGCAGGTTAACCAGGTTTTAGTAACCTTTTCTTAAATGGAAATCTCACTGCAGACATACCCCATTTTAATTCTTTTTTTTTTTTTTTTTTTTTTTTTTTTTTTTTTTTTGTTCAATTATTGTATTACTTGTCTTTGAAACCCACTAAGTGGCTATTATGTTCAGGTGGAATGAAAGAGAACAAAAGGATATTTGTTATGTATGAGCACTGGAGTCAAATGGTGAGCATTTGAAAATCCTTTGGACCCTTGTTTATAGTCAAAATCGATTTGCTTTTTGAAGATGTGTTTATTTTTTGCCTCCTGTAATGAAACTGCTGTCTTCCTGGGAAACATTTTACTTATCATTTGTGGCATCCACTTTCATGTCGTCCTATTATTTGAAACCCATTTCACACTGTGGCAAAGACATCACATTTCAGCCTGTTATTTCACTTAAAGTGTGAAAAAAAGCTACTTTAACTTCTTTTTTTTTTCTTTTTTTCCCCCCCATCATTTTTATTTCTTATGGGGAGAGAAAGAATGAGCACAAGTTTAAGCTATCCAGCCATTTCATGAAGCACACACTACAGTCATTTGATTGTTCATGAGGAGAGAATAGCACTTGAGGCCTGAAGCCTTACACTTATTCACCACCTAATCATGGCAATAACTGGAACTCTGCAAATGGAAGTGAAACACAGGTTATTTTGTAGGTAACAGCCTAAGCAGGGAGGGTGATTACTGATACTGTATGTGAAAGCTCAGATACACAAAAAGGTGCAGGTGACTGTGGGCATTATTTTGTTTGGAGAGATCTCAGTATTTCTCTTTGGTTAAACAGGCAGGAATGAGGCTTCTTGTTGTGTTTCTTTGGTGTTAAAAGTGAGGCTGGCAGCAGCATGGATGGGGTGGGGGCTGCCTGGGGTTTCTGAGTTTTCTAATGCCCAGGATGTCTACTGGAAAGAGCTTACACTGTCCAAACTTTGGAGTATTTTATGAGAATGAGGCCAAATGCTGATGGCAGTTTGAAGATCAACTAATAATATAATTCATATTAACAAATCCCCTTTCTAACCTGCAGTTCAGAAAAAATCTGAGAACAAAAAGCCAAGTTGGCTTTATTCTTTGAAGAGGCTGAGTGTGACTACTGTGTCTTGAATTTCTCTCTACCATTTCTAAAGATTTTTTAAAATTTCAGATTCCAGGCATCAGGTTTTACCATGACCATAATTCCATAGTTAAAGGGGGGGTGGGGTAGCAGGAATGCCATGGCCATGATCCTGGCATTATACCTTGTACACATTTTGTTGTCACTTCCATGAACCTGTTCATGGTTTGTGCAGGCATAAGTGGGATCCGTCGGGATGTAACGTTGGGACTCTACCTGTGCAAATCTTTAAAGTCTCTCCACTCCAGCAATGTCAACATTCTGCAATTTTACCAAGTCATTCTGAATAATTAGAGTTTTACCACTGAACAATTATTATTACTTCTAACTGTTCCATTATCCAAATGACAGTGAGAACTAGGAAGTCTGGTTACATTCCAAAGACCCATCCAGACCATAACTATGTCAGAGTGATGGAAAACTTGTAATAATTGGAGGACAGGTTATTAATTTTGAGCGTGTTACATTACCCTCACCAGTCATATCTGGATTTCAACAGATACATCACCAGTGCTAAGGACACAGATAAGCACTGACCTCCCCCTCACCACCCCCACGCCCAGACCCCCTGATTTTTGCTGTCGTGTTTACAACCTGTGGATCACAGAGTTTGAACTCCCCATGGCCCCCTCTGAACTGAAAAATATTGTGAGCTGTATGAGTGGGCTGGTAATCAAAGGCTTTCTTAATTGCTCTGCTGAAACTGGGCTCAGGCTCTGATGAGTTTCTGGGACTTGAACACCTCTCCTCCAAGGGCACCCAAAACCTGAGTGAAACAAAAGCTCTGATCCTCCTGGGACAGCAAACCCCTAATCATAAAAAACAGGGTAAGTTTCTCCTGACTACTCAGATAAGACCCAGCTATGGAATAGTTAACTTTTTGTAGAGCTTGGCATCAATTTCTGGAAGCTTTTAACAGAGACTTGACATTTCTAATTAGGAAATTTTACATACAGGCAAGTGAATTTACCCCCAGCTGGGAAAACATGGCTTAGCAAGAGTTTTACATCCGCCCTCATTGATCTACAGATTATCTCACATTTGAGACTGTGGAGCCACTGGGATTTGCAAAGATGAGAAACAAATGTGGGAAAGTGCATATAATTTCTTTCACTTCAGGGCTAGATAACAAAACCCTGATAAGTTAGAAATGAAGAGGTAAGTTGATTTTCTTTCTTTTTCATGTGTTATTGTTACAGAGGTAAAAAAAAAAAAAAAATCAACAAAAGCCAATAACTTGTTGGCACTGGCAAGCAGCTGTCATCTTGGTCAAAGTCTCAAGGCAACATATTGGAAATTAGTTTTAGGATAGCAAAGAACTATAGATTTTTTTTTTTTCTGTCCTAGCAATTAAATAGTGGAGAAACAAAATGTCTGAATGTGAGCTCACTTGACAGAGATGCATCATGTATCTGATACTGCAGTTCTGACTCTTATGAGAACCCTTCAGAATTTTTGCATTTTTAGCTATAGAGCTTATATTTTTGAGCCTGTTTTGTCTCTAGATAGCTACAAAAGGGGAAAATATCAAAGAGCTGGACATTATGCTAGTTGAAAATGCCTTGTCAGAGGAAGGTGGCTGCAGTGGAATTCAGACTCCAAGCCAGATGCAGCAGAGCTCACTAAATAGACCTTTTACTGCTTTCTTTTGATATGGAAGTGCTGTACAGCTCATTTCACTTTTGTATCCAGGTGGGTTTTATTGTGAAGACATAGAACTGAGGATATGCTGCAGACTTCTAAGAATATGGCTGAAATAAAATAAAAATGAAATTGTTTTTTTTTTTTTCTTTTCTGAATATGTTTTCCTACATTTGAAATTATTCTAATGGAGCAGAAGTTATTTCTGTGTTGGCAAAAAACAGATAAGCAAACAAACCATGAGCCTATGAGGTATTATGAAAATACAGATATGCATATTGCTTGCTGTAGTTATGTTACTGGTCTGCATCCCTGGGTAGTTATATATATCACTGTTATGTGATAAAGACTGGAAAAAAAGATGATAAAAATAAACATAGTAGTACAAACCATGTATAGGTAGAAGCTGGCACAATAAAATGGATTTAAAGAAGTTCCACCTGACCCATAACAAAGCCATGCATTTTAATGTCTTGGATATTTAAAAGAGGTGATGAAAAAGGTTCAATTTCATTGAGTCTCTTTCTCCTTTAGTGTAAGGCACAGTCTCCTGTGAGAAGGCATCTCAGGCATTGAACTGGTACTGCCCTTGATCTCAGCTAAAGGGGTGAATGTTATTGAAGGACAGAGAAGCACAGTTTAGGCTTAATTTAGAACTGTGTGAGTGTCTATAAATGCTGTCAGAAGTTACAGTCTTGGACTTATTTGGCCTTAGAAAAAGGTGTGAAAGAAAATTCCAGATATTAGATTAGAAAGAATCTACTAGACCTGTTTAAAAAGAATGACTTAAGAAAGTATAAACCAAATATAAATGCAGCTCACCATGTGATATACTCTTGCCACATACTTGGTTTACAAGCAAACTGTAGAAGAAGTCTCTATATCTGGTAGTATACACTTCAGGGTTATTTGCTCTATAGCTACTGCAGATATTTGAGTGTCATTGTGTGCTGCAGCTTGTAGAGTTTATTTAAGAAATAACTCACAAAGCTGAAACAAAAAAAAAATCTGTAAGTTTCAATTTTCTTTTTGCTCTGCTTCATTCAGGGTATAAACACCCAAAACCTGTAAATTCCTTGGGCTAAGATAACCTGAAGAGCTTAACCTATTGTTCTAGCTGGAATTAATTCAGTTTGAAAGCTATGATTCAAAATACAGAAATATACTTTGCCTAAACCAGCTTTCATTTTCTTGGTGGGCT
Source organism: Calypte anna (assembly GCF_003957555.1). NCBI lineage: Eukaryota > Metazoa > Chordata > Aves > Apodiformes > Trochilidae > Calypte > Calypte anna. The sequence continues at coordinate 14,634,857 of NC_044247.1, read as the reverse complement.
CTCCCCCGCTCTTTTTTTTTCTCCCTGCCTTTATTTTTATAATTGTGGAGTTACAACCAGGAATAAAGCCCTACAATCTGCCTTTCACTTCCAGTGTAAGCCTTCACTGAGTAGCTGGGTATACATCTAAACATTTTGGTCACTCGCTTTCATAATGACTTTGACAGAGAGTCAGGAACAGAGTCCATCTGTTTCAGAAGATACATTTAATAGGCTTGAAGACAACTACTACCAAAACATGACAGACTGACCTTTTTTCTCTTGGTCATTTTTGAGAATAGCTGTTTTACCATATATATATATGGCAGATGTCTCTATTGCTGGGCTTGGAAGGTTTTGTTATGACTGATCTTTGAGGTGAGAGGCTCTATAACTTACAATTTGAAAAGATTAAAATGCTGATGGTGTCCTGCTCCCTTCCTTAGTGAAGACATAAAGAGATCACTTTCCCGTTGTCACTTCACTGTGTTGTTGCTGACTAGTGCTAATCATTTAATTAAAAGGTCAGATCATTCATCTTCTTCTTCTTATACCTAGTGTGACTTTAATTACTTTTGTTGCAAATGAACGAATTTAATATTATTTAATAATACTTGGGTTAAATAATAATTCACAGAAGGAGTGGAAATTGTCTTTGAAGGCATGGAAGCTTTGAAGGTTAGAATAAATTGAAAATAGCTGCATATTTAAAAACTACTTTCTCCATTAAATATTGTTAAAATTATAGGAAGTTTTTAATGAGAGCATCTGGGGGCTTGCCTGTCATGTCTTTTGCTGAGTTGCTAGTGGGACTGCTGGGAAGCAGGAGCTGAAGTGCCACTAATCACTAAAGCAGCAAACCCCACACTTAGTTCATTAATAAGAGGGGACTTACAGTACTCCCATGGGTGTAACTGGGGCTGGGACACGCTGGGAGTCCCAAAGAGCCCAGGTTAACTCTGGTGGCTGCTGAGCTCAGCAGGGACAGCCTTTCCACAGCTCTCTGAGCTGCAAAACCCTCCTGGTCTCCTCAGGAGCCTCCTGCTGAGAGGCTGCAGAGCTTCTGGGTTTCCTTCCCTTCAAAAGTGGCTCTCTGCTGTGTAAATAAAGCAGTGGGGTGGCATTGCTATTCCTTGCACCACCACCCTGACCCCCCTGCAGGATGCAGTCGTTCCTCTGAAGAGATTTTTCTCATCTACTCTCCTTCCTTTCTGAGCAACTTTACTTTCACAGCCATGACATTCTACCTGGTTTAAATTTTTAATGGCAAATATCTTCCACTCATTCATATCTCTGAAAAGCACTGAGACAGAATAATATTTTACAGTGCAGCTATAATATAACATTTGGGTCAAGGTGACCCCGCACCATGTGGCACCAGGGAAGCTTGGATGGAGTAGTGTTTGTGGAAGAAAACGATGAGAGTGTGAGCTTTGATCAGCCTCATGTTCAGTCTGCCTCCTGTTCTGTAAGAAATCCAACAACTGACAGTAATACTTAAGTCTTAGATCCTGTCCAAACAAAATAAATAATTAGATCTATAAGTTTAGCTAATAAATCTCATCAAGGTGCTTCGTAAATCAAGAACATTCTCAACAGCAGAGAGGAATTTATTGATCTTATGCATGCATGGCTATACTCTGGGGAACTTTTTTAAATGATGAGTCCAAAAACTAGTATCAGAAAACCAGGTACCTTCCCCAGTGTATCTTGATACCTCTGTGGTGCTTCTCAAGCCACACCCAGATTGCACACACACATTTTAACCCTATACACTTGCAGAATGTGTGTGAGTTCTCATAAACTTTATATGTCAAATTATGATGTAATTTTTAATGATTAGTGACATATTTATAGAAATCAGCAGTAAGTTGAGGAACAAGCTGTGATCTGTGTTATTTGAATCCTAGGTTGTATTGAGCTTTCCAAGAATCCCCAAATGTAAAACTGTCTGGGGTAAGCTGAAAGAGCTGATGAGATTAAGTGCAAGGCTGTGATTAGCTGGGCTTTGACAAGATGTATTTGATTGTGTCAGATTGGGCTTTCTGCAGGAATTGCCTCTGTCTCTGAACAAAACCACAACCTGACATGCCAGGGAACATGGGATTTCCATACTGTGAATCTTAATGAATTAATTGTAATTGGCAAAAATTAAGAACTGGGAAATCCCAAAGAACAAGAGTTGGTACATCACTTTGTTTTTCAGTAGCAGCTTTTAATTTTGATCATGTGAACTGGGTCCATGTTATTTCTGAAGCATTTGATAAACACCCATCAGCTGATCTATTTATTATCTTTAAAAACTATACTGAAAGGAGAACTACACTCAAGACCTGTGTTTTTGCTTTTTTTTTCTAACTTGATTGTCATAACTGGAGGGGCTGCATTATGCCTACAGCCCATGATGGCTCCATCTGCCAGTGATGGAAATTTTTTCCTGATCTGCCTCTAAATATTCAAAGTTTTACAGAAGTACTTTGTTTCTACTGGTTCTCATCTTGTCAGCATTATTCAAACAGCAAGCAAACTTTCTTTCTCTGTTTCTTTCTGTCTTTCTCTCTTCCTTTCTCTCTCTCCTTCTCTCTCTTTCTCTTTCTTTGTCTCTGAGCCTGATGTAGAAATTTACTCTTTTCTTACAGAAAAGAGTCCATAAAAAACAATCATCATGCACCTTTTTACTGGTTGTGCATCTGAATAACAGCCTGGGACTGCTGTACTCAGTGACTTCAACATTTCAGCCATTCAGGAAAAACAACATTTCTGTTCCACTAATTTTTCAAGTTTACAGTCTCATTCATTCTGTTCCAAAGGGTGTTTGTCAGTGTTCAGGTGAAGAGAGAGTGAGAGTTGCTGGTTTGCCATGCTTTTGCTAAGTCCACAGCAAGTCCTCTGATTCACCTCTGAGAATTGCTTGGGGTTTCATCTACTTTTCACTTATCTCAAAGAAAATCCTCCTGGAAATATGCCATTTCTATAGAGAAACTCCCCTCTCTTGTCACCTGATGTGAGGTCCCTGTCATTACTCTGACCTCTCCAGCAGCATCAGAAGCAGGGCAGGGGCTGCAGGGTTTCTCCAGGTGTTGTAGGACATTGCTCTTCTGCAGAGCTGCTGCTTACTGTTCCTCTGGTGAGTACCAGCACCCTTTATGCCTCTCTGCAGACTTCACCCAGCAGGTCACTTTCCTTGTCATTGCTCCTCATTAGCTCATCTCTTCTCAGGGCTTTCCTTCTCATTTTTCTCCCTTTGGGAAGTGGTTGCTTCTTGCCAGCCCCTGTGCCCTGTTTTCATCCTTATTACTTATTACAGCTAAGGTTCCAGAGAAAAGTTCTGCATTAAAATGAAGAGAAATTTAAAAAATGAGCTGGTAATGAGAGCAATTAATCAGAGCACTTTGCAGCCTTGGCAGTACAACTGAGTTTGCTGGTGTCTGTGCGGGGCAGAGTGCAAGGATTGATGTGGAATGAGAAACATGAATTCTTTGTGCCCCTGGTGTGGCACCTCTTGGCGTGAGGCACAGAAAGTGGCTGCTGGGAGACTCCTTGCAGTGGGATAAAAGGGGCTGTCCTGTGGGAATCCTGCGTTCCTCATGGATACAGCAACCAGCAGTGCAGAGCAGTTTTAGTGACCCTGGAAGTGTCTCTGTTTCTGTGGGAAGCAAGCAAGCAGATTTGCACAGCCCCAGGGTCTGTGGCACTAGTGGCATGGTCACTGGATTGGTCCCTACAGCAGGATGGATCTGACTGTTCCTGGCAGTTGTCACTAGCCTTGAGTCTTGAATCAAAGACTGATGAGAACCATTTTTCTTTTTTTGTGGTTTATTGGTTTTGGCTTGTTTTTTCATCTTGAAACGTATTTATTTAATTTTCTAAAAATAGGAATAAACAAATCTATTATAATAATACATTTATTTAAAATTTAAATTTATTTATATAATAATTATAATATTTTAATTTATTTCTTTTTTTTTTTTAGCATGCCTTCACACTAAGTGAACTGATCTAAAATCTAAAACAGTTCAGATGTGCTCTGTTCATGTACTCAAATAAGAGAAAACATTACTTGCACCCCATAGTCTGCTGCAGTATTTTAGTCATGCAGCTACGACAGGTGCTGTCATTAGAGAGCAGGGTGCTGGTCCCATCCTCTGAACAGAATGCTGTGTCAGACGTTGCCAAAGCAAATTTTTAAGAAGCTGTCTCTCTGAGCTCTCCTCCACCCTGGAAAGCAGAGCCAAATCTGTCAGGCCAGGCTCTCCACTCTGAGAATTAGAGCAGCCAAGATTAATTAGCACCCAAAGCAGTTCCAGTTGTTTCACTTGTGTGCTGCTGCTGCTGCAATGCATGCACTCCCCCCTCCCCAGGCCTCTGATTCATTGCTCTGTCAGTGGCTTGAGATACAGTGTATGAAAATGCCATATAAATGCAAATATAAATACAAACACTGAGTTCCCCCTGTTGGCTGGTGATAAGGTGCTCATCCAGATGACACAGTGTGATCTGAAAGTGGAAAGTATTATCTAGAAGGATGGGGAAACTCAATGATTACTCTTAAACTCAGTTGTGTGGTGGGGTTTTTTTTCCTTTTTTTTTTTTCTTATTTCTTAAATAAGCTTTAACCAGAAAACAAAAAGGTGGCTTTGGTCTCCTCCTTTGGTCTCCTTGGCTACCTTTGTGGCACACCAAGATGATGTCTGCCTGATTAATTAAATTAGAATGAGGATAAGCTTTGAAATGGTATTGGGAAATCTGTGATTTGCTGTGCATGGGAGAAGCAGTTCCCAGGGACTGAACCAAACAAGGTCTCGTCCTGGTTGGAATTTTTATGGGCTCCAGCACTGTGATGGGGATGGCAGGATGGTGCTTTTGCTTTATTCCCTGCAGGTTCAGGAGATATCTCCTGCCCAAGGGACCCAGGACAGCTGAGGTGGCACTTGCCTGTCCAGCTTACCAGGGAAGGAGGCTGAGGAGGCTGCTTGTGGTGAAAAGAGGTGTATGTGGAGAGAAGGCTGGTATGGCAGATACTTCAATAGAAATTGCTTACTCTTATACTTAAGCACATGTACTTAATAGAAAAATAATTCTTCTCTTGAAAGGGTTTTATCCTGAAGGTACCTATGCAAGAGACTCAATCCTATTTATGTCCCTAATGTACATTAGGGGCACAGATTTTTAATTCCCTGTCCTACTGTGCTAATGCTGCTGTGTGTAGGAAGTTCTCATCCAGATACCCCTGTACTCAGCCCTGGTGAGGCCACAGCTTGAGTCCTGTGTCCAGTTCTGTGCCACTCAGTTCAGGAAGGATATCGAGGTCCTGGAGCAGCTCCAAAGGAGGGCAACTAAGCTGGTGAAGGGACTTAAGCAAATATCCTATGAAGAGAGGCTGAGGGAGCTGGGGGTGTTCAGCCTGGAAAAGAGGAGGCTCCAAGGAGACCTCATCACTCTCTACAACTCCCTGAAAGGAGGTTGGAGCCGGGGTGGGGTTGGTCTCTTTTCCCAGGCAACTCTCAGCAAGACAAGAGGACACGGTCTCAAGTTGTGCCAGGGGAGATTTAGGTTGGAGATTAGAAAGAATATCTTTACTGAGAGGGTGATCAGGCATTGGAATGGGCTGCCCAGGGAAGTAGTGGATTCTCCGTGTCTGGAGATATTTAAAAAGAGACTGGATGTGGCACCCAGTGACACGGGCTGGGAACTGCAGTGGTAGTGGATCAAGGGTTGGACTCGATGATCTCTAAGGTCCCTTCCAACCCAGCCCATTCTATGACTCTATGATCAGCATTCCATGCAGCTACTGCAAAAGTCAAGTTTGCAGTGTGAAGCTGAGGTGTTTTAGTTTGTCCTGGTGTTTTGCCATTGCAGGTGTGCAGGTGGAAGTGTGGAATTTTTCACCTTGGTGTGGGAAGGTGTTAGTCATGGAGTTTTGTGTGGATTTGGGAAATCTGAAGGGGATCAGCATGGGTTGCTGTATCTCCAGAAGCAGCAGGATTCTGGATCACCTTTACCTTAAGCTCTGGCTTTCCTGACTGGTTTAATAATAATCAGAATATTTAATAATAATAACCATAATATTTAATAATAATCAGAAATTTCTCCCAGTAGTTTCATACAATAGCTTTTCCTTGAGTGCTCTTGCTAGCATGAATTATGAGGCTGCTGTATTTCATTCATGATTGCAAGAGCCAATTCTTTAAATGTGTCTGACTACAATTTTAAATATTGAGTCACTTTTGCATGTTTAGCCCTGATATACACTACTTGCATTAATGAGACTGAAATGCATCCAGCCTGGGTAATCAACAGATGTTGGACAGACAGCAAACTATGAAGGGCACTTGATTTCTTGCTAATTTCTGTGTCTTGTGGTATGGTTTCTTTTTTGTGACTTTTGAGAAATTGGAAATTTTGGGGTGCTTCCAGTTGAGTTAGGTCCACAAAGCACTAGAGGGCTCTGCTCATCATGACAAACTCTTCTCTAAAAAATTGGGCTGTCTGTATCTGTTATAAGAAGGTGTTAAGGAGAGGAGACCAGAAAAAGAGTGGGATTGGGTGATGAATTGTGCTGTGAAGATGGAAGGTTTCAAAGGAAAAGGTGAAAGAAGATGGGAGCAGGGAGAGAAGGGAGTGTAGTAAAGGAGAGAGGAGTTTGGGGGTGAACAGAATGCTGAAGGGCCACTTGGCAGGTGGGAAATGGGCTGGGTAAGGTTCAGGAGAGAGCAAGAACAGAGTCTGCCAAGCATTGTGGAAGCAGCAGGAGATGCTTTTATTTGCAACACTTTGAAAGTACTACTGCAACAAAAATAAGTCATTAGTTGATTCAAACAGTAATAGGTAAATTTGCTTGGGTCTTGGCATCAGCAATGTGCACAATGTACCTTATTTTGTGTGGCAAAACCACATCCAGACCGTGTGGAAAATTGAGTGTTTCTTCATTGTTATTTGATTCATGCCATGTAGATTGACAGCATCTGCTTTGCTATTTCTGAAGTAATTCCCTTCCTTCCTGGTTTAATTGAGCCGTTCTCTCACTCTGAATGCTATCCACTGTCAAATTTAACTTGGGACAAAGCCAATGCTCCATCATCACTACCTGTCCTGTTTCTTGTGTTAGATATACTTAATTTCTCTAGCTGAATAGTCTTTTTATTATGTTCACCCAGCAATCTGATGGCTGATTTTCCATAATTGAAGCTTTGACTTCACACTTAGTATACATGCCAAATATTCCCTTGTGGTCTGCTTCTCCTCCTGCTCTTCCTCTCTCTTCTTCTTTATCTCGCTCTCTTTTTTTTTTTCCTTTTAATTTTTTTATTTTTTAATTAAAGCTTGGATTGGTGTCTGTGACTAGACTACATGAACTCAGGGGTGTTTGTCTCATCAGCAATCCAACAGGGAGGGAAATCTGAAATGCAATTATCTTCAGGTGTATTAGAGTATAATATCTGCACGCTCTCTTTATAAAACAGGCTTTGAGGGCATTTTTAGAACTGCTTTCCCTCTCTCTCCATCTGCCCTACAGCTTGTTTATGTTGATGTTTTCTCCTCAGAGTTTCTGGTTTCATTACATGGTCTGTTGTTAATAGTGAAATGTGGTGCTGTACAGTAACAGGTAGAGACCCAGAGATGGTGGATATGTGGTGATTGCAGCAATAACAAACTAGGGTGTTCATAAACTGTGTAATCTGATTAGAAAGAGTAACTTGCAGGACTGCAACTGAACAGCACAATTTCAGTGCTGGGTCAGTTCATAAGGAAGACCATAAAGCTAGAAATGTGAGGCCCAGTTTGCCAGTTTTAGTTTTACAAATTCACCACTTTTAAACAAATCCTAATTTAACCTACCCTGTGCTCCAAACCAATTGTGTCTGCAGGGCACGTCTGAGCAGGAGAGAGATGTTCAGAGAAGGGAACAGGACTCCCTTAGCTGGATAAACATTGGTTTTGTTGCACTTTTAGACCAGGACATTGTGCCCTGAAAAATGTCACCTGGATTAAAAACTCTGACACTGAGGGTATTCAGAAATGTGAACTCTGAAAATGAGAATTACCTAAATTAACTGGAATCCAGGTTATGCTGTGCTGGGTGTGTCCTCTGATCCATTGTCATCAACTGAGTTTTGTCTTTGGGATTTCCTCTCTGAGGGGAGTGAGGGGGCTACAACAGCTTGTGGCTTGTTACCTTGACACAAAGTTAATATTCAGTGGTGTACATGAAAGATGAGGGGTTGGCTGTGTTTAATTTTGTTTCAGCTTTGCTCCCACTGCAACAGCCTCTTTTAGAGGGTGTCTGGGTGCTTCGGTTGCAGCTATAACCCTTGCAGCTCATTAGCAGCACTGGGATGCCAGACTGAGAGGAGGATTCCTTTCCCTTTATCTTCATTAGACTCCCAACCTCAAAGCAATTTATTGTGCCCTTGGACAGGATTGAAGCAGGGATCTGAAGCCATATTTCACTTGCTTCCTCAAAATTCCCATTTAAACTTTAGAGGTTTCCTTTGGAGTGAAAACCCTGCAGGATCAGGTCTGTTATCTTTAGGCAGAAATACAGGAAGCTGCAGGTTCAAACTTTGTTTTTGACAGGTTAAATGTCTGTGTTTCATCTTGAAAACAAACTTTACAGTTGCATTACAAAATAAAATAATTCTCCAAGTTTAGTGAGCTCCAAATCAAGGGTGTATTATACAGGTTAATGAGGAAAGTAATCTAGCAACTCAGAAAAAGAAAAAAAAATAATAAACTAAACCTTGTCTTCTGGAAGAATTATGTAGAAAAGCTGTAGACTGTATAAAAATATTTTGCTGTGAGTGTTTGCCTATCAGTTAGATACATTGGGAATCATAAGGACCTTGAAAAAATAAATGAGAAAATACAGGAGAGAAATCTGGAAACGTCACCAGGGACAGGTGATAGTCTGCTGAGCCCTACTAAATGGCAAAAGAAATTCCTCAAGACCTCAAGATCTTCATCTGAGAGACTTCCATGGCCCTGCTTGTGCTCAGTCCCTGGGAGATCCTGCAATGCAGGATATGGCAGATCAAATTCCCAGGACCTGGAGCTAGGAAGAAGCTTTCTAAGCAAGGGACAGGTGTGTGTTTCACAGTGTGCTTACCTAACATTGAGTCTTGCCTTCTGCCTCATGGCAAACTTGGCCCAAGTGAGCAAATTTGCTTATATTGAGCTGTACATGCCAGGAATAACATCACATCAGTACATTTGTGGGGAAATTAAAACCAGCCAGGCTTCAGCAGGACTAAAATTACTACTGGCATAATTGTTTCAGGAGTGAGTACCTATAGAGTGTGAACCTTTCTGAAAAGGAAAGCTTCACACAGAAGACAGATTTGGACAAAATTGTATTTCTGTCACTTGTATATGAAGGTGCAGACTGCTAAAGACCATAGGAACTAGATATAGGTCCATGTACTGGAACCCAGGCTGCTTATGCTGTAGTCATTTGGATCAGAGGAGAACCAAATGGATGTTTGCAAAGTAAATACAAATTAAGAGAAAAAAGCTGGTTAGCTTGGGCAAGCTGAGTGTAAAGAATGAATGTGCCTGCTTTCCTTTATTATAATCTGCTTGTCTCCTCTCCTGTCTCAGTACCCTTTTTTCCCCTGTATTTGTCACAGTGTGTAATCCACTGCTACTATTGGGATCCTACTACTTTACATGTACATCTCCCAGCTTCTCTTTTCCCTCTACTGTGTAGAAAGGTGGCCTCAGGCTTTCTTCATGCTGAACTGTAATAAACTCCCCTTCAGCAGGTGATGAACATGCAGAGATCCTGTTTGGTGGGTATGGAACAGTCTTTTGCCAGGTTGGTGGGCAGGGGTGTCCACCAGGAGAGCATGGATTGAGCTGAGCAGGAACCTGGAAGCTCCAGGCCCACCAGTGAGTGCACACTTACATCCAAGCTTCTGGGGTCAAAATAGGAGTCAAATATAGGAATGACAAAGTGGTTTGGCTGGCTGAGGGACAGCTCACAGATAGTTGTAGTAAAGAAGCCACCTGGTGAGACAGGCTGGACCTGCTAAGGGCTGCCTGCTGCCTCCCCAGCAAGATCAGAGAGTCCAGAGTGGGACAAAAAGCAGCAGCTCTCAAGAAGTGGGTGGAATTCACAGTGAGATGTCAGCAAGAGGCAGCACTGCCCTGGAGAAAATGTCAGTTTTGAGGGAAACGTGCTTTGGAAGAACCTGGCTTGAGATTTTAATGAATCCTTTTCTGGTGTATTTTAAAAGCAAGTCTTGCTTTTGATTACAGATTGCAGGAAACTTAGGATTCAGTTCTGGACCAGAAAAATGCTGTCTGCATTCTCATATTAGTAGCAAGAAACTGCTATAGAAAATATTAAAATCCATGCAGCAATGATGATTTGTATCTACTGAGCACTGGAGTAGCAAGATACTAGACAAGAATGTTTTGAAGTCTCTGAACTGAGCAAGAATGTGACCCACAAGTAAGAAAGAACAGTCATGGAATAGAAATGCATGATTCTAGGATTTGGGGTGAAAAAAGTCTTAGGGGTACAATGCTGCTGGCACCAGTGTGCTGTAGCATGGGTGCAAGAGCAAAGCACAACTAGATCCCTCTGCTGCAAAAATTGATCAAGAATATTAAAGAAATATTATATGTGAAGGAAATTATTTAGTTTCAAGGAGTGCAGGTTTCATCCTCACTGAAGTCTGCTTAGACCATTTTGAGGTGATAGAAGGACATGAGGAAATTCCAAAGGAATAACCTCAAAGGGCAAAGATGACTCTGAACTGTGAGGGAAATACAAGCAGGTGTGTCAAGATGTCCCAGTATGATTTTTTGGGAGCTCCTTGTAATTTTCTGTCAATAGCTGGGGGAAAAGATGGAGAATGCCTGAGACAATGACTGCAGCCTAAAGCAGTGAATCAGGAAAGGCTGAGATGGTGCATGATGGTTTTTCTGCCATAACTGACAGTACAGTGAGAAAAGCATTTCTTTTGAGAGTGACAAAACCCACTGTCTGCTCTTTTTAGGCCCCTTTCTCATCTAAGTTCCATGTGGAAGGGGAAATATTGTACCCAGATATTTATGTGAAGCTGCTAGATACAGAAATGTTGTGACAGGCTCCCTATAGTGGCTTTGATGTACTTTCTCTAGTGATGATTTTTCTTATTTTTTTTTTTTCACTAAATGGGGTGAGGTGAATGATTTCCCCTTCCCTTTCCATAGCTATCACTCTGGAACCTCCTGACACAGATGGAATTTTTCCTCCAAGTTTGTGTAACAATCCTGAAGAGCACCAGTGGATGTTCCCAGGGAATGATCCAAAATCTGTCAAGGTTCTAAAGCCCCCTCTTGGCCTGAGCACTCAGCTTTGTGATGTGCAGAGTCTCAGCTCAGCAGGAAAACCCCAGGGGCTGTGCTTTGCATGGGGCTTTGCACTTTACATCAGGCAAAACCCAGTTGTTCCTGTGGAGTGTTTTAGGAATTCTGTGGCAGGGATTACAACTGGATGTGCTGGACCTTGTGGCAGAACTCCATGTCCTTTGTGTCTCAAGCAGGCAGGCAAGAGATGCCCCAAAACCAGCCAAGGGGGACTTCTTTTGCAGATCCTATTAGAAGAAGGGGTGAAAATGCTTTGTGATCTGGTAGAGAGGTTGGAGCAGGGCACTGTATTTTGTGCTCTAAATGTGAAAGCTGTTAGAAAGAAAAATCTAGAAATGACCTCAGGACAGGAAAAGATACTTCAGGAGCATCGTGGTACTCAACCAAGCTGAATTGGTATCTGCAGAAAGAAAGAGACAGACTTCAGTATGTACCAGGTTCCTTGTAATGACAAATTTGTGTCCTCCACTGTCAGATGGAGAGAAGAGGCAAGCAGCACATCCCAGAAGGCCATTTCTGAAAGAGAAAGGGAATGTTTTCCAGGCAAAATCATTGCAGTGTCCAGAGCTGGTTGAAAATGGTACTGAAATAAGTTATTGATATCAATAACCATGTCATGTCAGAGTCATTTATTAAGTGAACTCAGGTTGTTGGTCAGCTTCACTTCTGTATTTTCATCACTTCTGTATTTTCATCAGGGTCTTGACTGCTGAGTTGAAGTTTATTTATAGATGTAGGTTGCAACAACTTCAAGGGACTGCAGAGGCTTTGCAGAAAAGGATCCAAATTCTTGATAAACTTGAGAACTGTTTGGCAATTAATAAGGTCAAGTCTTCAAATACTTGTTCAAATGTGCACTTCAAATGGAAAAAATCAAAAGGGAATAATTAATTAGGCATTATTGGTTGACAAAGAGAAGTTAATTGCAGGCCTTTAAGGACATCTTAGATAAATACCTGTTAAAAGTAGTTTGTGTATGGCTCACCCTGCTTTGGAATGAACCAAGTAACTCCTTGTATTCCTTCCCAAACAGATCTTTTTTAAGTGATCAGGAAAAAAAAAAGCTTATAGTTAGAGAAGACCAAACAGACCTGTGTCCTGGTCTGCTCTGCAGCTCTGTCACCTTCTTTCCATGGCTGGACACAACTGTAATGAAATGTGCTCAGTGTGCTTCTGACATGGACTGGAGAGGAAAGGAAGAAGGATAGAAATGGGAATGAATGGGGGGCTTTAAAAAATAATATGAAGTGATGGCAGTGTTCCCTGTGCTGGTGACTGAATATTGCAGAAATAAAACTCAGGAAGCCAAGAAGAAGCATGGATGCATAGCTAAGGGCCAGGGACTGATGCCCAAGGAAGTGGGGGAAGAAACGAAGTGCCTGACTTTCAAACTAGTGAGTGGGAGGGACTTCCAGAAATCCTGTCAACAAGTAATAGGATTTGAAATGTTGTGGTTGTGTCACCTGAGCACTACTTTAAAATCTCTTTCTGTGGTCTTGGATGGAGAAACAGCACCTGCATAACCCTAGGGATGTGGCTGGCATGCACTAGGGTGGGGTGATTAAGTACAGGCTCCCAAAATCCTCCTCTCTGGGGAGTGTATCTGGGATATTGTCCATATTTTCAGAAGTACCCAGGTAAGACATCAACGAGCAAATGCAGTCTTTGAGAGCTGTACAGGAACTCTCATGTCTGAAGTTAACACTCATTTGAAGTTAGGGGGCAGTGCATATTCCTTTCTGTTGTTCACACTATTAAAATACCTGTAGACACCATGTAACCTACAAATGTCCTCCATGAGGTAATGGATTTAGATAATATCATGCTCTTGGGTGAGGAGATCTTCTCACTGAATGAGGCTTTTGCTTCTGGGGGGGGCAAGGATGCCCCTTCTGCAGCCCAGCCTCATGGACCTGTACCAGCACTGCTGTGCAAGGGACTGGCAGGAAGGATAAAGTATGGTCTTCATGTCTAATCTTCATCATCAAACTTTCAATTTTTGGTGCATTTATGTTTTCAGCATTGCTAACAGAGCCTGGAGCATTTCTTTTCAGTCACCCTCCAGTCACATTTTTTCCCTTTATACTCTCTTGCTATTGTTCACCTTACCTCACTGTCTCCTCCGTTCAGTCAACAACAGAATTATTCTGTGTTACAGAGAGGGAGAAAAAGATTTTGCAAGTGTGGCAGGGATGCTGGAGTTACTGAATCATCATGAGGCAGCCCCTTTTATTCCTATAAACACACAGAGCTTATTCAACAGCAGTTGGAATTAGCTGGATGGAGCTGATCCTCTGCTTACACCCAAAAAAGATGCTGTAGAGAAGCAGGGAGGAGTTGTAAAAGAGGCAAAACCTCTTTTGTCTCCTTTGAAAAGAGAGGAAATTGTGATTGCAGAGCTCTCAATTTCACAACAGCCCCTACGTTTTGCTACAAATCAGGGAAGGTGCATTAACTTCACTGGGCTGTGCTGGTGTCCAGGACAACCCAGTTTTATAAACCTGAGGATTCCTGAAATGATGGCTTTCAATATCTGGGTTGCTAAGTTGTTAACTGAAATGTACAATCTGTAAAGCTAATCTAAAGTAATAAAGCTAATGTGCTTTTAGAGCAACCTGAGGATTTGAAGTCAATGCAATTCTTGAAAGATGAACATAATTTGATAGATATGAAATAGTTTCCAAGAGCTTGCTGCAGCCCATTCTAGAGGAGCATCTCACCACTTTTTTTCAGTGGAATTGAAATCTCTGCTGTGGTGTGAACTTTGGGTTGATCAAGCTTCAATGTATTCACAAATACAACTTACTGTTATTACTACAGTTTATTATTTTCATAGCACTAGCAATGTCCTTGGCAATTTGCAGGTAGGTATTAACACAAAAGCAGTTCCCAAAGGAAGTGTAATATACACCTTTTGTTAGATTAAAGAACATCATATACATTGTGTAGCACACAGCATCCTGAGCAGGGATGTGCTCCAGTAATGAACTGAGATCCTGCATGGATACAAACCAGTGCAAATCATAACTGGTTCCTGTACTGCACTATTGTCTGGACATCCTAGCATGTGTTTTCCTAATTGTTTCACTGTATTAGCTCCTACATATCACACAGAACCTTCTTTATCCTTGAGCAGAGGTAACCGAGTCCATAGTGTTACTCTAGGAGAGTCTGCAGGCCACCAGGAGCCTGTGCTGAACTCTACCAACACTGGTATTGCTTACCAAGCCAGTATTTTGGAAAAGTATGAGCATGTTTAGCTTTGTATTACTGTGATGTGCTCAGTGCCATGAAGGTATAGCCCAGCAGCTGTCCTTAACACTGGGGGTACTGGAAGACCTCCAGCCTCCTGTGGTCCTTTGGAAAAATGAGGAAAAATGGTGAATTTGCATGTTCAGCTGTGCAAAACTGGCTGAATCCTTTCTGCTGTAAATGGACTGCAATTAATGTGATTCAGCCAACAAACAGGGGAACAAAAACTTAGCTTCAAAAAAAGTTTGGCACAAGTAATGGGCACTGCCCAGTGGCACTGGGGGTAAAGGGAACAGAGGCATTCATGCTGTTTGATACGGACACTGAATACAGGCAATAATTCATGTGTGAATTCCTGTCTGTGCTAGGGAAGCAAATCCTGATCCTGATGAAGGCATCTCCTACAAATGGGGCTCAGTTTCTCTGCTCTTTCCATGTACACCCCATGCAGCACCCAGCACTCTGGGGCTTTCCATTTACTGCTGTCTGAGGGGGGTGTGGGCTGAAGCCTCAGAAAACAGAAAGCTGGTGAACTGTTAATAAGTCTCTCTGCCAGGGAATTATTTTTTCTTCATCACTGACTTGAAAAGCAGGACAACAGACAATGTCACTGAGTGAAGTGGGCTTTGGGAACAGGTTTTTGGGGAACAACCCCTGAGTGTGTGCTGTTGCAAGGCAGACTCAGTGGCTGTGTCCTCTGTTGCTCTGGCAGGTGAAAATTGTTTCTGCTGGTGACCTGGATTGTCACATTGAACAAGCTTCTTTTTTCTTGTGTTGGCTTTCTTTGGCTCTTTCTACTCCACTTATATTTTGTTTTACTTGCTGACTGCCTGCATTCCACACCTGCTTATAGGGACAGCTAAAATGAAAGCAAGTAAATTAATAGGCTGCTTTGCAGCAAAAGATTAAACAGGATGCTTAGGTAGACATCTCTTCAGGTTTTCTTTTTTGGCTGCCTGTGAAAGCTGCTGCATCCTTTCCCCTTACATTATAGGGATGCTGAATTGGCCTGTAAATGGAACTGAGCCTGTTTCTGTAAAATCTGTGACAAAAGTTCAGGCTTCTAAAGAAATTCAATCACACTACATTCACATCTGAGTTTTTTTCTCTCTATGAATTCTGTTAACAATCCTTTGGGAAAGAATGCTTGCTGTGAGATCTAACTTGACAAGAAAATCTTCGAGTGAGCACAAAAAGCAAATTTGGATTGAAAATTGTAAAGTAAATGGAAATCAATTTCTGAAAGTTTTCTTAGGGAAAATAGGAAATTACTCTGTAAGCAATAGATCATCCTGTTGGTATTTATAGGTAAAGTTTTAGCATTTTTAAGGAGCTTACTATGCACTATTTACAAAGCAAATTCAGGACTAGTAGTTACCATGTGGTAATGGTAACGTTTGAACAAGAAGAGAGATATATGACAAATTATTAACAGCCTAGGTAAGAGGGATTGGATTTATTTTGTGTCATTGTGAACTTTTCACTGTGACCTTCTTTATAACACAAAAGAAGTGACTTAGATTAACTAATTCTTAATTGAAGCAGAGTAGGGCTTTTGGAAAGATGGCATGTCTTGCTTTAAAAATGAACATGATGGAGGTCCCATAATAAAATACAACAAAGGACTCCAAGGGTTGTTTATCTTTGTTAGATTTTTGGCTTATTTATAACCTGAATTTCACTGGCTTTGGTGTTGTGCTGTTGTATCTCATTTTATAATTCTTTGCTACCTCAAGGAACCTATTATGAATAGTTTTTATTTCATGTAGGCATTCCAGTTATTTCACTCTGTTTTGCTGTCCCATTTTGCAAATGGAGCAGATGCCAGCATGACTCACATTCTGGGGAATTATTTCTATATTCATTGGTAAAGCTGTTTTATTAGGGAAGAATCTTCATAAAAACTTGTAATAGCTTAATACATAATATATTCCTGTATTTGGAGCTGAAGAACTAAAGGCATTAGAACAAAAAGCAGAAGTCCAATGACAAAAGGAAAAGACAACATAAAGGCACAAATTAGGTCTAACTTATAGTGAGCATTTATGTTAAAAAAATAAATAATCAGCTGAACAGTATTGAGCTAAAGAATAAAAAAGATAGCCCAAAATGCACTTGTAGAAACCATCAATCTGGCACAAGACACCAGCTTGCAGAAACCAGTCAAACTTTTGCTTTATTCCCCTCAGCAAAGGGTCTTCCTCAAGTATAGTTTTATCTCTTGTAGCAGGAGGAGCCTTTCTTGCTCCTGGGGCTCAACGAGCTGCTGGTCTCTCCATTGCCTCACACAAGAGTGAGCTTCTCTCTGTGGGTGTGTGTCCCACCTTTATTGGCCCCCTGGTAATAGGGGGCCTGCCCTAACCAGGCACAGGTGGACTCACACCCACTCTTTGGCAACTCGAGGCACCTGGTTTATCTTGTTTCTCTACAATCTCTCAACAATTTCTTCTATGAATTCACTGCTCCCAGCAGGACCAGTTTGGGCACTTGAAGGTTTCCCAGTGGGAAACTGTCCCAGCTGTTGATTATAAAAGCCCTAACTTAGTATCTACGTCAGTGATCTAAAGATAAGGCAGTGAATGCCCCATTGAGTGCCCAGATGGGAATTTCTACACCTCTGGCCAGTTGCTGAGCTGTGTTAGCTTTCCAAGTTTATTTATTAGGTGAATGAATCCAAGCCTTTAGTTTTCACTTTGGATAGGAATTAACAACTTCCCTGTGCATATTAGCTAATTTTTTCAAAACCATTACAGTCTCTTTTCAATAAATTCTTTGTTAGACATCCCACACCTTTTCTGTTGATTTGAAACTTTGAAACAGCTTCTTGGCTTTGACACTTTCCTCCTTTAGTGGAGAAAAAACCCTTCAGTTACATTACAATGTTCTGATATTTTTTTTCAGATAAGTTTAATCAGTCTTTTTTCCATGCCATGTGAGAACTAAATTATGATTTGGTTTTTTTTTTTTTTTTTTGTCTCTCTTGAGTTGAAATATTCTGACACAGATCTCCAACACAGTGTAAAGATTTCCCATTTACAGATTGTGGACCTCCTTCAGGTGATTCCCAGTTTCTTCCCTTAGATGGTGCTGATATGGTACAAAAAGCCCAGCCAGACTGCAGTGTTTTAGAGAGTTACATGAAGTGCTCTGAAGGGTTGTTTGAATTCTATAAGCAATTTCTTTCCTCCTCAATGTGCTACAGTTCTGACTTATTTCCACTTATTCAAGCTCCAGAATGACTCTATATGAAAGTATCAGATTTGGTAAACAGTTCTATCTGATGACTATGTGTTCATTCTGGAAAAACAGAGGAATAAATACTGTCTGTATCTGAGCTGCAGAAGGAACAGACTTTTCATCGGCTTTGTGCTCTCTCAGGGAAAGCTGACTGCTGGTATCTGCACTGTGGGAAAATGAGCTTGTTTTATTGGTGTCCAGTGTTATTTGCCATTAATTAGGGCCCTTACAAACAATTTTTCTTTAGTGTATAACACTTATCTCTGTGCACAGAAGCAGAGGAATTTGGTCATTAGAAAATGAGGGAAGAATCTCTTAGCAAATTTTCTTTTTGGTGAGAGTGTCAAAGAGATGTGGACTGTCTTGGGTAACTACATTTATATTTTTTTTCCCTGAATGTAATCCTGAGTATCAAGCAGTAAAAGAGCATTTGCCCTCTGAAATTTCAGTATAGGGTAGGGTGAAGCATTGGAGTGAAATGCCAACACCTGAGCTCCCACATTTTTACCAGCAGAATCATTCTTTCCTTGCTTTTCCCTCCCACCTTCACCACTCCTGATTCACTATTTCTTGGCTCTAGCAGGCAATGTGAATTTTCTCTCTGCCTGGATGGTGGGATTGTCTGTTTCAGACATCATTGATGCTGACTGCCCATCACTGCAGAGAAAGAGAGACAGGGCTTGGGAGGGCAGGAATGCCATGGGTCCAGATCACAGCACCCTGGAAAGCTGTGTGCCCAGAGGAAACCTGCACAGTGTCAACCCTGGTATGCCTGGGGATTCTGCCAGGATGTAATTAGCACTTTGCTCTCAGGAGCAGTGTAATTAACTAAGTTCACCTAAAATACAGGCATGAGAGAGACTTCACTGTTTATCAAATCTAGTTAGTTTGATTTAAACCCTCTAGGTTAGCCCAGTAGTGGATCTGTTTCTTCCTTGACCCTTCCCTCATATTCATTATTGATTTTTCCTGAAGGATGTCAAGGCAATTACCACATGCCACTTTATTTTAGCCTTTCCAGAAGAACCTTGAATGAAGTTTTAGGACACTATGGAATCAAGGAATGTTCACTCCAATCAAACACAACCTACATTTTTTGTTGCCTTGGAGGTAAAAGTTGAAAGTGCAGTCCTGATTAGAGTGCCTCTGTGATTGCTAATGTCTGGTGAGTCCTGCATTTCTATAGCCCATCTGCCTCACATGGCTCACTCTGACAGGCCAAAATACACTTATATTGGGTTCTTTGAGTTTAGCCATCTTGTTCAGGGATGAATCCATTGTCTGTCTTCACCTTTTTCTATTGAAGGACCAATTTACAGTGCTTCTCACAGCCAGACCTAAAATCTAAACATCAAAGCTTTGCTTTACCCTTCCATTACCTAATCTTAGGTTTTAGATGAAATCAGTGACAGGGATGGTTTTTATAGAAAGATGTCAAATTAAGCTTTTCTCTGATGGAAGTTGTGACATTCAGGCTTTGGGAGGATTCATTGCCCAGCTCAGGCCTCCTACCACAGCACCAGGCTTTATGTTTAGCAGTTACACACAGAAATAGATTACAAGAATTTTACTAGCTCCCAAAGACAGCACTGTGATTTTTTAAAAAAGAAATAGAGAACTAGGGGTGCTTGTGCAATGTTGTGTCTCTGATGGTTAGATTTTAATTAAATAAGCATATTCTATTTTGACACTGAGCCTCAGCCTCCTTCAGTGCCCATAAAGGACAGGGATCAGTTAATGAACAGATGTTCAGTTTTACCTCAGCATGTGGCATTGGGCCCTATTTGTCAGGTTTCCCATGCTGATATCTGCTGAAAATTTCTAATTTTCTCTTGACTTATTATGTGGCATTTGTCATAGTATTAGGGCAAATCCCAACGACGTGGCCAGCAAGTGAACTCTTGGGGTTCTTTTTTTTAGTTTGTTGGACTGTGGTGTGTTTAATTCAGAAATGCTTGGAATTATACCCAATTCTTAATATTGGCTTTTATTCATTTATTCTTTCCTCAGAATCTGTTGCAGAAATTGCATTAAATTATTATTTCCCCCCCCATTCTATTATAATTTGATGTTCTTTGTATGATAAACCATAATAACATTTTCCCAAGTCCTCTTGTAACAGAACAGCCTATCTGCTGCTGTGTCATCAGGGTTTAAATATTACCTTTAGTTCATCATTTGGGTGATGGAGCTGTTGTGATTTAGCTGGGATGGTTATTATTATCCACTGTAAATACTTTAAAGCTCACAATCATTCAGCCATTCAGTTTTTGATGGAGTGTTTGAATGCCATGGTTGTGTTTTGGTTGCAAGGCTCAGGGGAAAATTCCCTCTGGTAACCTGTATCCTGGTCAGTGGAATGTCAACACTGCCATCCTCTTTACAGTCCATGTTTCCCATCCTTGCACTTACTAACTGTTTGTTAGAAATGAGCTGAGCTGGTGGTACTAAGTAATTATCAATGGGATCAGAATTACCACTTTGTGATGGTACCAGATACATCCTATCCCCAGTTTCTTTTTTTTTTTTTTTTTTTTTTTTTTTTTGACCAAGCATTGAATGAATATTGCAGACAGCCCAAAGGATTTTAGTGAGGAACTGCTAGCATCAAGTCAGAGGCATTCCCAGCTTCTGAGTGCTTGATTTTGTGGTCCTGATTTGTAATGAAGTGTTCTTAATGAAAGTCATGCTTTTGCATAGTTATTTTGCAGCTACTCTCCATGCAAGAGAAGAACACACAAAATTAGGATGATGGGCTGGAGGGGTTACACCAAGAAAGTTCAGTTCAAGGAACAATTTGTCATGGTTTCAAGATCTATTCCTGTTGTTTGTGCACGGAAAACTCAGAACTTGGATGCTCTTAGCAGATAGTTTTAATTCCTAATAGTATTAATGTAGAGTCTATGTATAAAAAAACTTTAAATACTTTCATTTGCTTCCTTCACAATGTTTACCTTGTGCAAGATGGAAGGCTTCTTGTGAAGCTGTTGTGATCAGCAGGCAAGAAGAGCTGTTCTGCAAAGACTTACTGGTGTATTTCCACATGCTCAGAACTATTACCAAATTCTGCTTTCTAAGTACATTTCTTTAGCTTTTGAAATAATATCTGCCACGCTTAAAAGAAATGTTGTGTGATGTCTGGCACTGGAGCTTTTTAAACAATACTTGCAAGCAGTGGCTCCAGAACACTTTAAAAACTAAAAAAAAATATTTTTCTTTGTTCTTTATGAGGCTGTACTAATTATAACTTGGTAATTCTCGGACTCCTGTCATCTCTGAGTCAAGAATTTTGGCAGAAGTGGTTTTTTTGCTTGATAATTGTCACTTGGGTTCCTTATTCTTCACTCTTGCCACATTAAGATTCATTATTCTCCTCTTTGAAACAGTTGTCCAATAAAAATGCAGAAACAATAAGAAAAGCCCTGGTGACCAGCCTTACCACATCAATAATGAAGAGCAGATATTCATAGCTAGGAGTTGTTTACAACTAACAGGTTGAAAATTATTCATTGAAAACTAATCGGGGAATATTTATGAACAATAAATAAATTCAGAGTAATCAGGGACGGTTCACAAATGACTTGCCAACCCAAAAAGGGATGAAGTTTGTCAAGAATATAGTTCTGTGCAAGTTTTTGTACTGTCATTGCCTGCAAATATACCTTAGAGCATTGTGTCATTGTCATTGGAGCAGGCTGTGTGCATTCTGCATTGAGAATAATTACTTGGTGGGTTGGTAAGACATCAAATTCAGCCTGAGCTTATAGCAGGGTGAGATGTCCAGGGCTACAGAATAGAACCTGACCTTCCTTAGTGTAGCAAGCCAGGATGAACAGGGTTTCTCAGGTTTCTGAATATTACAATAAAATAAAGGTCAATATCCAGTTAAATGAGACCTGGTTTGAATACAATTAATTCTGTCTGCATGTACAGGAGTGTGCCCTGCTAGGGACAGACAGGCACATGGTGATGTGTTTGTGATTTAGCTGCATCCCCAGCTTGAGTTGGCCCCGAGGTAGTTCAGATCCTTTGATGGCAGAGCAGATTATTGTAATTCTGCCTGGGTGTGTCCCCCAGGAAAACATCAACAAGACTCCTCCAGATATGTCTGTTGTCCCTTTCCATGCTGGATTTATCCTCTTTGCCAGTGGTGATCTTCAACCAGCTGGTTATGTTCTCATCTGGATTTGACTCTGCCAGAAAAATGCAAGTAGCACAGTGCCAAAAGCAGGTATCTGCCAACTGATTTACTGTCTCAGGCAAGAGGCAGATTCTCCCTGAGTCTCTGCAAAGGCACCAGCCCACATGTATGAAGTAGCACACTCATTCTGGGTTTTCTCTGGTACAGTAAGCCTAAAAACCCCCAAAATGCTTCTACACTGTCACCTCATTCATTTGATTCATAAAATGTATTCAGACTCAGTCTGATAGTCCTGTCCTAGAGAAACTATAGATTTGGAAAAGGTAAATCATATTAAAATCACTGCTCTGAAAACTCTGGCAGGAGGAGCAGGTGCTGGAAGGGCAGATTTAGGTTCTTCTCTCTCAAGTTCCTGAGTTTGCTCTTGAAACTTGTGGAGATTTCACATTCCTGACATGAATTTTGGGTGATTCTTGATATTCTTTTGAAACCAGGGCAAGAAATCTCACACCACTTTCAAAAGGATAAAGCACTTGGATTAGAGACCATAGCACACAGAGCTGTTCTCTTGCACCAGAGAGGAAGGAGAAACTGTCCTAAAACACCCCAAAGTGCTGGTGCCAAATGGTGGCACATGCAACCATTGGTTTGCCATAATTTCTCTCCTGTGCAAAGATACCCCTGACAGTGATCCTGAGTCTGGCTACTCAGAGAAAAAGGTTTTGGGCCCCCTGAAATGTATGGCCATAAAGATCCTCCAGGAGACAATGCTCATTTTCCTTTAAATGGAAAACTGGAAAAACATACTGGTAAATTAAGTGAAAAGGAAACCTTTGTGGCAAAGCTTCATGACAGAAAATAACAAATAGGAAGACACTGCAGGTCAAGCAGCATCTTTAGATGAGATGGGTAAAGCTCTGAGAGTCAGGAATACACATGTTGCTCAGCATTCAAAGCAAAACCCATTGAAAGGGCTGATCCGTGGGTGGGAGCAATCAGTGAGATGTTCTTAGGTATGAATGGATAAAAATCTTACTTAAAAACAACCTTTCTTCCATTTGGGTGAGGAAGAGCATTGGGTTTATGCTTTTCCTGTAGCTGACAGACTTCAGTTTGTTACTCAAGAGTTTTACAAATGCCTTTTTGTGTGCTAATGTGGGAATGTGAATTACTAAAGATGAAATAATAATGTAAAAGGGCCATCAGGCAGACAAAGCAACTACACCTTTTGGATGAACATGCAGGATGGGGTCATACAGACAGATTTTTAATTTGACACTTTCTCACTGAGAAAATATCTCCCCTGCTAATATGAAGGGAGAGAGGGGGGAGCTCATGGGAAGTGGAAGCAGCCACAGGTGTCCCTGAAAGTAACTGTAAAATGATTATTTGACAAGGCTTCCTGGATGCTAACAATCCCATTAAAAATAAGTTGGCAAAAACATTAGGATCCTGAACTGACTGGAAATGAAACAAGAGAAATGAGGAGGGATTAAAGTAAAGCTCAGAAATAAAGAACAGCCACTGAGTGTGTCCACAGTGGGAGTCTGTCAGCCTGATGGGAAGCTTTAGGTAATTAGCTAGATTTACCTTGACTTCTTTCTTGTACTCTAAAAGGCTTTCCTCTCTCCTCCCCCCCCCCCAGCTCCACCCCATATTCTTAAGTTTTGGAAATGCTTGGAGGTCACTGTCTACTCTGGGATTCCCAGCCTCAGGCATTGTCTGTACAGATCCTTAGAGACAATTCTTGCTCAAAGAACTTGAAATCTGGCAGGTTTAAAGGCAGGGAAGGGAAGGAGGAGTGTCACCAATTTACAGATGAGAAGCTGAGTCACAGAGAGGTGAGGGGGTTGTTTCAGAGAGATTTGTTTTCCACTTGGGCTCCCCTGGCCATTGGCTCCCAAAATTCCTGACACCTCTAAATGTCATTTAGAGGAGGTCCTTGTCACTACCTCCTGCCTTACTCTTACTCTTGCTCTTGCTCTTACTCTTGCTCTTATTCATACTCTTTCCCTTCCCCTTCCCCTTCCCCTTTCCTTTTCCCTCTCCCTTTTCCCTTTCCCTTCCCCTTCCCAGTCCCTGTCTCACTCCAAGTAAACCATTCCTGATCCCAAAGAGCTGCTCTGTGCACTGGGCCAGGGCACCATCATCTTCCCTCATCATCTGGTATTTTATAATTACCCTTCAGTGGTTTTCTTTTAAATGTATGGACAGGCAGATGATGTGCACAGCCCCCTCTTAGTCCAATTGATAGAAAGAGCAAGAACAAATTCTGTGGGGACTGCAACAAAAATAATTGTAAATAGGAAATTGGAAATAAAAACTAGATCTTGAATGCACTATTACAAATCATTCCCATTGAGTGACATAATTTCAGCTTCAGAGTGAAAAGGATCATATTCTGACCTCCTGTCTGTTTATTTTCTCTCTAGCTCCAAATCTTTTCTGGTATTTCTTGAACAGTGAATCTTGTAGAATATTTGCTTAAGTTCTTTTGGGCATGTTTTAAAACAAATTAAAACCCTAAACTTGTCAAGTATTTTCAAGTTAAACATTGTGACAGAGTCTTTAGCCTTCTTAGCTGACTTTATTTGTCTACTTTTCATTTTGGTATTGTACCTGTTTTGCAGAAAAAGTTATTTAAAAGGGGGGAAAATGGACAAAGCAGACCAAAACTGGTTTTTTTTTTGCAGAGCTCTGAGTAAGGTTTGACAAGGCCCTGGTAAAAGTTGGCTTGCTCAGAGAGGGGATGCACAAGATAACCTCCACAGGTCCCTTCCACCATGAATTATTCTACGAGTCCATGATTAACTGTGATTTTGTTCCCAAAACCCACAGCCCTGAAATATTGCAGTATTTTATTCAAAATTTATGACTCCTGGAAAAAAAAGGCTTTTCATCTTAGTGGTTGTCACGTTTCTCACATGAGTAACTGCAAAAGAAAAACTGCTGGTTGCATCTGATTTGTGACTTCATTCTGTATCCAAGGGTTGCTTTGCAGGAAAGCAGAAGAGATACTTTAATGAAGAGCAGCAGAGGGGCTTAGAGACTATTGGTGAAACCTGAGACATCATTCAAAAAGTCACCCTTGGTGGGCAGATAACTGCTGCTGCTGGGGGATACTGATGGGATGTGTCCCCTGGGCAGGGTGCTGCAGGCTTTGGTGGCCACTCTCAGCTGCTGAGCTTCAGGGTGATTTTTTCCTGGTTCATCCCCAATCCAAGCCTTGTCTTAAGCTGGGATGGAAGCTGATGCCACGCTGTGGAGTTTTCCTGTCAGGAGAAACATGTGGTGCTTGGTTTCTTTTGTATCAGTGGTGAATCAGAGCATGGAGCTGGCTTTAAAAATAAGATATTAAATAAAAATATCTTTAAAATAAGATAAGCTGCTTAATTAAAAAAATTAAAAAAAATAAGAATATCTTTGGGGAAGAAAGAGAAGGGATGGTGTTTGGTGGCTGTGCAGGGTGGTGTGACACAGCCAGCAGCTGGGAATGGGGCAGCAGTGGGCAAGGTGGCTGTCATTGCTCTTGCCACTAAACCATGGGATAAAAGAACAACCATAAAGTTGGATTCAACCCTAAGTCTTGCTGAGAATGATCTGAGCAAAATGAAGGTTTAGCAGCCAGTGCTGAGGAGGAGCAGGGCTTCCTACCCATTTCATCAGGAGGTACTAAATTTATGAGGAACAGCAAGAGAAGCAGGGCCAGAGTCAGCTCTAAGCTTTTGCTGCACAGCCCTAGGAAAGTGCTGTGGAGTTGACAGAACAGATGATTGTGAAATTGATATTTAGTCTCCAGATGCCCATTGCCTGACAGAAAATGTTCTCTGTGGCCATTAGAGAAGTAAAAGAGGAACACTAATGAAGGGGAGGAACATGGCTTAGTAGAAAGACTAAGAATCAGAATAGCAAATTCTGGTTCTTGTTCTGTCTCTAATTTCCTGTCCCACCTTGGAACCCCCTGGGCCATTTCTCTGTACTGAATTTCTGAGCTGGAAAATGGATAATTACCCACCAATACCAGAGTGCTATGCTGGGGGAAGTTAATATGCAAGTTCCTTCATAAACCAACCTCTCCTCATTTTTGACCCCTTTCTCATGCATGTAAACAAAAATTCCCTGTTTTTATAAATCTTCTGGATTAATAGAAGCAGAAATTTTCTGTGACTTAGTTTAAAGAAACTAAGATTTGTTTCACAGCAGTTTCCACTGTCATACTCCTGTGGTCAGGACTCTGGTGCTGTTTACACCTTTGGGTATTTACTAGGGCAGGTGAGTGGGGCAGAGTGATTCCCCCAGTCAAATAACAGAATTTCTCTAGGATCAGGAGTAGGAGGAGGTAATATTCTTTTTTGTGTCTCAAGTTATGTTACCATTAAATCTCTCTTCTCATCTCTCTTGCCCTACTCCCTCCAGAAATCTGTTATTGAAAGGAAGGAAAGGGGAAAATGTTTTTAAATGGGCAAATTGAGAAATTCACAGGGTTGCAAATAGTCTGTGAGCAGGATAGAGTTGCCTAGGGCTCTTTTATGAGTCTCACATGGGGCTGTAAATCAATTTAGAATTGCAGAAGTAAGGCATAAACCAGAAAAACTGTGAGTGTGTGTCAGCTGTGTTCTGTACAAATGGCTGATATTGTATATACTGTTTATTGCAAATCTTGTTGTGACCCATTTTCTAATGTAACTTGGTTAATTTTTCTTGTGACACAAAAAACTAATGTCCAGTGTTTGCTGCTGTATATAAAGTGTCAGTTCTTCATTGTTTTAAACACTGAATGCATTACTGAGTACCTCCAAAGAGAGCTGCTTTTGTTCAAAATCAATTTAAAACCAGGACCATTTCTGGGGGCCTTGATAATTCTAGAAAACCAAATAACTTAAAGAACCTCTGCTATTTGTCCTGCCTGAATGACTGCAAAGTACTGAGGCTTATGCCTTTGTTTTTCCAACAGACCAGACTATGCATTAGAACAGATTTTTTCCTGAGCAATTTTTGATAAATACAGGACCTTTGCCCACCCACTTTTATCCTTCTCACTCCACTTCAGGGAGGGTTTGGACTGCTGCTGAGTTTAAACATTTGTCACGGTTTAACACTGGACCAGCAATTAAACCGAATAACAGACGCTCTCTATTAATGTCTCTCTCCTCCTTGATAAAGAAAGGAGAGAGAATAAGGGAGAGAGACTGATGGGTTGGAAACTAAACTACACAACTTTAATGAAACAGTAATGATAAATAGGAAAAATTGCTAAATATATACAAATATACAGGAAAATGGATACCACGTTCCTCCCCCCTTTTTCCCCAATAACTCTCACGTCACCACCGAGGCTGCAGGGCAGCCCTGGGAAAGTCCAGGCTGGACTCCTGGAGTCGGCAGCAGTCGGGAACTGGAGGCAGGAACACACAGATATGGGCTGGCACGGATCAGGACCACAGGCAGAGGAATGGATGGAATCCTTCCAGGATGCCGGGTGAAGGAAGGGAAGAAGGGAAATCAGGAAATCCAGAAGTCTGGAAAATCTGGCTCGGCCCTCGTGATGCCTCAAATTTATACTGAGTGTGACGTATATGGGATGGAATACTCTGTTTGGTCAATTCTGGCATCTATCTTGTCTGTTCCTCCCCAGAGGAGGGCTCAGGTGGGACCTCTTTATCCTCCTGGACGGTAAAATGTTTTCCTCAGAGCTGAGCAGTGTCCTTGGCTCTGCACACCAGTCTCTAGCAGTAACTATAAACATCAAGTGTTATCAATCCTAGAAACACACACTGTCTGATAAACTTGCTGTTAATTTCAGCAAGTGCAACTACTTACAAGAGACTTAGCTAAAAGCAAAAGTACAAGACAGAAAATCACCTTTATCCTGGCCCAAACCAGGACAACATTCCAATAGTCCTGGGCATTCTAGAGGGTCTTCTTTCCTTCCTACCATTTTCTCCTTCACTCAGAAAACCTAGGGGGCAATCTTTAGGTTTAATCTTAAGGACAAAAGTTAGACCAGAATTCTATTTGTATGAGTATCTTTCAGCAAGAAGATAAATTCAGTGTGATCCTCCCTGAAACAGGGCTGGAGACCAACATCCCTCAGCATGGGTCTGGTTGCTCAATTTCCCTTTGATTTCCTCCTTCAGAGCAGTTGAGACTATGGATAAACTGGATAATTCCAGACATCCTAGATACAGTTTGTAACCAGGCTTGTGGAACATTCTAGGTCCACAGAAAAGTAGGAAAGGGAAATCTGTGAGGCAGCAGTAACGTTACCCTGCTGAAGGTGTTTCTCCTCATTGGACTGGGCAGAAGGAACAAGGTCATGGATCATGGAACCATCCTCAATGGTTCTCCAACTTTTATATATATGTATTTATATTTATATATATAAAGCTCCTATCAGCATATTGATAAACATTCTTTGGAACCACTCTGACGGCAGAGGTAAGAACAGGAGTCAGCCCGTTAGTACCTCAGCACTTCTGTTTCCAACCAATTTAAAAAAAAAAAAAAAAAAAAAAAAGCAGATCCCAGCCCTGATGTTCTTGTGGACAAGAGGGACAAAGGTTCCTCTCTGGTGGGTGGAATGTTGTGTTACAGCAATGGAGGTTCAGGAGGGAAGGGAATTTGCATCCTGCCCATTGCCACGATCACCTTCTGGAGCTGTTGACCAAAAATTTGTGAGCACAGACAGAGTTGCCTGCATGAATCATACTTTGCACTGAAACTTTAGTTTAATGAGCTTTGAAGCAAAGTCTTTCAAAGCTCTTTGAATTTCTCCATCAAGGAAAAAAGTTTGAGCACGCTCCTTCCTCCAACGGAGAGCTCTTTCTCTTTTCCAGCTGTCAGAACCAGGGGGTCATTTGAGTATTCTTGTCAAGTTTTCCAGATGCTTGTTTTGAATTGATGGGTTTGAGCAGGAGCAATTTGTTATGCTGGCACTTTCCCCCTTCCAGCTGCACAAAGAGTCAGCCCTTGCAGATACATTATCATCTCTTTCCCTGCAGTAGCTGCTCTTCTTCAGATAGAACAAATAGGTTGGGAGATTTTAGGTCTGAACCAAAGGTCAAACCTGACTGATAGCTGCAAAAGGGAATGGGGATGTATAGACTGTTGCCTGGGTGGGAGATATTTCTTGCATGCATATGTGTGCAGATAAGGCTAGATAGATTATTTGACATTTTGACTGAGCTATATTTCTTTCTCTCTTTTGGAAATATTTTTTTCATGATTGTAGGGAAGCTTTAATATCAAAGTGTAAGCAGTACAGCGAAGGATAAACATGTTCAAGTCTTCTATATTTTTTTGTTACAATTTGCAAAAAATCCTGGCTTTTAAAATTCAAGCTTTAAATCTGCTTTTCACATACACTTTCATTCATCATCTTCTGAATTTAATGGAGTTCAAACATGAGGCTCCTGGAGAAGAGAGGCAAATGGTGTGCAGTAGCTGAGCAGGAGAGAA
The DNA here is from genome assembly GCF_003957555.1 of Calypte anna. Lineage (NCBI taxonomy): Eukaryota > Metazoa > Chordata > Aves > Apodiformes > Trochilidae > Calypte > Calypte anna. The sequence continues at coordinate 14,605,435 of NC_044247.1, read as the reverse complement.
GAGGTGGTGGGAAGTGAGGAGATGGAATCTACTGAAATGCCTTCATGCTGTTCTTTAGTTGAGGAGGGAGAAAAATTATCTCCTCTAGGATGGAAACCTGGATAAAAAGATACAGAGCTGCACCAGAGCTACTATTTAGGCTCAAAGAAAAATAAGCATGAAAAAGTAATCATGCCTAATGTGGAAAAGTCGTAGCAATTATGCAATCTGTGTCTGGACCAAACCTTAAGACTCATGCAAGTAATGCATTAAGGAGCTGAGAGGAAATCTGCAGCTTCCTGCTGAGAAACCTGGTGTCAGATTTGTTGGGTGATTATGCAGGTAATTAAAGTATTATTCCAGTGTTTCAAGTGCTCACCAGGTCAGCTACACTGCAGGAAGGTTCTTGGCAGCTGAGGGTAAAAGGGAATGTTGTGTATGGCATCTCCATCCTGCTTCACCTTTCTTTGCCCAGACATTTACAGCTTATAGAATATTCAAGTGGAAACAATTTCACAGGAATAGCAGCAGGGTAAACATTTTGAAAGGAATCTTATGCTTGTGTTCAAAAAATCATTAGAGGTCACATCACATAAGAAGGAGTCGACCTCTGCCACTCAGAGAGTGGCAAATTTTATTTCTTATCTTCATAGCAAAGCTCATGCTTGCTGGCTGCCAGCATTAAATGGGATTTTGATCTGCTCCTGCCCTTTCATCAGTCTGTGATATTTTCCATGAGGGGCAGTGTAGTTCTGTGTTTACAAATAAATAAATATAGGTAGAAAGGCACAAGTAGATTGTCCAGAAGTTTGGAAGTCAGGGAATTAGCCCTTCAGAGAGCCTACAAAGCCATGATACAAAGCAACTGCACCAACTTTTAAGGTTTTTGGTTTCTTTTCCTGTTTTCAAGAAATCTCCTGCCATTAATAGACTGTGAAATGTCCCAGGATGAGCTGGGTCAAGACCTACAGTAAAACAAGAACCAGAAGCCACTCAACAGCAGCCATAGGGAACATTTCCAGCTTCATGCAAATTAGAATTGAAACTTTCCACCTTCACTGGGAGGCAACTTCAGCATTTTTCTTCTGTTTTCCTTTGTTCTTGTACTTAATTCCATCTCCCATGAAAGTCTGATTTAAAGCCTGTGGTAAAATTTCTGATACTCACTGTGACCTGAGATTAGACCTTATCTGCATGTATTTATCCTAAAACTGTGTGGAGGCTAAATTGATGCCAAGACTAATTGAACTGGGCTTTTTTTGGGTTTTTTTGGTTTGTTTTGTTTGTGGTTTTTGGGTTTTTTGGTGGGGGTTTTTTTTATGTTTGGTTTGGGCTTTTTTTCATTTGTTTGTTTTCAGTTCAGTACTTACTGAAGCATCTCAGATTACCCCCACACAATTTAGAGAAGGAACAAGCTAACACAATTCCTAAACCAGTTTGGAGGAGAGTGAGAATCTCTTCCTGCTTCCTCTATGTCAGAATTATTCTTATCCTATGCTATCTTAACACTGAATGTGTCTCCATGCCATTACTTACATTCACTTTACAGTCTGACCTTTGAGTCCAAAGTGCAATTTTTGAGTTGCATTTGAACAATGAAATGAAACAATGAGATAAGTCACCTCTCAGGCCTGGAAATGACTGGAAATGTGATAAGAATTGCTTTTTCAAACAGTCCTGACTGGGCAGACTTAACCTGGCTAGGAGGAACATGACAGCCTCTAACTCTGGGACTGGTAAGGAGCTGCCTCTCTGACATCTACTCAGTTGGACAGATACACCAAAAAAATGAAAGTCACTTTCCTCAGGCCATGATGACTCAGTTAAAAATAGTCCTACTAAGAAGGTTGGAAAAGTGGCCTGGGAAGTGATAACATTGACTCTTCTAGGCTATTGCTCAGCCTCATTTATCCTTTAATGCTTCTTGGTTTTTCCTACCTTAGTAGGAAATTAATTGCACCTAAGTGCAATTAATGTTACTTACCAGACATGGGGGTTTTCATTGGACATTTGTTCAGCAAATAAAGTATTTTTAATAGCCACGATCTAAAACTTTAAGCAAATGAGTTTCCCTGATAATATTCTCTTAATCAAAGTAGATATTCTCAAATGTGCACATTAGATTTTTGACTGCAGATATCACCTTTAATGTATGCTTCAGTGGCTGCTGGGGGCTGAAAAGAAATCATTACTAATTGATATGCCTTAATGGCCTGAGAGCTTTCAGAGCTGGATGAGCCCAGGAGAAACGCTGAGAGGTAGATATTTGATTCTAATTATGCCTGAGTAGGTAGAAGCCAGAGGTAGAACCATCATGACAGCTATATCATTGTCAAATTGCTATACCTCAGGTTTTCTGCTAATTTGACACTATTACAAAACATTGCTTCAATGAAGCCATGAAAGGCAAAGTTAGATAAAGGAGAGAAGCATGGAAAAAGAAGTCTGTGCTGGGATCTGTAGTCACTCCACAGTCTCTGGAGTGAAAAGGGATCTGAGATTTGTAAACGATCTGCTAATTAGCAGAGAGTATCATTTCATTCCATTCAGTGTCCTGAATATCTGATAAGTTTTTAAGAACATATTATGAAATGTTCATTTAAATGCCATGGTGCAGCCCGTGAGCCATGGGTGTGTTTATTCCCCATCCTGGCTGCTCTGATCCCTTCTGCACCTCTCACCTAGGGCTGCACTGAACACACCTGGCACAGAATGTGAGAGAAAATGAACAATTAAGAGATTTCTGGCTAATTGTGAAAGTGTAAACCACAAGAAATGGTTTAATCTTCTTTGAAAACTTGTTTGTTGTTGGCCTAAGCCAGATCCTGATTTTTCACAGTGTTGAACTGAGCTTCTAACACACTTATCAAAGGCCTGTCCTCCTTACTGAGAGGGGAACAGAAGTGGCGTTTTCAGTGGGAACTGGTTTTTTACTGGGGATCTGCTGTAGCATCAAGGTTTAGGACCTATGTCTTTCATCTTATTTTCCATCTTTAGCAACATATTTGATGAGACTTGAGGGGTAAGAGGGTACAATTGCTTCTAAACACATTCACTTCATGTGTGAGTGAAGGAAGAGGCTCAGCGTGTAACTTGCTTTCCAACCTATTTTTTGTTATTTGCAAAATATATTTATATTTTATTACACAGTAAATGTTCTTTTCCTTCTGCATTCCTTTTGATGACTTATTATACAAAAGTAATAACTCCTGTTTATGCCATGAACTTGCTGGATCCCTGGAAAGATCCTTCATAGACAGCACAAAGGCTCTGTGTTCAGTCACACCCCTGCTTGCACAAACACAGTGCTGGTGATGAACACAACTTGGTGAGCAGTGTACAAAAATTCAGAGAGGATGAAAAAGCCAAATGTACTTTGTTAACTAGTTCTTTGAATTGTGGGACAAGCCAAGGCCAAACCAAGGAAAGAGGAAGTCAGAAATGATTGTTGAGAGCAGGATCCTAAGCATTCTGGAGGATTATATGACCTCAGTGCAAGAAAAATACAGATTATTTTTGTCTGGATCTGGTAATGCTCATGCTGTCTAAATCCAGAGGTTTATGTAACTGGCTAAACACAGATTAATTATGTTTAGAAATCCTCACAAAAACCAATGTCAGGTTTGCTGGCACTGATAAGAACAGAGATTTGATCTAATGTAAATGTGCATTAGTTTTGTGTGCCTGCATAAGAAAGCTGAGAGGGACAAAACTCCTTATAGATTTCGGAAGCCAAACCATGAGAAGTTGTGAGACTATTTGAAATTTGCCTCACAACTGAGGACGTGGCAAGTTATGCAGGAGTTGCAATTCCCTCAACACACTGAAGAAGAGGAAATTTTTGGGATTATAGCAAGTGCCACTATTGTGTCTTGGATGTCTGCAGGTTGCAAAAGAATAGGAACCTGCCAATAAATCTGACTTCATGGGTGGCTGCAGTGAGATTGTGCATCTTAAAAGAGGAAAGGATGGAGCAGGTAGAAACTGTTGGTGGACCTTGTACCTGTGTGCTTAGAAAGCAAAAAAGAATTCATAGAATCTGCTAAGTTGGAAGGGACTCATCAGGACCCTGTTCAGGGCACCCCCAGGATCACACCCGGTGCTTGAGAGCATCATCCAGACACTTCTGGATCTCAGGCAGGTTTGGTGCTGTGAGCACTTCCCTGGGGTGCCTGTCCCACTGCTAAACCACCCTCGGGGTAAAAAGCCTTTTCCTGAATCTAACTTAAACCTCCCCTGATTCAGCTTTCTGCCATTTTTCTGAGTTCTCTCTTTGTGTATTTGTGGGGAAAGCTGCATCTCCAAAGAAGGTCCCACACAACGAGCATCTACAGCTGCTTGCCTTAAAAATGGGATGCAAATTTGTGTACTACAGTATTAGTTGTGACATTTAAGGTCACTCCATGTATATTTGAAAGAAATTTCATACTTTCGTGTTAAATTCCATTTCATGGGTAGACCAAAAATATACTTCTGCTGACAGATCTCAAAGGTGTCTGGTTCTTCATGGAGGAAGGTAAGACATAAGATGAGACAACATTCTCCACTGGGGAATTTGTGATTTGTTAAAAGATCTCTTGGAAAGGCTGAATTGAAATAAATGATGAAAAATGATGTGTGCTAATAGAGGTGATTTAAGGCAGAGAGAAGGCCCTGCCTTAGGGAATGGAGAAGGGAGTTTGCTGCCTTGCAGGCTGTGTCCTGGGTATCCATGGGGCTGGAAAATCAGTGTCATTGCCTTTTGGTTAAGACACTTTGCAGAGATTTTGAATGTTTTGGTGTGGATTTACTGGTATCTTGGCTGCTTTCTGGCATTTATTGACTTGCTTGTATTCACTTAATCCAATTTACAGCTCTTCACATGGCCAGAACACAGCAGTAAATCTAGTGCATTAAATCAGTAAGCTGGATTTTGCTCTGTATTAAACCAACAAATCTGGATTAATTCTGGCCTTTGAAAGTGTTGCTGTTAAACAAAGACCAGTTAGCCCAGTGTCCAGAAAATATATTTTGATTGCTCGTACAAATGCTTTAAGTTTTTCACTCCCAAAGCCCAGATAAAATGTCTCTTTACAGAATATGTATATTTGTCCTCCTCTTTCTAAAAAAATGATTGATATTTGTATAAACTGGTATTACTAAATTCTTTCTGTGCCTGCTCTGGAAACTTTTGTAAATGTCTGGGTTGATTACAAACTGATGGAAAGCTCCATTTCCATAACACCCCCTTGACATGTGGCCATCTCTCTGTTTTTCAGATGACGTATGCATTGGATTTTTTTTCCTCCAAATACAATCTAGTCTGAGGTTATACCACCAAGGGAAAAAGAAAAAAAAGACATTTGATATAGAGTTGTTGTAGGTAGAAGTTGTGCTTGATGGTGTGGGTGGAGGTGTTTGAAGTGCTAATTCCTTTTTTTTCCTGGGATACTGGTGTGACAGAGAGGTGTCAGGTTTTGATAACTGGAAATTGCTAAAGCCAATTCGAGTTCCAGCCTCTGTTTTTGTTGTTTGTAATATTTTTACTGTCACTTCAGGTTCTCTTCTTTTCTTTTACTTTCTTTATTCTCTCTTCTTTTTTTCCTTTCCTTTTCCTTCCCCCTTTTTTCCTTCCTTCCTGTGCTCAGACTCTTTGCTAACACCTCACACCACCTGCTCTCTCACGAGCTGTCAATTTTTGTTAGGACAGCTGCAGAGTGTGTATGTAACGTGCTGATTTTCCTCTTTAACTTCAATACCCAGTGCCACATTAATTCCTTTTTAATTGAGGCCATTTTTCAGCTGCAGTTTATTTTCATAATGCAGGGAGAAACCAAGTGGTTTTATGCCTTGCTGAGTGTGCTGGATTTGTCAGACTTTGCTCTCTCATGTTTTTGCTCTGTCAAATGTTAGGTGTCTGTCTACTTTGTTTACAGCAATCTTCTAAACCACTTCTTCAATCTTCAGCCCATATTGATCTTACTGCCTAAAATATTTGCTAAATGAAACATGCTGTTTACAGAGAGTAGCTCCTAAACATGTGGATTCAATTTATTTCTGGGCATTTGGGGGTTTTGTTGTCTTTGGGAAACATGGAGAGCATAAAGCTCCCAAAACCTGGATATGAATCACCTTTCCCTAAGGTCACTGTCCCTAGCAATAGGGCAAGCTGGAAAGAGGTTACTAAAAGGTCTATTTGCGTGTATTTCCTAATGAACCATTGCTGTATTACAGGTATAGGGCTTGCCTTGATGGCACTGTGAATGTTCTTCATCTTGCAGACTATCTTGAGAAGATTGTCAGCAAGGGATGGCCATGACTCTGTTGTATGCCAGGGAGGGAAAACAGAAATAAAACCCATGGTAAAAACCTTTTTGGAATCAAAATTCCAATTAAGTCAAGTAAATTCCAAATGGTGAAATAAATTTCACCAGTCATTTGTTTTCTTGTCTTTAGCCTTCCATTGCTTGACTCTCCAGAATATTAAATTCTATGTGATATGAGAGGGACTTGTGTGTTTTGGTATATGCTGGTATTAGGTAGCTAACCTCTCTGGAGGTGTGAGGAGCAATGAAGATGTGTGTTAGTGTCACATAAAATGTATTTATGTCATTGGTAAATACACCAACTTTTCCCAAGGCAAAAAAAACCAACCCCAAACTCTCAACTATGACAACAAATAAAGCTCCCTTGCCAAGGTGAAGTGTCTACCCATAGAAGAACAGCTCCTAAACTGTGAGAAAACTCTATTCAGTAATTTTATTAACACACCAGATAGTGGCAAGGACAATGTCAGAAGCAGAAGCTCATGCTGAGCTTAGTTAACAAGTTGTTGTTCTTGGTAGAAGCACATTAGGTCCTTCCTTCACAGATCTTGCCATCAAACCTTCATCTGACTTCTGTGGGCTCAGCCTTATTGCTGCCTAAGGTGGAGCTGAAATACTGGGAGTGCAGAGCTGTCCCCTTACTGCTCAGGGACCTCTCTCTGTCCCCTCAAACAGAGCTTACAGGGCTGTGTCTATGACCAGGTGATAATGTGCTTTGAGCCATGCTGGTAAGAAGTGAATTGGCAACAACAGCATATTTAATATGTACCATTGCACTGATTCTCCTGCTGTTACATTGCCATAGCAACTGGTCATTAAGTTCTACATAAAGATGTTTGTCTTTGTGTATGCCAAATACAGATAAATACATCTAAAAAGTCACCAAAGTCATCACCCAGTGTTTTCCTTGAATGTGCATATTCTGGACCTGCCTGCATAGTGCCTGCTGATTAGGGGAGAAAATGTTAAATTGTGATCATTAGAGGTGCAAATGCCTTCTTCTGTCAGCTGCAGAAAAGATTAACTTCTTTTTAACAAATTTATTAAAGTTCTGCCTAATTTCTTGTGCTATTTACTTAATTATACATCACAATTAGGTAATTACATGTCATAACGATGTGATTATGTGTATTTGCTCAAAATGTACAATTAAATGCAATTACACACTAAGAAAATGGGAAAAATTTAAGGGCTAGGTTTGTTAATTCACTAAATTTAAAGCCCATTAGCACTGCAACATTTACTCTCTCTTGCCGACCAGGGCAGCACAGAGATGTAGGTGGCTCTGATTCAAGGTGATATTCATTAATGTGAAAATGTCTTGGCAAAAAGAAAAAAAAATACCCACCAAAACAACCCACAGTGCATTTGCAAAGATATATTAGAGGCTGTGGTTTGATTGTTTCATTATCTATGAAATTTTAACTGCAATTTGAACAAGTCCCATCTTGCCCACGAGGAAGAAAATATCAAGTAGTAGTCCTGGTGTTAGTAACATCACACAGAACCCAGTGAGCAGACTTCAGGTGACATTTTAAAGCAGTGTTAGGCTTTTCTTTTTTTTTTATTCTCACTTCTGTACTCTCTAACAGCCCCAAGGCTAGATGAACTGTATTTGCCACAGCTCTCTGCAATCCCAAGGAGCAGAATTGCATTTTGGTCTTTCCTGTGCTGAACTCTGGGATTCTCCTGTGAGTGAAGCCCTTCAGCTACTGGACATTTGAGGAAACCATCCAATATCATGCAGTTTGCACTAAAGTTGCTAGAAATGGTGACTCAATAGCTGTGCTGATAAATCATACAAGTGAAACTTGGTGTTTTGTTTTGTTTTATACAGCCACAGGTCCCCTGTGCCATTCAGTTTTCTTCCTCTCTTTGTGACAGCAGCTCTCAGGACACAGCTATTGGATTAGTAAAATGATATTCATATTTTCCTGCATCACCCAGGAGCTCTCTTATAACCATTCTCTTTTTGCCAGTGTGCTTTAAACCTGCCATGGAAGGACCCGCTGAATGACAGCTCCTTAAACTCTGCCTTCCCTGCAAATGTACCATTTGTGCAGCAAAATGCAGGGACACTTGGTGCTTTTAAACACAATGTGGGGACTTAATATTTAAAGAAGTCGAGGACTAGTTGGTTTTTGTGTTTGTTTGTTTGTTTGGGTTGGGTTTTTTGTTGTTATTTTGGTGTTGTTTTTAAAATATTATGATATTTCTCTTGTAACTTTATTTTAATAGAGATGTACACTTATAATTAAGCCCATAGTTTGTGGCTTTTCCTTGCAAGTTAATGTTGATAGGCTTTCTATCTGCAAATATTTTCCTTCCACCTTGCCTAATCTAACCAGGTCTCTCTCTCATCCCTGGGAGCCCTGTTACCTCTCCCTGTGCTCCACTACCACATCAACATATTCCTTTCTCCATTTTCTCCCTGGGGATGTACCTCTCAGGGTATTTCTCTATGCTGCAACAGGCAGGATACCAGCCCCAGGAACAAAAAAAACTGATGCTAATTAATCCTAACTATCACACCATGTTAAAACTACTCACTGTTTTTAGTTAGAATTCACCAACTGCACATAATCCCACACAGCAGTACAGTTATCTGTTTATTATTATGAAATAAGTAGTATAACAATTATTCCATTCAAAAAAATATCTGTATTTAATTCTTTTCTAGATCTGTTTTGACTGTGTGGTTGGCTGCTTTGCAGTTAACACATTCCACAATTACAGCCTCATTTTCTGTTTTCTAAAGAACTGAAACTGCTTTTTAAACCAAAAGAAGATTAGACTGAACAAAGAATGAAGGATTGAACCCCACATCTGGAAAATTTTTTTGCTGGCTTGCCTTCATGCATGGGAAACTCTGCTGCAGGTTCTTCTTTTGGTTCCCATGGTGAACACATCAATGTTTGGATCAAGCAGATCAGCAACAATTTTGAGGTGATGGATGTTGGAAACTTTAGTAGTTCAAAGCCTGTAGAAGCTTGCTAGATAAGTCACAGCAGAAAACCTGCACACAAAGTAACAGGCATTAAAGAGGTTTTTCAAGCAAATTTTTATTGGTTTGCAAGAGGAGTCTTAGGAATACATGCCAGGCATGTTCTGGTAGCAAGTAATACTTTTTAGTAGGATTGTGGTCCCCAAAAAATGAATTCTGAGTGTTGTAACTGTGCAGCTGAAGTAAGGAGGAGTAGCAGTAAAATACTGACAGTAAAATACTAGATGGATGAGGTGGGTGCCTACATCCCTAAAATGCCAAAAAAATCCTAAAAAGGTGCTGGGAAATGGTGTTGCTGGGAAATGTCTGAATATGGAATGTAACACAAAGTGAGGATGAGGTGCTGCTAAAGACAGACATGCATGCATGCTTAGTATAGGGATAAAAGAATTAACTCTATCATAACTTCATGGTAGTTGATGATTATCAGGGGGAAAATGTATGATTTAATGAAGAGGAAACTAGATACATGTTAAGAGAGTAAAGTTCTGGCTGCTGAAGCAACTTGGGGCTCTCTGTTAAGCAACACTGCGCACTTCCTGACGTTCAGTAGGATACTTTTGGTACTTCCCAAGATAAACTTTCATGGAAATGCACTGCAAAATCATGGGATTCGGATGAGTGCGGCCCTGAGGTGAGGAGATGGGTTTTGGGTCCACCATTTCTGCCCAGTTGTCAGGCATATGGGATTTGGTGTGGATTGAAGTCCATGGAGATGATGTTTAGCCTGGAGAGGGAACAGAGCTCTTCTGACTGATCAGGGGACTACTTTTACCCTTTGCATTATGGTTTTACAATTATTTTAGCCACCAGATGAGCTCTTTAGGACAATGGTGTCAGCATGGTCTTGCCTTGCTCTTCCAGAATAAGGCACAGGCCAGGCAGGTTTCCAGCAGGGGGGAAGCAAAGCTATTCCTAGCCAAGCACATCTCCACTTCAGAAGGACTGGAAGATGAAACACATGATTTCATTTCCTTTTCAGTGTCCTTCAGAGGGCTTGGAAGGCTGTGATTCTGTGAAACTTTAAATTTGAGACAAAGAAATTTTGTCTGCAAAGTGTTGAAAGTTATCTTTTAATCTGTTGCAAATATTATTAATATTTTTAAGATCTGTTCTTCAGACCTTAGAAAAACAACTCTTACCTGGGAGAGGTATATTCCTATCTCAACAAATGTGGCACAGTCTGCCAGTTCTTTGTTCTAGGACAAAAGCAGGAGGACCTTTTTTAAAACATGGCCACTGGTTTGTGAAGTTTTGGATTTTGGGTGCCCTACTTCAGATAGTTTATTTTTTACATAGGTTACAGTGGCCTCAGATCCTAAGAACCTGGCTAGAGTATTATATGCTCAGCATCTGAGAGGAGGCAGGAATCAAGATCAGTAATCACTGAGAATTTTGAACTTCTGGCTCCCTAATATGTATTGAAAAGGAAAATAAGAGGTTGAAAAACTTTTTTAAAAGTTATATTTAGTGATTGCAGATATTCCTGCAATGATTTATATAAAGTAAGCACTCCTTCATCACTTTTTGCATTAAAGAAATACCAGCAGTGGAAATTACAGTGAAATTTATTCCAGTGCTGTCTTGCAATAATATTGAGAATTACTTTTATTTCATCTTGTAAATGGCTGCATTCTGCACTTGTTTAGATGACAGAGGTATAATATGCAAGTGAGAAAGGACAGAATTGTGTTAATGTACAACACTAGCTGGTTTTTTTTTATCCCTGAGATTGTAATATACTTTTTAATAATCTGTGCACAGCTACTGTGAGTCAATCAAAAAATGTTTCATTGTCCTGCAAAGTCCTTAGACAACAAGATTCAGGTGTGCTTAAATCTAAATCAAAGTTTAATCCACATTTGCTTATTTGAGAGAGCTAAAACACAGTAATTTCTTTTCTTTACAGATCAAACCTGCTGAGCATAGTAACCATTATGTTACTGAAATTTGGGGTTTATTTCCCACTAGCTCTGACAACACAAGGACCAGTGGGTGAGGTGTTGGATCCATCAGCAGATTCTGGCTCTGACATAAGCATTTCATGTGGCTCATTAGCACAGAGCTTCACACGCAGCATGGTGTGCTAAGCAATACATTTCTGTGGGAATGTTAAAGATGCTTCGTGTCAGTTTGCACTCCCACTTTCCCAGGAACAAATGTATGTTTGCCTTTAACACTTGTCTATAGGTGGCAGCAACTCCAATGCTTTTGTAGGCTGCAGTTAAGCAGAGAAGGTTGTGTGAGGAAAGTTCAGCAGCTGCTGCACACTCTGGTGTCACTGCCCATCCCTTGGAGGTGCATACAGCAAAGAGGTGGGGAAGATAAGTGAAAATGTAATTATCTTTTAAATAGCTGGAAGGCTTTTACATCCTGAGCCAAAAGGTAACATCTTCTCTATCATGATTTTTGATTAACCTCAGCTGATAGGAACATTTAAATATCTATTTATAACTTACATTCCCAGTTGTGTTTGCAGCTAAATGGTAAAACTTTCAGTAAAATTATGTCAAGCGAGTGCTATTCAAGTCTTAATTCTGATATACTGATGTGTTTGTCAAACAAATTATCTGTATTGGCTTAAGTTGGAATAAGATCTAAGTAACCAAAAAGCAAAGATTAATGATCACCCCCTGCCCTGAGCCTGCTAAAATGCAGCTCTAAGAAGCAGCAGCTGCTGGGAGGTGAGTGAGTATGTGTAACCCTAAAGCATAATAGGAAATGAGGCACAGTTTCTTTTTTTTCTTTCTTTGAAGACTTTTTTTGAAACATGTATGTGTCTGGTGTTGAAAGAACTTTGGGCCATTGTAGCTGCTGTCATCTTCATTGTTTAAAGAATTGAATTTAAACATCTGGACTCTGCTGTGCTCAGCACTGAACAAATGGAAACATTTTCAGGCTTAGCAGTTTTGTGCTCAGATGTCAGTGACCCAGTTCTGGTTGCTTCAGTCCTTTGAGTTTGCTCCTGCTCCACTCCCAGGGTGGTGGTTTCTTTGCTCTCAGTGAAGAGAATCTGGGGGGGGGGGGGAATATTGCCACTGCCCAGCTTTAGGTAGCCAGCCTTAGGGAGCTGAGGCAGAGAGGCTCTGGCTATTTGGATACCTTAACCTGCTGTTAAACTCCCCAAAGCCTTTTAACTTGTTCCTTCCCCAGCCTCCCAGCTTCTTCCTGAGCAGTACTGGGGTGCTTCCTGCATTCCTGTGTGCATGGAACAAGCTGCTCTAGTTCAAGGTCTCTACAGCTTTTAATTAAAAAAAAAAAAGATGGAGTGGTCATGTGAAATCTATCTCTATCCTGAAAATCCCTGCTCTTCCTATTGGCCTCCCAAAAACCTGAACCTCCTGCCTTTGATCTCTTAGGCTTTCCAGAACTGATTAATGTCTCTTTCTTTAGTTTTAATTGCACATCACCTGGCAACTATTTTTTTATTTAAGTGGTAACCATCTTCTTTCCATTGTGCATCTGTAAGACACCAAAGAGCTGCTCACTGTTAACATGTGAATAGCCAAAGGCCACCTGGGGAAGCAGGAGCTGCTGCCTTTATTGGTGTCTGGGGATACTTGGTTGCTAACTCATGCCTGTGATACTCTTCTCTGAGAAGGCAACACAAAAGATAGTCTGGTAGATGTCATGAGTGACAGGAGAGACAGAGGCATCCTATATAAATTTAGTTTAAATTTCCTTGCAGTTGCCTGAAGTTGCTAGGAAAGCAGATGGATAATGATAGCCCTGGGGACTTACTTTCTGATTTTTCAATGAGGTATTTTTTGACTGAAAGAGTTTAATATAGCATAGAAAATGTCATTTAATTACAACTTATTGTTAGTACCCAGTGAGTTGAACCTAGGCTCTTAAATTAGCCAGCTAAAGTGGGTGCCTTAAGCTGGGTGTGAATACCCATCAGAGAGGGAAGTTGCAGGAGGTGCATTTCACATATGGAAAGGGCAGAGCAATGACAAAGCTGGCGAGACAAAAGCATCTGTCATCTTGCTGCACCAACACATATTTCAGGAAAAAAATGTTCTTTTTTTGCACATGGTTCTACATAGACACTGAATGGACCCTTCCTTTTAAAATGCTCTGGTTCAGGTCTAACTGAACAGGAATAAGTGGAGGTTGACATAAGAGGAATTACAGGATGAGGGAGTGTTCTTCCCTGCTTTTGCCTCAGGGCACTACTTTGGGCTGACAAATCCCTATATTTACCTATATAACTTGAGAGCCAACCAGACCCCAGATCTTCTTCCTTTGCACTTACCCACCTACCCAAATTTTACAGCTTGGTTATACCATGGTCACTTAAACCACCCCTATTCTGGAGCAGGGACTTCTCAGTCTGTGGAAAATCAGTTTTTCACTGCCCCCGTCTGCTTCACAGTGACAGAAGTCTTGAGTTTCAGAGCCTGAACTTGTCCTCTGCTATAGGAGAGGAAGATGGAGTGAACATAGTTATGGAGTTTGTCCCCAGTGCCAGTGGGGCACATCCATTCCTGAGCATGAAGAATTTCCCTGATTCCATCTCCTTCCCCAGGCGTGGGATGGTGTGGCCCTGTCACACCTTTAACTAGCTTTGCTTACCTGTTGGCATTTATATTTATAGTTATTTTTCAGTTGCTGATGTTTCATAGCTTCCACAGAATTCAAACAGTTTGGAAAGAATGACAGGTTCATTTGTTTGGCTTGCTTTTTTTTTTTAAGGTTTTTCTTTTCTTTCTTCCAGGTTAAGCTATAAAAGTTTATGTCAGAATTCCCAGCTGATAGAATCTCCATGGGTTAGTAGCACTCTTTTTCCTCATAAACAACAGCCACTGAACCTCAGTGATGGAACAGGCATTTTTCTCTGGAGCAGAATAGTTGCTGATGATGCTTCTGAAGGTCTTAAAGCACAGCTTGGCAGTGCAGAAAGAAGGGATCTTCCTGACTATGCATGAAAACCATCAGTTCACCAGAATGGCAGCTTGCTTGCCACATGCAGCACACTTGCTGATGCTCCTAGAAAAGATTTCCCCAGGGCTTGTTAATGAGACATCTCCACTTGGTGACACAGCCCAATTTTCACTCATTTGCTTACCTGCTTGTGGAAACACAAACCAGAAATGTCAGAGCTTTCCTCCAGGCTTGTCACTCTCAGAGTCCTTCTCCAGGGGCTGCCTTTCTGACTCAGTGGTTAGGGCAGTTACTGTTCATATCACTACAAATTGCTCCAAGAGTTACCAGAAAAATCAAAGAGGACACAGCACCAATTATTCTAGGAGCTCTGTGTGACCAGGACAATCTGAAGCACCACAGCCAATTCAGTTGCCTACCAGTTCTTTTGTTTAAAGTTCTCTCATACTGACCAATTTGGCTCAGGAGGAGAGGCATTTTGGGGACCACATCTCACATGACATTTTCATAAACATCTAAGTTAAAGAAACCCCATTCATTAGCAGGGCAGGCAGCCCCAAGTGTCAATAAGGAAGAATTTATGTGCCAGAACAGGCAAAATGGGAAGCATAGAAAGAGTAGCACCAACTAATTCTGCTGCTACCCTTGTTATTAGCTATATGAAGACTGCAATCATTAAAACCTTGGGCTTTTCCTTCCAATTAACTTAGAATGCATTGGGCCTCATTAGTGCCCATGTCCAATAGATAATTGAGCTGTTTTCTTGTGCCCAACCAGAGTTCTGAAGGCCGGATGGGTGCTCAGCATGTGAGATTTTTATTTTTATAGAGAGGAATAATAGCTTCAGTTTTATTTTCCAGTTCAGTGCTCAGGAGGAACGTATAGAAATACAGAATGAACATCAAGAAAATAGTGCAGGGAGAGGAAAGCCCTGGCTATGGGTAATAAGCTGTCTTTTTTTTTTTTTTTTTTTTTTTTTTAAAGGTGTAATATCAAGACAGTCAAGTGAAAACTGGCTTTCTGATAATGCCTAGCTACAAGATGATAGTATCTGTTAGGGAACAGGAGTCAAGGCCCTAGGACAGCTTCTCTCCAGTGCAAGTGATTTGTTGGGGGTATCAGAGATAAACAGGCTGATTTTCCTAGGATCAAGTATGAAAGAATGGGAGTGAAATTTTAAAAATAAATAATTAAAAGTGGCATTGTGGGCCTGAAATAAAAAAAACATTAATAAAAAAGAGAAAAAAAATTAAAGTTTTTCTTCTCCTTAAGGTCAGGCAATCTTGACTTGTAGTGTTGTAATGCAAGGGGTTGTCATCTACAAGGCAAAGGTTCACAGTGATGTGACTGAAGACAAATCTGTCTCGGGACAAACAGATACACAAGAAAATAAAGCAGAGATAAACGCTTTCAGACTTTTCTATTTAAAAATGTTCTTTCTTAAGATACAGAGAATACTGTAGAGACTTCCAGAATCTTATCCTGTTTGTAATCACACCTTCAAATTGCCTGCTGGAAGTTTTTTAGTAAATTTATAATCTGTTTCTCTCGCACAGCCCCTGCCCCCTGGGTGCACACCACACTTTTCCCTATTCATGTGAGTACCCCAGACCTATTTCTCAACTCCTTTTCCAGCCAAGTAAATGTCCAGCAATGGGAAGTTATTTATCATGACTGTCATAAGTGCACCCAATTGGGAAAATGAGAAACCTTCAGTGTCTCCCAAATCTGCAAGTAGGAGCTGCAGCCACTGTTGTGCTGTCCAGGACTGATAACCTACAGCCATTCACCACCAGTTCCAAATGCCAGGATCATTAGCACTCAGGGAAAGGGTTTGTGCTTTTCAATTCAGTCAATTAAAACTATCAGTCATTTTGCTAATATTGCAGTGCACAAATGCAGACCATCTCAGAGCATCATTTGGAAGAGGGAACACTGTTGTTTTTTCTTCTAAAGTTAGAAATAAATGTCATCAATCCAACTGTCCATTTCCAATTAAGATTAAAATGTTTCTGTAGTCAAATAGCTGGACAGATATGCTCAGAAAGGTAGGAATAATTGTTTTAGTTTAGCATCTCTTGTTTTCATAACAGAGGAAATGTCCTCATGGGCTCTGCTTTACATTTTCAAGCCATGGGAGAGGGGACCCTGAAACATGGGTCAAGGGCCCCACTGCCAAAGGGAACCGTGGGGAATTTGGATGACAGTCCAAAGAGAGAGCTCCTGATGCTCCTGACAGAAGTAGACAGCCCAAAGGCTTCTTAAAGTGTTCTAGAAGAGCTGATTGCCCTAAAATTTGGGTCAGCCAGTGCCCTCCTCCCCACTGCTGGGGGCTGCAGCCTTCCTGCTGCTCTGTGCAGAGGCCAGAACAACTTGTATGGTTATTTATCTGCAGATGGAGGTTAAACAAGGATCTTCCTACACTCTGAGTAGGCTTAGATTTTTTTTTTCTTTATTTACTTATATATTTCTTTTCATTACTTGTGTTGTTTCTGTGTATTTTAAAGTATTTATATTCAATTTTTGAAAATTCTGGATGAAATTGTGCAAATAGCTCCTCATTCCTCAGACTTGACAAAAGAGCTACAGAGTAATGCAGTAAAGCTTAAGTATTAACAAAATTACCACCAAATGTGCTAAGAGCATCATAACTTCAACTAAAATAAGTGATGGATTTCTGAAAAGCATTTACATCCATTTAGTGCTTATCTGGAAAACTACAGGTTCTGAATATATGAGGAAATGAAACCAAAGAACTTATTCTGGCATTCTCTCATCCTTTTCCTTGACATGACTCTATTATGCATTACAAACAGGAAGAGCAAGTGTCTTGCAAAGTGAAGTCTGTTTTTAAAAATACAAGTAAATAAAATAAATGTTAGTGTAATGCAAACACCCACTGAGTTAGCTTGTAATCCAGCTTTGGTTTTTTTTTTTCAAAGCTTTGGTATAAATTTTTGTTTAATAGAACTCTGAAGCTCAGGCAGAAAGTTCATGCTAGGTCCAGTGTTAGCTCATAATAAGGGAAAACAAGTTTCCTGTGGCAATGTAAATCTAGAAGCACAGGATTGAATTAATTGATATTTCTCAAGGCTTTAAGTAGCATAAATAGGACCAGGATTTTCCTCCTCAGTTTAACATGCAAGTCTAGCCAGGAGTCCTTACTGATGTCTCCGTTGTATCTTAAAAGTTCCTGATTCTTGTGCAGTAATAAAAAGTAGATAGCTCATTATTTAATGATTTAATGCATGAAATTTAAAAGAAAGAAAGAAAATAACCACCCCACCATTGTTTTATTGCAGTACCCTTATGGTAACTCTCATATATTCATGCATTCATTAATGGAGACTGCAAGGTTTGTGTAAGTGCACAGCAGTTTGGTTTCCATCAGCTCTGCAAAAGGAGGAAAGTCTGAGTAATCAAAATAAAGTTTAAGGGGTCTGAAACAGTGGCTCAAAGAAGCTTCTTCTTATTTGTCATTTTACCTGAGTTAAAAATGAAATTAAATTTGAGAACTGTTCAGTTAATTACACCCATGACTTGACACTGTGAACTTCTAATTTGAGTTGGAAGAGTAGTCGAAGTATAATAGAAACTCATTAGTAGCAGTAAAGGAAAATAAAAATAGGAGAAAGTGTTGGATGTCATAAAGGTAGGAGAAAAGCTGTTCCAAACTGTGCTTAGAGTTAGCTGAAAGTCAGGAATTCCAAATACACTGTTTCTGTTCTGTCTTTGCATGGAAGGAAACACCTTCATCTCTGCTTATGGGAACGGGGTTTTGTGCAGCAGGGAACAGGTCAGTTCTCTCAGAGAAAAGGAAAGTAATTTCCACCATCTAGTCAGGACCACAGCTTTTTATTGCCTGCAGAGTATTTGGGAGCTGCCCCTGCCCTGGCTGCTGGGCACCTGGGACTCAGACTTACAGAATCCCAGAAGTAAGAAACCCCTCACCAGATGTCTTGTCTGGTGATCACTCTCCTTTTTTATGCCATGCAGCACACACACACGTTTGGTATTAACAGGCTGGTACATCCCAGGGGAGTGCTGGCATAGAAGAGAAGAGGAGATTTATTTTCTTAGGAATGAGTAAGTGGCATTTTTTGAAGGGAGTGGCTTTGGTGCTGTTGAACATGTGGGTGAATGGCTCTGAAATTCTAGAATTTTGATTTTTTAGAGAAATGTGTTACTGTTACAGCCATGATAGACTTTAATGTCTTAGATTTTTATCTGTACATCTGAATTCAGACTGAGAGGCTAGCAATGGACTGTATCTACACTGAAACATTTTACGTTCACTCTTTAATGCTCAAAACAAGCATTTACTGTTAAATTTCATCTTTTAAAGCATGATCCTCCAGTAGTAGGATCAGGCCCTTGATCAGCTGTGAGTTTAATGCAGTGCTGAAGCTTTTGTAATGAATTATTTTCAGCTTTGTCTCCTAAAGGGGCCTCCTCTTGCATCTTTTTACACTGAACAGTTCAATTGAAAACTGTCAAAAGTTTTAGGTATAAAGCACAGCAAATCTAGTGTTTGGATTAAAAGCTGGATCCTTTTGGCTTGTATTTACTATAAAACCATAGTGATGAGGCAAAAGGACATTTATGGTTGCAAATTTGAATGTTCTCTATTTTGAAAAGGCATTTCTGCCAAATGGGCTGGTAGGAAAATATTCATCAATCATCTTGGACTGTCCCAGGAATTTATTAAGTTTTACATAAGCTGTTATTTCTGCCTAGTTATACCATGAATAAGAAGCTGCAATAAACAGCAAGATTCAATCTTCTGAATGAGCACATGACTACATTTTCTTCACTAGTTTTTGGTCTTTGACAGCTTAGTAGTTAAGCTGGATGAACATGGAGTATAGTACGTGAAAATGGATTAGAAAGAAATTGATAATGTAGCACATTTTCTCCACTTCCTTTCTAAAACACTTTGTGAAAAACAGTCAGTTCTAAAACCTGCTGCCCATGTATTAGTTAATCAATACGAATGTTCAGGCTGCTCTGAGATATTTTAACACCTGTCAAAGCTAACTCACCAGTCATTGTTCAGATCTTACATGGAAGAGAAAACCACAACTGAAAACCTTTCCCATCTCCAGGGGATTAACTCTGGGGGAAGAAAAAAAAAAGAGAGTAATGCTGGTTACTAGAAACAAGAGGGGGGGAATGATCCAATTCTCAGATGATCCAATTATTATTAGAGGAAGTGTTAAAAAAGTGCTGGGAGAGTGAGGAATTTAATCATGATTATCTCCCTCTTGTGAGGTGGTGTGAAAATCTGCCAGACCCACATTTACTTGGTTACCCTGGAGGTGTGAGAGGTAAGGAGAAGTAAATGTTAAATGATGCATCCGAGAGGCACTGTGCTGGAGTGCAGCAGGGGAGCTAATTTCCTCTCACACTGGGAAAAAGAATCCTTTCCTAGTCTTGAGATATTATTAATGAACTATGAAACTCTAGTGAAGAACCCGGGTCCCTGTGTTGCTATTACTGCTCCGAGGTAGAGCAGAATATAGCTACATTTGCTGTGGGGTTAACAAAAGATCCCTGCCTCGTATATACCATTCCTCCCTCCCATTTTATACCAGGTTTAATATCCCTCCTCTGTAATTCTCTCTTTGTAATGGCCATCATATGTTATCTCCCTGTAATATCTATCTTTAATATTACTTTTCTATTACAATAAATATGTTAGTTGGCAGGTTTAATATCTCCTCTCATTCAAACCACATTAGGCTCAAGCATGACAAACAAGTACGAGGAATATTTTCTTGAGGTTTTAGGATGCAGCCATCTGAAATCTGTGCAGGTCTGTGGTTAAAACTGGGAACTGAATGGAGCATTTCTGACATTTTCCCTTCAGAAAGGAGAGTAGGGAAGTAGGGGGGTTTGCCTTGACACTGTCAATCTGTATTAACATGCTGTGCTGTTTTTATGCATGAATTAATGAAGTGTATATGAATATATTGATTTGAACATATCTATTTTTACCTTGACTTGTTACTGCTAAGAAAATAGCAGCTTGTGCTCTGCCTGCACAGCCAGGTAGGTACAAGGAGCCCCAGACCCCACCCAGACCTTTCTCTGGTGTCTCCAGGGATTCAGGTTGCCCCCATCCTTGTAGTGGCTCCTCCTGGGACACCACCGCTCCTATCTTGGTGTCTTCTGTGAAGATGACACTGTTTATTGCAAACAGAAGGGATGCTGTGTTTATCCTGCATTTCCTTCAAAAAGTGGAACAAGCAACAACCCATTTATCAGGCTGCTTCTCACTGTCACTTCAGCCATTTGCCTGGTGGCAGCTCCTGTGCCAGCAGGAATTCGGGTGATGCTGGGACACTGCTGCCACACAGCACACGGCCCAGCCACATCCATCTCATTTCACTGGGCAGCCCGAAGTTCCTTCAACTCCATCAGCATCTGTCTGAGATAATTCAGGGCCCCTGTTGCTGACACTGCCTGCCAAGAGCTGGAGCAGGCAGCTTGTGCTGGGACCCACCAGGGCTGCAGCAGCACTGCCCTTGGCTTGCCCTGCTGAATGCCACCCCTCTGTGCCTGGGGAGAACGTTGTGGGATGTTGGGAAAGGAATGGCTGAATGAGAAATAACTGTGTCTGCCTGCTCCTTGAGAAGTTATGAATCCAGGACAGTGTGGACTATGAAAGCCATTAATATTCTGCTAACCTTACCCATGAAGCAGTCTGGGTCCTGGCTGTAGGCCAGGCAGGGGATGGAGAGCTCTGAGCACCCAGATCCTGGTAATGAGCTCCTCCTCACCTGCCAGGTGCTGATCCTGATCCACTAGCTAGTTTTGAAAATTATCATAATATATCTGTATCTATGTATGCATCTGTGTGTATATCTCTTTTTGTCTCATTTTTTCCACCAGCAGACAACTCCAGCAAGAACAGAACCAGACCAGTTCAGGAGCTGAATCCAGGTAGGTGGCTCCAGTGGCCTCATGGTCCTACCAGACATGTAGCATTGCTTCTTGTTAATAGGTCTGTCCCAATGCTTAGAGTTAGTTTTTGTTCAAGCCATGGAAAAAAACCTATGGATCATTTCTTTTAGATTTACAAATAGTGTATATGGTGATGGAAAATGCCATATTGGCAGTACTGAAAACTGATGAATATTGTCTTCCCCCAAGCTAGGCACAAGCAACACAGACTGCAACCCTGCAGGCATTTTTTGATAAGCCAAAGATTTCCTTTTGGTCCCTGAAGGGATTTTTTGTGGGGATTGTTTTCCACACTGGGCCAGTAGTAGATTACATGGGCTCAAGGCTGTGGAAACCACAAGGGTTTTCTTCTACTGCACAGCAGTGACATAAATGATTTTCTGACATTCTCGTTGGGGCTTCATGTCCACCTCACCAGCTGGTGAATTTGACAGCCAAACCTATAGCCACAGAGAAAAAAAAAGGAACAAAACAAAGAAATTCTGTGATATCACTGTAATTCTTTCCTAATGTGGAATAATTTGATTGCTATTTCTGAGACAAAGGGAATAAACCAGCACGTATCATTATACTGCTGGATCAATCAGTGGTAAATATGCACAGTATAGATAATTCTGCTTACTCTGTCTTCACAAGGCTGGAGAAGACCTGGAAAAGACAGCAATAACCATAAAAATGAAATGGCAGCTGGTTGTAGAAAACACTACTGGACTAAAGCTTTCTGAGTTGGAAAACTGATGGCTGCAGTAAGGATCTAACACCAGCCTGCAAAATTATCAGCATGATGAGGAAGTGACTTGTGAGTAATGAATTATTTGGTTTTGATAAAGGAGGGATTTTAGGAGATCTCTCCTTGAAGAAATAAAGTTCAAAATGAAAATTTAAGGCAACAGTTTTTACAAGGAGGGGGAGTTCTTCCCAACAAGTAATTAAATAACAGAATTGATTACCAAGGGGTAACTGACAAAATACAAGAAATGGTTTCAAAGAGTATTTTTTTCATCAGTATTATATATAAGCATATATATGATATACCTTACCTACATATATTTAACTTTCCTATATATATGATATGGCTTATATATTTTTAAATATACATATTTAAAAGCCATTTTCAGAGTAAGAATAGCTTTTTAGTTGTGTTGTATAAAAATTGATTCTATTGCTGGGTATGAATAAAGTAAGAAAATAATTTATAAGATATGGGAAATGAAGTTTCTTCAGCACAGAAAAGTTGCACTTTTCCTATTAGGGTATTTGCCTGTCTGCTTCTCACTTGCTGCTTGGATGAAAATCTGAAAACACTGTGAATCAGAGTCTTCATTAATTATATAGGTAGAAAAAATCCTGAAAATGTCCTGGGCTGCTAACACAGTCAGTGCCTGCTCATCCTTTCCCTACTTAAAATATACTCACATGGTTCTTCATCCTCCACGAAACTCCAGGACAATCCCTCTTGCCCGCATGAGGCTGGAATTGTTTCCTACAGCTGTGCTGATATTCAGTGACAGTAACATGGAAGTTGTCTCCATATCCAGCTGTCCTTAAAATGACATTTTTCCTGTCTAGGCAAAGAGATGTAGCAGTTTACTTAAAGAAGCATTCAGAATTATGCAACTGTTCAGGTGGATTTTGCCACCCAAGAAAAAACAGAACATGAAGGCCTGAAACTGCTGAACTCCCAAAAAACCAATGAGTTCTTTTAAAGCCTCCAGCCTGTGACAAAACTCAGGTCTGGTGATGGCAGCATGAGTGCTCTCTGTGAGCTGCTGCTGGGCTCTGCCAGGCCCCTGCAGCCACTCCTCTGGCACTGGATGTGGGGCGAGCAGGAGTTTGAGTCCAGAACTTCTCCTGGGGCTGGTGCCTGACTGCCCATCCCCACAGCCCAGGATTTAGATACTTGCCTTGGTGATTTCTGGTGGTGGTGAAGATGGTTTCCTGCAGGGTCCTCAGTTTAAAATAGCCAAAAGTATGTACAAAGAGTTTGCTCCTGCCCTGGTGGTCCTTGCCACATGAATCCTTGATTCTTGCAGTATCATGTGATGGTGCAACTGCTTGACTGGTTTTTCCTCAATTTGTGTTTGAGCAATACAACCTCTTCACTGGTATGGGAAGCTGTGTGCTTCCAGCATTGGGTGTTAACAGTCTTGAAAATGGTAAAAAACTCTCCCAAGGGAGACACTAAAAAAGCAGTTTGGTAAGGAGGTGTAGGGGGAGCTCATCACAGTACCCAGGACTTGGTTTTGTGAGCAGGTTCCTCAGATTTTCCACACAACCTCCCAGGGCCTGTGGTAAAGAGGCAGCATCAAATATCTAGTGGGAGTGGGAGGGCAGTGAGGAAATGTAGAGGATGATTTTGGTTCAGGCTTTGTTGACACTGAGCAGGTGTTTTCTCCTGTCATTCATCTTCTGCAGTCCGTCCAGTTACAAACTGTAACCAAGAGAAACAGCTCTGAGCAAACCAGACACAGAAGATGTACAAAACCTTTCCTGACAAACATGGTTACAGAAATCCAAGGAAGAAACTGGTGAGATAAACTTACACTTGTTTGTATGGTAAAAAAAGTAAGGGTATTAAATAGAAAGAGCTTTGGAATAGTTGCTTAGCACAACTGGTGCTGCTGCTTGTTTCCCACCACTAACCTTCTGCTCTTCACTGGTGAGAAGCCTCCTCTTTGCAGGGACTTTTATCTAATGAAACTCATCTGAGAAGCTGACCTGGGCTTGGAAGTTGCATCAGTAACAAATATTTGCCTAAAAATATGCTGAAGTTGCTGTATGGAAAACAGGTTTTAAGTGGATTTTGCATATTTGGATATTATCAAGCATAAATTTGGTACTCAACATTTAATCTAATTACCCTGGTTTCTTACATTTATAATGATCTTTGGGACATTCCATGATTAAGTAACCATTTATAAACATTCCCATCAGTGTTGCATTAGAACAGACCATTATCTAGACAGTTTAAGCAGGTGCAGCTCAAAATAAAGAAATAAACAAATACGTTAGCAAATAAATAAAAAGTAAACTATTCTATGTAATTCTGTGCTCAGTTCTCAGGGAAGAGCTTTATAACTGAGCTACATATCACTATTAGGGATGAAATTACCTGTAATTGCCACTTTTAAAGGCAAGACTTTGTTTAGAGAACAATATCAGACACAGATGAATTGTGTCTAAGTGCACAAGTTGAGAATTGGCTGAAGCTTTGCAGTCTCACCCATCACATGAACAATATTTGAAACACCTTCAAGACAGAGGTCAGACAGGGCTCTGCCCAACCCCAGGGTGAATCAGCAGCAGTTGACTGAGATCCATTAAGTTATTTTGGATTTGCATAGGTGAAATTTATCACAGAATATATCATCTATGGTAAAAATTATTATGTCAAGAAAGGGAAAAGTGGGGTTCTTAATATTGTCTGGGTTTACATTGCATTTTTGTGAAGAGGAATTAGATCTTATACTGGCACAATAACACTTTTCTCAAGGATGCTTCTGGTTGCCATGTTATCTACCTCAGCTGTGAAAGCAAGGGGAAAGTCTTCATCAATAATCATCAGTTTAATATCACCTACATCATTGACAATAATGTACTCTAATTTTCATCTTTATGGAGTCCATGTATATAATGTTATTCTACATTAATACTACCAGGGCACTCTGAAAGTTTAGCAGTAAATTGCAACTTCATTCCAATGCATTTGAGAATAACAGTAAATGATAGAAAACTATAAAGAAACACAGGTCAGCAGGTTTTTTATATAGATGAAGAAACTCCTTGCACCATCACACAGGCACAGGACGTGTATCATTACATTTCCCAGCTGGAATAATATATTATACAGATGAAGCCTGCTCTGTAAATGTGTTTATTATTTTTGTAAAAGTTAAAAACATCTAAAAATAGGACTTGATAATGAAATTGCTGACAGGCTTTAACTATGGCACAAACAAACATGCAATGCTCTAATTCAGTTGTGCCAAGCAACATTATCTTGCTGCAGTGATTAATTCACTGCTGGTTTGGCTGAAGCTGTGTTTCACAGAACCAGCCCTAGGTCTGCTTAATCCATACCTGGGAGCTTAAGGGGGAAATGAAGAACTGAGTGAGCCCTGAGCAGAGCTGCAGCACAGGGCAGGGCCCCCTGTACCCCAGGATCACCCCTGAAGGATGTGCAGCAGGGATGGGCATCACTGAGAGGTTTGTATCTTACAAGCAGATTGCAAGTACTGGTTGCAGGTGAATGGTTCTTGCTACACCTCCAAAACTGCTCTGAACCCAAAGCCAAGGATTTTCTTGCTAACAGGTAATCCTGAGCCAACACAGCCAGCTCTGAACACTTTTCTGCTTACTTCAGTTGATGTGGCACCAACTCCAGCAAAAGCTGTGGAACAGTTTGCTGGAGCAAAAGCAGGTTAGATCAGACCCAAGGCAGCTCTCTGTAACAAAGCCCAACCTGATTTCCAGCAGCTCCAGAGAGCAGAGTCCAAAGAAGGCTTAGCACTGCCTCCTGCCCACCCAGCCTGTTCAGAGCAAACATTTGGGCAGCCAAGGGTTTCTCTTACCATCTGTAAGTTGGTAGTTGGTGTAGATGGTTTGTTGTAGGTCCCTTCACACTGAATTCTCCTCTCACTCATGTTTATACTCTAAAAATAGTGTATTTACACATCTATGACTACATGAGGTTGTTGATGGATTACTGGTGCCAGTCAAAATGCAATCAAATGGAAAAAGTCTTCCACCATTATTGGAATTGTTGTTATTAGCTGCTGTCACTGGTTGTATTGTGCACTGTGGGTTTTGTTTCACTATTAAATCAGGTGTATACTCAGCTATAGCTCATTTTTTGAAAAAAAATTAAGACTTTGACCTTTGTTCAGCTTGGATATGACCAAATTTCTAAATATTAAAAAAAAAAAAGATTTTGGTATCACTATTACTGGCAGTATTACTTTGCTCTTTATGTGACCTAGCATCATTAGCACAATTGTAAAGGAGCTGAGTCTTTTTAATACCACTGCAAGTGTGAGTAGAATAGCTATCATGCAATTATCTTAATTAAAGTTAATTAACGCATATTTATGCAAGGTAAAAAGGCCATGACAAAGGGGGAATACAACAGAGACATGGGAAGCAAAGGTTCAGATCCTCTTAGCCTCTGTAAATGACTGTAGCTTCCTATAAGTTACTGGAATTATGCAGATTACTCTTAGGTGAGGCACAGGTTTGTTCCCAGAAAAGGAGGACCTGGAGTGTTTGATTGCCTGCTCATTAATACTTGTGTAATGAGTAGCTTAGTCTTTTATGAATTAATATTTATTTGTGTGAGAATGAGATCCTTTTTGTTCCATGTTCTGCTATTCTAAAAGGTGTTCTTCACAGAATTAAACCAGAAATAATGCCATCTGACTTTCTGACCAACTGCAAAGAACAGGGAATTGGTATCAGTGCAAAGTTTGATGCTGGTGGATACCTGTGTCCTTCTCAGGCAGTTCCAAGTATGAAGATCTCTCATATCTGGGATCATTTCTCTGTAATTCAGAAGCAGAAAAGTGCATTAGGCTTGCAAGAAACTGGGTAAAAGCAGCTGGATGAAACTAATGTATTTATAAATCTACATGCTGATAACTTTTGCTTGGTGCTGGCAAATGAAAGTAGATTTGATTTGAAGCTTCTCTAGTGGAGAAATTTCAAGAGATTGCTTAATTTTATAAAGGGTTTGTGCACACACATGCATGCACACATATTTTATTTTGGCAAGTTCTCATGAGCTGTCTCCATATTCCATCTGGCAGTGTTCAAGCAGTGATCCTTTTTTTGATATTTTTTTTTATTGTGGTCTGTTAACTCAACATTGGAGAAGAACCCCTGTAGTAATGGTGCCAACACAGCAAGGTCCTGCCAACTTTTTACAATTTTCCTTTAACCCTGAGATGCACACGGTGTGGGAGAGGTGGATATGAATCAAGACACACCTCGAGTCCTGTGTCCAGTTCTGGGCCCCTCAGTTTAGGAAGGATATTGAGGTCCTGGAGCAGGTCCAAAGGAGGGCAACCAGGCTGGTGAAGGGACTTGAGCACAGACCCTATGAGGAGAGGCTGAGGGAGCTGGGGGTGTTCAGTCTGGAGAAGAGGAGGCTCAGGGGAGACCTCATCACTCTCTACAACTCCCTGAAAGGAGGTTGGAGCCAGGGGGGGGTTGGGCTCTTTTGCCAGACGACTTTCAACAAGACAAGAGGGCATGGTCTCAAGTTGTGCCAGGGGAGGTTTAGGTTAGATATTAGAAAGAATTTCTTTACTGAGAGGGTGAGCAGACATTGGAATGGGCTGCCCAGGGAAGTAGTGGATTCTCCATCCCTGGAGATATTTCAAAAGAGACTGGATGTGGCACTCAGTGCCATGGTCTAGCAACCGCAACGGTGGGTCAAGGGTTGGACTCGATGATCTCTGAGGTCCCTTCCAACCCAGCCAATTCTATGATTCTAAGACACTCCCTTAAAACACTAGGAAGTTTTTGCTCTTTAATAGAGTGATTTGGTGTAGTAAAGAACATGAGTGTGTTTGAGGAGAAATTTTGGTTGAGCTGGAGAGCCTTCAAGGACAGTGTCTAACACATTGTGGCACCCTGCCCATTGCAAAGAGTTTGTCTTTGGACATTATTTATGAACTTTTTCTTTTTTCCCCTTACAAAACCAATTTAATAGGATCCAGGGATGTAAACAAACACTGACATGTCTATTAGTCTTTCCTTCAATGTAGTAATGAAGTCTTACTGTAGGGTGTCCCACAGCATTACCAGTCTCCCAAGAGCTTATTGGGTATCTGTCCAAGAGTAAAACAAGTCCTGATGATTTTTAAACACATTTCAAACAACCACAGTCAAATTAGGGGTTGGTTTAGTTTTTTAGCAACTCAGGAACATTAGTTAGTGAATTCTCAGGTGATTTTGACTTGGAAAAAAGCAGCCATAATGATGGATTCTTAAGCTTTACATAAAATGGTCTGTTTGCTAGAACCAGGATTCAGGATTGAATGTCTGACCACGGTGGGGAGAGGGAAAGGCAGAGACACCTGTGGGGAAAATAAGAGTTGAGAGGCTCTATAATGAAGTAATAGCTGCTCTTTCATGTGAGCTGAGAAATGCATTTTAATATGAATCTCTGTAGGATAACAACCCCAGAATGATCCCCAACATAGTTGCATGCAGATAAACTGTAATAAAAGTTCCACAAATACACAGTTCTTCAGTTTCTTCACTTAAATAGGTACATTTAGACTAAACAACTGGGAACTGATTTCACAGTAATTAAAATTATCAGAATGGAAAGGATATAGGTGATTGGACGAAAATAATAATATTGTCCTGAATTAGGCACCTTCTTTTTGATATGAAAGCATTTCAGAAACCTGCAGAATCCCTCTTGGACCAGTGCAGAAATTAATTCCCATGTATATCTCAGTATAAAATCTCATGCAGGTTTTTATTGCAGGAGCTCCCCGTGTGAATGAAATTAGGCTTTGCTGGCACTGTACACTTAATTACTGAGACAAAGGTGCTACAGTTTGAGCCCTGGATTATCACAGCCTTGCCACAGGGAACTTAAGTTACTGGATGTGACTCTGGCTTGTCAACTTTCAGTGCATTTTCTCAATTAAGCTGTGCATGCCCCCAAATTAAATTGCAATTCCTAGTTACTTCAAATTGATTTCTACCCAGGCTGTGGTTAGAGCTGCCAAGTGAAATGCCAGAGAGGAATTTCTTCTTAGAATATTATCCTGATTTTCTCAAAAACTGTCTTAGCATTAATAAGCATTTGGAAAGTAAACTTCAGACCTTAACCCAATCTTTACTTTATGAAATACAGAAGCACCTGAGTGATTTATCCTTCTCTGAATTTTATTGTTTTGCCTTTTGAGTGTATTTAGGATCAGTTAGTACAATTCGTACAGCAGACCAGAGGGTAATTTAAATTTTATTATATTGGAGTCAGGCAGTGTTAGTGCATTATTTCTGTCTGTGGAAAGGCACCAGGTCCCCGACTGACAGATTATGGCAAAAAGGAAAAATCATATCCCCAAGATTCATCACAAAAATCCATAAGATGTACATAAACAAGTCAGTTTATTCTGACATCACAGGCACTAGCACTGTTTGCCAAACGTGCATAAGTTGCAGGTATCTGTAAGTGCTGGTGATTCCAGCTCAGTCCCTTAGAAATAATGTGGAAAGCTCTGAGTTGGCTCTCAAGTTCAGCATCTTCACTGTGCAGAGGAACCCACCCTGATTTTCAAATCCCTCCTTGGAAGCATCATGAGGATGGAGTTCCCACCTCTGCTGAGCTTTCTAGGCAGTCCAGGGAACACCATTAATATTTCCAGAGCATAATAACCAAAGCTAAGACCCAAGAGTAGGGTGGGGAGTGCCCTTCCCAACACTGCTTCTCTTCTCTTTATCCCCACCTTGTCTCCTGAGAAGCCTCCCAGCATGGGGCACAGGGACTCCTGAGCTGTTTTACAGGAGTGAGTGGCATTCTCATCAAGGTGATTAAACAAGAGAAGAGCAAGGATTTTGTGGTGTGCTTCATTAGCAACACTGCTGCAAGTGCAACTGGAAGCTTTGAATTAAGCTGTAATAAAGGGAATTACAAGAGGGATTGCCCTCAAAGTGAATCTTGAGCTTACAAAATAGACTAGTTGCTAAAAAAATAAACTTGACCGTTAGCCCATCTTATTAAAGGCACAGAAATTAATTTATGCAATATAAGGAGTACTGCAGTCTAGATTTTCCTTCCCTGCTGAACTTCTCAGCAGTCATAATGTATGTTGACTTTTGTTGCCCTTTGTGCAGTAAAGTTCAAGCTTGGATGACTTAGGAATGAAGCCTCTGTGCATCTGTAAATGGTTTATATAATGAAGCTTTTGAAGTTTTACTGATTTTTTAGTGGCTGGAGGTAGGACTCTCATTTTTAAAATAAAAAGCAAGTGGCTTAATGTCAGCTTTATTATGATCTGTTAATAATAAAGTGCAATCTGACCCTGATTCCAAACCTTCTTCTAGACACTTGCAAATGCAGAATCTTTAGATATTCCCATTTTACACAATGCATGGGTAAGAGTTTGGAATCAGCATTACAGATTGATAATTTATAATTGTATAGAATATTTGGGACCATTTCTACTTAAATTCCATATACTGCGTGTTGGTCTTTACACATATTGAAGGTAACAGAACTTGCTGTCTTGGTATAGATCATTTATTCATGAAGTCCAGCAGCCATCTGTAGCAGTGAGCAATAACTGAAAAGGAACAATCATCTTTCATAATTACAGCTAACAAAGTATACATCAGTGGATACTCTCTGTTATAAAATTCTCAGTTTATTGTCACAAACAAACTCAGGGGTCAAATTCCATGTTAAAGACATGAGTAAAGTCAATCTGAAGCTTAGGCTACAGGGAGCTGCAAGCTCTCAGTGCAGATATAAAATTCTGGGCTATAAATATATCTGATTCAGTTGGTAAGTGACTCAGCAGGATGCTGACTGCACGTGTCAACAGAACCTCACAAAGCAGCTTGGGAAAGGGGAGAAAAAATATAAGCAAAGCTGATGTGTCTGACAATAATAGGAGTGAATTCTGTTAGTATGATTATATAATAAAAATCTTTGTGCAAAAAAAAATTACTGCACCTGAACAAAGAACAGGTATTTTATGTCAAATGATTTGTTTTAGCTTCTTGATTAGATTTTACCAGAGAGAAACTGAAATTTAGAAGGAACTACTATTCTTAGACATGAAATTGAGGAATAGGAACCTGTGCAAGCATGCTCTGATGACAAGAAAAAGATGGCACTCAGGCATCAGAACCATTTGGTTGTCCAAATACCTTGTTGGGTCCTTCTTAGAGGTCTCAGTGTTTTAGAGATGGAATATCTCAAGGATATTTTTTAGAATATCCTTATTTCTATCTATATCTATGTATATATATAATCTATTATCTATATCTATTTCTCTTTAAATATACTGTGAAATATTTATTATTAATAATTTTTATCATTTGTTTTATATCAATTTATATCTATATTTATATTCACATTTTAGAAAATCCTTATTTATAGCTACAAGGGTGTATCTAAAGGATCAAACCTGCTGGTGGAGTGCATTGACTTTTTGCCACTGCCCTAAAGCCAGTGCAGCCAGTGATGTTTTATGTCAAAACACAAAAGGATCTCCCAGCCAGATCTTGATCCCAGCACACC
The DNA here is from genome assembly GCF_003957555.1 of Calypte anna. Lineage (NCBI taxonomy): Eukaryota > Metazoa > Chordata > Aves > Apodiformes > Trochilidae > Calypte > Calypte anna. Next base: position 14,574,030 of record NC_044247.1, on the reverse strand, counting down.
AGGAAGGACAACCACACTTTTCAGATAGTGTCTCCTTTTCTGGCACCACCTCAGAGACAGAGCTCAGGCCATTCCTGGCTGCAATGGTGCCACTGGAAAGGAATGGTGTGGTGGAAAGGATTAAAGTCCTAATTTCATGGTATTAAGTACAAGGATTTAAATTCCCTGTAGATTTTGACACTGCCTGAAAGTGTTCTGTACAACTGAAAGCCCATCTTAAGTGTGGTGTGGAGACTTAAATAAAAAATTCAAAGGGCTGGATCTGAAATTTTTGAAAGGCCATTTTCCATGCTCTTTGAATATTTAACCTCTCTAAACTTGAAGAAAATGTTATAGCCTGTACTACACCACTTTGTGACTTTAAAGCTCAAAAACCTCAGCAATCATGGAGAAGCATTATGGTACCAGATAGCCAGGGGCCAACTGCTTGTACCAAGGCTTTTTGCTTCTGTGGTGTTGGACAGAAGGTGATCATCTTGGAGATGGCAATTTTTACTTCTCAGAGGAGAGGTAACCAGTTACCAAGGAGCAGTGGGATACCTCTTCCCACCTTGTGCTGCTCTGTCACTTCTTCAAGGAGTTATCCAAACCACGACTTGTAGTGGTGCATCCTTGTGCAAGGATGGCAGTGTGAAAATGTGACAGCACATTGTGTGCCTGAGTAAGATATAAAATAAAAAGTCCCCAGTAATAAAAGAGGTGGACAAGTGGGTGCTGCTTACTTTCAGTTCCTCCTAGTGCTGGCTAGCAGGCAAAATCCATTCTGTTTGCCAGATATCCTAAAGGTGTTTAGGAAAAACGTATTGCCTTAGTACTGCTGTTCTCCCTGATGGCTTTGATGGCCGATTAGGTTCCTTTTTAAATTCATTTAGTGGCTTCCTGGCCCCAGGACTGCTTCTCTCCCTTTCTACATCCAAAAGAAATCAGATGGAAAAATTTTCTTCCAGGGCTGACTTGAAAAACAATCAGTTCTTTTAAACTGTTGCATGCTCCTCATCATATCTTACTGCCTTCAGACCCAGATACCACCCTTGAAAGGGAAGCAACAGATCCAAGCAGATGTTTTCTTATCAAGAATTCATACCAGCCCTATTTATTTTGAATTAGCATATCTCATTAACTGTCTCAAGGACACTGGCTGAATACATCTTTTAATGAGCATCTCTGAAATCTAGGTTTGGAAAAGCAAAATAAAGCTGCAAATAGTTGTACTTAACCCTCTCACTTCCAGCACAGGGCTTGATGGGTGATCAGGGGAGGATGGGGATTTCTAGGCAGCTTTTGTGCTAGCCACACTCCTGTTCCACCTGCGACTTTGGGCTCAGGACAAACCATCCTGTCTTGATCCACAGGTGGGTGTGGGGCTGCTGGAACCACAATCAGAGGCACCAGAGGGAAGGTTGGATGTGTTGGATTTGCATCCTGCTCCAGGCCAGCCCCAATCCACCTGTGGTGGACAGCCCAGAATGTGTCTGCAAAACCCCTTCTCCCTCCCTGTAACTTGTCTTCCTCTGCTTGCCCTGCCAGCAAGATTTTTGGAGTGCTCTGCAGCAAAGAAAAGCAGAGGTCCCTCCATCTCCCAATACATATATTTTGTCTGGTTTTCTCCTCATGTTTTCCCCCTAAATAGCAGTACTGAAATAATTTTGGTACAATATTTAATCATTCAAAAGGAAACCACAGGCTGATGTGATATTTCAGTTGGGTATAATCCAAAAAGCCACATTTATTTGTTCTAATATCTGAGTATTAATGAAGCCAGAATGCCTCTGAGGCTTCAGGGTTTGAATTTTTTTTTTTATACCTAGGAAAAGACCACAGCAAGCCTGTATGGTGTCTCTGTATATTCCACCAAAGTTCATTCAGTTATTGTGCTTATTACAGGGAATATTGTTCCACTAGTAACTCTAAAATATTACCCTGACATACAGGCATACAGAAATGGGCTCTTCCTGGGGAACAAGCACATAAAGTTATTTTTTTAGGGTGAGATTATGCCTGACATTGTGGCAATCATTTAATCTGCTCAGGCAAACACTTTTATGTTGGACTTGATCTTCAAGGTCTTTTCCAAACAATGATTCTATGTGAGCTACAAGCTCTTGGGGTAATGTAGGACAGACGTAGGCATGACAAAAAGTAACTCAAAACCCACTGTAACTTCACTTCCATGGGGTAGGTCTGTCCTAAATTGTGGTTAAGCAAGACTCAGGGAGATTCCAGGTACTTGGCTGCTCACAGGAAATAATTAGGGACAAACCTAAAAGCACAACGTGGATCCAGATGGGCCTCAGCACAATACATTGGTGAAAGGCATATCAGGGGAGGTAAGACTGGAACATATAATGGAATAAAGGGATTACAGGGAATGAGTGCAAATTTAGAAAAAAAGAAAGACTCAAGGGCAAGGATGTTACAAATAAAAAGAGTTTTCAGCTTCAAAGAAACCCACAAAAAGAAAATATGTAGGAAACCAACCTGTAAATTCTGTTCACACCTGGGATGATTGATTTGTGAGACATTTCCAGCATCTCAGCTGTAGTTATTCATTCAACTGGCTCATTTGAATTTCATAAAATTTATTTTGAATCCAAGCAGTGTAATTTGAGGCATTTGGGCCTTTAGTTCTGTGGGAGGTCAGTGTGGCTCAATCCATTTAGTGCAGCAGCTCAGTTCATGAACGTGGAGTTAAGTGTGCCAGCACTTCCATTACAAACCTCATTTCCAAGGGTTTAAACTTGTTGAGTCATTTAACAATTAACTATACCAAACAGCAGTGCTAGGGGGGGAAAAAAAAATCAATATTTTAATTCAAAATGTAAGTTAAAAAGTACCATTTGCTAATGAAAGCAACGACAGCTGTGCTTTCTGGAAGAAAATGGATAGTGCCTGAACAACCAGCAAAACATACACTCGCTCAACCATATTCATATTTATAAATAGCACACCTAAATTTAACAGGATTGAAGCAGATGGAGGTAATACTTAAAAACATTAACATTTCTCCAGCCAGGATATTTACAACAGCCAAAGAAACAGGCTCAGAATTTTTTCCTTCTTTACATTCTTTTAAATGCTAATGGAATCGTCTGCATGTGCTTGGAGAAGAACTGAGTCTCCAAAGGAATTGTATAATTTGCTTAAATATATATATATTCTTTTTTATTTCCTCAAGAGAGAGCTGTTTATGTCTGCTCCTAGATAAAAACAACAAAATGCCTTAAGGTAGGGTGTTATTATGCAGAATCCATTGCTGGTTTTATGCCATAATCCCATTAGACTTCGAAGCACCTAACCCCTGGAGATTTTAGGAGAACAAAATGATGGAGCTACAGGCATTAGTCATGAGGAATACTGTTTGGGTGGGCAAGGGAAACTTGCTATTAAATAGCTTTGAATCTCATAGTGGAAAAAAAGAAATAAACGTGGCCCTACAGGTGCTAATCTGGCAGGGAAAAGTGAATAGCAAGGAAAACTGCAGTGTAAACCTCCATGGGAGTACCAGTCCTGGGTCAAACTAACAGCATGCCCTGTGCTTTCATTTATTAATTAGGTGAGATGCAATTAAATGCTAGGGCTTTTTTATCACTGTGCTGCTTTCTTTAGTCCAGTTAGAAGGGGCACAAGCTAAAAACAAAGCCATTTTAGGGAGTCCCATCCAAACTCCTCTGAAAAGAAAGGTTTTCTGAACAAGATCATGAGTGTAGTGGTCCTTCAGCCCCAGCTACCCCTTGAAAAGTTTTGTTGTGTGGTTATAACTACAGATTTGCTATGCAAAGCAACTCCAGCTCTTCACAGTACTCTCTCGAGTACTGTGTCCAGTTCTGGGCCCCTCAGTTTAAGAAGGATGTAGAGGTCCTGGAACAGGTCCAAAGGAGGGCAACCAGGCTGGTGAAGGGACTCAAGCACAGGCCCTATGAGGAGAGGCTGAGGGAGCTGGGGCTGTTCAGCCTGAAGAAGAGGAGGCTCAGGGGAGACCTCATTGCTGTCTACAACTACCTGAAAGGAGGCTGTAGCGAGGTGGGAACTGGACTCTTTTCACAGACGACCTTCAACAAGACAAGAGGACACAGTCTTAAGTTGTGCCAGGGGAGGTTTAGGTTAGATATTAGAAAGAATTTCTTCACGGAGAGGGTGATTAGGCTATGGAATGGACTGCCCGGTGAGGTGGTAGATTCTCCGTCCCTGGAGACATTTAAAAAAAGACTGGATGTGGCACTCAGTGCCATGGTCTAGCAACTGCTCCGGTGGGTCAAGGGTTGGACTAGATGATCTCTGAGGTCCCTTCCAACCCGGCTAATTCTATGATTCTATGAATTAAATATATGAGGTGGTGCAGCAATGCACATGAGAGCAGATTCTGACTTATTTTCTCTGCCTCTGCACTAGCAGTGTGTATAAATCTAGAAGCAAAAATCTCTTCCAAGGGTGCATGTTGCCTCAAGCCTTGCACAAGTAAAAGCAGGTGAATTTCCATCTGGTCTGAAATATCACCAAATGATTGCTTAATCATTTCTTCCCTACAAAACAAAATTTTCCAGAATTTGGCTTGCAGAGCTCAAGCTGCTGGACCTGAGCAATGTGCAGCCATTGAACAAAGTTGTTTTATGGTGCTCAGCTGGGACAGGGTGGGATTTTCCATCCCAAGAGCTAATACAGAGTACACTGAAAAGCTCCAACCACAGCTCACTTTGGAGAAACAACATGCAGCACAAACTGATGTCCTCCAGCTCAGTGTTTCTTGCTCTAAAATGGGATCCCTCACATTCACTGGGGAGAATTATAAAGGACCAACTTATAAAAACTGCTTTTTTAATCATAGAACTTTTGCAAGAATTCTTAATTACAGATCTTGAATTCAATCCACATTCCAGTAAGGACAGGAAAGCAAACTTAATTTCTTTTCCTATTCCTAAATTCCACTCTTACCTGCTCACAATCTGTTGCACATTAGCTGGATGCACAATGCACATCATTATTATTCTCTCCTTTTATTGAATTATTGGCAATGAAAAGGGAATTTACAAAATGTTTCTTTTCAGAGAACATAGAATTTCTGTGTTTACCAGAAGCTAATTAGCCAAAGTTCCCATTTAAACAAAATTTTTTAATCCTACAAAAGTGAAGAAAAATATGCAAATCAGTCCCAGTTTTAAAATGGAAGATATACCCACCTGCCACTAATTAACTCTGTATTTTTTTCATAAGAAAGTGATGGTTGATTATACTAATTTTACCCTTGTGGTAATTGTCACTAATCTTCAGCATATTGTATGTGTCTTGCTCTTATGAATCCCATACCCCCTTCTGCCATAAATATTTCATAAAATATTCAAAGCCAGACTGCAGCCAAGCAGTAACAAATGTCAAATGACACATTAGGAAGATTCATAGCTATTTTAAGGATGAATTTTAGATAAAAGCCCAGCTCACTTATTGTGGTCAGTGCTAGGGACTGATTTTAGTAAAGAAAAGCTCAGCAATTAGAACCAGCACCTGTACTGCCAGCTTGTTTTTGAAGTAGATTTAATAGATATTATTCAAATATTATTGATTCAAATATATATATTCAAATATATATATTCAATATAATATTCAAATATTATATTGATTATTATTCAAATACAGTGCAGAGGATGGGCTGAGGGCAGCTGGCTGGGTGGGAGCCCAATTTCCAAAGGCCTAACTCAAGACTGTGCTTGTGAGTGGAAAGATTTCTGTTGATTTTGGTGAGCTTTCCACCCTTCTGTGCCATTATGGGTTTTCAGTCTCTGCTTCTGAAGTCTGAGCTACTTGTTTGTTGGTGTTCCTTTGGTTGTCACTCACTTAAAGCCCTTTTTTTCTGACCCTCTCCCACTATAAAAAAATCAGCATTTTTTAGGGGTAATGCATAATTTTAGTTTTTCTTTCCTTTTATAAAAAGTTAACAAAAAACCAACACCAAACCCAAACAAATAGAAAAACAACCCAGTAGGAATAATTCCTCTCCTATTTCCCCAAATGTGGGTTTATTGGACTTGACTTGTAATGGCCCCAAAGCAGTGGGTATCTGTGCCCAGGTGCTGACAAGCAATGAGGTGAGGAGCATGTGCAGGGCATCAGTACAAATGACCCCTCTGGAGAGGGTTGGTGGGAGGGGAGTAACTGATAAAGGTGGTTCCTTTAATACAGGTAGCCTGGCTGAAGCAAGGTGGGTGCAGTACTGGAGGTGTAGGCTCCAGAACTGGAGTTCATGCTCAGTTTGTGGAGACAAATCCTTGGTTGTATTTCTGGGTGTCTTCAGGTGAGCTGCTATGGGGGGCATTGACCACAGGTGTGAGGAAAAGGTGACAGCCAGAGGAAAGCTGAAGGATGTTGGTTCTGTGTGTGTGTTTTACTCCATATTTTCCTGGTGTCTGGTCTTGGGGTGTCTCTGCTCCAGCTGTAGGGATGTTGCACCAGGTGTAGCCCCCTCTGTGCCTGGGCACAAGCACTGGAGGGAGGGAGGTCCATGGTACACCAGGCAGTTGAGTGAATTTTCTTCAAAGGTGGTCAGAAAGCTGACCTGGGGAGGGGGCTGTGAGTGGTTTTGCTTCTCCCATAAATTGTGGGTTTTACAAATGGGGGAAGGAAGGAGTCAGGTTGCCAGAATGGCTCTGTGTGCTGCTGTAACACAGAGCATTGCGTGGGGATGGAGTTGTCACTGTGTTCCTATAAACTGGTTTGACTTTGCAATGTGGATGTGCTGTATGCTTCATTCTTGAAATAGGCAATTTTGGGAGAGGAAATGGCCTTTGATTAAGAATGATGTGAATGTTGGTGAAGTTATTCGTGATTATAAATTAAAAAAGAATTTATAATGTTAGGATAATGGGAAGAGGAGATACTGGTTTCTACTCTGGGCAAAATGCCTTCTTACTGGGTTGTGATGACATCTTTGCCTCTTCTGTTCTTAAGTCTTTGTTTAATATCATATTTGCTTATTTAGTGGTTAAATTAAATACATGGGGAGTATTATGCAATTCGTGCTTTGTTTTCACATAACTGCTACATATTTACATCTGTTGAACTTTGGTTATTCTATCCACCTTTAAGAAGAGAAATTTTCCCTATGTTGGGCCAGGCCCTTGCCAGGGGGGCAGTCTGTCACCTTACTCATCTTGCTACCCTGAATATCTGCAGAGTGAGTGCCTAAAGGGGTGCAAAGATTTGTTCTTAATTGCTGTGGCTTCATTGTGCACTGTAGCCCAGATTCCTCAAATAACAATAATGCATCAAATGGAATAACAGAAACCATTCAGTTCTGAGTTATCTGTGGATATTACAAAAATGAGACTACAGTATCATTGAAAATCCCCCAAACTTCACTCAGCTTACACCTGGGTTACAATTTACCCCAGGAAATGATCAAGAGGGGGGGTGAGGTGTGCAGGGTGGTAGGAGGTATTAATTCAAACTGCTGTCAATGATAGGGTGGAGGCAGGCAAAGAGATAAGGGCAGTAACCTCTTAGATTTCCCCATCCCAAAGCAGCAGAGCTCATCTAATGAGCTCCTTTTGTCAACGTGAACAAATTAATAAAGCTCTTTGGGCTCCAGGAGATGGTGTAAATCAGTGAAGTCCCCCTGGAGCCCACGGTGTCCTTTGTTTTCATCAGCCCAGGAGACAGCCCCAATGCTTCCCTGTCCTCCAGAGAGGAGTTATTATTAATGCAAAGTATTCTGCAGGCTGGGTAACTGAATGGCTACTAAATTTCTGTTAAATTATCAGGTAACTGTGATAAAACTGAAAGAAGTGGCATTTGAGTCTCAAGAGAAACTAATAAACCACATGTAGCACCAGTCCAACCTGGTGAATGCTCTGGGGAATCTGTTTTAGGGCTTTTTGTAGAGTAATGTTTAAGGTCAGTGAGTAAATGGCTTGGAGACTTGTTAACCTGGAACAGCACTTTTATACAATTGTATTCCTGTTTGTAAATGTACCAAAATACTTCGGCCTCTAATTTTATCTTTTTCCAAAAGTTTTCTCTTTGGTGAGGATGTAACAGTCCTGAGCACAACAAAATACAAACCTGTGGTTCTCTTCTGTGGGATTCCTCTTTGGAAAACAGCAAACTTTCCAAGTACTTCTCCAGACTTTTGCTTTCTGGTTGAGTGAGTGGCTCTTTGGGTGGTACCAGGAGTGTCTAGAGGCACATGGAAATTGTTCTGAAAAGCAGTGGTACTGTGAGGACAGAGGATTGACTGACTGTCACTTTTACAGCTGAGGGCCATCTGAAGAGCTGATTTATATGAAGTGTAAATGTTGTAGTCTTACAGCCTTGTCACCCTGTAATTGCAAGTACAGCTCTTCTGGTTTATGTTGCTTCTTAACTGCTTGTTTCTCCCAGCTGTGCAGTTATTAGATATGCAAGTATTGGGCTGATCCAGCAGCAGTACCCAGCTCCATTTTCAAGATTAATTGTAATTTTTGCTTGCATGAAGCATACTGCTTTGTGTAGCAGTTCCTACAACTATTTCAGCTAGCTGTGTCAAATGCAATAAAAATATTATTGCTGCTATGTGATGGAAATGGCTAATTAGGCTTCTTAATACAAATGCTTTGATATCCGTGGGGTGGATGTGGTGGCCCCAAAGCTCTCACAGCCCTTGGGCACCCAGGGACATGGGTCAGGTCCTCTTGCACTGTGCTGAGGTGGTCCCAGCCATCACCACTTGTGGCAGATTGGCCTCAAACTCGTCCCCACAGCTTGCTCTGCATTCAACAGGGACTGTGTTCATGCATCACACTGGCTCCCAGGAGCAAATCAAGAGTAGTTTACTGCCTGGCCTTTCTGGGTTGTGAGGGAAGTGTTTTGCAGCTGATAAATGGGAGAAGGAAAGAGGCAGTGTGGGCAGCATGCTCTCAGTTGAGGAGGTCTAATGCTTTTCACTGAAAAGTCCCAGTTCCAGTCCCTGGTAGCTTTGATGGACTCAAATAATTCTGGTTGGCATTCTCTTGGCTTGGTATTTGTTGCAGTTGCATATCTCTGTTTTAGGAGTATTTAATGAAAATATTTCAATCATTACTGGGAATGAATTTGGGAGATACTACAACACCTTATCTGTGTTTAGCAAAGGAAGTGGATCTCTGTGAAATGGTTTCCTGCATACCCTGGAGGAGAGATTGGAACTGGGCAGCTAAATGTCACCTCTGCCAGAAAGGCTTTTTTGTGCTGTCTCAGAAACATCTCTGGATTTGAGTTCTGAAAAAGAACCCCCCTCATTCCACAGAATACTGGTTAGTTTGTTAGGTAACTTCTGCTGATCCCACACTATTTCATGATCTGACTAGGGAAATGCCTTTCTGGAACAGTAAATGATCAGCTAAGCGTGCTTAAATCATAATATATTGTTATATGTCCCAAGAGAGTTGAGCTAAGCTAGAAGTAGCAACCTTTGATGTTGCAGCACTTCACTTCTTGACCACTTCTAATGCTCTTAGCCTTCCTTTTAACACAATGAAGTTTATTATCATAATATTGGAGTGATAGAGCCAGTTTGTTTGCTAAGCTTTCTGTATAGAATTTAAGCAGGGAAAAATAGCCAGAAATTTCTCTTCCTCCCCTCCCTGTGTTCTGGTAGTGATTTGCAGCTGTGCAGGACTTGAAGTGGGGAGGTGACCTTACAGCTCTGACCTTACAGCTCTTACCTGAGCATCCTCTTGTAAAGCTCTGCATCTGGAATCAATTGGAGAAGGCTTTTTCTGAGGGCACTGTGGGATGGTAGGGCTGTTTGGATGCATGAATGTTATTTCCTTAACAAAAAAAAAAAAAAAAAAGAAAATTTCTTGGGTAAATACAGTGTTGTATATTTCTGTGATAAATCAGCAATTTATTTTTACTATAACATTCAGCATGTTTGTATAAGTAATAAATTTCATCTTGTATATAGAGTACATTTTTAGGCTTGAAACACCTTAGTGGGGTTTCACAGTGGCAAGTGCTCTGCTTTGGAATTTCTTTCTCCCCTCCTTCTCTCCTCCATCCTGCAAAACCTTCACATTTTTCTTTTTGCAGGACTAATATCAATTTTCGGGATATTTCTGGTGCTTGCCTTTCAGCTCCCATTTTCTGCCCCTGACAGGGTGATTTTTCTGTTGGTTTTTTTTTTCTTCTTCTTTTTTTTCTCTTCTGTCTTTGATTCACCTGGTATTCCAACTTTCTATAAGGCAAGAGACATTCAATAGATAGTATTCTGGGAGGCATGAATTTCAAGCAGTTTTTCTTGAGTTATGTGCCTGAGGCTGCATTGCACAGGGAAGTCTGGAGCATAAAGACATTGCTCTCGTCATCCTTTCCTCACATAAGCAGATTTTTACTTCATGACATCTCCACATTGACAGGATGTGACTCATGGGGGGGTTTTTTACATGAAAGGCAAATGAAGTGTTGGGTCCAAGGCAGCCCACTGAAAAACTTCATTCCCACTGCTTTTAGCCTTTTTTTTTACTTTGAACCTCACTCCCCCACCACTACAGATAGCCCAGGAGTTAGCATGCTCTCAGCCCTTCAGAATCCATCCCCCATCTTCCTGAGGGCAGCTCAAACTTTTTTGCAGTCAATATTTGCACCTCTTTTACTTAATTATGGGTTAATAACAATTAGCCATTTCCATCTACTGCTGAATTGAAGCACCAGACTGATTTCCAGTTTAAAGCACTACTCAAAATCAACATTATAATTAATTCTCTGGATACTCCCGGGTAAAAAAAAAAATAAATATTGAGAGGTATAGCAGATTTATTCTAGGGATTAATGTTATCACTGGTAAATGTCAGGCATACAGATGATATTACAACCTACTTGCATTCTTCAGACATGTGTGCTATTGATTGCTTCATCGATGACTGCTTCCTAGCTGAGTTTCATTATACTGCACAGCAGAGGGTTGGCTGTGTTTTGTTTGGGTAGTTTTGACTGATGATTCCCCTGTGATAAATAGTGGAGAAAGTGATTTAAAAGTAAAAAAGCAGGAACTCCCCAAATTAAAAATAATTGTTGACTTGTGCTCTTCAGAAGAGTTTAGTGAAGGTGTGTGTGCTGCTCTGGAACAGCCTTGTTGACCTGTGGAATAAAGTGGAAAAGCTTCGTTTTTAAATAACTCTTAATAAATTAAGGAATTCAGTAGAAGTAGATAGTATCAGAAATCACTGCTAATGTGGTACTCAGCCCATTCTCTCCATTCAGGTAGCCTGGCCACTAGTCCAATACAACATGGTATCACTTGTGGGCTCTCTTGGGCAGCCTTTGCTGCAGCCCTGTGCTCCCCAGGATCAGCTCAGCACTAAGTAGCTGGAGTCCTGTGGATGTGCTGTGGGATGGAAACCCTTGTAATGCCCATGCCTCTGCTTCCCTGCCTTTCTACCTCCTCATTTAGAGGATCTGGGCAGAGCTGGGTCTCTAACAGACATGCAGTTTTTAGACATGCAGATCTGCTTGTAAATGAAAATAAGTTCAGGTCAATTTTCTCTACTTACTCATTTAAACTTCCATACTTACATTTGCTTCTAAACAGCTCTGGTAATTCTTACAGCAAGACAAATAAATCTGCAGTCTGTCTTTCATGTCAATAAGTTAAAAATATCATCAGCCTGGCAGTATTTTGAGTGATGCTGCATTATCTGACTTTACTTAAGTGGTGCTACAATGTCAGAGGAGTAGTTTTTAGAGAATTTCTCTTAACAGCACTCCAGCCTCTCATCCTGAAGTGACATTATAGACTACTGAGCAAGAAATTCATCAATATAAGTGGGTGCCATTTTCTGCAAAGATAGTTCCTACCCTTACCTTGAGAACTTTTAATCATTCATCTCCCACATTCAAACTTGTTATCACTTAATTAATCTTCCCAGTTTCACTAAAACCTCAATGGTGCCTAAGTAAATGCTGAAATAAGGGCAGCTTTGATGTTGGAAATCTGTAATAGAAGGAGGCAGGCAGTGTCAGTGACTTCAGAAAATATTTGAGAGGTCTCTCCCACTGCAGCTTTTCCAGCTCTCCCAAGGGGCTCCTGCCAAGCTATGAAGGGAGCAGCCAGCACTGTTGTAGCACTGCTGCTCTGTGGGGAAAATGGGAGCAGAAATAGTTTAATTATCCCCTTGAGTCACAGTTTAGAGGAAGAGCTGCTGCTATTAATGGGGACAGCAGCACAAAACAAGCTCTGGTGTAGGTTTTGTTCCCAGCGCTCGGGTCTCTGCTGCTTATTCATCATTTGAATTTGTACTGGAACACTGGAATAACACTGGAATAACAGCATCTCCTGCCTGCATTGCTGTGCCTTTTGTTTGTTTTCATATTTGTGATTACAGTGGTGTCTTTTTTCAGTGCCTTCTCATGTAGCACTGGATGGCAGGATGTCACCTAAGCCTGTGGCATTCCTTGGCCTCACTCAGGTCCGTGGCACTTGGCACAGCATTGCAGGCACCAGGCCCCAGGGGCAATTTTCCAGAAGGGGACATGCCAAGTGGTGGCAGAGGTGGCACCAGCTTGGGATCCTGGGGCTGCAGAACCTCCAGAACTGTTCTGGTCAACTTCCCAAGGATGAGGAGTTCAGGACTGTGCTGTCCTCTTGTCTGAGGGGACTGCAGCTTTCAAACCCTCTCCAGCTGAGTAATAAAAACTGCTGCTGGAAGAGAGGAGAGCACAGGGTATGGACTTATGGACTGTACCTGTTCTGGGGAAAATGTGGGAATCTCTTCCCTCCTGGCCTCCAGCAGGTGTGTTGCCTCCAGCTCATTAATTCTTGGTGTGTTGAGCAGGTTTTGCATTTGAATTTTATTGTCCCATTCACAACCTTTACTCCCTTCTTTGGCAATCTCCCTGGATAACAAAACATAAAATAATTTTAATTTTGAACTTTTCCCTTTTGATGTAATAAAAATTATACTTAAAAATTGCTGCTCAAAGCAAGTTACAGTATGGACACTGTCCAGATTGGTGCTAAACAAGGACTGTTTAGCCAGCAATAGTGAAACAGTTGGTAGTTCCTGAAGAATTATTTCTCCACTTGTTAGCTGAATGCTAATTCCTCTAATGTCATGTATAATAATGCTCATGCTGAACTACAAATTATCTGAGATTACTCCTTTTTTTTTTCTTTTCTGATTTTGGGTTGCTCATGCTGAACTACCAGTTATCCAAGGTTTGTATGTATATATATATATAAATATATATCTATTTTTCCCCTTTCTCTGGGATTATATACTCTGATGTAACATCTAACCTGATGTGAAAATGTCAGTGTACAATAGCTCCTTGAGCACTTGGTCTTCTCCTGGGGAAAGAAATTATTTTGCTAATTGCATCCTGCTGCAGAGAGCAGCTCCTAAAGCCCTGTGAAGAGCTGGCAGAGGCTGCTGGAGGTTGAGCCCCTTGCACCCATGCTGGTCCAGCTGCCCCTTCTTCCCCTCTGGAATTGTACAGCCTGTGAGCTGTAGAAATTTGGTTACAACCAACAGATGCACAGAAGGTTCCAGTCTGTAATTCCAATAACTTGCTCACTTAGCTGGTTTGAAAGTTTGCTCTTCTCAGCCCTCTGAGTCCTTGGGTCTCAGTCTGTGCTGTGCAGCACCCTAACTGGCTTCAGTTTTGTTCTATTATTTTTCTTTGGTTGCTTTTTTCCCACATCCAGGCAATTAATCTCTCTTTGGAGGCAGCTGTGGTTGTTTTATGTGACCCATTGTGGGTTGCCTTTGTAATTTTTCTTATCTTTGGTAGAAAAATGCCTAATTGCTAAGAGTATAGGTAATATAAATCATTAAATTAAATAAATTAGAACATCTCATAAAATCAAAGGATTCATTACAGCATTGAAGATGAAGTAAAGCCCCATGGAGCCTTGCAGGGAGATGGGATCCAAAAACTCACTATGTCTGTCAGTCCTTTGGCTAGAAGGCACCTGGAGGATCTGGAGTTTTTTCTCTAATGTCAAATATTCTTTGGTTTTAAACACAGCTGCATACATGGTGTGCCATTACAGCTTATTTAGGTGCAGCAGAAATCTCCAGATCTGCACAGACCATCTTCTTCAACTCTGCGAGGTTCAAAAGTTGATCTTATCAAGTAGTTTAATGAGCCCATCTGCTCTCCAGATCTTTGGCAGTATTGAAGTTCTGCTTCATCTGTATCTTTTTTGTAGTTTTCAGTTTTGTGAATAAAAACTATGTTAAATATGACAATGGTCTGGCAAAAAAAAAAACAAACCAAACAAAAACAAAACGAAAAAACCAAAATATCTTTGATGCAAAGAATTCTCAGATCATAGATTTACACAGTCTAGGTACTGGTATGAAACCCAGGGCTGTTGCTTTTTCTGTTTTTATAAACTTGCTACCATTATTTTTAGGCATTTTGTTTGTTATTCAGAAATAAACTGTAAAGCTCTCCACCTAATTTATAAACCCTGGCACAAAAATACCAGTAAAAAATTTTATTTGAATGAACCACAGGAAACTTTTTTTTTTTTTTCCCTAGTCTTGCTGCAGGGAGCTGTAATTTTTCCCCCTTTATCTTTAATCTGGCTTGTCTCTTCCTAAATACAGGACCTCATTTTGAAATTTACTGACTCATACTTCTCTCTGAACTCAAAGGAACTATTTATGTAAGGGCATAATCTTACTTTCTAAGCATTCAGTGTTTTGCTGTTATGATGTTATTGCATGAAAGTCAAAGGCTTTGCCTGTACTTAATATAATTTTCCCCACCTTCATATTAGGGGTATTTAACATTACTATGACCCCACATTTGTGTAAAATCAGGGTAGAGATAAAACCAGTCTCAAACTCTTCCTTTAAGGGATAAATAATGCTCTGTCCCTTTCTTTACTCTGGTTTTGATGAGTGTATCCACAGTCATCTCCTGTTTCTGTGAAGCCTGAGCTTGGATTTTAGCCAAACTGAAACCCAACCTCTCTTGGCTTTGGGAAAATGTAAAGCAAGTGTGTGCATTCATTAAGAAGGAAAAACCTCTCCTTGGGGAGTGATGGACCTGGAGTCTGCAGTGTTAACTCTCTGACCTGAATAGATGTGAATGTCAAGTCTACTCCACGTTCACCTCAAGTCAAAAGTTTAATGCAAGGTGATGCCATTTATAGATTTTATTTCTTTTTTTTTAATTGAATCACTATTGTATATAGCTGTCACTGTGCACACAGGTAGTTTATCCTTGATGTGACACCATCTATGAGAGAACACTTGTATGGAGGACTATTTGGAGCCTTGTGAGGGGGAGCAAGAATGGGGCCCCTCAACCAAGGCAGGTGATCCAGGAGCCCAGGGTGGAAGAGCATGGGCAGATAGATCCCACAGCACCAAGCTGGGCAAGCAGAACAGGGCTGGGGACAGTGATCATTGAAGAAATGAGAGATGACAACTCGGGTCCCAGGTCAGCTGGGGACACCCTCTCAACGAGTCAGGAACAGCAAGGGACAAAGCTGAGTAGAAAGAGGTCTTCCTGCTGCACAGCTTGGATCAGGGCTGACACAGAAAGGAGCCTCACCCAAGGTAGCTCAAAGTGGTCAAGGACTAAACTGGTACACTCAGCCATGAAGTTTCAAGGAGGAGGAAATACAAAGGAATTTCTCAGGTTCCAGCTCCTCAGAGAAAAATGTGTTTATGTACCTTGGCTTTTTCTATATGCTTAATCAGATAGTAGCTGAATGTGAAAAAAAAAAAATAGGGTCACCTAGCACTGGTTCAATTATTTTGGCTTTTAACAGAGGTAAAAAATTATGTATTTCAGCTGAGGTAGATTTCATTAACATAAGAAAAGGAAAGAATGAACAAGAAGGTTTTATTGTGCTAACTAATGCCAGGGAAGGCTGCAGTGCTTTTAGCTGAGATGGGCTCAACAGAGAATTCTGTGACAGATGTGAATCAGAGCATTCACATCCACATAGCATGGTGGAAACCAAGGAGAGCAGTGTTGTTCACAAAGAGGGCAGGGTAGGAGATTACCAAGATAAAACCAAGATGAGGAAATGTTTCAGGTGTGCACTAGAAAACAGGAAGAAAATGGCCTTGGCCTTTGAAGCTTCTTTGTTGCCCCATGCTAAACTCTGAGCCTGGGCATAGCCACTGATGTGCACATGGGAGCTCCTCTGCAATTCATTCTTCTTCCAAGGTGGTGTTGACTTGGTGCTAGCACATGCAGTATCTGTTTTCTGCAGGAGTGCAGGAAGAGGCTGGTGGGGTTTTTTGGGTTTTTTTTTTTTTTGGATTGGTTTGGCTTTTTTTTGTTTGGTTTGGTTTTTTTGTTTGGGTTTTTGTGGGTTTTTTTTTGTTGTTTTTCTGTTTTTCTGTTTTTCTGTTTTTCTGTTTTTCTGGTTTTTTGGTTTTTTGGTTTTTTGGTTTTTGGTTTTTTTTTGTTTTGTTTGGGTTTTTTTGGTTTTTTTTTTTTTGTAAGAAAACTTTATGGATGATGGATATGGATTCTGGTGGGGAAGAATGCTTTTCTCCCAGAGGAATTGCCCCCTGAGCATCTTTTACCTGGGGTGCAGTAGCAGCTTCTACTGCATTTGGTCTGGCTGTGTGAAGGAGTTTTAATGTGACTGCAGTGGTTTGCAGCATAAAAGCCCTGAGCTGCAGTTTGTTAGCTTGCTTTGCTCAGCAGGCACTAATGTTTTGGGGAGAGACAGGAATATATGACACAGTGATGAGGAGGAAGAATTACCAGGTGTGCTGCCTCATGCAAATTCTACTCCCCTTGAACAATTGCCTGGCAGAAATGTACAGAAGCAGCCATCAGAGAAGGATGTGAAGGGCATGGGCTGGAGTTCCATGATTATCTGAAGTCACACACTTGTCATCTGCTCCCCACTGTGCTCTGGGTGACAATAAGAGGGGCTACCAGGACTGTCCCCTGATCCTTGGAGTGGGGTAACAAGCTGGAGTCAGTTCTGCTTTGGTTTGTGTGGGACTGCAGTACTGGTGCTTGTGAGAAATACTTGTGACAACTGATTGATAAGTACTTTTAATAAATGCAAAGATGAATAATTATGTACATACAGGCAATTTGAGAGAGCTTAAATACTATTCAAAGCAAGCTCTGGGTTCTGCAGTACCAATAAACAGCCCAGCAGCACATGTCCTGATTTGTATCATCTGAAACTGTGGATTATCCATTCAGTGTGCATCTGCCTCCTATGACAAACTTGGCTCCACCTCTGTTCCTCCCAAATACTGGCTCCTGCCTAGATGTTTCCCAGTTTTTCCAAGTAACCTGCTATGAAACCAGGAAAATGCAGATCAAACAGACTGATGGGTACCAAGGGAAGGGGGGAGGGAATAAGGTGCATCCTTTGAACAGTCTTGGTTCCTGGCAAACTACATAGAGCCCAGAGATGGTGTCCTGGTGGAGCACTTGTGCTCTGCTGGCTCTTGTTTTGGGGCAATTGAACAGTTTTGGATGGAAATCCCCATCCCTACTACCATTCTGGGCCTGGGTTCAAGGCTTCTCCTTCCTAGTGCTGCAGCTCCCCTTATCAGACTTTTAGTGTTAGAAATTGCATCCTTTAACCTTCTGTGAGTCTGTCTTTGTTACAGTGCTGTAAATCCTGGGCTCTGCTTGGGTTTCTCCTGATCCATTTCAGATTTGCTTGCTTTAAGCCACATGGTGCTCTGTTCCACCAGTGAAACAGTGCTAAAGTCAATAGCATTATGCTTGCTTTCTTTTTTTATGCATATCTGAAATTCCCTACAGGCAAATGAGGAGATGCTGTGCCCTGTGGTTCACAGATGCAATGACTCATCTCCCAAACACAATAGAACTGAAGGACAGAAAAGAAGCAGCAGATAAAACACGTTTTAAGCATCTCTGGCACCGCTTGTATCTTTGTCTTCAAATGTTGCTTTCCCTTTTGACCTCAGATGAATGTATTTCTTCTTAACTGTACAGGCTAAATGTGTTTCTTTATCTTGAACAGAGATTATTAACATCTCATGGTTTTTACTTGAAAGAAATTACTGAATCAAGGCCACCTGAAGTCTGTTATTCAAACATGACCTTTTCAACACCTTTAATGAAACTACCTTCCTTCAGACCTTAGAGATGCTGTATTAGAGAGCTGCAATGCAGCACTGGGAAACTTGGTCAATATTTAGATGACTTTTAGAAACTAAAGGAAAACTTTGGGGCACAGCTCCAGCTGACCTGCAGGGGGAGATCTCTGTACTACACTGGTATCAACAGTAGTTCTGTTCTACTAATATAGAAACACCCCAGATTTCATTAGATTGAAATTCTACATTAAAAAAAAAGAGATATTGTGTAATAGCCCCTTCTTTAGTCAGTACCAATGCATCACTTTTTCAGCAAAGTTCATAAGATCTTTGTGAAGATGCTGCTGGTTCTTCAGCTATTCCCAGAGAGGAATGACAGGGCTCAGTGGGTCGACTGTCCCAGCTGCTGTGTGACAGGCAAACTGGTGTCACTCAAACTAGATGTTAAAAATAGCCTAGTATCCCTTTGGCATTCCAATAAGTGTGTTTCCTTTAAGTGTATAGCTAGCTGTTTAAAAAAGCCCTCAGCTTGGAAAAGCTAAATTCATCATGAAGTTAAGATTAAGATGCTTCAAAAAAAAAAAAAAAAAAATCATGTTTGGGGGGGTTTATTTGCTTTTTTGGTTCTTGACTACCTGAGATTGATGCTGCTGATATAAAACCAGTATTTTTTTTGTGATATAGGATGGGGTTTGAACCTGTACTGTTCATGCTGAACTTTTTCTCAGCTGCAGCAACAAAGATGTCTGCATGCAACATATTGTAATTCTTCTCTAATGTCAAATATGTCTGAAAGATGGGTAAAGACCCACAGAGCACTAGCACAGGCATCACCAGGGAAAATCAGCCTGTCCTTACTAATGAATGAGAAGGAATTGCTCTGAAAGCAAATCCAGCTCAGGCCCTGAGCAGACAAACTCTCAGTATTGGGTTGGATTTTGGAAAACCAAGCAAAGCCCCTGAGGAGTTCCCCCTGGGGGTTACTCCATGTCATAGAATCATAGAATCATAGAATTGGCTGGGTTGGAAGGGACGTCAGAGATCATCGAGTCCAACCCTTGAACCACCGTTGCGGTTGCTAGACCATGGCACTGAGTGCCACATCCAGTCTCTTTTGAAATATCTCCAGGGACGGAGAATCCACTACTTCCCTGGGCAGCCCATTCCAATGACGGATCACTCTTTCCGTAAAGAAATTCTTTCTAATATCCAACCTAAACTTCCCCTGGCACAACTTAAGTCCATGCCCTCTTGTCTTGTTGAAAGTCGTTTGGTAAAAGAGCCCAACCCCCACCTGGCTACACCCTCCTTTCAGGTAGTTGTAGAGAGCGATGAGGTCTCCCCTGAGCCGCCTCTTCTTTAGGCTGAACAACCCCAGTTCTCTCAGCCTCTCCTCGTAGGGTCTATGCTCGAGTCCCTTCACCAGCCTGGTTGCCCTCCTTTGGACCTGCTCCAGGACCTCGATATCCTTCCTGAACTGGGGGGCCCAGAACTGGACACAGTACTCAAGGTGTGGCCTCACGAGGGCTGAGTACAGGGGCAGAATCACTTCCTTGGACCTGCTGGCAATGCTGTTCCGGATACAGGCCAGGATGCCATTGGCTTTCTTGGCCACCTGGGCACACTGCTGGCTCATGTTCAGCTTCTTGTCGATCCAGACTCCCAGGTCCTTTCCTGCCTGGCTGCTCTCCAGCCACTCTGTCCCCAGCCTGTAGCGCTGCATGGGGCATGTCCTGCCTGGTCAGGGGGAATCTGTGTACCTGTCACCTGGGAAGCCCAAACACTTTGTCCAGGGAAGTGCTGCTGCTCTGAAGTTAATAAATACAAAGGGATTTCTTAACTTTTTTTTCTCCATTTTGTTGCAAATCAGTTTTACTTACCTGTATATTTTTCTCGTCTGCACAAAATTAAGGAACTTAATAGTAAGTGTCAATTGTTCTGTCACCTTCCTTTTTTCCAAAGGAATGTCTCTGAGTTTTTATTTATCCTTTAGAAAAGATGAGGCTCTTTTCATTAGATATTCAAGATTACAAGAGAAATTTGGTGCTAAGTCATAAAAATCATAATGCATCTTGAATACAAAACCCAAGTGAAATGTATGTTGTGTGGGACTAGCCTGGAGCCAGCTGTGCAGCAGAGAAGCACCTGGCTTGACTTGGTTGCTCTAATTGTATTTAAGTTCAATCAGATTTTTGATACCCTTGAACAGTAGCAGTGAAGAACCACTGTTCTTTTTTTGAATGGACTCTACAGTTGACAAAGTTTTAGTATTATAGCCTTCATACTGAAGGGAAATCAATATCTGAACAAAGTGCTAAGTGTATTGTGTTAAGGCTGTCCCTTGCTTTGATCAAAGAAGATCCCCAGTTATTTGGAAAGCCCAGTATTAAAAATAAGGATTATTCTCAATAATTAAGCTTTTCATTTTCCCTAATAGGTAAAATACAATTTTTTTTTTCATCCAGCATGGGACTCTGAATTTCCTGTAATTATTTAACAGTAGGAATCAGTCTCCAGCAATAAGTCAGGAAACATCTTGGGACACTTAGTCCCTCAGCAAAGGGTAGTTTGTGAGGAGGAAATAACATGCTGATTTGCAGTTATAATTGAGGAAAATTGCTCGAGAGGGTTCTGATGGTACAGAAAATAGGCCAATTAGTTACCCAGCTCTGATCCCCCTATGATTCATGATTACTTCCATTTAATTTTACTGTCACTTAGGAAGCCAGGTTAAGAATAGATGAGCTTCTTTTATCCACCTCTTGGCTTATTCCTGCCTGGAGTTTGGGGGTATAGGTGGGTAAGAGAATAGAGAATTGGTTTTTTTCTCTGTGATTGTGTGGCTTGAGTCTAAAAATTTGAGTTTTGCCGTGTTGCACTTACCATTTGCTCATCATGGACCTAGAGATGATGATTAAAACCTTCACAAACATTTCAAAGATATGAAAACCACATTTTTCAAAGATAAGAAGCAGCCTACCAGTAAGTTAGTAACACTTTCATGCTGTTACCTTACAGCACTCTACAATAATCAATATTAAATAAAAAGGACTTCAAGCAAGAAAGCTTCACAGCTCAGTAAATCAGCCAAGGGGAAGATCATAGAGCTCACCATTGAGCAGTACCCAGCAGCAGTGATGAAAATGGGGAGATTTTTAAAATGCCATTGAAGCCCCTGGTATTTGCAGGTTTTTATTTCTCTTTTAAGTGTGATGGGCTGGGCTGAAATGTGACCTAAGCCCTTGTGTGTCTGCTGGCACCAACCTGAGACTGGAATCCTTTTGGACCCTGCCTGGCACCCCCCAGGTACCTTGCTAGGCAGGTGTTGCCCTTGTCCATAGCTAAATCTCTAACAGGGGTCTGTCTTTGATGTCACCTCTTCCAGAACTGTTTTACTCATTGCTTGATAGATGTGCTGTCATTCTTAAGCACACAACAGCTGGAGTTGTTGCCATCTCCTTTATTTAATGATTTAAAAAAAAATAAATTAGACATTTGCTAAGGAGAAGAATGAATCATTCCAACCATTTCCCTTAGACAAAAGCACAGTCACAAAAATGATTTGGTTACAGGAATGTATCTGATGGACCAAACCATCCTCTCTCTTGATTTTTCAAGTCTGTATTGCCAACTGAATACACGAATATCCAACAGTGTGTTCCTCCACGTGGAAGCTGATCCAGCAGATCAAATCATTACAGATAATATTCCATAAATGTGTTTGCATGTCTAACACTCAAATCTCCTTGCAAACAAATGCAAAAGGGAAGGAACTGTCTCTAAAAGCACAATATGTTTGTTCTTCTTCCCCCACAAACACAGCATTTGCTTCCTTGCAGGGGAGTTGGGCTCACTCAAGTTCTTTGCTTCTCTACAGACAGGAGCTGCTCAATTGGCAGAGCCCTGTGTTTTATACCCCTGATAGATCAAATGCATTGCTTGTTCCACACAGCAACACAAATCACTTGCATGCAGAGGCAGCTCTCCCATTTGAAGAGCACTCAAGAATTGCTCTGTTAGTATACAGCAAGACAAGCACATTTCATTTTAGTAGGGGGAAAACAAAAAAATGGTCCTTATTTTTAATCATGAACATTTTAGCTACTGGTACCAAATAGCTGTAGCTGTGTGAAGCCATCTCCTCGTGTTGAAAAGGTTTAAACTCAGACTGAGCCAAGAGTTTCACATCCAAATCTTGAAAGCCCTTTTTGCAGGAACTTGGAAGTGGTGACCCCCATCCCAGGGAATGCAGATTGGTGCAAACAGATCCATGTGTGCAGGTAGCAAAAAACAGGAATGAAAGCAAAAATACTTGTTGCAGCTTTATATAGTTGAAAACATGCTCTAATTTGCCTTTTTTTGTTGTTGTTGTTGTGGTTTTCTGGATAATTACCATTGTTGCTTATAGGTCATGTGATTTCATTGACTTATTTTATTCAGTAGTAAAAGTTAAGGAATAGAACCAAACCAACTTGCAGTTTGAAGCAAGCTAATGGTATTTCATTAACAAACTGTAAATAGTAACAGCATAAGCTAGATGTGAAACTGCTTTCACAGACCATAAATGCTTAATGTTTATTACCAATAAAAGTCAAAGGAGCGTTTAGCAAGGCAGTTTACCAAACAAACATTAAATACTTTAATGCATTAGATTCAGTGGACAGAATCAGGTTATTTAATTAACAATGAGTAATCCGTTAGGGCTTTATTCACCACAAATGATCTGCAGCTTCACACATTTTAAAAGAGCTCCTGAAAGCTGTGTGGAGGTGGAAGAACAATCAGAAGTGCCAGATATAGGAATTCCTAGAGGGTAAAGAGTTCATATTTGCTGTTTCCAGACTGGCAGACCTTGGCCTTTGTATGTCTGGGTCTAAATTTCATGGGGTTTTTGTATTGTAAGGAGTCTGGATAATTCTGTCCTTCACACATGAATTGTCTTAATCTCAAGTATGTTCTCAGTCATGTCCTTCTGCTGTGTGGCATCTAGGCTACTGTTCCAAAAAAACATGCAGAAAATTACTCATGAGAATAATTTCACATTTAAGATGTTAAACTCCCTGACAAAATCTTCCCAAGTGGAATGATCCTTTGGAATGAAACTCTGATGCTCTCAGACTGTGGTGCATTGTTGGCCTTAAGCAACAAGTTACCACCTTCAGAAATTCCCTTTTTTGTCATCGTAACTCACTCAATGTCAGAGTAAATTGCATGATTGATGTTCTAGTCTGTTTATCAAGGAACTTATGCATTCCCTTTTAAAAATCAATATTTGAGAATAAAATAGCTCTGCAATAATTTATTTTATCGGTGTAAGTAAAAATATTGTTTGATGCTTCACCTGAAGAATTAACTCTTTGAAGATGAAAAGGTAAAATAGATGTGGCTGGTGACTGGCTTGCCTTGCTCAGCAGCATCCCTCCCACTGGCTGCCTTCCTGCAAGGAGAAGGGCACAAGGAAAACTGTTACCCTTTGCTGAGCAGGGAACAAAAAAGTCATCTTCCAGAAACATGGGTGGTGGATTACTGCAGAGACCATGAAAAGCAGCTGGTTTGCTTCATTCTCCAACCTGCAGTTATTCGAGTAACAGAAGTACATTCTCCTCTTCCTAGAGGGAAGAGCTAAAATATAGTTAATTAGCTTTAATGCTAAAGAAAAAGGATGAAGCAGCAATTAAAGTTCCAATTGCTGGGGGGGGCTCAGAAGACTAAAACTTCTTAATTTACATTTGGACTCGTGTTACATCAGTTCTCTGATGCTGAAAGGTCAAAAGTACACCAGGAGGACTAGAGGTCTCTTGTCTGGTAAAAGAGCCAGCCCTGGCACTAACCTTCACTCCAGGCATTCATACAGACAGGCCAGAGAGTTGGCCAAGGAATAATTTAATGAATTACAAGTTTAGAGTCTTACATCTGGGTAGGAACAACCCCAAGTACCAGTGCAGGTTGGGGACTCAGTTCTTGGAGAGCAGCGAAGGGGAAAGGGACCTGGGGATGCTGGTGGACAGAAAGATGACCATGAACCAACAATGTGCCCTGGTAGCCAAGAAGGCCAATGGCATCCTGGAGTGCATTAGGAGGGGGTGGTTAGCAGGTACAGAGAGGTTCTCTTCCCCCTCTACTCTGCCCTGGTGAGCCCACATCTGGAATATTTTGTTCTGGGCCCCTCAGTTCAAGAAGGACAGGGAGCTGCTTGAGAGTCCAGCTCAGAGCCTCCAAGGTGATTAAAGGAGTGGAACATCTCCCTTGTGAGGAAAGGCTGAGGGAGCTGGGGCTCTGCAGCTTGGGGGAGGCTGAGGGATGACTTCAGCAGTTTTATAAATATGTAGAGAGCCAGGAGGATGGAGCCAGGCTCCTCTGTTATACCCAAGGATAGGACAAGAAGCACTGGATAAACTTGAGCATAGGAGGTTCCATATAAGTACAAGGAAAAACTTTTTCACTGTGAGGGTGACAGAGCACTGGCCCAGGGGGGCTGTGGAGACTCCTCTGGAGACATTCAAAACCCTCCTGGATGTGTTCCTGTGTCACCTCCTGTAGGTGACCCTGCTCTGGCAGGAGGGTTGGACTCGTTGATCTTTTGAGGTCCCTTCCAACCCTTAACTTTCCATGTTTGTGACTTCTGGTAGATTTTTCTAGCTGAAAATACAATCTTCTTGTAGGGTATGGCATTTCAGTGGTGTGGTTGGTTTTACTGTTGAGTTGCTTGTGTTCTGCCCTCAGGCTTGTGCAAAGCACCACTTTATGGCCTCTCAACACCATACACACTCCCATCAACTTAAAAGGCTCTTGAAAAGATTAATATCTTGTGCTGCGTTTTTGTTTTTCTGGATTTAATACAAAATTGAATCCATCTAATGATAATACTTTGCTGTGACCTCATTTTAAGGAAGGTATAATTTTATTAGGACTCATTATTACTAAGTTTATTTTTTAATTCCTTACTGAATGATGTAAATTGAAAGCACTCTTCCAATTTGCTCCCAGTCACAAGATGGATCCTGAGTGATTAAAGTGTATTGAAGTGCAAATAAAGCTGCTGAAGACACCAGCTTATTTTCAGAATCCATGTGAAAGCAGTGGCAATATAGAAGAAGCAACAATCTCCTTATGCATGAATGTCCTCAGGTTCTTATATATTCTTTACTGTGATGTCTTCAGCTTCTTTCTGTCCTTGCTTGTAATTTTGGTAAAATTACTCCACTCCCTCAGTATCATTTGAAAAATGCAAATTTCTCTTCCAGGGTGCCTCAAAGAGAGACCAGACATTGTTGTAGTGAAAGAATCAGAACCATTTCTCTGACCAAGGTCTGAATTCTGCTTTTGGTTGGTAGGTTCTTACCCATTTTTTCACATAAGCAAGTGCTCACTCTTTCTAGACTGTAGAAACTGCTAGCAGTCAAAAGCCAGCCAAAATAAATTGGATTCTCCTCATGGCACTCAGAATGTGTCTGTGCATGTGGGTTTATGGATACAGAAATAAATCAGTATAGGGGGGTAAATAAGAAACCAAGTCCCTGTTTTCCTGTGGAGAAATCATCCAAGTTCCAGGGAAGCTGCGCAAGCTCTGATGGCTGCATCATCAAATCTTTGTCTTGCATATGTTGTACTCAAGTTGTAGCTCTTACAGCTCTCTCTCCATTTCTTATTTTGCTTGACCTGCATTAAGGGGTCCCCTGGTACTGTCAGGAATTGCAGCAAATAGTTGGATCTAAGTTCTGACCTTCGGTGCTTTTGTGCCATGCAATAATTACTGGTTGCAGTGAGGGTTTTTTGGGTGGGAGAGGGTGGTGGAAGGGGAAAACTTCGAGACCAACAATGGTCAACTTACTTCCTGTATATTTATTTACTTTCCTGTATATTACCATATTTACCATGCAAACACTTGTGAGATGTTCAGGGATCTGCATTTCTGCTGATTTCTTCAGGCTTGTTGTTGTACATGGCAGTTCATCATCCTCTGAGAGTTTAGCTAATAGTTTAAGGAGAAACAAGAGAGTCTTAATGTTCTCCATCTTCTCTGAACACATCTATACAGGAACTGTAAAGATAGTTCATCTGTATACTTGTATTGCTAAATGTTTCAGCTACAGCTCAGTATATTCATATGGAACCTTAACTCCCCACAACAGTACAGTAACTACACATTCACCTATCTCATCTAAAGAGTGAGGGGTTTTATTAAGCTGTGATTTCTTTTGCAGAAAGAAATAAATTTTGTGAGGTTTTTGGTACCTTCTCATTCTTGCCATTGAACAAATGGCTGGCAATTCATAGCCTGAGTCCATCTGTGGCAAGGTTAAAAAACTTCTCTTGAACG
This sequence comes from Calypte anna, assembly GCF_003957555.1. Classification (NCBI taxonomy): domain Eukaryota; kingdom Metazoa; phylum Chordata; class Aves; order Apodiformes; family Trochilidae; genus Calypte; species Calypte anna. The sequence continues at coordinate 14,547,696 of NC_044247.1, read as the reverse complement.
AAGCCTGTGAAACTCTAATGTAAGAATCTGGACAACTTTCTGCACTTTCAAGTGCAGTTTTAATCCTGTGTGTACATGTGGCTGGCTCAAGACTTCATCTCTGGCTTGTCAGGTGAAAAGCCTGGTGCACAGGTTTTTTAGCTTCTTCCAGTGAATGGAGTTGGTATTATTAACCATGACTGTAAGAAAATATTTCATCAAAAGCTTAGTTTAGGGCTTGGTTTATATTCTGCTGCTTTCTTTGGATGTGCCTTTATCTGATACCTGGTTTTGCTGACAAAAAATTTAAAATGGAATTTACTTGTGAGTGTTCAAGCCTTCTTTTATTCATATCCTAAACTTCAAATTAGCACACAAAACTCTTGGAAAACACTTGATATGCACAACATAAGCATGGAAGCCTTTAGACTGAGTGCTGAAACCCTGAAATCTCAGCCTTGTTATTATAACTTGCAAAGTGTGGCTAAATACTTATGTAAGTCACCAAACCAAAATCATCACATTTTGACATGCAATCAGGATTATATTGTTAAAAGCTTATCCTGTTTGCTAGGAAGAATCATTTTCCTATTTTCCTGTGTGATTAAAAGTTGGATGAACACACATTGTTCCATCAGCAACATGTGCAGTGCCTTCTGAGCAACAGATTAAAGAATCCCTGTATTTTAAATACTTTTCTTTTTCTTAACAATGCGATTCACATAATCCCCTCTTATCCATTTTAATAAGCTGTGCTTTATGATGATCTAGAGACTGAACATTTGATAAGGATTACAAAAATATGTAACGTTTATGTTAAATCACCAACATCACACTTTGAATCAGACTTCAATAAAGTGTACAGAGGGAGATGTAGTTCCTTCCCTTGGCCATTTTTGAAAGCACCGATCCCTCATCTAAGGCTTCCAATTATAATAGAACTTGTGATTGTGCCTATTCTGACTTTTCTTCTGGCTGAGGGCTCCAAATGTTTGGCTCCCAAGCTGTGCTGGGAGGACAGGAGAATATTTGCATACAGCCTGGTTGCTGTTGGCAATAGGATTGGTTTTTTGCAGGTAGTCCTAATGATGAGCCTCCAAATAATTTGCAGAGCAGAATGAGCACATCCTTCTCCTTCATTTTCTCAGTTCAAGTGCCTTCAGCTTAGAAGTAGCTTTGCATTTTTTATTTTTTTTTCAGTGTAGCATCGTGAGGTTGTATTCAGAATCTTATGCAGAAATGTAAATCAGGTAAAACTGGAGCTGTGCAAACTCCTTCAGTTTTATTGGATGTCTGCCATGCTTTGCTTGTGGCTCTCATCTATTATTGAGACTATGAACAAACTTGGAGCAGCTTTGGGCTTCTGCTTGCAGCTTTGCTCCCCTCTGCCTTTCCACCAGTGCCTGGAGTGAGCCTGGAGAGTGCAGAGGGGCTCTGCAGGTAAGGAGAACGTTAAATACACATCTAAGAGGAAAATCTCCTTGAACAGGAGCTGTGTCAGCAATGCTTCAGGAGGTGCTCTCATGTTTTGCTGCCTTTGCTCCCCTGATGCTCTGTCCTCATTGCTGTCCCAAACCACCCCACCTTCTCTGCATGGAAACTGGAAGTGTTGCTCTGGGCTGAAACTCAAAGTTTTCAGGTTCCAATGAAAATGTATTCTCTGTTTTAAGGACTACATTTACCATGTGTAAAGGAGTATCTTTTCTGCTTTGTCTCAGTACTTTTCCTCTCAGGCAGGATGCTATCATGTATATCAAGTAAACTTCGCAGTAGGTTTGGATTTCTAGGATCCCACATGTGGTGCTGTCTGACTGTTTTATCTTGAGATGATTTTGCAAATAGAGGGGATTTCCAGCCTTAGAGAATCTCAAGAGATCAGATGTGTTAGTGCAGCAAGGCATGCAAGTGCCTGGTAGAAATCTGCCCTAAGCTGTTGTCTGTCCAACCTTAGCATGGATCCCAGCAGGAGCAGGTGGCAGAGTCAGTGCTGAGCCCCCCGGGAGCTTTTGTTAGTGATGCAATGAGTTGTGCAATGCCCAGCTCTGGTCCCACCCTGGGCAGGCATTTGGGGATTGAGGAAATCTCCTTCAAGTCTGTGATCAAACCCTTTTCTCCTTAACAAACACATTGTATCCATATCCTGATCTTTAGGGGGTCTGACAGGACTGTCAGCTTTCATAGGGTTATACAATATATGTATTGCCACAGTGTCACCAGAAAAAAAAAAATCTCATTATACCTGCTTGGGATGAACTTGGATGAGAGATTAAATGAACCTTTTTGCCACAGCCAGCTGCTTTGCTTATTTCTGTTCCTCAGTCCAGTGGGTCTGGAGTGCTCTCTGTGGGCTCAGATTTCTCTAAGGTTCAATTTTACTGTTTTCTTCCCAGGCTGCTTTATCTTCTTAAAATCTGTAGATGTTTTGCATTGCTGCTTTTCAAGTGGGGACTTGAAAGTGAAGCCTGAAGAATTCCCAAATGTCTTCCAAGTGAATTTGTACACTGACAGAGGGAATTCACACATGGAGAACCCAAAAAACCCATTGCTTTCAGCAACAGCAATCCCAGTACTCCAGAAGCTCTTTCTGGAATAAGATGATGTAAATAGAATAGCTATAAAGAAATGTGTCAGCAATATTTTAAGAGCAAATAAGCACAAATCTGCATGACTAAAACATGAAAAAGAAGGACAATCTGGATCTATGTTCTTTTATTTATGTAGCCTTCACACAACTTCATGGGCCAGTTACAGTCAGCAAAGAAATGAGTGATAGATGTGAGTAAAGGGTTTGGTATGAGATTGAATCTGTTTAACTCATGTATTTATATCACAAATGACTGTGTGCAACCTGTATTTATAGTGAAAACCTTTGTAAACTGTAACTAATAATGAGTAAATCAGCCATATAAGCCTTGCCTGTCAGTCAACAATAATGATTATCAGGTCATCTTAATTTGTGTGTGAGGGCTTAGTGAGACTGAGCACTTAATTCTGTTAAAGAGATGAAGCTGTTACAGGACTACAGGACCCAAAGGATATGTATTAAAGGATGTTTCAGCTGTCATGCAGTAAGCAAAAATCACTGCAGTCAAAGCAGAGGTGTCTCAGGCTCTGATACCCCTGGGGAAATTGCTGTTTCCTTTTCACCTTGGTGTTTGTAAGATGGGATGCTGAGGGCCCAAATCAGTAGGAAAACCACACACATGTTGTGCAGGAAGCAAAGAGGGGAAGCAGAGCTGAAGTCTCAGTGGCTGTGAGAGCTGGAAACTGCCTTACACCCACTTATCTTGGGGTGGTTTATGGTCTTTGGCCAAAGTATCAGGGTAAACCTTTCCTGGGAAAAGCCAATTAGCAAGGACTGGTTGATTGTTATGTTGGCAGGAAAAGGACAAGGCAACTGCAAGCTGACCTAGAACTATTCCTTCCAAATCATTTCCCTTCTCCCAGGAGTGCTTGCTATAAACCACATCTCCCAGCTTTGGGGCATGGTCACGTCACAGAGTTAAGTAATCTAGTCTGGACTTTTCCTACAGCAATAACTCTTCCTGGGCTTTGGATCTAGTCTTTATTCAGCACATATTTGGATGTTTCATAAAGGCAAACAGTGTCCTGAAATGCTGAGCCATGGCACTGTAGTCCTGTTATCTGTGGGTTAACTACTTTACATAATTGCATGTGTTTCTTGACTAGTACTAACAATGTTTTCCTTGTCTTAGAGCATGTGTTGTTACTAATGGTGCTTGTCTGATACAAAGGATGGAGTCATTAACATTTTAAAGTGCTCCTGAGTACTTCCAATTTTTTATTATAAATTACCCCATGCATATAGCACACCTGACACTGTGGTGTAAGAAACCAGCACTGTCAGCACTCATCTGCAGTAGCTTCACCCCCAGTCAAATTCAAGCCCTTGGAAATCTGCTTTAAAAGCCTTAAAAGCTCTGAGTTTGGGTTAAAACCAATATTTGTTTTATTATTGGATTCTTCCTTGGCTGTGCAAATAGGTGGCTGCTTCTGTATGTTGGGGGCACAGACATGAATGTGTGAATGTTAAATGCATGGATGTGAACACAAAGAGTTTGGGCAGGTTCACATCTTGACTGTGCAGCACAGAACATAAAAACATCAGTGGTAAAATTAAAAAGGGAATAACCTTGTGAAGGGCATCCTGATTTCACTGATTCTCTCCATCACCAGTGCTTCCAGGATTATCTGAAGTGTCTTGATGAGTTTTACTAATGATGCTGTGGTGGTGGGTTTGGGGTTGGCTTGTTTGTGTGTTTTGTTTGGGGGTTTTGGGTTGGTTTTTGTTTGTTTGTTTTTTCTTGTGTGGTGTGTTGGTTTCTTTGTTTCCCCTGGAATGACTAATGAAAGACATCCTTGAAGTTTATGGGAAAACAAACAAGGAAACAACTGAACAAAATGGGGCTGTTACTGCCTGGGAAGTCATTTTGAGATGGATAAAAGGTCAGAGTAGCTTCTTGTCGGTGGATTTTCCTGCTGGGAATATATAATCTATAAAGTGCTGTGTCTGCGACCTTTATGAGTATTTTATCAATAAAAAGAACTGAATAATTCTACAATTTTTGAAAAACCACTCATCTATATTTAAACAGTGTGGAAGAGAAAATCTTTGTGCTGAGCATTTTGGAGGCAAGTTGCACACAGTAAATGGTGTTTCTTATGGCCATTATTAACTTGCTGCATTCATTTGAAGAGGCAATAGGGTGGATATAATCTTCCTGGTTTATGCAGAAGCAACTAATTCAGTTGTGTTCAGGTTTATGAGCTTTCTTATGAACATTTGTCACTCATTAGCACAAGTGACTGCTCCATGGCACAGCCCCTGATGGGGTGCAGGCATTACTGCAGTCAGTGCTGGATCAGAAGCAGGAACCTGGGTTTGTTTGGGAGCAGGTTCTGCCCAAACTTGGTATCACCAGGATGTTACCCCAGACTCCAAATCCTCCCTCTGAACTCCAGCAAACAGGTTTAATCCAGACTGGAGTCAGGGGCTTTCAGATGAAGTCCTTATTCAGGCCACAGACTGTTCCTCTTGCTCTGGATTTGGAGGTGGATGATTTCCCCAGAAGGGTGGGTGATTGTTCCAGTTTGGTTTTGTTCTCAGTTCAGTGCAGTTTGTTCAGCTGATGGATATATTGGCCATGTTCTGTGCTTTCCCCTGGAGAATGAGTGCATTTGAATTTGGACAGGAAAAGCTGAGTGTTCTCAAGCATAAGTAACTGTGTTGTACACCAGAACTTAATTTCCATTAAATACATCTGCTAAGGATCTGAAGAAGTCTGCAGGAGATCTAGAATATTTGAAGAGCATCCAGCCTGATCAAATTTGAGGAACTTTACTAGCCCAGAGCAGGCATTTCACAGGGTTGCTTAAAATTTAGTTTTGGGGAAAAGAATTTGGTCCTAATTAGTGTGTTTTGAAAGTCAAAACATGTTTGTATAGAGGGAGGAATACACTGGAAAAATAATTAAATACTGCTTGTATTATTAATAATCTGATTAAACAGAAGTGAACACTCAACTAGTTTGTAATTCAAAGATTAATTACACTGGATTAACTAATTAGAAGGCATGGAATAAACCTGCAAGAGTGACTTCCTTTCTGAAACTTTTATCAGAGGCAAAGCTAAGGTAGGATCCTGGTCCCATTAGAGTGTAAATAGCCACAGCCCTTGTGCTGGGAACAGCCCAGCAGCACTCAGCTGCTCTTTAGTTTCACAGGGATTGTCATGACTGTCAGAGAAGTCCATTTTTCTTAATGAGATAATGTAGATTACCACTATTCACTGCAGTGTTTAATGGGAAATTGGGTAGGTGTGATGGCATGGATTGATGCCCCAGTAGTGTGGGAATATTGCAAGTGCAGAGACTCAGTTATGCTTAAAGATGAACCAGCATCTTGCAGTTTTTGTTATCATTTTGTTAAGTCTAGGCTGGACTTGCTGAGCTCAGAGGTCTTTTCCAGCCTCAATAATTCTGTGATACTGTGATTTTAGATTTTTTGGACTTTCTTAAACAGTTGAGTGTCTGGAGGGTAGGGATTGAGGCTTGCTTGCTAACAAAACCCAATCCTGGATGGTGTCTACCTCTGTCTGTCACAGTTTGCTCAGTTTTTTCCCCTCCAATGTCTGGTTGTCACAGCTTGCACCCAAGGAAGCATCACATTTAAAGAACAATCACAACCTTTTGGGCTGTGATTGAAGACATTTAAATAAAGATGTGAATAGAGAGGTTTCTTTCCTTGCTCTGTAGCAAAATACAATACAGCTTGATTATTTTTTTTTTTTTTTTGATGGAAGTCTAAAATTTAAGTTCAAGACATCTAATGATTATGTTAGTGGCAGAATGAATGTATTCCATAACTTTTTAGAGAACTGATAACTTGAAATAATAATGTATATTTATATTTATATATATTTCTTTCTGGTCAGGTAGTATGACTTCCCTCCATTATGCACATCATATTAAACTTGATATTTAGTTCTTTTCATCTCTTGCACATTTATAAGAAAGCATCAGACAAAACATTAATGAATATAAATTTCCTGCCACTCACTGGATACTTGTGGAGAATATTTCACAGGCAATATTAAGTTAGAGGTGCCAATATTACATTAATGTGTCTCACTGTTAGTGTTTGAATTCAGCTCAGCCAGTGGATGAGCTGATGTGACCAGCTGCAAATACTATCACAATGGATGTAAAATCTTGATAGGAAAAGCTCCTGAGGAAAACAGCAAGAATTAAATTCAATAAAAAGGTGATTTGGGGGGAAATCATGACTGCTTCCTAACATGCAGCTGTAATCTACTTCTGTGTTTTGAGTTAGAGGAATAATATTCTGGTGCACACATTCCCTCAAAAATGTTATGGCTGTTTTATAAGCATTGTAGCAATTCAGGAATCAGTCTGGGAGGTTTGTGTTTCAATTTGTACCCAAATGGAATGAGAACTGAAAAGTCCTGTGTAAGGTTATCTTAGCATTATTTTCCATGTGCTAACTGAGAAAAATCTAGCAAAAATACTATCACTAGAGTAATAGTATTCTTAGGCATACAGAAAAGCCATTAAACATCCTACAAGATTTCACATTTACCTTTTTTGGGAAAGGTACAGGAATAAATGAAACAAGTGCATTGGAGTAAATGTAAAAGTATTTGCATGTGTGTATACACAGACATCCAGCAGGAGCACATGAAGGGGCTATTCTGACCTGCTGGCTGCAGAACTAGAAATGAAAGCTCAGGGTATGTAAACCCTGCTGTGCTGACTGCTTAATGGTGACTTCTACCTCATGAAGCTCAGAGCCAAATTACTCCCAAATGATTGAAAGGGATACTCTGCTGTTCCTGTGCAACCAAACAGATTCCCAAATCTTGTAGGGTTTTGCTTTTTCTTCCAGGTGAGAAAATATCACAAACCCCCTTTAGGATATAGGCTAGAAATCACTAGCCTTCCAGCATTTCTGTATTCCTCTAATGCTTTTATGATTGGATTTTAATTGAGTAATGTTTCCAGAAAATTAATTTCCAGGTTATGTGAGTGAGCAACATTCTCGAGGCAACATCTGCAAGAGCATTATTCTTCCTGCTGAAGCATCTAGAGGAATATATTTCAGCAACATATCATCCTGAAACATTTACCCCCAAACTATCCAAGCAACACACATTCATTACACACACTTGATATTTGAGTTTTGCTTTAAATTTAGTTTTAAGCTCTTAGTGACTGGAACTGGCAGCTCCCCTGATTGCTGCAGCTGCTGAAGTCACAGAGCTCTGGTTGTGCAGGCACAGAAATATCACTGTGATGAGAAGCACTGTGCTCAAAGTGCTTGCATAGTCACTAATTTGGGAGTATAAACACTACTGTGTGATTTCTGGATAATGAAAGTTAAAGTGTTTAAATTCTTAACAATTGTTACTTGATTTCCTTTGCATAGTTTGTAGATAAATTGAAACAGTGAAGAGGCAAGTTCAAGGGTGAGCTAGAAGTTAAGATTCACCAAAAACAGGTTGATGAAATGGTGAATCTGAATCATCCCTTCTCATTCTGTCATTGAGCTGACCCTGTTATATACAATTATAAATAATCCCATGATGTCAGGAATGGAGCTGGATGCTATGTAGGAATTGTGCTCCTAGCAGCTTGCCTGGAATAGCTGCAGAAAAGGAAATCATGGAATAAAAGTGCTGTAGTCACAAATGCAGACACTTTTCAGTGTTCTAGTGACAGCAGAGTGCAAACAAGGAAACCAACTGAGCAATTTAAGACAGTGTGTCAGAAACTGAAAGTCAAGGACTGACCCTCCCAAACCTGTTTAATACTGTTCAACACAACCTGATATTTGATCACTCTTGTCAGTGTTGCAAAATGAATTTCCAGGCATCTTGAGATTCTTGTCATATTGAAGCAGCATTTCTGCTGCAGTATTTTTAGGCAAATGAATCACAGAAGTAATTAAGAAATGAGTCAGTGCCATTTCTAGCCAAAAAGAAAATTGTCCTGGAAACTATATGAATGTAAACATCAAAAATATCATTTCAGATTTCCAAGGCTGTTTTAAGAGCCACATCCACTTCATGGCTTCTGATGGAGGAGTTATATTGGTAGGGATCATTCCCTCTGCTCCTGCATTGGGCAGCTTTGGGCTTGATGTCTGACAGATCCTGTGTGTCCAAAATCAGTCCAGAAAAATCAGGATGTCCACAGTGAACCTGCAGAAGTCACAACTGCCCTGATTTATTTACTTTTTTCTTAACTTCTGACCAGCAACAGATAGTATGGTTCATGCAACTGTTACTTTCCTGGGATGTGGTACAATATGCTGCTCTTTTCTGAAGTCCATGTCATTTTATTATTAATAATCAGTATAAGAGATTAAATTCTATTAAGTGCACAAATTTTAAAGCATCAAAAGGACTTAAAATCCATGAAGCAGAATACAAGACTGTGCTCAGTGTGAATGCATAACCAAATAACTCTGTGTGTGTGATGTCTTGTGCAGTGTTCTGTGGTGTTACCATGCTGGAATCTTTGTGCAAACCATTCTCAATCAGTCTGCTGATTTTGTGAACAGCCTGGCTGCAAAGAATTACTTAAATTCCCTCCCTTCTTCTCTCCAGGGTTTATTTAGTGTTTAATTTCTCAGAATAGAATCTTCCTTGTGATACATTTCTATAGGGTAGTACTGTAAAGTATCAGAATGCCAATAGAAATTTTCTTAATATTGAACAAGATTGTCTTGTTCAGTTACTTAGATGTCATCCAGAGTTCTCTTGAAATAATCTAAAGTTTTACATGAATTTAAACAAAGTACATTGTAAAGTAAAGTGTACAAACATGGTTATGTTCTGACACTGCTGAATATGGAAAAAAAAATTCAGACAAACTTTGTAATGAAAATTCAGGGAATTTTTCATATGTGGAATCTGATAAAATGCTAGAAATTACAAAGAGGAACTGGAAATGTTTTATTAATATTTTCTTTTTTTCTTTACCAATATTGCTTTACTTGTTTTCTTTTTTCTTCTATATCAAACATTATTTTGTATCTATTTTTGTAGTTTTGTTGGCAGCTCTTAAAATTAAAAAGGAAAATGTAATCTGGGCATGTGTATACTGTGAATTTTAGGTCAAGGCTTTAATTCCAGAGCATTTTCACCCTTTATGTGGGTGGAAATCTATGGCCTCTCTTTAACAGAGCAGTAATAGCCTGGAAGGAGAAAGCAGGCAGATATTTAGGTCTTCTCTGTAGGCAGGTAAGAAGACTTTAGGCAGCACAAGCAATAGCAAAAATGTGGCTTTTCTTCCTGCTGACTCTCAACATGACTGTAGGAGCCCTGGCATTGCCTCCTGCTGCTGCCTGCATGTTTCATGCTGGCCCTGAGCATCCCAAATTCTGTTTCCACCAGCTCTGTTCTGCCTTGGGTGCTGTGCTCATCTTTGTCCAGCTCTGTGCTGCTTCTCTGCTCTGCAGCTGCTGTGGATGAAAGCTCAATTTAGGACCATCTGGGTCCATGCTCATTTTTGCTGATGTGTTAAACTAAGAGGCTGTGATACCAAAAAGATTCTGTAAGTCTCAGTTTTCTCCAAAAGCTACACTGATCACTGACAGTGCAGAGGTTGTTACTTCTATCCTTCCCCAAGGTAATAAAATCTACCAAAATCTCCTGCTAATCCTGTGAGTTTTGCATTAATTACATAAGCACTGGATTGATTGACTGCCCTTATTTATTCAGTAATAAACAACAAGGGATAAAGTTATCATGTGGTAATTGAGACCTTGTGGTGTTACATGATTCATCATTTATACAAGTTTCTTGATTTCCAAAATAACAAATAACCATATAAAAAACATTAAAAAACCCTCTCCCTGCTTTGTGGTTTTGCTGTAACAAAATGTTTCTTGCAGGTTGGTTCCTGGCTCTGATTTTGGGTTTTTCTCTAAGGTATTGCATACTCATCTAGAGAGACAGCAGACCTTAGAGACAAGCATGCTTACATTCTTCTTTTTTTCAGTAGAGGAGGAACATTGGGGAGTTTAGTCTTTATTCCATTTATTTTAAATTTTCAGTTGTAATTTTAACTAGAGTACAGAAAGCTTTCCTCACCAAAATGATCACAAGAGTATTGAGTCAGATTTTAAAATAGCAGCAAAATCTTATCTAAGTTTCTCCTCTTTTTGGTTCAGTCCTTTTTCCTTATATTCCCAGTGATTTTGCTTTATTTTGGATGCCAGACTGAGGTACCTGCCCAAAGCAGAATTTCCTTCCTTGGGGTTTTCTTTTGAGGTACTGCAGATCATCATGTCCTGATTCAGAAAGTTTCAGAAGTGCCTTCTTCACTTCCTGCACCATCTCTCTCCATCACAAGCCAGAGTTTTTCTTTACTCCTCCATGATCCAGTTCACAAAATAAGTGGTCAATTCAATTTAATAAAAAAGAATAATCCAAGACCTTAAAAATCTGTTGCACTTGAACATTTTAGCACTTTAAAGGGAAATTTTTGCACATGATTAGTTAAGGAGTTTGAGGTTTACTTACTATTTATTATTTACTTTCTCATTTACTCTTCTGTTTTATTTTTAAAAGAAATATTAGAAAAAGCACTAAGCACCTATTAACACTTGAACTTGCTACAATAAATTTTCCCTCTCTTTCCCCACTACAAAGGATTTATCTGAAAGGCCAAACAAAGCATGCAGCCATTCTGCATTCTCAGTCTTAATAGCTGCAGTACCAAAGCACCACCAGTACCCTTTTGGGTCCTCGAAATCACCTCCCTTGAGGTAATGTATGCCAAGGATTCACGGAGCATCTGGACCAGTCACTATCAGGTGTTTATGCCACTTTCTTCCAGTGAGGCTCACATCAGCCTTCACAATAGTCAGTTCTTTAGATCCCCCCGTCACTCCAGAAATAGTGACGGATTCTGTCCCTTTCTGATTCGATGGCATTAGGGTGCACTGTGCACCAGTATCCACCAAGGCTTTATACTTTTGTGGCTCTAATGTGCCAGGCCATTGAATCCACACAATCCAATAGATTCAGTTGTCCCTCTCCTCCACCTAGCTGGAGGCAGGGCACCTCTAAGCTTGAGCACATACAGCATTGTCAGTATGTGCATTACTGGAGTTTGCATCCCCAGTACTCACACCTGATGTGCAGGGATCTCGAGTCACCAGCATATTTGAGTTGGGTAACTCCACACTGGAGATTTGAGCAGCCATCTTTTTAGAAGGACCTCCTTTTGCCTTCAACTTACTCATCAACTCAAACACTCGGTCCTGTAGGACAGCAGTAGGTTTCTGATCCCACTTTTTCATGTCCTCTCCATACTCACACAGGAGTGCTAGTAGGATTCCTCTTGCTGAATTCTGTTTCTCTCGATTCTGTCTCTTAGGAGGGCGTCTCCTCTTGGTGGCTGCAATGCGGCATCCGCCTTCTGTCTGAGGAAAAACCTAACCTGTCCCCTAAAAGGATTTTGGGAATATACATTATTCTTGAACCCCAGAGAGTCTGGGCTCTCTTCAGCACTGGATGGCAGAATAAAGTGGGGAAAATTCTCTCCCCTCCTCCATTCAAAGCAAATACTCTCTGTAGAAGCCCCTTATTTATTCTTCTTGCCAAAGAAAGAGAGAAAGAAGACTCCTTGTGAGACTTGCTCTGGGTGCCCAGGGCCAGACACAGTCCCAGTGTGAAATCTGACCTTCAAGTGGAAAAGTCTTTAATATTCCTGCCACCATTATTCCTTCTTCTTCCACCCTCTAAGCTAGAGGTGAATATGTCCCAGGTCCTTGCTATTTTTACTTTCTTCCCTGCATTCCATTGCAGCTCTCAAGAGCAGAGTTTAATGGCAATCTTTATAACCCCTGTCAAAACTCATAATTTTGAAACAATGGAAGGAGAATTATCAGGGGAATATATGTCTGGCATGGGGCAATTTTACTTCCCAGCTAGAAGGAGAATCCAGGACGTTTAAAAATATAAACCAATTTCTACTGGTTATTTTTCACTTTAAGACAGTAAAGCCATCAAATGTAAAGCCCATCAAATGCCTGATGTGAGCTCTAATGAGTTTTAACCTTGCTTTTTGCACAAAAAGCTTTGCAGACTTCCTGTGCTCATTGAAAAATGTATTTACTGATGCACAGATTGTTTCTAAACCACTCTACAAAATCCCAGTGGACACAAGCACTGCTAATATTCATGTGCTAGCACTTGAATCTTCCTAGAAATGCAGGTTTTGGCTCAAATTTTTGCTTCCTCTCATATTCAAGGTGAGTTAATCTGTGACTCTGCCATCATGAGGGTGTCTTTTTTTCTTTAGAGCCCCACAGTTTTCTAATGTCCTCTTAGATTTCAGGAAAGAGATGGAGCTAAGCACAATGTCACGAGTTTAAAATGCTGACAGGCTGATTTAGTACTTTCTGACAACTTGGGTGCACGCTATAATCTTTCTTCAAGATGCTGTCTGGAATGGTGCTGTTGAAATTGTGTTGAGAAAGTCACTTTTCCAGCAGTAGCAATGACCAACTTCAGGCACAGAGTGTGATAAGTGTCTTTTTAAGAGCTGATTATAGGAGGTAGAGCCATAAACTGTGTCCAGGTTCTTTTTAATTTCACAGGTAACAGTTAGGTGGTTTCTGTAAGTAACATGAAAATGAGGGTTGGGTGGAGGGTAGATGATGGACAACAGATGTAGAAAAGGCTGTAACCTGTTCCTAGGAGCCTGGTTTAAAGGAGAAAAGCCAAGTGTCCTCCTGCTGGAGGGAAACATTCTCCATGTTACATAGAATCAGAAGTGGGTTGTCTGGGGGGAGCTAAAATCAGTTTAGAAGGTGCATAACTCTGGTCAGGAATGGAGGGAGGTGCTAGAGGAGAACTTGGACTTGCTGGGAGGGAACTAAGTTCAGACCCAATTCATCATAATATTAACTAATTCATCTTAGATGCTATAATTTTATGCCTTGGCAGGGTGATTTAGTCCTGTGCTCACTGGGACTGCTCTCCATGTCTCCAGCTGTCACAAATTGACTCTCAAGATCATTAGTTTTAATCCTCAGTGTTATGACAGAGCAAGGGAAGAAATTCCATTGGAAGCTGAGGCGTGGAGCTCTGTGCTGTATGATCAGAACTACAGCACTTTGCCCCCAGTTCAGGATGTCTGTGTTGCATTAATAATCCAAGACAATTTAAAATAACCCAGAGGACAAGCTCTTAGAGAACTGTGTGTGGTGCAGCTCATTCCTGGTCTGGCTCTTGCCCAGGTTTCAGTGGTGGGAAGGAGCCTGGGTGCTTGGGGCAGTCAAACACTGGGGTTACCCAGGGCTTGGCAGAAGCAGTGAGATGCCAAGTGCTGTGCTGGCCATGGGCTGGGAGCAGGACAAAGCACTCCTACACCTCCTGGAAATCACCTCTGCTTCAACTCCCAGGGAGGAAAAGACATTTACCTGCTGCCCCCGTGATCAGAGGAGGTTAAATTTAGTCATTACTATCATCAGGGCCTTGGGTTGTGTCATCTTTAATTAATATAAAGCATTTCATAAAATTCAGGCATTTGAACTTTTTCAGTGCTAATGTTAATAGAATGAGTATAGCATTAAGAATCTTTTCAGCTAGGGTAAAAAGTAGTGCTTTAATCTATTTTACTGTTTTTAATGCTTGTATCAGTGATAGCTTTTCTTTTTTACTTACAAATTTTTAATGTAAAATATTTTATTTGTTAGTAAAACCCTGTGGTTCTGTCATTTTTCCTTGTGAGAGGGAGAAATTTTTTTCAAGGCAGCAAGAGATGAGAGCTATATGGTGTTTCTTTGAAGAAGTATAAAGAAATAGAAGGGAAAATCAAGACCATAATAGCCATTAAGAAAGTCAGCAATGAGGCTTAACATTACCAATAAAATTTTACCTCCTATATAAAAGTGCATGAGAAGCTCTGAGGTCAAATCCAATGCACTCTTTGTGCTTTATTAGTTCCTTTGATGTTAGAGAGAATAACTCTAGCTGCTGAAAATAAGGCAAGAATTGTAATTATTGTTTCCAGAAACTACATCAATTCTGTATATCTTTGGGTATGTTTGGAAGACCAATAAGTAAGCTGTATTTTCACTGAATATACAACCTATACAAATTGTATCCAAGGTTTCCTGTTGAATATTTTTTCTGCTCTGTTGCTGTTTACCTCTGACTACTTGTTATATTATAGATTTATTTTGGATATGACTGCAAGCTGCAAGACAAGATATTGATTCAAAATACCTGGTAATAGAACAGTAATTGCTTTTGTTTTAAAATTAAGTGACCATACTCATTTTAGAATCTATAGTATTTCATCATTCCTAGTAGTAAAGCATGATAAGAAAGAGAAAAGACTCCACACCCAATTACCTTCACAGAAACAATAGTTCATGTTGTATTTCAAAACCAAATAACAATCAGGAAAGCTGTTTTTATTTACCAGAAGTTATCTGATTTGAACAAATGCTCCCTTTTGGGGAAGGTGGTGTGGTAAAGATGAACCATTGTAATTAATTATAGATATTTATATTTATTAAAACAAACTATTTTACTTCTGCTTATATAAGTATGCTTCAGGTTTTATGCTAAACTAAGAAAGTAACTTGGAATTGGACGTGTTCTATGTTGTTTTTTTTTAATTAATACTAATACAATAGCAATAGTCTTCAGTAAATAATAGAATTTTCTCTCCATTACCATATTTAACAATTAGAGAGGAAAATAAGCAGTTTCCAGTACTGATTTATTGTTTTATGATGGAAATATGGTTTGATGCATTTTCCTTCTTTCAAAGATGAAATTCCCCATGGCAAATAAACTGCATATATTCTGAATTAGAAAGAAATTTGCATTTTTAAGAACATCTGTTTATGATTATCTTTGTAATAATAATTACTATTTACAAAAGTGTAATCAGTAGAGTAAAATTTTAAACAAAGAATACTGAAGGGAACAGGTTTTTTTACCTTCTGGTCATTATTGCTACAATTTCTTCTTCTACAGTCAGTTTATTTCTCCAGCTCTGTTTTAAATCCAATTCCTTTCTCATTTGTATGTGTTTTGTCATCTTACCAGGGACATGAAAGAATAGGAATGAAGCTACTGTTTTCTTTTATACATTTGGAGGAACCCAGGAGCCTGATGTGACTGCTAGCCACAAGATAAGCAGCAATAGCCACCAGTACTATAGCAGCTTACAATAAATTTGGTCAGAATCCTACTAGCTGGTTCAGAGCCTCCAAATGAGGGAAAGCACATCTGATGGCCATATAAAGGTTCAGAAAAACCTAATAATTAGGCTTGTCATTCAAAGCAAGAAACAATAACTAAGAAGCTTTAAGTGCTCTTCTTCTCCAGCTCTTCAGCAGAGCTGAAGAGGACTTGACAAAAGATGCCCTGAGCCAACTGTGCACAAACAAGTGGAAAATCTCATTAGATTTTAACACCTCAAAGGAGCTGTACTTTTCCCCATCCAACCATTTCCTTTTCTGACCTTCCAGCATCTTAATCAATTACACACCACAGTCCTGCCACTGATTCATACAAAGGTTACTTTAAAGTGTTTTTGCAGTACAGAAAATGTATCTTTAAAGTCCCATGTAAAGAGATTTTTGTTCTTTGTGAGAATCAGTCCCAGACCCTGATGCTCCCAGATGCTTCCTTGATTTGCTGCACATTTTACAGTTCTGTAGCAACCAGACTTTGCATTTCTGGAGGTGATGGCAGAGGAGAAGTCTTTGGCTATTTCATGGCATGAAAAATGTTTTAATTCTCCTCCCCCCAGCAAGTTTGTTAATACTGTTTATTTAGGAAAGGGTAAAATATTATTGGGGTCAAGCAGATTGTGGCTAAATAGAAATTAAAAAAAAGACTATCATAGTCTATGGTTTTTATACCATGCTTATCCATGATAGTTGTTGAATACCCTTTGAAAATTCATAGAGCAACAATAACATTAACATTTTGTGAAATTTTTTTTTTCCTTTTTTTTCATATGGTTAGAGCAGTGCATGTGTTTTGCTTTCTTTTTAGATGTTCTTGTTTCTCAGGTTCTAGAAAAAGTGGCCTTAAAAGAATGTATACTCTACCTTAGGCAGAAAAGGGCAAGGTTTTGATTCACCTTTCCATGTGTGAGAACTGTTTTAACATTTGTTGACTTTAGAGAACTCCACTTGACAAAGTGAGGTGGTCAAGAATTTTCTTCCACAATGAATGCATAATAGGGAATTCTTAGACATTAGTAGAGTCTTAGATTTGAGGAAACTTGACACGATTTGAAATATTTCTCCTGTTTTGTAGAGCTGAAGCATTTTGCGTTTTGTTGATTATGCATTTATTTTCATCTACATGGATGCTGGGGAGAAATAAAATTGGAATTAAAATGGAAAAAATACTTTCTTCCTTTTTTTGATTCAGTGGACCAAAATCTTAAACTATACCCACTGGCTTCCTACAGTCCAGGCTCTATTCTGAGCTGCAATGGGACTGCAGCAGGATGAAGGCAAAGCCACTGCCCTCCTGCCTTGAAGTGTCAGTGGCTGAAAGGTGCTTTGGAAGGAAATCAACAGTTTCAGAAGTTCCAAACTTAAATTTGCCTAGAAATCCTGGAGAAAATCTTGATTGCTTCAGCTCTTATTACTAATATAAGAAATAAATCTTGAAATACTGTTTTTTTGTTCTTGTTTGAAATTAGGAAGTTGGGACTTGGCATAGCTCACAAGGAGAGGAGTAGCAGTCACAGCATAACCCCCTCTGAGAAGGGTCATTACTTGCAGCTGTTATCTCCCAGCTGCTTTACAGGCTTATCCTATTTGTCTGCAGAAAAGAATTACTTGAAAAAGTCATCAGCATTATCACTCTCATATTTCTTCTTCCTTGTATTCTGTGTTTCTTGGTGTGAGCATCACTAAGTTGCCTGCTTTCCTTTTTTGTTTGTTTTTTTGTTTTCCTGGTTTCTGCAGCTGTGATAGCAGAAAGCCTCCAGGCTAAGCATTGCTAACAGCAAGAACTCTTTTAAGGTTGCTCCAGGAGCAGACAAGTACACAACGGGGCATGTCTGTATCTTATCCACTCCTCAGGCTTTTTGCTGTTCTTTTTGCTGCTTCTGGAGCAGAACTTCACTCTTGGCAGCCTTCCTCTGCAGCCTCACACACCACCTTTCAGCTCCTCTTGTCCTGAGACAACAGGGAGCCCTGTCAGCACTAGTGGAATCAAGTGTTTCTGGGGAAAGAACCAGCCCCTCTGACAACAGAAAGAAGATCTAGCAGGAGAAATAATTGGAGATTGTGGTGGGAAGAGGAGGAGGAGGAGCATGAAGAGGAAAGATAAAGGCAGAGGAAGAAATGGGATCAAAACGGGGAGAGATGAAAAGCAAGAGCAGAACTGTTGGGGAGAGAACAAGGGAAATACTGCAGCAGAACCAGAGACCTTAGAGACTCTAAGAAATGTGAAGTGTTGGGACATGTAGAAATCAATTTTTTTTTAAGCTGTGTGTAGAACAGCATGTTCAAACCTAGTTTTAGCATCTACATACCAGCAAAGAAAGCACCTTGTCCATTATTTCAAGCCAAAGCATCAAGGTTGGCAACAACACTTTGCCCTGTGGAATGGCAGGGGTCTTGTCTCCGTTGGGGGAAAAAGACTACATTTTCTTTTGCTAGGTCTGCATTAGCTTCCTGGTTCTACTCTATGCCTTGCAGCAAGAATGTGGAACCAGATGTATCAGCTCTGTCCCACACGACCTGCAGTCAATTTCTGCCCACTCACATTTGCCCAGGAAAAGACAAATATTCTTTTGAGAGCAACAGGCAGATTGGGTATCAGCCCTTCTGTATTACCTTTAAGATTAAGAAGATAAGTGGTGTTTTATTTTTTGTCTTTTTAGGTGTCATTTAACTTTGCCAAGCAACTGATTACCCATTAGGAATGGGAGGATAGAAGGATGCTTTTTGTCTTTGTGATTTATTGCTCAACTCTCAAACTATTGGATTCAGCCACCTGAAACCCTCACTCATCTCACCAGCACTAAAGAGAAAAGTGCTTCTGGTTCTGATTTATTCTAGAAATACATATTTTGTATTATGAAGCACAAATTTGCTATAATGGCTTTCACATCCCTAAAGAGAAGCTTTTCCAGCCTGCCTCACATATTGACAATGTAATACAATATTTTTTCCCTTATGGCTTTGAAGTGCAGGTCTCAAAAGCTCAACTTAAGAAGTCTGTCTGAAACTTGTAAGTTACTCCAAGGAGGTGATTTGTACAAGGTTCTGAGATGTGCCTGCAGACCATTCTGTCTGTGTCAGATGGAAAACAGCACCTCAATATTACTAATGCTGAAACAGAGCACATTTAATATTAAGTTTTATATACGTTTTATTCCTTTTTTGAGTGGCGTTTGTTTCAGATCTGCTTCCCTAAGGTGACCGGCATGGTGCTGTGATTCAGCACGATGTGACATGACAAGAAAAATACCTCAGAGACACAATATTGTTCTCAGGAAAAGATGGGATTTTTTGGTGTTGAGAATGTTTTAAGGACAGAATCCGTGGATATAAACGCATGGAGTTCCTATTGCCACTTAACCTCGTGTCTGTTTGGATGAGAAATGAAGAATGTAAGAGCTGGAAAGAGTGGAAAACCATGACAGGGTTTATCAGGGCTGACTGAAATCACCCCCTCACACCCTGCCAGGGGCGGACGGAACTGCCCCGAACTGCCCTGAACCGCCCAGAACCGGCCCAGGCAGCCCCTCAGAGGAGCCCCTGAGTGGTGCCAACAGTAGGTACAGAAACCCAGTCTTTCCCCTTGGGGAATTCAGTCTCTCTCCATTTTTTCAAAACCATTTGGCTTCTGGAGGATGAGGAACCCTCAGCAGGATTCCCGGGCACCTCTCAGTGGGCTGTGGGGCTGCTCAGCATCCCAACCCTCCCGGGTTCCCCCGTTGTCCCCAGTTGCCCTGTGGTGCTGGGACAGCTCTATCATGGGGAGCTGGAGCTGAGCAGTTGAGTTCAGAAGATGAGGTCAGGAGCATGGAGGTACCTGGTGGGACTCAGGTGAGGGAAGGAGCTGCCCCAGACCTGGGGAGCACCCAAAGGAGCCGTGGCACAGGAACCATCCCTGCAGCCCAGGCACAGCTCCTTGGCTGGTGCTGCCCCCCCTGTCCTGCCCTGACTGGAAAGCCATTTGGTTGCTGGCAAAGCAGAGCTTTAACTTGCTTTGCTTTCACTGGAGTTTACTAGAAGGGAGAGCTAAGAAGCTGACAAATCTTCAAGATATTCCAGGAAGCACAGCACACTTCTAATTCATATCATTTAAGCATCCGAGGAGCTTAAAAGCATGATAATAGCACCTCTGTCCCCAGTGTGGCCATTCTGCAGACCTTTTGGAAACAGAGGATGGTTTTAACCCCAGCTTCTGCTGTAAGTTTGCAATCATCTTTATGGAGGATGTTTTCTAAATGCACGTTCACAGTTTGCTGGCTTGGGGCATTTTTGAAAGCCCACCAAGATCCTGGCAATCTTCATCGTCCTTATCTCACACGTTTTTAGCAGATCACTCTCTCTAAACACTCCCTCTAGTAAATGTATTTTTCAGGAAATATTTGGGAAACAAAAAAAGATTGGGATGTGTCTGTGGAGAGATTCTTCTGGTTGTATTCACCTAGGCCAGTGGCTGGGGAGGTGTGAGAACGACAAGCCCACTTCTGCTGGTGAATGAACCTCAGTATAAAGCACCCAGGACAGTTGTTTAAATAAATCAGCTAAAAGCTTACATGAAAAAGAGAAACATTTCTGAAAGCTAACCCAAATAGAGATTAATTTCAGCAATGTGAAGATTAAAAATATTTGGAATTTTTTTTTCTTCATTTCAGTACTTTCATGCTGTTCTCCTTATTGTGCCATTATAAGGGACTAATGCCAAGGGGTGAACTTCAGGCTCTAACACAGTCTTTGCTCCAGTAAATGCCAGATAAACTTTCCCCAAGGGGCTGTTACCAGCCTTGCCTGTTGGCCTGATTGGGGAGTTGCTTAAAGAACATGTCCTGTAAGGCAGATCTGCTAACCCTGCCCCTAGAGATGAATTCCCCCCTTCCAGTGCCATTCAAAGGCAAAGTTTTAATTTGAAAAGGAAAAAGATTCTGTGATAATGAGCTGAGCTTCCCTCCCTACACTATTGCTGCACAGGCAGTTGGGTTCCTACCTGAATGCTCAGTGCAGGTGAATATTTCTCTCTCCCTTCCTTACATTTATTTCTGCTCTTTACTGGAGCTTTTAGAGGCATCGGGGCTTTCACAGTCCCCAAAGTGCATCTCCTGAAGCAGAGGTGCTGTTGATAGGAATGCCATGAAGCAGCATAGACAGCTACTTGGGGAATACACTGAGGGCAGGAGGTGGTGGAAGTGGTTAATGGGAGCCATTTCAAAGTAAGTTGATGCTGAAGTTGCACTTGATGAATTGTAAGAGGTGCACATCAGGTACAGATGTTATGGCAAAGGCCTCTGAAAAGTCCCTTTTTCTTAACAGCTACCACATTATGGTACCAGATACCTCCAGCATCTCCTATTGCACAGCCAGGAAATCCTGACACCTCATGTGCAGCCTCATTCCTGGGGTTACAGCAGGGAGAACGTGCAGGACTGATAGTGCTTGGAAAGGGCAAATGTGGAAATCAGGCACATGAAAACAAAATGCTGTTCTTAGTCCGTGTGACAAGTCACTGACATGACCAGGAAAGGAGTTCAAGAAAGAGAGAAGAAGGTTAGTAACCTTAATTTGTCTTTTAAGAACAGAAATCTGTAGAATTAACTTCCAAAATGAGGCTGTGGACCACAAAATGGTTTCTGAATGCTGTTCCCTCACACTAAATGCAGAACTAGTACAATAACCAGACTATGAGCTACTTATTTTATATTCAGTCTCTCTGTGTTTAGCATTTCAATACAAAACATTATTAATCATCATGTCAGAGCTGGAGTACCTTGTGCCTCTAAACATTTTTACAGAAGGAAGGTTTCCATGGCTTCCAAGGCTTTCATGTGAGTCTTCTTTTGGGACAGAGAGTCTCTGTCCTCTCCAGTGGCCCCTGGCTTCCCCCAGGGGCTTTTCCAAACTGCAGATGCTCTGTGATCAAAAGGATCAGAGCAACACAGTGCTTTTCCTCACATTTTTATTTGGCATGAACCAGGACCCAGTCTCAGCCCCAGAAAGGAAGAAAAATTAGCTGAGCTCTCCAATAATTTAAAGATGCTCTGGGATCCCTGTTCTAAGGTGACTGAAAAAGAGTGCTGCAGAAATTGTCACAGAGGAAGGTCCTGACCACAGCACCATGCCAGGAGTGCTCTGCAAAGCTAAACCTTGACCATTTTTCTAGTTTTTGCTGTATCTTATTAGTAAAAAACACTATTTCTTTCCAGCATTTATGGAGGAAGGAAAAGAGAGGAAGAAGATGAACACAGGCAGAAGGTATGATGCTTGATTTTACACTGCTAGCAATGAGAAGGACAAAAAAAGGGAGATCATTCTCTCATTTGGCTATTTTGGCTGAAAACCTGGGGTCAGCATCACTCTGTCTATGCCACTTCTGGCCACCTGCACAGCGCAACTCAACTCTACAGCATCCCCCACTGCTCCCTGTGCAAATCAGTGGTGTTTCTGGGCAGGGCTAACAGGTATGGTGCCATGTCTGTCCTCCTCACATCCCTGCAGCCTGGGCATTCAAATTATCCTGGAAAAACATAAAGGGAATTCTGCTATGGCAGTCTGATGTTTTGCTTACAGTGATGGTGGTGTTCTAAACAAAAATACTTCAAGAACCTGGCAATATGAAAAGTATTATAAAAGAAAGAGCTGTTTTGCATCAAAACCAGTTGCTTATTGTCCTGGAGAAATACACAAGACATTTTATCTTGAGCTTTCTGGTGTGAAAATCAGGAAAAAAACTCCAGTGTTGTGTTTTATGTAGCTTCAATCCCACCTTCTGAGCCAGCTTGTAACCCTGGAATTTGCAGATTGCAGTTTCTTCTTTAATTGTTTTCCAATTATTCATTTTAAGATTTTTAAACATAAAAAAATCCCAGGCTGTTCAATTAACATCACTTCACAGTGCATATGCTGTGCCATCCATCTGCTCAAGTTGTCTTTCACTGACACAGTCTTGTATCTGCTGTTCATAACTATCAAACATATCTCCAACATAACCCACCTTCTGTTCCCACCTAGAAAACAGATTTTGCCATTTTTTATTCTAACACCTGTGCAGCTATCAACAATTTTCCACTGGAGATTTGTTGCTGGTGAATGCACATGTTGGGAAGTGAGGTTACTTTAATACATACACAGAAAAAGCAATCAGTTGTATTTTTAAGGCCAGAAGGGATTATTGTCTGCTCTAGCTTTTTCCCTGCTCTAGTTGCTGATACTGTTGTAACAATAATACTTGTACAAAGTCTGTCTGTTAAGTAAAATAAGTTTCTACTTAACATTTAACTGGTAATAAATCCACATAATTATTCAGTACTAGCTGCTCTCACTGATAAAACTTTGCACCTTATTTCTCACTCTGAAAATGCTGAATTTTGACTGCAAACATTTTGTTTTATTTAGAGTGAAAACCTTTCTAACCCACTTTTGCAGAGGCTCTTAAAAGCCAGTGCTTGTCAACCTCTAAACCTCCTCTTTGGATAAATAAATAGACTTACACACCCCCCCTTTTTTTTTTTTTCTTACCATAAAGCATCTTCCTGACCCTTGTTTATTCTATAAAACTGAAGTACTTAATCACACTTTTTCCTAAAAGTGCTTATTATGTTCCAACAGCTGCCAATGTAAAATAACAGAGTTTCCCTAGTCTGACCTTAATCTCAGGAGAAAAAACAAGTGATCATTCCCTGTTCATCTTCTTTGCACTGCATTGTGGATTTATAACCCTGTATTCTGTGGCTCTCAGTAGCTCCTTTCCCAGGAGGAAGCTCCAGCTCTCAGAAGGTACCATGAGGCTCCCCAGCCCATAGCTTTCCTGCCCTTCCCTGCACTTGCTGTAGCTTTACTACTTTGCTCCTGGGTTTTATGATATGGGGCACCTTGTGTACTCTTCAGGTTGGCAGCTCAAAAAACCCCTCAAAAAACCAACAAATAAACTAACAACCCCCCCAAAACCTACAAAAAGCAAAAAATCCAGAACAAATTCATTGTTTTCACAAAGTTTAATTAAACAGCAGAACTCATGGCTAACAGATATTGTGGATGCTGAACTTGAGGGTTTTAAGAAGTGAATAAACAGAGCTCTTGAGAGAGTGAATTCCATCAGGGCTATCAACCACCTGGAACCCCTGATCCAGGTGTATATAATCATCTATTCACATGTATATATAGGGGTAGATAATCAGAGATTATCTACAGCTGAGCTGTTCATTAGCAAAGGGCCAACACCTGGGGTTTTGCCTTATATGGGTGCTATTAAATGATTCCAGGTGTTCCTCATCAGGAGCAGGGAGCTCTCCTGGAGGAGGAGCTTTGGGTTTGGGGCAGTTGCTGGAGCTGTGTGGTGCTGGCAGTGTTGGGCATGGCTCCTGGCCTTGAGGAGGGCCCTGCTTCCAAAGGATGCCTGGGATGCCAGAAAGAGGGATGAGAAAGCTTTAAGTGCTTTTAGGTATGACTTTCATGAGGATTTATTGATCACCCTTCTGTGTTTAAAGTGGTGTTTCTCTGAGGAAGCTGCAAAAGGTATGATAACATTTCCTACTTATGCTATGCCCTCCAGCACCTTTTCTGGACCACAGAGGGATTTTTTTTTCCTTCCCTGTTGTTGTATTTAAGTAAAACTGTACTACAATGTGTTTTTGTTGTTTGTTTTTAATGGTTCCTGTATAGGTAGGAGCAGTCTGTGTCCCTGATGTGTTTGTGCTATTCTATAAGGGAATAGTGTCTCTGGTTTTTCTTATGTGTTAAGTGGGTAGTTTATTCCTGGGAATTTTACAGCTTTTCTGTATGTAGTTGCCTGTTCATTCTTATCTCCTTAGCACTGCAGCTGTTTTTCTGGTTGTGGTTTTAATTAAAGTGATGTTTATAAGGTACTTGCTTTATATAAGGTCTTAGTCTTAAGGAAATACTTTTCATTTAAAGAAACTGTTGGGTTCCTCTGAAATTCTACTTTTGTAATGGTGTAAGTGCCAGTGTGTATGATAGGCAATTCCTCCTCTGGTAATCTCTAATTTTGCTAAGAAGTTCTACATTTCACACAAATACAAAGGATTTTATTACGTCACAGCAATGAAATATGAAACAGCCTTACTGAGAGTGTACATAATGAACATTGGTGTCATCTGATCCCTCCTTGCTCCATTCTTCATCCATTCCCTAAAGTTTTTCCAGCTTGGAGGTACATAGGGAATGACTTGTATCTCCTGCTGGCTCTGCCTGGTGTCTCACTGTAGTTGCTGTCATCTATTTTTAAGATCATCAGTTATGCTGTAGGACCTTGCTATACATTCAGAAGCAATGTTACTGGGGAGTAAATATGCATTAGGAATTTGAAGCACCCTGGAAAACTCTTAAAAGGAGGTTGTGAATTGAAATGAAGAGAACTTAGAAGATGAACAGGGTACATCTGAAACAGGGTTTTTGTATATTTATGTCGTGCTCTATTCTTGCATGCTACTTTTGCACATATCAAAGGTGCAAAATATATATGAGCAAGAAATGTTTTGTATATTTTGTATTTGGCATCTGTAAAGGGGCAGAGAGGCTGAGGAAGGCAAAGAAAAGCAGCAGGAGATAGAGTGGGTTAAAAACAGATATTTATATATTAATATATTTGTAGAGAGCTCCAGCTATGTTTGTTGCTGATCCAGGTGCTGTGGCAGCTCCTGATGAGTTCATGGGGAGCTGATGTCCTCAGTGTTCACTCTCTGCAGCTGGGGGATGTCCCATGGTGTTTAGCAGAGCCCGGAGCTTGGCAGGGCTGCAGCCAGCACTGATACTGAAACATGAGGGGTGTTCTTCACAATGGGGTTTTAATTTGGCATGCAGTGTACATTTTGGGGACTAAAGCAAAGCTTAAGTTATCTGATGATGTTTCTCTTTTATACATGTACACTTTTAATGTAGCCACCATCTCTTTACTGTGTTCTCTATGATTAAGATAGCCAGTAGCACAGGTCTCCATCTTGCTCCTATGTTCACACTACACTGTGGCTGGACTGAACAGAATGCTCTCTGAAAGCATTCCCTCTTTTCAGTGCCTGAAAACCACTGGGTCCAGTTCCCCAAACCTTAAGCAACGAGAGTGATCCCTTGTCCACTGAAATCAATGGAATCCCTTGTGTGAATACAGATTACCCTAGTGAATAAGAGGTTTTCAGATTAGGGCCCTAACCCTTTTTTAATTAACCTTCTAAGAAAGAACTTATACAGGAAAACTGACTCAGTGCAGTCAATAAACCATGTCTTTGTAATTTCTTCCTTCCTTTATGGGCCATTTGTGTGAGGCTTAAGTGAAATGGATATCGCAGTCTATATCCCTTCCTTACTTCCCTCCTGCTCAAGCCAATCACTTTATGAATGTAGTAGTTTCTCTCTATTGCTCCCTTTTTGGGTATATTTGCTCTTGTCTCATTCAGTGCCTGCTAGCTTAACTATTTCTTTTTACATTAGGGGGAAAACAAGCAGAAAAACCGGACTGAAATGTCAGGAAGAGAGATTCTGTCTTACATTAACCTCTTGGAATCAAAATAATAATGTTTATTTTAGGAATCCAGTAGGCTTTGTTATATGCAAGTTTGTACTTCCTGTATTTCTGTAGATGATCTGTCCTAAACTTAAAGTTCTAGGATTTGGAAGATTATCTTTAAAATAATCTCTTGTGATTTTTCATCTTCATGTTCACCTCGATGCCTTAAAATGTCACAGTTAGTGTGTGCAATTGCAGATTAACCATGATGGCCAAGAAGCAAGATCAGCAGTTGACTGAAAATAGAACAATACTGAGATGTTGTTGTTTAGCTGAAGTGTTTTCTGATAACACTGCAGACTGGAGAATTAGAAGTGGTAGGAAATGGGGCAGGCAGAGAAAACAAATATCTCCACTGCTCTCTGCAGACAAGTGTAAATTTTGGACTTAAGGCCATAACAACACCACACTATTTGCAATGGTTAGAATATTTTTTTCTCAGTGCTGAAATAAAGCTTAAGGATAGGTGAAATATTCTGCCTTTCTGTTAGTTTACAGAAATATTCTGTTCCTCTGTTTTCCAATTACCCACAAATGAGTTTTTAATTTCTGAGAGTATTAGAAGTTATACCTGTAAATTGTAGAAGCTCCATCACAGCCTTCCTGCTTTGTTTGTGTATAGCTGCTACCTGGGACTGCATCCCTCCTGTGATGCTCTGGCTGGTTTGAGGCTGGATAATTGTGAGTTAACTACCATGTTTCCTAGCAAATGTAGACAATTCTTAATTTTGGGTAAAAATCAGATTGCAGAATGATTTATGAGGATAAAGTTTTCAATTCCCCAAATATTTGTATTGCTGGAATGGAAGGTCTGAACATCTTAATTCAAGACACTACCAGGATTAAAATTCTCATTAATAATTTTTGTGCTGTTGGTCCAAGCCTTAGCATTTTTATCTCTGAAGATGTTGAATTAGCTGGTGGCTTAGTTGGCACACTGAGAAGCAATGTCAGTGTGTCATGGATGCTTTTTTAATCTTGAACAATAAAAGGGATGTCACCAAGGCTCATATTTGCCTCCTTTCTGAAGGATACCTTACCCTGCATGTGTTTGTCTTTCCTCTCATCCTTCTTTGAACAGATTCCCTCTTCTCTCTGCATAGTCATTTGTAGGATGTTCCAAATAACTGGGCTGGTTCTGTGAAGATCTGTCTGTAATGACAAAGTTCTGCTTTCCTCTTTTTTTGTTCAGCCATAGTAGTTAGGAAAAGACATTTCCTCATCAATAAATGTGGGTACAAGAATGGAGACACAGAAGAGAACTTCTGGAATTTCAGCTTTGGATGAAGCTGTCTTTGGAGAGGTACTCAAACTCATTTTTTAACAAGTTCTCAAGGGGTCCAATATTTTTTTTCTTCCATGGGCACATTAGGCCAAGACCATAGGTTTATGCCTGGGTGTTCTACAGCTTGGGACTGAGTTAAGGGGACTTTTGTCTCTTTGGGCATCACTTATTCTTTGCAGGAAAAAACCCCAGCACTTCCACAGTTGCCAACTCTGCCAATGGTCTAAAGCTTTTCTCAGTTTCATCTTTCTCTTAATGATCTCCAAGAAGGGATTTATTAGGGTAGAAACAAAGGAAATTTTTCATTTTTAGCTCCTCTGAAGACAAAGCAGTGTTGTGGAGCATCTGTGAGTGCAAACAGGAATTTATTCCCAACTTCTGATTTTTGTGGCTCTGAACATTGGTATTGTCCTCCTTGGAGCCTGGTGTGGGACAGGTATAGATGCTCTTTTAAAAGAGGGTAGTATTATATATTTATAGTTTCTTTTATAGTTTTTGTTAATTTATAGTTTCTTTTTACTATTCTGGCATACAAAATGAATTAGGGGAGCTCTTATTGTGAATATTAATCTGAATTATAATATTAATCTGACTCTGAATATTAATAAATATCTTTTGTATTTCTAACTGCTCTTGTCACAGTACTTTCTGATTGCTGCATTCTCCTGTCCTCCAACACTCCCTTACCCAGACCTTCAATAAGGAACTTCATTTCTTCTGAGAAATGCTGTTGCCTAATCTCAGATTTTCCCTCTTCCTCTAACTTGCATTTCCTTCTACTAACTTGGTGTGCCATACTCAAAATTCCCTTGCTAATGCTTTGTGGATTTTTTAGACTTATCTCTTAGTCTCAGAAAGGAATTAAGAATCTTTCTAACAACTTGATCTGTCTAACCCTTCACCCTAGTTTTTTTTCTCAGATAAACTTCTACAGCCTAAAAAAATCTCTTTGTATGAAATCACATATGGCTTTTAAAGTCCTTTTTGTCTTCAATGACCTATTATCTTAAGTAGACTTAAACATACACTGTATTATTTACAGCATTCATTTGTTCATCCTTCCAATCCTAAATTAAACCCAGATTTACCACTACACTAAAAACCTGATTGATTTACTAGGAACGACTCCTTTGTGCAGCCCTGTAACCTTACAGCCCCCCATAAAAACAGTTTGTTAAACTCTACTTTATCTGATTCCCTCAGAAATGATGCTTTTAAAGGGCTTCATCAGTATTTTACATTTCTAAGTATTCCTACGTATTATTTTTTTCAATACAAGCTGAGCTTCTCTGAAGGCAGTGGTCTTGGGGTTCTTTAATTAAAGTATTTAATTTTTTTTTACATAAAAATCTGTATTTAAAGCTCTTTTGACTTTTTAGAAGGTTTATAAGTTTAAATAAAACTTTTTAATAAACTTTAAGGGAATGGAGTAAAAGTGGTCTTTCTAAGTATCACAGAATCTGTTTTTTTCAGAGTAATTGCATTGAATAAAACTGAATTTGATTTGGAAATGATTACTGGTTCTTTCCAGCCAAGTTAAGCTATTCTTTTTAAACACAGCCATGTAAAAAACCCTTTTCTAACAGTTTTGTTTTTTCGGAAGAAGACATTAGATTATAATGGAACAGTCATTCTCTCTTTACCAGGACTTACTAAACAGGTTTTGGAATCTGCTTGTGATTTCCTTGTTACATGGAGGGATAAAACACCACAAGTGTGTGCAAGAACATGATCCAGCAGTAGTGAGGGGTTCCAGAGAATCTGGGATTGCACCCTGAGAGTAGCAAATACTGTGGAAGTCTGGAAAGGAGTTCCCAGAGACCAGAGAAAGCCTGGCTGTGGGATAGGTCAGTAGCCAATTTGTCTGTGTCAGGAAATTGGAACAATGTATTAGAACAAATTATATAAATGATGAGGGAAAGGTGACATTTTTATAGAGTGTAATGAGGGCTAAAGCCTATAATGTGCTATGTAGGTTAACAGCTGGTATTAAATCAGCAGACAAAACATTTGCTGAGATTGTAGAAAGTCTTCAAAATTACCTTTCTGGTAGCTGCAGAATCTATCTCCTCTTATAAAGAGAATCAAAGGGAAAATGAGGCATTTCTTGAATTTACCACTTCTGAAAAAGTTTAAATGATGTGTTCAGAGACCAGATAGTGTATTATATGCAAAAATGAAACAGTCCAAACCTGGTTATTGACTGGAATAATTGATCCAAAGCAGCACATGGGAGTGTGGCAGGTCCTGAAAAGCTGTGGGCAACCTGTGTAACTGCTGAAGGGGGTTCTAAGCAGAGAGCTCAAGGCAGCCAAGCAAAGCAGCATGGCTTGTCTCTGGTTTATCATGCAAATGAGTGTGCAACTGAGAAACTGGGATAGACAGAAAATGCAGCTTGCTTCCAAACCTCTTGCCATTTAGGAAGGCAATGTAAAATGCATTCAGATCTCTGGTGTTGGAGAGGACTGTGGCTATTGTAGTAAACTGTCAAAGTCCTAGTGTCTTCACAGCCTTTTAAAATAGTGCACAATAACCAAAAGGTTACTGGATTTTGTTAGAAGTGGAGGAAGTACAATTTGAAATGTATTTTTGGCAGTATTCTCAGACATCTGAGATGAAATGGGAGGAAGACTTCATGCTTTCAGTGCACAGAAAAAAAATCTGCATCTTCTAAATGTTCTTGCAGTAGAGGTAATGTTTGCCTGTACACACTGTTGTTCTGTAGTGTGCTGGCAAGGGTGGATGTCATTTACCTCTGGACAGTGGCTGGGAATGTGGCTGTGATGGATTAATACAGTTTAACACTTCTCCCAGCATTCAGTAGTGTTGGGAAGAAGTCCTACATACCCCACAGTGGAAATTAGATGGACTCTTCTTTCAGTTTCCCACGATTTTTAGGACGATTATAGGATCTTAAATGTCTGTTGAGGAGGGACCAGTCACATAGGTCATGAGGCTTCTTCAGGACTTAGAAAAAAGTGGAACATAAGCCCCTATCAGAAATCATGGTATGACAGTGAGGGTGGAGCACTCATAAAACCAGTTGAAGCCTTATATATCCAAACTGATTCCAGTATTAGTTCAGACTTGTTATTTAATAAGTTTTGACTGAAATAGTTCTGTCACTTGATGGTAAGCTTCCAAGTCTACCTAGGGAAATGTGTCCATAAAACTGGAGACTGAAGTGGAGAGCAAGGAATAACTCTTTCAAGACAGTGGTTGTATCAGCAGCTAATCCCAGCAATGCCTTCAGTAGCACTGAAAAATAAAACATATTTTATGACATTCGTAGGACTCAGTGTTATATGGAAGTTAGTGCTATGTAGCACCTTAAATTGTAATGCTGAGAAACTGTCAAGAATTTGAAGAGAACAAGGAAAAAGTGATTATTGGAAAATATATGTAGATGTATATGTTTGGGTTTTTTTAAGATTCAACTGTTATAGCTGGCAGAGCTTGACCTAAGCCTTGTGATTTATCTTCAGGAACCTTGACCTTCAAATGTTCCCCATGTGTAGCTCTTTTTTTTTGCAGACAGTTATTTCTGTAGGCTTTTGCCTAAGGCTGTAATAGCATTCAGTGTGCAGAACCAAGTGTTACAGAATGAATAGAAACACAGTGATTCACATGGCATTTGGGGACTTTTCATGAGTAATGGTACTCATATTGTGTGAGACAGTCCTTACACACCTTTGTCTATAAAGCTACCTTATGATGCTTCCCTAAGTGGAACAGGAGCAGTAATTTCCCATCTGATGGAAGATCAGAGTGAAAGGTCCATTGCTTTTGCCTCTAAATTCCTTACCTTGGCAAAATGGAGCTGTGTGGAAATTGAGAAAGGATCTCTGAGCTATTGTTGGCAGTTAAAACTTTTCACCAGTTTTGTATGGGTAATGATTTATGCTGGCTGAAGATCATCAGTTCCTTCTTTCAGCTTGAATCCCACAAAAAGGAATTCCAACCATAACTGCTACAAAGCTTTCAAGGCAGGAGGATAGCTCACTGTAGGAGTATTGATTTCAAAACTATCAACAACCTCATGAATGCAGATTGCTTGGTGAAATTTCCATTGAAAGAATCCCCTTTAAAGGTACTGAAATGGAGTCTGAAGTGGTCTGTAGACTCTGCGTGGCACAAATTAAAGCTCTCAAGAGATGCTATTAACATTCAAAAATAATCTGAAGGCTTAAATTTGTACAACATAAAGTAGGCAGACATATATGTGCAAACTGTTCCATGGGCAGCATGAATTCTTCCTACAAATTAGTGTGGTTCACCTGTTCCTTCCTCTCATCTCCTCAGGAACATTGCTTTTCTGTAGGAGGAAAAGGAAGCAGTGTGAAACAGCAGAGATAACTTAGGGAAACTTGGGGTGATAATGTCACAGCTTTATCCTTTGTCTTGCTAAGCAAAAATGATATTGAATGGGTGTCAAGGTTTAACACTGGCCCGGCAATTAAACCGAATAACAGACGCTCTCTTTAATCTCTCTCTCCCCTCAATGAAGAAAGGAGAGAGAATAAGGGAGAGAGACTTATGGGTTGGAAACTAAACTACACAACTTTAATGAAACAGTAATGGTAAATAGGGAAAAAATTACTAAATATATACAAATATACAGGAAAATGGAAACCACATTCCTCCCCCCTTTCCCCCAATAAACTCTCACGTCACCACCGAGGCTGTAGGGCAGCCCTGGGAAAGTTCAGGCTGGACTCCTGGAGTCGGCAGCAGTCGGGAACTGGAGGCAGGAACACACAGATATGGGCTGGCACGGATCAGGACCACAGGCAGATGAACAGACAGGATCCTTCCAGGATGCCGGGTGAAGGAAGGGAAGCAGGAAAAGATCTGGCAAAGATCTGGCTCGGCCCACGTGATGCCTCAAATTTATACTGAGTGTGACGTATATGGGATGGAATACTCTGTTTGGTCAATTCTGGCATCTATCTTGTCTGATCCTCCCTAAAGGAGGGCTCAGGTGGGGCCTCTGTGTCCTCCTGGACGGTAAAATGTTTTCATGCAGAGCTGAGCAGTGTCCTTGGCCTGCATACCAGTCTCTAGCAGTAACTATAAACATCAAGTGTTATCAATCCTAAAAGCACACACACTGCATGAGAAACTTGCTGTTAATTTCAGAGAGACTACTTACAAGGGACTTAGCTAAAAGCAAAAGTATAGAAACAGAAAACCACCTTTATCCTGGCCCAAACCAGGACATTCCACCCCTTATTCCATACCATTTGCGTCATACTCTAATCATTACTAACTCTTATCCTTAAACATATCTATACACAAATTACTACTATCTCTCAGTGCTAAAATTCACTAAGTAATTCAGTCTACAATTGGAGATGTTCATCTATTGTAGCAGATTCTCAAAAGAAGGACCAGTCCTCACAGTTCATGTCCATGGTCCACAAGTTGCAGGTTGCAGATGGTAATTTCAAGGAAGTTACTGGATGCCAGCCGATGAACCTAGTTCTGGTTTCATCACCACAAAATCATCCTGAAAAACACTCATAGAACACTGTTAGTTTATGCAACAGTTCACATAACAGTAGTTATGGTGGGATACAAGTTCATGACTCCCAAAGAGTCTATGCATTACTGATTAAATTAAACAAGCAGAAATTAGGAATTCTCACCTAGTGTTAGATTCCCTTGTGGTACACATTGTACTTCTCCATCTTTCATCATCACCCACCAAGTGTGTCCAGGCCCTTGAGCGAAAGCAACCCCACGAATGGGTTTACCTTTGCCCGAGGCAGGATAAATCCAAACTGTTTTCCCTAGCAGATTCTTCTCATGCACCACAGGCACTTTGTCTCCATCTATTGTGTGTAGAAGATCTGACTGAGCAGGACCAGCTCGATT
This sequence comes from Calypte anna, assembly GCF_003957555.1. Taxonomy (NCBI): domain Eukaryota; kingdom Metazoa; phylum Chordata; class Aves; order Apodiformes; family Trochilidae; genus Calypte; species Calypte anna. The sequence continues at coordinate 14,514,283 of NC_044247.1, read as the reverse complement.
GATGGAACCCCTGGTATTAACTAACCAGGTGGCTTTTGCTAAGTGCTTGTCCCAATTTTTGAAAGTTCCACCACCCATTGCTTTTAAGGTAGTTTTTAACAGACCATTGTACCTTTCAATTTTACCTGAGGCTGGTGCATGATAGGGAATATGGTATATCCACTCAATACCATGTTCTTTGGCCCAATTATTTATGAGATTATTTTTGAAATGAGTTCCATTATCTGACTCAATTCTCTCTGGTGTACCATGTCTCCACAAGACTTGTTTCTCTAGGCCCAGGATAGTGTTCCGGGCTGTGGCATGAGGCACAGGATATGTTTCCAGCCATCCTGTACTTGCCTCCACCATTGTAAGCACATAGCGCTTACCCTGGCGAGTTTGAGGCAATGTGATGTAGTCGACTTGCCAGGCCTCCCCATACCTATATTTTGACCATCTCCCTTCATACCATAGAGGTTTCAACCTTTTAGCTTGCTTAATTGCAGCACATATGTCACAATCGTGGATAACCTGCATAATAGAGTCCAAAGATAAATCCACCCCTCGGTCACGAGCCCATCGATATGTTCCATCCCTGCCTTGATGACCTGAAGCATTGTGGGCCCATTTGGCCAAAAACAGTTCACCTTTATGGTCCCAGTCCAGATCTATTTGGAACACTTGAGCAGCCTTATCTGCTCGTTGGTTGTTTCGATGTTCCTCGGTAGCTCGATATGAAGGTACGTGGGCATCTACGTGACGCACTTTTACATCAAGTTTCTCTAACCTAGTAGCAATGTCTTTCCAAAGTTCAGCAGCCCAGATAGGTTTATCTCTACGTTGCCAGTTGTTTTGCTTCCACTGCTTTAACCAACCCCATAAGGCATTTGCTACCATCCATGAGTCAGTATAGAGATAAAGTCTCGGCCACTTTTCTTGTTCAGCAATGTCCAAAGCCAATTGGATGGCTTTTACTTCTGCAAATTGACTTGATTCACCATCTCCTTCATCTGTTTTTGCAACTAGTCGTATAGGATTCCATACAGCAGCTTTCCACCTTCGATGGCCTCCTACCAAACGACAGGATCCATCAGTGAAAAGAGCATATTGTTTTTCATTCTCTGGTAGCTGGTCGTATGGTGGGGCTTCTTCAGCCCGTTTTACCACTTTTCCTGGTGGCATTCCAAAGTGTTTGCCCTCTGGCCAATGTGTTATTGCTTCTACAATTCCTGGACGATTAAGTCTTCCTATCCTAGCTCTCTGTGAGAGTAAAGCAATCCATTTACTCCAGGTAGCATCGGTAGCATGATGGGAAGATTCTCTACCTGTGTACATAAAACCTAGTACAGGTAATCGTGGCACTAGGAGGAGCTGTGCTTCAGTACCAATCACTTCTGAAGCAGCTCTAACTCCTTCGTATGCGGCCAATATCTCTTTTTCAGCAGCTGTGTAGTTGGCTTCGGAGCCTTTGTAGTTTCGACCCCAAAATCCTAGAGGTCGGCCTCGAGTCTCTCCTGGAGCTTTCTGCCAGAGGCTCCATGAAGGACCATCACCTCCATCTCCGGTGTAAAGAATATTTTTGATGTCTGGCCCTGTTCGAATTGGTCCAAGGGCCATTGCCTGTACAATCTCCTGTTTAATATTCTCAAAAGCAGCTTGTTGTTCTGAGCCCCATTTAAAGTCTTTCTTCTTCCGGGTAACCTCATAGAGAGGTTTCACAATCTGATTATAAAGAGGAATATGCATTCTCCAGAAACCAACAGTTCCTAAAAAGGACTGAGTTTCCTTTTTGGTAGTTGGTGGGGCCATAGCAGTTATTTTGTTAATCACGTCCATTGGGATGTGGCGACGTCCATCTTGCCACTTAACTCCCAGAAACTGTATCTCTTGTGCAGGTCCCTTGACCTTGCTCCTTTTAATAGCAAAACCAGCCTCTAGGAGGATTTCAATTATCTTCTTACCTTTCTCGTAGACTTCCTTTGCTGTGTCACCCCATACAATGATGTCATCGATGTACTGTAGATGTTCTGGAGCTCCACCCTTTTCCAAGGTATCATGGATCAGTCCATGGCAGATGGTAGGACTGTGTTTCCACCCCTGGGGCAGTCGATTCCAAGTGTACTGGACACCTCTCCAGGTGAAGGCAAACTGTGCCCTGCATTCTGGTGCTATAGGAATAGCAAAAAATGCATTAGCAATATCAATAGTAGCATACCACCTGGCTGCCTTTGACTCCAGCTCGTACTGAAGTTCTAGTATGTCTGGCACAGCAGCACTTAGTGGTGGTGTAACCTCATTCAGGGCACGATAGTCCACTGTCAGCCTCCACTCTCCATTTGGCTTTTTCACTGGCCATACAGGACTGTTGAAGGGTGAATGAGTCTTGCTGATCACTCCTTGGCTCTCTAGTTGCCGGATCAGCTTGTGAATGGGGACCACAGCATCTCTGTTGACACGATATTGTCTACGATGCACTACTGAAGTAGCAGTTGGCAGACGCTGGTTTGTAGTTCTCAGCAATCCCACTACAAAGGATTTATCTGAAAGGCCAAACAAAGTATGCAGCCATTCTGCATTCTCAGTCTTAATAGCTGCAGTACCAAAGGACCAGCGGTACCCTTTCGGGTCCTCAAAATCACCTCCCTTGAGGTAGTCTATGCCAAGGATGCACGGAGCATCTGGACCAGTCACTATTGGGTGTTTATGCCACTTTATTCCAGTGAGGCTCACATCAGCCTTCACAATAGTCAGTTCTTTAGATCCCCCCGTCACTCCAGAAATAGTGACGGAGTCTGTGCCTTTCTGATTCGATGGCATTAGGGTGCACTGTGCACCAGTGTCCACCAAGGCTTTATACTTTTGTGGCTCTAATGTGCCAGGCCATCGAATCCACACAATCCAATAGATTCGGTTGTCCCTCTCCTCCACCTGGCTGGAGGCAGGGCACCTCTAAGCTTGAGCACATACAGCATTGTCAGTATGTGCATTACTGGAGCTTGCATCCCCAGTACTCACACCTGATGTGCATGGATCTTGAGTCACCAGCATTTTTGGGTTGGGTAACTCCACACTGGACACTTGAGCAGCCATCTTTTTAGAAGGACCTCCTTTTGCCTTCGGCTTACTTATCAACTCAATCACTCGGTCCTGTAGGGCAGCAGTAGGTTTTTTGTCCCACTTTTTCATGTCCTCCCCACACTCACACAGGATTACCCATAGGGTCCCTCTTGCTGATTTCTGTTTCTCTCGATTCTGTCTCATAGGAGGGCGTCTCCTCTTAATGGCTGCAATGCGGCGTCCTCCGTCTGTCTGAGGAGAAGGGGGTGAATGCCATTCCTCAGATGCTCTCTTAATAGCTGAGACCCAGGCCCGACAAGGGGCTATGACAGCATCTTCACACTCTCGTACAGTTTTAATCACATCACCCACAGTTGTATCTATCTCTGCAGGAACCCATAGCATTACTGATAGTGTATGATTAAAAGGTGGTGGTGCAGCATGCACAAACCTTTGCATCATAGGTTTAGGGCATGGTACATGATAGGGATCTTCAATGTCATCATTATTATAGATCACGTCTCGCACAGCCAATTCTTCGAGATACCTGATAGCTTTTCCAAGGTTGCGTGCTTTGATCTGTGGGCAGTCTATTTCCTCTTTATAGGGATATCTCTCCTTTACAGCTGACAAGAGTCGTTTCCACAGGCTGGTAGTTCCAGCCTTTTCCCCAAATGCCCGATCAATACCTGCATCTTTGGCCAGGGATCCCAACTGCCTGGCTTCCTTCTGAGTTAATGTTATGGTAGCAGCCCCCTCATTCCAGCATCGGAGTAACCAAGAGAGAAGTGGTTCACCTGAAAAACGGCTGAAATCTTTTCTCAGAGTACGCAAGTCTCTCATGGAATAGAGCTGAGCAGAATCTGAGTCTGAGTCCTCATCTGACTCTGCACTAGCTGCTCTACCTGGTCTGGGAGGAGAGCCATTATCCTCTATTTCCTCTATCACCTGGTCATCTTGTTCAGACTTGGAAGGGTTACGGCTCGTTTCTGATTTCCCTTGTTTTCCTTTTCTCCTAGTTACAGGGTTAACAAGTAACTGTGTGGGCTGAGGGGGAGAGGCTGAGGCATCTGCAGCAGTGGCAGCAGCAGGGCTTGTTTTCTGAGCAGCAGCAGTGTCTGTGGGAGTAGACACAGCAACTGAAGCTGAAGCAGAAACACTGGCGATGCTGGCCGGCCTTATCTGAGTTGTGCCCTTGCGTGAGGGGGGGCGAGAAGCGGCTGGGGAGGCAGGAGTGGGGGTGCTCTCTGTACGAGGAGCAGCTCTCACTCTCCGAACAGCAACTCTCGGCCTCCGAAAAGGCATACTCAATCTCATTACTGTGGTTTTTGTGTTACTCCTCACCAATATATGAGAGAGATTAACAACACCCACTAAAAGATTGAGAGATGAAATGCTACTGTTACTAAAATCAGGTGGAGTCAGCCCAAAATACGATGGAATGGTATAATTTTCCAAATTAAAACTGGGAGTGTAATTACCAACCAAGTTTTTTATCTCTGTATGAAACACTACTGCACCATGCACCATGATATACACCAGTATTGAGGACAATATTGCAATGATGGTTCTTAAGCAGCTCTTACGAAAGACAAACCACAAAGTAACAGCAATTCCAGCTGCAAAAAGACAGATTGCATACCCTAAATACCAAAGATATGGCACGATTGGTTTAATCTCCAACCCTGTGAAATTTCCAAAGAACAAGGTCTGATTCCAGCTCAGGAAAGCCATTCTTTCACTGGAGTTGGAATTCAAACTGTTCAGGCAATTTAGTCAAAATTTAAACTGGACTCGAGCCAAGTAGCTCGAGCCCCACGTTGGGCGCCAATAAATCTGTCAAGGTTTAACACTGGCCCGGCAATTAAACCGAATAACAGACGCTCTCTTTAATCTCTCTCTCCCCTCAATGAAGAAAGGAGAGAGAATAAGGGAGAGAGACTTATGGGTTGGAAACTAAACTACACAACTTTAATGAAACAGTAATGGTAAATAGGGAAAAAATTACTAAATATATACAAATATACAGGAAAATGGAAACCACATTCCTCCCCCCTTTCCCCCAATAAACTCTCACGTCACCACCGAGGCTGTAGGGCAGCCCTGGGAAAGTTCAGGCTGGACTCCTGGAGTCGGCAGCAGTCGGGAACTGGAGGCAGGAACACACAGATATGGGCTGGCACGGATCAGGACCACAGGCAGATGAACAGACAGGATCCTTCCAGGATGCCGGGTGAAGGAAGGGAAGCAGGAAAAGATCTGGCAAAGATCTGGCTCGGCCCACGTGATGCCTCAAATTTATACTGAGTGTGACGTATATGGGATGGAATACTCTGTTTGGTCAATTCTGGCATCTATCTTGTCTGATCCTCCCTAAAGGAGGGCTCAGGTGGGGCCTCTGTGTCCTCCTGGACGGTAAAATGTTTTCATGCAGAGCTGAGCAGTGTCCTTGGCCTGCATACCAGTCTCTAGCAGTAACTATAAACATCAAGTGTTATCAATCCTAAAAGCACACACACTGCATGAGAAACTTGCTGTTAATTTCAGAGAGACTACTTACAAGGGACTTAGCTAAAAGCAAAAGTATAGAAACAGAAAACCACCTTTATCCTGGCCCAAACCAGGGCAATGGGACATGGAAAAGGGGGATGTTTACTTGGATGCTCTGCTTATTGAGGAGGGGTGCTTATTGAGAATACAGAGTACAGAATACAGCCAGACAGGGATGTGTCCTAGCACCAGTGAGCTGCCTGTTTCTGGTTGTGATAGAAAGAACCTTCTTTGAGATATTTTCTCCAAAGAGTTGCTGGAACAAACACCCTTGAAAGTCCCAGAGTATTTATTTAATGTCTGGTAGTCACAGCCAAAGTCACATTTCCTACAGCTGCCTACCAGCCTGCTTGTGTATTGCATTACAAGTCAGCTCTCATTTTGATAGCTGGGGATGGAGCAGTATTTAGTACAGCTCAGGGCTTTCACCTTGCATAGCAGGAGAGCCCATTAATGAGCACAAAACAGCTGCTCAAAGCCCTGCAGAGTGGCTGGGGTAGCTCTGGCAGCATGAACCAGGGCACTGCAGTAATACAGGGCCAATTTTCCAGCCCTTGGCAGCAGGATGTGCTTGTTTGCATCCCAAGTGCTGGTGGTGTCCCCACATATATCCCACAATATCACATTTTTGGAGAAATGTGGGTGTGGAGTAATTCCACCATGATCCTGGTATGGCAAATGATTACAGATTATTATAGGTAACCTCTGAATTCACGTTCATAACATAATCAGGTTTTTTATATTGCATCACAGCAAATAGAGAACTGTGGAAGTCCTAACACTGCAGCACATAAGGAGACAACTGGCACTGGAGGCACTGAAGTGGCTGTAATTTAAGAAGTGGTCACCAGATAATCCAGATGCTCAGAAATTCCAATGGAAAAAAAAGTTTCTTAAACCCATGTGTAAAAAGTTCTCTTATTTTTGTAGTAAAATCTACTCAGCACGTACTTTATTGAGGTATAAATGCTGTGCAAAAAGCTGTGACTTGGATCTTAAAGGAAAACCTAAAAATATATAGTGAAGTGGGACTGTAACACCACCACCTCCTCCCAGTACCCACACAGTGTTTGCATCTTCATCAGGTTAATTCTATTCTAATGCTCTCCAGAAAAGATGCAAAATTACTGCTTTTTATTAAATAAGAGTGAATTTATTGTGAGTTTACCATCATTTCCTTCCTAGCTGACAAACTAGTTCCTCTTCTTGAATCATATTAGATATATATTTATGCTTATTTATTTAGCATAACTTTAATAAGATGTAGGTCCACAAGATGGCTCTTTGATTTTGTCAACTTTTGGGTCTTGACTGAGCTAAGAAAGCAGCACTGTAACAATTGATCCTTCTCTCCTGAAATCCTGTATTCACTACCACAAGCTGACTTGTGTGCTTCATTAGTGGTTGTTTCTTCTCCTCCATGATAATGTGCTGTTGATGTCTTGCTCAAAAATAGACATAGATTAATGCAGTGCTGACAGCAAAATCACCAAGTAAGAAAAGTACTGCACTAGATAAACTTTATAGGTCAGGTTCCTCCAGTTTCACAGCCTGAGATGCCTACTTGTGTAATAAGGCATGGCAAGGATTGTGATTATCATTAATAATCAAACCCTGGGGTACTTCAAAGGTACAAAGCATAACTGCCAAGTGTTTGCCTTCCAAGAAATAATCACATTTGGTAACATCCAGCACCATCTAACTTCAGAGATTCCTGTTTCAGCCTAATTAGTAAGTACATAGATGGTAACACGTATTTATATTTGTGTACACAAAGTCACAGACACACACACACACACACACACAAATATTGGAAGAGAAACATACAGAAATTAGAACTGGAAAATATAAAGCATTTCTATACTGAAGAAGTAAGATTTTCATCTTGCTGAATCTGTTCTAAGAACAACTGCTATTCCATTCTGCTGCAGATGTAGAGGTACCTTGCACTGAAGTAAAATGTATTGGCTCTTACTCTGAGAGGTATCTCAAGGTGCCAGAGGGGAGGGATGGGAGTCATGGTCTAACTCAAACTATGGGAATTTCTCAGTATCTTACAGCAGTTAGAAACAAACGTCTGAACATTACTGGGACTTTTCATGTAACTGTTAGTGGCAAGATCTGATCATTTTTTTATCTCTTGAGACATTCTCTGTAGTTATTTCAGACTCTCAACAGAGTAGATGTCCCTGCATTTTGAGCAAGTTGATTTGTCTGTGCACAACCCAAACTAAGCTGAAGCAGCAGCTCTGCTTTTCAATTTCTGTCATTTTGCCAGAGCAGGTCAGGCACCTGCCTTTGGTTTTCTTCAGCACTGCTTTCTCAGCTTACCATGAATTTCAGGAAGTGCAGGGTGGATGGATATACTTCATCTCCTTGGTCTTCATACCCCCTTCCTTAAAAGTGTGAGCTCAGTGCAAACGTGCAAGACTGTTTCCATCAGATGGAGAAGGAATCTGGTGTGTCTTCAGCCCTGTGGATCCTCAGAACAGAGCACCAAGACACGAGCTGTTTTTAGTGTTGTATAGGAAATACTTTTCTAAAGTAAAAATACACAGGAATTTGGAATGCAATTTGCAACCTTTAAGAATGTCCAATTCAAAAGTGACTTCATTATCATCCATTACCTACTAGCTCCTGGTCCTAACGTGATGTGGTGTCCTGTCTGACACAACACAGGTGTTGGGAGGTTAAAATTGGCTTTATTAAGGATTTAATGACATCCCAGCTATTCATCAGTGTTCAGTCAGCTGTTTGTCCTTGAAAACACTGACATATGATCAGGTGCTTAATACAGCTGTCCTGCTGGGTGGGCTTGTACCTGGAAGCAGCTGAGAGGTGATGAAATGTCCTGTTGACACAGAAAGAAGTTCTCCTGTTCTGTTGAGGTGCAGGACTCTTTCCATTTCCTGCTCCCCCCTCTCTCCATGTGATTCTGCCATCCCATCCCCAGAACTGTTGAATTCTGTGGTTAATACCAGACTGATAAAATGGAAGTGCAGATGTCCATGGGCTGTTGTGTGTTGTGTTCTGGCAACAGAAAGACAGGGAGTAGTGAGAAACTTAGGATACCCAGAAGGCTGAAGCTGAAGTTTTAAGGTAGTGGGTGCATTGGAAGAAATAGGAAAGGAAAATGAACTTAAAAGCAGTATGAAATGCCTCTCCTTGGATGGTGAACTGGTGGAAGGGGAACCAATATTTATTTGAGGATACATGAGTGTGTCTTGAATAAACAGAGGACCTTCAGTTTGGGCCAAGTGGCTTCTGAAGACTTAAAATGGTAACTTAGCAAATACATTGTTAAATATTCATATTTGATAAGCAATGCCCTTCAGTAAGATGCATTGTTGTAATAATGCATCATGAGGAATATTAAATGGTAGGTATGGCTTTAATGACAATTAACATTTATTCTTTTGTGATCAGAGCAGCTCTCAGTAAGAAGGACCAGGCAGAGTTCTGTCTTAAACAGTGGAGGAATGTGTAGAATTAGCGGGGAGACTGAGACATCATTCCTGTGGCAGTGACTGTGTTGAGCCACTGATGTGAAGAACACCGTAAAGGACCTTGTTCTTTTGCTGTCTGCTCTCAGCTAGATGGTTAAAATCAGGACTTTCAGATACCTACCAGTGTGTGCCTTTTAAAAGCTGGGAGGTTTATGGTATAAATTCACAACCCATGACATTCAGTGATTCTGGCCCTGATTTTTTTCCTTCCACAGAAGCTTTATTCTCTTGTAATTCCAGTAGTTTCTCCAGAGTTAATGTGATGTTATGGAGCTGCTGCAAAGGAGATGGATAATTCTGAACCAACCTCCTCAAAGGCTTGGAGTTTTTCAAGGGCATGATGAGAGTTATGGGGAGGGACCCCAACTCTATTTCTTTTGAATTTGTAGTTTTCCCCCAAGATTTAATCTTGGCTCTTAAAGTATATTAACAAAGTTTCTGTTCTTTTTGGATCTTGTTCTTTAACGGAACCACTCCCCCAGTATGCAGAATTATTGCTTCTGTACCATTAGCACTGAGCTGGAGATGATGACATTGCAACTGCAAATTAATATTCTCTTTTTCTTTGCCATCAGCTGGATTGTTGATGTAGAATGTGAAGCAGTGGAGTGAAATACCCAGGGTGATGTGTAAACGGGTCAACATATTTTTCAGACACCTTTGCCAGGAACCATGAAGTGTGTGCAGCATCTATTTAAATTTTTATATTTGGCTGCATCCGATTCAATTACTCTATCAAATTCCTCATTAAAGTTCTTGAGTATGTAGAATGACATAATTAAAATACTATTACATTTGGTGGAGGGGAAAAAAATCCTTTAAAGTACTCTAATTAAAAAAAATTCCCATCAAGGAGTGATATTGCATTAGAATTCATTATTATTAAAACATATTGGAAATGGAAAGAATAAAAGGATTAATTTTATAAAGTCAGCAAGATTGAACTATGCTTCAACTTTTATATTGATTCTCTTGGTTTCTGGCTTCTGTGTGGTTGCTGTGTACATACAGGAAGACTTGATTGAGGCATTTCAGCAAGGCTCCAGTTGTTCAGTTATCTATCCATAAATTCCTAAATCAGATTTCAGTACTGATTCTGGTACTCTGCTTTTAATGAAGTGATGATCACTGGCAAGAGTGATAATGAATGATAGTTTTAGGAATAGCACCTTATATTTCCCCGTGGTGATTGTGCATTATAGTATGTAAGAAATAAAAATAAAGCTCTAATAAACCCCAAAAGCAAACAGAAATAAATTAGCCTTGAAATGCCACTAGGAACTAGACATAGAGCCTTTTCAGGGATTTAAATAAGCCAATATGAGGGTTTTGTCACTAGCACCATAGACTTTCCATAAAGTCTATGATGGTTTAGTGGTGGATCATCAGAAATGGGGTAATAGGGTTAGGATGAGGTTGGACTTGATGATCTTGAAGTTCTTTTCCAGCCTGAGCAATTCTGTGATTCTATAAATCCTCTGTGCTATTGCTGTGGTAGCTAACTCATCTCCTGATTTGTTTGGGTTTTTGTTTGGGTTTTTTTTGCATTATAATACAGGGCGAGTGCCTGTGGCATTTGTAGGAATGACAGGTTATAAGAGTCTTTGAGCAGGGTGGAGAGGTGTGTATCCCCAGCTGACTCAGCTGCAAGCAGTTTTTGGCACAGATCCTGAGCAACAGCCAGATGAGTTATGTATAAAAAACAGCACATTTGAAAAATAGTGATTTTCATATTTTCATAGAGAATAAACCTCTGGCAAAACTCAATTTGTTCTTCCCTTCACTTGTTACTGCCTTTAAAAAATAGTTGTATCCTCAGGACGTTCAATAATTGGTTTTATTGCACTTAGAGTTAATTACATTTTTTATTAATGTATTCTATCCTGGAATCATTTGTTTAGAATATCTGATTAGGATTTAATTGTTATTGTCCTTCTTAGCAACCTGAGGAATTGACTTCCAGATAGTGATGTTAATCGGGTTTGGTGACAAGCATTATGCTCCAAAATAAATCACTGAATTGTAGCCAGTCAGCTTTATGCTGTCAAAGCATGTCAAGTAGTAACTCTTAATTAAAATGAAAAATGAAATTGGATAAATATGGTGTTCATGTTTCCATGTTCACGAGTTGAAGCTCTTAAAAGACCTGGAAATGAAAATGTGCCCAGAAACACCACAGATACTTGGGTTCTGTGTGTAATATATGAGAACGAGACAATCCCATTGGATTGGCTTTGCATGGCAAGGTTTTAGTAGCAGTGGTAGGGTTGGATTCTGTGTACTTATCTCATCTTATCTTATCCCTGTACTTATCTCAACCCACAAGCTTTTTGTTGTATTTTTTTCTTCCCTCTCCAGCTGAGGAGAGTGATAGAGCAGCTTGGTGCGCACTGAGGTTAACCCTCCACATACCCATGGAACCATTTGCTTTCTCTTGAATCTCTTCAACATTTCCCTTTGGTTTCCTTTCAGATGGGCCCTTCAGAACCTCAAAGCTGCTGATTTCTAAGTCAATTTTAATTTTTGTTCATTTGAAGCAATCAAATTGGCTTCAACATTTATACAAATGGAAAAAAAAAGTGTACTGTTGGGAAGAAAATGTGAAAAAACAGAAGTACCCACACTTTAAAATGATGCTATATGTTTCTACCTGCAGAGCAGAAAAGTACAGATAATTGTATTGTAGAAGATAAGGCAGAAAAAAAACCCCAAAAAACAAAAGCAAGAGGACTAAATAACTGTCTCTAATTCTCCACTAAAATATAAAGTGGTACTGAAGTGCTGGTGCCTGTTTTTCGTGTGCGTGTTGTGAGGATTAGACTGTCCTTGAGTTCCTAAACACAGAGAAGCAGCAAAACATGACAAGAAGACTCAGGTAATTGAGAAGGTAATTCAAATACTATTACTGGCTGAAGAGAGCCCAGTTTCATTTTAATGAGATTTCCAGAAGTTTGAACTGTTCCCTTGTTTACACATTCTTGCCTCTTTACTTGAGTTCAGCCAACAGCAGTTGAAACACTGCTGGAAATCCTGCCTTCATGCTTTCCTTGCTGAGAATTTTTCTCTGATCAAACCTTTTTCTTGGAGATTTCCTCTCCAATTTTTCAGGCATTGGCAACGTGGGTACTATTAAAAGGCTCTGTGTTTGCCAGATGTTCTCTGACTAAACTTTTGGGAGCTCTGGGAGGTGCTGGTTGCAGCTCCTAAGTTTTGGGTTTCAACAGCAATTGCCACCTTCATAGGTGATAAATTGAACTTCTTCCATCCTCAAATTGTTGTGGTGTTATGTGGTAATTACTGCATATTCATTTGCTCTCTGCTAATTCCCTCCTGCATAGGACTTGCTCTTTAGCAAGCTTCTTCAGACATTTGGCTGTCTCTGAGTGCCATCAGAATGCCTCACACTGAGCTAAAAGAGGAGTAGTACTTAAAAATAATGGGAGTAACGTTAGTGCTTTCTAAATATGAAAGCTTTCTTCCAAATGACCTATAGTGTAATGCATATTTCAGTTTATATTTATTTAGTACTCCCACATCTGGTCAATGGATATTTTTGCTAATGTGGGTTTGCTGTGTGGTTAAAGAGCAAAGGCCAAATATTAAAGACCAGTCAAAGAAGATAACTGGAATTGCTAAGACATTTGTCTTTTCATCAACTTTCCTTTAAAACTCTCTTTTATGTAACCTAATGAACTCCAACAATCAATCTTCATCAGTAGCTAAACAAATATTCTCATTTTTCTAGTGGTGCTGAGTGATCACAGCTCCAGTTGCACTTAATGGAAGCTGTGGTAGCTCAGAACTCTTGAAAAATGTTTTTTAAGGAAGAGACAGGATCTGGCAATGATACAGTCCAAAAGCCTCTGAGAATAGAGCTGGCAAATACTCTTTAAAAAAAAAAAATCAGAAATATATACTTGTATGCATGTATACTTAGAATCTGTGGATAATAAATCTTCCTATGCTGGCAAGGCTTTCAATATTGTTTTAAATAATTACTGCATTCCCTGGTATCCTGAATAAATATTCCTGTTATCTTCATGAGGAAAATAGTACATTAGCAACATAAATGGATCAGTCTTATTTTGTCTGTTTTAAATTCATCTTGTTTTACAATTGAATAGGCTTTATAGATAATTAGATTTCTTTATGAATTTTGTTAGGTTCTTAAATCGATTGATGGCTTTGGTGTGAGACATCCAGAAATGTGAAGCTCTTGGTCTTCCTAGATTTTTCTTATCTCATTGTAAATTGTAATCTCATTGTAAATTGGTGTCTGTGTGTAATGTGTTGGAAGCACTTTCATTCTTATAATTTCATATCTGCTCCTCATAGACAGCTGCTGAATGGGGTGAGAGGGAGGTGATGAGCTGAGTGCTGCATTCCCCTGACCTGAGAAGCTCAGCCAGGCTGTCCCCATGTGCTGGGGCTGCTCTGCTGCTCCCAGACATCACACCAGCTTTGGGGTTCCATAAATGACTTCAGAGAACCCTAACAAAGAGTAATTTGGTATTTCCATGGTTGTTTTCATGCTCTCAAAGCCAAGCAAAATTCATACTTTGTAATATTTTTGGTGCTGGCCAGCCTTGGTTTTGCAAGTACTAATGTTTGCCTATGAATAGGGAGAAGTTACAGGAAGTCCCCCTAAGCAGAGTACATCCTCTATGAGCAACACAGGTGAGAGTTTGTGTCTCTGAGGGGCTTTATAGGTCAATTTTTTTACATCTCCAGCAAATGGCATCAATCTTTGATATTCCATAGCTACTTTTACTTGGTTTTCTGCTTCTTCAGTTCTTTCTAACCCATATTTTTTTTATTTTTTCTTGCAACAAGTTGCTCCTACTTGATGAGTAAACACAAGCTGGAGCATAGCACCCAACTCAAGTTCTGCTTAAACTTCTCATGAGCATGCAAAGATGTCCTGAACTGACTGGGTACTCCAGCACCTGCCTGGCACTCAAGCAAGTTTAAGGGGTGTTAATCTGATTCTTCTCTCCTGGATTTAGCTTCACCTTCCTGAAACCTTCCTTGCTAGGGAGCAGCAAATGTGGGGTCTGCCCAGCAGGGATGAGCTGGGGTTGAGGCCTCATGGGTGGGTGCTGCCAACAAGGTTCAGCAACACCCCCAGACATGGTAAGGGATGAGGCACCTGGGATGAGCCCAAATGGGCCCCTGAGCAGGGCTGGGTGGTGGGAGTGTTAGGGGAGGATGCTCAGGGTGATTATGCTCTACTGGTGACCTCAGAACTGTGATGGCTCATTTGACAGAATTTTAGGATTTTCAAAAGCTTGAATTTTGGAGACCAAATACTAAGAACAGCTTAAAATCTGTATTTTAAAGGTCAAGAGATTCAGCTTCTTTCTGATTAAAAAAACAAACCAAACCAAAAAACCCCAGTGTGCTCAGCACATGTGCATTGTGAATTTCAGTCCTGCACTGTTAAAAACACACATTATCACAAAACATCCTGTTCTTTATCTCTAATCTGGCAGATGTCATGGCCTTTGGGATTTGTGGAAGTCTTCAGCTGTGGAATATGCAGTATTAGCCTCTGTGAGATTTATGGCCACATTTGTTCTCAAAGAGGAAAAAATATATCAGACTAGAAAATTTAAAACCCATATATTAATCCATTATGTATTTATAAATTTCCAAATAGGGGCTTATCTAAACCAGGACTTAGTTTTGGCCTCTTTGAATCATAAAAATAGACAAAAGCAAAATATGAATTGGATGAGGGGACAGTGTGCACATGTGGATTTCAGTATCCAACACATCCTCAGGGGCAGATTCCTCATCCATGAGATCCCCTGCAGCTGCCACAGTCATGGTACTTAATACTTCAAATTAATGGTTAGCCCTCAGCACGTTCTCTTGTTCTGGATATGGCAATTTTCTAAGGCTTTTTACACCACTGAGCAATCTTGTTGGGTTTTGTGGATCATTGTCTGACTTGGGATGTCAATCTTTCCCCAGTTTAAAGTGAAGTTATCAGAACATATATTGGGATCTTATAGAGTGGGTGTTTTACAGAGAAAATAAGTTGGGTTTCTGGTTTGTTAGTAACCTTTAGAATGATGGCACTCTTTGTAAACTTTTGTTTGGAAACTTTTTTTTTTTCTTAGACTTTGGATGATGCAGAAAGGAGGGATGGGTCTGTACAGCTAGCATGAAGCTTTGCAGGCTCTTCTCTTATTAGCTCAGTGATAACTGCACAGCTAAAAATTGGAAAGACAAAATATTATGAAGCATATTCACAAGGGATAGTGTTCATATTGAGCTGGTCATAGGAAAGCTGATTTTATAAGTACCTAAAATCAGAGAGCAACACATTGGTTATAATTTATGAAGCCTCAGCATCACTAAATGCTTCCTGGAGAGCTCTAGCTGCAGAGAGTCTCCTCTGCTCTATCCCAGCTGCTGCTTCCTTGTAGTTTGCCTGTACTAGAACTAGAGGAATACCAGGTTCATCTCTAGGTTTTACAGCCAAAGCACCTAATTGGTTGCATGGCCCATGCTTTGGGAAGAATGCTGTAGGGTTTTTGTCCCTTGTGATTCAATCTTCTGTTTACTGCACCCCTCACAGGCAGGTTGTTCATTTGGGGTGGTCTGCTATGTTGTGTGCTTCAGAACCACCCTTCATCACCTCTCTGCATGACAAATGTGAATGTTAGAAAGTTCATTGGGATGCCTCCAAAATTGTTGTAGTCTGGTCAGATGTGTTTGCAAAACAACATCAATTTCCAAGCCTGCAGTCTTAGTGCAAACTGACCTTCCCTGAATATTCAGTATTCCCCTCCAAAAATAGCTTTGAATAACTATTTTCCCTGGATCCATCTTATTCCATTTTACTTTTTTTATTTATTCACCTTTTCTCCTTTCCTCCTTTCCTCTTGCATTTTGTTTTAATACAGTGTGCTAGTATCACATTCAGTCTTTTTCTGCTTAAACATTCATAGGACAGAAAATGATTTGTAGAACTACAGTGTCTACTTTGTGGCTGGTGAACAACCCAAAAAAGGCAAGTACTTTCTGAAATCAGTACAGAGAACACATATAAAAAAACAATGCCTCTCATTATAAAATGAACTTAAAATTCCACTCCTGAAATATTTTCTTACCTCCTCCTTGGAAAATATGGAACTTTGTAGTTACTTTTTATCACTGCAATAACATAACTTAAAAAACAATCTTCTTGCATGTCCTATAAGAACTGTGGCAGAGATCCTGGTAACATTTATTGAAGTTTTCAGGGTAATTGAGCTTTGATGGAGCATAGACATAGAAATAAGCTGGGCAACTGCCAGGAGCCATTTCTTAAGTGCAAAGAGGTATTTGCAGTTTGGGGAAGTAATACGCAGAGGACACACACAGCATAGCAGAATAAATCCTGGATAGCAGGAGAAATCCTGGCCATAGATCAACAGCATTCTCTTTGCCTGGGGTCAAAATGTGGCTTTTGTATAAAGGAGCTCTAAACTACTATTTTTAAAGAAATTAAGGAATGAAGCAATGAGTAGGGGTCTTAACTCCAGAAAGGACGGGTGGAAATGGGGGAGGAGAGATCATGAAATCATGGAGGCGTGTGGTTCCCCAAAGCTTGAAACAACCAAAAATTAGTTTCAGGCTCCAGTGCTGGTGGCACAGCTATGACAGCCTTGTCCCTGTTAGGCAGGCAGTCCCTGGCTTTCCAGGATGTGTAAGGATTTGAGGGCATTAAGGTTTTCTTGCTATGCCTTCCATAAAAGTTCAAAGGTAGTTCTTGATGGCTTGGTTGGGCAGGAGGTAAGGCTGGAGAGCTCTCACACTGGTGTGTGCCACACCTTGCGGTGTTTGTAGGATCAAGGCCCAGCACAAATGCTGCTGTGGTTTTCATTCACAGGGCATTACCTGCTGGCAATTTGTGGCTGGATTAAGGCCCCTTTGAACCTTTTAGATAGTGGTATAAAGGGGATAAATCTCAGAATGAGCACAACTTGTAATAATATTGATTATTCTCACCAGGCACTTTCTTCCTCATCCCCATCTCCTCCTGGCACATAGACACCAATCCAGCTCTCAAGATTCTTGGTTTGCAATACCTGATGGATAGTTTTCTGTTTTGCTGATGCATTTTGCCACCAAAATCTGGCTCAGGGAATCTGGCAGGAACTTTTTTCTTGCTTTACCCTGAATTAGTAGGACTGCTCAGCACACAGTTGATTGGTAAATCCTTTTCCCTTTTGCTTTGTGTCTCATTGCCCCCTTGGAGATACAGAGAATTCTGGTAATTAGCAGTGCCAGGAAAGATCTGCTGAGCTTCATTCTGACACACAAGCATTCCAGGGACAGTTATTACTCTTGATTAAGAGGAACCTCCAGCTCTGGCATACATAAAGAGTTTTATTCTACAGTCCTGGATTTGCCTCTGTGTGCTTCCAAATGAGCCTGTCATGTTTTTCCCCTTATTTTTTCACTCGTGTAACAGGAGCTCTTTGTAAACATCTGCAAGCATCCTGCTTCAGAGCCCCCTTGGAGACCTCTGCTGCTAGAAAAGCTGCAAAAACTTGACAAGGAGGCAGTGGGTGATTTGGTCCTTGTGTTGCCTTCCCTGCTGAGAAGTAGCTTCTTGGAGGTTTTGGTGCTCCCTTTGTTTTTTCTGTCTCCATGTGTTGTCTGTTCTGTGACCTCTCTTGAGGAAAGCAGCTATCTTTTTTTCTGGATTTTAATGGTTTATTTGACAGCAGGGACAGGCAACTTCCAGTCCCATGGCTGTCACTCTACACATTATGCAAGTGCAAATAAATAAGTTTGTATAGTATATATTCAAGAAGGAATGATGGAGCTTTCATAAAGAATTCCCAGACCCTCCTAGATGAACTCTGAGATGTTTTCTGCACAGCTGTTGTCAGATACAAAAGGAAAGAAGCAGTTAAATGAACAAATCTAATGAAATTCCAGTCCTTAAATAGCCTGGTTTTTCTCCCATTTTTCTTATATTGATATAATATTCAAAGTCTGATGGGAATGTTTTAGTCGGGTCTGAGGTACATACAGTTCATCAAAGTGAATCCAAATGAAATGTTCTTTGCAACGTGCTTGCTGCATAATAACACAGAGGTTTGTGTCTTCTTTGTCTGTGTTGATAGGGGGAAAAAAAGGAGATTTGTTGGTATCTCAGTAATTGCCACACATCTAGCAAGACAGAACAAAAAATTCCAAAAAATTCAGCCTTTTTGGTGGGCTCCAGGCCTGCAGCATGGCATGCTAGCTTGAGGACACAGATCAGTTTATTTTGCAGTAGTTTATAAACCTTCATTTAACAGGAATGGATTGTATTTTACTGTGTAACAATGTCAGGGCTGTTTGAGGAAATGGAGAGAGAATTTGCATACTCACAATAAAGAAGAGATAAACACCATTTCACTGAAAGCACAAATTAGGAACAGAAATAGCAAGTGTAAATTAATTATTAGGATCATTATTTCCCAGCTATTTAGGGTTGTTTTTCATTGGCAGGCACTGCTATCCCACTTTTATGTGGCAGAGAGAAGCTCCTTCTCCTGTGCAGCATATGTTTCTTCCTACCTCCTGAGAGGTGCCTTCTGGGCATTTTATAAAACTTGTTTGGGATTCTTAGGTACGAGCTATTCCTTGCTATGGGAGAAAATCACAAAATATACTCTGGTAGCCAGAGGCAGAGGAAAGGATGAAAGGTGTCTGAAAGAACTCCTGATGCTGTCATTCCTGAAACAGAGCAAAAGAACTGGTGTGATGGTCCCATGCTGTCTGTTGGATCTGTCTAGATAGAAATATCCTTGTTTTGATGAAAATAGTATCTCTCTTAATTTGAGGGAGGGGTTAACCAGGTCATATAGATTTACATTAAGACTGATTATGAGTCCCTCATCTTCCTCTCAATGCATCTGTAGGGTTGAGGGGGTTTTGCATTGAAGTATCTATATTTACACTTTCAGTATTTTCTGCAGATGTCTTTATTTTCTAGAGGGTTATAGAAACCAAACATAAAAGGCCACCAAAACAAACTAAGTAAATGCAGGATTCTGTTTGAATTCAAGTTTACAGACTTTAAAAACTGGGTATATACTGGGTATATACTATCTTCTGATTGTCTGGGGTTGGTGACTGTTGAAATGCTACATATGCATTCTAAAGTAATCAAACATTTTGGTATAGAAATGTACTGACCACAACAAGAAATAGGGTTGTATAGAAGCTCTGGATAGAGGTGAGAGGGTCTAGGTAGTTATTCCAGTGCTGCCACCTTGACCTCAGAATAACAAAGAGCTTATTAATGGGGTCACTGGTTTAAGAGAGGCCCCAGAACTCTGGGGGATGGAATGCAATGGGTCAGGTGGTGCTTAGATTCAAAAATGAAGGAGAGGTGAGAAGTTTTGTCCCTAGAGATCCTGCTATTGCTAAAATGCCCAGACTGAGCCTATTGCTGTAGGAAATCATTCCTCATAGGGCTGGTGTTAGGGTTGTGCAAATATTGTTGTGCTCTAGATGCTGCCCCTGGATCTGCAGAGGGATCAGAATGACCATTAAAAAGGATTCTTTATGTTGTGACGTGCACTTTTTCAGTTATGGCACAGAAGTGTGTGATAAATTATTTGGGGTCTTTGCTCTTTTCCCTAAGAGGCTGTCCCCTGTCTAACCAAATGGCTCTGCTGTAACAAACTCTGAGCTGCTTCTCAGAGTGTATTTAAGTTATGTGATGTCTCTTATTTGCAAATTACTGCAAATTGCCAATCTGACCTACACAGTGTTGTTATTGGCAGGGCTGGCTTGAACACCTCTAATGCATGACACTAACCTGCAATGAAGGTACCAGGCCCTATTCTCCAGAATTTTCTGTGAATAATACTGATATCCATGGTGAACAAAGTTGAGTAGTTTTGCTAGTCAGACAGATGGATTATTTTGCTGTTATTTCCCCAGTATTAGTAGCTCGTGTGATCTCTTCATTAATTTATTCTCCATAATATCTCTAATCTTAATTCTGTTCAAAAGCCCCCCAAAAGTTGTGCTCATTAAAAGAAAAAAATAATTGAATTAGTTATGCTGAGTTTCTGAAAAAGTACTTGAGGCTCTGCTACTGTCAGCCTCGCTCCTTGTTGAATCATCTTGTCTGATTCTTCTCTACAGATAATAATTCTTTACCCATGAGAATTTGTTTTCATTTTGTTCTGAAATGAAAACAAGGAGCCAGACGAGCTGATTTGGATTATATTGATTAAAATTTATTTTTCTTCAATAAAGTCAAACAGAGTTTTCTCACAATATTAATTCTAGGAGGATACTGAGGGCTTGGTGTAGGAGTGTCACCAGAGAAAACCCAGGATGAAAAGTTACAATGTTAAATCCAATATGCTTAAACAAACCTCCCCGTTCCACTAATTCCTAAATCTATGGAGATAGCATCTTCTGAGTATCAGAGTCACTTCATTTCTTCAGAAGAAAGAACTGGCTAAATCTCTAAGTTTTTGCATCTTTTTACAAGCAGGGAAGCTGTAAGCAAGCCTCAGTTAGAATGAGGAGCAAAATTTAAGCAAACAAACAAAAAAAATCTAAAATTTGCCAAGTTTCTCTCAAAAGTTTTAAATTACTTGGATTTTAATCTCTATTATTATCATAAAATTAGTAACCCGGGTGAAAAGACAAGAGATAAAAGAAATTAAATGGACCAGTATTATAAGAATAAAATACTTGGGATACCAGGGATATTAAATGAAGTCTTAGGTATAATTCAATTTCACCTTCTTCTATTAATATTTTATGACTGGCATGGACATTACTGATTGTAGAAGAGCTAGATGGGTATTTTTGAGTGAGTTCTACAATATCCAAGTTATAAATTCTTCTCTTTGCAAAGGTCACTGAGTCAGGACTTTCCCACAAGGGCACCCTAATGTTATATGGGGAGGAACCTGATATAACCACTCAGAGTAAAAATAAGCTGTGTTGTCTCAAAGGCTAAATTAAAATATAGATGGTTAGAAATTGCTTGCAATTACTTGGCACAGCACAGCTCCCCATCTTCCTCTCTGTCCTCTTACAAGCCTTAAAATCTTGAATTTAATTTCATTTTTTCCCTCCCCCCTTCTAAGTAATTGAAATGGGAGATACTGTGAGAGCCTCCATTTAATGTCTGCCAGATGGCACCTGGGGAGTTTTCAGGGCTGAATCCTAATTTCAACCTCTGGCTTTCCCCAGACTTTTTAGGATGATTGCAGATGAATTTGAGCTGCTCTGTCACACCAGGCAGCTGAGCTCTGGGTATTTGTTTTGGTGCCTGAGTTTGCTCTGTAAATGGAGTCTGGGATTCACTGCACTCGAACCAGTTCCACCATGGGTTTTCAGGATGCAATTTTTTGGCATGGTGCACCAAAAATCAGCTTTCCTTTAAGCTGAACATTGGAGTTTCCCTAAGTCACTGCTTCTTAACTGGAGTTTTCAGCCTATTGCCCATGAAAAAAAACCACCTTTTTACAAAATGTATGCATAGGAAATGGTGTATGTCAGACAGGCAGAAATACACCTCCCGCCTTTAAAAAAACCCACAAAAAGTAAAAGAAAAAAGATTTCAGAGCTAGTCTTGGATCCCAAACGTCATCAATTTCATAAATGTTATTTTTGAAGCGCTTATTAAAAATGAAACAAAAGTAGAGTTAATTAAAATAAAACAAAAAAAAAGGAGCCTGATGCTTTAGCAAAGCACTACAGAGCCACTGGTGGTGCAATTGCTGGAAAAAGTAATAATGCTTCATGATTAGATCCTTGTTCTCTCCAGCTGTGCTGTTTTCACTACACTACCAGGAGTAGATGCTTTGTTTCCTCTGGGGTGATCCAACTTGATTTGAAACGGAAGTCATAAAGTGTAAGATATGATACTGAGAAATAAGGTTATTAAAGGAATTAGCAGATAATAAGCTGCTGAAGGCTATCAGGGTCTATAAAATTAGAGCAGAAACAGTATTTGTTGACATTTGTTTTCAGTGGCTGAGGACAAGAAATAGACTGTAAAGCTGTAGGATTCTGGGAACACGTAAGGAAGTGCAAGTGGTTCTGTGAAGAGACAGGTTTTGAGAAAAAGGCAGAAACAATGGTAAGACTGCCTGAAGAGTGTTTCTGTAATAAAACCAGTCTGCAGGTCATTAACATTGAAATTTTAGAAACACTGCCTATTAATCACCTGGCAAAAGTTTCCTCTGTGACCATTTTGCAGAGATTCTGCTGCTGTTACTGTCTTCAAAGAAGGCTGCTAATATCTCTTGGCTCTACTTGGGCTGAGCAGATGCACAAGAGGAAAGTTGGCACACTGGCTGCATGCTTCAGAGGTTACAGATATTCTATCATCTCTTCTCATCACTGACTTATAGAGAGGACAATAAAACACTTTCAGGATTCAGGTTCTTTGTGGGTTGTAGTTTTTTTGTTTATCTTTTTTTTTGTGAGGGTGGGTGGGGTATTTCACATTTGGAAGAGACTTCAATTAGCAGGAGACAAATGGGTATAAAAATAAATAATTTGAACCACCTGACCAACCCAGAAAACTGTGTTTCTGAAATATCTGAAAGCATCATTCTTCTCCCCTTCTTTTGCTTGGGGGAATCGAGGGGCCTGATTGTACCTCATTGGTCCCAGAGCAGCATTGAACAGTTTTAGATGTATTTCAAATTTTGTCCAGCTGTTCCTGGCAAAAAGAATGAGTCTCTACTGCTACATTTCTGGTGTTCTGGCCACATCTGTGCCTTCCTGCCCAGAGCCTCACAGAGGCAGACAGAGAATGGCAAACTGACAAATCTCTGCCACCCCTTTGTTATAATACAGGGCTGCACCAGTACATATCTAAGGATGTTGGGGTTTTTTCCCAGTAGAAATATTGCTAAATTGCTCATTTTGGTTTTGGAAAGCAAACAGATGTCTGAAACATCTTCCTTTCAAGAAAAGTAGAAGTTGTTTAATGGGCAGTGTGTTTCCTCTGTGAGGACACAGGAGGGGATTAATGTGCTGTATTATCCAACTCTGTGTAAATCTCCCTGGGAAGTCAAAACTGAGTCCCTACAACTGTGGTTTTGCTCTGAAAGTTCACTGCAAAATACTGGAGCTCCCAATCTCACTGTCCACATTCACCATTCTAAAGACTGAAATCAGACCCTATTATCTCATTGGGACCAATTTTCTTCTGTCATATTTAAGCACTACAGAGGTTTAAGGATTTAATAGCTATATTTCACTGCTTAACAAGAGAAACATCATAATACTTCTCCTCCTGTTACGAGTGCCCCTCTCCTGGTGCTCTGTTATGAAATATAGATTAGCTTTCCTGGGAAGAAAGGAAAAAAAAGTGCTGCCTTGTTCTGATGTTTTAGATCTTTCTTATTTTCTCCTAAATAGCTTGCAGAACTTCCTCACCTATTCTAATCCACAGCACGATCATTTCTGTTTTGAATACCAAAATGCTAAAATTCACTGTTTAAATAACTTTCAGCAAATAAGCTTGTAGTCTGAGCAAAGTTTTCTACCCATGTCCCTATGGCTTGTGTCCAAAAGTTGGATTGCCTGCTGTTCTGTGTCCCTGGGAAAATATGATCATTCTCCTAGAACAGAGTTTGAGAAAACACTAATTCTAACAGTTGGTCTGAATTATATTGGTTACACTGAATAATAATTTCATTTTAATGATCTTCTTTTTGTAGAACAGAAAATCAGAGGTAATCATACGGAGCACTTTTTTTGGCCTTCAGCCCTTTTGCACTTAAGCTCTGTCAGGTAATGAACAGGAACATTCTTTTCAAATATAGGCAGGATTTAATGAATATGCATAATAATTTGCCTATTGCAAAACCAAACTGGGTATGAGAGACAAAAAGCAGCACTTTCCCCATCTCTTTTTCAGTCCATGAATAGTAATCACTTCAATCTTTAGGCTGCTCATGTGCCAATTGCTAAGCAGACTTCTCTATTGCACCTTTGAAGCTGCTGCTGGTTCCTTTTGAGAGAGAAAGGGGTAGGACTGGATGGCAAGAGAAATTCTATAGTTACAAACTTCTCCTGATGGACCAGAATGTTGTGTCCTTGTTGAAAATACTTTGTACTTCCTAGTAATTAAGGTGTGAGATCAGCTTCGAGTCCTTGTCCTACTTCCAGTTTGGGGTTTATAAGGACAGGTCAAGGTTTTTTCTGGTTATCATGCATTGAAATTATTGTCAATAAAATCTGTGACAGTGGGATGGTGACATTACCATTCTGCCTTAAGCCTTCTGAGAGAGACACACCAAGAGACACAGAGCCTTCTGTGCACCTGCCAAGAGCCAGAAGGAAAGAATTATCACAATTATAGAATGGAAAGGACCTTAAAGGTATCTGGTTCCAACCTCCTGCCATGGGCAGGGACACCTCCCAGGTTGCTCCAAGCCCCATCCCACCTGGCCGGGACACTTCCAGGGATGGGGCAGCCACAACCTCCTGGGCAAACTGGGCCAGTACCAGTTCAAGTACCAGGGTATTTGAAATGCACACATCGCATTTTGGTGGGCAATGATTCAAGTCTGGCTTTGTAAGATACTAAAGCTAACATTGCTATGCATAATATATCACCCTCTTATTTTAGAATTAACCTTTTGATTTAAACTTTTATGAATTAGTTTTTAAATTTATTTCCCCCTCATTTTTGAATGTGCTTCTTTTTCTTTTGTTTCTCACAAGGGCAGAGGATGGCTTTCAGAAAACCTCTGTTTTTATTGGCTATAAAATTTGGTAGCTTTCAGCTTTAGAAAGTCTGTGCAGTGTACCTTTGTGTTTCACAGGAATCAGGATTTTTAGAATGTCTTTTTCCCTGTACCCCCTTTCCCAGAAAAAAAACCCAAAGCCATCTCCCTTTTATTTCAGTGGGCATTGGCTGTCATAAATCTATCAGCCAACTTTGGAAGTGCAAGCTGGAGTTTTGTTTGGAAGACACAAGTAATACTTAGCATACTTAGTACAGTGCTTTGTGTCCATCCTGGAAAGTTTAGAATTACAGGTATATTTTGCACTGTATTTCAATATCTGTACTTCTCAATAGGTTGTGACTGCCAGCTGTTTCCCAATAGCCTTCTCAGGAACAGGAGGACTTTTCCTCTACTGTCCATAAAAATATGCCTCTGCTCTTGCCACTAAACTTTATGTAAGCCATAAAATATCTTTTGGCTTCGCCTTGAAACACAAGGAGAATGTTTGCACAATGAACATCAGACATTGTCAATGTTAATGTGTAATGGCTGCTGGCAGAGCTGTCTGTAAAGATTTTTTTTAGCCAGCCAAATGTTACTTCTATTTCACTCAGAACTCATGTTTGTCATGGGAAAGGAAGAATAACAGGTTGTATTAAAATTGGCTACAGGCACTTTCATATTTTTCCTGTTGCTAGCCTTTTGAGTAACTCCTGGCAGCAATTAAATATAAAACACACTATTTTAAAGCCTCCTCTAGCTTACTGTGGGTAGTGGAGTGCTCTGCTAAAAATCTTCAGGCAATTAAAAGAAATATTTCTACACATGCACATTACATACATTTTATGTAGATAACTTGATGGATATCTTCAAAGTGTTTAACAAAAATGCAGAAAGGACTGATCAAGTGTTGTAATTAATTTCACCAGTTCCTAAGTTATTAACATTCACAGTGACAATATTTGAATCAGTTTGGGCTGGAACAGAGATTTCAAGCTTCATGACTGATAGTGTGCTAAAAACATCCTCTTTTAATAGATATCAAAGCTATACATAGCAAAAGAAAAAATCATCCAATAATATTTTTTTTCATTTGTCATCTTGTGAGGTTGTAAGGCTTCAATATTGTGAACAATACAGAAGTATTAATATGCATCCACCTGTGTGTTCAGACACTTCTGCATTATTTCCAATGTATGAACCTAACTAAATCTTTCAGATTTCTAATATGAAATTATTAACTAGGCTGTTAGTCAATCCTCAAGTAGTGGCACTAATTCACCTGTGGGTTTTCCTGTTTTGCTTTACCAAGAAGTTTCAGGATTTTTAAAATGAGAATTTCCAGTCGAGGTATTTTGCTGAAAGGGGAGTTCATTATGTGGATGCCCAGCTATAAAGTTAGTCATTATCCTATATCACACTGTGGAGCAGACTATTAAACAGAGATATTTTGCAATAGTTTTTCTGAATCTAAACTACATCCAAATGCTTCTTCTGGGCTTGCAGAACATTTGCATAATATATGGAAATAATAGATTGGAAGAAGTTTACTAGTGGCATTCATCAAGAATCAGTTTTGGGACCAATTAAAAAATATTTTCAAGAATGATCCTTGGATAGATGTGCTGATGAAGTCTGCTCCACATAAAGAGGCATTGTCAGTACACCATAGAATAGAGACCCATAAGACCTCTGAGAAGAAAAAAAGAATTTACTGGTATGAAAAGCAGATTTGTGCAAGGTGAGAACTCATCCAGTGGGAAGGCTTTAGGTCTATAAGCTGATAATAAGGTGACTATAGTGGCTTGAGTGATAGCACAATAAAAAGGCAAATGCAAGTTTCAAAGCACTGCAAATTATTTCCAATGGAGAGGAAAGGATGCTGATATTCTAATTGTACACAGAGTTTTTCAGCTGTCTGCTGGAACACCATCAACAGTCTTGGTCATTTGTGTTAATTTTGAAAACAAAACCAAATAAAGAATACCTGATACTGAACCTGGAGAAGAGAAGGGTCACCAGACAAGGTTTTGGAGCCTTCCTCATAAGAAAAAAATTAAAGTAGGCTCTCTTAAATCAGTCATGAAAAGCTGAGATAGCTTCATATATATGGCAAGGTTTTAAACAGCACAGAGAAGAAAAAATATTTCAAGAAAAGTTGAATATAAGCCAAAGAATACATGGTATTAAAATTACTTTGAATATAATCAGAGTTCAGGCAAGATTCTGAACCACTGGAGCAGCCAGGCCTGGGGGAGCAGGAAGGTAGTAAAGGGTCTCCAGTGGATTCTGATGCTCTTTCCAGATGTGTGATCTTCAGAATGTAGCATCATCCCAAAGGGAGAGTTCAGATATTCTATCAAGATGTAGAATAGTTCAGCTTTAGGTGGACAATGGAAATAACACCAACATTTGGATGTCTCAGAGGGAAACGTGCTGCTCACCTTGTATTGCAGCAGCCAGTAAATGGATCTGGTGTTTGCAAAATTTCCAGTTGGTGTTCTGAAATAACAGTTGCAGGCACTGCTTTAAAGCATGGAGAAGCATTTTTCAAGCATTATAACATTTAGCCAGGTGTTATGCAATTTTTTCCCATTCTATCCTGGTATAACCTTGTTCTTGTTGAGAAGGATTCTGATTTTTATCTTTCCTAGTGTCATGTGAATGCATAGAAATCCTTTCTATCTCACTGCTTTTCTTTATGCTTTTTACCACTGCTGTACCTAAAATCCCCAGGGACCACAGTAGAGGATAAATTTAATAGTTTACCTACAGTTTTCCTTGGACAACAGAGGAATTTAAATCAGATTGGAGAATCTTTGCTAGGGGTCCTAGGCTACTTTTTTTTTTTTTTTTTAGCAGGTGTTAGTATGCTGGAGAAAATGAACAACTGATGGCCAGCACAGATTGGTAAAAAGGAATTCAATTTTAAACTTCTTTTCCCACAAGAGAAGATGGACACATGAGCCAATATCACCCAAGGCTATCAGAGCAGAAAGCCAGATATTTTACCATGTAGGCATTACTTGCATTAAAAATAAAGGCAAAATACATGGATATCTATCCTTCAAAAGAACTTGACCTTCATACCTCATCTTATATGATGGTTTTGGAACTGACTCATGCAAGGTGTTTAGTGTTTTAAAGTCTATTGTCATGATTAAATGGGTTTATGATTATTAGAAAGCTGTTGAGAAGTGGGAGGAACACTGACTGACCCTTGATTTTACCCCACAGGAGAGAAGCAAAGCTAAGAAAAGAAATTTAAAATGCGAGGAAGAAGCATGTTCTGCACATGCTGAATAATACAGTAACTTGTATAAATAATCAGCACTGCCAAGCCATGTGAGCATTCAGATACCACACTATTAATAAAGGAAAAATTGGGGCCAAAAGCTTTGCTCTGCCTTGAGTTCCTCCCCTGCAGTCAAATGAGCAATTTTTTAAAATGCTTTGTAACTAAGACCTGAATCACTGATCTCAAAACTCAAAAGAAGGTATAATCAGCTCACATACTAGTACTCATTACTGTAGTGTTACACCTGGGCAAGCACTGAGATGTTTCCCAAAACCAGCTAGTCTTACTCATTTTGTCTTCTTCCACAAGTGTGTGCATGAGTAGCTGATACAGACAGGTCAGGTCAGAGCCAAATCCCCAGATTCAGGTAGATCTGAGCTGTGGAGTGCTCAAAATCCAAATCAGGGCTTTATGGCTTGAGCCTTTCTCTAATATTTATTCAGATTTATGATAAATGTAGTACTTTAGAGCTAATTCTCCTTCTTAACGTGGCCGTTGTTCACTCCTGCCTACAGTGGATAAGTACCACACATTCATCTGTGAGCCTGGAGACATTTAAGCCTCTGTGTTCTTCAGGCTTTATTCATTTATTTACGCTTTTGCTTGCTTGATAGATGGCAGCAGATAAGTGTTTCCTAACTGGGGATGTCTCATTAGTTTTTGCTTTTAGTATCATCAGTAATGACAGCAAAACCCAGGGAGCTTGTGCCCGTTTGTACGACTGTGTTGTGCTTTCACTGCTTCTGCCTGTTCAGGGGTGAGGGGATCTATCCACACAACCTTTACCCTGAAATACCTTTACCTGCCCAGTAAAAATCCATCTATCCTATAACCAGAGCCCTCTCAGCTTGGCATTACAGCTCCACTGATTTGAAGGAGCGAGCTTGTTCTGCGATACAGAAGGTGGGGACTGGGAAGCTGGCTCTGCTAAGCCTTGCCTAATGCAAGCTGCTTTAGTATGCACATCACATCGTGGCAGCTATACTGCAGGGAGCAGGCAGGCAGCACACAAGCGTGCATCCTCTGAGCCAGGATAAACACTCCCTTACTCTCCCTCTGAACTGCTCTTCTGGGAGGGAGAGAAAATAAATAGGGAGCAAGAGAGGCATTTGAAGTAACCTTTTTAAGGAGGAGGCAGCAGCCAATAGCACCTTTCTTTCTTTTTTTTTTTTTTTTTTTATTTTTTTTCCTTCCCTCTCTTCCTTGCCACTACTTACTAGAGAAATTCGTGTTACCTCAGCAATTAAGAAGAGCCAGCACCTAGGGTTCCAGGCTGTGAGGGGGAGTAGCAACTTGTACCAGGTAGGAAGCCCTTTCAACATCCTCTTTAATTCCTGCAGCTCAGTTACTACTTGCTATGATACTATACGGGGGCTGACTTCTGGAGACCTTGTGTCTGCCAGCCACCCTTCCCCGACTGAAAGAGCCCTTGGGGAGCTTTAATTGCCAATGACCTTCAGGGTATTTCTTGGAAAGACACCGGTACTTAGTGCTGAGAAGTAAAGCAATCTATACTTTGCTCTGACTGCTCAGAGGTGTGCATTGAGCATCTGCATGCAGCTGGGTACAGCAGCAGCTGGTACCCCTCCCTGAAACCATGTCACAAATGAGTAAAAATTAGCCATTTTATAACATCTGAAGCAGCTGCTCTGCAGTTTTAGCAAGGCTGCTGTATTACTTTCAGAAACTTATTACCATAAATTCTGTGTGTGGGGGAAAGCAAGCAGCTATGTTTCAGTGTATTCAAAGTTATTTTGACAGTTACCGACGAGATTTTCATAGTTGGCTTATGCATATTTTATCAAGACTTTTCCAAACTTTCCTCTAGAAGCCATTTCTTGCATGGCAGAAAAATATTACTGCTAACAAATTGTCGGTGTGATAACTGCAGTGAGCTGCTTATAATTTTTTCATTACAGTATTGCCTCCTGAGAGCCTGGGGGGGGAGAATGTGACCACATCTGGTGGTGTTTGAGGGTTGGGGTGGGATGGAGCTCTGGGTCACGTATCCTCATTTTATCTGCCTTAATATGACAGATGGACTGAGGGGAAAGTGAGGAGGAGAAATCTGTAATTGGGCTTTGTGATCCTGTTGTACAGTTTTCTTGCTGGTACTTTGTGTTCCTTCACAAGCACTGGGAGGTGACACCTGCCCAGGCTTTCTGTGTTGTCACAGCAATGGGACTGAAGTCGATTAAAAGTGAGGGTCATGAAGATGTAAGCTCAGAGCTCAGGAGTCAGTCCTGGAAGAGTCACTGGGATGTCTGTGAGACCCATATTTCATTGATCAATTTAAGTTGGTGTCTGGAGAAGTAAGAGAGTGGGAAGTAAAGTTTTGCAAGCTTTAGTGGTCTCTGCTGTAAATCAGCCCAGTGACAGTGAATTCTGAAATGTAAAAATATATAGATGTGTTTTTAAAGTCTAAACAGTGTCTTGAGCAAGAACACTGTGTCTAAAGCTTCAGCTGACTGCAAGAAAACCTGAAAACAGTGTTTAAAACACCCAGAGCTTGGGCACCAGTGGTGTAATACAAAAATAAATACTGATAATAGTAGAGCTCTGTGATCACTGTGTGCACAACCTCTTCCTGGATGTAATTGCTCTATGCAGAAATAGCTCCATATATATTGTTTAAAGGTATCCTGTGACTCTTATCAGTAGAAAAAGCTATTGAGGATGTCTAAATCCATAGTCCTTTTTTTTTTTTTTTTTTTTTGATGAGTGTAATGAAAAAAATAATTCTTAGAAAATGAGAATTATATCTGATAGGAATAAAACCTAAGGAGGTAAAAAAAAATAATTTGGTGCTTCAGAGAATTCCCACTTAGAAAGTACCAATTCAATTAGCAGCTAAGATAGGAGGAAACCTGGAATGGGAAAGTGATGTATTGATGCCATTTATTTCTCTTGATATCCGAAATATGTGATGAAGAAAATTGTATCAGTGCCCTTCTGTCTATTTAACAGGTATACATTTGATCTAAAACTTAAATGAATTATTACCTTAAAGAGTAAAAGGGGGTAGCAAGTTGAACATTTTATTACATTTCACTAGAAACTGATAAAATTCAAGTTTCAGAGAATTTTAAAGGAAAATCTTGTTAGCTAGTTGGTATTTTGGGAAGTTTTATATTTTGGGTATTTTGGTTTGGATTTTAAATATTTTTTTTAACCCTCCAGTCCAAACACTTACCCCAGGAATCCTCAGACATTCTTTAAAAAAACTGATTTACTCAGGCCTCAAATTTTGCCTTTAATCAGGTTTTAATATTTATTAATTCACTGTCATCTCTTAGAGAAAGGAATCACCAGAAAACTGCATGGGGATTTATGGGTTTCTTAGCTTGAAATTGCTTGCAGGTTTCTACCTTTCTGTGCCTCAGTTTACTCAAAGTACATACAGGTGTTGGGAGCTATTTGATTTCATTTTAGAGATCTGGGTTTTTCCAGATTATCCTCATTCACAAGTGATCCAAAGTAGATTTGCTCCTTTTTTTTTTTTTTTTCTCTCTGTCTGTGTGTGACTGATTCACTTTGTAGCTTATGGATTTGACTTCAATAATTTTTCTTGCTATGGTACCTGTTGCACACTCTATGAAAAGCCTGCTGAAAACCAGTGGTTTCTTCAGGGCTAAAAATCAGTTCACATTTAGAAAACAGGCAGCAGAGGTTGACTGAGGCTTCAGCCCTTCCCTGGAAAAGCAGAGAGCTTAGTGGGGTATTTGGGCTGGTCCTGTCCCATTGGGAATCCTCTAATGAGACCCCTCAGGAGCTCCAGACTCACTGCCAGCAAATCACTGATGGCTCCATGTCTAAAAGTATAGATCAGATTTACTGTCCCAGAAATCTTAGGATTTCTCAGCAGAAATGCTGCAGTTATGCTGAGATTTTCTTAAACAGAAAACCTGAGTAATCTGACTTCCCAAGGAATTCCCACCTGATGTCCCTGTTTGTCACATGGCAATGGGTGGGTATCCCTTGGACCAAGGCTCCCAGACCCACTCAGTGATGATCCTGCCAGCATCCATTTGCTGGAGAACTAGGATTCCCTTGGGAATCAGGTTATCTGTTGGCATATGAAAAAAAAAATCCATAGAAGTACAAATAATTGACTTTTTTTGGTGCTTTTTGACACTTTACTGCAGTTCTGTTCTTTGTCATCAAGAAATTAGCCTGCCTGGAGCATATGTTGTTAGGATAAGGCTATCAAAATGCAATGCAGGAAATTTTCAGCCTTGCTATAATTCTGTATTATTATGGGTCCCCGGAGTGGCCATTAGCTTTCCATCTAGCTTTAGCTAATTTAAATAAGCTCCTTGGTTTTTTGGAAGCCAAACACTAAACACTCAGTCCCAGGAATGTCTGATGACTCTGCAGATTTAGAGATGAGGATTTCCAAACAACCTCACAGTGTGGAGGGGCAAGGGCTGCACGGTGTCCACACTCAGGCAGGTGTTCCTTCTGCTGTCAGCTGGATAGAGCTCTATCCTTCTGTTGGATAGAGCAGAATATGAAAGATTTTCCTTTTACCACTGTCAAGATATTCAGTAACATTTTTTCATATGAACATTTAGAGGCAATCAGGGACTTTGGTACTTTTTTTTGTTGTTGTTACTTATGCAAGGGATTAGATTAACCTTACCTTAGTGGTAAGGCTGACTAACATGAACTAAAGTGACTACCATTGGACTTCACTGCCAGCTCTGAGAAAACAGTGACTTTCTTAACAGCACAACTTTTGAGATTTATTTAGGCAATAATCCCCAAGAAACCAATCACTAGCAATTAACTGCTGGTTTGTTGGTTGCTGGACCATTATACTATAAGAAACTGTTAACTAAAGTAACAGGAACTGTGAATTCTGAGGTGGATATTTGCTCCTTTTCATGTGATATAACTTCCTTATCTCCTCTGCACTTTTTTTTCAGCTAGGGACACATTAAACTATTTCTTCCCTCTTAGGGCCTTTTGGTTTGTGGAAAGACTGGGATGTAGCTAGATTTGTAATGCCTACATCTATAGGCAAAAAGTGGAGGTTTTGTTTGTGTAGTTTGTTCTGAAAATTTATTGCTTTATTTAAGACATCTCATGCAATGCTGTTTTTAACAATAATAGTGACTTGTCAGATTTGTTTTGGTTTGTTTTTTCTTAAATGAACTTTGGATAGAAACTCATCCCTGCTTCACCCAGTCCTGGTTGCAGTGTTTTGCACGAGGAAGTTCTGATACAGGTCACACTTAAAGTAGAATTGAAAAAAATTATCTTTGGATGTTCTGGCCTTCTCATTACCCTCAGACCTGCTTAGAGCTCAAAATTGAATGGTGAGACACCCAGAAAATAAACTGGAAACTGAAGAGCTGCTATTTTAATAAGTTTGTTTAAAGTTCCAGTTTTATTTAATGGTGTATTTCATTCTTCTACTTTGCAGTAGCTAGAAAACAAACAAAAGAAAAAAAGAAAAAAAAGAAAGAAAGGAAAAAAAAAAAAGAAAAAAGAGACAGAGAGGAAGATACAAGCTACATAATGTTATTTCTTTTAAAGTACTGCATCTGCTTTATCTCTGTGGGTTTTCCTTGCTTGATCCAGAAATGCTGAGGGTAGAAGTGTGCATTTTGCACTAATGGAACTGAGGTGGGCAGCTCCACAGAAGCTGATTAGAACCATCACAAAATCTGCCATGTTACAATGAAATGAAGGGAGAGATGGATTTAGGTCAGTATCTAATGAGCCCCACACGATGTTGACTGGAAAAAACCCTCCAAAAAACAAAAAACCCATCTCAAAAGCTAAATAAGTCATCTGAGTAATTTAGAATTAAAAAAACCCATTAGACAATAGTTTATGTGGGTCTTAACTCTAAATCTTACCTAGTCTGAATCTTGCCTAGTACAGAAAATGAGGCTATTTTTCCAAATAAAGAGGAAAACCCATGCGAGTATCTGTACCATATGGGGCTTAAAAAGCCCTGCAAAGACTAAACTTGTTAGCTTTTAGTATGTGTTTTATGAAATCATTAATCACCCTTTGTAGCCTTTACAAGCTCTTCTTTTTATATTTATTTTGAGCAATCAGGCAATGTCAAGGTCGATGGCTTTTCCAGGGCTGGTAAAACTTGTCAGGATGAAGCTTTCTTATTGGAGAGCTGCACAGGAGGCGGAGAGAGACAGGAGAGGGATTTTTATTACATTATAGTGCATTAGTTTGGTACAATAAATGTTGCTCAGAAGTACTTCCTTGGGTAAAGCAACTTAGGGTTGGAAGTAGGGAAGGTGGAGAGGAGGATTGTTGTGTTCAGCACCCTACCCAGCGAGCTGGACAGCAATCTGAATTCAGCAGTGAAGAAGCAAAAGTAAGCAACTAAAAGTGAGAGAGAAATAATTTTTTGTAGCCATGCTGCTGGATGCCTTTTCCTGCTGTGTTTGTTCCTTCCATCACTGTCAGTAAGACTGGTGAGAATCTCTTGGAGAAGATAAACATCATTAAACAGATGCAGTAAAAGGTAAAAATGTTCTACTTATAGCAAATGTCTTTTGTTATTTTCTTTCTTAAAATGACAGCTATGTAAATGAAATAGGTTTTCCTAGCATAAAATATATCCATCAAGCTACTGACATGAGTGTTTTGTTGAAGGTGAGGCACACCCCAGTGTCATGGAGTGGCTGGTACCTTTATTTGCATCTACCTACAAAACACCTGCCAGATTTAATGTCAAAACACTTCAGAATATAATGAGATTTTTAAGTCTGCAGAAAAGACTGACAGACTTCTGTTTTCTTCTGCCAAGAAAAAAAGAATGCTAGTGTAAGATACTGAAAGAGAAAAAAACAGTTTGCAGAGGACAGAGCTAATTTGGCTTTATTAATACTTTACTCTAAATTCCCTAGAAGCTGGGGGCAATAGACACTACTCAGCATGTATAGATAAGAATAGCAGAAACCTGACTTTCAAATGCCTTCTGACCTTTAAGTACTCAAATACATGAAATTAATTGTTCTTTGGTATAGTAATATCAAGGTATCATCCAGGAGTGGCATCTTTCATAAGTGAGAATAACTCAGGCACAATGACAAAGGAATTGGAGGTTGCACTGATGTGAAACCCAAGCAGTTCAGTGGGATTTAAATTGCAACAGAAAGCAAAGGTCAAGTGCCTGGAGAGCTGGTATTGGCTGTGTTGAGTTCTGGTCCAGTACTCACCACTGGGTGCCTCTGTAGCCATTTAGAAGAGCAGCTCTACTTGAATCTTTCTCCCTGTTAACCAGGAAAGTTGCCCAAAGATTTAGTTGAATTTCCTAGAAAGCTACATGTAAGGCAGGCTGAATGTGAGACACTCCTAACTCTGTTCCATTTTCCATCCCATCCCTGTGTTGTTTCTTTCCTGGCATGGGAACAGCAGCCATCCATGGCATCCTGACACCTCTAGTATTTGTCTGGATTCACAAGACCCTGAATTTTTAAAGAATATTTAATATTTAAAGAAATGCTTATTTGTGCTTTCCTCACAAAGAACCCTTGAAATACACATTGTGTTTATCCTTTATTAACTTAAAGAAGGGATTTACATTTTTTCCAGATACTGTGAGAGGGAAGAGAAATCATGGCAATGTGACAACAGCATCTTCTTTGCCTGATGCCTCCTTGAGTAACATCACCTCTCTGAATCCAGGGGAATTCAAGGCAGTTATCATCAGCTTTCCTCCAGAAGTTAGTTGCTCTTGGTGGGAAACTGCTAGTTTGGGAGACTGGGATGAGTTGGTGTCCAGCTGGGCTTGCAGCACTGTCAGCTTAGGCAGCAGTTTGTTGCCTTAAGGAATGAAGAGACATTGTGGAAAGCATTGAATCCTTTACCTACATTTAAGCCAACATCACTGCCTGCTGACACTGCTCACTCAGTTTCTTCTCTTTAGTGGCTGCATCACCACCACAACAGATCTGTATGATGATAAAATTTCTAAATTCATGCAAAAAGGATTTGGATGTCTGCAGCAATGATAACACCAGGTGGAATGCTGGCACTTTGGCTAGATATGGGGCTACTGAAGGAATCTGGCTTTCTTAGAGGTGCTCTTTTGGGTATGAGCAGATAAACAGTGAATAGGGCTGGGCTAAGCTT
Source organism: Calypte anna (assembly GCF_003957555.1). Taxonomy (NCBI): domain Eukaryota; kingdom Metazoa; phylum Chordata; class Aves; order Apodiformes; family Trochilidae; genus Calypte; species Calypte anna. Next base: position 14,478,062 of record NC_044247.1, on the reverse strand, counting down.
GTAAGAGGGGGAGAAACCATCCTTGAATCTTGTAATCTTGTCCAAAGAATGAATTTGAGGGACATCAGTAGAAGCATCTCTGAAATTCTGAGCATGTTTGTTTGTTTTGTACACTTCACTCCTTGAGAGTCCTTAACTAAAAAATATATCAGAGAAATTATCAGCAGTTAACTTCAGAATTTCACTTTATATATTATTTATCATTGAAAAGGTCAAAGCAAAGTTAATAGATGTTCTAAATAACAAATGCATGGAATATTTAACTTTTTTTCTAGAGTTTGTGTACAGTGGCTCATCCCACAGTTTTCTTTCAGGTCTAATGCAAGTGGTGACTCCTCAGTGCTTTTATTGCCACTTTGGGCTTTGTCAGGTTGTCTCAGTTTGTATTGACATTTGGTGAACTATGCACTTAAAGAAGAAGAGTTAAGAAGAAAAGCAGGTGCAGGTGACAGCATGTCCTGAGGTGAGAAAGAACAACATGTTTTAGGGAACAAAGCAATGGTGGATGTGTTGCAGATTACTTTTTTTGGTGGTTACTGTGTAGTGAATACCAAGTCCCTGTCATATACGCCCAGGTTTTGTTTTATTTTATTTTTTTAATTTATTTTTTTCTCCTTTTTTTCTTTGTTAAATACATGCTTAAAAACAAATGTCCTATAGAATGACCTGACAGGAGCATAAAACATTTTCTACCACCACAGTTCTTGTAAATTTTTGAGATTTACAATAGGACAATGATTCTGAGAGTTTGGTTCTATTTCTGCAGTAAGTCTGAACAGTCTTCATGTGTGTATTTTTTCTCTGAAATTGCATTAGACAATCTGACAGGGAGCTGAAATATTTAATTATATATACATGTGTAGTATTATGCAGAGAAATAAGAATGAGAGTTTTCAGATCTCATAAAATTGTTTGAAGGCAATTCTTCCAATTCTGTGTACAAAATCTAATAAAAGCAGAGCAAAAAATGTAAAAATTCTCCAGAAGTCTGTGTTTACCTTTAGGTCTATTTAGATTTTCAGAATCTGTGTTCACATTTCAGACTTTGGAGCTGCATGTTTGGAGTTGTTGTGACAGTGTAAGAGCTTTCTATTAGATTCAGCTGAATCCTCCAGGAGGCTCTTGGAAGAGCTCCAATTCTCCCACTTTGCTATCAATTAATTACACTCTTCTGTGAAGTCTGAAGTTTGAATAATGATTTTGAAACGTTCTAAAGTTACATTTATTATTTTGAGTGTAAGGGGAATAGAGTCCAGCAAATGCTGGGTGTTGAGGAACTGAGATTGCTTAATGTTCTGTAGTGTTTTAGCAAAAAAAGGTGCTAAGAATTGGTGTAGAGGTCTGCCTGGTACAGCTTGCATCTTGGCAAGAGCATTCACTGGGTGAACTTCTTCCTGGAGGATAAAGTGGATTTCTGTATTTCAGAGTATTTTTTTATTGCTGGGGCAATAAAAGTGACACTCAAGGGCAAAAGTGACAAGTAGATTCTGTGCTTCTTGTCTTCCAGTTAAGGAGTTAAAAGGACTTTTCTCCACTCTTCCTTTTTGCTTCCATTATGGCTGACTGTGTGGGTAAATACTTCTGAAGGGTGTGAGTTGCATGATGTTCTAAAGATTTCCAAGCTGTCGTGTAAAACACGATGAAAACAGTTATTCCCAAATAGGTCATCATCCAAGCCTTTGAGCTGGAAAACTCAAGAGCAAGAGGAAAAGAAAAACCCTAAAAAATGAGTTTCTTTGTTATACAGAAAGATTGATCACCAGGAAGAGGCCTTGACTTCATTTTCATCACGTTAGCACTGGTTTGTTTATAACTCAATCTTCTGTTCCAGGTTTCCAGGGGCTGGTTAACCATGAATCTTGCTCTAAACTTAGTTAGGAGGTTTCACATACCATGAACTGGTAGAGGTTAAACTTCTCTTTAGAGGTATAGAGTTCTCAATGGGGTAACCTCTCGGTGTTGGATATAGGTGGTGCAGTCCAATCATATCTGGCTACATCTCCAAGCAAGGGTTCCCACTACTAATTGTGTGCCAGGCTCCTCAAGAACTGTTCTGGGATATCTTATTTAAAAATTGTGGTAGTTCTCTTGAAAAAAGAAATTAGCAAAAGCAGTTTTTCTGATGCTCCCCAAGCTTGTGGGCCATGTCATAGGGGGAGTTTCAGATCCCATAGAGGAAGAATAAAATGACCTTGAAGACTACAGTAATAGTAGCTGAATGAAATTCAATAGGACAAAGTGCAAGATCATGCACAAACCCAATACATTTCTGTTATAAGGTAGGAGCTTGCTAATTGGGAGTGACAGAGGAGGAGAAAGTCACAGGATGACTGCAAGCCACCAGTGGAACATGTCAATGAAAAGGAAAAACAGAGTCTTAGGCTGTGCTGAATGATAGATTTACATTAGCAAAGGAAGTAACACATTTGCACTAGGTCCTGCAGAAATAATAATCTAGGCTACTTTTAATAGTTGTCTTTACCTGCTTTTAATTAAGACATTCAAGCTGGAACAGGTGGAAGGAAAAGTAAATAGAATGTTGTTCAGGAAAATGAGAAGCCTTTCAGAAGAGGAGGGAGTGAGACACTGTTGTGTTTAGACCACGCAGATAAATTTATCAAAAGATGAGTGCTACGTTAAAATATGATGTATTTAAGGTGTAAATAAACATGTCTAGGTTCAGAAGTGTGATATTCTGGAGCTGATTGTAATGGTGGTCAAAAAAAAAAAAAAGGCTCCACTCCAGATGGAGAAATCCTTTTCTTACACATGAGGATCTAACGTGCCTGAGAGTGACTAAAGGGAGCCAGCCACAAACCCAATCATTTCCAGTTCTCCCAAGCATTTCAAAGGAAAGGCCAATATTGAAATCAGTTCATAATTCAGATCCTGCTAGGTTCATGTGTGGTTCAACCTCTGTTTACGTGGGTTGTAATGAAGATGAGAGAAATCAGCATAAACCATGAACTGCTGGAACAGGGTTGTCAGAATGGAAGGAGCTGCAGCGTTGTAATGGCAGGGATAATGCAGCTTATGCTCACTGACATCTTTCTTTATTCTGTCTGTAAGGACAGATCTTTCAAATATCTTCCTGGATATTTGTTCAGCTAAAATATTGAGTCCTGATCTACTTTTAATCTGATTTTTCCCAAATCCCATGGCTCAGATCCAAGTGGGCTACATGCTCATCACAAATAGAGCAGAGAGAGGCTTGAACTCCTGTCATATCAATAGTTCTGGATTTGGGAATTTGTCTCACTGTATCAATATCCTCCCTTAAAATTGCCACCTTGCTTGCATCCTGCTCAGAATATTTAGCTTTGGAGATGTTTGGTGATTTGTTGTCTTTTTCCTCTCATAATGAACTGACACTAATTTCTTGCTGCTCTTGGTGTTGGACACATCCCCCTTGCTGAGCTGAACCACTGCTTTGGAAAATAGCATCTCTGGTGTGTGAAATTACTGGGCATGAACCAAGAGGTTCTGCTTTGTCTGAACAGCCCATTCAGTACAGCAGGGAAGAACCAGCTGGGAAGAAAAGTGAATGAGTGAAAGCTGAGTGATAAATGCAAAGGAGAAACTGGGATGAAGACAGGAAAAGCATGAAGACAAAAAGGGTGACAAGGAAAACTGAGGAGAGATGGGGGCAAATATGAGTTAAAGCAAACCCAACACAAACATGGCAAATTACCCCTTTTAAATTTTTCATTTAGGCTATAAGGAAGTGTTACAGAGTAAAGCAAATAGTATTTTTTTCCTCCAAAGTTTCTAGTAGAGCTAAATATTGTATAGGTGGAGCTGTATGCTGGTCTGGTCCTGAGATACATCCAGGGCTGTTGAAGAAAAACTCAGATTTTAAGGCTATCTTTAAACCCATCTTGAAGATCTTTCCAACCATCTTGAAGATCCTGAAGCCTGCTCTCCATAGGCTGCTTTGCCACCTTGGGTATTTGATCTCATTGTAGCTATGTCCAGTTTTCCACAGTTGTTCCACATCCACGGGTGTTCTGGCTTGCAGGTAGCCATCTCACCAGGAGACTCCTAGGTTAGGAGAACCCTTGCCCAGCTGAGATTTCTTACAGGAGTGTTGTGCTGCTGGAGACAGAGTTGTGAGCCCTCAAACCCCCAAATCTTCTGGCTTAGCTCTTGTGTTATTCTGTTGATATAATCTGATGCCTTCCCAAAGCTTCACTTCATGACCCACATCAAAGCAAGCTCAATAACCTTGGGAGAACCTCTCTTATTCTTTCACTTGTAGAATACTTGTGGCACAGAGCATCTCTCTCTGATCCCCCTGCCTGCATACATGCAGGAGATATCAGTACAAATTTATCCTTTTATTCAACAGTGCCTGAGGGTACTCAGAGAAGAAGCTCTGAGAACAGATAATAACTGAAGTTCCTCAAGTACTGTCAAATGGTAATTGTGGGCTTAAACTGTGGTTTTATTATCCCAGAGTAGTATTGCTGGGAGGGAGTTGCTAGAACCACCATGCCCAAGGACAGAATGTGTGTTGGTTTTTATTCCCCTTAACTTGAACTTTTCACTGAATTCTATTTTCTTCATCTTTGCTATCCAGACTTGTTTATCTTTTATTGTACTGCTGAATTATTGGTTGTACTTAGTCAATGGATAGAATTTAGGCAGTGATGAAGTACAAAGATGTTTCCTTTTAGAGGGTGTGGTTGCACATGATAGTGAAGCACCTTTTAACAAAAAAATACTCTTATTCCAGAAAGTTCCATTTTGCTTTGAAGAAAATTGTTCTTATGTTGACACTACACATGTCCTGAAAATAGAAGCCAGAGCAGGAATAATTTTCTATGCACACTTTCCAAGCCAGTCAGTTCTAGTGATAAGGAGACAATTCCTGCTTTAGTGGAAAGGCTTTGTCCTCAGAAAATAAATGTAATGGATCTCTGCAGCAGAATCAAAAAAACAAAAAGAATGCCCAAAGTGTGTTCTCAAAATACAATTCTTGCCAAGACAGATTTGATTTTGTTGCTGCTTGAACACTTAAGAGGAGGTAGCAAGCAAGAGAAGCCTTGGGATTTGGCAGAAATAAATTCTAAGATAATAATTTCAAACTTCAAATTCCAGCATCCTTCCTGAAGGCTGCAGCTTCTACTTTTTTATCATATAATGTAGAGAATGACTGCAGCGTGTAGCAAACCCTGAGCACTGCAAGGGATTGATTAGGAGATAGATACTTTTAGCACATTTACTATCAGAAAAACATAGGCTTATCAAAGACTGAAGGAACAGAAATGACTCTTCATATCTGTCACCTATTCTCACACCATTCAAAATCTCTGCCTGTGCCTCATAAAGAGTTCCAGTTTTTCTCTATTAAGAATCTATAGCTTGAATCACACAGCTGACAAACTTTCATATAAATTTCTCACAGAGAATTGCTTGAATTGATTTAGGATAAAGTGACTTTCTCCAGCCAGATGTGGGTCTTAACCTGTGCTTTTCTGAAGTCATTATTTTTGCTACAGGTGTGAAGAATACGTTGTTGTGTTAAAATGTGTCAGTCCTATAAAGCACAATAATAGTGAACATAGAAAAACTTAATTCCAAAGACAAAGATCAGCAGTATTGAGGGCATCCTGAGGTGCAAAGCTGGGCAACACTGACTTGACATTAGCTTCAGGAATAGTCACTGGTGCTGCAATAGACTCCTCTTGGGATACATTGGTCACAGTCACAGCTTAAGGACTGGAAACCATCTCTGTTGGGTTCAGAGCAGACTCTGAGCTGCTGGTGCCAAGCAGTCCTGCTGCAGAACTGCAGGCAAAATGATCAAGTGAGGGATTACTTGAAGTCTACCAGAACTGCAGCCAAAAGCCAATAAACCTTAGAATTACCTCTAAAATCTACAGAGGCATTAAAAATATATTCAACAAAGCCAGTTCCAGGCATTTTTTTTTTTTTTTTTTTTTGTAAGGTATGTGAACTTCTTAATGGGGACACAATGCAGAGGGAGATAAATGAAAAAGTAGAAAGCAAATGTCATTACAGCAATCAAGGTGTTTCTTTGGCTTTTCAAAAAAACTTTTCTTGACTCTCTTGAAGCACATTGCTTGTTCCTACAAGTATCTAAGAGATGAAAAGTGAACTCTGTTCAGCAACACTGTACCTCAGGATACTTCTTGGTATCTTTGAGTGCTGCTCTTATTGCTGCATTAGACTTGGGAGTTCTCAGTGTTGAGAAAAGAGTAAGTTGTAACCCCAAAGTTTATCTTATCACAGTTTCTCTCCTCCTCTCAGGAAAACCAAAGGCTCTGGGGATGCCCTGGAAGGGGAGAGGGATAATACCTGCAGCAGGAACTTCTATTGTACTGCTCCTCTCCTTTGTTGCAGCAAGTGTTCCTGCTGTGCTGGCATTTGTGGCATCTGCTCCTGTCACACCGACTCATTTACCTTGGACATCAAATGAAGCCACATTGCACACTGGTAGTGGCAGGGAGGAGAGCAGTGATTCTCAGCTTTATTTCTCTTTGTTTGCCATTGAGCCCTTCTCATTTGTTAATTCTAGTAAGCATCCTCCATATGCGTTGAGTATTTTCACAAATGCTTCTGTGTATATTAAATTGTCTACAGTAGACTCCTTCCATCTCTTCCTGCTTCTTGTGTCAACTGTCTGGTTAGATTTCCAGCTACTCAAAAAAAGCAATTCCTTTTTGTGCACTTCAACACAGCATCCAGTGAGATGCCAACCTGCAGCTAATTGGAGTCTCTGAGTAATCTTGCCATGTAAAAAGTGTAATTACTGAATGTACTTGGGGGGAGGGGGGTTCTGCCTTTTTTTTTTTTTTTTTCTTAATTTATTTTGTTTTTAAACGTCACTTTCTATCTGGGAAAAATCACAGCAAGGAGCCTGGTTCTTGTCAAACCCCACTGTGCCTGTGTGGATTCCTACAACCCACAGAGCAGAAATCTACCAGTAGATAGCGGTGTAACCTTGTAGTATCTCTGTATCTGACACTTTAACAGTGCCCCAATTTGTGTCCTGGTTGTAAAATCTCATTGCTTGTGCTATTGGAAAGGTTTTTAGGCTAAGTCTGCAATGAGAAGCCAAGCTTTCTGAAGGTAAAAAGACAAAAATGTGAATTCCTCCTTTGTGGAGCATACTCTGCATGTTGCATGTGAAGGCTGCTGTCCAGAACACGGGATGATTTACTGGGAAATGCAGTGTTTTTGTAGCAATGCTCTAATATTTTAGAATCTGAGTTTAGCCTCAGGAACTGTTATTTCCTGATTTATCCTTATCCCAGATATTCCTAATCTTAATTCTGGTGTAAATGACTGGTACAATTAGTTTTTGTTAATGATAATGATTTTTTTCAGCAAGCAGATGATGTAAAATAGACTTAATCTACTAGTCTTAGATTATTTTGTCACCACTTACTTTAACTTTTAAAAAGCAGTGTCCACCCTTTAAAAAAAAAAAAAAAAGAAAAAAGGACTTATCCATGGTTTTAAATCGTGCTTTTTAGTATCCAGATCTTCAGTGGCTGCACTTCTAGAATTTGTAATTATACTAATAATGGAAATAACAACAACAAAAAAAAATCCCTGGCAAATACTAAGTTTTTTTAGTAAGTTGGTACTTAATAAAAGTCACTTATTCCACATTTAGCACCTGCTATCTTCAAAATCCACTAGTGCTAGACACCTTTCAGAGATGAGATGCACTTTCCCAGAGAACTGCTGCTATGAAGTGTTTCAGATAAATGTGAATCTGTCTTCCTGTCCTTTCCCATGACAGCAGCAATAGGAAAGCGCCAATCAGTTGGTTAATGAATCCGTGTGATAACTTCATGACTCTTCATTTTCTCTTCCTCTGTCTGTGCTTTTGGCAGTTTCAGAGATGTTAATCTCTCACCATTTGCACAGGAGAGGGCTGCTTTGGAGAGAGGTCTTTACATGCTCTACCTACAAAAGACCAATGTGTTAAAAAGGCAACTGCTGTCAGCTCATCTGTGCCTGATTAATGCCACTGAGTCCCCTTGCCTGTCTCAGGGAGAAGTCACCTTTGCCTTTCTCATTCTGCCCCTCAGATGTTTCTTTGGGTGTGATAATGGCTCCATCATCCTTGGCTCTGCTGAGGGGCTTTTTGTGCATCCTCTTTGACAGTCACACTTCAGGGCTTGGTCTCTTGGATGCCTGGGCTTCCATCGGTGCCTGTGTGAGGTGTGGGGAGGTGAGGAACTGAGGCTGAACCCCTGACCTTGGGCAGTGTAAACACCTTGTTTCTGATTCAATTTTTGCCTTGGCTTTGTTTCCAGTTTCAGCTGTTCATTTTAAGATGGCAAGGATTTGACTCAAAACACTTTAAAGTTGAAAAAGCAGTCTATACAGTGCCAGTACACTTAGGCTTTCCCACCTGTGGCATTGCATCCACATGGAAACGCCTTTTTGGTAGCACTCTGTCACCTAGGCTGTGACATTTGGCCCAGCTTTGTTACTTGCACATGGTAGAAAGTGACCCTTAGATCACAGAATTAAGGGGTTTCTTTTTTTTTTTAATAACTGGCTCTGAGCTGTTGGATAGTTTGCTGGTCTTTACATGTGGATTAGCTGACAATTCCTTGTAAGAGTTTGGTCTGAAAAATCTACTGATGCTTAACCAAGTCAGTCTGCAATGACAAGGTGATTAATGGTAGCTGGAGGCAGGACTAAACCACTAGGGAATTATTTTCTCATGTCCATGTATATTTTAGTTGTACATTACCTCACTATCTTACCCTCATGCACACACACATATTAAGAAGCCAAATAACTCTAGTAATACTGAGATGAGTGCAAAAAGGGCAAAGAAAAATATGGAGCAGGTTGTGAATGATCTAATATAGAAAAGGACAACTTAAATACATAAAAACAGTCCTGATTTTTCTCTCTTAAAAAAAAAAAAAGTAGTTTTGGATATTTTTGTGTATAAATTGAGCTGTGGTTAATGGTATTAGGAAGAACATAAGTACTGAACTTGCAAAACCACTCTTTGATGGTTGGCTATGGTTTTTTTTAACTTATTTTCTGATAAGTGTGTGACTGTTTATACTCCTTGGTTTTCATAATAATTGGTCTATTAGTCAAACTCACCTACAGTACAATGAAAACATGCTCTATAGAGAAAACAAAAAACATAATTTTTTCATTATCTTGCTGGTATTTACATTTTTTACATAGCTAAATTATTATACTTTTTAATTCTTGCATTCATCTGAATTAATAGCAGGGGTAATATTTTAAGCTTATAATGCTTTTCACACAAAACCAGAACAAAACCAATTATTCTTTCCCTACTTGCTATTGCCATCAATCTTCCAGAGAGAAATAGCTTCTGTGCTATCAGGATTTGAGGCTTTTTTTCCTATATTTTTTTTTCCCCAGGCTGTTGCTTAAATGCAAAGTGTGTGAGTGTATTATAGCCCAGTGTGTATTTTGATGGTCAGGGTGGTGTGGTTATAGCATGGTTCATCTTCTTGTAGTGCTGTGAGATGAATAAGTAAAGGCTGACAAGTGGCAGGGAAATCGATAGCTGCTCTTTTAAGGCAGTGCTCATTATTGCTGGACACAATAGAGCAGAACTCACTGTTAGTACCAGGAGACTGCTTCAAATGCTGCCAAGGTCAAAAACAATACACTACCCAGTGCTTCAACTTCCTTGGATGAGTGAGAAAAGCCAGTGCAGTCACACTGAGGTATGGCAGGTGGTATCAAATTCTCTCCTGGGCAAGCATTTTTGAGCCACTTGGTTCCCAGTGTTCTGACTGGGCTCCAGGTGATCTCTGTGGAGGGGGAGGTTGTGTTAGCAAGGCTGAGACACGGCTTCCCTTTCTCCCCTCTCTTCTAGAGCCTGGGAACAGTGACCTTTTCATAGTTCAGCTCTCTCCTCTAAGTAGGTAATCTCAAATCTGTGTGATTTGAAGTCTCTCCTTGGCCCCTCTGCTGCCTGGGGAGATGGCCGGAGCCATTGGATGTGACCTGACTCCTGTAGGCAGGCAGTGCAAGTCCCAGCAGGGTTAAGAGCTGAAGGGTGAGGTCTCTGTGCTGAGAAGGGAGAAGAGCTGTGGGAAGCTCTCAGGGTATTAACTGTGTGCAGGAGTCCACTTCATCCTGGTGGAGGTACACAGGGTTCTGCATAGCAATGAGACTGACCCTGGCCTGCCTACTGTGGCCAAGGAGGGAAAGCCTGGTTCAAAAAGTCTGACTACACAACATGCATGGCTTGATGAAATGTTAAATGACTCATTAGTTCATGTTGTGAAAGGACTTTGGAAGTACAGTAGGGAGGCACTGCATTAAAAATGGGCTATTTTTTGAGTAACACTTAAGCAGCTTTGAGAAAGAAAGTAATTTCATTTGAAGATGCATTGTTATTCTCATAGTTTGTCCAATAAACAGAGTATAGGCTACAACAGCAGTAAAACGAGTTAAAATCATGTCAGGTTCAACTTCTGCCAGCAAATGGTGTAACCTAATGTACAAAAGCAAAGTACTATGTCAAATAATAAATAAAATAGAAGAGAGCAGCTTACAGTCACAAGGAGATTATGTTCTTAATGCCATAAGAATGAATAAACGTAATATCTTCTGCATTTGTAGCCTTTGATAAGTGAATCAAAATATACTTAAAGCAGTCCATGCACTAAAATTCCACAATAATTTATTCATAATATAAATACTAAATTCAAATGCAGTCTGACCTAAAATTAATCCACTCTTCTTGGTAAATATTGTAATACAAACCTAAACCACAGATACTGCAATCCACCTTCTGACAGTTTATTACTTTTTGTTACCTATGAATTATTTGCAAGATGCTTGAAACATGGTTGAGTACAGGGAGATTTTTATATTTTAATAGGTAAACAGTCCTGAAAATAGTTTATCTCAGAGAGAAATGTTAAAAATACCACAAACCACATCATGTTTCTTCAAGCTAAATGCTAGGGATATGTGGATCACATGATTGTTTTTCCTTTACAGCAATGCTCTGTTCTGTTCTGTATCCAGGGATTACTTTTTTAGGCACTAGGGAGCAACAGTTCTTCACTCCTGTGTTATCCATATTTTCTGTTCTTTCTGACCTCTCTACACAGCTGTTATCAAAGAACAAGTGGAACCAGCCCTGAAGTATTCCACAGCAAATGTCCCAGGCATGCTAGCCATGTTTTTCCTGTTATTTCCGGATGCTCATAGCTGTTCTTTAAAAAAAGAAAATCTTTTTCTTAGAATGGCAGAAGGTAAAACAACCAACTGCTGCAAATAAAGCACTGTATCTTTCAGCCAGGTGCTTAATGTCTTTTATGCCTGTCACCAGTGTGAAGCTCTCACAGATGCTATTAAAGGCCAAGCTCATTCCTCCCAGCCTCCTGTACCAACAGCCCCCAGCTAGATGGCTGCTGTGTGCCTGCTGTGTAGATGTGTAATTCTGAGTGTAGAGATATGGTAAGGAAAAATTACCATTGTAAAGCAATAATCTCCCCATTTTTTTTGCAAGGGAGATAGGCTGAATGTGCTGCAGCTCTTCTCAATTGACCTGAAAGCTGACTGAAGCACAGTAATAACATTTTGACTATGAAATATTGCCAATTTTTATTACTGCAGTGTTGCCTGTGATGAGCTGGGTCTGTGATCCTCATTAAGCTCAACTTAGAATAGTTTGATAAAGCTGTGTTGAAAATTGTTTTTTGAGACTTTTCCTGTCTGTGTCTGCAGAATTTCAGCTGCCACTCAGACCACCACCCTCAAATACAGGAGATTTCAGAATTTATCTGACATGTCTGAATCAATACAGCTCTGAGTCCCTGCATTATCCCACCTGCCCTCCCACCTTCTTCCTTTTTCTCCTTTGCCCACACTGCTGGGCCATCAGCTTAGAGCTGATTGAGGTGCCCTCCTCTGGGAATTCCTGCCCACTGAATGCAACAATTGTCAATGCTGCCTGGTTTATCTTAGCAGCACAAATTTCACTGCACACTTAGTGGCTCTCTGAGCATTAAATAAAGCTCAGTGAAGCAGCTTGTCAGGCTCTATCATTACTGGTTTTGTAAGGTGCCATCACACAACTGCTCAAGGAAACAGTTAATAGGGTCACTGCCTCAGTTAGCTGGATGGATGGCAGAGGAGAATTGATGGGTAGGGCACTGACCTGTTATGGAGGTTAAAAAAAAAAGTTGAAACATCTGTCTGCTGAAGATGTACCACGCCACCAAGTTGTCCCCAGCCCTGGGTAACAGGTTTGTAATTACACTGAAGCATTTCACTAGAAGGGCTGTATTCCTTTCAACTGTTTTCCTGTTGTTGTGACACCCATCTTGAGAAAACAGTCAGTTCAGAGTACTGCATGGGCAGCTTGACGTATTCCCTTCAAACTCTGATGACTTTTGGTACATTTATGCTGGCAGCATACAATTTGGTTTCTAGATTTTCATGCCAAATAGAAGATGTCTTTGATTCCTGGCTGTCAGAAACACACATTAGACACTGCTTTCAGAAGTTGTATTTGGAAGCAGGAGATGACAGCGTGTTGGTTATTTTTAAGTATTTTCTCAGTTTATACGTAGTGGAAGTGGTTAGGAAGACTTTTGTTTTTTCTTGTTTCCTTGCTTCCATATCCCTTTTTTCTTCCAAGGTTTTGTCAGTGCCTGTCACTCAATCAGCTTTTCAGTGCTTTCACTTTGCCACTCGTTATCTGGTGCTGCAACCCCTCTCTTGTACGTGTTCTTCTCGAGTGTTTCTCCTTCTTTACATCCAGAATTGCAGATGGAAAGAGAGTTTTACAGAATATTGCCTTATACAAGTATTTGGCAACTCTAACTGCACACATGAATTAAGAATTTTTACTATAGATACAACTAACAAAATTCTATATGTAGCGGGTATACTTTGACTCTTTCTGAATACAGCTCACTTCACACTTCCTATTTCTATTTAGCACAGAATAAACTGAATTTATTTATTCGCCTACACACTTGTCTACTCAAACTTCTTGGCATTCCTGCACTCGTAAACTTAAATCTCATTTAATTACATTAGTGATACAGATTTTTGAAAATGTCTGCTTCAAAACACAAATGCTTTGTAAAAGTAGTAAGAAGAATTTATATTTTAAAATTGATTAGAACTTTTACCTACTTCTCTTTCTTAGTCATAAGTACATTGAATTAAGATGAACCTGAAAAGTACCCAAGGCTGTTGAAATTAGATCTAGATTCTTAGAAATCATTCTCTCAAAGAGCTGTGACCTTCCTTACAGGTTAACTGGGTGTTATAATTTATTAATTCCTAATCAGTCAGATTCTATTTCAAGTCTTGCTGATTCAGAGGCCAAACCTGGATTCATTTGGCTGAGGTTACTGGACCACTGTAGAGGTCCCAGCTCAGCATGTTGGAAGCTCCTTGTGGACTCCATTCCCGTTCCTATGTATTCCATTCCTTTGCCCAAATGCCTTTACCATCCAAATTGTGGTGATTCATCTGAAAATACAACATATTAATGCTTTACTTCCAAAATAATACAATATAACTTATAATTACTTTGGAGCAGAATTCAAATCTCATGCCCTCCTTGATCTATGCTCTTAATTCTTGTTACTAAGATGAGATGTTTTCCTAACAACTACTGACAGCAAATCACATTCAGAGTCTGTATCACTGTCAGGTGAAGACACCATTTTAGTGTGAAAGTCTTTTTGCTCTAAGTTTTCTGTCCTTTAAGAATTCCAAGGTAAACCTGTTGCTAATGCATTTGAGAAATACCTCCCAGAATAAACTGTATTCAAATGCAGCCCCAACATATTTTTTCCAAAATGTTCTTCTTGATACAGCTTGTGCTGCTTGACCAATTCAATTTTGTACAGACTGATTAATTTTTTTTCAAACAGCTTTTAATGGTAACAGTTCCCAGAACCATTATACAATTGAAAAGTTATTAAAGGAAAAGAAGCAGGGAAGTAAGCAATACCATGGAGGCATGTGGTAGATGTGCACTTAAGCCATGGGTCTTCCTGCACTGCCATGGGTATAGTAATTATTCTGTTTTAATACCAGAGTTTAAATTAAAAATCTGCTAGAAAGCATTGTGCTGTATTTATAGCAAAGCTTCAAAGTCTGCCTCATTATCAAGGCTTTCTTCTGATGTTTTTTAATCCTCTTTTATCTTCTGTCTTTGAAACAAAGGTATTTTGAAGTATAAAACAGGTAAAGTATTTTTGTAACAGATTCATGAAAAGGAAGCTAAGAAAAGAGATCTCTAAGGTAGAGGAAATGCAGCAGAGGAGCATTTGAAAAAACGAAATGAAAACCTGGAATGAAATTGTGCCAAATTACCAGCATAAACAAATTCTTTTGGATGTTTTACACATCAGAAATCAACAGCAGGTACCTTGTATAAAAATAAATTTTTCACATTTGTACAGCTTATGTTGAAACACCAGTCACTCCTTCAAGGCTTTTGAGTGTAAAGTCACAAGCTCGTGCCTGGTAAAGACCTGTGCAGACACCAAACTTCCCCTTCTGCTTCATACAAGTCAAGAGTTTTGGACTTTCATTGACTATGCAGTTTAAAAAGATGGAAATCTTCTACTAATTCTGATGAAGAGAGATTTTAACTGTCTAAAATGTCTGTAGGTAAGCACAGGAATCAAGATCTCTTTGCCTTGGCACCACTCTGGTACATCCTCCCTAATTAAAACCTTCTCTTAGTGTTGTTACCTTAGAGAACCTACAGCTCTTCTGTGTCCCAAAAGAGGGATAATTGTGAGTTTATTTCTTGACCCTACAAACTGGGGACACATTAGTTATTCCCTGCTCCACCTTTGCTTTAGCTTGCTCTTTAGGAAAAACATGGGTTGTTTTATACTTTGTTCTGACATTTTTACTATCTGCTTCCTACATAATCTGAGGATAGGGGAAAACTTCTATAAATTGAGTTCTCTAACCACTGTGAGAACCTAAGTTGGCTTGTTCATAAATTTGGAATAGGCCATTTATCATGGAGCTATATGATACTCAATGGAGTAGGTGAAAGAAAATACATTTGAGGCAATATTTCATTAAACATTATTTTTTGCAGAATCCACTTATTCCTTGAGCCTTGTGAAATCCAGGAGATTGGTAGAGCTTGGATCAACAGCAGTTCTCGTACAAAGGGAACAGTATAATGGGAACTCTGTTTTTAGCAGCAAGAAAGGCACTAATTACCCTAGGTTTAAAAGCATGCTGCCACTTCAGCATCTCCATGAGTTAGTCCTTGGCTTCAGGAAGGTGGTAGCCTAGTTTTAGGGCAACATCACTTTGTTTTTGGGTAGTCCAGGAGGGACGGTACAGGAATATCTCTTACTGAATAGATGAAAGTGTTAGAACTCCTCATATATGAAATTAGGTTCAAACATGGGTATTTGCATGGTCTGAAAGTTGACTGTAAAATACACATTAACCTTGATTGCATTGTTAATATAATAAATACAGATTATTCTAACTAGTAGCATCTTTGAAGCAGGGTAATTGTCACTTCAGGCCCATCAGGACATGAATGAAAGAACACCAACTCACTGGTGTGGCACCTGGGAGTGTTCTTCATTAACTTCATTCCCCCTGGTCCATTTGAATACCTCAAACTGAATTCCAGTGCTGGTCCCTGGAATCCTAATGATGGGGCATGTGTGGAAAGGAAGATTCTCCCTCTGTTTAGAGCCATGCTGAGCCCAGGCCTTTCTTCCTTCTCTGCTAAGGACACAGCTTAAAGAGAAATGGTTTTTTCAAGGCAAGTGGTTAAGATTTGACACCTGTGTAGGCAACTGGAAACTGCTGTACTTGTTGAGGTTTTGTGCTCCTATTTTGTTAGTCCAGATGGATTTTTTTTTTTTTTTTTTAAAGCAGCATAGGAGACTCTACCTTCATGACTGGAATCAATTTTATATACCCAAATGGACAGATGAATGAGAGTAGGCTGAACTGTGTCCTCACCTGGCTTTCATTTTAAGGTGGACTTTGCCCAAGATTATAAATGTAATTCTAAAAGGTATCAAAAATTCTTGTAACCTGCTGGACAGTAATTCAGAAATTCAGAAGTGTCTTGAAAATAAGGCAATGTCATGTTGGCAGAAGCCTTTCAGAAGAAATTCTAAGATCCAACCAGCATGGTCCACATGTGAACCAGCAAACCCTGCATTCAGTGCTGGGCTGATGTTTTTAATTACACCATCAATTATGTTAATTTTACTGCATACTTGAGAATGTGATAAAAATGAACGAAAGGAGATTGTCAGCTGCAGTTTCATGGCTGAAACTGAGCAGAACACTTAAAATAAGTCTGTATGAAACACTTCATAATGTACCATAGGGAACAAATCTACATAGGCAGCAAGCAGAGCAGGGTGGGAACTCATAATTCTTCCATCTTAGTTTTTCTTCTTTATGACTTTTGGGCATGAAAAAATAGCTCAGGCTATTTTTAATTTATTTTTGTTTGTTCCCCAGAGGGTCTGTAAGGTCTTTGCTGGAGCCAGGATAAAACTGATCACTTCAAAAGGTCACTGTATTTGGGATTACACAAAACTATACACTTAGTGTTGAAAATAAGTGATTTTAATTATATCAACAGAACAAATAGAGTTCTATGTCTTGGGTTAAGTCAGTAATCAAAATCTACTTGTCCAGATCTAGTTCACTAATACTGTCAATTATGCCTGGAATTCAACAGTTGCATTTGATTTTAATTTCTATTGGTGTGCATTGTATTTAATTTATTTGCATTTTTTGGTAACAAAACCACTATTTGGTATGTGTGGCCATGCTAGAATGTCTGAATAAACTGCACTGTAAGATCCCTCTGGATTTGCTTAAGGTCAAGAAATCTAAATGCTTTGCATTATTTTTTTCCTTTTTAATTCTAAATTCAGTGGCATGGAGCATCTCAGCCAGAGCCAGCTTCACTCCCTTGGAAGTCAGTCAGTCAGTCAGTCACAAGTGGTATTTGTGATGTGATCTCTTCCTCTCTCCTAGGTAATATCAATGGTCACCACCTTTGCCAACTGCTTCCTTGGGTTTTAGAGATCAAACTTTCATAATCCCTAAAATGTATCTCCTAATTACTGTGAATCTTCCACCAAAATATTAACTGAGTTTGATATATAGAAATGCCTCTAATCTACCCTGTCTTAATTTTACCAAATATCCAGGACTCTCAAAGTCCTTCTTCTTACAACTGGACATCATAAAATTTTCCACAGTATCTGTTTTCTACTGACTTCTAGGAGACTGAAATTCTGTCTCTCATGATGAATTCCATAGAAAGTTCCTCAGGAATTCTCTCTGTCTAAAGACTGAACTGTGGGCTTTGCTTCTGCTCTGACCAAAAGGTGAGGTGCTGGGGTGCTTGCCTAGAGCAGCTCAGGAGCCATTTAATGTCTTACAAAAAATGTAATTCCTATATTCAAGAAAAACAACTTGCTAGTCCCATTCAGACATTCCAGGTGCATAGGATTAGGATGCTCTTCTGCAGCTTTAATAGCCTGAAGTGTGGTTTAAAATGAAATTGCTGGTGCCAAAGCAGAATGAGACTAAACAACTCGAGCATCTGGCCTCCTAGGTAATGATAAAGGGCAGGAGCCTGTCTGTCTATCAGCTGCTTGTCCTCCAGATGGTTCACTGCTGCTTACTCGAGGTGCATACCAAACAACTTGATGTCTCCCTCCCTTCGCCTGCTGCTTGAACATTTCCCAGTATCTTTATACTTCAAGGGCACTAATGCACATGTAGACTGCAACTGCACAGCCTTAGGCAAGATAGAGAGATGAGTCAAGTAAAACTTGTTACAACAGAGCAGTGACTCTGCTAACTAAAATCCTAATGTTTTCCCCTGCTGTTTTACTTGCTCCCCTGCCCCTAAAAGACACCAAAGCAAACAAACTCAGAATTAAAGAGTGTCTGTCAAATTTTTTTGGTATATTGATGGCATCTGGCCTTCAAAAGAGCAACAGCATGGCCTGCTAAGCATTAGAAGTGAGAGCAGGTGCTGCTGGCTGGGGGGCTGAGGGGCAAGGAAAGAGTGTGAGGAACTTGCAAGACATAAAGGTCTGGGCAGGAAGAATGAGAGAATCCTGGACCTGGACAAGGAGAATTGACTGAGGCAATTTTTTTTTTTAATGGAATGTGAGATCAAGAAGTTGATCTTTTTTTTTTTTTTTTTTCCCAGCTATGTTGGTTTTGTTGTTTGTTTTTTTTTTTTTTCCCTATTGTTACCCCATGGTGATGCCCCACTGAATAAATAGAAATGCAGTCTCAAAGTCTGGCTATAACTTCTGATTCCTAAGTCTCTGTTAGAATTCTCTGCAATCGCCTTCTTCAGCAGCTTCCAAGCTGTCATGACTGTGGCAAGCAGGGGTGCTCTGATGGTGTTGCTCCAATAATATGTTCTTGTCTTTAAGCTTTTCATGAGTTTTTCTCATTGAAGGAGACCATTGGGTCACAGAGATGACTTGGAAACAAACACATCTGTGTCTGGTGTGGGGGCAGAGCTTATAGGAGGTGGTAATATAAGGTTTTGCTTGTCCTGCTGTGTAAAATAAAGCTGTTCTGTTTTGCATGTGGCTGTAAATACTACCTGGTGAATCTCCCCAGAGAATATCTGTTATTTCAAGAGTGTAAAGAACTCCTGAAACCTTTCCTGACTTAAAACAAATACAAAAGCACAGAATGAATTGGGACTTTTCAATGTACTTTTATTTAGGGTCATCCACAGAGATGTAACTTCATTCTGGAGAAAGACATGTTTGCCAATCTCTTGTTTAGATCTAGTGGCAAAGTCAGCTTCTTGGAGTTACCTGGTTGTGTGACTTCACATTTTGGATGCAGTGAGGAGGTGAGAGAGGACTGTGGAAGCCAAGTGATCTTTTTCTCTAAAAAGATGCCTATTAATGCAGGATTTGAGACATTCTTGAGAGCAGAGGAAATAATGAAAAAAAACCTCTGTGAAGACAGTGGAGAACTAGTATTTGCCTCAAGTGTGTGCTTGGCATGTTTAAGGGTTGCCTAAAAATGCTTGGAGTCTGTTAAAACAAGATGTGAAGACCAGAGATGTAGCTGGAAGCAAACACCAGATGAGTTTGAGAATATGAGGGAGGAAAGGGGCACAAAAAGCCCTACATTTAATGGGGGGAACTTCTTGACACATGACCAGGAAGAGAGCCTAGAGGCAGATTTTGAAACAAGCAATGTGACCAATATAGGCACATGGTCTTCAGCATATATGAGGGCAAGTGAAGGAAAAACAGAGTTAAAAGATGGCAATTTCATCAGAGGATGTGGTAAAAGAAAAAGTAGTTGCATCTGCTGATGTGGAGGTTGGGTAACTAGAAATCCAGAACATGAGAGAGTGAGTGCAAGCACATAGATGTACCAGAGCTCAATGCCCAGGAGGTGATGAGGATGGTCTGTGGATATCTGTGAGAAATGAGACCATCTAAGAGATGGGGGAAAGGGGAAAAGGAGAAGACAGAAATATCCATTTAGCAACAGGTCAATGTTATGATGGAGAACCTTTTCTAAAGACCTGAAAACTCTGTCATCAGAGTGTATTTAAGACCATGAGGAAGGCTTTATCCTTCTTTACCTCTAAAATCTCACTGCTATGAAGCAGTGGTGATCTCACTATGATTCCACCATAGCTTCACTATGGAAGCTCAAATAACTTTTATTAGGTCTTCTGAACCTCTTAAAGAAGGCAAGAGTTATTAATAAATGATTAGTATTAAAAATGATTAGTAGTAAAAGGAGGAGAAATGCTTTGTATTTAGAAGTGGTACACCTACAAAGAAATGATTTTCATCTGACTATCCAAGTAGAAGCTTTCTGTCTAATATCCCTTATCTGCTCACTCTCCCACGTCCTTCACTTGTTTGGATTATGTTTGTCACTGAAATATAAAGTCTCAAACTGATCTATGCCCCCAGGTCTTGTTCTGCACAGTGATCTGTGTGTGCTGATATCAAGATGCTGAGGTGGAACTGTAATTTTAATCTTCAATTTACAGCACTGTTGGCTAATTATTAACGTAAGGCTTCTGTGTGGTGGTTTTTTTTTGTTTGTTTTTGTTGTTGTTTTTGTTGTGGTTTTTTTTTTTTATTTGGGGATTTATTTCAGAATTTCTGATTGCCTCTAAGAGTTTTGTGTGCATGACAGATAAGATGCTGTGTACATAAATATTCAGCACACAAAGCAAAAGGTCATCCAAATCGTATCTAAACCATGGGTTAAAAAGGTCACTGTCTGCAACTGCTGTACGAGTGAAAACCAGCACTTGCCATGAGGTTTTTGTGCACTTCTGTGCACATGATTTGTTAGTATATACCCTCTTCCAAAGCTTGTACCTCAGTGTTTAATGCATCATAAAGATGTTTTAGGGAAAATAGAGGTTATATTTGTGTGTGTGCATGTTTCTGGTGGGTGCTATGCCATTTTTAGAGAAATTGGCAAGATTCTAAAGGTCCTAATGCAGCATTTTGAACAATTTAGGATTAACACTGCAGCTCTCAAGTTTCCACAGAAACATGTCTCTCACTTTCCAAGTCTTCTGCAGCAACAGGAATGGATAAATTCAAATTATCTGGCAGCCTGGAACTACCAGAAACCAATGAGTATTTTCAGTTTACCTGGATCCCTTGGACACAGCCTTTTACAGAACCATGCAGAGGGACCAACTGGGTTTGCTTCAATCTTACGAACTCTGTCAAAGGAATTTTTTCTTGAGGACTGAGAAACAGCAATTGGTATTAAACTTTTGGTTAGTATTCTGGTTTACCAGCACTTGTCTCACAGGAATTTTTACAAGATTATTTCCAATGCATTTTAAGAAAGCCAACAGACTGTAAAGGCATTAGCCCACCAGTAGCTACACCTTGGAATGCTAACAATTATTATGAGAAACAATTCCCCAGGAAGGCACCCAGGATCTCCAGCCAACTGTGCTATAAAAAGGGGGCTTGTGTCAGTTTTCTGAGGAACCAGTAATTGCTTCTGGACCTAAATGTCTGGAGGTCCTTGCATGCAGATGTTAGCAATAATGTTCCTGAGCTGTGTGGTGATGAACATGATGCAGTTACACTCATCCTGGAAAAAGAGAAGGAAACGTTTTGAATATACTTGATTTTTTTTTTCTTCTCACTTAATGTACAGTAAGTCAGGATGTTTTGACAAGAAGCTTAAAAGCTGGTGGAAATGAGCATGACATTAAGAAGTCTGTTTTTCCCTCACACAGAGTGATATGAAATTATAATGCAAAGGTCAGTTTTGGAAAGGTTACAGAATGGTAGCTCAAAAGACACTTGGCAGCTTGCTGAGCTCCAGCCCACAATACTAATTGGTGACAGTGTGCAAGTGGCCTTCAGAGGGGAAGCCTGAATGCATCCCTGGAAAGGCAGGAACAGGTTACTGGGCTGCTCAACACCATAGGATCTACTGAAATAATATTTCCTTTCTGCCTGTGGGTGATTTTTGTTGTTCCTTGGTTTTGTTTTTTGTTTTTTTTTTTCCCCCTGCTTTACTCCTTTCTGTGTTTCATTTATTTCTAAAATGAGATCCCACACAACCTGCATATTTCTCTGAGAAACACAAACAAATAAGTGATTAGCATGCTGCTTATTAATGAAATGCATTTTGCCTGTGTCCTGGTTTGGGCTATCCAGAAGGAGTACAAATCAGACTTGTGATCGTTCTACAAGCCAAGAAGAAAGTTGTAAATAGGCCAAAACAGCTTTTTTTTTTTACCTGAAATATTATCTGGTTTTCTATACTTGCATAATTTTTATATTAACGCATTCTTGTTTCCCCTGGTCAAAGGGCCCTCTCTCTCTCCACTATAAAACCAGTTTAAGGATTTTACCTTTGTTCACCAGATGCTAAGAATGAGGGGGTGGTAAATTTTACAGCAATTCTTGGTCCTTTAGTTCACATCAGTGTTGTGGTGTAAATGCAGACCTCATGCATCATGATGGGAGCAGTCAGTCCACTGCCCTATTTCCTTATTTATGGGCTTTAAAAATCTATAGGCCACTAAGTTGAAGAGCAACAAAAAAGTTTTATATGTAGCAGCTGATACCTGTAATTCTCATGGCTGGAGAGGGAAAGTCAGGAGCAGATCAAACCCTGCACCATAGCATGGATTGAACTGAACTCCTCAGCTGTGCTAGAGAGAAAGCAGATAAAGGTCAGAGGCTGCTTAAAAGGCATCTGATTATTTTTTTTTCTTCAGAACATACACAAAACTACCATGCATCCTTGCTTTTTTTTTTTTTTTTTTGGTTTGTTTTACAGGGAGGAGGGTGAGGGTTGGTTGGTTGTATCCTTCCTGCTTTTTCATGTTGTAAGAAGTTAAAGATAGTGGCTGTCACAGCAAATCTCATCCTGCAAATTAGTGCAGAAAGCCTCTTTTCATTTGAGTCACTAGAAGCTCTTATCTTCCCTTTCATTCTCTCTTCAATGATAACCTTGTTGTACACACAGTAAATTTTGTCCCCATCTAAGTGTTCACTACAGTAGACCTTGAGAATTTGAAATATTTTAAAATATTTACTATAATTCATTATGAGGTGCTACATGTGCTCGTTATAGTTACTTCATTATATATTTACTGAAATTAATGCTTTGTAAGTTTTGTAGTAATTTGCTTTGTAGTTCTTACATCAGTTGTTAAAACGTAAGACTCAGACACCTTTCAGACTGAACTGAAAAGATTTTGGATTCCTCTTTTTCTGCAGAATGCTCCCTCTGCTCTTCCAGAATTAGAGTAAATTTACTCTGCTCTTGCAGTGCACAACTTTCTCATTTCAAGTGCAGTGGTTCCTGAAGATAATATCAGTCTATGTACAAGGCATAATTGCATTAATAAATTAATGTGGTTGTTCTCCTAAGTGCATAAAGTACTTCATAAAATGGTATTTCTGAATAATTTGAATTACATTTATTTGATCATCTTAACCATCACAGTTCTAGATTTGCAGTTCACTGTTCCACTTTTCAAGTTGTTATTTTTATAAATAAGTCCTCCTGTTCTGGTTTTGTGGTACCAGATCCACTGCTTGACTACATTTTCTGATCTGAATCTTCACAGGTTGACATAGTGAGAGGAAGAGGGCATTTCTGACAGTGTGTGTCAGCTTTCTCAACCTTACTTTCAAATCTAAACTATTTTAAAATCTCTGTCTCCAGCTATAATCTCAGAATGATGTCTCCTGATCATCTGGAGTGAGCTATGGTCATTAATGAAATATTATCTACAGTAATCATTGCTTTCATGCTTCTCTGTTTTCCATTGAAGATAACTATCTGTTCATAGTTTAACTTTCCCCTAACACTGATTAGGTATTAGATAATACAACCAAGAGTGTTTTACAGTTTCAAATACAAAGCTCCCTGGCTGCTGCAGTGCTGCAGTTTTCAGTTCTCTGTAAGGTCTAAGTTATTGACACAGAAGCACTTGGAACAGATACAGGACATGGTCATTTCCAGAAGGTTTAAACATCCTCAGAAATATTTCACAAAGGAGTCAAAACTAACACAAAATAAACTTTAATGATTCAATCTGCTGCAGAGTTCTGAAAAAAAATAATCTTTAATATGGCTCTTGGAAGTACTTTTTCCTTTGCTTTCACACTGAGTTATTTGCCATAAGAACATCATGTTCTGTAGTTTATTCTTCTTTGGAGACAATCCAAATGGGAAAGAACGTCAGGACCAGAGCGAGTGCTCTACCAAGAGCCAAAATTAGATTTCTCCTTGATGTGAAATATTTGGCTTAGGAAGTATCAGCTTCTAGTAAGGTAGCAGATTCTGAAGGCCAGAAATATGAAAGAAATGTTGCAACAATATTTTATAAAGATTAAAGGTATACAGCCCTGATAATAGTGGGAATACCAGAGCAGTGCTGGCATTAAAGAAAATAATGGAGCAACTCAGACTTGATTAAATAAGAAACTCCACAGTGGCAACATAAGTAAGCTTATAATTTTGAGATTATAAGTGCCTGCTGTTTTTATAACACCTATTTCACTCTGTAAATTAAAAACATAGGTTTAGTACACACAGAACCATACCAGATGTTTGACTTGATACTGTAAAAGCATTTTGCCTGAGACATTAGAATTGTATAAACTAATGTTGAACTGATCACAAAACCCGGGTAGCAGTAGAGGTGTGTGATGAATGAGGTCTCACAGGATGTATTTTCTGTCCTTTAGGATTTGGCATTTTAGTATTTGTGGCCTGGAATAAAACACAAAATCTTCTCTGTTTTTTTTACATCTTCTGGAGAATTCTGAGAAATTGTATAAGAAAGAAGAGGGAGGACATTAACAGTGGCTAAGTGGTGACAATGGACTCTGGTTTATAATTTCTTCTAATTATTTTCTTTTAGTACAAACTTACTGCTGCTTAGAAGATTCTACTTTGAATTATACAAAGAAAACCCTTGGCAAAGCTTGTCTGGTTAAGATACGTTAAGGAAGATGCCAACTACCACAGCAGGATGTTGTGGAAGTTCAAATAGTGGTTTTGATCTGTGTCTGTGTCTTGGTTTTTCAGTCTTTGCTTTTCCCTCAATGCCTTCATATAATTTTTATCACTTTTTCAGGGGCATAATGCAGAAATATTTGTTACATTCCCTGTTAATCCATTCTATTCATTTTTCATATGAGAAAGTTCTGATTTGGCCTGTATCAGAAACAGCGTCACCAGCAGGTCCAGGGAGGTGATTCTTCCCCTGTACTCAGCACTGGTGAGGCCACACTTCGAGTACTGTGTCCAGTTCTGGGCCCCTCAGTTTAAGAAGGATGTAGAGGTCCTGGAACAAGTCCAAAGGAGGGCAACCAGGCTGGTGAAGGGACTCGAGCACAGGCCCTATGAGGAGAGGCTGAGAGAGCTGGGGCTGTTCAGCCTGAAGAAGAGGAGGCTCAGGGGAGACCTCATTGCTGCCTACAACTACCTGAAAGGAGGCTGTAGCGAGGTGGGAACTGGACTCTTTTCACAGACGACCTTCAACAAGATAAGAGGACACAGTCTTAAGTTGTGCCAGGGGAGGTTTAGGTTAGATATTAGAAAGAATTTCTTCACGGAGAGAGTGATTAGGCTATGGAATGGACTGCCTGGTGAGGTGGTAGATTCTCCGTCCCTGGAGACATTTAAAAAAAGACTGGATGTGGCACTCAGTGCCATGGTCTAGCAACTGCTCCGGTGGGTCAAGGGTTGGACTAGATGATCTCTGAGGTCCCTTCCAACCCGGCTAATTCTATGATTCTATGATAAAGAAACTCATCTGCTGAATCAGGTAACACAAGGAAGATAAGGTCTGGCAGTGGGGGAAGAAAAACTCTGGGTTTGGTGTGTGTGAATATATATGCATGTATCTATTAAAAAAAAACCAAACTTTGGCTTTGGTTAGCCTATTACTTAGAAGTACCTCTGTACTTCATGCAGGGTATTTAAATAGGGCATGACTGTAAAACCTATTTTCAATAGTTTTGTGTTCTTTGCAGTTTAAATTTCCATTTGATTTTTGCTAGATAGAGATGTCAAGAATAGTCTATTGGTTGGGTTTCTTTCATCTGCTTTTGGGGCAATCCATCTGACCACTTTGTTACAGTAAAGCCTTTAGAATTATCTTCTCAACTCCCACATCCTGCTTAGGGAACCACATTGCTCCTGGAGTTGTTGTGCACACACAGAATCTGGAGTGTTGCTTTTGGAGGTCTTCCTCCCCCAGTCTGTTACTGCAGCACCCAGCACCCCTCATGGGTGGTACAGAGCCAACCAATGTGCCAAGGAGTTAAAAAACAAATAAGCATGACCAAGGTAGATCACTGCCTGTGTTTCTTCTTGCTATTCTCTGCTCAGGAAAATGACCTTTACTTTCGAGCACATTTTCTTTGCATAACCTTGCAGTTATCTGACTACAGGTTAAAAAATTCTTGTTGTAATACTGAGGGTGTGGGGAAAGAAAAGCCTAAGGCTAGATAGAATAAAATCCATTTCAATCCATTTCATGCAATGGAGAAAGAAAGAAAGCAAAGAAAGAAACCTTATCTTTACCCTGGTGAAACAGCAAAGAGGAATAAATCCTCCCACCCCCCTCAAATCTATATATATAATTTATGCTTTCAACTCAGTCAGAATCTAGACACTTTCCCTATTTTTCTCTTTCTCTGTTGACTGCATGTTCTTTTTGCTTTTATTGGCAGCACTATGAATGTAGGAAGTGAAAGGATTTTCTGGGTCAAGTCACAGTCTCCTATTATTTCAGACAGCAGCATCATACATCTTTCCTTCTAAAATTAGTTAGGTGTTCCCCTTGCTCACCTCTCCTTTGAAGGGCTAGTTCAAACCCTCAATGTAGGACTCAGAAAATACTTTCTCTCTTCTTAGAGAAATTTTTTTGTACCAGATTTTTTTTTTCTTTTTGATTTTTCGCATCAAAATTGTCTTTTAGCTTAAATACTTCTTCTCTCTGATCTTCAGGTAAGAGAGCTCTAAGAAAGCAATCCATCTTACCTCCACTCCATCTTTAAAAAAGGATATCTAAACATTCTGGCACAGACCCTTCCATTCCTGATCCATCTTTCCAGCCCTCCTCTACCCACACTGATCTGTGCCATTTTTGTCTACACATAGAACTGAAATTGGCCACCCCAAATTCCCAGGTGCCTCAGTACCACAGATCTGAGGCTCTGGATATGGCAGGTCAGTCAATGGCTGATGTGAGTGATTCTCCATCTGCACCAGAGGTGTTGCCAAGGTGAGACATTCCAACCGTCCCTGTGTCACCTGCATCCCCTTAAGGAGAGGATGGGTTACAGGAGGTGGCTCCCATCTGAAGGGACCACAGGGTCCAAATATGCAGGACAGAGCCTCCTCTTAGGGAACTGCTGCCTCCCTTAGTAGGCTCTGTTGCAACAGGACATGGGGTGATTATTTTAAACCAGAAGAAGGGAGATTCAGACTAGAAATAAAGATTGGTTTTTACGAGGAAGGTGGTGAAACACTGGAGGAGGTTGTCCAAAGTTGCTGAAGCCCATCCCTGGAAAGAGACAAGGTTGGACTGGATGAGGCCCTGAGCAACCTTATCTACTTGGAGATGTCTCTTGTCATTGCAAGGGGGGTTGGACTCAAATGACCTTTAAAGGCCCCCTTCTAGCCACAACTATTCTACACTTCTACAACATAACAACTTTTTACTTTCTAAGAGGAATTACATTTCAAGAAAACTGGGGAATATTGCATTGTAAGGAAACATGTCTAGTAAGGACAGGAGAGAATGAAATCCCAGAAGCTGCTTTCCAGTCTTCTCCCAACTTGTATAAGTTCTTGACTGCCATCTTCCCTCAATGTGGGTTTTGGGTTGTTTGTTGTTTTTTTTTTTTTTTTTTTTTTTTTTTTTTTTTTTTTTTTGTGTTTTTTTTTTTTTGTTTTTTTTGTTTGGTTTTTTTGTTGGTTTTTTTTTGGCACCGTGTTACTTCATCCCCCTAATGCCACCAGGTTTCTTACAAACCTTAGTACAAAACCTGAAATGCTATTCCACTCCTTTTCTGAAATCCCATCAAAGACTGAAGTGCTTCAGCATTCAATCATGTGGTTCTGCTCTTCACAACTCTTCTTTTTAGGCAAAGTTCCTGTATTAATAGGGCAATAATTTTTACCAGCTGTATGTTTCCAAGTAATGATGGATTATCGTTAGTGTTTCAGTTTTTTTCCCCACCTTCTGGTATTACTTGTTTCCTTTCCTGTCTTCCTTTTAGTACTGTGTGCATGTTTCCATGTGGTGTATGTGACAAACTCCTGGAAATACTGAGTTGTGTGAAGTGTTATCATCCAGTCAGCCAAATTCAGGTCTGGAAGGAAACCCAAGAACCCAGCAGTTCTGCTGATATTTTGATGCAGACTTCCTCTGTCTCATACAAGCCAGTTCAGTTCTCTGGCACTTCTCTGTAAGATGAGGCAAAAGGACATTTTATGATGAGAAAATGAAGATAGTAAGGTATAATTGACAAAATTTGTCCCATAATAATCACTTTAGAAGAACCTGGGTATCTATAGCTATAAATAGGTGTAGCAAGCAGTGGACTCTAATGGTGAGATTTCCTGAGCCACATAACTTGCCAATAAGCCTCTGATTTCTAGCTGCTTGTAATTTTCAAGTATCTTAACTGTTTGTTCTGAGGTTTTTTTCATACTTCATCTCTGGTTTTGTTCAATTAGGGGATTTTCTGTTTTCTAAACATTTGGGAATAGGCTTTTTGTTGATTTGTCTTTTGGGGGCTGGCTGGTTGGGGTTTTTTGGTGTAAGTGCTGATTTGTGATTTTTTTTTTTTTTTTTTAATTAATATTAATGTTCATTGTAATAGGATAGAGAAGTGTATAGAGAGTGGTAAACAAGCAGAGAGATCCAGACAATAGGAACATAAAAGAACATAACCCAGAATTTTAGGAGTTAGGAATTGGGAAATCAAGAATACCAGTCATTGGTATGTCTGGAATTTGCAGTTTAATATCTGCACTGTTATAGCCTTGGCTTCCAAGAATATTTGCATATTTGCCCACTGAAGTATGATGGAGCTACTCACACATCCAGAGCCCTGGTGTGGAGCTTCAAGAGCTTCCTTCGAAGTGAACGTGCCAAAACACCAGGAAGGTCCTGGTCTTGAAGCTGTATTTTACTAGAACATAAAATAAGCTGGTAGCTTTTTAAAGAGAAGAAAAATTGCTCTGATCTTCTGGACAGAAAGGACCAAGTAAGAAGACTTGCCCATTGCATTATCTATTCCAGGCAGATTATTCCCAGGATAATGGAAGGTCTTTGTACAATTCCTGCTCATCAAACCATCCTTGTCAGGCATTGCTGACACCTCTGTGGTTCAGGAGAGCCAAGAATCTTTAGACACACCTTGCTTGAATCACATCTTTAAATCTGTACATATTTAATAACAAGTTTTGCTAGGAATAGGAGTGACTGCTTGTACCAAGTAGGTAGAAATCTCCTTTTGAAGGCAAAGCATCTATTTTTAGCAACACAGAGTCATTAAGTATCATCTGCATTTGCATAATGTATGTATTATGCAAAAATGGCTTCAGGCAAGTGTTTTTTTTTTATTATTTTGTGGAAGGAATTCCATCTCTTGACAAGAATTAAACATATCTCTGACAAAGCCATTTCTTTCTCTAAGGCATGCTCTGTGACTTGGCAGTTCAGAATGAGTCCTCAGGGAGACAGCTCAGCAGCCAGTGGAATTAGAGTAGGTGACAAATGATTGGTATCAGGATATGCAGCTCAGTACAGTGAATTGTAACTATTTCACATATGAGGGGAGGGTGTTCTGGTAAGCACTGAGGTGACACCATACACATGATTTTTCTCTCCCTGAAATGATTGATCCTGATACAGTTGAATCACTTCAAGTGAAGAAACCACCAGTGTAGTTGTACACAGATGATCCTGTAGACACCCAAAAGGTTTCTTTCAATATTAGTTTCTAATATGAAAAAAGTCTCTAAACCAAGAGCAGCAGTTAGATGTGAAACCACTTTTTTTTGTGCATAACCTTCAGTTTTTATTTTTTTGCTGTGTTTACAAGCTAAACCAGCTGTGAAAGGTGCAAGCATATAGTTTGTATTCAGAAAAGATCTGTCATTTTGTGCTTACTGCAAAGCAAATGGCTCTGCCAGTTGGGGCTACAATTTATCAAGCTGGCAGAGTGACAATTTTCATTGCTCTTGAAAATTTATTATGGATAGTCACTTTTGAAGGGTTGACTCTTGTGTAAGGAGGCTTTTTACATTTAGACTTATCAAAATGGAAATTATTAATGCCATTAACCCACAAGGCAAAGATCAGTTTTGTCCCTGGAATCTTGAATATGCCTTCTTCACAAAGAGATTTATCTGCTTCTGTGGCTTCCAGGGTTCGTGCATTTAAAGAACAGGTGTAATGTAACAAAACACTGTTTCCCTAAAGAACAATGAAAGTAGTTTTCATCCCAGCTGTTTTAGCAAGAATGCCAGAGTAAAGGGGGGAGAAAAAGGTAGAATATTAAATATTAATGGTCAAAATTATTTTCATGGTCTTTGTTACGACTTCCTCTCTTCTCCTTAGAGACTTAGGAGACTGAGTTGCTTTGAGAGAGTTTGTAACATCTCTACAACCACAGCTCATCAATAAGGCTCTTTCTTTCTCATTTTACTCAATAATTCCACAGTACCACCCGTGAGTAGATTTAAGACACAGTTCTGTTAAGTATTAAGAAGCTCCTTAGAGACACTGAGCATCCTTAGCTTGCATTGATCTGAATGGTAAGCAAAAACATTGTGTCCTGAGGCCTAAGGACCTCTGTGAGGCTCTGCTGGTGGAGCCAGACTATCCAAAATCAGGTGTCTGTAAAATTGTAAGTAAAATTGTCTGAGGTGTTATAATTTGCTAAAAGCAGCACTTGTCCCTACATTCATCTGCATTTGTGTTTTCTCACATCAAACAGAAAAGCAAGTCTGAGTTAAAGGCAGCACAGGAAAAATGAGATATGTACAAATGTTTCCACAGGTATTAGAAAGAAAAAATTGAGACAGAGCAGAATTTTTTCCACCTCCCCCTTTCACCTAAACTTCTGTTCTCTTTGCTGTATGAAAAGATGACATTCTAATTTAATGAAGAGTCAATCCTGGCTACAAAAATCCTTTGTCACTGTAGCAGGTGGGTTTACTTCCTTACAGGAGAGTTATGTGCATCTACTGGAAGCCATGCCCTGGGGAACACAGCTGCTTCTTCCTGCCACCACCTCAGGAACTACGGGGAACAATTTTCAACGGTTTTGTTTTCTTTACCCCTCTTTTACATTTGGTTTTCAAGCTGCTGGTGGTTGGTTTTCAAACAGCTCTAACCACAGAAAGCTGAGAAGCCAACGGGTGCCGCTGCCGCCTCCGGGGCACACACCGAGATGGCGGCTCCCCCGCCCAGGCAGTCACACCAGCAACCCAACAAGCCTCTCCCTGACATTTTCCTCATCGTATTGTTCTTTCTTGCTTCCTTTCCCTTTCTAAAGCGTCTTTTCCAGTAACGTTTTTATAATTCCTGCCACATCTCACTGAAATTACCCCCCACACCCCTCCTCTCTTCCTCAGAAACAACGCTCCATGAGCGCTCCTTCTGCGCAGGCTTTCCGGGGTGACTCTGGCACCGAGAGCTTCCGAGCGTACACTTCAGGGGACAAACACCCTCTGGGGCTGGGGGGAGCCATGGCCCCGACCGCGGCGTTGAAAAATTGGGCAGAAAGCACAGCCCGGAGTAGCCCCGAGCAGCCGCGGACAGCCCGGGGCGGGCGGGCGGGCGGCCCTGAGGGGAGGGGCGGGAAGCGGGAGGGGCGGGAGCTGAGAAAGGCGGGAAGGGGGAGTGCGCCAGGGGCTGAGAGGAAAACCGCGGTTTTACGCTAAATAAGTAGGAAATAAATTATTGGGAAGTAATTCGGGTTTAAATGTGCCATAGGAGTGAAGGCAGGGTTTACCTCCTGCTCATGGCCAGCAGCATGAGAGAAATGAAAATGGGGCACGAAGCCCATCTGTGTCTGGGAAGCAAAGCTCAAAAAGCACTTTAAAATCTCTTCTTTCTTGAAAGAAATCTTCTCAAAACTTACTGAAAATTCTACTGTGAATTGTCTGTTAAAGCACAGTTTGAGCCCCTTTAGTTGTCCATCCCTCTTCCCAGCACAACATGTCCCCATGTCCTGATGTGGCAGGAGCCCCAGCTCTTGCTAAATCCCCATCAACCAGGATGAGTTTTAAGTAAATTTCATGGCAGGAGTAGGCTAATTTCTGCTATCATGTATAGGAAACTTGGAAAAGTGCCTCAAGTTCCATGGAAAGTCCACCTGCACCACAGTTTCCTCAAAGGTTGAGACTTGAAGGGAGAAAAGAGCTGGGGTATGGGCGCTCAGAGCACCTGCAGCCTGCACACATCTTCAGCCCTCCCAGTCTCAGATATTTGCTTTGAAAATAGTTTTGTGTTGCTTCTGTGGGGTTGGGTTTTCTCCAAAGGGTATGAAGACAGTTTTTCAGCAGGTTAAAGCTCCCCAAGGCAGTTTACCAAGGACACTGCTCTTGAAGCAAATGAAATTGGTCTAAGAGGAGCTCTGTGGCTATTTTAGGTGCCTAAGTATCTAATTTGAAAGCTTGATAACTGCTCAGGTGCATTGCGGGTTTTTTCCCCATAGTGAGCTTGGAGTCTGAACTGTTACGTGTATTTTTGACAGGAGAAAATAAAAAGAAATGAGTTTACA
Source organism: Calypte anna (assembly GCF_003957555.1). Lineage (NCBI taxonomy): Eukaryota > Metazoa > Chordata > Aves > Apodiformes > Trochilidae > Calypte > Calypte anna. Next base: position 14,445,744 of record NC_044247.1, on the reverse strand, counting down.
AGACTCTGAAACCTTTGTACTCGATTTTCTTTCCTCTCAGAGTAGCAAAGATCCAAAGAGATTGTACCGGAGATAACTTCCATAAAATCAGGATTAAGAAAGAATAGAATCAAGCTCATTATCTTGGCAGAAGGAGGAATAACATTTGCCTGGTATTTTGCTCCTTTACTGTTTGACATCAAGTTACACAGTTTGACACTTTTTAGAGTGATGTAAGTGCCTTTGGTTAATCTGACCTGTATAAATCTTCTGTTTTGTACAAGGCAGCAGCCTTGGAATAATTGCAGAAATATTAATGTAGCCCTTTGCTGGCCCTTAGAGAAGGTATCTGATGGGAAGCAGAGGCAGGTTATCTGGCATAACAAACCAGAAGCTCATGTAAAATGCCATTCCCAAGGTAGCTGATAAAGGTTTTAATGTGATAAGAGGACAAACACACTTGATTTTTCAGAAATATCTTGTCATGTTAAAAAAGAACATTTTTCTACTTTAGGTATGAAAATTACTGGGTTTTTATAGGTGTCCAAAAATGTCTGGTTTAATGACATGGATGCACCTCAGGAAGGATATAACCCCTGTAAGTAACACACCCCTGTGTGTTTTCAGAATCTTGCATGTAGCCAAATTAATCATATTTTTGAAATACATTAATATTAATTGGAAATCAGGACACTTATAGCACAGTGTGTTTTTATATCTTCTCCATCAAATAATTAATCTATTTAAAAGAAACTCTCATATTTCCTCAGTATCTAGAGAAGTCCACACACTGGCAAACAGGAATTCACCGAAAATAAATATCCAAGGAACAAAACTGAGTTTTCCTTGTGGGACTTCTGGCAAATTTATTATTTGGACCAAGTAGCAAATCTCTCTGGACCTTCTAAAGATGCATTCTTCCTTTTCAGCCAAACAGAAAGTGTCTTCCCCTAAGACAATAGTAAATCTTCTTTTTTAAATTGTGTCTTCCTTGGATGCAATATTGTCCTCACAGCACTGTAGTCAAGGAACATCCTAGCTTGAAATTAAATCCCCTGGTTCAGTTTTTCATCAGCACCTTCTTTAATTTTATTGTACATGAACAGTTTAAACAGCTTTTCTGGTCTTTAGTTTCCTTTATTACTTACTGTCCCAGTCCTCTTTCCCTTAGAGGATCACAGTTGGAATCTCTGCTCTGGTTTTGCTGCTTTTTTCCATTACTGTAGGCACCCTGCACAGTCAGCAAGCTCTACACCAGTTCATGGGTCTCGCTTGGTATGAATAAAACTAACAGAATTCTAGCTTGAAATGTGAGGTTGTGAAGCAAAACACTGGTAATTAATAGAGATGAAGCCTGCAAGCAAAGGGAGCTTGTGACATCTAAAGGGGATGCATTTATCAGATAGGTCTAACCTTGCATTTCTGAGAATGTCATCTGAGAATAATGCTCATCTAAACCAGAATTTGTACCCAAGTTAACAATTGAAATAAGTGGCACAGATTCAAAGAGATCTTATCCTTTGCAAAAGATATGGCAGTGTTGCCCTTGATTGTCTGAAAAGCGTTCAACATTCATAATGATAAAGACTTGTTAGGAACTCAGAACTCTGAGCTCCTGTGTTATGTATGGCTCCTTTCTCTAAAATCTATTGAACTGCTGTCCCAAAAAGTGAAGACTTGGGAATAGTTTTGTATTTGACATTTATTTCTGTGGCTTAGGTCTGTCTTTACTGAAAGCTGACGTGAACCCAAGTCTTAAACCTCCTGGGCTTAGCAAGAGTGAGATCTTTCAGTAGTAGCAGTGGAATCAATAGAGTCAAGTCCTGGTGCTATGGACAGGAACTGCACCCTGTTTAATACTTTGGAGTTTAAAGCCAAATAATAACTACTTTGTGCCCTTTGTCTTTTCCAGAGTTAATGATAGGAGGTGTCTGTTTTAGGGAAAAATCCCTAATAACTTGTTTGGTGTGGTAGTGGTGTTGTTTTTTGTTTGTTTGTTGTGTTTGTTTTTTTTTTAATTATTCCTTTTTAAAATTTTGATTATGGTTTCTCAAATAGCTGCAAAGTTTAATATTTACAAGGAATACTTTTTAATACACGGGACAGCAAGTGTCAGTTTGACTTAAGGGCTGTTCTTTACTAAATTTCCTTTGGGCTCTCCTTTAAGTGAGGTAGATGCGAGTTGTTTCAAATGCTATTAGTTCTTCATAAATCATATTACACCTTTTTTCCTTGTCAAAAGCAACATGCTCCCACTCATCAACAGGAAATCCCCATTTTTTAATTAGTCCTTACCCTTGAGAGAGGGAGAGAGCACATCTCTAGCAACAAAGAAGTGCAAGAATGTCTGCAACGTGCAACGAGTGAACACGTGGAGTTTTAGAGGTGACTTATCTTGTTGTGCCAAGTGTATGGCTGGTATTTACATATCTTTAAGCCACCACCACAAGAATATTTATGAATACCTTTGATATACAGTAGTATACCTTCAGGTATTTTGTGTAGCTAAATAATCACCCTTGAATGTATGTTGGTCATACATTGTCCCTGGGTCCCCTCCTGGTTTGAAACCCAAATTATTATCTTAATCTCAAAATCTTGCTGAATTTGGAAAGTCTGTAGTTTACTTCCCTATCTAGAAACACATGACATGACACATTGGTTCCCAAATGGATGAATGTGTTCATTGCAGGCAGCAAGTGCTGTCAGAAGTGATATTTCTGATGTTGGAGGACCAGACATCTGTGGTGTTCCTCTTACTGATGCTATAGGTAAAAGAACATAACTCCAGGGGATGGCTCATCTTGTCACAGTCCTTGCTGGGGGAGTGGATGGAACATAATTTCAGTGTTTCAGAGACTTTCAATTATTAGGAGGAGAACTGTAAATTTGGAGAAAAGCCCAGGGGATGTCTAGGTTCTACCAGTGGCCTTGGGGTGTTTGAGTGGCAAGGGAGAAAGGAACATTAGAAATATTTAACATCAGTGTTTGTACATTTGCTTCTGTTTAACATGCAGATGGTAATGCCTTCCTATTTCAGAGGGGTTTTTAAGGAGGCTCTGACTTGCTAGTGATAGTAAAATTCTCTGATCACAAAATATCCAATACATATATAAATGCTAGGTGAAATCCAAGTACCTGAGTTAATAGAGGGGCTGTTTTCTTACTTTTTTCACTGTGGGCATGATTTGGCTTGTGATTTCTTAAAATATAATTTCAGAATAAACATATGGAGTATGATGAGAGCTAAGAAATTTATACCTCTAGATAAAATAATCTTCTATTTTCCAAAGGAGGAAGAGTGAATTGATTTACAGGTGCTTATAACTAAGAACTGTAGCCCAATCACCCCAGTAATTTTAGCAGGCAAATTGATAGAAATGTGTAGATCTGTTATTTTGTGACTAAAAAGCATATAGCTAGATTTTTTAAAATGTAAATTTTGGTTGTTTTTTCCCCCTTGAGATTACAAAGAATAATATGCTGAGTTTAGTACAAAAGATTTTTTTTTTCTTCCCTGGATAATTCTTTAGTAGCTATTAATTGCCAATATCACAAGGGCATTCTTACCTAAGTATTTGAGCTAAACAATGTCAGGTAAACAGCAAAGTTCATTTTGAAACTGCTTTTCAGTCTTGCAGAGCAGCAATAAATAATTTTGCATGTAAAGTTTTTAACAAGCAGGAGAGTTTAAGCTATGATTTTTTAATTGAATGTTATGGGCATCCAGTTTTACCTATGGGCATACAGTTTTAATGAACACATCAATTAACTGGATATCTACAGTTACTTTTTTTTTTTTTATATCACCCACAAATGGTCAACAAATGAAATACCAATTTCATAAATTAAAATGAAGATGCTCTGTAGACTTATCCAGCACTCATTAAATTTAAGATAATTCCTCTGTAGTCTTTGGAGAGTGCTCAGGATGATCACTATTTCTCAAATGACCATTTTGATTAACGAAGAAATAAAATTACATTCAATGTTTAGGCAGTTATTGCAAAGGGATTTGAGCTAATAATGTTTGTGACTGGGTTAGGAAAAAGAAAAAATATGGGTCTTAAAAAGATTTTCTGATGTTTTTTCTTGCCTAGCTGATATCCTTAAGGGCTAGATATAAACCAGAATTTATGTGAAAAGTAGAGGCCAGAATGATAAACCTTAACACCACCACTTAGCTGCTACTCAATGTGCTACCTATTGCTTTTGATTAAAATCTCCCCATGTAGACCTGTCTCTGGGCAAATGCTCTAATTATGTGACTTATATAAATACTATTATTGGGCTAAAATAGCAGTCTTTTCAAAAGAAAAGTGGTAATCTGTTCTTTCCAACTGTTGCAGCTATTGCCAAGCAGACAGAATTGTCCTAATACAGCTCTCAGCAAAAATAGATGAAATTTCAGGTATATTCCTCTCTTCAGTGAAGTGCCCTCTGGTAAGGGGCAGCTCTCCCCTGAAGCTTTGGTTCCCTTTTGAAGGGTCTCTGCTCACTTGGCTGTTGCAGTGCAAATAACAGGGGTGTGGGCTCATCCCAGAGGGCAGGAAGGAAATCTGAAGCTTTGGTGTCTCCCTGCTGAAACTCTTTCATTAGGTCTGGCTCTAGAAGCCAGCTGTAACTAACGTTATTAAATGCATTAAATTTGGTGAGCTTTTTAAACCAAGATGTATAGATATTTCTGTTCAGCTTTAATCAAATGACCTCTTAGCTAGGTTCCATAATGAAGGGTCTGAAAAGCTGAGTCTGCTTTGTAATGTATTATTCCAATTTTGCTTGTTAACGAGATATCTATATTTAACTTTTCTCATTGACTTGTCACATTTACTGAGAAAAATCTGGATCGTTATCTAGCAGGCCAGTCCCAAAGCCAAATAAATAGCATGGTGCAATTGGGCTTGTCACTGCATTCACTTAGAATTGAATATACTTGAACCCAAATGCCTGATCTGAAAAGCAGCACGGGTCTGTGTATTTGTTTAGAACCCAAAGGGAACAGGGAAAAAATTACAGCCAGTCACCTAATGGTTTTCTTAGCTCTGATGGAGAAAGAAGGGCTATGATTATATCTCCACTTATGGGGAATTGTAGTAATAAATCCTCCTTGATTGCTGTGCCATCAGGCCTAATAGTTGGCTAGTTTTGTGTGGCCATCACAACAGATGTGTTGCCTCCTGTTTATTATAAAAAGAAGACAATACAGGTCAGTCCAGGAGGAAATGTTTTGTGAGAACAGTAAGAAAAAAGCTTTCAAAACTGGGATAACTCATGAAGACAAGGTGATAGAGTAGTTCCTTCATTTTAATTAGCAGGTAAAAGCTATACAGATGTAATTTTGTATATTTGTGTTAGCTGTGTTTTTCTCTTTCATTTCCCCAGACTTTTCTACTGAATACTGTGTGTATTATTTTATTTTTTATCTCTCTGATTCTGCCATCAGGTGCAAAATCCCTCAGTATACTGCACAGAAAGAGTTTAATATTTCTTAAACCAATGAGGACTTTGTTCTTGAGGCATTTGTGCTGTATTCCAGGGAGCAGAGCAGTAACATGCTTGGTTTAACTGGAAATATTGTTTGGCAGGAGGAATTTAGCTGGACTTCTTTTTCAATCAAAATGTAAAGAGATACTTTTCTGCTGGATTGATAACCTATATATTTTTAATATATTTGGTTTCACGTTGAATTGACTGCAATCTCCTTGATTAACATAACAACTTACAACTCATGACAAGGTGAAAACAGGTTGGGCAAACTTAGCAGTTCCTCTTAGGTGCACTTTTTGCTCTTCCTTTCCCTTAACCTCATCCCTGGATGTGCTTTTTCCTTACAAATATCAGTACTGCTGCATGAACATGTAAACTATGATTAGAGAGATGCTTTCTGCTCCTGTGTCAGAGCCATGACAGGACCCCTCTGCTAAATCTTGCTGAGGTACTGCCCCAATTCACTGAAGATGTCATCAGCTCTTGGTACCTGCCACTTTTTGGTGATAGCTGCCTCCCTTACAAACACTGCAAAACAACTCACATGCCTCACACATCACTCATAAGCTTGATATTCTTGTGCAAATTCACCTCTCTTGGCACTCTGAGCTGATATGCCAGGATATCATTTGGGACTGCTGGATGGACAGACACCCCATTAGCAGTCTTGCATAGATTTCATGGGGGATTGCTGTTTACAGCCCCAGAAATAGCAGTTATATGGACTATCAGCAAAGAAAATGATACACTTGAAATGACCAGATGACAGCAAAAAACACTTTTGAAATTTTTAGTATGGCTATTTAAAAAAAAAGTAAGAAATGAAAATGAAGTAGGAAATTATCAGATTCAAATTAAAGGGTTTTTTTTTTTTTTAGGAAGTGGTTGGTTGTTGCTGCAGTGCAAAATAATGGAAATTATTTGTCATATTTGTTACAAATTATTCAGTGCAGTTTCTTGGTTATAATTTGTGCAGCTAAAGCTTGCTTCTAGTAAAATAAATTATTACAATTAAATTATTACATGCTCTGCTTGGAAGAAAAGTCCAACTTGGTGAACCACAGTTCTGTTCTAATCATGTCTTGAGGTGTCATGAGATGCTGAATCAGTCAGGAGTCTGAGGTTGTTATAGCTGGACATTTTCCTTACAATGTGCTCTCCCAAAAGACTGAAAGGCTTCTAAACTTAGTGTTTCCTTAGAGATGATGCCAAATGGTCAGTTCAGAATGGGGAAGATGTTCTGTCCTCCCCATAGCTGCTGTGTCATTCCAGGTGAGTCCTTCATTCCAGGTTTGAATTCCATGAACTTGATGACTTTCTGAGTTGTGGCAAACTCTGCTTCATCCCCTCTGGTTTTTATTAAGGGATTTTCATCACATTTAAGGTTTGAGTGCTACTTGCAGGCTTCCTGGCCCTGCTGGGACTGTCTCCTTTCATTTCTCTACTAAATCCTATGTGAAAGGCTGTGGATTGATCTCCTCAGGTACAGCAGTTCCTCGGGACAGTCTCCATGTCTTCCAGGGAACTGCCCTGACCCAGTTGTATCTAAAGAAATGCAAAATAAAAACTGAGAGCACATAACATCAATTGGAGTCCATGCTTGTTATTCTGTGATAATTTCACTTTTAGTGTATCACCAATAAATTTGATGCTTTCTTTATCCTACTTGGAGTTAAAAAAGGAAAATTTCAGGTAGAAGTTCTATCAGCTTGTCAGAAAGTATGGGGTATGATACTTCTCAGCTTGCTAAGTTTCAGAAGGGGTCTTTGGATGGATCAGTTGATTCCTTCTATCTCAAAGACATTTTAAAAAAATAACATAGTTGCCCTTCAGATCTTTTTCCAAAGTTGCTCCCTATTCTTTCTGCTCCCTAACAAATGTTAATCTCTTTCAAGGTATTCATCTCATTTGGTCTCCCCTAGGATACTAAAACATTCCCTCTCAATTTGATATGAGGAAGCACCTAAATCAGTAGCTCTTGCAAGCCTGCCAAGTCTAATTTAATTTTTGTTCTGTTTAATTTATTAATTCCCTAGATGGAAACTATAATACAAAGAACCAGACAGGGCTGCAGTTAAGTAACAGGGAACCAGAAGTGAAAGGAAAACAGTATGAGCTATTCTTCTGTGGTGACGAGATAAATCATTTCATCTATTTCCTGATAGAAAAGATATGAAAGGAAAAGGAGAGTCTAACAAATCACACAAAGAGGAGAATGAGCAGAATGGACTGAAAATATTCCAAATGTCAGAGGAAATTAAATAGTGAGCTTTAAAGCAAGCAGCACCCATATTGCTCAGTAGAGCTTTCTCAAAGCTGTCATCTTGGGAAAAATGGAAATCTCAGGAATGCATTTTAAACCTGTTTGTGATAAAGTTTGGGTTTTTTAGACTTGTTGGCAGCAGGTGTCTTCTTAGTATTCATTATTCATGTAGCCTCAGAATGCATTTCAATTTTTAAATGAAGAGGTATGCAAGCCCTTCTCTGGTGTGTTAAATAGATGAACTATATTACTGCCTTTCAGCTTGTAATGCCAGAGCTGTGGCTTGGAAGTTATTTCCCTGCTACAGCTGATAGAAATATGAGTTGCAAGTAATTTTTATATTAATATACAGATGAACAGAGTTCTTATGTCTTCAGATTTTGCTGGATTGTAATATACTTTTATATTATTCTGAAATAGTAAACCTCTTCTTTGAATCTCAAATCAGTCAAACAGAAATAGGTTTCATATTTTCTCAACATAGTTTTCCACTTAAAGTAACATGTGCAGACCTAACCTTGTTATTGAGAGATGCAGCTGACAGCAGGCTGGATGTAGAGCTCCTTGGTCTTTTCTCAAGCCAGGTCCCACTGACTTCAGTGCAAACCCTGGACAAGCCAGGCCTGAAGTAAAACCCAAGTGCCAATCCTCTCTCACTGAAAGTAGAGCAAAGTTTTTGTCATTCATCTCAGTGGGAGCTGAAGCAGGACTACATGGGGAACCTTAGCATTTTACCCATTACCAGCAGTGGGACTGGAAGGTTACAGCAACTTGCTGTATCTTATTTAAAAAAAAGGAAAAAAAAAAAGAGTGAAAAACAGTGACCCATTTCTCAGTGTGAACTGTTGCATTTTGAAGGAGAAAACTCTTCCTGGACGTGAAGCTGCTGTAACTCACATGCTAAGAGGTCACAATGGGAATAAGGATAGCTCCAAGATGAAAGGTTGAAAAGGTTTCATTCCAAGATGAAACCATTACCAGAGGAGTTTTATTTATATCCTTACGTCTTCATTTTGTAACATTCTGATAATGAATACTAATAGGGGGGAAAAAAATGGATGGAGACTTTAAAAGATGTTTAATTTTGGCAATTCCTGTTGACTTTAAGCAAGGGGACAGAGAGCATCCCCTTGACCCTTTAGGTTGGTATCACCTGGACTGGGTCCTAGTAAGCTTTTTCTCTTACTCATTTGCATGGGAGTAACAAAGTTCTTGTATAAATCCAAAGGCTTCAGTAAGAATAATAGATTAAGAGAGCTGGAGCAAACTGTGCTAATCAGAATAGACATAAAAAGCAATTGTACTGTTTCATGATGGGTTTACACCAGGCTAAGGTTTTGCTGGGTATTTTTCCCTCTGTATTTGCTCTTACTGACTATGTGAGCAGTTGTGGGCTTGCACATTGAGGCAGGTTGGCTTGTTCAGCCCCATGGACCCTGACCCTACTAAAAATGATTTTTTTTTAATCCACAGAATTTTCCCTCTCATTGGAGAGATACTTTTATTGTTAACAGAAAGGTGTTGGTGATGTGGCACATTGCTCCACTCCTGTTTGAAAAGGAACATAGCGCTTCTAATCTGTCAGTTGAATTTTCACTTTTTGTTCCCTCTCAAAAAACATACTCAGCAGAACATATAAAGATTTTTATCTGTCCTTTATCACAAGTATCTGAGTGCACCTTTAATTTCCAGTTATCTTGCCATGATTGACTTTGTATGGTCCTTGTGTGTTCCTGGGCACACTGCATGGGAGTGCAGAGCTGTACATTGCTTTCCTGCTCACTGTGGATCCAGTGCCTGACACCCTGCTTATGGACACGAGACCAATAAATAGCTTGGGATGTAGGTCCAGTTCTTCAGATCTCCTGAATGTCCATGAAGCAGCTAAGCAGGTACAGTCTGTGAGCTGCTGAATTTCAAACTGGTTGCCAGAGCACAGCCAGAGATATATTCAAGTACTGAACAGGTGAAGATTAAACTCTTGAACACCCCATAGCATTGCTTTCATCTCTACCACCCTGTGTCCTGGAGATTTACTCCCAAATTGGCTGTGTTCAGGTGGATGCAAGGTTTAAGTCTTGAAAGGAGACAGTTTGCTATGAGAGGATGCAGTTGTGGTTAATGACTGCTCTGAGATCTTTTCTGGTTCTTCTAAAAATATCCATTAGGCAAGGTTAGATTCATTTCAGTGGGAACTTTGAATTCTGAAATGCTAAAAGACTCTTATAAGTGGCTGGAACAGAAATATACATATTGCAGGAGGTAATGAAATAATAGTAATAAAATTGACTGTAGTTAAGGAATTAAGACCATCAAATTAGGGATGCTGAGGCTTTATTTTGAGAATACTGAAAGTGTGTTTAATTTTAATCTATCTCAAATAGCTCAACCTCTCTGTGAGCTTGCTAGACCATGCTGCTTTTGAACCCTGGGATTGCTGTTACAGAACTGAATCATTTTGAGTGCTTCACCAGTGACACAAACTTTCCAGACAGGAGGCAAATTTCTGTTGCATTAATAAAAATAATTGCATTCCTGTAGACATTTCCATTGCATTAAAACAACTGATTTCCAGTCCTGTGATAACTGCAATGACCCCCCTGCCAGCTGAAGTCACTGTGCCATGCATGTCTTGCTCCTGAGCCACAGTGCACTCTGGTTTTAACATTTTCTTTACCTTCTGTGATTGCACAGGTTCAACCAGAGTAATATTTTTTTCCCCCAGAACTCAGAACCAGTTGTATGGTTGCTCTGAAGGAGAACTGGAAGGGACACTGTCATCTCATGTTTACTTAGTTACAATTAGTGGGTTACAAAGGAGGTGGTATTATTAGTGTGTAATATTAAGATTTCAGTGAAAAGAATTGCAAGGCTGTTCAGGAAGGTGTGATACAGAATGTATTTTAGAATAATATTCTACTTAGATTTGATGAGTATCTTTTGCAAAAGTTAATGACTTCTTTAATTCATCTTCCAGTTTTACAGAAACATTGGAAATATTTTAGTCTACCTTTTAGTACCAAAACTACAGTTATAACTGGATTGTTTGGGGGTTTTTTTGTGGGTTTTTTTTGTTTGGTTGGTTGGTTTTTGTTTTGTTTTGGTTTTTTGTTTTTTGTTTTGTTTTGGTTTTTTGGTTTTTGTTTTGGTTTGGTTTTTTGCTTGAGTATCAAATGACATAGAATCATAGAATCATAGAATTGGCTGGGATGAAAGGGACCTCAGAGATCATCGAGTCCAACCCATGAACCACCGTTGCGGTTGCTAGACCATGGCACTGAGTGCCACATCCAGTCTCTTTTTAAACATCTCCAGGGACGGAGAATCCACTACTTCCCTGGGCAGCCCATTCCAATGCTTGATCACTCTCTCCGTAAAGAAATTCTTTCTAATATCTAACCTAAATTTCCCCTGGCACAACTTAAGACCATGCCCTCTTGTCTTGTTGAAAGTCATCTGGCAAAAGACCAACGTCCACCCGGTTACAACCTCCTTTCAGGGAGTTGTAGACAGCGATGAGGTCTCCCCTGAGCCTCCTCTTCTCCAGGCTGAACACCCCCAGCTCCCTCAGCCTCTCCTCATAGGGTCTGTGCTCGAGTCCCTTCACCAGCCTGTCTGCCCTCCTTTGGACCTGAAACATGGACATGAAAACATTGGACATGTTTTCTACCTTGTAAAATCCAGAAGCAGTTGTTATCAAATCACATGATGCAGTCAGCAGTGGTTCCATTCAGAACTGTGTATGGTGTTCAGCCTTGAGGCAAATATTGAACAAAAACCTTATGAGTTCTGGTGATGAATTTTTATGATTCAGAAAACAATGTCAGAGTTGTTTATAAGGACATGACTCTCTTTACTGCAGCATGAATAAAATCTGTACAAATGACCTCTGTGATGCAACAGATCTTTTGCATCTCAAAATCAAGAGGCCAAGGGTAGAACTGATAAGGGTGCTAATTTATTCGTGGTGATGAAGGGGAAGTTAAAGCATAAATAGATATGAATGTGACATTCCCTTGCAGAGCCATTTTGGATTTGTTAGAGGAATTTAAGAGGAATTTTGGGTTTTTTTTGATGAACCTTTTATTTAAAAAATGTTGGCTTATGTTGGTAAATAGCCTTTCTAGCAGCCTTTAAAAACAGTGGGTTTTGTTATTTACAGACGCTTTCTGTAAATGGCTGAGTTGAAGCCACAAAATAAACTGCTAAACTTCATTCATAACATTGTGAAGAAAAAAATAATTAGATCTTGTTTAGGAGCCAGAAGAAGATTAATGAGATTGTGAAGTCATGATTTTGGAGATCAAATGACCATGGTGAGCAAGTTTGCAACCGTTCAGTTCAGGAAGGCATGAAGCCGGAAAAAGGCCAAGCAAAACTGTTTAGAGACAGAGTTTTGAGTCTTTAAACAGCAAAGGTATTTATTGTCGGATCCGGGGAACTCCCAGCTTGCGCCGGACAAAGAGTTCCAAGGGTTAAGGGAAAAGGGGTTAGGGTATTTATACAGTAAAAGGGGAGGTTACAACATTACTACATTCTCAGTTCAGTTCTTGCTGACTTCATTATATTGTTACAAGGTGATATCAGACCCCAGCCATAATTTTCTTATCTGTTGGTGGTGATATCTTTATGTTCTTCTTGTGTGGATGTTCACAGCCTTTGTTGTCCAGCTGGCGCCTGAATAAGAACAAGACTTGTTCTTATGAACAAGACTTGTTTTAAGAAAAGAGTTACAGAAGAAAAGACTTATACTCAATTATTTCCAAGCTAGAAGTTAATCCCGTTAGGACCTTGTATTGGTTACGTTGTTCTAATAGGAAAGTGAAATGTCTCAGCTGCTTTGTTAGCTTCTTTCTCTGTTTAACCCTGAATTCTTAGTAGTTATGAATACTAATTCATTAGCATATATTACTAGTCTTAATTTTACATAAAGTAAATTCAAACAAACAGCTTGGCCTGATCCACTCTCTTCTTCAGGCACAGCTTATATATTGTGCCTGTGAACCCCAGTAAATAAATGGGTCACTTTAGGTGTCTCAAAGTGTGTGGAGAACTTAGTGACCTATAGCCAGGGCAGATATCATCTGTCTGATGTGAAAAGCACAATACAAGGCTACTGAAGAGTTTGTTTGCATCAGAATTGTGTAAGGGTGAGAGCAGAGAGTGGAGAAGTTGTTTGGAGCTCATGGCTTTTGATCAGGGCTAGGGATTTCTACTGCTACATCAAAATAAAGAAAAATAGTACTTACCCTTCACCAGAAAAGTTAGAAAGTGTCAGATGTAACTTATTTTAGATGGAATGAATATTAAAAATTAAGTTAGGTTTTTATACAAGACTTTTTATTAAATATTGTTGGTCAGCATTAAGGTAAATATGAGCTAAAGGACTCGAGGAGTAGAGAATGATTCTGAGATGTAGGATTTGAGCTAGGGGATGTTACAACACAGCTAATCCAGGGCACAGGCTGAGCTGGGTTTATGGAATGTGGCTGGCATTGGTTGCATTGCTTTTCTTCCTTTTTGACTCACTTGAAAATTAGCTCTTTGTATTTCAAACCCAAATGCTATTTTTTAATATTTTATTCTTTTGAAGTTTTTCACAAATGCCTCTCATGGAACAGTGGGGAGGAGATATTTCCTTCTTGCTCCAAATTCAGAGCTCCTTTGGTCACTTTTTGATGTACTTTTCCAAAATGTTATTGATTTTGTCTGTGTGCCAGGTTTCTTGCCTGTTTTCACTCCAGTTACTGATGTCCCTTGGTGGAGAGCATTCAGCAATATCAGGAATAGGAAAGGAAAAAGGCAAGAAGCATCCTGAAACAACGGGTTCCTTGGATAGGACCAGCTCAACAGCTAAGCCAAAGTATCTAACATCTCTTTCCTTTATTTTTAACAAGTCCCTTGATAAATAATGGGGAAGCTTAAGAGTGAAAGCTCTGAAATAGCATCCTGAACACTTCATCACTTTTAAAAATAAAATAGTCCCTGCAGGATAAGTAGAACCACCACCATCACCAGTGTTTTGCTAAGAAGTAAAGACTTAACCCAATTAAAGACAGCAAACATGCTGTATAATGTATACCTAATTTAACCCATTACTGGCAGTGTGTGACAAGAAATGAAGATCAGATTCTCTGAAAACTTTTTTGTTACCATTCTCAAAGAGGTTCAAATGAAAGAGGAACAAAAATAGATGGCAAGTCCTGTTTTCCAAATGGATTGAGTGTTCTAAATCCCTTTTAATTTAAAACTTTTTAACAAGGCTTGTTTGCCCAAGTGTAAATCTCACCTTCGTTGATTTCTACTTGCACTTTTAAGTCACTTGAAGTCTTTCAGTATCTGTAATTTGTAATTTTTTGCAAAAATCTGTATTTTTTGGCAATACTGATGTCTATTTTGGCAGGTGGCATTGCTACATAGGTATGCTAATGGAGAATAGGGTGGGTTTTGCTGAATGCTGTTGTTTAGCTTCAGTGTCACTAGTCAAGCAGAGCTGATATCTCAGGCTAGGTGTGAGAATTATCATCTCTGTCTTTCAGTTTGGAAAATGAAGAGAATGGGAAGGGAGAAAAATGTGCTTAAGCATTTATATTGCTAGTGATAAAGGTAGAATGCTTCAATGGTTTCCTGCTCCTTGAAGATGTCCCCACGCATGAGTTTTTTCAGGTGTTTCAAAGCAATGATCAGGTGAGTGAATACTTAGAAAAGAGCAGCAGCAGAATAAATGCCCCTTGCATAGCAAGATAATGAAAAGACAAGAAGCAGCCAGGGGTAGAGTGTACAATGCAGTTCTCCAGAGGTAACTGGTTACACAGCTTGGGGACACAGAGAGAGAAAAGCATAATTAGGACCTTATGCTTGAGAAACAGCTCAGAAATAGAAAGCAGTGGGAAGACTGAAGTAGGAAGTTTAGTCTGTAGCTCAGTCTATACATGAAGAAGCCCTCAGCACTTGCATTTAATGAGGTGGGTTAATGTTGCACATTCAGCTGTGCCCAATGCTGTGTGTTGCCCAAGGTTACCAGATGCTTTTGGTTTGGCCTGGAATTTTGTGAGGTCTTTTGTTGTGCATGCATCAATCTGAGAGATTTAGTCTTTGATCCCTTTGGGGGTGTCTTGGCATCTAGAAGAACATAGAATGGAGCTTGATGTTCCTGGTCCCAGGACTGTTAATCATTCATTAGAAGAGGAGGGAGCACAGCATGAGATGACCTCTTCCTACCTTGTCCTGGAGGAGTTTTTCTGATAGTCTTTTGGCACTGTGAGTCTGGTGTTCCTTTCCACTCAGGGTTACAACCACAAGAGGAGTTGTAAGAACAGTGTGTAACTGTAGACAACTATGGCCCCAGAGAATCTCAGTCCAGTAGGACTGAAGTTATGTTAGGATGTTCTTGGGGAAGTCAGAGAAAAGTATTTGAATCCCCTTGGGCTATGAGGAATTAAGGTTGGGCTATGGAATTAAGGTCTCTAATCTCTCTTGTGGGTTCTCCTGTTATTAGGGTATGACAGAAAAAGTCATCACTATAATTTTTTGCAGTCTCTAGGTAGGAGCTTAAGTTGTGGGGATGGGTAAACACGTGTGGCTCAAGTGTCCTCAGCATACTGGGTGTTTCTGACATAACTCAGGGGGATAAAATTTCAGTCTTTGGATTCTAATCCTGGAATCAATAAAGTAACCTTCAGAGATGATAATGTTTATTGTATTAGAAACTATGGCTTTTAAACATTTTTTCCTAATTTTTGTCTCTACCCTTTTTCAAATGTTAGAAAAGGGTCTTGTGATAGAGAGGTGTGGATCAAAGGCACTGATCTTTCCCAAAGAAATATTATCTACTGTATTTATAAACTCATTAGGGAGATGAAATTTGAAATGAGAAGATGCTTGGCAGAAGGGGTCTGTTGTTAGAAAGGGTTTGATTTTGGTGAAGCAAAGCAGAAGTTTTAAGGGAAGCTTCTTAGAGCAAACTGAGAGCTGGGGGGATGGTAATCATCTCACTGGGGCTTCATGAAGGTGACAATTACAGGAAGACATCTGTTAAAAACATGCATCAGAGACCCTTGTGAGCAAGGAACAGAAGTTCCTCTGCTAGGAAGGGAAGGAGCAAGACTGACTAAAATAAATAGCAAGACAGATGTGCCTGAGAGAGCCCTGTGAGAAATTACTTTTTTTTATCAGTCAATTCTTATTTGATCTGTTTCAGAAATCCTGCTAAAAGTTAACTATGTAAAAGAAGTGAATTCACTCCACAGGCAGCTTGAGTTTAACTCTGCTTCCTCCAGAAAAAAAAGAGTTTACATGCAAACTGGGATCCAAGTGTCTAAGATGCAGGTTGCATCCAAGTGGTGTGTTGAAATGTGGGAATGCCAGCAAGGAAGGTGGGAAAAGCATTTCAAATCTAGATTGTGCAGAGGGAAAGGGACCACAAATGAATCTTGGTACCAGATAGCAAGGGCATACAAAGAAAACAGGGTGGGATCCACTTGCCTGTTAAGTCTTTAGTAGGCCCAGCTGGCCTCCAGTTCTTTTTCCAGAAGGGCCCAGATCCCTGGTTAATCTGCTTTTGGCTTCTTTTTGTGTGTGCTTGTTGGGAACTTTGCATCTGGCTCCTCTTATCTCAGTGTGTGGCCGAGCAGCAGCTGAAATGTTTCCCATGTTTTTGTCAGTACTGATCCATAGATAGAGTCAGAGTTCTTTTTCTTGCTTCTCTCAGTGTCTGCAGCAAACAAACTGGGAAATAAGTTCCTGCTGCTTCAGGTGGTTTTCATAACACTCCATTTCCATTTCAGTTTGGGGAATTTCATCTAAGGAATCTTTTTGCTGAGTTGTATTTGCCACATTTTTAAACTTTACTTGACCCATAATATAAAATAATTAAATAATTATGCTCAAAGAAGGAAAGAAAAATGACAGAGAAGCCCCAGAGATTAGACTAAATTAAGTCATGTTTTATCATTTGCACGCCCTTCATCCAATCACAAGTCATATATCTGTGCTGCAAGTTTGATAACTTCTGTAGGAGATTTAAATGGAATTATGAAATTACTGTTCCCTAATAGATCAGGTTTATTTGCTCTTCCTTTTCCCTTGGGAGGCAGGCAGAGAATGTTCTTTTCCACTACAGAATTGTGCAGGTGAGCTCCATGGCCTCTCCATCACTTTACATTCTGTGTAAACCTTTAAACATCATTGTGTGTACAGTGCTCCAACAATCACTTCATTTACTTTTTGCATCACTCACAATGTCCCATCTGCTTAGTTTGCCCTTGGAGTCTTCTGGCTTTGACTTTAAAAGAGAAAGCAGATAGATACTTCAATGGAAATGTTTAAATCCCAAGAGTCTGGGATCTTTGATTACCATTCCTGTAGAACTTCTGTAAAGAATATGCACTAACCATGGACAGCTATCCCCTTCTGCAGCATTCCAAGCAACTCAAGACTTGTTCTCCCTCTGTCCTTTTCAGCAAAATTAATTTGTTAGATCCCATTTCATTTCCCTAACAACATATAACTCCTCAATTAGTTCATCTTTGATTTTACACTTTTCAAGCATCAGTTCTTCTCTCTCATCATCTCCTTGGTGACACCTGCACACCAGAGAACCTGAGAAGGAGATTTTTAACCACAATATTGTTGTTTGGCAACCACTGCAGCCTGAGAGAGCTTTTTTTCCTTAGAGCTCAACATGAACATCCCATTCTTGGAGGGTTGCATTTTGCAGCAGAAGTCTCGTTAGAGGAAAAGGGGTTACTGCATTTTTTTAATGAGGAAATGACATTTTGGCATTCTTAGTTTAATTCCCTGTTGGGTTGACTGTAGTGGAGTGATCCACTCTTGTACTTGCCATCAGCAAACCCATGAAGTTGCTAATTAAGAGAAAATTTACAGGTAGGTGTAACATCTTTAATTAGATGAAGTATAGTTGGGAAAAAACCAGAAAAGCTCTCAGGCACATAAGTAATTTTTTAGGTCTGAAACTGAAACAGGAAACTTCAAAGCAAATTTGAAGTTGGAAGCAACTGCTCTGACTTAATTAAAGCATGACCCACAAAATACTTTTGGAAGATAAGTTTGGAAACTCAAATTCATAGCTTAGTAAATACTAAAAACTCTGGACTCACTAGAGATACTTCTTTTCTGATCAGCTATAACCTGCAAGTCCTGTTCTACTCCCAGCCCCCTCATTAATGTCACAGTGTTCCACAAGTTATAAATTACACGTGGCCCTTCCCACTGGTGGGAAGCTACCTCTCACCTCTCCTCTTTACTGAATCTCTCTGCCTCCCCTTCCTCTTCTCCTGGCTAGTCTAATACATTCTAATGAAATCCCAAGAAATTGTCCAACAATTACAGTTGGCTTTACAGTTTTCTTTTGTTTCAGAGTTGAAAAAGGATTGGTGTGCCAGAAATTTGTGTCAGAAATTTTTCCTGAACCTGCTAGTCTAATAAAGAAGTATTCCCTCAGCCTAAAAATGTATTTTTGAGAGTAGTTTAGGGCCATACATCTATACAGACCTTCCACCCTTCCTCCCCCCTCCTTGTAAAAACAGCAGAGTGATGCTCAATCAGGAGCATTGCTCTCCACATAAAGGTTTCTGCACCTTAGGGTAATTTGAACAACTACTGGATTAAACAGTTGTTTCACTTTTTTTTCCTGAATACAATATGATGAATCAAAGCACATTTCAAGGGTAAAATAAGAGTTTCAGTTTTATGGCCTTACTTCATAAATCTATATACCTGTAAATGACAGACTCAATATATTGAGGTTGCCTTATTTGTGATATTCAGTTTCTTTCTGTCATGAAGTGATGGGAAAAGAGAGGCAGAATCATAATCATATTCATTATGATGAGACATCTGACAGCCTTGTGCATCTACAAGTAGCTTTCAAAGTCCTGAGAAATTATTTCTCATTTCTTTGCATAAACTGTTTTGATGTGGTGTTCAGAGCTCCTGGTTTGTGTAACTGAACATAATAAAAGCCCATAGTGCAGAAATGGAGATGGCAGAGGAAAACCCATCCTGACATTGTCTTAGGTGGAAGAAGATGCTGATTTGAAATCACAGGAATCAAATCAGTCTTCTTTGTAATAGAAATGGGATGTGAAGGTGCCTGTTATGAACAGGAAATTCCTCCAGATGAAAAACAAAACCAGACAAGGCCCTGGAAGGGTGTTAAGGAATATAAGATATTTAATTTCCATGTTTTGGGTTTTTATACCTGAAAACTCCCAGTAAGTAAAACAGTTTTCCTAAACCATTTACCAGAAACAGCTGGTAAATACTGTAAACTTAAAGTATGATTTTTTTAAAGTGGACTTTCAAAGAACAGGTCCATTAACCTATTTAGAATGACTCTAAATACATTCATCCCAATTGGTTTCATTATTCAGTATCAGTCATGTGAATGATGCAATAGCCACACTTCTTGTGAGTGAAATTTCCCATCAAATCTTGGGGTATTATGTCTCAGGCTACAATTTATTCCTGTAAAAGAACTTGATGTTTTCTCAGGTTACTTAGTTCTGGCTTATGTCTCCTCTATCAAAACCCAAATTATTGTTGCAAAGTCTAAGTGAATCAACTCAATTTAATGCCATTTTGGACAAAAATATTTGGCCTAGTCCATTCAGCAGTCAGCTGGATGATCAGTCTCTCCTTGTTTCTTTCACCACCAACCTTTGGTAAGAAGAGTAAGGAAAAGCAAACACCATACAACCAGATACTTAAAACATAAACTATATTATTGTTTTCAGACAGGTTAGAAATTAAGATAAAAATATTTAGTATATAATTTACAAACTTTCATTGATTTATGATAGATCTGCAGCATGCTACAAAATAAAGTGTAATAGTGTGCATATACATAGGTATTCCACCATGTAGGTACAAGCTTACATTCCTACAAAAGAGCAGGTTTTCAGCCAACAGTTTCTGTAGTTTGTACAAGGAAGATATTAAGTTCATCAGCAATAAACTACAGAAGCTAAGAAAGTGGAAATAAACAATAAAAAAATAAAACTGGCTGATTTTTGAGACTTCTGATACAACATAAAGTCCAGCAATCTGCCTGTCTCTCATCTCCTCCCAAGCTCCCCAAATGGTACTTTCTGACACATTCTTACCAAGGTAAGAAATTCTATTAATAATGAATATCTCCTTACTTTCCAAACCCTAGAGGGATATTTCTCTGTAATTCTTTGTCAAAAGTAATAACTGTCTAGGAATCAGAAGCAGAGAAAAAAAATAGCTTGTGGTGCTTTGAACAT
The DNA here is from genome assembly GCF_003957555.1 of Calypte anna. NCBI lineage: Eukaryota > Metazoa > Chordata > Aves > Apodiformes > Trochilidae > Calypte > Calypte anna. The sequence continues at coordinate 14,425,746 of NC_044247.1, read as the reverse complement.
TTTGATGCTTGCTTGATTCTCTAATCATGATCCAGTGCCTGAGGTCCACCAGAAAAATGCATTTTTTGACCGATTTCTGAAAGAGGGAAAATCAATTGGTTTAAGGGTTTTATGAAATTCATTTGCTTAACCAAAATCTAACTGCAATGCTAAGTCAAATATGGCTATTTAGCTACCAGGGATTTTTTTAAATAATCCTCTGTCATAGCATTATTGTCAGGTACAGAAAATGCAAAGCAAAGCACTATTTATATATAAGAAGGTGTAGCTTATTCTTTTAAATGGTGGTATAAATAATTTCTCTAATACTTTAAAGCTAATATATTGATAATGAGATGAGGGCATTGTTGGAATAAGGATGTGATATTCTGGGTGGTTTCTTGGGTTTTTTGGGGTTGGTTTTTTTTTTGTTGTTGTTGTTTTGGGGATTTTTTTGCTTTTTTTTTAAGGAATTAGGGTGTTAATTTAGATCCTGAATAACTTCTTTTTTTTTTTACTTACCCATAGTTTTTTTTCTTGAAATACATATGATGTCAAGATGAGCAGTTGAGCTGTTCTCTAATTCATATTTCTTTTCAATAAAATGACCAGCATAGATATCTTAGAGGTTTGGGAGGCTTAACTGAATTTCTATAGAACACAATAAACCAATGGATAGGCAAATCCAGTAGAAAATCTTTTCTTGGTGAGCATTTTTGTACCCCCTTTGTGTCCTGTGTTGTTTGTGACATTCAGAGTCCCAACTTCTGTCGAGTTTGGGATTTCAGTTTGCACCTATCATTAAATAAGCAGTAAAATGACACAAACCTGGATGTTTCTCAGGTATTAGAGGAACTGGGAAATGTGCCCTCTTGGCAGGGCTCTTGGATGGGGTCAGTAATGCAGCTTTCAGGCTGGTCCTTCCACCAGCACTGCCCTCCTGTTACTGAGAGCCCATGTGATGGGCTTCTAAGCACCTATTTAAGCTGGACTGATTTTTCCACATAAAATCAAGAGCATTTTATTGGCATTTTTTCTTTCCACACACTCAATCTGTTGGCTTCTGGGGGTTGAAAAGTCTGAGGGAATTGGTTGCACTGTTCAACTTCCTCCTGATGCAGGATCGTGGTGTTCTCCATCACACTCATCACTTGTGTGCTTATTTGTTAAGAGGAAATATGTGACAAGTGGTGTGAATCTTGTTCTGGAAATGTATAATAACATGTTTTGTCTTCCATATTATTTATGCAGTTGATGAAATGCTTTAATTTTTTTTTTCCTGCTATGAAAGAAGATAAGATTTGTTTCATTTTTATCACTGCTTCCCCCCAAAATAGAGATTTTCAATCACACTGTCTTTGGGTTTTTTTATGTCTGACAGAGGCCTGGAAGTACCAAAGTGTTAAGTTCTGAATACAGGTTATGGGGTGGAGGAGAAAAACCCTATAAATATCCTAACTTTTTAACCTCAAAAATAATAGTTTTCTTTTTAATAAACATCAGAACCTTCACATGGAGATTTGGAAACCAGGCTTCATTACTTCTGAGGCTCACATATTTACTTGTTTATCTCTGGCAACAAGGAAAGGAACCTTCTTTTAGATTGGAAAACACACTCAATTTGCTTATAAAAGAGGCAGGGAATTATTTGAACTAATGATGAGAAATTAATGAGGTTTTTTTGTCTCTGTATCAGGTTACTGTTATGCTTAAAGAAATTCAAATTCATATTGAAATTGGTGGGATGGTCATGCTATTGACTTGGGTATCTTTATATTAGTGGGCTAAGAAAATAATTGGAGGAGAGAAATAAGGAAGAGCCCAAGCAAATCCAAGTCTGGAATTGAGAAATAAATAATTTTGTGTCATTTAATATTAATAGGAAATCTGTTTCAGCAACTTGAGTCTAAAGGTCACTCATATCAGAAAGTTAAATAGAAAACCAATCCAGATTGAGCCCTGCCAATCCTGAATTATAAAAGCAGTCATATGATCTAGAATGCTTGGAATTCCACTGACAATTCAGTTTTTTAATGACCACCAATTTCTGAAGCAGTCTGAAAAATATCTCACTAGGTAATGGCTAATGAGGTCCAATTAGCAACTTAACCTGAGTACAGTTTTCTTCTCTTGCAGCATTGCAAGTTGTCAGTCACTACAATGTAAGGATCTTTTTCTGAGCCTTGAGGTTTTCAGGCTGACCCTATTTCAGATGCTTTTAGAGGCTTGTGAAAAAAAACATCTCAGATAATGCAGAACAAACCTTGCTTGATTATTTCAGGATTACATTTCAGGTTCTTTATTCAATAAATACTATTTTTTTTCAGAGGATCACAATTAAATACTTGCCAGCACAGAGTATGCTTGATCCCATTCTCCCCTAGCCCTGCTGAGCAGTTTACTGGGCAAAAGGAAGGCAAAGTGCTTCCAGAAGGATGAGAATACATGAAATTTGTGTGACCCAGATAAAATAATCACACAAGATATTTTCTATCTTGTGAAGAACCCAAAGCAGACTGATACATTTGAGATTAAGAAGAAATAGAGTTACTCAAGGATACTTGAAAGTTTAGAATTGAATTATTTTTCAATCTTAAGGTGTAAAAAATCGCTGGTGGATTTAGGTTGAGCCATAATGCAAATAATAATTCAAAAGATTTGCTGCAGTTCCCACTGAAACTTCTTACCAGCCATTCTGTGGCTATTCACTTAAGAAACCTTGTGGTACCAAATAAAATCCTGCCTGTACCTTTGGAGTGATGAGGATCATTCAGCAGAGAGGGACAGTTCCTTACTGGGCTTCCTGCAGCTCCTGGCACACTGGGTGACCTCGACAAGTGATGCAGGCACATTAAGCCTGACCTTTTTGTGGGGGGTATTTTTTGGGTTTGGATTTTTTTTTTTACATTTTTAGTCCTTTTCCTTTCTTTTCAATGTACTTATTGCTGCAATGAGATTTTTCTCTACTTGAGGTTTCTTATTTTCATTGCTGCACTGACACTGAGGTAGATGCTACTTTCGGAGTGTGAATAGAGTAATTCATCTGCCTACATGGATTTGGCATTAGAAAATGTTTCTAGTTCATTTTTTCCCTTCCATTGTGATAGTAGCACTGCTGAGAAGATTCTTAATGTAAGTTCATAGCTCTCTGTTAGGATGGGCTTTATGACTATTGATAGCTTAGAAGTGCAGCTCTAGACCAGCATAGACCCATAGCTCAGAATCATGAGGCAGTCTTAGTTCCTCAAATGTCCCTCCAGTCAAATCATTCCTTGGTTGGAAACACTGTAATGCCTATAATTTTCCTGTCTTCCATCTAGGAAATATTATGATTGTATTTGATTCTGTAAGAAAGATTTTTTTGCACTAATTCATTATTGGGAGGAGAAGTAAAAATGTTCAGAATGTGAAAAAAAGTACTTTATTTTCATGGACAATGGTAGATACTTTGGCAAATATGAATTTCAGGTGATTCAGATGTTGTCTAAGATATATATTATCTGCATTGCTGCTCTGGCAGAGTGAAAAGTGTTTAATACAGGTTTTTCAAGGCATGAAAAGAGTTTGGAATTTGTTTTGCTGTGAAGGTGTCTTTGAAGAGGCAGTTTAATAAAACAGTGAAATACTTGATTTCTCCTGAAAGCTTTTCTTCTTTTTCTTGCCAGTGAAAAGGAAACTTTAAAGTTGTAACTTGTGTTTTACTATTGGACATCTGTAACTAGGTGAGCTGTAAAAAAAAAAAAGCTCTGAAGTCAGTTTTTAAGGATTCTTTCTGAGTTCCTACTGAACTTGTGCTTGGGGAATGCAGCACTTAGGTCAATACCAGCTCCTGCAGTTTGCAGGCAAAGGAACTCATCAGTTTTGGGTTTACTTGGACTTTCCCTACGTGGGTACTACAGTAACCAGAAGCAGCTTTTTGGAACTGTTCATGGATAATAATTTCAGTGTGGATTTTGAATATTTCATTTAGTTCTGATTTATGATGACTTGATTTACCTAGGTAATTTCAATAATTTTAATGCTATTTAAAAGCTCTTAGGTTTGTTTATCTTTATTGGAAACCATCCTCTTAATGTGGCTTTTTACTGAGCTTGGATGTAGTTGCCTGCTTCTGATCTTGTAGCAGCTTCAGATATGTTGTATAGCAATAAGTGTTTTATTTTAGGGTACAAAGCTTTCTACAGTTATTTTTCTCAAGAAGTGAGGATTGCCTTAAATATAAATAGGTTTTTTGGGGGGGTTTAATGTCTTGATAAATGGGTTGCATTGATGTAATTGGTCACTATGAGTGACAGGTTTCTTCTCCATCCTGTGTTGGTAAATATGAGATGTATCAGTGAGATACAAATCCTAAATCATGTAAAGTTTTAGTAGGCAATATAGATTTCTGCCCAGGACAGTTATTATGATGTGTGTGTATTAGCAAATGAGTCAATTAACCATTTGAATTTCCATCCCAGGGAATAGTGGATGCTTCAGTGTTTGTTGTCTCACAGATCAATATGGGAATACAAAATAACAAAAGCTTAATAGTAAATGCCAGGTTTCCAACACCTTCTATTAAAAAATTGAAACACTTCATCTGCTTAAAAAACTTTCTATTTAAATGCCTTCCTGACAGTGGCTTAACATTTTATTCAGCCTAAATTGCACAATAATTACACTTTTAATAACTTCTACAGTTTTATGCTCAAACCCAAAGCTACATGATGGTGTTCACAAAGACAGGGGATGAAGAAAATGTTCTTTTTCAGAGCCCTGTCAGATACAGGGATTCAGCTGGACTGCTGCACATCTGCCTCAGCTCCTGGACTTGCATCTGCTGAGCTTACAGGGCACCTCTGCAACCTCCTCCTTTCCCAGCAGCTTTTGCTTCAGATTTTGCTGTCAAACCTCATCTGTGCTACAGCTGGTGGTATCTTCTGGGACCTTTAAAGGAATAGTCTATTAGCTACCAGCTCATCTTCTCCTCCTGTCTCTCTTGTCATTTCCCATCATATATATCAATGTGCACCTGCCCCTCTTATGTCACCCCACTTTGTAGGGCCTTGAGAAGTATATTCTGAGGATTTTTGATTCCTTACCTCATTCAGTGTAACACTGAGGGAATCAAACCTTGATGCATTTTCTCATCCAGTCTTGCTAAAGGAAAGGAAAAAAAAACAAACTTGCAAATGGTAGAAGTGGTATGAGATGAACAGTTCACAGAAGAGTGGCACTGATTGGCCTGTTCATGTTGATAATATTTATGCATGTTGGTGTTTTTATATATTTGTGTAGGTGTATAAAGTGTGGATTTATATTAATTTCCTCTTGTGTAATGTTTCAGTAGATCTACTAAAATTTCCAAGGTAGTTTTCTGAGGTGGTTTTGGTCCTTTGATTTATTTAGAGCTCCAACACCTGTCTGGATCAAACTTGTTTAGAAGTCTACCACCTGAATCTGCTTCTTGAATTTGTTCCATACCAGCTGTCTGAGCGCACACACACTTGTCTGTTTATCCCCAGTGCTCTGGCACAACCTCTCAGCTTCTGAATTCCCTGCCTGCCCCTTTCCAACTGTAAAAGCCACTCCCCTGAGCCTCTGCTCCAGCTCCCCTCCCCAGGGCTCCTGTTCCCTGTGAAGGGAACTACAAATGGATGGTAGGCAGTGTGTGCTGCCAAGAATACCAGTAAGGAAACAACAACAAAGGAAGACTTTCAATCAAATTTCACATCTGTTACTTTCTAACTACCAGAAGTTAAGAGCTGAAAATACCATGAAGTTTGAGATGGTTTTATACCTTTTTCTTCAAACCTATATGTTGCTTAAAAATAACATCCGAGAGGAAAGAATTGAGGTTGTGTTGTTTCATGGCCCAATGTGAAAAATTATTAACTATTAAGTGGCAAGTTTATTTGTTTGCAAATAAATAAATAAACCTGTACAATATGTAGAGTAATCCTGAAGATGTAATCTTACTGAAATGGGAAGTTCAGTAGAAGTTTCCACAGCCCCTTGCAGTGATTGAGAGGCAGAAGGTCATATAAGATCTCTGGTGATGTTTGGCACCCAGGGCAAAAGGCTGACAAGGCTCAGACAAGAGAAAGTAGTCATGAAATTGAGGGTGGCAGCAGGCAGGACCTGCAACACCAACAGACCTGTCCAAACATTAGCTTTGAAATTTGGGATGCTTTCACCTGGCTGGATGTTTTTGGAGCAGCCACTGCTTATGTGTAGTTAAATTAGGAATATCTCTTCTGTCCTACCAAGAAGTTATGGAAATTAGTGGTGAATTTCCCAGGAATCCAAATTGAGACAAGATTTTGCTCATTTTGTTTAAAGCAATTTAGATTGGAATTATCTGGCACCTTTGGTTAGGTACCACTTGGCACTACTGACAGCTTCTTAAAATTGGTCCATGGGTTGTTTTCTAGAGCAGATGTTGTGTGAAGTGCCTTTCTATGTGGAGATGGTTGAAGCAGGTCAGATTGCTTCCCTTACACTCATTTTCATCCTGTATTTCAGCAACTAGTCCATACTGACAGACTTAATCCTCATAGCTTCAAAAGCTAGAGGTTACTTATTTTGCCAAAATTTTTCCATATAAACATGATACTAATAATGTGTATTTTAATTAAGCTGCAGATAGCTTTTTAGTTGGCTCTTTGCTGGAACTGACAAAGAAGAAAACAAGGATGGCTGAGCTGACAGAAACAGAATTTGTGAAAAGAATAAAGTGTTTACACCCTGTTTTATTTACCACAAATAATAACAGGGAAGAGCATTTCAGCCCCTGATAATAGCTACGTGTCAGTGAAGCAGGCAGAACAAGTCTTGCAAAAACAGAATTTACAGCCAAAAACAGTGAGTGGCAAATCCCAGCCCCTTCCTGGGAAAAGATTATATTGTTTTTAATGCTTGAAAGTCCTGTTTCTTAATATGTGGCAAGTGATTTTTTTTATCTTCTTGTGCAGCAATGTGCAGAGTTTTAGTCTTGATGGAAGAATTTCATTTCCTACCCCCAGCTCCTGGTTGCAATGGGCAGTGGTAGCTCTGGCAGGTGCTCCTGTGCCACCCCATCTGCCACAAAGAGGTGGCTGGGCTGGGTACACTGGGATTTTTATTTACTCCACAGAATGTTTGTAATGCTGGGGATCTCTGTTCTCATTGGGACAGACTCTGTTTGTGGGATTTGTGGGTTTCAGCCTCCCATCTAAGTTCAAAGTTGATTATCTGCCTTGGAAAATTTTTTGAAGGAGACCTATGGCCTTTTCTGATCTAGAAACCTGTTGTAGGATTGGCAGATCACCTCTCCAGGGGCAGGCAGTAGCTAAAGCACACAGTGTGATGACTTAATGAATGGTTTCAGAACTAATAGTGGGGAAAAAAAATATCCCTATATGCCTTTGTTAATTTGTAGCATCCTTCTGGCTTTGGATCAGATTCCTGCCAGGGGTGGAAGCTTTCTTTACTTAAACATTTCTCCTCCAAACCATGGTCTGCTCAGTCTAATCAGGTTCCTTCAGTTTAATTAGTTTTAGTTGAGAAATCAACTGAAATAAACAAGAAAACTCCTCTACTTTTAGGAATAACAATTTATACCTTTAATACCTGCTATAGGATGTGGACCTCACAAAATGTGTAATGCTGTGAGTGCCCACACATCATTTTTCTTATTTGAGGTGATACAAGGTGATTTCCCCTTTCTTTTCCATCTCTTCCCCACTTTTATCTTTTTTTAATATATGGGTGATAAAGCTACATCTAAAGGAGGGGTGGGGGTCATCTCTGTGCCTGAGGACCCAAAAAGCAGTGAGGAAAGAATGGTCAATGAGTGAGATGTGTGCTCTTTTTTTTAGCATTATGTTGTGTTAAAGGCTCATTTAAGTAATACAGAATAAAATGAACTTGTAATTAAATATGTGCAAAGGTTTGAAGAACTTCTGTGTGATCATTGAGCTTCTGCCTTTCAATAGGAATTATGTATGCAATTATATACATTATGAAAGGCAACAAAACATAATAGGACAAACATGAATCAAGGAAATACCCTATTTTTTTCCTTCGAGATAATTAATGTAATTAATTGACAATTAGTTTTTTCATGGATTACCCTAGAGTAAATTATAATGCTTTATCATGGGGGAAAAAAAGGTTTTCTTAAAAACTCCTGGCTGGAAGGTCTAAATAATAAAGCAGAGAAGTCAAACTTCTAATTTTTTACTTTTTTTTTATTTAAATTAAACATAAAGGGTAATTTGTTTCAATCAGAAGATAATATTATCTATCCTTCAAGGCTGAGTGGATATAATTGTCCATCATATAAATCTCTTGACAAATAGTGCCCATAGGCAGTGTGACACTAATAATTGTTCAATTAGACTCTTAGGTTTTGAAATGGGCAGAGTCATTATGCACCTCGTTAATAGAAATAAAGGCATAGTTTAAATGCATAGGAAAAAAATATTATTCTTTCCAAAGTTATATTTAATGTCATTTCTAGTCACCTGTAATAATTTTTAATAACAATGGATTCATTTCCCTTGGTAATAATTGCACTGGAAGCTGATTGTTTACTGAAAAGAAGGAATTGAATCTCTGAGCATTCAGATTCCAAATAAAAGCTTAATGATATATTAAAATTTTTTAAAAATACTCATTCTCTCCATATAGCTTCAGTGTATTTTAAATGTTTCTAACAGATCAAATTGATGCTCTGAGCCAAAATAATAATCAAATAGTGAAGTATTATACCACTGATCTCCTGGACCATGATTCTTGATTGTCAGTCACACAATTTAAAGGCACTAAAAATGGACTGAAACTGATGATCCAATAACTCTTACAGGTTAGGAAAATTCTTGGAAGAGAGACAGACACTCAAAGAGCCATAGAGAAAGAGAAAATTACAACTATTCTTTACAATGTTGTTCTTCTAGTATGACATAAAGGTGTGAGGGGGAAGAAACCCAGAACTCTTTTGCTGTGAGGAAGTTTGCTTGCAGAAGCCCTGAGGCTCATTCTTACCAAGACTGCCAACCAGTCAAATAGCATCTAAAATATTTCACTTCTGGCAATCACCAGTCAGCCTCAGTGTTATTCATCTTATTTCACTCTGTTAATGTGTTACAGTGCTTAGATTGTCATAAATATCTATAGAATATATACTCAAATGAAAGAAAGTGCCCTGGCCTCAGAGACTCTGGAGTCTGATGAATTAATCCGGAAATTCATCCTGCTTGCCCTACTTCATCCTTTTTGAGATTTCCTGTGTTTACTGGTACCCAGGCACAAGGCAAAATAGCAGCATTTTGTATGAATAACTGGAGTCTTGATGTTCAGCTTGACATTATGACTCCTGAAATAGGTTTATCTGAGAAAAGAGTCATGGCTTGTTGCCTAAATTTGTCTCTTGTTAATGTATTTAAAACCAAAGTATGATTGCTTTCTGAAAGTTCTGACATGGACAACTGGGAACAAGGTCAGATCATTTTTCTTAGAATTAAGCCTAGATTGTCATCTTTCTTTTGAGGATAATTGCATTTTTGTGTATTTATTTGATAATGTATCTATGACTTTTGACTTGCAACAGTTCTTCTCTGTCTGGGTAAATTTTGGAAGATTTAGAGCACTTGCAAGTGAACCTCTGGGATTCCTGTGAGAGGCTGATGGCTCAGGGTGGGAACATCAGCACGCAGAAAATGAGATTCTGCAGCCTAGCTCAGTACCCGTGCACTATTCCACAATAACAGCCACAAGAAACAGGGATGTTGTTGTTGTTATTACATCTATGCATGGATATACTTGAGTTTCATTTAAGTTCTGGTTTATTCTATTTCTGACTCCATTGATAAAAACTTCCTGTGACAGTCATACGTCTTGAACACAGGACTAAACATAGGGACTGCAGTTTAGTGAATGCTTTCTTTGAAAGCCAGATGCTTACTGGGGTTGGGTTTCTTTGGATCTCACTAGAAATTCAAAAGGTAGATTTGATCTGTTAAAAGACTTACTAAGTTGTGTGAGAACCTGAATGAAACCGATTTCTCTTTATTTGATTTGTATAAGAGTTGAACCTGATGCAGAGAATTTGTTGATGCAGTCAGGAAGTAAAAGAAAAAAAAAAAAGTTTGCCTGAACCTTGAAAAGCAAAATCCAATAATATCCTGGTGAGGTCACAGACCTTTTGCTGTGGTGCTCATGGTCTTGGTATAGGAGAATGCCTTCTATTCAAGGTCAGTATGCATTAGAAATAAAATAACAACATTGGGTGATAATTGGCACTGAGGCTGTGCTTTTATTTCTTAATGAACTGGTCCAGAAGGCTGCCAAAAGAACATGGCTGTAAAGGAGGCTGAATGCTCCTAATAACATAGAACCTCATTCCCACTTGGAAGAGGTTAAGGGTTCAGAGTGAGTGTGCTCACAGAGGGAAATGCAGCCCTGGGAACTGTGTATGATATTAGAGCTTGCTTAAAAAAGATTTGAGTTCTACTTTGAAACTGGGGTGATCCTTCTGTGTAATTTACAAAGCTTTTCAGAATCAATACAGCCATCTCCACTTCATCTAACTTTCAAAATTTTGCATTTTTGACATATTTTCAAAATTATCTCCTGACTCTTCTGTAATAATTCGCATTGATTGTGTGCACTTGATCAGAGTCAAAGCAATAAATTGCAGACTTCAGTGCTGCTGCAGTCAGCATATGCAGTAGTTATAGTTTCATCTGGTCTTTTTGCTTTTAAGACACATTTTACTTTTGAAATTAGAGCTTCCCTGCCCTCTCTTTGAGAACTCTTCAGACTTAGAAATATGTCTGAGGAGTTCCACACTGGCAAAATTACCTGAGGTGTTAAAAAAAGATTTTACATAGGTGTGAGTTTATTTCCCTTGCAAAAAGCAGAGTTCTGCTTTTGGAAGTAGGACTTGATTCCAGTTTTCCCATATGTAAGATGTATTTAGAGAAAAGGTAGTTTTTGTTTTTACACTCAGGACATAATGCAGGTTTTATCATGTTATTTGTCTGCATTGTTTGACAATAACAAAGCTTGACTTAATAACTTCTTCAGAGCTCTTAAATGTGACTTAAATGTGAGCCCAAAGATTATGCCCAGCCCTTCTAGAGGAACACAAAGGAGAGGAGAATGAGTGGCTCTTACCCACCTATATCCTTGCTCAGACTCTGCCTGGAAATTTGGGTGGCTGTGTACCTTGTCAGTGACTGCAAAAACATTCATTTAGTTTGTTAAAAACAAAAGAGTGCTCTCAGGTTTCTTATATTACCTGTCTTGAATTTCTCACTGGTACTACATCAGTTTTACTTCTGTTTATAAAATCTGAGCCTAAACCTTACCTGTTTCTAGCTCCTCTCAAGCCCAATTGATATTTGCAATAATTTTCCTGTAAATACATGATTATTAATATAATTACATTTCAATAAAGGCTTAAGTTAATTCTTCTACCTTTTTTCATACATCAACAAGAAGGCAAAAAAATCATAAATACACCCAGACTGTGGCTATTCCAAGATAGAACTCAGGTGCTGGCATCCTTTTTCTTTGCAGATCCCAGTGGGACTCGTCCTGATGATTGTGTAGCTGACTTTTGGTCCTTTGCTTGGGAAAATCTGCAGTGAACTGAAACCATCTTGATTATTTGAATGCTTTGTCTTTGACATATATTTAGTTTTGTGAAATCTGTGTCTGGGTGCATCTGCTGAGCCTGAGAATCACTACAACACAGAACGTGTGTTCCTCAGGAGGTCTCGGCCTCCATGCCCACACAGAAAATGTTGTCACTACAAAAGACACGTTGTCCTTTCATGCCACCTGATCCTCTTTGTCAGTCACTTGTGCCCTGAGGATATTATTGTACATTTGTAGTATTGGAGCTGACCTCATAGCATCTTCCCCTATAAAGTCATTTTTACATTACAGGAATAACAGCACCATCTGAGCTTTTAGGACAGAAGGAGAGGTATAAGGACAGGGTTTAAAATGGTAGCTACTAGGACACTGGAGTAATTCTGCAGTTATGTTTATGCAATTGGGTGATTGTTAATAATTGTGAGGAAAGAAAGGAGTGAAACTTTAGGAACTTTGCAATCAACACAGGTTAAAAAGAACAAAAGGAGGTAAATGCAGCTGTTCTCTTGTGAGCTGCTGACTTGAAAAAATCAGTAGGAAGCCTTGGTATTTAGCAGCTAGTTGAAGACTTGTACTAATATGAAAAGAAACCAAACAAGTCTACACAGACTGGGAAACGTATGGATGGCATTGAAAAGTAGGATCAGATGGCACGGAGCTGTTCCTTTTGCTAAATTTCACAGTCTACCAATGTGCCTGCAAACGTCACAGTTCTGCTTTGGTGGAACTGAAGCCTTATTGGTCCAGAAATTTGTCATTAAAAATTGTAATTACTTCAGTTTTAAACATCTCATTTAATATAATTGACAGCATTTGAAATCATACATTTTCTGGTTATCATGTTTAAATGGTGTGTTAGGTATCAACACTCCAAATCACTTCGAAGTTGTTACTGTTTTCTGCTAGAAACTTTCCAGTGGTTCTCAGGACTTCCCTGAAGGCAGCTTCTCAGGACAGGCTGACTGAGCTCTTATGTTTGAAAGCATTATTGGTTTTGAGAATGAGCTTCAGGGAAACACTGCTGGGGCATCACCCCCCAGTTTGTTGCAGTGAGGGTGGATTCTTAGTACCACCAGACCTTCGAGTAGAGGGAACCATCAGAGAGGACCTGACCCTCATTCCTTTGGATGGAATGAAGGCTTAAAACTGCCCAGTCCTTCATAGACAGAACAAAAGCAGTCAGGGCTGGTTGGAGTAACTCCATCTGAAGGCACCATCCTCATCTTTTTCCTACTCATCCTCCAGCATGAGCATGTTGCTATCCACAAATGAAGCTCTGTGAGTCACTTTAGACTTGACATCTCCCAGTAAAGATGAACAGTGGAGAAGGGGTTTATCTGATCTCTTGCTACTGCCCTGTGTGACAGCTTGATACTCCTGGGTCTACCTATCCCCTGAGTTGTTTCAAACGTATGTATTCACAGTACCCACTTTCTGCTGTCCTTTGTGCAATTCACCCTAAAACAGCTTTTTTAAGAAGTCAGAGAATTTTATTCCAAAGAATGAAAAACATTACGATGCAATGAAAACCTCTTGTTTGAACATATGTTGGTGCCTCTTTCTGAAACACATTGCTCATTGAAGTCTCAGCACTTGCTTCCTTCTCTCCTGCACAGTGATATTTTATAGCTCTAATTAGATCATCCTAGGGTATTCCTTTTAATTTCAATATGCTGTTGACTTGCTCTGTGCATCTCATTTTCAGATGGTTTCCTTCATGAAATATTCTGTCACACCTGTGCTTGCTGCAGTCCTCTCTTGCCACCCATTGTAGAATTGAATCTATTGCATTGTTTTTCAAGATCTCAGAGCAAACCAGGTTTGCTTCCCACAGCTCCTTGTACAGAACTCTGTGCAAATAAGGGAAAGCAGAGCTTAACCTTGGATTAGAATAGCCAGTGTGACACATACACCATTAGGGTTTATATAAAGCTGTGTTCCACATGGCAGATTTCCACATATACTCTCTGCTTCTTAAAGCCAGAGTACAGACCATGAAGGCAGATAAAGAATTGGTTTTTAAAATAGTAGGAATAGAGTACTTGAGAATGGACTCATTTTGGTATGTTTAAGTGCAGAGAAAATTGGGTTTTCATTGGAGTTACTTGTTGGCCCTATTTCTAACCTTCTTAAATAGCTCAGGTAGTGGAGTCCAAACATCTGATTATTCCAGGTTTGAGGTAGTAATGAATGCAAAGTTTACCAAGGGTGAGATGCAAAAGAACTGTGAACTGCTTTTTTAATTAGACTTGTAAGGTTACAAAATAGTACCACTGGCTAATGAGAAGTAATCTGCTGTGTGAAAACAGACAACCAGATATTCCAAGAATGGCAAAAGAAGTCAGGAAGGGGTTTGCAGGATAGGGAGAAGCATTTTTCTGATGTGCACCTAATGACTTGCTGCGAGTCTGCTCACTGAAGCACATGCTTCAGAGCTTTAACAAATTTGGTGTTATATTTTCAAAAGCTGTCTAGGGCCCTAATCATCAGTATCTAAATCTTTCAGAAAAAGTCATTTAAGTACCTGGAGGATTTTCTGCTCACCACAGCTCAGTGTGGCTCAGAGGTACCCCAGACACATCAGGGAGCAGAGGAGCAGAGCTCTGCTCAGCCTAATTATCTCTGCTGAGAAGTGCTGTGCTGTCACAGTTGTGCTGCACATTTTCTATAGCCTTGCATTCAGGGATAACTTGGCTACCTACCCAGCCTTGCACTCTGTTGTTAAGACCTTTATTTTAAAGTAAATTGAAGTGGAAATTGATCTGAAATCCAAAGTCCTTTTGAGCGGCTCACTTGGAAAAGAGCTGGGCCATCCCAAAGTCATATCTTGTCAGATATTATTTTAAAAATGAAAGTTGATGGTTTAAATACTCATCTTACATATTATGCTTGCTTAATTTGAAATGATTTCTCACTTTATAAATGTCTATTGTAATGGTTTGAAATGTATAATTTAAAAGAATCTTAAAATGTATATACTTTTTATAACCAAAACCCTATTTATGTTAATTTTGTAAAACATGCTTTTTCATTCTTTAAGTTTAGAAGTGAAGAAAACACTAAACTGCAAGGAATTGAAAAATGGTGACCATGACCCTTTTGCATTTCATTGCATGTGAACAACCTGTTTGTTACATAAACCAAAAGAATTGGGAACTATATTTACATAATTTACTATAAAATGCAGGAAATGTGCTTTTTCATTTGCACTATTTTAGGCCAGCAGGCAGGAAATTATGTCTCAGAGATGACTTCCTTCTGTCTTGTTAAAAAAAGAAAGACTTTCCCTATCCACAGTATTCATGTGGAGCAGTTGGGTGGATGAAACTCATAGAAAACACTAAAATGTTTGGGGTTTTCTTCCAGTGGTGGTTTAGATGGTGTCTGCCCTTGGCAAAGGGCAAACATGTTCAGGCAGGTAGTAGAGGAAGCTGGAATGGAGGAGGAAGCAAATGTAAAGAGGAGAAAAAAAAACAATTTCAGCATTTCCTGACTTTATTTTAGAAGTTTATTTTAGATTGTGTGGGGGTTTGTATTGTGAGTATGAGTATCATGACAGACTTTCTGGTGTCCTTCTTCTGGGTACTCATAGCATCAAACATCAAAAAAATTACTTGTTTTCTTGAGACTTTTTGATATTTTTTCAATTTATGTTAGTTAAAGGAATTTTGACACTAAAGGAATAAGGGATATTTTTGTGTCATTTCAAGCAACTCTAAAATGTTTTTAACAAGTCGCAATGGTCAGAAGCTCCTGGGTTAGAGGTTTGATTGACCTGAGTGTTCAGTGAACACAGTCTGGTAGCTGCTAGATCTTAAGCTGGTGATTCTGTAACTCTTTAATTCCATATTTAATGTCTTCTTCCCCCCACCCCCAGTGCAATTGGTTTGAGAAATGCATTCCATGTAGTTCCCTGGAAGGTACCTGTGTGAATCTGAGCACAAGTTGTGTTGCATGAATTTGTGATAGCTGCCTGTGAGTAGCAGTTAATGGTAATTGCATACTTAGGCTGTCATGCTGGAATCTGTTATTGGAGGCATTGAGCAGCATCTGCAATGAGGAGTAGGATGAGCTTGTAGGAATATGAGTATGGAGGAATGAGTACTGTAGGAATAAGAGGCAGGATGCAATGGTAAGAAATGTCCATCAAGGATGAAGAGCACCAAGGTTGTAGCCAGACAACTGAGGAACTGCCTGACACAGCCTGAGCCTTTCCCCATCTAATTACTACCAGGATTTTTGAGCATTATATCAACTGTCTTCCTCAACGTCAGAGAAGAGCTGGTAGTTTAATTTAAACAGCCTGCCTGACCGATTTGAACCAACCCAGCCGACCAGTATCCTACAGTACATGGTTTGTTCTCCTAGTTCTGATGGGCAGATTCATTACATCTCCACCAGACTGGCAGTACTAATAAAGAATAATTGTAGGTTCTCTCACTTATTTTTTTAGTTAGCACTACATTCACATTTCATGGGTATTAATAGCAGCATGAAGCAATATGCATCTTTATTAGAACTTCATCTTGGAAGCATCTTAAAAACCATAACTTTAACACTTGACTCCAAAAATGTCTTATCAGAACATTTGAAGTTCAAATATCCTCCTTACCTCAGCTGCAAATACTTTAAGCTAGCAAATTAATCCTCTGTGCTATTAATTAATTTAAAGATGCCATTAGAAAACACATGCCATCATTTTGCTAAAAACTGAACCATTCCAACTTTATATACACTTGAGTTTGTTACAGAAATGATAGGGGTTTTGCAGCAAGGCCTATTAAGATTTACACACACATGCAGAAACACCACAAAACAAAAAATAATTCTAAAAAATAACAATATGGGGGACTGGCTGAAGAGCTCATTTTTTTTCTGAATCACACAAAGTCCTCAAAGTTATGAGAATTGATAAAGGGTATGATAAATGGATTGTGTTTAGCTCCATGATAGGCGAAGTTTCTTTTCTATGACATTAAGGTTAGGTATGTGTTAAAGCGACTATAGAATGGCAATAGATACATTTGCTTTTAGATCTTTTAGGATTTAATTGTAAGGAGATGGTTTAGGTGGGAATGAAAGGCTAAGGTGAGGGTGAGTGAGAAACAGAAAATATGTTTTTAGGGTACATTTAGAGTTAACAACATATTTATTTGAGAAAACAGTGTTCCAGAAGCTGAGCTGCTTCCTGGATTTCAGAAGCCTTGCATGCATAAAAGCATGCAGTAAATTGAGATGCTCAAACTCTGTTTCCCAAATCACTTTTAATTCTACAAATAACTTCAGTCTAGTGGGTTTAAGTCTGCTTGAAGCTCAGTGTAAACTATATGGCCCACCTGACACCAACATGAATTCCAACCCTGCCTGTTGAGATACAGCAATAAATGTTTGTCCTCCATAGTGAATTCAAAACCTATTTCAAACTCTAGCCATAAGCATTGCTCAGCCTTCTGAGAAATAACAGTAATGTGTTTTTTACTGCTCCTGCACAGTCTGCATTAGTCCTGCAGCCTTGTGAGATCAAATAATAAATCCAGATCTTCTGTGGTTTCTTTCCTGAGCCCCTAGATCAAAGCTCAGTCCTAAGAATACCTTCTGGAAGCCTTTGAAAGGGAAGACCTGGTAATCCCTGTTCTGGCCTACATCTTAGGCCAGAAATAAGATGAAGTCCAGTGATGATACTGATGGAAAACTTAGGGTTTATGGCTCTGCAGAAATCCCTAAGGTTAAATAAAATTTAGGATTCCTCAGATTTATTTTAGGATTAATGCTTGCAGTGTGTGCCAGATGGGCTCACAACTGGTTACATTAGGGAGAAATAGTCCTTTGGCTCTCAACAGTGTGGGGGAAAGTCTAGTTTTATATTTGCATTTATATATTTCTATCTGGCTTAGAAAGGCTCACTGGTTTTCAGTCAGGGAAAATACTGTTAACTGTGAAGGGTTATGGTAAATTCTGGGTAACTGGTTTTCTGAGCTTGCCTGGGGGTGAAGGATTTTGTCTTGTTAGGGCCAAAGATGAAAGCTTATTGCTAAATCATACAAGTTTTATCCAGTTAAGAAGAAGGGTAAGTAGCTTGGGTTTTGATCAATTACAAGTTCCTGCTTTCATTTAGGATGTGACCAGTACCTTGGTTAGAATTTAGGACTCAGAATTTAGTTAAATGCCTGCAAGATCCAGCAGACTGGGGTGAGGACACTGCTGAGGGACAGATGTTGGATGAATGAAATCACTGAAGATGACCAAACCTGGATTTATATATATAAGCTGTCATATATTGCATATACACAGGTATAAAATGTCATGTATTGAAACCAAACTTCTTGTAAGGATTGGTAGGAGTCCTACTCTTTGTCAGCCAGGCACAGAAATAGCTGAGACAAGAAATTACCATATATGAAATATCATCAGTGAATTGTAAACTATCCCAGTAACATAAGACTGAACTGTAGTAACATTAACAAGAAAACTGGGAGCATTAATAGCAAATTAGATGTGGAGAACAGAAGGAAGAAACTTTCCAGCTGATCTGATAAACTGGAACATTCAGGCCCTTACAACTTCAAACAAGAACTTGTGATAAACTGAACCAAACTGTTCAAACTGTTGTTTTTGTTTTGGTTTTTGTCTTTTTAACTAGCAATGCTTTTGATGTATCCACATCTCTCAAAATTAAGATGTGTACTACTTGAACTATTAATGCCAGGACACCCTTTTTGATTGGCTGGGAAATATTTTTTTACTCTAAAGAAATACTCTGAAAAACATTACTGTAATTTAAACCATAATGATGAAACATTTCTTATGTTTTGTATCAATAAACAACTACTCAGCTATAACAGAATGAATACATAAAATAAAGAAAATGGTATTTCTGTTGTCCTGCTGCAAAGTAACAGGAATAGCCCTTGTTTACAGGCATCTATAGCAACAGCAGTGAGAATGATAACATAAACCTGGGTGTATTCTGTAGCAGATTATTTAATCATAAGATTACATCTCAGCTGATGACTGCAGAGAATCCTACGCCTGCATAGTGGGGTGTATTTAAAGGATATTTTAAATCAGAGCCATTATGTATTGCTCTGTTGAAGCTGTTGGAAGTACATATGCAGTGACTGCCTGTAAGAGGCTGACAATCTAATATTAAGTAGTGGGAGATTTTCCCTGGATTTGTAAAGCTCAGCATTTCTGAGAAACCCGGGCTGTGATTTAGGAGGGAAGTGTTAGTGTGGTCTGCAGGTCACATTTGAAGTGCAGCAAGAATAAATAACTCCAGCAGGCATATCCAAGAAAGCATGAACTACATGTAATTGGCATCCTCAGCTGTGCATCACACTCAGCTGAGGGAGACTGTAAAAAGATATCAAACAGATGTAAAGAAATTTTAAATTCCAGAGAAGTAGCATTAATCCTGAAACAGTGCAGTGAGGATTCCCATCTGACTGCTTTGCATAGAGCTCATCAAGTGAAAGCCAAATCATCTCATAAAATGATAGTTTGTTCAGCCTCATATGTGGTTTTTCTTTCAGCTGTGTCCAACAAGCTATTACTAAATACATTTAACTTGTAATGATTTGTGCAAGGGAGTGGGAATGATTTTCCAATCAGTTGAGGGGAAAAAAAAAGTTTCTGAAAACTCTTGTGTACTGAAATGAGATTTTAAACAAATTATTATTTTATTTTTTTATTCAGCCACTGCTGTCAGCAGATGCAGCTGGTATGTAACTGCATTGCCTGGACTCTTCTGCTTAAAGCAATGCCCAAAGGTATTTCCATAAAAAATAAAAGCAGCTTCTCTTGCTTGTTTATTCAAATGGAGAAAGGAGAATCCTGGGACATACTTGGCTTTAGAAATTAAAAATGCTGGTTTTCAGTTGAGCATTCTTCTCCTTTTCTCCTTTCCTCCTTTCTCTTCTCTCTTTCTCTTCTCCTCATACTTATGAGATCAGTGGCAGGGATCCATTTGCTTCTGAGAACTGTTAATTCACTTAATGTGGGCTGTCATTGTTTCTTACTCCTTTTGCATGTCTATGTAGCCAAAAATAAGGTGATAGTTTGTATTCCCTCTATCTCTAAAGTGACAAAATCAGTTTAGCTTAACCTAACACATGATGATGTTGCCATAAAGAACTTTTGCCATTTATCTTTCTAGTTTTTGGTTGTTTTTTTTTTTTTAACTGCATATTTTTCATCTTTCCAGGTTTTTTTTTTTTTTTGGTTGGTTGGTTTGTTGGTTTTTTTTGTTATAGTTGTTCTTATCTGTAAATAATCCTCAGGTGACCTCTCATATAATTACTGCAGCTTCTCAGATTTTGGCCAGCAGCTGTATTATCTGAAAAAGGGAGAAAAGTACAAAGGTACAACAATTTATCTTCAAAGTCACCCTGCTTTTAAAAAACACACCCTCCAAATACCTTCAACATATTGGCCAGCACTGATAACTATGAACTCACTGTTTCCATCTACTGGTTTAAAGCTTGTTCCAGACAAATTATAGTGAAAAAAAAATAATGAGAGAAGGAATGAAACAGTTGACCAGCAAGGAACTTCCCTAATATATTTCCTGAGAAGAGGACAAGGCACAGCCACATGATACCAACCAAGTCTTGTCTTCTTACAAGCAAGGTTGGGAGGGGATTGGATTCTGCTGCTCATCCTTCAAGCCCTGCCAGGGCCTCTCCTTATTCTTGGCTGAATAATTAGGCTTTTATATATAAATGTTAAAAAACCAACCAAGCAAAACCAGAAAAACAACAAACAAAAAACCAATCAAACAAAGAAAATAAAATAACAAAAAAAAAAAAAAAAACAACCAAAAACCAACCCAAACAAATAAAGAGAACCTGGATGGAGTAGCTCATTATGTAGAAAAAAATACTGGTAATGCAGGGTTTGGGTCGCTGAGTTGAAAAATGAGAAGCAAGTTGTGGAATGACAGCTGTTTCTTCAGCTCATTTGCCTGTGCTTAGCTCTGCCATGGGAGGTGCATATTTGAGAAGGGCTCAGAGTCCCATTTTGGCAGAATAATGTTAACAACATAGGTCACTGCTTGGCAGAAAACATTGTCAGCTACAAAAAAAAATATATAAATGGATAAAAGATGAATTAAGTCACTTGGGAGAAAAGGATATAGAACATACTGATATGACAACAGTTATGAAAAAGACTTTCATAAGTCACACTTTGGTATGGATTTTTAATGTAGAGAGGAAAGGTCGTGGTCCCCCCTCAGAGTCAAATGTCATTCACTTAATTGATAACCATTGTGGGAGGGAGGAGAGAGAATAGAATAGCATAAAATAGCCTTTAGGAACATCTTTTTGCAATGTATGCTCTGGACTCCCCTCCTTTTCAGCACGGAGTTCAGCACATGTGCTGTGAAACTTGCATTGCAAGAGCTGAGGAGCCTGCAGCAGGGAGTTCACTGCAGTGCCAAGCCCTGGGGAGAACTGGTGTGTGCAGAGCACCCAGGGAATGCCAGCTCTGCCCTCATCCTCAGGAAGGACATCAAGGTCCTGGAGCAGGTCCAAAGGAGGGCAACCAGGCTGGTGAAGGGATTTGAGCACAGACCCTATGAGGAGAGGCTGAGGGAGCTGGGGGTGTTCAGTCTGGAGAAGAGGAGGCTCAGGGGAGACCTCATCACTCTCTACAACTCCCTGAAAGGAGGTTGGAGCCAGGGGGGGGTTGGGCTCTTTTCCCAGGCAACTCTCAGCAAGACAAGAGGGCAGGGTCTCAAGTTGTGCCAGGGGAGGTTTAGGTTGGAGATTAGAAAGAATTTCTTTAGGGAGAGGGTGATCAGACATTGGAATGGGCTGCCCAGGGAAGTAGTGGATTCTCCATCCCTGGAGATATTTCAAAAGAGACTGGATGTGGCACTCAGTGCCATGGGCTGGGAACTGCAGCGGGAGTGGATCAAGGGTTGGACTTGATGACCTCTGAGGTCCCTTCCAACCCAGCCAATTCTATGATTCTGTGATTCATCCCCCCCAGTCTCTCATCAAAAATGAACTGAATACTGCTTAATCTACTTATATTAATCACCAATCCCATAATATACTATATTATAGTATTATAAAATAAATAATAAAAGATATAGTATATTATAATTGTAAATATTATTATACTGTAGTATACTAATAGTATAATGTACTAATACTATAGTATACTATAATTATACTATAATTATAATTATATTGTAATATACTTAGAACCTACTTAAATATATACTGAGTTTAAAGCTGTCAGATTTTTAGACTTTAGGAGCTTTCCTGAATCCTGCTGTAGTGTAAAGGAAGTTCAGAAATTTTCAAGGGTCTGTCACAGCAATGGTTACAAAGTCATCACTACCCAGTCACCCCTCTGCATCCCCACTGGCCCAGAGCAGACCAGAACCAACCCTTCTCAGCCCTCCAGTGGCTGGAAGCAAAGTGGGTTCACCTGTTGCAAGTCCTTTTTTGAGAGTCAGAAAAGTTAGGATGTCTTTGAGTAACTCCAGCAAAACTAAAAATGT
The DNA here is from genome assembly GCF_003957555.1 of Calypte anna. Taxonomy (NCBI): domain Eukaryota; kingdom Metazoa; phylum Chordata; class Aves; order Apodiformes; family Trochilidae; genus Calypte; species Calypte anna. The sequence goes on along the minus strand of NC_044247.1, from coordinate 14,403,626 downwards.
GGTCACAGTTTCAATTCCCTCACAGGTTTCGTTTGGTTGCTTTGTTTTGCTTTTAAAGTTGAACTCCCAGCACCTACAGTTTGATCTCTGAAATCTGTTCCAGCTAAAAGTGACAGCACTCAGCCATACAAACACATGATGCAGTGTTGCAATCAGGTGATTAGGACCTAAATGAAATAATTGTGCTGATGATTATTTGGCATTTTGATGTATCACAGTCAGCAGAGAGAGAAAACTCTTCATAAAAGCTTCAATGTGATATCAGCCTGATAAGAGAACTTCAGACTTCAAATGAGTAGATAAGTGGCCTGAGAACTATGATGGAGAACAAGCAAGCAAGTTTAGATTTCCATTTTTTGCAGGCTTTTCACTGGTAATGGGTAATATTATTAAAAACTGGTGGTATTTACAATGAAAACTTTTAAGAGAAAATAGCCATGCAATCTTTGCATACTTTTCCTGCACAGTTCAGTGGGACATATTCCATCCTTTCCAGTAGGAAGTTTCATCTTCCTTATGTAGTTTGTATTCATCCTAAACCATGACTGAGAATCTCCCAGGAATATTTTTGCTGGGTCTAGACAGGTGCCCTGTGCATTTCAAACAAGTTTCCAGGTTTCAGGCCACGCTGGATTTGCAGCCATCCCATGGAGCTTATCATACCTTCATCTCATCAACATGAAAAGCTATTTTCTAGTGTTAGCAACCTGGCTTAGTATCACACTGGACTTCTCAGTTAGGTGTGAAGTTCCTACAAGTGTTGCTTTGGCCAAAAAAACAGGAGAAAAAATTTCTGTGGCTGTTCTGCTCAACCAGATTTCCTAATCATTCCAAGCACTTAAGAATGAGAATTTTAGGATAATGTTTATGTAAAAAGAATTTTTTTCATGCTTTCTTCATTGCATGTTTTGGGTTAATTTTTTTCTGTATTCTGGGGGCTTCCTGGTAATGTTCTACTATCACAGTGACTGACCAAGTGGTGTAGCACTCCTGACATTTATGAAGACAACAAGCTCCTGACTTCTTTGTGCTTTTCTGTGCCTCTGGAGCACAAATTAACACAGAGGCACTGGTCATTAGCATTCTCCTCTTGTAGGCAGAAGAAAATCAAAGAATTGTTGAGTGTGATGAACCTGGTAAGTCTGACAATTTGGCAGATCTCAAATCTTACAGAAAGAAGCAGAGGTTCTGGAGCCTGAGTGCACTGCATTGCAGTCCTGGGGAAAGACAAAAGGGGGAAAGATCCTTGAATTTCTCTCCTTCTAAGGCAGAAATGAAAATGGTTTTGTACTTTTTGATCAGAAGAGATGAAGGAATTCTTCAGGTTGGATAGTTAAGCTCTCCATGTAGATATGCTCAATGGCTGGTATTTTCTTCATTAGTTCTAGGTTTTTGACTTTTGGCAAGAAATTCTCCATACAATACTAAACTAGTTCATAGAGTAAGTTGTTGCTGTTGTTCCCATTTTGTTGATTTAATTAAAACAATTGGCTATGATCCACTTGATTCAGGATTTCTCTGTACAGACACTGAATTATCTTTTCTCTTGTAGTACAACATTTTCCCCCTGCTTCATCTTGTTAGAATCCCTATTTTGATCCTATTAGAACACATATTATACTCTCTGTTTCAGCATGTTGTATAATCTGATTACATCCAGGATTTGGAATGTTTTCTCCAGTGCTGGAGTCACCAGGAATGTGAGATGTTTCAATAATTTCTATCTAATATTTTAAATGATGGTTACTAATTGCTGAAGCCCTCGTTTTGTAAACATCCTTTGTTTCCCTTGGTGGGAAATGCAAACACAAACACATGGCAAACAGCATTTTGCAAACAGGAGCTCTGGAGCACAAGGGGTCAGTAGTGATATCATAGAATCATAGAATTGGCTGGGTTGGAAGGGACCTCAGAGATCATCGAGTCATTTCTGCCCTATGAGTTGAAATTAGCATCATTTGTGTATTCTGTAATCTCAAAATATTAAAACATGCCCTAAAAATAGTTTATATTTCAGATTAACACTGAATCTTCTACTCCACTGCATCTTGCTTGCAAATAGTATTATATAAATCATACATGACTATAAAAATAGTTTATTAGTATTCACCTTGTTTCTTTCTGTGGCAGATTTCTTTCTTTATGAAAGTATTAAAGCTGTGTGAATGCTCTGACTCTAGAGCATCTCTGTGCCCAAATTCCAGTTCATTTGCTATATATTTCATTAAAACAGTGTTAGCATATTTATGAAACAGGGTTGGAGGACTGTTTTATCTGTATAAATACACAGACCAACACCAAACCCAATAGCACTACCTGCCAAGGACCTCAGTCTCATAGAGACTTCACATTTTGGTAGATGGTGAGTAACTCCCCTAACCTCCAATAAATGGGCAGCATCTATAGTTAACATTGTTTTGCAAGAGCTTTTTTGCAGGAATAGCTCGCTGGGATAATAAATATTTTGAGGACTTAATGGAATGTATAATGTTTGAAACTCAAACTGTGCTCTAATGGTTAAAAAAAATGGAAAAAAAAATTCTTTAACCTTTTGCAAGGAAGAGCAATTTCTGTTGATTTCTTATGGTGTGAGGAGTGACAGCATTGTCAGCTTGGCTATAAAGCAGCTGAGCTGGTAGCCTCCAGGAAGGCTTTAGTAGCATGATGGACTAACACTGATTATGCACCCACCTGAAGCTGACTTTGAGTATTTGCAGCACTGTCCTACAGTCCATGGAGCAGAAACCTTTCCATGTCTCTATTTTAATGCATTTTTCTTCAGGCTTAAAAATTGTCTCAGCTGTGAGGATATTTTTATTCTGTTGGAAGTCCTTCATTTATTTGACTGGACCCCTGGAGTACAACCCCACGGAATCTTATAGATTCTGAGTCTTACTCTGTATTGGAAAAAAAGTGTTCTTAGAACCAAAGTGGATAATCCATAAAAAATACCATGTGATGGAAAGAAATATTCTATGGGATATAACCAGTCCAAAGATGGCACTGAAAAACCTCATTACCTTCTTCATCTTTTAGTCAGCTGCTCTGGAAGATGGGAGCCTGAGCAAACTGGGAGAGCAGTAGGTAGAGAGGGACAGGGGGGATAGAGGTTGGAATAAGCAATAGCTGGAAAGAGCAGAAAGGAACAAGTTCTGTCATAGGAAGAGCAGTGATTGTGGAAGAAAACCATCATTGGCACAGCCAGTGATGCTCATGACTTCTGGCAGAGCTGTGAAATGTGGGAAAGAGCAGAGAATGTTGATGCATCCCTGTAGCAAAGTGGGGTTCGTTTCTGTTGTTGGTTTTGGTTTTTGGTGGTTTTTTTTGTGTGTGTGTGTTTGAAACTATATGTTAGCAAAATGATGAATGTCAAATGTAGTTTAACACGTTGAACTCAAATAATATTTTGATAATGTCACGGGTCTGCTATTCATGTCTTTAACCCAATATAACATGCTTTGATGTTGCACAGAAGAAAAGGGAGGGAAGATAATCCACTGAAGAATCATGATTCATTTCTTAGGAAGAGAACTCAAATACAGTCAGGAAGGAACCACATCCTTATACTTGCTAATACATCATGAGACTCATTATTTATTTAGTAATTTTCTGGCAAGTATATTTTACTTCAGTACATCTGTAAACTCTAAATGCTTTCCACAATCAACTGAGAGCTGAATATTCTGAAAACATTATACAGAAACTAAATTAGAAGTTTATTAGTTGAGTCTTGAAAAGACTTGATTCATCCATGTTCCATAGATATAGATATATATATACATTTTTGTTGTCTTAAAAGAGCTCTGGAAGTACTTAGAGAAATCTCTCGCCAGCTAGGAGTTGGATGGTATTAGACTGGATCCTTTCATCTAGATTTGGTTGGAAAAAAGCTTTATTTAAAGACTGTGTAACTCATTGATTTCCCTTGTTCTAGAAAGCATTTTAATCAAGGATCCAAAGGGAGTTTAGCAGAGAAACTTCCACCCGGGGTGTCTGCACTCTGGTGTAGTGCACATCTGAGAGCTTTGGCCAGTGGCCCAAGATAGGCAACTGGATCCTCTTTTCTGAAGTTTGTATGAGAATCTTCTTCCTGTCAGGTCGAATGTCATGTGTTTGTTTCACTTGATGGTGGGATTTATTCCTATTTACAAAGTTCTGAGTATGGAGAGACCCTGGCACATTCCAAAGCAGCCCCAGAGCACTTCCTAAGTCTTGAAAGTTCCATCTTGTGTAGCAGCTACACCAGCCCCAGGTATGATGGTTGTGTGCTCTGCTGAAGCTGTAGGGTAACCAACTGCTTTCCTGAGCCACAAAATCCTTTCTTTCAATCCTGGTGTCAGTTTGGCCCTTAAAAAGAGAAAAAGGAGGAGGAGGAAGGGTCAGTGATGGGGAGGAAAGAGATAAAACACAAGTAGCAATCTCTTTCAGGCCAAACTCCTTACTTCAGATACAATTCTTTTAAAAGCCTGCTAATAATCAGGTAACTTCTACAGATTTATTGCTTTTTATTCCTCGAAGAACTTTCTGAAAGTGTCTGGCTGTTCTAATGATGTCCTATGAGGAAATTTCCGGAAAAAAGAAGTACAGTTCTTGATGTCTTTGTTAATACAAGCTGCTTTCTTAGCTTGCCTTTCTACTTTGCAAAGACACGGTACTTACATCCTTACTTCCCAGCTAATATCTCTATAATATTTATCCACAAGTAAGAGCTGCTATAGGTAACACACTTTTTGCTAAGGTAACAGTACAAAAGTTGCAAGCAAAACAAGCAAAAGTTGCTTGATGATACTCTAAACAATACCAGAATATAGCAAATATTTGTAATTACTGATGAACTAAGGATAACTGGAGAAAAATATATTTGTACTTAGTGTCAGTGGAAATTTCAACCAGAGCAGCTGTGTGGTGTTTGATTTTATTGATGTTTGTGGCAAATTTCAGATCCTTAATGTTTTTTAGGTATGTATAATGAAGTTTTCATTTAGTTTTGCATTTGTGTGATGCCTCCCATTGGAAATATCCCCATTTCAGGCTAAAAATCAATTTCTTTTGCAACCTCTTTGTATGTGAAGGGGGATATTCCAATATATGGATTAAAAAAAAATACATCCAAGTCAATTAAAAATACTGCAAATAGATTTTTTTTTTTTTCTGGGTAATTTCTCTCTTGCTGATTCCTACAGGAGCCCTTTAGAGATGGATGTAACCTTGTCCCTTCCTTGCTGACCTTTTAACTTGTGGAAGATATTAAAAACCTGTCATCTCTCTTGTGCTGCTGTGCCTAAACATTGTGTTGTCTTTTAGTGAAGCCAGGACTGGGCAGTGATTGAGTGGCATCTGGTGCTTATTAATATGAATGTTGTCATTTGTCATCCTGGTCATCACTGTCACTTTGTCATTCCAGTTTGTGTTATATTGACTCACTGTCTTGCTACCTTTCTGTCCTTCATCTCACATGTAGACTCCTGAATTTTTTTAAGTCAACATACCTGAAAGACCTTTATATTCAGATATAAAAATCCCATTTTTATGCACACCCTGTGGCAAGTTGTGGGTGCTTTTTAGGGAAGAGTATTTATTTCATCTTAGACCATGCAGTCTGTTGTCTTTTTCCCTTTCTGTTCCCTAAGAGAATAAAAGCTGCATGATGTCACTGCATGAACAAAAAAGCCTCTGGTTTTCCTCATTAATTGGATTATTTTGGGGCAGTCAGGAGAATACAGGCTTTCTGAATCATCACATTTAAATTTTTGCTCTTATCTTCAGAATGCTAAAAGGTGATACTAATAACCAAACTCATCTCATGCTCCCCTTATCTAGAATGAAAGTAATTTCAGGTTCACAAAACCCAGGGATTTTATTCCACAGCTGAAATAAGCTGGAATGTGTTTGAATAAGTGAGCTGTTGAGAGAATAAAGCATTATTGAGAAAAGAAGTATTTAAAAACCCCACAACTACCCAATGTTGTTGGCTTCTCCTAGAATTTGCTGTACCAATGGATATTGGATTTCTGAATGGAGACAACCTGGAGTTGGTGGAAATTATTTACATCTAAACTTATTCCTATTTTGTTTGTTCCTCTTGAAATTTCCCCAGTTTGGAGTATATGCCAGCTGAATACTAGATCTATATTTAGGAAGGAAGAGGAGTGTCTGATAGACACTTGGATGCTGCTTGCAGAGGGACACCTGGCTCTGCAAAGAGCTCTCTGTTGTCATCCTCTGCTCCCCTGGGATCTGACTCTGCTTGGAATGAGGGATCCTCATCTGCCTCCTTGGTCTGTTCTCCAGCTTGCTCAGACATTCCAAAGAGAACCAGAACCATTAGCATATGTTGCAGGGAAATCAAATTGCTGAGGTCTTAATTAAAGGGAAGAAATTAGCTTATTAATTAGGTAGAATAGAGGAAGAGCTTTCCAGGGAACACCCACTGACTTGTTCAGGAAGCAAATTTATGGGCAGAAAATGACCCTATTCTCTAGCTGGCAGCATTAGGTTCTAATGCAAAAGCCAAAAAACCAAAACAAAACCCAAAACCAACATATCAAGTGAAGAAACAACAGGCCACTGAAATCACAGCAGAGCCAATATGAAGTACATGAGCTCAGAAAAAAAACATCCCATCTCAGAGCACCCTGGTAATGCATCTTTCCCAAGAATGGGAGATCCAGGAAAGCTGTTCTGTAAAATACAGGCTTATTATTAAAGGTATGAAACCTATAAAAGGGAATGTGAAGCTGAAAAGTCTGCTCACCTGTACAGAAATGGAAAGCTGTAAAAATGTTATGCATGCATTAATGTTTTTAGACCACAGAGGGGTTATAGATTTTGGGTTTCAGGGGTTTCAACATCATCACTTGTGGGTTTTGTGTCTCTCTTAGGGAATAAAGGCTTGAAGAAATGCTGATGGCAAAGGAATCTTCTGGAATGTTAACTTTCTTCCCAGAGCTGTCTTATAGTATGCAGTAATCCATATTTATTCTGCAGAGCAAAAATACTATCTGCTTTTTCTTTACCTTTTTTCCTCTGCTTTTTACTTCAGATGAAGAAATTCCTAGAACACTTTCCTGATTTCTTTCTTGCAGGAAGGAACTGCCTTTTCTTCCTTTGTCAAGGAAATTATCTTGCTTTAGCATCTTCAAAACCATCTTTCCATAATGTGATTAAAATTCAGCCTTATTGCTAAATCACCTTAATTTTATTGCTTTACTTTTCTAGTTTGCTACTTGTTTACTAAATAATGCAATAAAGCACTGGAATTTCATTACAGCATCCAATAAATAATCAGGTAAAGTGTAAAATGCAGCAAAAAAAACGATCAATAGAAAAATAATTAAATTATGACTAGCATATACATTTAACTATCGAGAATGATTTTTTTTTTCCAAAATAAAGCATCCAAATACTCTGACAAAGATTTTGAGAAGTTTATACTCGTGTTTTTGACTGTAGGTATGCATAAAAATCCAGAGAAAAGGCAAAAGAAGAGGTTTAAAAAATAATCTGATCTGACAGACTCCCCATTGAAACAAAATAAATCTGTTTCAGTGTTTTCTTTGGTTCCTTTCTTTGGTTTTTGGTGGTTGTTTTAGATCCAAGTCCAAGCCATGAGGGAAATACACAGGATGAACTTTCTCTTTCTGAAATATATATTTTAAAAATCTCTTGCCATTAAAAAAAAAAACCCCAAAGCATGACATGAAACCTTGTCAATGTCCCACCTGCACCAAGGCTTTGATCTGAGTTTGCAGTGTAAAAGCCAACAGGTAATCCCCAAATCCTAAAGAGCAGAAAACCTTCAAGAGTGAGACAGATGTTGAGGTTGACTTTTGCTTCAGAAAGCAGATGTAAACTCTTCTATTACATGGCCTAAGTGTGCATGAATAGTTTTACTGAAGAAAAGCTTAGAAAGCTGCAGAACTTTCAAACTAACTCTCTTTTGGGCAGGGTAACAAACGCATTGCTGAAATGCATCATATTTCTTTCCTTCCCTTTGGGAGTTGTGTCAAACCTAAGAAATGGTAATTTAGAAATTCTGGTTGTATTAAACTTGGCTTGGGAAGTAAACTCAGTAGTTTTAAGTATCAGAGAAGCATAAGGAGGAGGAAGTATTGCTTTTTCTTATTTATACCAATTTTCTATTCCTTCTTTGTGTGAAAATCTTACTGTGGTTTTAGCTTAGATTTTAATTCAGGTTAGCCTAAGCATAAGGTCTATATTACTCAAGAGAGATCAGTGATAATGTTGTGGATATAAAAGTAAGTTTCATTTAGATAATATTGCTGGCTTAATGTAGCAAAACATCAGCAGTTTTGAATTATTTCAAATTCAATGGCAAACATTTCAACTAAATTAAGGTTGTATATGAGCATATCTGGTCTGACAGTAAGACTGACTCAAGTGGAATGTTAATTATCAAGAAACAAAATATTAATTCTTCTGGGTCAGAACCTGCCAGCACAAGTGAGAAGTCCTCTGAACTGGAGGTAACTGTATAGTAGCAATACCAAAGGATTACCTGAAATAATTTGGCAAAGTTGTAGTTGTTCTGTATTTATAAATTGATGTTTTCCAACAGCTATATCCTCCATGTGGAGGTCAGCTTTCTGGTAGCTGTCAGCAGTTTATGTGGCTCTAGGTTTTGATTTTGGGCAACTAAAAGTGCATTAGAACCATACGCTTTAAAAGAGAAGAGTTTTAGAAAAGCTTAATAGAGTTGTAAAATTAGGCCCATGCTAGGTTATATTTATGGAACAGAATGATGATATTTTAGTCAGGACTTTCCAAAAGCAGATGTGTTCATTGGAGTCATTTGGTAGCAGAAACTTGAGACAGAATTAAGACACAGACTCACTAAACTGGACTTGAATCTGAGTAAACCTGAGGTTTTGCAAGGGATCAAGATCTTCCCTGGCAACTATAACTCTGCATTGATCATTTTATTGACATCTCCAGGATTTATTTTACAGGAAAAGGAATTTTTCAAAAATAATTCCCAGGTTTATTGCGAAAGTGTTGTTTTGAAGATAAAAGATCCTATATGAGAGCCTTTTTTTCTTCTCATATTATCCCATGCATTGTTACAGTTTGAAGTTCCAGGAGCTAACAGGGCTGGGGAGAGAAATCACCATACTGGGACTTCGTGTCCCAGTCTCTTGGCAGCTTTATTACAGGATGGGTACAGTAACCTTTAAGCAGACACAAAAAAAGTGATGTACACCATCCAGGATGTCTCAATCATGCAGCTGGAGAATATGGGCCCCTTTCCTAATATCCAGCTCTCCCTTCTCATTTAATTGAGCCATTAACATTTTAGAAACTGTTAGTGCCTGACAAGTCTTGCATTTTGGACTGCCAATAGGGTATCTGAATGAAGGGAGCATTTCTTTCAGGAAAACTGTCCTTAAAACATCTTCTTAGGGATTTGCATGTCTGGATCTGAGAGTTATTTTCTCACTAAGAGGAGATAGAAATCTCTCCAGATGAATGCTCTCTGGTGAGAGCAGAAACTCCTCCTTGCTGCTGCAGAGAGCAGAGTTCTGTGTTTGCTGATGTTTACAGCATTTAGTTCCTTACTCAATAACTTGCTGAATGTTAATCTATAAATTAAATTGTTATTGCTTGAACTCGATGAAACAAAGGTTTTCTGACTAAAGCCTTTTTTAGCCTACTTGGAACTATGTTGAGCTTTGCTAAGTTTAATATGCTCCCAGTCCTAAGATAGTAATTATACTATCTCAGGAATGAATGCTTTACATAACTTTAATATTAAAATGCAACCCTTATACTGTAGATCAAACAGCAAGGAAATCTGAGTAATCCTGTAAAATTCAGATTATTTGGAAGACGTTTTAAGGGGGACAGCATCTTCATCTCCGTGGTAGGTTCTTAGGTGAAGGAAACAAACCAGTTGAAGTGAATCAGAACGTTTTAAATGAGATTAAATAATCCATTCAGCTGGGCCTGTCTTCTCCAAATCCCCAGATTCTCTCAGATCATAAGGATATTGAACACCCCAGTCCTGCTGTTGTGTTCCTGCAGCATGGAGTGAGGATGCAGGAGGCGTGATGCTCTCTTGCTCTTCCTTTCAGTCTTCTAAAGCATTAACTCCTGGGAAATGTTCTGAGTGCAATTTGGTTTTCAGAGTTCAAATTCTTTATTTTCCTTCCAATTCTTTAAAAAGAAAGGCTGCTTAATGGAGCCTTTTTGTTTCAGTCATTCTGGTCAAGTATTTTTTTTTTATATGTGATCAGTATAGAGGAAATCAGAGTAAAATGCTGGATGTGCTGGATGTGGATTCTTCCTGTCTCAGGTGAACCAAAAGTAAAATCCCAGATGGTTTTTGTGGTTGTAACTTTAGCCTCAGAAGTACAAACAGGGGGAAGGATTCTGCCTGGGATTTTAACTTCCAGTGTTGAATGTCTGTTGTGATTTCTTAAAATCAAATTGAAATTCCTTAGAGGAAATGTTAGGGCTCTTATCTATGAACCTATTAGCAGCTCCTATTTTACATGTTATTTTACTTTTTCTGGGATGTAGTTTGCACAAAAAGAGAAATAAATCCTTTTCATTAAATGAATGAAATTATGGAAAAGGCAAGTAACTTGAACAGGAACCTAAAATTGAAACTGAGACCTGAAAGTAACAATCTCATTTTATACAAAGGCAATCAATTTGGGGGTTGTGAACAAAGTTTTTTGCTCCCAGTGCCAGTTAATTAAATCAGGAAGGAGTTGTGGGTTGGAGGTGAGGAATACAAGTGGGGGTGAAAAACATGATCAGAGAGAAAGTAAGAAAAGTCTTTTGTCATGAATCTCCAGGGTCCACTTGGGAAAAAAATCAAAATTAGCACTGAGGAGCTTGGAGGTAAATGTTGTCTGGTTTGTCACTTCTCAGAATAAAACTCCAGTGTATTTCCAGGCTTCATCAGATGTGACCTTTTCCTTATTCATTTTGTACTTTTGTAAATCAGATGTGAAACCTGTAGTTGGAATACTGGAAAAAAATAAAATAAGACACTTCCCATGGCCTGGAAGTAAAGTGCTGCAAATACTAAGTCTAAATCTTTCTGGACTTGGGATAGTTATTAATGTTTTGGCAAACTGGGCAAGCTCAAAGGCAAAATTGACATGATTTAAAAAAAAAAATCAGATTCAAGATTTCAAACCCTAAACATTAGCAAACATCAGCAAACATCTATAGTTTTTTTAAAATAGGTTAAGCTACAGCTAACATTTTAAACACACATAATCAAGAATCAACTTTGAAAGCTGCACTTAAAAATATAATTTATTGACATAAAATACTTGGTTTAAAATAAAATGTTTTTCAATATTGAATTCTTGAAAACAGTATTTTTATTAGTTTATCTTTAATAATTTTGAGGTTATTTCTTCCTTACAGTGGTATCTAACAAATATGTAGTACAATCTAGTCTCTGTACTTGCTTAATTGTTGTTTTATAGTACATTTGCATCTAAATAAGATTATATCAAATAATGAGGCACTTGAAAATAACTCAGAGGATCATAAAGGATAATGGATCAGGGGTTACTTCAGAACTAATTATCAACAAGTTGATGTAAGCATTAAAGTCAATAATCTTTGGATATTTGTCCACTTGCTGTGGACTGAAGCAATTAGTAAAGATGTTGCTCTCAGTAAACAGTTTCCATCCTTATTTCCCATGTGTATCCTTTGCAATTGTGATGTTCTTTTGGTGATACATAAAAATAAATCTCCTTTCTCATTTGGAAAAAGGAAATAAATTAAAAACAGTGTCTTACTGATACCAGAATGAGCAATATAATTTTTCATGAACACTACAAGTTATTTGTATCCTACTATCTTGACAAAATATTTAAGGTTATTTTGTGCCCTGCAGGACAACCATGAAGGTTTCTACTTTAGCAGTTAGAATAAGGAGTCTTCAGAACTCATTATATTCCTGTAATGTAAAATAGAGCAGTGGTCTGTAGAAGCTGGTGTGTGGGTTTTGATGTGGGTCACTCTAAAATAAGTCTGCCAAATAATCTGACTTTATGAAGGACACCACAGACTCATCAGCAAAATGTCTATTCCTTCCCTGAAAAATATGGTTTATGTTCCTAGCATTTCAATTATTAATTTTTTATTACTGAGAGAATTTCCTGATAAAATGGTTGCAGGATTTAAATCAAGCTGTTAATTACCATGCATGTTTAGTGTCCAGAAACTCAGCTCAGTTAAAGAAGGTTCCTGGTGCACTTTATACCAAGCAATGTGCATTCCTTTAAACTTTTGTCTTAAAAACATAAATGATTTCATCTCATAGCTCATTCTGGTTCATATTAGACAAACTGTGATTAGATTTTGCCTTAAATCTTGCAAACAGTTTCTTTACCAGGACATAATAATTTACCTTCTTCCTCTGCAATTGAACTCTTTGAGCTGATTTTCCTTTATTTTGGTATTGTGTAAGAAGTGTCATTGCTGTAGACTTAAGAGAAGCTCAGCTTTCTTACAGAGAACCATTTTAATTTTTCTTTAACCATTCTTAATTTTTCTTTAGTTTTTGAGCACTGAATGCTAAGATCTGAAGATGTGGTTTGGGTGTTAGCTGTATGTAGGGTACATGGGGGGAATTCCCCAGGGCCCACTGACACCCACACTCTGCAGTTTTACCTCTCTCCTGGTTCTTTGTAGACTTAGACCTGCAGATAAAAATTCATTAATTCCATTTAATTTCCAGGTAGGGGGAATACCTCCAATCTCATAGCAGTTTCTACTTTATTAGCCCATTTTCTGTGTTAAATAGTTATATGGATTGTATTAAATACTTTCCTCTTCTGTCTATTCCCAAACCATTTATATTTCAAAGATTTTATGTTCTATTATGCTAATATTATGGATTTTCCAACTCCATTAAGAAGTTTATGCAATAGACCTTGATAACTTCTAGAAAACTCTCAGCAGTCTCAAATCATTAGTCACAGTCAAATTTCAACACATTTAAAGATTCAGTTAAGCTTTGAATAAATACATGAAAACATAATATCTGCATGTGACTCTTCTCTGAAGAATCCCAATCTGAGATTTTAATTAACATCTATTTTATCTCTCCTCCTTGAAACTTCAAAATTTAAAGCAATCTTTTATTTTTTTTAATATTTTGGATGTCTGGTTTGTTGCAGCCTATTTACATAGACATTATTACAGTATAAAATAAGTAAATATTGTCTTCCCTCAAAGTCTAGTCTGATTCTTAGCTGTCTTATTCATCAGTGGCAAGAATCCTAGCTCAGATATAATTATTTCTTAAAGTTAAATGTAGTAAAAATATTTAAATTTCCACTGCTGAACCTCTGACAACACTTCTATCTTATGGGAATTGTTTGAGGGAAAGAAATGGAAATATCTTGGAGATAATTCTGTTTGGTTTTTGACTTCTATGTGGAAGGGAAGAAAAAAAAAAAAAAAGACTTTTAAAAAATACTCTGTCTAGAAAGTGTCTGGATAGTCCTAGCATTTTATTTTATACAAGTATAAAGAGTTTCTTGGAAACAATTCAGGATATAGCTGCGTGCTGGTGTATATTAGGGCCATGTGATATGCTGGATCACTGGTACATGTTTGGTTTCCGTAGTACACTTAAGTTTGTAATCACTTCATTGATTAATTCCTGAAATAGAATGGGTTCCTCTCTAATATGTCATTATTAATCAGATTATGCAGCTGGCCTGTTGATAAACCTTTCCTAATGCAGCAGTTTGGAGCTGTGTTGGTGTGAAGATGCAGCAGTGTTTCAGGGTGATTTTGGGATGACTTCCATTGTCTTTGTGGCTTTTCAGGGGTAAATTTTTTTTGCATCTGCTCTGAAATGTTCCATTTAACACTGCAACAACATCTCTTGATACCGAGGACCATTTTGGTGCATATAAAAAAGATCTTGATGACAAACAATTTGCATAGGTTACGTTTTTAGTGCATGAGATGGAATGTCAAGTGTGGTTTTGCTCCTGCTCTCAGTGATTTTCTAGCTTGGCTATTAATGAAAAGTGTTAAAATTAAAGCTTTTTTTAAAGTTTTTTGGGTTTTTTTCTGCATGTGTTAATCAGCTCTATACACCTTCCAGTCATACCTACCATCTCTGTTAAAGAATATAATACATTCTATATTATTATATATATATTATATTTAAATATTATATATTTAAAATTTCGGAGCTGATGTAATATTTAGGATCCGATGGTGTTTTGGGTTGCTGTGCTTTTCTTGCCACTTTCTTTTGTTTTGAAGGTTCTCACTGATTGCTTTTCATTTGTCAGCACTGATAGCCCCTGCAGACAGGCTGGCTCCCAGCTAATTAGCAAAGCTTTGTGCCTGAATGCTTTGTTTCCTCCCAAAACTCTGCAGGAAGGAAACTCCTGAACAATCCTACACGATGCAGAGGCTTTAATGTCAACAGTAATGTGCTGCAAGCTTTAAAAGAAAATCTACCCCTTTAGAAATTATTAATTCATGCTTAGTGATGGGGAAACCTCTGTCCGAATAGGATGAGCCAGTGCTGCAAGATGAAAATCTGGCATCCAAGGATGGGGTCAGGGTTGAAACCACCTTTGGAAAATTCCTCTGAATTTCTGTGGTTAGGCCCTCCAACTGGGCTCTTTTTTAGTCATCATTTAGCAAGCTCCACACCTTTTTTTTTTTTTTTTAATTAAAAAAATAAAAATAACAGATGCTTAAATAAATAGCACCTTGTGGTGGGGAGATGCTGCACTCCAGCTGTCCTCAAGGTTGCAAGTGGCAAAGTGATGTCCCCTGCCACTGAGTGAGGGGACAGAGAGTGTAGTGAAATGAGGCAACCAGGTGCCACTAATTGCCAGGGAGTGGGCATGAGCTTGTGTTAAGCCCACCTGTGCCTGATTAGTGGCACCTGGTTGCCTCATTTCACTACAAGAGAGAGATGAGGGTGGCAGTAGGAGGAGCTGGGTTTCTGAGGTGGCAGAGCAGCAAAATCTGGTCCCTCTGGGCTGTAAAAAACTGGGACACGAAGCTCTCCTGATCACTGCTGGATGCTTGTGATTGAGGGCTCTGATTTGGAAGCAGGGATCTGCACCTGAATGCCTTCACCTTACATTCATGGCATCATCTGTTTGCTTTTTGAGGCAGCGTAGTCTGGGTTCAGTTTGAGCACCTCTGCTTGGGAGGACAATTCCTCTTCAGGGATGTTCTTCAACACTGTGGTTTCTTTTTGCCTGTGATCTGCAGGGTTTGATCTGCATGAGTTTGGTTTGATCAGAGCTTGATGCCTATGATCTGCTCGAGTTTGTGCTGCTGTGTTAAGATGGAGTTTCTCTTCCTGAATAATTTAGAAGATTTTCATGCTAAATGATCACTACATTTCTTTAATTCCTATCACCCAGCTGCAGAGGGAAACACTGACAACACCCCCGAAGGTGTGGAGTATCCTGGGAGACTCTGCTCAGACCCTTCTCCTGTCCCCAAAACTCCTGCTTTTGCCATTTGAGAAAATGCATGAAAATAAAGCATGAACCTAGCCAAGGTCATTCTGTACATCAGTAATTCTTAATGACTTGATGAAGGTTTCTATGTGTGTATGTAAATTAAATCCTCCCTGGAGTTACCCAGGTGAGGATTTTGGAGAGGATTCTAGCATACTGCCTGCTACGGAGTAGATGAATAAGTGTTCCTGTTGCTTCAAAGCAAGACAACAAGAATATTGATTGAGCTGGCTCCTTAAATGATGTATGTTAATCTTTTGAAGTGAATTTTTATTCAAGGAAGTTTCTACAGAGATTGCCCATAAATTTGATGTTGCTTTAAGTAATGGGTAGAATTTCCTTGCAAGGAAGTGTAACATATTGCTCCCATTAAAATATGAATGTATGTTTTGTTAGCTTGTCATGTCATAGCTTAAACTTTGCAATGCAGAGTGCTTTCCACTTGGAAATGCTTCCCAACATAAATTAAAAATTGGGTGTGTGATGGTTTTGATTAAAATCAACATAGGGAATGGCAATTACTTAAATGCAGATCAAATCTAGTACAAAGAATTAATAAGGGACATTTATAACAGAATGGCCATCGCTTAATATTTTATGTAGATTCATAAAACATCTTTCAAATTTTGAATCAACAGCTGGTAAAAAATCCAATAATAATGAGCTCATTTGTATGCAAATAAATGTCAGTCTATTTTAGGCTACCTGTGCTTTACAGTATCCTGCTAGATATCACTGAGTATGGTCATGAAAACTTTTCAGGAAACCCTACAAAAAAAGAAATTAATTTAAATGCAAAGTCTTTAAATTTTTAGAAGTCATCCATTAGGTTCTTTTAGTTTGAAAGTTCTGTAAATTTGTGTTTAAAGTAAGAATTCAGCACACTATCAAAAGCTGAATATCATACAGATTAGGAGCTCCAGGCCAGTTCTGACAATACCAGAAGGAAATTTCTTTGCATGTTCCAACTCGCTGGGAAGAACTGTGTACCCAGAGACATGAAGTATTCATGCAAAAGAATCCACATGGTGTGGCTGCCTGTATATAACTTAGACTCAAGAGTCACTAAAGCTCCATATTTTCTGTAAATACACAGATTTCAAGCTAGAAAGAATGAATTTATAAGGAGTTTTTGCACGGAATCCGTGTCACAGTGAGTTTTCCCTGGTATGGATATTGCAGGAGCACACCATGTGCCTTCTGTACAATGAACAGCTTGAGTTTGGGGTGTAATACTCTGAGTGAACATCTGTGAGGAAGCCAAAGCCCCAGAGAGTTTCTGCTCAGGCATTTTTAATAGCCCAACATGAGGAACTGAAATGGAGCTTTCCCAAACAGAGAATGCTCACTTAGTTAACTTCCTCAGTTAGAGCATTAGCCACATTACAGCACCTCAGGGGTGCAAAAACTGCAAGAAACTGGAAAATTATAATCACTGGTAAATGGTTACACCAGTGGTAAAATTGTGATTATTGAAGGTTTTTTGTCTAGCCCACCCAGCATCACTTCTTTCTGTGGCAGCTCTCCTGAAGAGTGGAATATCTTGTATTTGGGGAGCACACTGGAAGGTTTTGCATTGGTTTGGGGTCTGGAATGCTCAGATTCAACCAACAGTTGGACTTACAGAAATAGACCAGTGGAACTTAATAAAAACAGAACAGGCAACCAAAATGCCAGCAATCTTCCTGAAGAAGAAATGTGTCTCATGTTGAGTGTATATTTAAAGTCTTTGCAGTAAATAGAAACCAATCTCTACTTGGGGTTTTTTGTTGTTTTTTTTTAATTTTGAAGGATGGTCATAGAAATGGATTATTTTTAAATTGGCATGAAGAGCTGATGGATCTACAGCTCGAACTTTGGGAGTTAAAAAATTCTTTTAAGGAAATGAAAGAACCAGGGGTTTGTGTGTAACAAACTAACTGCTAGATGCAAAACAAGTCTTTCAACATTAGACCTTGCTGGAAAAGAAAACTTTCACATGTGTGGAGCAATTTTGACCTTAAGAAAGCTTCAATTCAGTTATACCCTGAAGGGAAAGGATCAGCTATTTATCAGGAACATAAATTCACCCGTGCTCACCAAATTATTTCTCTATTTTTTGCCTTTAATGATACATCTTGAAGTGTTGTTGAATTAGGGACTAAGTGCACATATATTGCAGATGAGAAGTGGGCATTACCATGAAAACTAGAAAAAAATGTTTGGATTGATAGCTCAGAAGGAAATATCAAGGATAAATATAAATACAGTTGATTGCAATTGATGTGGGCAAGTGGTAATCAGCTGCTAATCTAAATAAACAAGACTCCAGCAGATATTTCAACTTTTCACCTTTCCACTTCCCTTTGGGTTGCCTTTCTCCACATCCATTTACAAAAACATTTCTATTTGGGGAAAAAAAATCAAATTGCTGGTACATTTCCTTATACTGCAGGATAGCTAATGACAAATACATGTTTTCTTTCTCTCTCTCCCTTTCTTTCTCTCTCCCTTTCTTTCTCTCTCCCTTTCTCTCTCTCTCCTTTCTCTCTCTCTCCCTTCTCTCTCTCTCTCCCTTTCTCTCTCTCTCTCTCCCTTCTCTTCTCTCCCTTTCTCTCTCTCTCCCTTTCTCTCTCTCTCCCTTTCTCTCTCTCTCCCTTTTCTCTCTCTCTCCCTTTCTCTCTCTCTCTCCCTTTCTCTCTCTCTCCCTTCTCTCTCTCTCCTTTCTCTCTCTCTCCCTTTCTCTCTCTCCCTTCTCTCTCTCTCCTTCTCTCTCTCTCCCTTTCTCTCTCTCTCCCTTTCTCTCTCTCTCTCCCTTTCTCTCTCTCTCCCTTTCTCTCTCTCTCCCTTTCTCTCTCTCTCCCTTTCTCTCTCTCTCCCTTTCTCTCTCTCTCCCTTTCTCTCTCTCTCCCTTTCTCTCTCTCTCCCTTTCTCTCTCTCTCCCTTTCTCTCTCTCCCCTTTCTCTCTCTCCCCTTTCTCTCTCTCCCCTTTCTCTCTCTCCCCCTTTCTCTCTCTCCCCCTTTCTCTCTCTCCCCCTTTCTCTCTCTCCCCCTTTCTCTCTCTCCCCCTTTCTCTCTCTCCCCCTTTCTCTCTCTCCCCTTTCTCTCTCTCCCCCTTTCTCTCTCTCCCCTTTCTCTCTCTCCCCCTTTCTCTCTCTCCCCCTTTCTCTCTCTCCCCCTTTCTCTCTCTCCCCCTTTCTCTCTCTCCCCCTTTCTCTCTCTCCCCCTTTCTCTCTCTCCCCCTTTCTCTCTCTCCCCTTTCTCTCTCTCCCCCCTTTCTCTCTCTCCCTTCCTCTCTCTCCCCTTCCTCTCTCTCCCCCTTCCTCTCTCTCCCCCTTCCTCTCTCTCCCCCTTCCTCTCTCTCCCCCTTCCTCTCTCTCCCCCTTTCTCTCTCTCCCCCTTTCTCTCTCTCCCCCTTTCTCTCTCTCCCCCTTTCTCTCCCCCTTTCTCTCCCCCTTTCTCTCCCTCTTTCTCTCTCCCTTTCTTTTTCTCTCCCTTTCTTTTTCTCTCCCTTTCTCTCTCCCTTCCATCCACCCATCCTTTATTAAAGAAAAAAGTATATGAAGAGAATGATTAAGATTTGGGGGAAGAGGTATCCTCTTTATCAACTTTTTTTTTTTTTTTAGTGATACTATATTATTTTCTGAAAAATTACCCTGGCTTGTTGCTTATAATGCATTCTTATAATACTGTACTGTAAATATAATATCTACATGTGGGAGTTGTGATGCTCTGTGGGATAGTAAGAAAACAAATAGGTTGCTCTTTGTTTCTGTTGCATTATTTATCTCACCAAAGAAAAGCTTTGCTGAGATATCTTTCTCCATTAATTAAGGTGGTGTGAATTCTATGGGTGCTCCCAGTTCCCTGACCTTAGTTCACCACAGGCAGGTCTGGTGTCACCAGTCTTAACCTTCAGCTGCTGGAAGTGCTGCAGACTGAAGTAAGGTACTCTTATTATCACTGCCTTTAAACTGTGTATGTTATTTGCACTGTAAAACGGAAAAAAAAGAAAGCCTCCTTCTGTGTAAGACTGTGTGTGTTGAAAGGGAGTATAAAAGTGGAAGTATACTGTAGCAAATTGTAAGCAAATATTATAAAAAAAAAAAATCCCCTGTGTAAAAGGTCGGTATTTACTCAAGAGAATTAAAGCCTGGGGGGAGAAATACTGTCAGGTAAGCTGGATCTCTAATTTGAATGAAGTCTTGCTTGGAATTTTGAGTAGTGAAACTAAACATTTCTTGCAGTTCAGTTACTAGATGTGAAGAAAGATGAGATAGGAATACACTCGAAAGTATCAGAAGGACCTCATTGACTGCTAATGGATAGAGGCAAAAATTAAGAAAAAGCCACAGACATATTTATTGAGGTGTTTATAGAGCATTTTATTGGTTTTTGGATTGTTTACTCTGTATCCTGAGAGATACACAGGTGGCAATTCAGCTCAAACTGAGGTGATGCGAGTTAAACCAACTTCAGGAAGTTTCAAACCTGACCACAAAAGGCCACACTTCCCTTGTTCATGCAGCTTTTGGTAACTCTGAAGTACAGCAAGGTTTAGTAAAAAGAAACACCTGATGGAATTTCAGACTGTAGTAAAGAATTAACAACAAACTCAATTAAAGCATGGATTACTGCATTGGAAAGTCTTTAAAGGCTCCTTTGTCAAGGGTAGTTTATAGTCCATGTAGTTTGTTAAAAAGCTTTTAGAGTCACGATGGTCGATGGGATCAGTGTGGCTATTGTAAATGTAAGTCCACATTAAAGTTCTTATGAAATTTTAATGCCAAAAAATTAAAAGCACAAGTGCTCTAATCAGTTC
Organism: Calypte anna; assembly: GCF_003957555.1. Lineage (NCBI taxonomy): Eukaryota > Metazoa > Chordata > Aves > Apodiformes > Trochilidae > Calypte > Calypte anna. Next base: position 14,383,322 of record NC_044247.1, on the reverse strand, counting down.
TTGAAATGAAATATTTGAGTCTGTGACCCCATGGTGCCAACTGAGGATCAATGAATCCTTCTCTTTTCTTTCTCTCCCCTATATATCTGTGTGTTTTCAGCTGTTCTTCCATACATACAGTCCAGTGCTTTGGCTTAGTCAAGTATTTCTGCATTGCATACAAACATAATGTCCAATCCTACTCTTTTTGACTGATAACCCATGTGTTTTGTCTTCAAACCAGTGGGCAGCACTCAGCTGCATGGCTGTAACTGGATTGCTTACTGGTGACCACACTGCTGCCCCTTTCTGAAAATTGTTATTGGCTTTGTGCTCTGTCCCCTTTTTCCTAGCATATTTTTCAGGTATTAGTTTTCTGTTCAGCAGTGAGTGAATTAAATTGAGGGTGGAATGTTTATTCACAGCAAAGTTTGCTTCTGAGTTTTCTTTGAAAGTTACAGGACTGAGCATGGGCCTGGAGGCAGAATGTTTGGCATTGACTTGACCTTTAGCAGACCAAGTTCTGCTTTGGTTTTTAAGCTTCTCACATTCACCTGTTCTGGTTCCTTCCTCCCCCCTCACCTGTGGAATTACAATATTTTAAATTTTTTTTTCAGCCTAGTGCAAATTCCTTTTTTCCCCCAATTCATGTCAATCTCTGTCTGTGATACAGCAAATCACAGAGTATTTTAAACTTGGTTCATTCAGTTGCTCATTTGTTTGCACAATAATATCTTAGATTTTTGCACCAAGTCTGCAAGCTTTTACAGTGGAAAATAACAGTATAAATCAAAACTGACTGGGGTGGAATACGTGGCCACTACTTAAAATACATCACCTTTCCACAATGCTGAAATTATATAAAAGGCTTAAAGATGGTGCATTTGTTTATTGAGTGTACAAAGAGATTACAAAGCAAATGTCAAGACTCCCCTCAGGACTGAAACAGAAATTTTATGTCTTCTGTTAAAATACACAAGGCCAACAGATCTGTAATGTGAAGAGTTCATAACCTGCATTGCTTGCATGCAGGGTACAATCCATTAGCTAAAACATCAAGTTAATTGGGAAATATAATTGGGTATCTTTAACAGGGAATCAGGCATGATTCCATGGAAATAGGTGGAAAAAAAAACTGGCAAAGGAAATCTGCTTCCTAGCAGTAATTTTTCCATGTCTGGGAGGAATTATTAGGATGCTTTTAAATATAAAATAATTTGAAAAAAATGAGGGCTATTATGATTTATATCATCTTGAAGTAACAGTGGCAGGTAACCTTGTTAGCTTCAGAGAAGGAAATTACTGGGTTCCTGAAAGTCACCTGCAAGGGAGAATTTTCATGCTGTAACTAAAAAATAATCACTAGAGCAACTTGAGCAGGAACAAAGCTTTCAGATAATAAGTAACAACACTTTAATGAATGCAAAAAACCCCACCACCACCTCTTGAATAATATTTTTTGGGAAGAAACAAACAAACAAACCCCAAAATAAACCTCCCCAAAAAACAAAATCCCCTAAAAAACACAAAAAGCCAGAGAACCTCAAACATGAAGGCAGCATGGGTTTGTGTTTTGTTTTTTTGTTTTTTTTTTTCTTACCAGTTGCTTCAAGGAAGAATCCAGCACTTGTTTTTAGTATTACTAAGGGTTTTTTTATTGAAAACACCTAAGTCCTCTTTACCTCAGTCCTTCAGGATTGGGCATTGAACTTCAGGGAAATTTGCTGTGCTTTTTAAGTCACAATAAAGAGTTGTAGCAGTTGCCATCTCTGGAATGGCTCTCAGCTGAGTTTCCTGTATTTTTTGATAGAGAAGATATTGCTCTTGCATGATAACATGATATCTGAGGTATGATCATGATGCTTTAATCAGGAAGACAATTCTTTCAGTGTCTTTGAATTGCAACAGCCATCTCCTTGAGCAATTACAAGGAAAAAAAGGTTACTTTTGAATAAAATTTTCTTGGTAATTGGTAGTCTTTGTCCCAGCCAGATCTGATCATAGTTTTCTAGCAGGGAGATGATACTGAACTGCAGACCAACCATCCTTGTGCTCTTCATGAAGTTTAACCTGGATGATAAGATGGCAGTGACACTGCATTTTCTGTTGTCTATCTTGAAAATAACTTCCTAAAGGTTTAATAAGATAGCTGAAAGATGAATAAGTGTTCAGTAATGCAGTGTCCTCAGATGTTTTGGGAAGCAAATATTTGTATTTGCAAGAAATAACAATCTAAATATGATTCTCAACAGGGTGTCATAACATTTTCAGCCACAACTGTTTGGGAGTACATCATTTCAGGCTATTTGTTCAAGAAGTGATGAAATTCTCCAATGGGATTGAAAAAGTTGCATAATGATACTTTAAGGCATTAACTTAGCAGTTGGAAATGACACTTATAAACCACTGCATGATAAGTTCTCATGGGCTTAATATTTTCTATAGCCTTATAAATCCAACAGATACATAATTTCTTTATTAAGTCAGCAATTCTATTTGTTTTTTGTAAGCTCTCAACAATTGTGCCCTGAAATAAATTAGTTTCTCATGGTAAACATATTTGCACATAGGAGGTACTAAGAGCATACTCTGTGGGTAAAGGATCTAATATTAAATCTTTCCTTCACATTCTGTATTAAAAAAAGAAGCAAATATGACTTCATAAGAGTTAAAAATCCCTATGGTGTTATTGACTGTATGAGTTAATTGTAGTTGTGTGAGCTGTGTGTGGATGTAGTGTGTGTGTAGTTGTGTCCTGAGGATTTCAGATCTTCATACGGGTGGTTTCTGTCTTCTACTGGAGTTTCTCTCAGGTTTTTGCAGCACTCTCTGCCCTTAGGGCCTGCCTGGGGGAAATATGAAGTGGGAACCTGTGGGAGTCTCTCCTGGGTATGGGAATCTGTGAGCTGAGCAAAACCACTGTCCTGGCTGGTTTGGACAAGGACATTTCTTGTATTTTCAAGTTGTAGTTTATGGGAAAATCCTACTTAATTTCTCTTTTCTGGGTTTGTTTTGATGGTGTCAGGGTTTAACCCTGGCCTGGTAGTTAAACCAAATGCCAGATTTTTTTCTATTAATCCCCCTCCCCTCCTTGATATAGAAAGGAGAGAGAATAAGGGAGAGTGACTGATGGGCTGGAAACTAAACTACACAGCTTTAATGGAACAGTAATGATAAATAGGAAAAATTACCAAATATGAATTACTAAATATATACAAATATACAGGAAAACTGATACCATGTTCCTCCCCTTCCCCCCAATAACTCTCACATCACCACCAAGGCTGCAGGGCAGCCCTGGGAAAGTCCAGGCTGGAATCCTGGGGTCAGCAGCAGTTGGGAGCTGGAGGCAGGAACACACAGATATGGGCTGGGATGGATCAGGACCACAGGCAGAGGAATGGATGGAATCCTCCCAGGATCCAGAGACAGACAAAAAAGAGGAGGAAAAGAAGGAAAAGGGGTTTGACCCTCTTGATCCCTCAAGTTTATACTGAGTATGAGGTATATGGGATGGAATACTCTGTTTGGTCTATTTTGGTCATTTATCTTGTCTGTTCCTCCCCAAAGGAGGGTCACAGGTGTAACAACTTTACTCCTTTTCTCCTTCTGGAGGGCAAAATATTGCTCAGAACTGAGCAGTGGCCTTGGTTCTGTATATCATTCTCCAGCAGTAACTATAACCAGGGGGCATTATCAGTCCCAGAAGCAGACACTGACTGAGAAACTTGCTGTGAATTTCAGCAAGTGCAGCTGCTTACAAGAAACTTAGCTGAAAGCAGAAGTACAAGACAGAAAATTACCTTTATCCTGGCCCAAACTAGGACAGATGGAAATACATTATAAGAAGTAAAAAGCAGGCATAGTATGATGAGAGTCCCCACTGCAGGTAAATAAAAATTTCAGTTTCTCTGTGCAGAATTGAAGATGTAGGCAGCTTTTCCCCAAGGAGGTACTGGGGAAACAGGTATTGGAAAGCTCATCTGGAGAAGGAAAGACTTCTGTGGAGATGATAGCTGGTGAGAAATAAGAAATTGAGTACCAAGATCTAATAAAGGACAGACACTTGGGAGCAAAGAGAATGGAGAGAGTAGAGACAGCAGAGTATTTCAGAGGGGAAGGAGTGTGGGATTCAGGAGAGATTGTAAGGGAAAAATACAGGTGTAAAGCTTTTGGATTTGATCAAGAAAAAAACCTTAGAAGAACTTTTTTCAAACTAGCTTTCCCATGCACCTTTATTACCATGTCTCACCTCCAAAGTAAAAAGCCTTTCCACTGCCTTTTTCATTGTGTATGAAGTGATTTTGACTTGCATCAAACTTGTAATTCTTTAAAAGAACTCAGGCTTTTGGGTCAGTATACTGATAGTGCAGTCTGGGTTCATTAAAACATGATTATTTGTAGCCACTGATTAGGGTGGAGCAGGTTCTGTAGTTTGGAAAACAGGCACAAAATAGAACCTTTTTTTTTTCTTTCAGTAACTAAAATCATTCTGTGGCCCAGGTCATGAGTTGGGTGCCTGCATTGTCTGGGGGGCAGCTGTAGGGTTTCTGATCATCTCCTGAGGCAGTCTGGGGTTTCTGTGCTCTTGCAAAGCTCCTCTTCAGAGAAGCCAAGATGTTGGTTTGAACTTGTTTCTTGGTATCGTGAGATGCTTGTCACGTTGTTAAATGTTTAGCTGACATTTAGAGAGAAATGATCAGAAGCAATAGACTTGTATGATATTGTGTGTGCCAGTTTTCTTCATCCAGTTTATTACATTCCAAGCTTTCCTTGATATGTGTGATCCAGAGGAACATTTTGTATCAATATACTTTCTCTGTTGTCTTGTGTGATGAAAAACTGAAACATCACAGATCTGAGTTGTTCCAAACCAGCTGTGGCTGCAGGTTTGATTAACTTCAAACAGGATTTCACCTAGTGAAATATTCTTTATTTGTAGGCTGGCAAGTGGTGGTTAACCTGTAATCCAGCAAACCTTACACAGCCTTTGGTTTTAAGAATTTCAGTGATCTTGGGTTCTGACCTGAGAAAGGAAACAGCTTGGGCAATCTGACCATACTGTGTCATGCTGCATCTTGCTACATCCCAGTAGGTCTCTGAACACAGAGAGTACCTGAATGCTGTCCCCACACAATAGGGTAACTAACACATACTTTTGTCTGCAATTCCTCTTTTTTTTTCCCCTCTCCTGTATGCCTTATTACTTGTTTTTACCTAGTTTAGCAGTCTTTTAGTTGATGAATTTCACTCGTGCCCTAATATAAATGGAAATGCTAACAAGAAAGAAAACTAATTTGATAACTGCATTTTTAGGGCCTTTATCTGGTAAATAGAAACTCAGCATAGTGTTAAGTCATGGCTCACAAAGTCTGACTAGAGAGCTGTTTATCTTCAGCAAATTCAGCAGGTACACAAAAAATCTAGAATAGCCACCCAGGCTTGAGGCAAGCAGAGGGGGATCCTCCACAGCTTCAAAGCTCTGGGCACATTTTCAGATTCCTAAAAATCTTGAGCACAGCAGTAAATGGTCTTTTAAATGAACCCATTATTTTAGTATCAAAGATTTAAATAGTATTAAATTGTTGTCCTGATCTTCTGATCAGTAACAAAGCTCCCCTCCAACTTGAGTAAATTCAGTACCTGCCCCTATACCAAATAATTACCTACCAAATAATTGGTATTTAATCAAATTCCATGATATGGGAAAACAATGCAGTTGCTGTTAATGTCATTGCAAAGTGGCTTGATAACTTTTAAGTGTAATGTTGAGATACTGGTCCTATCTATTAACAAAAATCTTAATTTTGTGCAGATCACCAAGGAAATGGAACTTTATTACTTAAGGTAACTACAGGAAATAAAACTGAAAGTTTTTAGGGAGGGATAAAGTTCAGAAGTGGTTGCATTTGTAGTATCCATTATTAAAATAGCATTAAAGTAAATGGCTACATGGAAGAATAATTATATCTTCGTTTGAATGCATGAAAAACCCATCAGTGTTGCTAACCTGGATTACATTTTACCAAAGGTTACCCAAATTAAAACATTAACACATTAAAATTTCCTCTGTTGTGTTTTCATCAATTTTTTAGTATAAGGTTTTTACTGCTCCTATTTCAGAAGAAACAAAGCAGATTTTTTTAAAGCTAATGGTTAAGTGTTCCACTTTTCTTTAAGGAGATCTTTAAGTAACCTTTAATTCACATGAACTACTCACCTGTACAACAGTTCACAACAACGCTTCTGCTTTTGTAGATAATAGTCCTTAAAATACAGTATCTAAGGCTTTTTACAAGTCAATTTACACCTTTCATAATTCTTTATCTGAAACATGTTCCTTTGTGTCAGGCAACTGTAAAGCTAAACAGCTGCCTGAACCTCAGTTGTGAATTTCCCTCCATATTTTATTACAGATATATGTGTCCCATCATGAAAACAAATGAAGGGAACAGAATTAAACCACTGGCATCTAGAATGATTGCCTAATAATTTTACATTGGTTTGGAAATGTGCAGCATCACATGGTGCCCTATAACAGCAATCAGGTATCCTATAAATCACAACACTAGAGTACTCTTTTCCCTGTTAGAGTAGAAAGCTTCCCAAACGTGAAGCCCTTTGGTATCTTTCAGGTAGTTCAGGGGCTGCTTCAGTGGTATTTTGGTGGCATGTCAAATCCAAGCTTGGCTGAGAACTCTTTGAGTTTTGCATTTGCTTAATTCAGAGACTGAAGAGGAAAAAACATTAATCCCATCTGAGCAGGATTGTAAGGTTTTCATTTTAAGCTTAATTCCTAATTTAATTATTGGGTTTAAATTTTATTACTTTTGGTTCTTATCCATATAAACTTGTGTGCTCTGACCTCTTTCCTGAGACAGAATTTATGAAAGGTTTCCTTCTGAGTGTTACAGTGATCCAACAAAGATATTGGGTTCTTTTGGAATTTGGGAAACACAGTTCCTTGGAGAGGACTTGGCACCTTGCAGTACCCAACACTTAATTAGCATGTTGATGTTACACTAAAGCCTTAGTTACATTTTAATTAATTGACAGTGCTATATCTAAGCTAGTTTGCTTTATGAAGCAGAAGGTGCATATCCTAGAAAATCACATTTTAAAACATTAATTATAAGAAAGCCATGCTGGTTACTATATATGAGAATAATATCTAAAATGCGATTAAAAGTCAGTCTCATAAATTATGAAACCCTCTTTTATCAGGACATTTATTAAGAAAATGGTGATTTGATATTTGTGTTGCTAATCCTGCATTCCTGGGTAGAGTTTCTAACTCTAGGATAACATTTTTGTCTTGATCCCATGCAGATGTCTCAACAAAGCCCTCCCCAACCTGATAAAAGCAAGGCAGAGATGGGGATAACAGTATAAATACCATATTTCCTTTAAAGTGTTTTGGTAAAAGTGCTCCCAAGAAAGACTGAGTGAGGCAGCCTTGTTTCAAGATAGTTCCCAGCTTCAGGTTCCATGAGGTGAGGCTGAGGAGCTCATTCCATTCACTGCAATTATGTGGCATGGGGATGGAATGATAACCACATCACATCACTTTTAGATATGGCTTGTTCTGGAAAACATATTCATTGCACTAACATAGAACTAAAAAGATGTAAAAGGACCTCCATATTTTCTCCATATTTTCTCCATATTTTCCATATTGTCCAAAGATGTTGGACAAGAGAGAATATATTACAGCTTTGGAAAAGGTTGGTAATGTAAGTTGGGACTGTGACCTCCTATAGTCCACTGTTCATAGGCACTCAAAACAGGAGACTCAAAACAGTTTATTTTATATATATGTATATGCAGTTTTATATATATATATGCCTGCAGTTTTATCTATATAATATATACATTACATATATCTATAATCTGTAATGTCAGCTGGGATGCTGATTGGTTACAGTTCTTTAACAGTGTCCACAATTCATTCTAAGGCCTGCCAATATAAGGCCAATATTAATTTCATATAATTATTATTTGGAAAAACTTGTGCTGTGCTCTGCAAGAGGAAGTTGGGGTTAGGATGAGGAAGAGAATGAAGTGACCTTTCTTCTGATCTGAATCCTGCATTATCCATTACCCTAATGCTGTAACTACGGAAAGTTGACAAGAGGTCCTTGGGCTTTTCAGAGTCACCCCTTATATCTCTGGTTTTCATGTGGCTATTGAGGTGACCCCCTGGAGGATATGAGTAAAGTTGTCAGGGTGACACTCAGAGCAGTCCCATTCTGCATGGATGCCTCAGATAATGAGAAATGACAACTCCCCAGAGGGGTGAAAGGAGAAGGCCTGAATAAAGCAAGAGGGAAAACTGATGGAAATGGGTCCATCTCCAGATCACTGAGCAGTCACTGAGGAAAGGAGCAAACTGCTGGGTGTTCTCCCCACAGTCATTTAATTATCTGAAAAAAAAAACCCAAAAACATACACACAAGCATCCCTCTCTTATTTTTAAGACTCTGGCAGGCACTGGCTTGCCTGCACTAAAGGCACTTATTCAGCAGGCTAAGTTTGGCATTTCTAAGTCACAGTGTGATGTAGTCAGAGGACATCTATACTGCTGTGTTGTCAGTTGAAGGGGTTTTTATGTGTGCCCTGTTCTCCCTATTTTTATGGTAGCATTTGTACTCCTCTTTGCCTCCTCTCTCCCGAGTGGATTTCATGGTTGGGAGTAACACCTGTGGCCACTCCATGCTCTGACAGCTGCAAGACTCAGATGCCAAGGTCTTCAATGTATTTTTTTCTGTTGCTGTCATCTGGGTTAGAAGATAGCTTCCAGGCAGGCATGTCAGCTGTGTCTGTGTTCATGGCTTGTGTTTGGGCATCGAGGTGTTATTGGGATGGTTGACTTTTCACAATTTCATCTGTAGTAAACAAGGTAGTGGCTTTCTAGAATATGCTTTTCTAGGAAGTGGGTTCTGGTCTATGTGTTTAAAAATCCCTTCAGGACATCATCATAGCTGCTTTTGTGCTCTTGACATTGTCAAGAAAACTCTTAGGTGGTCCTTAGCAACATAGGGATGCTCCCAGAAATGTCTCATCAGGATGTATTGCTTGGTGGCTGCTGGAAGAGTTTGAAATCTTATTTAGTGTTTGGAAATGAGACTACCTGGAACAACACAGGGCTGGTTCAGCTAATGCATCACTAGATGGGAGAAGAGGAATCACAGTTTTATGTTCTCCTTCTGGTACTCCAAGAACTGATGTAATTTGATGTTTCATGTCTTTTATATGTGCTCTTTGCTATTGCAGCCTCTGTGAAACCCAATGAGATGCCTTTGGGAGAAGCAGTTAGGATTCCATAGGATGAACCAGAGTAAAGGTGGAACTCCATTTGTGTTTACTCAGTTTCACCTTGCCTCACTTTGAAGCTAATGCTGGGTCTTGCCTGTCGATTAGTTTCCCAAGAGAAAGGTGGCTTCTTACTCAAGAACTTGTTTAAAGCTTTCATTGATGGTTGAGCAAAGGATGCCAGAGTACACTAGGAGTTTACTCAGGGCCTCAGAGGAGAACATGACATGATGGCATTTGTCCAAAGGAGATGGTTTTTCTTCAGTCTTTTGTAGCTTGGCTGTTTCTTTTAAAATTCTGGGGAAGTATTTTGAAAAGCTAACATAGACTGATTCCTGAATGACACTGGATAAGAGGTAGCCAATAAATTCTTGACTTCATGACCTTATCACTGTCTAATGTGTTGATCCATGGCCCTATTTGCTATAGCCTTGTGACTGCTGTGGGCAGGAAAAATCCCTTGAAAGCAGAAAAGATTGCTGTGTCCTAGAAATGGTGTTTGATGAGTGTCACTGGAATGAGATAGTCAAGCAGACTTGAAAACACTTTCTCCAGGGTTGCTTTTAAAATTGGTAAGGAGAATTTGAGTAGAAATTAGAATTAAAGTTTGGAATATCACTGATTTCTTTCCTAACACAAGTCCAGTAATATCCTGCAGTTCCATTTCTGTGCAGAATTTTAGTTGAAGTGACAAATGCAACTTTTCTGCATGAGCTATAAAGCCATTTATAGTAAATTATATTTCCAGCTGTAGGCTTATGCTCTGCATTCTGTTCAGCTCTTTAATGCTAAAGTTTGCATACAGAGTTCCTTGTTTCAATATTACCATAATTTCCTTCTGAAGACAATTAGTTTATACATACTCTTGTACAGAGCTCTAGGCTTCAGACAACTTTTTGTGGAAAATGGACACACAAATTAATTTGACTCATGCAATTTTCTGAGGTAACATCATGGAAAATACAGTCTCTCTCCTGTTGTAAGCAAAATGTGTTATGGGGAGAGATGACCTTCAGAGATACAGCTGAAATGAAGCAAAAAACCATTCACTTCCTATTTCAAATTGAGGGCTGATTTTTATCAGAACACTTGGATGAATTTAGAAATGGAGTTTAAGGACAGGGATGGACCTTGAAATGTACCTGTGTGCCTCTAGCATTACCTGGCCAATTATTTTTCTTCTGCTTGCCTTGTACTGGTCTTTCAGTTGAAAGCTCAGAGTGTTCAAGGTACTTAAAGACCTTTGTGAGTGTAGCCTGGGACAGATGCTGCCAAGTGTGTAAGTGTGAAAACTTATTAAAAAAGTGAATCCTTTAATGTGTATGAATCTTTTTTTTAAAGGATTCATTTTTGTGCATATATAAAAACATTTCAGTCAGCTTGCTGCAAGAATAAGATAGTGAAATGGTTTTATCTGTTGCTTATATATGGTCAAGTTGCCACAAAAGTGGCTCAAAGACCCACACATGGGCATTTTTATACAGGATGAAAATCTTGTTGGCTGTCTTGCTGTGAAGGGAGGAAAGAAATGTTTACCCCATCCCTTCATCCCTTCCCTACTCATCCCCCATCCCTTCCTATGGCCCTGCCAGCTGAGCTTGTGGGCTTCTGGCAGGCACCTTCAGCCCTGCAGCTGGGCCATCAGCTAAAACTGCTCCAGGCTGCAGCACTGGCAGGGAGCAGGCTGTAGGATGCTTATCAGGGGTGAGGATGTTTGCTTTGAACATCTCATGCCTTGCTCTTGCTGTGTTTCCTGCATCTGTGGCTCTGCCTCTGCTATTTCCCCTCCCCTGTTGCATTTGTGTTGCTTTGGTAGGTCATGGGGTTCTGAATTGTTGAGGAAACTGGAGAAAGATAAACAAAGAAATGAAAAAAGCTACTAAAAAAAAACCTAAAAACAAAACCACCAAAAGATAAAATTTCCCCCAGAATCCCATGAGATGTAATTCCTGTTGCTTGTAATGGATTTAATTAATAGGAGTTAATCTACCTGGCAGTGCTGCACTCTGCTATGCACTGGGTAGTATCAAACCCAGAGTTTTGCTTTGCTAGGTGGTATCACTTTAAAAGAAAAAGAATTCAGGTAGAAAGCAGAGCTAGATCACATCTATTAAATACATTAAAGTAATAGTATGTAATGCTTGGAGTTCTGATGTCAGCTGCTGCTGACAAAAAGGCTACTCCCTCAACCCTCACTACTCTGAAGTTGCATTTAGAATGTAAACATCTGATTGTGTGTGATTTCTTGTGCTACTAAAGTGTGGCCAGATGGGTGCCAGCCTGTAGAGATGTTTGCTAACTCCATTTTGGTGGCATAAAGGACTTGAACATCAATCCTCATGTAATTCCAGGAGGGAGGCAAAGATAGAAGTTGAAGAGCCCCCGATTCATCTTGTTCCTCAAGATGTGGCTCTGCCAATCCAAGTCGAGTGCTTTATATTGGACATGGCATTGTGGCAGCTCATCTGCAGCAAACTTTCCTGAGGATTTGGCTGGGAGAATGCTCCAACTGGCCAGGAATAATAATTAAAAAAAAAATATACAGTAGGAAGTTAAAAGCCCTTATGTGCTTCTGGCTATTTTTTTGTGCCTTAGTTTCATGTGGGATTTTAGAAAGTGATCTGCTTTGAAAGGGGTTGATTTTTTTCTGCTGTGTACCCTATAAACGTTCTGCAGTTCTAGCTGCTTTCCAAGCTTTGAATGATTTTGGGTTCTCATGACTGCCTGGTTTTCTGAGGGTTAGGGAAGATGCTTCTGCAATAGTGGCATTGCTGAAGGTAGCTTAAATCTTGTCTGTGAGCCTATGGTGGAAGGGTGAGATTATTACAGGTCTGTTTCTGCAGCTTGGGCACACTCAGCTCATGATTCCCTGCCAATCACCAAGGGAATGAAACATCTTTGGTGGTTCCAAAAGAATCAGAGGGCCACAGGAAGACTTCTTAGTCGTTGGCGTTTAATAATATTATATATAATATATATATAATATTAATAATATTAAAAACCTTAATCATACTACAGCAAACATAAGCCTTTAGGGTTCACCAGATTGTTACATTTTTTTCAGAAGTGTTCAAGTGTTTGACTCCTTTGTTTTACCTGCTGTGGTTATCATAAGCTATGGAGTTATTAAAGAAGAGATTGTCAAAGGGGTGGCCATGCAGGTTATTGAATAAGCAGTGCTGCCATCCAAGCAAAGCTCTTTAGGCTCAATCCTGCAGTTTTCATTCTTTTCCTTTAAAAAGCTGTTCTCAGACATCTGCAGAAATCTTTTCTACCCAATGACTGTTGTTTTAGTCCCTAATGTACTAAAACACTTTCAGTCAATTTTAGTTTTGAAAGGGAGCACAGGAAGAAGTTTCTTTAATTTCATTTTCTACCAGGATTAAATTTTTGTGATTTTTTTTTTTCTTTTTTCTCCTTGCCCCCAAATCCATCTCATTTTTTAAAACCAAGGAAAGAGTGGGATGGGGTGTCAGAGCCAGTTCCATCAGTCCCATTGGCAGTCATTACTGACACAGCTCAATGCAGTCTGACTGATCTGATCAGACATGATGTCTCTCAGGGTACTGTGTCACCCTGAGAAATCTAAAGAGACACAAATTTTAGAAAAACATTGTTAAGGGTTGTTTTAGAAAACAAATGATAACCCTGGGCATTGTGTCCAGAGATGTTCACCTAAAGCAAGGGGGTTCTTCTGGACAGAACAAGACCAGAGTGATAAATTCACTTCCTTAGGGCAGATAATGCTTTTTTTTCAACCTACTTGAATGAATCTCATTTATAAAAGAGTTAACACAACTCTCTGCAGTAGTTATTTCTCTTTCTGTTCCACATCTAAAACACAGTGGTGTGTATTTAAAAAAGTTATTTTGCCTGCCTCTCTTTTTGGGATACCCAGCTTCTGACTTTCTGAATGGGCCTGGTTTCACAGGGCTAATCTGAGATCTCTCCTATTTGGCTCTCAAAAACTGAGATTGTCAAAGCAACCACACAGACAGGAGCATATTCTAAACACATGGAAATCAGTGTCATGGCTTCATTACATGTTGGTGATGTTCATTGTTATCATTTATGAATATATTATGAATATATTTCAGTATTCTTGGAGCTTAGGGGCTGCAGTTGAAATGGTTCAGTTGCAAACACAACTTGGATTTGTACTTCTTGATAATTTTTCTTACCATTAAAGGCAGAGTCTAGATTTGAAGTGCTCAACTGGACCTGATAATTTGCCCAGTTTATTTGAGTTTAGTAATCCAAGATTCAGCTAAGGCATTCTTGAACTCTAGAGCAGCCTTAGATGAAATCTGAGTCCACTGAAGTCAGTACCAAGCTTCCCATTTACATCAGCAGGGCAAGGTGAGATGTGTGGAACTCACTTTTGATACTGACCTTGAAGTCTGAAGAAAGTTGTAGAGCCCATGAAAGTGAGAATTGGATCAGACACAGCACTTGAAGGCTCTCTGAAGGGCATTGATCCTGTGAAAAAACCCTCATTTTTATCACCTAAGCAAGTGAGAACTGAAAATTCCATTGAAATGGAAAAATACTGATCAGAAACAAAGAGAGATAATGTTGGTTTTAAAAGAAAAAAAAGATTGCTGTGCAGTTTGCTTTAGTTTGAAATCTGGCTTTATTTCTTACTGGCTTTATTGTTTCAAGCATGCTTAGATGTGTCCTAGTAAGAGAACTTAGATCATGTTATTCTGTACAACGTACAGTGTGGCCCTAAGTCTTGATTTGGGATTCAATCATATGACTAAAATCAATATAAAAAATAGTAATTTGGTTTTGGACTTATAAATTCTGTCAGAGACATCATCAGGCTTGCAGGAAAAGCTGTAATTACAACAGGGCTTTCACGGGTTGGACATAAATGTGGCTATCAAAACAGTTTTAGAAATACAGACCTTAACCTGCACTTCTGTTTCCACCTCCAGAAGTATCTTTTCCTGAATTTTTTTCTTTTTAGAAGCCTGTTCTTAGAACTGCATTTCTAAATTTATTCATTTTCCCCTAAAAGTGAAAACGAATGCAGCATAACTTGTACTTTCAGTAACCAAGCAAATATACAGAAAACCAAACGTGTCTCCTTTCTGCATGTCTGTCACATTTTAATGATCACTTTACAACTTCTGATGTTGCATCCTTTCCAGCTTCCTCAGCTGAAGGTGCATTCAGCATCACTTTGCTGGTTTGGTATTGGTTGCAAAAGCAATAGAACAGTTTTTATAGGACCAAAAAATACCTCAGGAAAAATATTAAGTTGTTGTAAAGGTGTTCAGTTGCCTGGTGTATATACAATATATCTTTCTGTTTAATCCTTCTGGAGGGGATTGTCCCATTTTTAATGATGGCAATCTGAAATTCTGTGTGTCAAAGCTGGCTCCTTGGTTTCAAGAGCACAACTGGTTTGCTGCCTCTTTGCCTGATGTAGGGAGGAAAGTTTTTAACCTGGGGAGCAGGATTTTCTACATGGGGATTCTTGGTCCTCATTCATCTTGCATCTGGGCAGAAATGGGGTGATCCAAGGTTATAACTCTGAGAAGGAAGATGAAATCTTGAAAGAGAAGTTCCTATGTGGAGGTTGGTATCTCCTAAGAGTAAAAATAGAGAAAAATAGGACAATCACAAAGCATATGTGAAGAGGAGTTTGGAAATAAAGGAGATGAGAGCTGTCATTTGTAGCTGGCACCACTGACCTGAGAGGTTGGTGTCTGTCACAGGGACTGCAGGTGTGGATTCCTCATCTCCTGGCTGCATCTTCTAAATCAGGGTAGAACATGAGCTGCTGTTCTTGCCACCCATCCCCAAGCCCTGAAGCCCATTCAGGTATCTGCTCTGTGCCAGCCAGATAACAGCAGAGAAGCTGCAGTCGAGTCTACAACCATAAAAACATTTGAATAATTGCTGACAGAAGGTAAAACAAGCTCCAGTTTGGGGATGTGATGCTGTAATGGGGGGGCTGCTTGCTGAGTATTCCTGATCTGTCTATCCCAGGGCTCTGTCTCTTTGGTTCTTAGATAAACCCTGGGATCCAGATCCACTGCAGGTTGTTGCTTCTGGTCTTCCCTAGGACAGTCCAGTACACCCTGGGGAAAAAAATGGGCTGTGTTGTTTGGCTGGCATCACAGTTATATTCTCATTATTAAATGATCTTTACTGTTCTGTTGTATGGCAGGTGGAAAAGGCACACATTTTTTTTTCCCCCCTGCTTGATTACACAAGGATGGCAGTTGAAGTGCTTAACACACTTTGTGATTTTAGGTGACAATTAATTAGCATGCACAGGCACCCCATGGTGTCACTGTTTAGTCAGTTTTCTACAGAGAATCACACTTTAATGAGAAAAAACAATATTTTTTTTTCCTGTTCTTGAGAAACCATAAAAACAAATGAATTAAAATTAGTAACTGATGTGTCACCTTATCATAAATTCTCTTTCAGCCAGGGATGGTTCTGTGCCATACATCCCACTGCTGTTAGTGAAGGAGAAGGGGAGGAGGGGAAGCAGACTGACAATATCTGATCAAAGAGACTCAACAAATGCTTTTGTTATTTCTTAGTGCAGGCACTGCCTTGTCCTGCTTGGAAAAACTGCTTTTGAACCTGCTCGTCCATGCTTTTTGGTAATATCATGTATCAGTTTGTAAATATTGAAGAAATCTGTCTCTCCAACATGGTTAGAGTCACCTGGAGGGAAGGGGGAGCTCTCAGGGGTACTTTAAAGGCTCACACTCTGGTGCTGTGTAACTGTGTGATGGTGATGTCCAACAATTTGAATCTCTAAATTACTGTCATAAGTGACCGAAAGGAAAATGAGAAATAAGAGACTGCTAAAAAAACCCTAAGAGCAACCTTTTGATAACCAACCTTTTGATAACCAACCTTTTGATAAACACAGTGGCTGGACCAAATAGAGCACTGAAATCTGTTTATACAGTAAATCTAATAAGATGTGGTTGATCAGAAAGTTTAAAAGAATGACCTCAGTATCATTAATGTTAAATGTGATTTGACTTGAAATGTCTTGGTGATTTCATGTGGTTGTATTTAAAGACAGGATGCTCAGGCTTGGTTCTTAAATCTGAAATTTTAGGAGATATTTACTCTCCAGCTTTACTGGGGGGTAAAGCTTTATGCAAGAGTTCAAAAAGACAGACACA
The DNA here is from genome assembly GCF_003957555.1 of Calypte anna. NCBI lineage: Eukaryota > Metazoa > Chordata > Aves > Apodiformes > Trochilidae > Calypte > Calypte anna. Next base: position 14,366,865 of record NC_044247.1, on the reverse strand, counting down.
TAGAAATTCGTGCCATCCAAATAGCTGGCTCTTGTGTTTACCAGGGTGTTACCAACAGCATGTGGGCACATGCTTGGGGTTATTTGGCAAGGGCTGTAAATGAGCATTTGGAAGAGAGAGGATCTGTGATGTGGGGAAGGACTGAAAGAATAGCCAGGGTTTTATTTATTCACTCTTGCTTCAGCTAAACTCCTGCTTTCCTGTGATTTCTATGACTTGGAAGACATTGTCAGGGGCCAGAACCAAACTTCTAACCCACACATTTGGCCCAAATTTAAATGCTGCCAAGAATAGTCTTCCTTCCTTCCTTCCTTCCTTCCTTCCTTCCTTCCTTCCTTCCTTCCTTCCTTCCTTCCTTCCTTCCTTCCTTCCTTCCTTCCTTCCTTCCTTCCTTCCTTCCTTCCTTCCTTCCTTCCTTCCTTCCTTCCTTCCTTCCTTCCTTCCTTCCTTCCTCTTCCTTCCTTCCTTCCTTCCTTCCCTTCCTCCCTTCCCTCCCTTCCTCCCTTCCTCCCTTCCTCCCTTCCTCCCTTCCTCCCTTCCTCCCTTCCTCCCTTCCTCCTTCCTCCCTTCCTCCCTTCCTCCCTTCCTCCCTTCCTCCCTTCCTCCCTTCCTCCCTTCCTCCCTTCCTCCCTTCCTCCCTCCCTCCCTCCCTCCCTCCCTCCCTCCCTCCCTCCCTCCCTCCCTCCCTCCCTCCCTTCCTCCCTTCCTCCCTCCCTCCCTCCCTCCCTCCCTCCCTCCCTCCCTCCCTCCCTCCCTCCCTCCCTCCCTCCCTCCCTCCCTCCCTCCCTTCCTCCCTTCCTTCCTTCCCTCCTTCCCTCCTTCCCTCCTTCCCTCCTTCCCTCCTTCCCTCCTTCCTTCCTTCCCTCCTTCCCTCCTTCCCTCCTTCCCTCCTTCCCTCCCTCCCTCCCTCCCTCCCTCCCTCCCTCCCTCCCTCCCTCCCTCCTTCCCTCCCTCCTTCCCTCCCTCCTTCCTTCTTTTCTCTTCGTTTCTCTTCGTTTCTCTTCGTTTCTCTTCGTTTTCTTTCGTTTTCTTCCTTTTGTTCAGAAAGTGCCAAGTGGAGCTCTTGTGTATACACACAGATAGAGCTGAGTTGTTGGAGTATTATCTTATGCACATGTTTGAAGGGTTTCTGAGAGTTCCTTTGCTGATCCCAAATGTCCTAAAATAGAAAAAAACCTTATTGCAATTTTCTTTTTTGTTTTGTTTTCTTTGTTTGTTTCTGTTGTTTGAGGAATCAGTTCACATAAGTGTGGGCTTCTGTGATCATTGTTGCACACTGAGAGGCTCAGCCCTTCTCTCTGCTCTGTTCTGATCCATTTGTTATTCTGGAGGTTTCATGAAGTGTGGCAGAGAAGGATTGGTCAAGTAAAGCCACCAAACAGGAACATGCTGCTAATGGGGAGGGAACATTATATATATATATATAAATATATATATATACACACACACACACACATATATATATATATATACACACACACACACCATACTTTGCTTTTCTTCACTCTTGGATAAGCCCCCATCAGTTTCCTCTGCTCGTGTTGCTTTAAGAGGTGGTTGAGTTTTTCTTCCCCCACACCTCTTGTAACTATGATTATGGGATGTTCCAGCTGCAAGGATATTTTCAGGTATATTTAGCTGTATGCTTAAGTGTGGTGGTTGCTGAACAACCAGATTGCTTGTGCATAAAGATGAATGACCATAGTTAAAACTGTGAAAGCCCATTTTCCACAATGCCAAAAAATGGCATTTCAGGCTTTGTGCTTGAGGCTGTGTACAAATACCTTGTTCAATGACCTAATTAGTATATAATTACCTAGATTATACATAGGACACTAGAGGATTCTTGTTTGTTTGTTTTTAAATTACAACTTTATATTTTAATTAAATACTGCATTTGCTCAGTGCTTCTTAATAAAGACTTTTGTCTATTCTTCCAAAATAGCAGACTTTACTACTTAAGGAAGTACTCAAAGTCTGTATCTGCTATCTTAAAAATTTATTTTCTTTATGTGGAGCAAACTTTACAGCAGATCTATCATGTCACCAATCTGTGGCAGTAATAATGTATTATAAAAAGAAAATATAATGGTAGTCTTTTGGTTTAAATCACATTATTGGGCTCTTGGTAGAAATATAGTTTTGATGTCTTATTGTTTTCAAGGGCAAGTATTTGTCTGATAAATGCTTCCTGAAAATACCCAGCTTCCTGGTACTAAAAGTGCTTCACAGAATTAGTGCAAATGAGGCAGGTGAGAGGTACCAACTTTGCTCTGTTTACTTTTCCCACTGACAAGGATTTCTGTGTTCAGGTTTGTAGAACACTGAATGTGAGTTTTCCTTAGGGCCATGAGTTTTCCAAGGGAAAAAAGGGAGAGAAAACCTTGTAAGAAGCAGCAAAAGGCTTTGTTATGCCTCCCTAAATTGGTAGGGGAGACTCCAGGAAGTTTGTAATACCTGAAATAGCTTCTATTCTTCTTTTTGGTTTTATTTGACTAAATTTGAAGATGAGGGTGTCCCTTTAAATGTGTCACTTGTGCTGCCTGGCAGTAGAAATGCATCTGCCTTTATTTCATGTGTTTGCCCAGCTATTGGCTGGGATGAAGAGGACAGGCAGGCAAAAAGAACTGATTTATACTGCTTTACACTTTTCTAACAGATGGAGCAGGGGCAATTTGAAATTAAAGCAACTTTTCTTCTGCAGAAAGCAGATATATGCTTGTATGGCTTCAAATTTCTATTAGACAATATTTTATCATTTAGAAGTGTCATGTTGCTACACTGAATAATGCAACACGGGCTGACATACTTTAATGTTGAAATACTGATTCACCTGTCAACATTTTTGAGCAAATGGAAATATTTGTTCTTGTCTTCAAATGGAAATACAAAACAAGAGCAGATGTTTGCAGGCGTGAGTAAACCTCAGTGGACCAAGAAGGCTTTTTACTGTACATTGTAACCTCTTAGATTCATCAAGACTACTCTTTATCCAAAGAGGGTAGGCCAGAAAGCTGTGATCTGTAAGATAAAATTAATTCCTATGTTTGGGTGTCACATTAGCTGTTCCTACTCACTGCCTGTATTCCATGAGTTCATTTGATGCATTGCTATAAAGGTTTAAGGATTGGGTGGTATGGCTGTAGTCTGAAACTTCTCTGTATAATTGGCAATAAAAGAACAAACAGTTGAGCTGCTGAGCTAAAGGGCACATCTTTAAGTGGTCTATAAAAGCAGACAACATGCCCAAGCATTTGTTATGTAGGTGTCTTTTTAGAGCACTCAATTTCTGGATTGAAAGAGCTCCCCAAATTTTTATTAGCCATCTGTTTATAGTAGGTGTGTACTTGATTTTTTTTCCGTCTCACTACTCTGACAGCAAGAAGTTGAAAGCATGGTTTGTCTCCTCAATAATCTGCTTCCACTATACATGGTTCTCTCTGTTAAGATACAGACCAGTTGCTGAAGCCACCTGAAGGGGAAAATTCAGCTGCTGCTCCAGAAATGAGGTGTGCAGGCACATGAGCAGGAGCAGTAATTCTCTACATTATTTGCTGGCTGGAGCACCAACTCTGTGTATTAATTTTCAAATTATTGTACTGGGTAGGCCTCCTTTCTAGTAAGCATCCACCAACACCCCCTTTTATAGAGAATGAAATATTCTTTGTAGGTAAAAGAGTGAGTGGGTTAAGCATGGCTTTTAGACAGCAAAGGAAAAATGGATGAGGAATCCACTTGCTTCCTGAGGAGCAGGTTCTGCTCTTGACACTAAGATGCTCTTAGAAATGTTGTGATCCTGATCACAGAAATCACAGCTGATTTCTGCCATGCAAGTTAAAACTCATCTCCTGTATTTGTCTGCTGCTGCTGTCACCTCCTCTGGGACCCATGTTGGCCATGTATAGTGTGATGGGGGCTTCTTCCTTCCTTTTGGCTGCTGCCTTGCTTGTCTTGGAGTATGGAGTGAAGAGGCAGTGCTGCCAAAGCACCTCTTGCAGGTGTTGATACCCAAAGGGCTGTGCTAACAGGCTGCTGTTCAAGGGCTGTGCTCTCCCCTGTCCAGTAAATGAAGTTATGGCCCATGCTATGCAAGGGACCTGAGCTACAGATGGAGAGGAAACTCCATGTTGCTTGAAGGTACTGATGTGGGAATGATCCCAGCCTAAGGCAGCTCTGGAATTAATTGTATCTTTTTGAGACAAAACTTTCTGGAGTTCCTCTCTTCAGTTTTATCCTCACCTAAATGATCCCTGTGAACAAGTACAAGTTAGTCTTCAATTCCTCTGTGTTTATGTGCAGAGTTTATTTGGGTTTAGATATTAAAGCAAATAAGATGGTTCTGCCACAAAGGAGGGAAGAAGGAAAATTGGAAGTAACTGTTGAAAAAGTTTATCTTTGGTTTTGGACCCAGATGTTTCTAGATACTACCCAAGAAAGCTTCTGAGATTTTTTTTCTATCACTCCTCTCAGCCACTCACCACCCAGCTAATTATTACCTGTCTAAAACTCTGTGTAGCTCAGATAAATGTCACCTCTGTTCCTCTCCCTTTTCCACTAACACTCGAAATGTTTCTACAGCTCTCAGATACTTGAGTTGTGATATCAAGCATGTATTCTGAATTATCTGTCAGAATTAATGAGCAAGTGTACCCACAAGTGTGTAATTTTTCACTGTGTACAAAATAAGCAGGAAGGGCATATTTTAGGACGTATGGACTGCTGTAGGTATAACATTATTTTGATGTATGGCACAGCCTCCTTAATAAGATCATTGTGGGAGTATTTTGCACGTGGGAGGTGTGTAATATGCAGATGATATTTGTAGCTGACAGCAGCCATCACACTGATTCATGCAGCATTGGGGTTGTAAATTTTCTCTGAGCAGCAGACACATCAGCAGTGCCTCTTACACATCAAAATATTACAATGTGTGAATCCTCACCTATATTGGAGCAGTCCTGTGGCCTAGTTTGTTTTCCCCTTTGGAAGTGGCATTTTAGTGTTGTCCTCTTTTCCTGGGCAGTGATACTGAGGAAGATGGATTACTCCCTAGGAAGTAAAAAGATTTGATTGGAGAAGGCAGTTGCCACAGGTTGGACATTAACAATCTTGTTGATATGAACTTTTGTAGATCTGTTCCTGTTCTGTAGTTTAGGTTGGGTCTGAGCTGGGCAAATATTCTGAACCTGTTATGTCCAAAATAGCAGCCTGGATGCTCCCAAACACAGGACTGCAGAGGATGCAGCCTGATGTTAAGTAGCTCTAGTACAGAAACACAGAGAATTTAGTACCACATCCCCTGACTCTGAGTGTCACAGGGATTATTTTGACTTTTTTTAGTCTGTTTTAGAGCGAACTCAAACAAGTTGACCCATGCTTCAACTCAGTGATTATTTAAGCTATGGGATACAGTCACTTACCACTTTAATCCTCCTTTAGGACAAGTTCCAAGTGGAGACTCAGTGTCTAGCATCTGCTACACTCAACTTTCAGCAGAAAGACCTCTGAGAAATAGTGGGAGACCAAGGGGAACCCAGGGAGTTGCAGTGTGGTTGGATGGTGCATTGGGGTCACCCTGGGTCCTAGTTCAGGTTTACTGGTGTGTGACTTTCTCCTTAACACTTTAGAAGTTTGGAAAGCTGGACATGTAAGTTCTGGTTCAAATAAAAGAACTGATGTAGAGTGCTTCAATCTGTGGGTGATGAACTGAAAGCTTCTTGTGCAATCCTTGGTGCTTTTAAAAAAATAAACTTTTAAAGAAGTTGCAGTTTGAGTATTTGGCATTTCTGGTTATTATTATTATTATCATCAAAATCTTGGTGGGCTTAGTATCACTTTTAGCTCAGACCAGCTTGAATTAAGTAATATCTTTTCCACAGTATCATTCTGAGGTTTCAGTTTTTGCACTGTTTATCTTTGTGGGTTGCTTTTATTTGTTTTAGACAACATGTATTGAACTGAATCATGAGTTAAACCTGAACAAAAGATAAGCCAATTTTTTTTGTTATGAACCAAAAATATTATGGTCAGCTTTTGGTATGTCCCATACAATCAGAGGAATACCAAAATATAGTAATAGAGTTTTGCTTTGCAATGTAGTTTCGTATCTCTTCTGTAAGGTCCTGCAAAATCTGTTTAATTGGGCTTGCAAGGGAATTTCAGTTTGGGTCATCAATGTCATAACCTTCAAACAAAGATGAGGAGAGTGGGATTTTTCTAGCTGCTGTCATCTCCACAAAATCTTCAGCATTTCTTGAGTTTCTGGTTTGTTCATCTCCCCTCTCCAACCCAGTCCCACAACCCCGTGGAGTTCAGAAAGGCTCAGCCTTTGGTGTGGATGTATACCTGAGCTCTGAGTGCCACTCTTGGTGATTTAGGAGCTTTGCATGCAGGAAAAATAGGTGTGACTTCATTATACAATGGCAATAATTCCAGTTGAATGAATTTGAGAGTTGTTTTAAACACCATGCATTTTAAGCCTACTGATATACTGCAAAGTGTGCTTCCTAAATTTATCTTAAAATGTTGTTTACTTCAGTCTCTTCTCTTAGGAGCCTTGCAGAGCACTTTATTTCTCAGCAACCAAGCTCTAGGTTTAATTTTTTCTTTAATAGACTACCCCACTCTCACAGCTTTTTTGTGTCTGATGAAATATAACTAAGTAGTAAAACTGATTAAGTTGAAAACAGGAGTTTTTGTAATGAGGAAGGAGCATAAAAATGATTTGGGACTAAGATACTGATTAGATTTTTAAAGGCGAAATCTAACTAATGAGATCTGCCAATTTGATAAGTGATATTTGGATGCAATTTTAATGAAGACAAGGCTTTTTTTGAGCTAAAGGAATGTTAGGTTAACAGTGTTAATAGTAAGTTATTTTGGGGATTTTGTTTACCTTGGAGAGTACATTAGTTCAGGTGATGGCACCTGCATACTTTCTAGACCGGTCTTACCTTTTCTAGCAATTAAATTATGGCCCTGGGAAACTGAGTGATGAAACACTTAGTTCAGAGAGATTAGGATTTTGCTCTGGAGCTTCATATTAATATGTGATATGTTGTTGGGCAGTATCTATAAAATGAAGGTGATATAATGAAGGAAGGACTTAGAAAGCTGCTAAAGAGAAACCTGGGAACAGCAAGAAAAGTGAACTGCCTTTCCTGACATAGAACAAGAAAGTTAAACACTCACCCTTAATTGGAAAGCATTTTACATCTTCCTCCTTAGGTTTAGTTCTTGTATTTTTGTGTGCTTCAGCGAGCATAAATAGGATTGCAGTCAGGTTACCCTGAAACTTGCTCTGTTTGGGGAATTCTCCAGTGGATGGCAATTACCAAACTTCCTGGATACTGATCCATATAACTGAGAGGCTCTTTCATGTGCATGGCCTATTAATTAAAAGAATTTGGAAGAGCAAACACTTTATATACATTTGACTTTGATCCTTCTAGTCTGTTTTGTCTGTAGGAAGAGTTTTAATTGCTGGTCTTTTCTAAAGACTCAAGTGGAAATATCCTTGGGAAATGCTAAGTGAGATTTTCGGGGGTCTGTACCTCTGCTTAAGTTTTTATTTGTTGGATGACCCACCAGCTAGCAGACTTGTAAGGCTGCTCAGATTTCAACATAATTTCCTTTACTGCCATATTATTTGTACTGAGTGTCCAATGTGTGATTCTACTTTGTCCTTTAAACTGAGGGGCTGCAGAAAGATAGAACTAAAATAATAAAAAATAAAAGCATGAGGCCAGTTTTATCAGATCTGTGCTTTAGAGCTAGGAGCACCATTCATCTTAATTTTTAGAGTCCCACTTACATTCAAGAATAAAGATCTAGTTGACCCCCCCACCAGGGACATTATCATGACAACTGGCTCCAGGAACAGGTTCAGATCTTGAAGATATAAATAAGGCAAAACCATGACTTGATTGTAGGGTCAAAATAAACCCTCTTTTAAGCAACTGAAATGTAATGTATGGTTACTCCTCCTTCCAGGAGGACAGTGAATCCTGCACAGCATCAGCAAACAGCTCTGGAGTCATCCTGCAAGTCAGTTGCCACAGCAACTTGGCTCCTGCTTGCAGCAAAGGAAGTAAAACATATGGTAAAAATACTGTGCTACTCCAAAAACCTCAAGATTTCCAGAAAAATAGTTCCTCAAGTGCAGATTTTCCGCTGCAAAAAATGTTGCTCAAACTGCTTTAAATTATATATTGCAAAATTAGGGAAGTTATTGGGAAAACGAGGCACCTCACCTAGTAAACAAGCAAAGTGATAAATAAAGAATTACTAGTTTAGAGCTAGGAAGTTAAAAGGGGAATGCCTTATACTTTGGACTTCAGTTTGGATCCTTTTACATACTATGGGCTAACAAAGTGTTTGGAATACACTCGACAGCTCCTGGATCAGAACTTATTGAGAAATCCTCCTCTGAGTTGTTTGTTGTCACAGGGCTCATTTCTTCTCTGCTTCTCTGATACTCTGCTTTCATAAAGAGTATTTCACTTCCTGACAGAGGACAAGTGATGAAATTGAGGTGCAGTTATGCCTAAGAAAAAGTTCTACAGCTGCATTTTTGATTGTACAATGTCACGTTTAGTGTAAGCTACAGCTTTAATCAGTGGTAATCCATACTTGGCACCTATACTTGGAAAATTTATAAAATATGTTGTTATAGGTTCTCTGATTTAGGATCCAATCATCTGTTTTTGAGCACAGCTCTTTAATCATAGCATTTCTGAGGGAGGATAAAAAAGTGTTCATCAGCTTCTTTGTGGTGGAGTTAAGCTGGGTTCAGATGGTGTTTATTGCCTTGTGGCCTGTGTTAGGATTTCCTAATAGGTACAAACCCTTTTTCTCTTAACACAAGAAAAATACTTGAAATTTTACTTTGCATGGCTTGGCAAATATTCATATTAAAACTATCATTCCCTTATTGCTTTTTATGGAGAAATAATGGCCAATGATCAGTTTAATTCTTTCTCTGTTGTTTCTGAAACTATAACTGGTCAAATTAGCTTGAAGCTGACTGGAGTGTAACAAAGAATATGCCACTCCTGAACATGGTCTGATCTTATTAATTTTTAGATCTGATGAAAAATTCAAGAACATCTCTATAAAAGTGAACACTGTAGGACTTGAATTAAAAAGAACTGTGGTAAAAATTTGATAAAAACTAAACCACGTAGAGAACAGCTGAATGAGAATAGCCCTGGCTATGTGATTAAACAGAAATATGAAATAGATGGAGGACTTGAAAGGTCAATTGTAGAGAGAAATTACTAACTCCACTAGCAGTTTCATGTCTTAGAGTTTCTTGCTCAGGTTAAAATGATATATATTCTATATATGTCTAAGCTGACCTCTAGGAAATTGCATTGGAAATAGGCCTGAGTAGAAAAATTGATTGGGGGATGGCAGTTAAATGGAGGTGTGAAAGAGAAAAAATATTTACAAATAAGCTCCAGTGTTTCACTTCAGACTTTTACAGACTTTGACCTAAAAAACAATTTTCAAATTAGTTTATTTGCCTTTTTTTTCCCATTATTTTTAAAATAAAATTTAATTTCAAGCTAAAATTTGTGGGTTTTTTCAAACTATTTGGGCAAAATATTTTGGAAGTTCTTAAGAGAAGCTTTTCTATAATCAAGTTGTCCAACACAACTTGTCTATAATCAAGTTGTGAGTAATCAAGTTGTCCTTAAAAAGGGTAGAAAGAGGAGGACCCTGGTAACTACCAACCTGTCAGTTGCACCTCTGCATCTGGGAATATCATGGAACAGATCCTCCTGGGCACTGTGCTAAGGCACATAGGGGACAGGGAGGTGATTTGAGACAGGGCAAGTCACACCTGAGCTGATGGCCTTCTGTGGTGATGTGACCAAATCAGTGGACCAGAGCAGAGCTATGGATTTTGTCTGTCTGGGATTCTGTATGGCCTTTGACACATCCTCCTGGGTGAGCTGGAGATGGATGGGTTTGGTTGATGGACTGTTCAGTGGATATGGAATTGGTTGGATGGTTGTGTCCAGAAACTCGTGGCCAAGTGCTGAGTATCTGGATGGAGATGTGTGAACAAGAGGTATCTGTGTTGGAGCCAATGCTCTTTAATGTCTTCATCAATGATTTCAATTGTGGTCTACCAAAACCTCAGCAAGTTTGCAGATGATGACCCCAAGCTGAGTGGTGCAGCTGACGTGACTGAGGGATGGATGCCATGGGATGCCATGAGATGCCATGGGATGCCGTGCCAGAGGAACCTGGACAAGCTCAAGAAGTGAGCTTGTGAGGTTCAACAAAGCCAAGTGCAAGATTCTGCACCTGGATGTGGGCAACTCTCAGTGTCAATACAGGCTGGGGGATGAAGGGATTGAGAACAGTGACTTGCATTTGCTTTAAATTTACTGCTTTGAACACATCTGTGTTACGTTGGAGCTCTGTTGCAAGTCCAGCCTTGTTTTTCAGATGGGAATAAAGTTGTCTTCGTCTGTGTCTTTTCAGCAGCAGAGGTCTGTCACACTCCTTGGCTGAACTTGCAGGAGATGGAGAGGCTTCCTTGAGTCTTCAGAGAAGGAAGAAGTTTGGAATTAATAATTAGGTGAGTCTTAAGCAACATTTTACTATGAATCCCTTTGTTACAGGTATGGTATTAGATTAAACATGGGGAAACTCTAGGTAATGACAAATAAAACCAAGCAGGGAATTATTAGAGAGGAGTATTCAATCAATATTTTCTTCTTTATAGGCTGATTGGTGAAGAACTTAGTTTTTTTAAAAGTTACTTCTGAATAATACTTAGGATGCAGAGTATAGATATGCATAGAGCTCAGTATGAGAAAAGGCTGCTCAAAATTCTGAATTGGTCTTGTAGGTCAACAGTAAGTTTCTCTGCATCAAAAGGATGACTTTTTTTAAGAACTGAGTTTATATTCCAATCAAAATTATTAACTGAAGATTCACTTTTCATATATATAATTGTTGTTGTTGTTGTTATTCACTCACCACAGCTATAGAATTCCTGGTAACTGACTTCTTAACTGGAAGTGTATTAAAAATTAATAGTGTGAAGGCAGCCAAACTGAAATTCAGGTTCAGGACTTCACCTGAACATTCATGGGAACATTTCTTTGCTTACACTGTTTGAAAGTCTGCTCAGCAGTCATTATCAATAAATGTATGTTTTGATTTTATCCTAAATTTCAGATTTTTTTTTCTAAACAGTGAAGATATCATAAAAGGATTATTTTCTCAACTGTCTGAAGTCAGTTCTACAGCTGACATTTCTTCCAGACATTTTAGTCAGAGCATAAGGACAGCAAGGCATTGGCCATTACACCTTTACATCTTAAGTGCTCTTCTGATCTTTGTCAGTCCACCCCTAACAATCTGACACTGGAAAAGCCCTCTGTCATAGCTTCTGCCTGGTGAACTGATTGCTCTTGCTCTTGTATGGAAAACCAAGCATTATTTTAGAACATATTTTAGATAAGTTTTTACTGAAAAAGAATAGAATTACACAGTGAAATGAATGAAGAAAACAAATGAAAGTGGTGATTTTGCCTCTAGATTAAACTTTTTAAAAGTGGAGGATTTTGCTTCGAAGGTGAATTGAGCACAACCAGAATTCCTGTAATTTCTGTAACTTTAAGAGTTGGGGTATGGCTCAATAAGATCTCAAATTTCTTAATGCAGTAAAACCAATTAACTTATGGTAAAATTGCAGACATTTCTACTCCTTATTGCCTGCAGTGTGATTTTCTCTGAATGAGTTCATCTTTTCCTTCTCCAGTTTACCTTTTTGCCCTCTCTTTGCTTCAAGTGTGTTTGTGTGGGGTGCTCTGAGGAATGGAGTTAATGAAGTTAAAAATCTTCTCATTCAGGGGCTAATGGGTAGCACATGAACCCACCTGGAATTTCACCTGGTTTATCTGCAGGTATGGCTGCCTTGATCCTTCTATTCAAATCAAAGCTGTTCTGTAGCTGTGGCTGGGATTAGATATTGCTTTTTTAAGTGTGGTTTAATGCAGGGAGATGCATGAGCACACTGCAAACATCCAACAAGGGTGGCATTTAGTTGTTCCCTCCAAAACTAAATAATTCACTTTGCAGAACTCCTTGGTTTTCAATGTCCTCTTCATCATTAATTTTGGCAGGTATTAGCTAACTTTCCTTTTTTTTCCTGTACTCCTTCCTTTCACTTAACAGGAAGATGCCTATTCAATGTGAAATTGGTTTTTAAATTTCTGTTGTCTTGGCAATCACTAGTTTCACTGTTAGGTTTCTGCCCTCCTTGCCTTGCTGAATTTCTGCTTCTTGTGGAGTCACATGCTAATGTGGTAAGCCCTAGCAGGCAAAGACTGATTTTATTTAGGGAAAAGATTACATGTTTGCATAGAATGTGTCAACAGGAGAGCTGAATTCTTAAAGGAATAAAAGCCTCCCAGTTGTCACCATGAAGCTCAAGGGTGAGCATAAATATGGGACCTGGAACCCAGGCTGATAGAAAAGGAGGTAAGGTTTGAAATAACAGAAGACAGCATTGAACACTGAGATGATAAATATGACAACTCCCACTCCTAGGGCCAGGGTGGGAAAACATAAAATCAGTATGATTCAATGGAGAGGTGTATGTTTTGTGATAGGTTTATCAAGCAATATTTTTATGTACAATGCTGTTAATGTAGTCTACTGATCCTTTGAAGTAAAGCCAGCAGACATAAAAAGGTTGGAAGCTCTTCTATAAAACTCTCCACACAGTGAGTAACCTAAATTCAAGCACGATGCCCTGTTAAGTGCCACATAAATGGTCCCCAGCCTTCTGGTTTATGAGCATATTGGAAAGACTACAGACAAGAAGGATCAATCACAGTGTTGTTTTGCAGAGATCAATAGAAGACCTCTGTGACAATAAGCTGGGAAATGGTTTTCCAGAACAGCTTCTGTGTGTCTAAAGAGGAAAATACATCTCTACCTGTGACAGAGCTATCGGCAGAGGGTTTAATTCCACCCTTATTTTCCCTGCAGAGGACAGAATGTTACAGCCCTCTCCTCTGCCCCTCAGTGCTGTTTACTTACTCATTAGAGCCCTGTGACTATGCAGGGCTTTGATGTAATGCACACAATGTGCAGAGCTGAATTTCCTTGGTTTATTTACTGAGTGGCATCACTGAGATCTCAGTTCTGATTCAGCCCCTTGGCTGCAGCTCTTCTCTTTATTATAAGCAAGGAATGCTAAAGAAACCATGTTAGCAAAGAATCAGAAATGGCCCTAAATGGGCAAATAGATAATTAGACCCAAATGTTATATTTAAAGGTAAATCTATACAAACTATGTATCTTTGTGTGTCTACATGCACATATTTTAGTACCAGGGAAACAGATTGAAACACTCTCAACTTTCTCTTCGGGCCAATCTCTGGAACATCTAGTTTAGCAAAAGATGTAATTTTAACAGCAGGATTATAGCATAGCATTGAAGAGACTGGAAAATTTGGGAAATTGCAGGATAAAAACTATTACTATAATTATAACAGCAGGGACTTTTTTAAAATGTCTGTTTGTCTTAGAAACAGCTGCGCCTGGAGCATTACTTACAAAATAAAATTTTCTCTCTTTATTCTCAAACACTTTTAAATTTTCTTCAATATTGTGGAATTTTAATTAACTCTGTGAATTGTGATTATTTTCCCTGGAGTTCAACCAGTAAAGGTCAGATGTAATTGTAGTGATGACTTTGCTCCCTCAAGAGGTGTTTGTAACATAGAAATAAATCGTTTTCTAAAAATTGAGACTGTTGTTTACATAGTAAAGCAAAACTAAAATGCCTTAAGCTGAAAGTCCTTCATGCTCTTTCACATTTTCAGTGAGTGCCTTAGTTATTAAGAAGATAAAAACAAGATTAGGACTGTATCAAATTGTTGTAACAAGGACTGGGAAACAGGCATTTAGACCAAAACTTTAGTTATCACCTCTTCCAAATCCAGATTTAATTCTACCATTAGCCAAACACCTGAATGGTGGAATGCAAGAACAACCCTCAACATTCTCCTCAGTACTTTGTGAGATTTGCCTTTCAATGGATTTGTTTCTTTAGCAAAATTATTCTTAAAGTTCTATGTTAGCTACATCTAATTAATTTAAATTTTGTACAGAGTAAACTCATTAATTTCAGTTACACACACAAGTTTTTCTAGTAAGGGTGTACAGACTTGTACAGGACAGAATCTGGCACTGTTTTCCCTGGCAATTTGTGAAAGGTGGATTTAATCTTTTGTATCAAGTACCAGTTCTTTGGAATCAAGTCTCTCAAGTTGGGCAGAACATGTCCTGACATTGCTCACACTTTCTCTAAATTCTTTATGGGTCTTTGAAGAAAAACAATGATTGCTTATACAGGCTAAAGTTCTGATAATTTGGGGGGGACAGACCAGTATGTGTCTCATTTAAATTCCTGGAATATCTGTCTCAGTTTCTTAATGCTGGTGGAAAGTCTCAAATACCTGCTGTGAATTTTGGATTTGTATTGAATTTGGTATTTGTGAAATACCAAGAGATTTGAGTCAATGCCCATCCTTCCTGTTTAGATTTGAAGCACTGTAGTTACTTAGTTTAAGTGTACTTTTATTTAGTTTATTTGATCTCCAGCTTAGGCAAAATTCTTCATCACTTTGGCAGAAAAAATAAGTTATTCAGCAGGTACAGTAATAATCAGTAGAAGATATATTTATGAACCATTTTTATTCCACAAGCATTTTGGGAAATATTTCACAACATCAATAGTTGTGAAATACCTTTATCTTCCAAGCAATAAGGATATAACAGGAGGTACATGGTAACCAATGGTCAGCATCCACTTTATATCAAAATATAGACTGACACATCTAAAAATCTTTGATATCCTCACTGATGTTCATTGGGCAAGTCACTTCAGATATGCTTGGCTGATAACACTGGATTGATATCTGAACCTTCTACATTGTTTATACAGCATAACATCAAGCACAGATAAAAACCCTACACATCCCTCATTTTTGGCTGTATTTACACCACGTTTCCTCTTGCATCAGGGTGCATCTAATAATGCATTGGACCTCCCTGACCAACGTAGATTTCTATATAATACATTCCCCAAACCAATGATTGAGCCAGAAGAGGGAGAACACTTGGTTTATAAGAAATAGTTAATATAAGAACTATATAGTTAATATAAGAAATAGTTCATACTGCACAAGCACTTAAATGAATTAATCTATGCATTTATAAAGTTGAATACTGATAAAGGGTTAATTAATGTTCTGTAATAACAGTTCTACACTGGTCACTTATTGAGGGGGGAGGACTTTGCAGTAGAGTAAATGAAGTCAGTAAGTTGGACTAAGTAAGCAACATGACTTCATCTGAACTGTGGAGTGGAAGATGCTACAGATCCCACTATGAAAAATGTCTACTCCTTGATTTAATGCAACGTAGGTAGGCGTAGATAAGAGATACTGTTTCTTTAACAGTTTATCATATTATGACAGTTTAATTTCCTATCGAGTATGAATAATTTTACCGTGAAATAATTTGTCATTAATATTAATTCAGATGTTGGATGGTCTCTCAAATCAGCTGGCTATATTACTGAAATCCCACAGATTTTTTTTACTTTCCTAAGTTAAAATACTTTTATTAATATTGTCTTCTTTTTCAATGAGTGCCATTATTCCTTACTTTGAAAAGTAAAATAGTTCACAGTCAAAGTGAGTGAGTCTTTACTACTAATTTGTCAAGGAAATTTCTAAAAAAGGCAATTCTTCTGTCAGTTAACTCTTATCAAGAGACAGATGATCATGAAGTGAATCTAAAGTTTCCTTTAAAAAAATCCCCCTGAAATCTAAATGTAGAGGTGTAAAAAAAAAAAAAAAGCACATATTATATTTCACATATCATTATGGCTGTATCATAATACAATACTCAGTACCTTCAGGATTTTGGCCCTATTTGTCCTTAAGGAGTGTCATGAAGATGACTAAATTTTTTGTGAGTACCCCAGAAAAATCTTTGAAAGAGTTTATTATGACATCTTCAGCTCACTACTAGAATTTTGTAAATACCAGAGTGTGCAAGGAAATTTTGAGTAGCTACTCATTAATCTGCTAATGGATGTGGCACTCAGTGCCATGGTCTAGCAACCGCAACGGTGGTTCAAGGGTTGGAATCGATGATCTCTGAGGTCCCTTCCAACCCAGCCAGTTCTATGATTCTATGACTTGTGTTTCTTAAACCACTGAGTTTCATCTATAAATAAATGAGGGAAGGATTAATGATAGTAAATTTTGATTTTAATCTCCCAGAATAAAATACATATATCAATATCTGTATCACCCACTAGATGATGTTTTGCAGTGCCTCATCTGTACTGTTAAACATTCACAGTATTTTGTGTCAGGCATTCCACAGCTCAGCTTTGCATTAGGTACCTGCTTGAGTTTTGATTTTTGAACAGCCACCTGCTAACTTTGAGGCTTTCTTACTACTGAAGTGGAAAAGGCAGATAACTGAGTTTTCTTTCATGTCCTCCATGTCTGTGAGGATTTTTAGCTGGCTCTTGGTTGATACTTTTCTATACTGGGAGTCTGAACCAGTAAATCTCTTCCTTCTCTGCAAATTATTTGGTTACCTTTGATAATTTTTGCCAACCTGTTTTCAAAGTGTAATACATGTTTTCTCTCAGATGAAAGGAGGAGAATTTCATATAACAATCATGATGTGGAAACAGCAGTGCCTTTACCCACTAGCATTACATTTTTCTGAGGTTCTTCTTTGTTTGATAGAAATTCCTATGCTGCTGAACAAATAGGTTCCTAACAGTTATTTTGACCTAAGATCTCTTGGTTTTGGGAGTCGTTTTCTGAGTGCAGTAAGTGATGAAGTCAGAAAACCGAGAACCATTTTTTGGTTGTTTGGGCTTTTTTGGTTGGTTGGGGTTTTTTTTGGGGGGGTTCATTACTTTACATTTATCTAGTTTGAATGTCATGTGCCATTTTATCCACAATCACTCAGTGCCAAGGAGTCATTCTGCAACATTCTTTTGCGGTCAACTTTTGTTTATCTTCCTCTGAACACTTCCCAGCTTCAGGAAACTTCATTTCTTTCCATTTACTCTTCCTGAATGTGTTGAGCATCTGAGGCCCCAGCAAAGATCCCTGTGGGATTGCACTGGTGCCTTCCCTATCCTGAGAAAATATCCATTTCTTGCAGCTCTTTGTTTCCATTCTTGTTGTTAGTTATCTCTTGGAGGACCTCACCACTTACCCATTGTCAGCTTAATTTAAGAGTCTTTGGTAACTGGACCTAGCTGAATACTTCCTGGAAATCAGAGCTGGCTGTGTTAGCCTCACCTCTTCTCATCCAGTTTATTTTCAGTGATTTTTGTCAGAAAAATTGAGTGGATAAGGGGTAAGATTGCTAAAAATAAAAAATAATAAAAAAAATTTTCGAAATACATCTCCTGTTTTGAAGTACAATCACTGCTTGATAAAAGGCCAGATCAGTGGTCTGTTTAACTCTGAGTTTGCCTTGTTTGTCTTCAGAAAAAGATATTTATGATGTTTTGAGTCAAGAAATATGCTGTGGTTCCTTTGATATTTTTTTCAGTAAGAACCTTCTACTGATAGGATATACATAAAACTTGCTTGGGATAATGAGAAATAAATTTCTGAATTCAACCACGTTGGACTCTTGTAACACTTCAGTACTGATGCTGCTGCCCCAGTATCCAGCTGAATAATGTTCATTCATGCTGCTTGGAAATGGAGGAAAATGTGCATCTGGGTCTCTAGCACATAACCTCAAAGTGTTTGTACCCACGTTTTAAGGAAAAAATTGACCTGTACTATTTGCAGCCCAGATGAAATCCTAATATTTCAAAGACCAGGGGATTAAGAATTGTGTGACATTTTATAAAGAGCAGCTTAACCACATAAATGCAGCACTTCAATGTACAAAGGAAAAATACACTTAAAATAATTGACAAAAGTTTTTAAGATAAGGTGATATTTTGTAGAGCAATGAAATTTGTTACTATTTTTTTCTGAGTAGTAGAAAGCTGCTGCACTCCACTTGCTGGTCTGGGAAATCTCTGATGGGAGAAAGTCTTCTGAAACTCCACGTGTGTGATTATGCCTTGCAATAACACAGAGAATTACTAATGGGGCACCTAGCAAACATAAAAACCTTTGCCCTTATAATCTTTTTAAGATAAAAAAACTTCATAGCTTGAAAAAAATATAGAGAGAGTTTGCTGCTGCATATTTACAGGGAATAATGTGTGATGGTAATTTGATAGCACCAACAGTGTGCCCAGGTGGCCAAGAAGGCCAATGGCATCCTGGGCTGGCTCAGGAACAGCGTGGCCAGCAGGTCCAAGGAAGGGATTCTGCCCCTGTGCTCAGCCCTGGTGGGGCCACAGCTTGAGTCCTGTGTCCAGTTCTGGGCCCCTCAGTTCAGGCAGGATATTGAGGTGCTGGAGCAGGTCCAAAGGAGGGCAACCAGGCTGGTGAAGGAACTTAAGCACAGACCCTATGAGGAGGCTGAGGGAGCTGGGGGTGTTCAGTCTGGAGAAGAGGAGGCTCAAGGGAGACCTCATCACTCTCTACAAGTCCTTGAAAGGAGGTTGGAGCCAGGGGGGGGTCGGGCTCTTTTCCCAGGCAACTCTCAGCAAGACAAGAGGGCAGGGTCTCAAGTTGTGCCAGGGGAGGTTTAAGTTGGAGATTAGAAAGAATTTCTTTCTGGAGAGGGTGATCAGGCATTGGAATGGGCTGCCCAGGGAAGTAGTGGATTCTCCGTGTCTGGAGATATTTCAAAAGAGCCTGGATGTGGCACTGAGTGCCATGGGCTGGGAACTGCAGCAGTAGTGGATCAAGGGTTGGACTTGATGATCTCTGAGGTCCCTTCCAACCCAGTCGATTCTATGAACACTTGGAAAAGAATCTGGCCATGTCTGCCTGTGCTGGTGGTAGCTCTTACAGGAGGATGTAACAGAGGAGAGTATTATTGCAATCTAAATGGGAATGTTTTGAGACTACCTGGAATTTTCACCATTTCTCAGGGCTCTTTTTATGTTCTTTTAACACTGTTTTGTTGAATCAAATCTAATACTGCTTTTCAGCTTTGATCATGGAAAGTTTTATATTACAATTCCCCAAGCTTTCAAATGTACCTAGTGTTCTGTATAGAGATTGGAATAGTAATTGAGTCAACTCTATGCTAGTTTCTGATATAAAAATTTCCACCTGATGCATTAAGAATTAAGGAAAAGTAAACATTAAAATAAATTCAATTTTTTTTTTAAATTGTGTGAAGAAGCAGAAATGCTTCTGAAAGACTTTATGAAATTATTACATTCTCCACATAAAAATCTAGTTATCTGAAGATACTTAAAATCTTAGCAAACAATACAGTATAATTTACTCTAAAAAGATTTCTACTTCAATTACATTTGTACATGGTTTCCAGAAAGGATTGTTAATAAGAGAAGCAAATCCAAGATAAAACTAAATATTTTATATACAAACATATGTGAAATATTTATAATGAAGTTTTAATGAATGGCTTTTATTTATTTCTAATAATCCTTACTGTTACAGGAAAAGCCAACTCTGAAGTATTTCCAAAGGGTAGCATAGAAAAATAGAGTGAATTATGAAACTTCTCCCTCCTTATTCTGGTAGACAAAAAAAGCCTAAATGTAGCAATTATTTGTTCCTGTTAAAATCATGAAGTAGAGCATTGAAGTCATGGTTGTTGTGCACATTGATCTCTACTTGGGTAATCAGAAAAAGTTTCCAAGAGCAATTACAGAACAAAAGATCCTGAACTGGAACTTATTACAGGATTGGCAGGCTTGAGGCCACCCACATACTGAATTGATTTTAATATATCTATAGATTGATTTTCCCCTTCTATCTTTGCTGTTTTAATCTGTTCAAAACTTTTGCAGCTTTTTTTGGCATTAATGGTAAGTCTAAAACAGGAGGGATAAATCTTTTGAGTTAAGAAGAGCTTAAAGTGTATGAAATTATAAGGTAAAGATGGTAATTGCTGAGCACCAACTGTGGCAGCCATGGGTGAGGACAAAAAAAGTAAATAAATCACATAAATAAACCTGTTAAAAGCATACTTTTTCTTGGCTCTCTCTGAACCAGCTGCCAGTCACAGTGCCAGGCAGCACAGGGGTTCAGCCCATGGCAATTAGGTGAGCTGTTCCCCAGCATTTCCAGGGGGGGTTTCACCCACATCTGTCCTGTTACCAGTCAGCTGCTTCAGAGTTTGGGCATAATGTGGCTGATTAATCAAGCATCACTTGGACTGAAGTGTGGAAGTGCCTCTCTTTGTGAGATAGGATGTCTCTGGATGTCTTTAAAACACTAACACTGGCATATAACGAGTATGAAGAATAGACCAATGTAGTACTTGACTGTTTTTCTGGGTTTTGAATGGTTTTGTTTGGTAATTCTTCTTTCATTCTTGTCCTTAAATGTCATTCATCACTAGGCTCAACTCTGGTTGTTGCCCTTTATTTTGATAACCTCTCTTTTTCAACACTCTGCACCCCACACTTTAGCTCAGGGTTGTTAAGCACATGCCTAGGGTCAGGTGTCTGAAATGGTTGCTGAAAGGGTAGGGGAGGCAAGGAGCTAAGATTTTGCTGCCAGTGAAGACTGTGGATGCAGGCAGGGCCAGAAAAGGTTTGGGCAATTTGGTGAGCAATGGGTCTATAAAAGTGTCCAATTAGGACAGGTGGTACCCAACAACATCCCAGGTGTAAGAGAAGTGGCCCACAGAAAGCAGCCTGACTTCTGTCAATAGCTTCACCCATTGAACAGGTCACAGAGAAAATAGCTGGCCAGATGGACAACTGCTCTGATTCAGGGCATTTTTAATGTTATTATATATTTTCTATTATGCAGGATGGCAGCACTGTCATAATACAGACTTGATTTGTAACTTAGGGTTATTATCAAGCAGAGTCTTATCAAGCAGATGAAATTTTTAAGTTCCTGCATTCTCTTTATTATGCTTCCCCCTAGGTGAGCTATTTGGCAGCCTGATAAACCAGAGCAGTTAGAAAAATAAGACTCTTTCCATGCACATCATGCTGCATACTGAGTAACTCTCATGTGTACCAGTGCTGCTGCCCAGCTTTACATTGGTGTTCTGTAAAGTAGAATTTAAAGCATGGGAGAAATGAGTATGAAGAGCAACAGTCACCACAAGAGAGAATAGAGTCATACTTCCAGCACAGGTATTTTTAGTCTTTAATTCATTGATCTGTCTTTCTGCCAGGAGAGCATATCTGAACCACACAAATATCCAGCTCTCTCTGTACCAGAAAATCTGTCCCTCTGTCCCAGCAAAACCACCACCTAGAAAAATACCTGGAATCTTGACTAATTCAGGCATTCCATGGGAGTGTTTCTCATCCTTAAATTTTATAAAGTATTTTAAAGAGTGAATAAATGCCTTGTATGAGGCAGATGTGGCAGCTCTAGAGACAGCTATAGAAGTGTCTCTCATCCGGCCCTAGAAATAACACAGGGATGAGTCTGGATGTTCAGAGATCAATCATCTCATATTAATTTGCTTTTTTTTGACACTATGGTGTTGCTTTTTATTTCTTGAAGGTGATACAGACTCTATGGAAAAGTATCAAGCTTGGCATTACACAGATTAGGTACATCCACTGTTGGGGGTATCTTTGTCTTTCCTAGATTGATTGCTATTGTATTTTAAGGCAGCTTACATTTTTTTTCCTGCTCCAAACATGAAAATAAGCCTTTAGGTTTTTACCAGTGTGATAGATCTGATTTCTAATGATGGAAACTATTATGGCAATATTTGAACTCTGCTTTAGCAGCTCATAGTAATTCTGAAACCTCAGTGCATTACTACTCTAAGTGTCCTTATGGCTTAAGTTTATCTTCCTGAACTCCAAATATACAAAGCATGTGTGTATATTTGTAAATATTTTTATATTTGTAAAATTACAAGCTAATCACACTTATCTATCACTATTCTTGGGAAGGGAATGAATCCACAGATATTTTCATGCTACAGTCCAAATGTGTAGGTTGGGCTGAATTTTTATTTGATGCATGTTAGCAGAGCCTTGCTTAGAGTAGTAAAAGAATACTTAGCCATTTAAGTATCTGGCATTTAAGTATCAGATCTTCAGACATGGCTGCAGAGACTGAGTCTCCTTCGTGCAGCCACAAAACACGGAAAATACTTGACTGAGAGCAAAAAGAGAGAACCAGCCCAGCAGGCATTAATGGCCTTGCAATAACAAACCCAGCTACAACCAGTCATTTTCTTTCATAAAAGCAGTTGTAGAAACAGCATTTTCTAAAACACAAATAACTTATTTCCCAATGTAGGAGAAATTAATTATTAATGACTTTTCAAGGAATGTTTTGAAATTATAATTTTCAGCAAACTACATTGAAGACTTGGTGTGTTTGTTGGTGGTGCAGTGAATACCCATCAAATGCAGTGGTAAAACACTGTGAGATTTGATCCTTCTAAAGTGCAAAAGAGTTTGCAAAGCAATTATAAGACTAGACATGAGTGAATGTTATTAAAAACAATTTAATAAAGTTTAAGCTGTGAGAGTGTTTGCTAAGAATAGAAAGCAAAAGCACCTTGTGAATCATGCTCATGAAACTGCACGTTTCTATTTGAGGTGGGTTTTTTTCACTGTAATGATTTCTACCAATGTGCTGGATATATAAGTTGCAAAAATGCTTACCTCTTTCATAAAAAATAATGCAATTACCTGGTTTAATCTGAAGGAAGATAACTTAAAATTTATATTCAAGTCAAACCTGCTCTGCATGTTGAGGATCTTATTTGAAGGAGAGAAAAGAGAAAGGAAGAGATGTGTAGGTGCTGTGAATCGTTCTTTAATCTTCCATTGAATATTTAGAAGTTAACAAATTCTTTGTTGTATCTAGGACTATTTTACTTTCCCTTCCTAATTAATCTTGGGTTTGAATTCTCTCTCATCAACAGTAAGGAATAATGCTAACAAGTATCTTAAGAGGTTTTTTTTTTTTCTTTAGAAAACTCTTCATAGCTGATGGAACACGTGTGGGGTTTTTTGTTGGGTTTTTTTGTTGTTTTTATTAATGGGAAAGATCAAAGAAATTTGATTTGAGGTGTTTAATTAAGTCTGTTCACAGGCAAATGGATTTGATGAGTGACAGGCTGGCGTGGTGCAGTCCACCAGGAGAAATGGCAATTAGGCTGAACCTGTAGACTGTGTATCATGATCTTTTCAAGTTCAAGCCACAGAACTAATTTAGAAAAGATCCAACGTGATGTTGACAGAGAATCAATAATGAAAACACCATAGGATATTTTGCTAATGTGAAGTTGCTTTAACCCCACCCCACAATTTAACACTTGCTCACAATTTATGCAATTTAATTCTCCTTTGGTAGTGTGTAATCAATAGGCATAAATATTATGAGGGGTTTTTTTCCCCTTTTATAAGCAAGTTGGAAGTAAAATTACTTATTATTTATGGATTAAGAAGTCTTTTTAGTGGGATCACTAAATAATTTGATGTATGCTAAATATATGAAAGAAATTGGAGTCCCATTGGAGTTGGTGACAATTTCTCTGACTTCATTTAGGACAGAAATTACTAACATCATCCAAAGCAGTGTAACTTAAATGTTTGGGTCTCTAGAACTAAGGCAAACATTTGCATTTGTGTATTTATTCAGATGAATTAATCCACATCTCCCTAGTGACTTCTGCTGTTATGTTTGGTATCTTTTTTGTTTTGTGAGGGAATGAGAATCAGTGCTGATGTTTTTGTGGAGACTGGAAAGGATCCATGCTCTAGGGGTCAGCATGTCATGAGATTCTGTTCTTAATGTGCCTCTTTTTTGCTCCTTAGATGTGATTTCAAAGCAGTTTCTTATTAGCTGAGAGTCAAGAAGAGAGACCAGAGGATTCTGGGCACTGGGACGTATTGAGTTCAGGCTCATTAGGTGTTTGCTAAATCTCTGCAATATTAAAACAAGTTTCTAGGAATTAGTGTGAGGCAGTTATTTCAATTAATTTTTTTCTAAAGGCTTTTAATGTCCTTATCAGTAAAATTCAGTGTAAGCTTCAGATTAATTTGTTATGATTGTGTAGAGCTTTGGAAATACAAACTACTAAATGAGAAAGAAACAAATGATTGCTTTCTGCTAATACTTCTCTTCAGTGCTGGAAATGCTTAAAGCTTAACTTTTTAAAATTTTATTTTATTTTTTAAAGAAAATGTTAAAGATAAATTGCACTGATTACATCCTAAGTGTATAAGGAAATTTGTACTGATATCTCACAATTTCTTAAACTTACACTTATAACTCTTCAAAACAGTGGTTTTAGGCTCAAAAAGGGGAAGAATTTAATTATTTTCTGTTACATTGGGTGATGCTCCTGTGCTTAGGGATTTCAGGCAGAGGATTTCACTCCCTTTTGCAGATCCAGCCTGAGCATGTAAGCTGCATTTACTAAGAGCCTTATTAGGTTATCATTTAATCACAGATTGAAATACCATTGGTCAAAATAGCCCTAAAACAAATGTTTACATTTTGTTAGAATATCTGCTTTCCTGCACACCCAGAAGTGCCAGGAACAACTGGGATTTATGGAGGTGAAATGATTTGGCCAAGGCTTCAGAGCTGGGAATCAGTGCTCCAGTCTCTCCCCCAGCCAAATGTATGCAAGAAAAAACTCTTTGATTGGGAAATCACAAGTCCAAGTAGTAAAACTGTGGCATTTTGTAGAAATATGGCTAATAATAGGTTTTTTCTATGTTTTTCTTTCAAGTAGCACATAGTTTCAGCAGGGCTTTTATTGTATAAAATTTTATTAACAGAAAACAAAGTCTGTTTCAGCATGAGGTGTTTTTCGTTTTGTCTTGGTTACCAAAGATGCATTTCTTATATTCATTTGGATCATTGAATCTCAAAGCCAAGGCTCTTGTATTTTGTGCAATATTTTTAGACTGGTTTTGGTTCACATTTGTAGCTTGCTTCATCTCAAATTTTGGTGATTTTTTTTCCTCCTGATTTCTGTTGCAAAAACATCTACAAGTTTCCTGTAATTTCTACACTAACTAAAAAAATAATGTGTAAGTCACTGTATGAAATCAGCTCTTTAGCAGCTTTACCAGTTTTTCCTTTTCTTTTTTTTCCTTTTTCTTTCACTTCCATTTCTTTTTTAAATGTTTCTGTCACCATTGCCAGCTGTGTCCTATTTCCAAAGCTTCATCTGTTAGCACAAAACAGCTTGGAATTGTGAGGTAGATTTTAGGAGATTAAAGATTGCACTGCAATACACTAGACTTAATCCTAATGCCAGTAAACTCTTTAAATGCTATCCTCCCCTCAGGATTACAAAGATTTATGTAACCATATTTTTTCACATCCAAAGAGGCTTAAAGGAATAGACAAAGATTGTTCTGGGTGTTGAATAAAAGCAGGAAGCCCAGATAAAGTATTTTGTTCCTTAGATAATATACCAGAATGTAGCATTTTCAAATTGAGTGTTCATAGGAGACAGAGTTGAATGAGTTGAAGAGGGCAGGAAAGAGCAAGCACAATTATTCCTGAAAAAAACAGTTGTTAGCTTGTGAAGTGTGGTTACCCTGGAGTGAATTATCTGCTTTTCTGGCTTTTTAGTTGAAATGGCATAAGAATAATGAAGAACAGCACCAATTTTTGCTGTTTAAAATACATTATCTTACTGTGAGTTAGCCTAGATAGAAATCTGTCTGCTTTCTCATTCCTGGATTTTTTAAGACACGGAGTTATCCCTCAGTGTGGAGCTGAGCATCTGAACACCAGTACCTTGGGCTGTGATCTCAACAACTGATCTGTACCTTTGAGTTTCTTGTAATATGACTGCACCCACCTACACCTTGACTTTAATTTCATTTTTCCATCTCTAGCAAATGCAGGCTTAGTAGGTCTTCCTTTGAGATCCCAACATGACATAAGAAAGGAGTAGTACAGAAATCTACAGCAACATGCACGTCCCTGGTGTAAAAAATGATATTTTCAAGCCCCCAGATGTCATGTTTTCATGTTATTCACAATGTTTCTTGCAGTGCTGACCATTTCAAACATTGATCTTAGGCCCAGAAATTTATGCTGAACAACTTCTAACATGGCTGAGAGACTCAAGAGCTGCTCTTTTTGGCCAGCATCCAAAAAAACCAAAACAAAACCCAAAAATACCCAAGGTAAAATCAAAACAAGAGATCCATTCACCCTTTTCCAAGTCTTGGCTAAAGTCTGCCATAGATATTGGGAGATTGGACTGGGTGATCTTACCTGAGGAATTCTATGATGCATTTTCTGTATTTTTGGGAAACACTGTCTTTGTTAACCTTAGCATCTTGTTCCATACAGAAGCTAAGAAATGGATTGTTGTGTATTCTCAGGCTGAACATAATAGCAGTGTGATTCATAACATTTTTTACAGAACAAACTAACAACTCTCTTATGGAAAAATCTATTAGTAATAACCTCTGCAGAAGAGGTGAAGACTCCACAGAGAAGATAATACAAGCTGGTTCATCAGTTTGCATATATCAGCATGGTTTATTTACTGAAGTAAATGCAGCATTTTCATAGTTAAAAATGAATCCCAGCAAGCTAAGAATGTAACAGGTACAGTTCTGTAGAAGGCATAGAAAGCTCTCTTGCTCTATATTGCTCTTCTCTACCTGCATTTGTAAAATACACACACTAAGTTTTTATGTATTCATGTAGTGATCTGCCTCTAATGTCTATAATAAAAGTAGGAAAAAACCCTGTCCTTCAGGTATAGAAATAATTTTTTGTCTGTTTAATTTCACATGAATTTTGCTACTTAAGTTTGCTTCTCCTCATTTTTAGCATTAAATATCCAGTGATGTAAATGTGTCCTGGATTACCTTTGTAAATCAGTTTTCCAAATCCCATTATATGGGAAACATACCAGGGGTTGTAATCATAGAATCATAGAATTGGCTGGGTTGGAAGGGACCTCAGAGATCATCGAGTCCAACCCTTGAACCACCGTTGCGGTTGCTAGACCATGGCACTGAGTGCCACATCCAGTCTCTTTTGAAATATCTCCAGGGATGGAGAATCCACTACTTCCCTGGGCAGCCCATTCCAATGGCTGATCACTCTCTCCATAAAGAAATTCTTTCTAATATCCAACCTAAACCTCCCCTGGCACAACTTGAGACCCTGCCCTCTTGTCTTGTTGAAAGATGTCTGGCAAAAGAGCCCAACCCCCCCCTGGCTCCAACCTCCTTTCAGGGAGTTGTAGAGAGTGATGAGGTCTCCCCTGAGCTGCCTCTTCTTTAGGCTGAACAACCCCAGCTCCCTCAGCCTCTCCTCATAGGGTCTGTGCTCGAGTCCCTTCACCAGCCTGGTTTGGAGCCAGTAATGGATCAGGAGCTGTTGAATGTTTTTATGACTTGTTGCTGGGGAAGCTCTTTAAATAGCATTATCAGAACCATCAATATTTGAGACACTGATGTTTTCACATTGCAGATATTTAGCTTAGGCTTTTAAAATTTTAGGACATAACTGTGTGTGAGTTGTGATTTGCTGCTCTCAGTCCTCTTTGGTGAAAGGTTAGTGTAGCAGCAACTATCTCTAACTTAGATTTCTACTGGTTTTTGGGCTGAGTGGAAGACTTTACCTTTTTTTTACCTGTATCATTTTGACCTGATTTACCTATGGCATTGTCTTATCTGCTCAATAAATATTTAATTTTTTTTCCTTTTTGTGAAACACTGAAAAGCCCTGGGAAATTTATAATCTCAGGAGACTCTGAGCCTTTCAGATTCTAGAAAAGCCATTCAGGTTGGGTCTGTCCTCATAGGGTGACAATTTTCAATACCTGAGTGTCTACAAAAATTATTTTTTTCTTAATAAAATGTATAATTTTTGCATTAGATGACTTCTAGATTAATAAAGGAATTGTAATCCAACCCCAGTACCCAAACTCCTACTTGAAAGCTCCAAAAGCTTTGGCAAGGCAGTCAGCTGTCACAGAAAAATCTTGGAAGAAATGCTGCTACAGTAGATGGACAGAAACATATTTAAAAATTGTTGGTAGCCCTCATTGTTTTCAAAAGAAGTAGGGAGGCAAATGTTTGATTTCACTGCACTTCTTGCTTCAGCAAAGTTCTTATTCCTTGGGCAGAATCCCAGGGAAGAAGAAAGGATGAGAGAAAAGCACCTCATGTATAAACCCAAGTCTGTTTCTGTCTGGTTTCTCAACACTGACTTTCATATAGAGGAAAAGATAGAAACTGCTGAAGTGTCTTTTGCAACAAATGGTCATTTTAAAAAGTGGAATTTAATAACCTTTTCAGAGCTCCATAAAGCCTTTGACAGCTGTTCTGTAACTAAATGCAGAGAGATACATGAGATGCAGCACTTACCATTTTACTAGACATGCAAGAGAAAATAGAAGCACAGTCTGATACTTTAAAAATGAGTGAAAAAAAATGTGTCCATCTTTGGTGATGTTTGGAAATTCAAAATATTTAAGAACCAGTACTCTGCTTTTCTCCATTATTTTTCTGTTAAAAATATTATATTGATTGCTACTTTGAATCCTGTAAATGTATTTGATGTTGTAGGGTATTCATAGTGTAAAAGTATGGAAGGAAAAGGAAAGAAAAAAAAAAAAGTAACTTAAAAAGTATTTTTGTGTTCTTTTAGGCTGTGTAAATTCTGTGTAAAGCAGTGTACTCTGCATGGAGAAGGCAGTGTTACCAGGCTGGGTGATCACTGTTTCTCATCTCATGACACAATGCAGGAAATCATTTCACTGAGTAGGAAATGTTGTCAGAGAGAAATGAAAGGGGGGAATTCATTTCTCTGAACTCTCAGCAGCCTGGTCTTCAAATGTTCAAATCATGAACAACACATGAATTTGCTTCTGATCTCATTAATGCCAATAATGTTGTTTGCTGTGTGTGTGTGTTTTTGTTTTGTTTAGTTTTGTTTTTTTCCAGTACAGGACTAAAGGGCTACCCATCTCCACAGTCACCAGATTTACAGCATTCTAAATCATGTTAACTCAGAGCAGATAACTTTAAGCCAGTCCTGAACTTTTTAAGAAGTTCACTTCCATTATTTAAGTGTTATTGTTGCCTTTTACATGAAAGGAAAGAGGAACTGAAAAATACCCACAATTGTATTCTCTTCCTAACAGACTTTTCTCTCTAAGGAGAATGCCTGGCAAAAGTGCTCTTGAAACTGTTCTGAACTCATTGGATTTCCAAGCCTCATTTTCAGAGGCCCTGCTTTAGCACCAGACATTCCGGACTGATCATAGAGTCATAGAATTGGCTGGGTTGGAAGGGACCTCTGAGATCATCGAGTCCAACCCTTGATCCACTACCACTGCAGTTCCCAGCCCATGGCACCGAGTGCCACATCCAGTCTCTTTTGAAATATCTCCAGACACAGAGAATCCACTACTTCCCTGGGCAGCCCATTCCAATGCCTGATCACCCTCTTGGTAAAGATGGGATGCAAATGGGATCACCCATTTTAATTGGCAGCTTATTGCATATGGTGCCTGGGGCTGGGATTTTGGTTTGCTGTTCCTTGCAAGGAGTAAAACAGCACCAACAGAGAGTGCACTGCAGTCAGGGAGGAAACAAAGAACTGGGAGAACTGGAAGCATTTTTTGGGGGAGTTTAGTTAGCTAGAACATGTTGGGACCTTGGAAATGGAATGGCCTTTAAGACCTTCAGATGTTGAAAAACTCTTCAGGGCTGCTGGAGATATTACAGCTTTATGGATATTATAGCTTAATTCCACTCTGGCCACATATTCCACAGAAAAATGAGATTTCATAATGCTTTCTCTGGATATTGTTTTTTCCTTATGTTCTTTCTTGCATGTACACAAAAGTACCTCAGAGAAAATGTTTCAAGTAATTATTCACTCTCTTATGCTTTAGTAATCTGAGTTATACCTCCCTAAGTAGTAGATGGAGGTGTTCTTCTAAAATACAATTCATAAGAAACTTTATTAAATGGTTGTGCCACAGCATTCTTAAGATATCTATAACATCATAACATCCCAGCACAGGAAAGGTTCCATTTCTTTATTTAATTGGAAACACACATAGAAGAGACTGCCACTAAAACATAACCCAGCTGCTTCTATTATTTTTTAAGGGATATTGTAAATTGTGCTTCATGTACCATAAGATTTTATAATATTGCATGCAGTTTGCTACATAAAAAGCAGCAAGACATTTCAGAAATGTTTTAATGTAGCCTAACTTTAATATATTGGTCTTCTAAGCATTTATCTCTCTTTAATTTGGAAAGCTCCTTCAAAGAGAAACCTGTTAGAGATATTTAGAGTGTCACTATGATGACAGTGATTTCACCATTATATCTGGGTCAGTCAGGTTACATCAGCACTTCCCTTAACTTCAGTCTCTGCTCTGTGCAAATTTATTTGGGTCTACAAATAAAAATGTAATCCAAACATTTAATCACATGGGCAATAAAGATGCTATTGAGTTTGCCTGTTCTAATTGTGGAAGATGTTCAGGATTCATAGGTTCCACTTCTAAACATACACCAGAGACACTACACTCAAGTGGTCTGCTGAAAAATAGATAAAAATTGCTCTTTTGTCACCTCTGTTGGCAAACAGCAATCAACACTCAGTAGTCAACAACACAGAAGCATTAGGTCAGTGGCAAAAATTCACCTGTCCTGGGTTTGTAACATCCAAAGAAAATACCACTGAATGCCTTTTGTATTAAAAAGAAATAATTGCCCAGCTTGTTGGCAGCGTTGGAGACAACACAATTAAACCATTCATTTAGAATGAAAGTCACTGCAGTGGGTCAGATGAAGTCAATGCAAGTTTGCCCAGTCTGTTTCACTCTATTAGTGAATCTTCTGTACACCAAGTTAAACTGGGATGCTGTATTTAGCCAGGAGGTGATGGTCTTACCTGCTTTGGCATGGAGACATTTAGTTGCTTTTCCCCCCAAAAAATGCTGTAAAATAGAAAATAACCCTTATACACTACAGATGGGATTTAATGATCATTTCCAACCCCATCCCCCTGCATCATCCACTTGACAGCAAAGCTCAAACCTTTCTGCTCTTGAATAATTCCCTCAAAACAGCTTGAGAAAAGAGGTTCACACTACCTTAAAAGTGCTCAAATTGTCAGACAGAACCCAGCTAAATGACTGCTGTAAAATGAGCTTGAGTGATCTGATGATTCATTTTAATCTATTGCTTAATCTCGTGTATAAAATTATCTTTCTCAATGGTACATGTGGATAATACAGATACAACATTATTCTCACCAGATACTACATAATTAACCATGCCCATTTTTCCTCTCACACACATGCAAATCATTAGTAACAACTGCAAAACCCAGCTGAGAGTTTAGGGAAAAAAAAATGAAAAAGAAACCAGTAAGCTCTTAAACTGACTACAAATACCTTAAAGTCTGACTATTAGTGTTAAGAAGACTCTTATAGATACCCTTATATTTGGTATCATATTTAAAAAACCTGAAAATTTGTATCCTAAAAAAATTATATCCATTTGATCCATTAATTTTTACATCTAGATGTGGGGGTTCTTTCTTGGTTGTTGAATTTTTGTCTTTTCTGGAAAAAAAAAAAAGTCAGCCTTTCAAACCAACAGTCATAAGAAATAATCTGGAACCTAGTTGACTGAGAAATTAATTTATTAGAGGTACACATTCTTTGTAATTACATTAACAGATGTTATAACAGGCTTTGAGGTGTGGATATTCCTACGTGTCATGAGATGGCAAGACAGTTCCATCAGCTTCTGGGTGTCAAAATGCACACGAGTGCTTAGTCCTAAGCTCATTATCCTCCACAATAGGAATTCTTACCTGTCCTAATGTTGTCTGAATGTTACTGGCAGTTTTAGTAATGAACTTTACCTACACAGCATAATGAGGAACTTACAAACTATGCTGGCAGAGCAATTTTTGTTTCATAACAAAATAGTTTTGGGTGTTTCAAGGGTGCAGCAAGACAAAATCAGTTGTGTTGCTGTGCAGGATTAACATATCTCACATGTAATAAGGTGATTACTTCTATATGAACAACTCAGATAAATGAATGGAGCAATTCTGTGTGAGCAGTGATAAGCAGTCCACCAAATATCTCCATGCATTGAAGAGTCAGACACAGCAGTTCTTCCAATCTTGAATAGTTCAAAGCTTCCCAAATTTTTTAAAAAAATATTTGTTTTTTATTACTATAAAACATTGGAGGAGTTTTGATTGGAGTAATGTTAAGAATCCATAAAACCTAACCTCTCAGTAATTAAAGTAGAGCAATTGTTTCTAGAAATTGATGTACACTCCAGGATTAAGAAAGTAACTGATTGTGATTTATTTATTTTGTTCTTTAGCATCTCTACTGTGGTTTAGTTATGTTCCTAGTATATTTTTCTCTTTCAGATTTCATTGAACTGGGAATGTATAGAAACTGCCTGCAAGTGCATCCAGTCCATCTGGTTGATTAGAGTATGTTTCACTGAGACATGCAAAGAAATTTCTAGGAGTTCACTTTCCCTTTTGAATACTTAATACTCCCATGTTTTATGAACCTCCTCTGCCCTTTCTCAGTTCAGAATATTAAAGATGAGTTTCATCTGTGATTCAAGGGATATTGTAACTTGCACTTTTCCTTCAGCACTTTCTACTTGACAAGCTAAGGCTTGCTAAGATTTATTCCCACTTGCTGATGCCTTGCTGATTTTTACAGAGCACTTCTAAATTAGCAGAACCATAATAAGTCTGAGCTGGTGTTTTCATGCCAGGGCATCCTGATTTAGGAAGAGGAGCAATTTAAAGTGTTTATTAATATTGCCTATTTCTATTTCAAATAAAGCATTTTCTTCCAGCTCCCAGGTACATAAATTGTACAAGCATGATTGCCTTACATTAAGACTGCCTGACATCTGAAATTACATTTATTGTTGGGTAACTTTCCACCAGCATTTGTCCTTGTGCTTAATCAGAATGAATCAGGGTTTTTTTTGTTGTTGTTGGTTTTTTTTTGGTTTTGCTTGTGGTTTGTTGTTTGGTTGCTTGGGTTTGTTTTTTTTTGTGCATAGGTCATCATAGCCATGACTTAAGCAGGTTCTCTAGAGGCCATAGTGAAGAGTGGAGGTTTGTCCATACTGAGCCTTGCTTGAATTCTTATTACAGCTATTTTAAGAATGCTGGAATAAATGAGAGTATGTGGATGGGAAATGGAATACTTCATTGCCATCTCATTTTGCTTCCCAACCTTTGGAAAAAAGATTTCTTTATCCAAAGTAATTCCTGTGTACCTTTTGTCACACTGAGAGACAGAAAAGTTTACCTTGCTTCAGCTCAAAGAATGAAATAATATTTCAGGATGTCAGTCAACCTAAAACTCCCAGGGAAAATACCTCTGGTGGTAATACTCAGTGCTGTAACTCTTCCTCCACTTTGCTAAGGAGCATTCAGACCTTTCTGAATTAAATTGTGCTTTTTGAAAATTGTGAATCTATCTGAATCAATGATTCATTTAGTTTTACATTATCTTTGCCTGTGTAGTCCAATGGGACGTTGTCTTCAGCTTCACAGAAGTGACAGTGTGTCTCATAAGCATATAAATTGAGCAAGTTTCTTTTGCTCACCAATCAAGTTCCTGCTGACCTGAGCCATCTTTCTATTTTAAGTGTGATAACATATTCATCCTGCTCTAGCAAGTCATGACTAACAGATAGGAATATTAACATCTTTTATATGGTATTATCTTGCCTCAGATAATCTAAGGGAAAGAGAAAATATGGGTTTTAGTGGTGAAATCTGAGATGTTCCTTCATTAAGTAATTGATAGGAAGTGGGGAGCACATGGAATGCACTAAAATGCAGTCAGATGCTGTAGTGTTTATGATCCAAAAGCCTCACTATTATTCATATAAAGTGTTGACTGAATGCATGATCTTTCTATTTCCATACTGTTTGATGGTTTTATCCTTGTAACAGTGCTGTGTTCATAAAAGACATGTCTGACTCCACTTCATCAAAATAACTTGGAACATGAAAGCAGTGAATGCTTAGAGAACATGACCTGATCCACAACAAATACTACAGGAGAGTGAGTGAAGAGTAAGGCTGCTGAAGTTCTCCATTTTGCTGTATAAATCAATCTCTGTGCTTGGGATTTCCCTGAAAAAGGCTTTGGAATTCCAGTTAGCTGTCTGGGGTTGTACCTCTATATTAGAGCATAAATCTGAGTTTAGGGGTGATAAAGGTGGAGGTTTGTTTGTTTTAAGGTTAGTGTTTTGCCAGTTGAAGTTTCAAAGTTTAAATGAGTGACTGAATTTATTACTTGGGAATTTAATATGTGGATTTAATACGTGAATTTAATATGTGGGAATTATTAACAATTGATAGTTTTGAGTTCAGGCTTTGAGATCCAGATCATCCACTTCAGGCTGTGATTCCATGGCACAATCCAGTGATATCTGAGCTGGCCTTGGCACAGGTGCTGTGGGGCTCTGAGTAAGGTAATTTAATATTCCAGCCAAACTTACTGCTGGGTCTTAGTAAGGGAGTGGGAGTACTGAGTTAATGGCCAAGCATAGTTACTACCAGTAAGATCATGAGTAGTAAGCTACTAACAGACCAGTTTGTTCCCAGTACAGGTCATCTTAAAACTTATTGTGCATAGTTGACTTATCAATATAGGAACTTTTCAATATATATATAGCTTTCATTTTTACTAAAGGAATACTTTAACATAGGGTACTGGATTAGACACATGGTGGGGGAAGAGAATTCACTTATTTCCAGTTGTTTTGCTAACCTGGCTTCCCATAATTAAATCGTTTGGCGTGCCTGAAAGGTTTGAGGTCACTTGGTTTTTGTTCTAGTTTAAAGGAACTTTTTTTTGTTGGGGTTTTTTTTTCCATTTCTTGTAAGGTTTTCAGTGTCTTACCCAGCCTTAGGTAGCATGAGTTGCTATGAACAGGCCTCTACATAAAACCTTGAGTGTGTCACTGTCTTCAAGCAGTTATATCTGATCCACTTCCTTAACTACTGGATGTTTTGAAATAGTTTATATTCTGGGGTTCTGGTTCAGGTAACCCTGAGGAAAAAGCATGCAACCCATCCTATTCAGTGAGACACAGAATATTCAAAGCAGAGGCCAAAATTATTTACAGTGGTGTTTCTGCAGAAGTCCTGGCACAGGTTGAGGTATCAGTCATGAAACTGGATAGCAGTCTGAGTCTTCTTTCTGCATTAAAATATTGGCCAGAGAGCTGTCTGTCCATAAAACCATTTGTCATCTTCTGAAGAGCTCTAAGGAAGGATACAATTAACACTAGAATGGAGCTTTGGATATATTTCCTATTTTTTCCTGAGCACAGAGAAGTTTGCTGGGAAGTAAAGATAATTTTCAACACTTTTTATGGGAGGCTGCATAGCTTTATTGTATAATATTTCTAAAATATGCTTGAACACCTTGAAATTTTTCAGATAGAAAGAACAGATAACATTTTTGAGACCAAAATGGTGGAGCATTGCAGACATAAAATGTGTCTAATTTGAGGGGTAGGCTGTATGTGGTACTGAGAGCCTTAAGAAGAAGTACATTATCTCTAATTTAGGTGACAGTCTTGCAAGACTTTGACAATTTTGTTGAACTCTGAGGAATGAAGAAATGCAGCCTTTGAAACTGCTGACTTCAGGAGGGAGAAAAAACTGGTTATGCAGCTTCAAAGAAATTTGGTTGCACATGCAGAGATGATGAATGCACATCACTCAGTATTCACACCATGCACTGTATTTCTTTCAGTCAGTTCTAACATTTCTCTCTATAAATACAGTAAAATAATTACAAACTAATACTAAAAATCTCATATGAAAGAATGAATGGATATATTTTTTTTCTTTACACCCCGAAGGCTGTGATAAAAAGAATATAATAATTACTGAAATTACTTTAAGGAGGTATAAGTAGTGAAAGAACCTTAAATCCAATCTTAGTTTGCAGCTGTAGATAATATGTGTGCAAATGATGTAATTTAACCATAAAAACACTACAGTTGAAATATGGACACAATTACACAGACATGTAAGAGATCAGAGTCATGAAATGCAATTCATCATAAAATGCCTTCCCTTCATCTGCATCTCCTGAAATCAGGACTCCAAACCTAGAGTTTTCTTATTGCTTCAAAGAGAGAGAATTACCTTGAGTATAACTTAATTTTTCTAAGTTATTACAAATGGATTTTAAAAAATGCATTTCTAATATCAAAATAATTTATTTAATGTCAAAAGGGTGATAGCTGAATAAGAATTTTCAGACTGGTGCATCATTTTCTACATAAAAGTGACAATAATTAGTGACTGTCCTGATAGGTGACTGGTTGACATTTATCATTCATATTGATAAAATAATTCATTCTACTTCTCCTTTTCTTGATAGGCCACCTAGGTTTTTAAGATATGTAAGGAAGAAGTCTAGTTAAGCAGCTTGGATTTTTGAAAGGGTTGATTTCTCATAATGTATAATACAAGTATTTTAAGATTATTTTTTTTTTGTCTGGAGCACTAAGCACACAGTTTTTGTATGTTAGCTGTAAAAGGAACCTTAAAAACTGCCTGGTATATGCAAGTATAATATTAAAGGATTGATTTTAACTGCCCTTCAGTTGAAAGAAAAAGAAGAATAAAAATAATGAAAAATTAGCAAAAAAAAAAAAAATCACATTCTTCACAGGTAATAAATGATCTGGATGTATTCAGACTTTAAGAAAGAGATTTTTAATAAAATTTCACAGCTGCTGGAATATATTCCCCTCATATTTGATAGGCAAATCTAACACAAATAAGCCATTCTATAAAGAAAAGTGTTACATTTCAGGTCAGGAGTGTCATTTTCACCTTCCTGTGTTCAAAATGCAAAGCAGTGGTTATTTCTATGAGATTCTGTTCATTTCCCTTATCAACTTCATTTTTATCTGCTCCCCATAGTGGTCTTCACCAGAGGCCTGCAATGAGCCTGATGGATGCTGTTACTATTTTGAGGAGGCAGTAATAATTTCTTACCTTCTATATGTAAGTTATTTTCTTGTCTTCTTCTCTTTAGAGATTTATTCAGCTTGCTTTGTGTTCCCACTGAATTTCAGCTAAGTGGAAACGTCCCTAAAAACCCAGAGATCTTTGCAGAAAGTTTTAACATTTTTTTCTGGTGTTTCTTGGGGTTGCTCTCAGAATTCCTTTCTGTCAGCTTTGCTGGGGGCTTCCATGGAGGAGATTTTGTACAAAGAGAGGAAAACAGAAGAAAAATGGGTCTTGAGATCAGCTGAGACAAAACAGCTGCTAAAACAATGGGAAAAGCTTTGATTCATTCTGTCCAGCACTCAGCAGTTTATTGAGCTTACATGACTAAAATATTTCTCAGAATAACTTGGAGGAAATTACAGAAAAATATTTTACTTTATAGATGATACCTGGATTTGAACAGTTGACATTACCTATTATCCAGGTATATATGACTATATGACTGTTATGACTAATGACTATTAATGACTAATAATGACTATTTATGACTAATTATTGATATATGACTAATATGACTATTACCTATTATCCAGATATCTAGCAACATCTCCTTCTAGATATGGAGTGGTGCTAATAAATTTTGGAAAATACTTTAAAATTAAAGTATTGAGGTGATGGAGTGACAGTGGGAGAACAAGATATAAGGAAGGAATATTTAATAGCAGCAGAGTCAGGTGTCAAATTCTATGTCCTGTGCCATGTATGGTTCCTTTTTAAATAATCTGGCACAACAGCACTTGTTGAGCTCCTGCAGTCAAGTCTTGCAGTCTGTAATATTCCTGTGGGGCATTCCCAGCCATGTCAGAAGGATGATTGGGTAGAAATTATAAATCTGAACAAAAGAAAGAGAAGAGTAAGGAATTCTGCACAAGTCAGTTCC
This sequence comes from Calypte anna, assembly GCF_003957555.1. Classification (NCBI taxonomy): domain Eukaryota; kingdom Metazoa; phylum Chordata; class Aves; order Apodiformes; family Trochilidae; genus Calypte; species Calypte anna. The sequence continues at coordinate 14,328,786 of NC_044247.1, read as the reverse complement.
ATACATGCAATTGATTGGTGTCCAGAGTCAGATTTGAAGAAAAAAACCCCCACTTGTGAGATGAAGGAAGAAATAGTTAATTAGATGCTGTAAAATGGTTAGGAGGGTCAAATTAAATATTTGAATTTCAAAAGCTTTCACATAAAGTTACTTATCTGTCCAAGAGGCACTGGAACACTGGAATTTTTCTGAAGTAGTTGTATGCATTTTCCTAATTACATTTTTCTGATAATTATGTGAAGGATTTGTGTAGTATAACAAAGTAATTTGATCTGATTGAGGTCATCAGTTACTGAATAATTTCTAATTTTAGTGTAAGCCAGTGCAAGCATATTCACTGTAAAATCCACCTGATTGTACTAAACTCCTATTCTGGTGGATTAAACCTTTGGGTTTGAAAAAATATCACCCAGGTAACTTAATGCTGCTTCCCTCAGTAAGGACTAATGCTTTTCATCAAGTTGAGCTCCATGTATTTTGTGGTTTTTAGTTGGTTTTTTTGTTTGTTTTTTAAATTATTATTAAATCTATAAACATATAACCAAGGTGTAAGATGTCTTAAAAATCTTGGATTCTAGTATTGTAGCTTCTACAGCCAGATACAGCTAGAGAAAGCTAATGAAGTGGGTTCTTTATCATTTTACAGAATCAGGTTTTCTGTTCTATAGAAATTTATGCAAGAGATACCTGCAGCAACAGTAAATTATGATTTTTCAGATATTTTCAGGTTATATTTCCACACCCGTTAGAGTTGGTTTTGTGTTGCCTGGTCAGTGGTTGTGCTTAGAAACAAGAAATAGATGAAATAGAGGGTAGCCTGGTTTTCAGTGTGCTTTTCCTTGATTTTATGACCTCTTCCCTTTTCTGATTTCTTTTAAGTGGGGTATGGAAAATCCTTACACATTTAGAAAATATATTTCAGTTGGGGTTTAGGACAAATATTCCCATTAGCATTGCACAGAATATGCATCTCTGTGTATTGAATAGGAATTTTTAATTTCATACAACACGAGCAGCTTGCAGTAGTATTCAGACACTGCACAGGTACTGAAGCAGAGAAATGGAATTTTAATTATGATTTACATCGATTGCTTTATTGAGTTATTGCATGAAGCTACTACTTTATTCCTCTAAAACAGGGAGGCATGTAATGTTATAACTTAGCCCTGTCTCAAAGCAATTAAAACAGTCTCTATTAAGCTTAGCCAATGCCTATTAAAATTATTTCAGACATTTGCACTTCGCTGTATTCTTCCTTAATGAGCTTGGAAAAAAATTATAAATGATGAGACAATAAATCCATTAAACTGGATCTCTTCACGTGCTACTCTTACTAATTTACTGTATTTTTTTTACCTCCAGGCTACTCACAGCTTTGCCAGTAAATACCTTTTAATTTTCAGAGCCACTGTGTGTTCAAAGTAACATACATATTCCTGGGAATGCAAAATTAATCTAAGGACTGTGTTAACCTAAAGTCTTTTTTTTTTCCTTTTTAAAAGGCAAACCAGGAGATTATTAACATTTGCATTAATATTCAGTGAGTTCTTAGCTCTAACTATAACACTGTTTGTATACTGAGCCATGACAAAAGTAAATTTTTTTAATTTAAGCATTGAGCAAAGAAATCCTAAGTGACTTCATTAGAAAGGTGAAATGATGAGAATAGAAAGAAGTCAGAGAACTAAGAGATTCTGTAAGACTTCTAGTAAGCTGAAACATTAATATTAAAATAATTAAGTGGGTTTTATGACAGAATAATAGCTTATGTCAATAAGCACCCCTTAAAGGGTATGTAATATTGTATGTTATAAATGATATATTAGTGTGAGGACTTTAAATACAAAGCACCAAATGTTTGCTTTTAATTAGCTGTGTTTTCAGAACTTCATCTGGCCCTCAAGTCCCTCAAGGAAATATCTTGTAGAATTTGTTAGACATCATTTTTAAAATCTATAAGGTGCTATACTGTAAACCTGGGAGAGAAGGGAATGCAGTATTGTGGGTGCACACACAGCAAACACATCTGGGGCACGTGTTGTCTAAGCTGAGGAATTCTTTGTTTAATCAGTTCCTTCTTTGGAAATAGTTCTCCATCATTCATCAGCATTATTTACTATTTCTTTTTTTTTGTTTTTTATAATTTTGCTGAGCCAGGGGGACCAGAGCTGCATGAAGCATCCAAAATGCAGGCTCATCATATATTTAAATAATATTTTTTGTCTCTTCAATACAAGTTGTTGGTTTTTTTCTCCTAGTAAAGTAAATTGAAGTTCCTGAAAGCAGAGAGTGGGTTGGGAGGTGGTGATGCCATCAAACAACACCTGAAATCCAGGGATCAGATATTGCCAACTGTGAAGTCTGGGAGGGAATTTCATGGTTTCTGCCCCCAGGAAAGTGTTGAACAGGAGTAGTTGCTGACTTTAATGGAAAAGAGGAATCCTCTTGATGCCCTCTAGCATATTGATGGGAAGCCATCTTGGTGCTGAGAGCTTCACTGAAAGCTGAAGTGCTCTCACTGGTTCTTGGCTTCTGACTTGAGAAGTCTGACTGCTGAGATTTAATGTGGACAGAACTCCAGACAGAGAGAGGACCTTCTCCTCATGGCTGGAGAACCCACGGGCAATGAACTCCCCACTCTGTCAGAAGCATCAGAAGGAATGCTAGAAAATTTCCAGTCCTACTTCAATTGAAAAAGAAATCTCCTATTAAAGCATTTGATATATTTATAGTCATTTATCATGAAAAATTCAGGTTTTCTGTTCTCTGGCTGCCATTAGTTTTACGAAAGAAGGTTTAGATTGCACAAACAAACAAAACCAATCAAATAAACCCCAACCCTCTCTTTTGCTGAAATAAAGTGTTTTCTCTCTGTATCCTTAGATCTTGCTCTCCAAGATGACAAAATGTTTTTTGTAAATATTCATTCCATGTTTCAAAGCAGTGGATAAGTAAACAGTGGGATCCTAGGGAATTAGTGAGGGCATTAAAAAAACCCCAACAAAACCAGAGGGCTCTTCTGGGAAGAAAATCTAAAATTTCTATGAGTTATCTATATTACTTCTCTTTACTGAACGTATACAAAAATATCAAAAACTTTAAGGAAAAATGGACATTGACAAGAATAATAGTAACCTACAGCACTTCTCTGGGTTGACAGAAATTGGAAACCCTCACTGAATAGGTATGGTTTTCCTTTTACTCCTAGTACTTTGATAATATAAAGAAAGACATTTCCAAAGCTTGCTTTAGCTTCCTCTTGAGGCTTTGCTCACTGTGATACCCAGGTCACTCAGCTACAGATGCACAGCAATCCATAATCAAAATTTGAATTATAGAAGGTCTTGAATGTCAGCCTTGTTGTTTTTCAGTTCTCTGGAGAAGGAAATTCTGGAACTTTATTTCTCCTCCTAGAAACTAGATGGATTTCCAACTGCTAGAGGAGAGTTCAGGTGGGGCAGCAACTGGTTACAGAGATCTGAGCAGTAAGGAGGAGCCCCCAGGACAAAGCTGGCTGCTCTCATGGGTCCATGACACCAAAATACAGGCAGCAAACTGAATCCCAAATGGTGGAGCTCTTATATCCTTGTGGTAAGAAAAGTTTGCAAGGCAGGGAATGACCTTGGGACCATCCAAATTCTGTAACCAATCTTTTCTTTTTCAGAAGGGTGTCAGGATTTAAACTTTGGGCATGCTAGAGATGCAGATTAGCAAAGGGCTGGAAGATTTAGGAATTTTAAAATCCTACAGATGCTGCTCCCTCTTGGCTGTGTTTTAAAGGCCAAACAAATGGAGCACCTGCTAGTGCTTGTGCTTTTTGCCAGAACAGTAGAGAGAATGTCTGTGCCCATCCAGAGCTAAAAATCTCACTTCAGAGAATCCAGCTCTTGAAACCAGTCAGAGCAGAATTCATGCATAATAGAAACACATCTCTCAGAGCTACAGAAGAGGGGTCTTAGAGAAGAAGTGGAGATCTAAATGTGTCATCTAAAAGCAACAGAGCAAAATTTTTCAGCTCAGCTGAGCAGACAGGAGTAGCAGAGACAAAAGCTCTTTTGTATCCACATCAGATAAATGCAGAGGACAGAGTGTGCACTTTTGTGAACAGCACTGGCTAAAACATTCTTATTCTCTCATTCTGACACCTATTCTGGCAGACGACTTGAATACACTGGAGAGACTACAGCTGGAAAAACAGTGTCCAGTTCTGGGCTCCCCAGATTAAGAGAGACAGGGACATACTGGGCAGGTGGAGCAAAAGCCCAGGAAGGAAGGTGTGAAGCATCTCCCATACTGGAAGAGACTGCTGAAATTGCTTTGCTGGAGATGGAAAGGCTTAAGTGGATATTCCCAGTGGTGCTCAGGGACAGGGTCAACTGGCACAAACTGAAATATGGGAAATTCCACTGACACCAAAATGAACAAGTATTACAGTGTGATGGGGGGTTTGAGTCACTGCCCTTGATGATATTGAAAATCTGATGGGATGCAGTGCTGAGCAAACTGGTTTAGCTGACTAGACAGAGTAGGTGATCTCCAGAGGTCCCTGCAGACCTCAGTTGTTCTGTGGTTCTTGGATACCACGGTCCCTTGGACAGAAGTTGAACTCGTATAAATTTAGACAATAAGTAAAATTTTTGGTGAAGAAAAATGTTAAATATTTGCCAAGGATCAAGTTTGTCAGACAAATTCTATGGCTGTGAAGATTTTATACCAGTAACTCAATGTTTTTGCAAAAAGTGGTGTTTGGTTTAAACACAGATGTTGGACTTTTTTAATGTGAGTCAAAACCTTTCAAGGCTTCTCAGCTGGGTAGGGTTGAATACTGTCACCTCAAGATTAAAATATCTTTTTAGAAATAATTGTATTCCTGGTGTTCTCTTTGAAATTTAATTTTAAAATTATATAAATATTTGCATCTAAAATTATATAAGCTGTCTCTGCCAGGGTGACACAAATTAATCTGGTTAATTAAACTTTAGTCTATGTTTTAGGACATATGCATGTAATAAAATCTTCCTTATACAATGGTCTAAAAGCCAGGGGTAGAGAAGAGTGTTAAACCTGCAGAAAATGCTGTGTTACAGCTTCTAGAATAAAACCAGTGTTTCATTTAAAATCTTCAACATAGGTTTTTTACTAGGAGGCTCTAACTCTGGGACATGTCTAGAAAGTTCTTTGAAAATCATCTTTGTCTGTAGAGGTGTCCCTTTACCAAGAAGAAACTTTTAGATTGTGGTCTCCTTTTTATTTAGTGCAATTATTAAGCAATAGTTGACAAATACAATTGTGGAGCTGATGAATGCATCACAGCTACATGAAGGAGAGTTGGGATTTATACTTTAATTGCATTTTAATTTTTGTTTCTAATTGCTTTTTCTAAAATAAACCAGCCAATTTAGAAAATACATGGTTCCCTGGGGTTTTTCTGTGGGGTATTTTTTTGTTTGTTTTGTGAATGTTTTTCTGTTCATTTGGTTTTACTTTATTTTGAGTTTTAACTGAGAACAAAGCAGTTACTTCTCTGACCTTATCCAAGTGAATCTGTGTTCAAAGTGTTTTAATACAGCAGGGATTTAATTCTCTCTGGAAGATAATTAATGTGCTCCTCTTCAGCAAAATCTCCTTTACTTTTAATTCTTTTTTTCCTCTAGTTCAGCTGCATATCTGCCAGCTTTCCATCATCCAAACACACAGACCTTGATGTGGTCAACAGTCTCTTCTAATTTCCTTAGCAGCCAATTGTTGTTTTCCTGATTCAGGATTAATTCCTTATGTTTAGAGCTGGATTGCAGTTTTAGGTGACCAGTTCTCTAGTGATTGTCAAATTTATCCAGTTAGTTCTGTTTCCTGCTTTACTGTATACAGCATCTCTCTTAAGCTGCATTTTCTCTCTTCCCCCCCCTTTCTTTTTAACGACTGAGCTTGCAGCCTCCTGTTGCTGTCCCTGAGACAGGACAGTGGCCAGCTGGCAGATTGCCCTCTCTAAGCTGTTATCATGTCATATTGCATCATCTTTCTTGTTCACAAGTGGTAGCTCAGTTGCAGAGAAAGACAGAGGACTAAAAGAGATTAGAGTAGAATCAAGAACAGTGCTTCCAGTTCTACGCAGGTAGGACAGGGAGCAGAGCAGCAATACATCACCTTCTGTAAGGTGACTGTAGCACACATAGGAAAACATCTTGTCATCAAAAGTAACCTCTGCCAGCTGACTTAGGAAGAGGAAAGAGCTGGTGACTGGAAGGATAATTGAAGGGAAAAGAGATTCTTGGAGTTGCTTGAATGTGTTTGTGTCTTGATCTGTATTGACTTCCAAGATGTGATGCAAGTGCTGTTACTAATCCATAATGTGATTGGAATGAGCTATTTTGCCTTTTAAAATTTCATCTCAGAGATGCTCATTGCTGCCTTGCTCCACACTGAAGTTTTTCTCTGTGTGTGTTGAGTGTGATTAAAGGGAGCACCAGAGCCAGGTAGAGATATGGAAATTTTTGAGTGGGATCAGATCGAGCCTGGCTTTTCACAAGTAATGACTTCTTGCTTTACTGTGTGGGAAGTCACTGTCACCACAACACTGTCATTCCTCCTCCACTGGAAGTAAAGAAAGGATTTGCCAAAATCTATGGATGGAGTGCTGTCTAGCTGGGAGCTGCTTTGTCCACCTGGTAGTTAAAGTGTAGTTACATATGTAGGATGTTACTATTGCATCAATGCCTTAAAACTTGAGTAGCTCATCTGCAGTTTTGAGCTGTTGCTGCTTTGTTTTCAGATTTGGGTAAACATTACCTTCAAGCATATAGCTGGCCAGCCAAACAAGTATTTTGACTGTGTTTTTAAGTATGTGCCTTTTAATTCATGCATGAAAAAAATGTAATTTATTACTCCACAGCTCTCAGCTGCCCTGGAATCAGTAGAGCCTGTATTGGCTTGTGACTACTGAAACCAAAATTGTCTTGTTTTCCTGACCCCCTTCCCCATAAAAAAGATTGACATGGCAGAGTAATAGAAAGTGAATTGCATTAGGGTTTAGTATTAAAGATAAACAACACAAGTGAAGCTGAAAGCATATGGCATTCCTTGCCTTCTCTGCCAGCTGATGAGCAATACAGTTGGTATTATGATCCACTTTGGAGGCTTTAAACCATTAAAACCTTGTTGCTTTGTTTTGCTTGCTTGGAAGTTGCCAGTTAAACCAACTGGAGTAGCCTAATTTAGCTGATTGTGTGACTGATGTGTCAGAGCTCTGGCTTGGGATTTTCTAAGCTGGAAGTGAAAAATTGGACAAAGTGAATGGAACTGAACTGAGCAGAGCAGATTGTATACCATAACAGTGCCTTAAAGATGTAACACTGAAGATGGAACTGAAACATTATTTATGAAAAACATATAAAGGCAATAGAGAAAAAACAATGAGTAATTCTTACACTCAGATAATGCATCCAAGAGTCAAAAAAATTGGCATTTCCTTATGGTTACCAAATGTAACTATTCAATGTATCATAAAATTTCTTTTTAGCAGTTGAACTCTTAACTTTAGTACATCTCAAGATAACTTCAGATAGCTGTAGCCCTCCATCCAGTGACTCTGCTTCAAGATTTGTGCTAAGATCAAGTGTAATAAAGGCTTTGAAATATTTGCAGTGATTGCACTGGAAAGGCTGCACTTGTTTGAAACAATGGTGGTAAGCAGGCAAAATAACTCAGTTGGTAGAACAGCAGAAAGAAATGTTGCTCTAACATCTTACTGAAAAAATAATTAATGTTCCTGCTTGAAAGTTTCTTATTTCACCCCTATCTAGATGGTATGATTTGTTCTTCTTGTAGCTACCACTCTTATCTGGCATAGTGATGATATGAAAAGACTGACCTGGAGATTGCTGCTTATCACTGAGAAGAAAAAGTTCTATGGTTTGAATGTGTTTGGGGAGAAAGATCTTTAGCATGCATTCACCATTGGTTTGTATTTTAAAGTTTAAAACTTTTAAAATATGATCAGGCAGAAACTCCTCTTAAACATTCAGGTATTGATTCTACTTTTTAATGATGTGTTTGTTAATCACAGTCTCTTAAAGGTCAGAGAAATAGTAGCTGAAACCACACCTTTCTTTTGATTGAATTTATTGGAAATATTTGATCACTTTGGTTATAAAATAAAACCAACCTCCTTGTGGGGCATCATTTATGTATTTCCATTTATGTCTTTCCTGCTTTGCATCTTCCAGAGATACAGATCCATTTTGAGAGGTCTGGCATAGTGTGAGACAGTTTGTTCCCGTTTATTTGTGACTTGAAAGAGGAGAAAAGGCAGTACCTCTTTGCATATTTTCTTTCAACTTTCCTGTGATTAAATGTGTGAAGTCAGTGAGTGAGAGCCTGATAGAAGGCTCAGCTCTTTGCTGCTCTGAAATTGCTGTGGAACTGATGGAGGGGGGTGGCCTCAACAAAGCAGAATGGCTCCTAGGCAAAGGTTTGTAGCAGTAGCAGCAGAGGTTCTGGAGAGGCCAGAGGGATGAAAAAGAGTCAGCAAGGCTTCTGGAAGGCAGGAGAGATGTGCTTGGCTGGTCCCTTGGCTGGAAACCTTGTTTGCATCTTCCTCTTCTTTGTGTCCTCACATCAGTCCAGCTCATCTCATCTCCTCGAGGGTCTGGTACCTCTTTGGTGACTCTTCATATGGGGTTGGAGGCAAAATGTGGTGCTGGTTTGAGACTGAGCCTTAATGAGTCCCTCACAGCAGTTGCTGTGTCTTTTACAGGTGTGGGATTTTTAGCTCCATGTGACCTTCCTGAGGCTCTCCTCAAGCCTCTGTAGTAACCCCCTAAGAGCAGAGATTGTTCTTTTAGTTGTGTTATTCTTATTTTTTTAAGCTCATTAGAGCAAACTAAATAAACATACTGATATTTATCATACTTATGAAAGTGCCCAAAGACTTTCAATATCTCTCATCAGCCACTTAAACAATTGGAATATGGTTTTCTGTTTCCAAATTCACTGAGGCTAGAGAAAACAGAGGTGTTTGGGTTTGTCCCCAAAATAATAAAGCAAGTGGCAGCATAAAGGTCATTCACATAAATGCTGTTGCCTCTCAGAGATTTCTAAGTGCCAAGAGTTTTGGGTGAAACAGTTATAAACAGTGTCAAAGTAGAAAAGCTGTTGTTCACCAACAGAAACTTTTCTGTCTCACTCAGCATCTTTCTGAATAAATCTTATGTAGAAAGTTGAGTAGCAGAACAAATTGGTACATTAGTGTTCAGTTTGCATGTCTGTCTAAATTCAATTTCTTAATAAAACTCAGTTATTGATTATTACATTTCTAATTTGCCTCAAGGCTCTTCTGTGCAATTATGGCAAAGAAACAAAACATAAAACATTTTTCCTGTGGAGAATTATTCAAAAAATGAAAACAGAACATAAAACTGAGTCAGATTTGTGTTATCCAGCTTTAAATCTAACAGACAGCTCTAGCAAGTAGAAGTTTTAGGAAAGTTAAACCATTTGGACAGCTACACTAAAGTATAAAAATGTAAATGTGTGCACTAAAAATAAAAGCTAACATGGATTTGGCACAGGAGCTGCCACGTTGTAACTCAAGTGCATTGTTTTTCATTCCAAAATACCACAAACCTGGCAAAGGTGTAGGATTGGATTTGAATCCATTTTATACTGCTTAAGTCTCTCTCTGGATGTTGAGTTAAGAACTACCTTAATATTCTGGTTATGATGCTTCATAAGAGTATTTATCCAGTGGAAATTTATGTAGTTAATCACAAGGTATATTTTTCCCTGTCTATTTTTATACGTATTTTAATATTCAAAGCAGTAGTTCCTCAGCAGTAAGTATTGAAATGCTTACTGGCTTAGAGATGCTCTGAAATAAAGTGCAGTCCTCAGTGTTTTTCTGATCACTCAAAAAGGTGCCAATTATGCAGACAGTAGCTTCTGGAGAAGATTTAAAAAAAAGAATAAGCATGATTTACACCACTCTGGTCAAACAGGTCCTCAGCTTCCTGCAATGTGAAACCATTGAGACATTGAACATTTGACTCACCTGAGAGACTCTATGTATTTACTTGCCTGTTTTGTTTAATATAGTAAAAAAAAAGGAAAAAAAAAAAGAAAAAATAAAAGACAAGACAGGCAGGTCCTCAGAATATTTAATTATCCTGGTGGTTACAGTATTCAAATGGAATTGGTGAATTTTTTTTTATTATTATTATCATTTATTTTTAATGCAGCTTCTGCTGAACAGAGAAAACAAAGGCTGAAATCTAGAATTAATGAAAAGGGCATTTAGGTTGCTTTTCCAAAATAATAGAGCAGTTCACAAAGGAGTCTGAGAAACCATCCCTCAGGGTACCCAACCTGATAACTCGAGGCCTGGGGAGTGGGAGGGTGAAGTTTCGAGTCCCAGCTATGGGTACTCAGACATCATTTGATTCTAACATAAATAATTTTGGACTTGGGTTTCTCTGAACTTGATTGAAATCATTAGACCTCAGTGTCAAAGCATCCCCCCCTTAAGCAGCTCTAAATTAGGCTGCCACAATTCCCCCTTAGTCTCATGCTAAGGCTGGACTGCTCAAAATAAGAGAAAAGGAGAAAAAATACCTCTGCTTGATTTGGTCTGTAGCCAGAAGTGCATTCAGTTACAAAGTTAGCTCTAAGTTTTCAAAAGGGAGATGCTAAAATTGTCAAGGGTTTGCACTGACAATATCTCTCTTGAATATCTCCCTTGACTAAATTTAGGAGAAAATAAGTGGGTTTTTTGTGGTATGAACTATTATTTTTCAGTGCAAACTGTACTTTTGGGGAAGATGGGTCAGATTCCAAGTTACATCAGTGAAAAATTAGTAATTTTCTGGAAGTTGTAATTAAAAGTCTGGAAGGTGGGATGTCTTTCTTCCTTTTTTACCATTCTTGGTTAACTCAGGTCTCAGGTATCTGTCCAGCCAGAAACTGCTTCAGGGCTCATCCTGCAGCAGAGCTGAAGTGTAGGGTGTTGACTTCAATGTATTTGTAAATATGCTGATGGGTGGATGGAGGGAGAAAAAACACAATATTCCTCCACTTGATGTTCTCCCTTTTACCTGGCTCTGGATGTTTGTTTCTTTTACAAGAGTTTAATTTTATTTAAGGGCAAATTTAAGACAAGGATGACTGTGTACAGAAGGAAAACACGTTAATTGGAAGAGGAGAAAAAAATCTGCTACAGGTAGTTTAAGATAATTGGAAAGGTAGTGTTGTTTAGGAAACATTCTTCCAACAGTTTCGTGTCTAATAACTCTAAAATCAGTCATTAGATGCAATAAAAGTTCTGGGAATTATTTCAAAATTAATTATGAATGAAGTGAGAATTAAAAACTAAGTAATAATATTTGGTCAGGAAATCTTAAAAAAGCTTTTATATGTAATGTTTTGTCTTGCCTCAATTACATAAAAATATAAATCATACAAATTAGTGTGTAATTAAGTGCAAAATAATTGCTTTCTAAATTTCATTGAAGAGACCTGGCAAGCAAAATGGCAATTAAATGCAGTTTTCACATTAAAAGAAAAAAAAAAAGCATCATAGCCTATAAACAATGGTTTTTTTATTCCTAGCCTTTAAAAGCAGGTAGACAGAGCAATGATTTGTCCTAGTAACTAAAATGGGACTTAAAATTATAAGTTTATGAGCTTTAGTGTCAACATAAAACTGAGATAAATCACAGCATCACTGTGAAGGTGAAGTACAGACCAGACAACTGCATTATTTTGCTCTCTTGCTTAATTATTTCCCAACAAATAACTATACCTTAGTTCTGCCTTTAAATTGCAGTCTTCTAGTTCTGTTTCCCTGCATTTTTCCAGTGTTCTCACTCCCTCTTTTACCTTTTCTTAACTTTTTCATTCTTTCAGTCTGTCTTTCTTGTATATTTTTTTTATTTCCTTCAGAATCAAAAGTATCATAAACAGTTGTTTGTTTTCTTTCTTCTTTTATTTAAGGTTATTTCAGAGCTAGGGATGCTAGATCAATTATTTGAATTCCATCCTAATGAGAAAAAGGAGCCTTTTTTTGGACCAATGACTTTCAAACCCAAACACATTTCTGAAATTACTTCTTGCCAGTTTTCAGAATTCAATATTTTACTTCCATTAGAGGTGCTCCTGCTGAACTTAAGCCACCACATGAAGCATGAGTGGCAGTTTCCTTAGGAAGATAATAATTATAGTAATTTCACATAATTTATTATGTTGAAAAAACAGCAAAAATGAAGTGTACAGCAAGATTTAGTCTTTTCTCATTGGGGATATCTTTTCTCTTTCTTTTCTCCAGCAGGAACGTGTTGGGGGTTTTATCACAACATTTGAGAGCTGAGGAATGCAACACTGAAAATTCCAGAGTATCAAATTGGGGTAAGTCCAACTTTTAACTCTCTTTCCATTATTTTTAGCACTTACAAGTGAAAAGGCTTGGTGAATACAAATGAGGAAACTGATCCTTCTTCAGGTTCCACACTGAATAAGATTTTTCTTCTCAATTCATGGTATAATGATCTTTTACACCTGTGTTCAGCTATAAAGGTTGCTACTTTTAATGCTGCATGATGTCAATTTTTTTTTTCCATGATCCCAGTTTCTTTGGGACTGGTATAAGCTTTTGCCTTGAGAACAATGAAGGGTTTTATTCTTGTTGAGCCTGATGACTCCTATTGATTTGATGTCCTCTAGAAATCTCTTCAGAGGAAAATGCTCTCCTTCCAGAGGTAGATTAACTGTTTGACCTTTAAGCACCACAAGAAAATCAGCTGTCTTTTAAATCCAAAAATGCCACCCAGTAATAAAAAGGACTTCTTGATGTGTTGGGGAAAAAGCTGAAGTTTTTCTTAGGATTGTTGCTCCAGCTTTACTCTATATTCTGCAGCTTGCCTCCTGGCAGATTGTTTCATTATCCAGCCGTATCATTAATCTTTTTTATTATCACCTTGAAAATAAACAAACAATGATTTGGCTGTGTTTGACACAAGTAGTGCATTTTAATTTTGTAGGCCTGTATTACTGACTTTAAAAAAAACCCTGCAACATCTCAGCTTGAATTACTGACAAAGATGAAAATGCTATTTGGAAGAGGGGAAAGGGATTCTGGTTTGCATATTAAGCAGTGGGGCTGATTTTTATCTCTTCCATGTGGAGTTTGGTATTAACAGGGAAAGTTGAAATTAATTAATTTGAGAAATAATAACTTGCAGATCATTTTTGCTTGCATGGAAATAGTTATTCTGTTCTGTGGGCCATGATGAGAGCAAGTCTCTTTAAAGCATAATCCTGATTCATATGGTGGGCTTAATTTCTGTAATAGTAATTAAAAATTCACTTGGTTTGGTATTCTACCTCTGTGGCTTATTTCTTTATTTTATAGCTTCTCAACTGTAAAACACACTCACACTTTGAGTGTGGCAGTTAAAGATGATGGATTGATTCACTCTTATTAATGTTGTTTAGACAGAATTTTCTTAGTTCTAGAAGGTGGAAAAGTGGTGAGATGGCAATTTATTGGTGTTTATTTCTGCTAGTGCTATGATTTGAAACTAATAGAATAAGTGAATGCTTATGAAGAGAATAATAGAGAACTGTTCTGCTGATCTTGTAATGAAAGCCATGGCCACTGGAATAAAGTTTTCCTCACTGTCATTCAGAGCCAGGGAAGACACTAAAGACCTGGGGAAAAAAAAAACCAAAAGCAACACAAACCCCAGCACTCTAATCTGTGTGTTACAGACATGGAAATGGTTGGCCAGTCTTCAGAGATTTGAGAAGTATAATAATGATGCAACTGAATAGAATTAAAGAGTAAAGTTTATTTAGGAAGTCTTTAGGGAAAATCCAAATAAACAGATCTGTTCTTTACTCAGCTTTTCACTTTTTCTTTATTCTCTCTTTTTTTTCTGTGGGAAAAGAAGTCCTAGATTATTCTATGATACGTGCAAGTAAGAAGAAACTGATTTGCTGTAGGTATGTGCAAAACAGTAGTAACCAGAATCATGCAAGAAATAACAGGTACTGCAAAAGTTTGTAATGCTTGACTCTTCTTTAATTTGGGGTTTTGAAACTCTTGTTTCACCAACTTGTCCTACATTCATTACTAGCAAGGTGATGAGAAATCAATACTACCATAATTTATAACAACTTCAAGGCTACTTATTTAGAATTCTTTTTTCATAGCAGACATGTTTTCTCTTCCTTGTGACTGAAAACGAAGTATTTAGGGAAAAGCACATATGTGTAATAAATGCATTTATTTAGAACAGACTTTCTTAAAATCCCTTCCTGTTTTCAGCCCTGCTCAATTATGATTCCTAAAGAAAAGAGGTTCTGGAGCTGAGATTTCTGTGAGAGCTTGGGGCATCATATTTTCTTGCTCTTCCTTGGAATTGATCCAAAGCCAATTCTGTTTAATCTGCCTGCTGCTGCTCTGGAAGTGACATCTGTTCAAATTTACACTCTTTATCATGGCTGACATGTTGTTTGTGTGTCTGTTTACCCCAGCTTCTTCCAACTGCCTCTTGCAGATAATTTGTCATTTTTTTATTTTTTTTTATTTCCCTTCAGTTTATCACAGGTTGCTAGGCATTGAATTGCTGCATATGGAGCTTGCTGTTATTTTTTATTTCTTGTTCTCAGCTTTGCAATTATGTTTTGAAGAACAAATGAGAAGTCTTGATGCAACATGTGTATTGAGAAATATGCTGAGGAAGGGTAGATGAGAAGTGAATGGGTGTTTGGGATGTGGCACAGAGGAAATATATATACATATGAGAACTTGGTAAGGAATCTAGTGAAGTGTGGGCTCTGATAGTTATGCATCTCCTTGGTAAAATAAATATTTCTTTGGAAACAACTACAAAAATACTCTTAGGCCAAACAAATAAATCCAGACTATATTTTTCCATTATAAGGTTCATATTAATTTATATTTAGATAAAATGTTTTTACTGTAGGAATTCAGAGATAATGAATTTGATGTTAAAAATTATGAGGTGGCCTTTGTAGTGTTATTCAAAAATATTCAGTCTGAATACTTGAATATTCCTTGAAGTTTTGGCTAAATTCAGGCTCACATTGCCAGATTTTCCCTAAGGTTGTGCAATAATGAAATTACTGTTTAAAATCAAAATCAAATATGAGCTTCTCTGTTAGAGTGAACCCAGGAGTGAGATTTAAGGCAAATGATGTAAGGTTTGCAAGAAAGATGACAAAAGGGGTAATTTCTATGAACTTGAGGACAAGTATCTGTGTGGAACAACACAATTTCACAGCAATATTCCTAGCTACCATATGTGCTGAGAAATAACCCTGAGACAATCTTAAAATTAATAATTGTGGGTCACTGCAGTATGAGTAAGCTAATGGAATGGGGAACAGGGGAAAGGAAGATCATTGCCCCCTGACTCCATAAGGTCACAAAGCAAAAACATGTTGCTATTTGCTATGTTAGGCACTTAGGGATGTAAAGTGCTCTAAGATACAAAAAGAATTTAAATTGCAAACTGAAATAATTTTAAAATATAAGAGAATAAAAATTAACATAGTAAAATCAAATTTCTCAAATATTTGAAATATGTAATGAAAATATCTAGCAATATTCATCTATGTTCCTTTAGTGATCTTTGGTGCTATAGAACAGATACAGAAGCATTTCCCACATCTTACACCAGGAAACTCCCCAGCTGGGTTATTCTTTTTTTTTGGGTTTTATTTGGATTTGTTTATGTGTGCATAACCAGGGCAACTAAAAGCTGCAACATGATTTAATATTTTACATAGATGCTGCTTGACAACTAATTACTTGTAAATAAGTTTGAGAAAAGAAAGTGCCATCTTTGCAGCAGAGAAATCATCTTGTTTCTCCCACCCTATCTTACAGATAATTTCTGATAATGTAAAAAATGGGATCTAAATTATTTTTTAAAATGTAGGAAATAGGCACATAGAGTCTTAGAGCAACTCTGCTCAGAAAATCAGGCAGAGCATCAGCAGTGCACGGAGTGACCTGAGTGACCGTGGGCACAGGCAGCACTCTGCCCACACTGTCCCCCCCCATGGATCCCCTTCCTTTTTGGAACAGAAATTTGTATTGATCCCAACCCCTGCTTCTGCAACCTGTGCCCAGGGCTGACTTGCTAACAAAGCTGAGCTGACACCTTTGATCCAAACCTGCACAGCTGCATCATCCATCTGCAGAACCTGTCTTGCTTCAGCCTGATGGCAAAAGAGGAGTTGAAAGGGTGAAAATAGACAGCATCCTGTTCTTGGCATCCTGATCTCTGCCTTAAAGGCTGGGGGAGCTGGGTCTGTTCAGCTTGGAGAAGAGGAGAGTGAAGGGTGACCTCAGTAATGTTTATAAATACACAAAGAGAGAGAGCCAGGAGGATGATGCCCCAGCCTCTTGTCAGTTATCCCCAGTGACAGGACAAGAGGCAATGGATATGAGCTCGAGCAGAGGAGGTTCCATATAAACTTTTTTTACTGTGACAGTAAAATAATTTTTTTTAGGGTAACAGAGCACTGGGCAGAACCAGGCTGCCCAGGGGGGTTGTGGAGTGCTTCTCTGGAGACATTCAGAACCCTCTTGGATGTGTTCCTATGTCACCTGCTGTAGGTGACCCTGCTCTGGCAGGGGGCTGGACTCAATCTTTCAAGGTCCCTTCTCACTTTCTATGATTCTGTGATTCTTTCCATCACTACTGTTCATCCATCTGCATACTTAAAGCACTGCTCACTGTGTCACAGAGGAAACAATTTGTGTTCATAGGTTTCAAGCTTTGTCTCATGATGTGCACAGAAATTCTGGTTCCTTCATGGCTGGATTCTTGCCTTTATTTCTGTGTAGTAGTTGCTGTCTGCTAATGCAGAATGAGAACATCTTTCAGATGTGTTGAGGAAAATACCTGTTGGCCATAATTTCTGTGGGGTTTGTTTTTTTTTCTGTTAGTAAATTTTCCATACTTAGACCTGCTACCAAGAAAGTCCCCACAATCCTCAGGATGATGTCTTCCAAAATTCTTAAGAAACTGCAAGAAGGATGTTGCTGCAATACAGAGGTGTTAAGCTTTTGTGAAATGCTTCCACTGGAGTTTCTCTAATGGAAAACACAGTGGAGAGCTTCTGTTTCCAAGAGAAGTTAAATATAGGGAACACAGATATCTTTCCATAGTCATCTTAAAGCATTTTGTGCACAATGTGCTGACCCAAATTCAGGCATGCACTACAACATACTGAATATCATGTCCTAGAAATCAGAAAGTCATCAGGTGAAATTAAAAATGGAGAGTCAAACCATAAAAACAGGAATAAAAATTCTATGTGTTCTTAGATTGTTATTTTCCCATTGATATGAGAGGGTTTTTTCATTGTTGCTACTGCAAATCCATGACTGCTTTGCTCGTGGTAATATGGCCTCAGAACCTCAGAATCACTTGAGATAAGGTCAACATTTGTGTTTCTTTTCATCTATCCACATATGGTACATTTTTATCATATGCTTAGGATCATGGTAGTTCAGTTGGTTCCACGTGCCATTCCTTGAAAGCTCCACCACGTTTTCGTGTTACCTAATGTTGAGGTATTTGATTTTTTCCACCTTTTTCTATATATTTAACTTACCATATGTATTCTGCTATGTGTAGCAGAGGATGTATTCAGCAGAGGATGGATTTAAAATCCTTACAGGAACAGTACAGAGGAGCTAATGAAATTGATGTTTACACAATCTGAGGATTTGATGGATTTTACAATGTGAAAATTTAGTCTTTCATAAATGGGATTTGAAGAACTTTGTGAACAGTTCTTTTTGTGAAAGCCAAGGTTGTGTTTATCCCCCACTGTTCTATTTACATTTCCAAAACACTAACATAACAAAATAATATGATTGTGGTTATTATAGTTGATTGGAAAATATCCAGCCTTGCCCTGGGCTGTTTTAATAGAAGCCAGTGAATAAGATGCAGCTAAAATTGCTGTTTGACTTCTGTTGGTATTTAGCTATGACTTGGATTTTATTTCATTGGCCATTTTATTTATTAGATATCTACAAAGGGGGGAGGTATGTTCAGACTAGAGATTCAAAGCAATATTGCTGGTTTTGATCCTAGTAATTGAGAAGATAGATGATATTAGAGGTCTCTCTAAGAATGTAATCATAGCATGACCTCCTTTCAGAAGCTAGATGGATGGTAGCAGAGAAGTTTTTTGTTGAAACTGGGTTTTAATAGCTCAAATATAAAGGTTTCTGTTTGCAATAACTGCTTCAAGTCAACACAAGTAACATACAAATCACCACCAATGAACCAATCAAGCTGGAGTGGAAACAGAGACCAGATACACTTGCCTTTTGTAGTATATTAATTTGTTTTGTTTGTTTGTTTTCTAAATTACTAAAATTACAGTTTACCTAACAGGTTACCTAGAAACAATACTGAATGTCCAGTTTTATGAAACAAGTGGAGTTTTTAGGCTATATCAAGTAGAGAAATATACAGACATCTATTTTCTCTGTTGCTTCAAAAACCTGCTGCCTGAACACTTCATGAAATCCTGTTTTAACAATATATGGATTTAATCAGTTTCCCTTTGTGGATGGCAGGGGCTTGTCCTGTGTCTGCAAGTTAAATTCCTTCATTATTATTCTTACTGCTGTTATTTTCCTGGTATGGAGTGCAGCTTAGGAAGACAGAATGAGCAAGTAGATCCATTGTAGGATAGAAAAGAAGGCTGAATACCAAACAGATGTATATGTAATCACATTGATTACTGTACTCATTTCTGCTCCTCCTTTTGCTATATGTTGTCCTTTATATGACAAGGAGACCCATATTAGTCTTTATTTTAATCTGACTCTCAGAATAGGCTGAATATATTCATATAGATACAATTGTACAGCGTGGGATGGGTAGATTTTTATCCTATGTAATTACAGCACATTCATATTATAATTTCTCTCTAACTAATTAAAGGGAAATTCTTCCTATCAGATCTTCCAGATGAGCTGCTTGTGGGATACAAGCAGGAGCTGATATCTTCTTTTTTTTGATTTTGCAGTCATGAAAAAGTATTCGTCTTGATTTTTTCCATGTTTTTTGAGAGACAATTCTGGGATGTATTGCTATCAGAACTGATGTGGGGCCAAGGAGCTTGTAGGAAAATACTACAAGTTTATATAGTGAAGCTTCCCTCCTGCCCTGCCATATTATTGCTGTGGAACTGTTTCTTTGAGTCATTAAGTTATCATCTTCTCTGTCTGAAAAACAAAACCCCCCAATTATGTAGTAAATTTACCACCAGTGGACATGTAAAATGAGTATATTTGAAGCAGTTGCTTATTTGAAATGATCACTTCTCTTGTTTTACAGAGGTACCCACTGCTTTCACCTCTGCAGAGAGGGGTAATTAGCTGGAGTCCCTCACTCAGAGGAAATGGGGCTTTATTATTTTGTCTTGCCATGTTTGTATCACTAAAAAGTAAGCTGTTAGCATAAAAGGAATGAAAATATCTCACATAAAATCCAATGTGCTCCTGCCACCAGCACTCCAGGAACAGCAAGAGATTCCCCTTGGCCTTGAGCAAGCTGCTGCTGCCATCCTTGGCTTGGCTGAGCAGCCAGAGGGAGCCAGGCTCAGTTAACCATTAATGCCAAATGCTCTGAGGAGGAACCATAAAACTACTTTGCCAACTTGAAGAGGAGCTCAGTCCTCTCCTTTGCCATGCTACAGCTGTTCAGTACTGCAGCTCAGTACAGCAGAGTGGGAGAAATGAATGCTGCAGCTGCTGACAGCATGGCCTGGCTCATGATATCAGTCACAGCAAATGACTCTTCATGTCCCAGGCCTCAGAATATTTCTGTGTGGAACTCCTCAAGCTGATGCAGGCTGGTGTGCCAGCTTCATTACTTGGTTGCTTAATGAGCTTTCTCTTTTTCAGTCTTTTTTTTTATTTCTTTCTCTTTTCCTGTTCTGAAATAATTGTTTTGATTTACCATTGCTGTCATTAATGGCATAGAATATTTATCCTGAAGTGTTATGAGGGTGAACAAACTGAGCTTATTAGCTATGTGCAGACTGATGGCTTGGGAATTTGCTTTCATGGTTTCCTATTTGCAATTTCCTGGTTAAGCAAAAGGACTTAAGAGATGGAATACTGTTATTGGCCATGATGGGGCAAATGCCAGGTGTCTTAAGGTGACTGGAAATGAATCTCCTGTATGTATAGAAACATAACAGCTTATAGTGCTCTCCTCAGATGAGTTTGAAACCAAATCCTATTATTTTTTTTCTCACTGAAATATATGTGAATAAATTTACTATATGTTAGATATATGTTAATATGACCCAAGCAAAACATAATGGGACCTGATGGCTCTTAGTTTAACAGAAGTATGAAAAAACAGATTTAATTCTTTTTCTTCTAAATTGTCATCACCAAGATGACATACTGCAACCTCAAGTTCCACCTACAAATACAAACATTTCATCTCACACTTCACAGAGATCCATATAGAGATCTTACAGAGATCCATACCAGATTCTTTCTTCTTCAAGACAGCAAGAGTTGCAAATAAAACTATTGCCAGTCTGCAATTCAAGCACTGAAAGCTATGAGAATGTATCAAACTAGATTTTTAGTCATCAATCAGTATTTTGAAACCTTCTTCCTCAAACTTCACTTCTCACTTAATTAGAAAGTGAAATTTAATAACTGTTCCCCTCACTATAGTAAATAACCTTTCAATTGTTTTATTTGGTTGGTGTTTTGGTTTTTTTAAATTGTTATAATGAGAGTAATGTAAATAAATTTATTTTATATAAGGACCTTCTAATGGAAGGTCAAAATATGAGAAATAGCAGCTGTATTTCCAGACAAAACAGAGCCAGGTTGTATTATCTCACATACTCTTAGTTGAGGATATTTTCAGTGACCACAGGATGTAAACTGCCTTGGTGAGGCACTATTAGTTTCCTCTGCTTCATTTTTACAGTATGTTTAGCTTTTTGAGATTAAAGGTAGGCTTTTTCATCCTTCTGTCATATCTTCCTAAGCAGAGAGGAAATTGGAGCAGACAACTTTAATAACTTAACATCCAGTAAGGAAGCTTAGCAGAGACAGAATATAAAAAAGCAATCGAAAATTCAGCACCTTAAGTGCCAGGAGCTTGAAAATTACTAAGGTATTATAACTTAATATCTCTTGGGAATCACACTTTGGACTAAAAATAAAAGAGGAAATACAGCTCAAGATTTGTGATAAAGTATATTTATTGCTCTTAGTGGACAGTCTGTTACTTATTCATTACAACACAGCCTGCATACAGCTGAAGGTACACCAGCACTGCATTTTGTTTGTGGTAGTTTAGATCAATAATTAAAAGATATTTTTTTCCTGCTATTAATTTTTTTCTTGTTTCGTTTCTAAGCCACCATAATGAATATATAAAAAAATACATATATTTAAAAAAAAAAAGAAAAAACAGACAGTTGCCTGAGTGAGAAATTAGATTTAAACAGTAACTGAAAATATCAATTAACAGCTGCTCAATGTTTGGCTTTTTGTTGGTTTTTTTTCTTTTTGTTTTTTTTCTTTTGTTTTTTTTTTCTTTTTTTTTTTTCTTTTGTTTTTTTGGTGGGTTTTTTGGTTGGTTGGGGTTTTTTTTGTTCATTTGTTTGGTTTTTGATTGTCTTTCTATCCAAAGTTAGAGCCAACTCTGATGTCACCCAAGCTGGGTGCCGAAGTAGAGTAGTCACAGATTTGGGGAATCCTTTCAGGGTGACCTGGTCCAACACCTCAGGCTGGCCTGGACCAAAGAGGATTTCTACAGAGCTAGAAAAGGTATTTTCAACCACTGCTGAACTTAGAAAAAAATAACCACAGGTCCTGTAGAGGAACTGAGAATACTCACAAACTGATGATAAATTTATGAACTGTTCTAACCAAAAGAGGAGAGAAAAGAAGAAAAATCAAAGTATTTTAAAAAAAAATCTAAACTTTTTATTTCAGAAAGGCTGCAGTGTTTTGTTTTGTTTTGTTTTTTCAGCCGTTTTTTAAATGGAGCTCTTCTACTATTTGCTTGAAAGAAGCATTTAAAAAAGCCATATTACAGATATTTTTATATCTGTATTCAGATATAGAATTGAATTAGTACTAGATTGCAGAAATCTGCAGCAAAACTTGGTGCTAGAGATAAATACATTGATTTTGCTCAATCTAATCACTTCACTTTCTTAAATATCCAGCCATAGGAGTTTAAACTATATGGATTTCACTGAAACTCCTATTTTGTATTTATATTCTTCCTGCCTGAAATAGCTGGAATTCTTACACCCAATAGTTCATCGAAACAGTTGGAGCTTTCAGATGGCTTGCAGTCACCATTAGAAAAGAAGGATGCTTTTTTTTTTTTTTTTTTTTTTTTTTTTTGTAATATAAACTGCAGTTTTCTGCTCACACAAACCCTTTGGCTTAGTAACTGAGTAAATGTCAGTATCTGAAATGTTTGAGAGCTGTGACACATCTCCCATTCCAGACTGGGAATTCACCAGGATCACCTGGGCTACGTAGGCAGGACAAAAAATAGTGTCTTGTTGATGCAGATATGACTGAAACTCTTCATATCCTCAAATCTTCTCCACTATCACTCTCCAAAATATGTCAATGTGGGCTAACTGCTGCTATTTTATTTTTTTTCTTGTTTGCTGAGCAGGTTTCTGTTTTTAAGCTGTATTGCAACAAGCAAACCAGAAAGGTTTCATTTTTACAAAAGTCCTTCCTAAAAACCAAATATATTTTTCAGAAAAGTAAATGATAAGTTAATTTACACTCTCTTGGGATCATTCCCCTGTTTCTGAGGCATTGGTAAGAAGGGCAATTTATAACACCTTTTTTATAGTCTCCAAAGTCCTGGAAAATCAGCATTTATTTCCAGTAGGACCTTTTAATAATGACATTAGATGGTAAACCAAAAATTAATGATTAAACAGAACTCTGGCCCTTTTCTTTTCTGTCTTTAAAAGCTGAAGAGTTTGAAAGCTCCAAAGATACATTTTTAGGACTTCATAGGTAATGAATTTTAATTAAGTTTGGTTTTTTTCTTGATTATGAGAGGTTTCTAAACCTGTACTGACTTGAACCACTTATTATGACTTGACATGTCACTTAGCTGTGCCACACAGTGTGGTGAGCACTGTAGAGGGGAGGCTATTGATGTGGGTTTAGATATGATAAGATTAGGTGATTTGTAAAATCTCATTCACTTCAATTTGTCTGCCCAAGGCCTTCACTTAAGTTAATAGAAATTGTGTTGATTATTTCCATCATCCTAAGCAGAAATTTATTAAGTCCTGAGAGAATTACTAATTGTTAATCAATTTCAATTTTGCTTGATTAATTTCATTTTTCAATAGGTGCTCTGTTCTTGTTCGCTTTCTTTTTCTTTGCAAATGTATTTTTAATTTCCAATCTTACCAGCCATGTTAAACTGTCTGCATAGTATGGGCAGCTAATACCTCACAGCATCCTCAATAAATCAATTGAACCATCTATCCCACTTATTTCCTATTACCCAGTCATTTGCTTCAGTTTAAGCAACTAATTTCATTAACTGGGAGCCATTTGTTCATGTTCCCTACTGCTGGGGAGCACAAAATGAAACTGGTGCACAGGGGAGATCAACACCTCAAACCCCAGGGTGCAGAGATTGAGGATCCTAAAGATGTTAGAATTCCATAAGGGAGGAATTCTGAAAAAGCAATGGGGGAGACGCGGCCCCGCTCCCCTTGAGGAGCTGCCCGGGGATTCGCGGGGGTCCTGGGGTTCGCGGCTTGTTCCTTGCGACAGATGTGACAAGTGGGGAGGGGGAGGAGGTGCCCCTGAGAACATGAGAAGAGCAAACGGGAGCCCTGGCGAGGGTGGGGAATGGCTCCTTGCAAAGCTCTGCGTACAAAGGGCTGCGAGCTTGACACTCGTCAAGGGCTTTGCGAATGTTTTATGCTGATGTGTGTTATCTAGGTAGAAGGCTGTTAAAGCAAACAAGCAGCAAATCAGTTGAAATTTGTGGTGGGCTTTGTAGTATAAGCTTAACTTCGCCCCTGTACTCAGCACTGGTTAGGCCACACCTCGAGTACTGTGTCCAGTTCTGGGCCCCCCCAGTTCAGGAAGGATATTGAGGTCCTGGAGCAGGTCCAAAGGAGGGCAACCAGGCCGGTGAAGGGACTCGAGCACAGACCCTATGAGGAGAGGCTGAGAGAGCTGGGGCTGTTCAGCCTGAAGAAGGGGAGACCTCATTGCTCTCTACAACTCCCTGAAAGGAGGGTGTAGCCCGGGGGGGTTTGGCCTCTTTTCCCAGATGACTTTCAACAAGACAAGAGGGCAGGGTCTTAAGTTGTGCCAGGGGAAATTTAGGTTAGATATTAGAAAGAATTTCTTTACGGAGAGAGTGATCAGGCGTTGGAATGGGCTGCCCAGGGAAGTAGTGGATTCTCCGTCCCTGGAGATATTTAAAAAGAGACTGGATGTGGCACTCAGTGCCATGGTCTAGCAACCGCAACGGTGGTTCAAGGGTTGGACTCGATGATCTCTGAGGTCCCTTCCAACCCAGCCAATTCTATGATTCTATGATTCTATGAAAATGGTGAATGTTTCCTTCCTTTTATGACTCCTTAGTCCAGGACAGATTTGAAGGGTCTGTGTGGGACCTGTGAGTTCAAACTGTGAATTGCTGCATCACAAACTAGAATTTGCTGAGTCAAATTTTCAAGTTTCAGTTTCAAGGCTGAAATTTCTGAGATGTTTTTAGATGAGTTGTACACTTTGTTTCTAAGTATGAAAACTGTTGTGTAAATCTGCAGTTCTCCAGCTAACAGTAGAGCAGCTGGTTCCAAACAGAGGAGCCTTTCAACTCTAACATATTTGGAAGTATTATTTTGGTACCCCATTAAACTGCAAACTCAAGTACAAAAATAAACGTATTGAGGAAAACCAAGAATAACAGGAAATGCTGAATGGCCCAAATCTTTCCAGTGGTAATTTTGTGCTTTGGTTTTTTGTCCAGCAGTTCTGCAGGCTCCTAAAGGCTGATGCTCCTCAGGTGTTCCTGGGAAGTGTTTGATTTACCGTGTACCTTGCAGAGTCTGGGGATGCAGTGCTATTACCATCACCTGTCTCATGTGTCTTGTCCCCCAGACTTTGCAAATTCTCTCTGTCTGATCTCAGCAGACAGAAGCTGTGCAGGATAGAAGTGAAGCTAACTGAATGCTGATCAACTTTTGTTTGATCTCTTTGGAAACTACAGCTCAGTTCATCACACCCAATAGTGTTCCAGTAGGATTCATCTTTTATTCTGCTTTCAAGAGTGTTCTCCAGCCCCACTGGAGATAAATGGAAAATGATTTGATATCCAACTTAGAAGTTACTGCTTCTACATAAGCATTATATCTCTGTCCAATAAGTCTCTACCCTTCCATTGTTACAAATGACAGCAATATCATAAGTGAAAGACTTTTTTTTTTCAGTTTGTCTGTTCTATGTCTGATTGCTTCACACATCATCTCAGGACTGAGAAGTGGTTGGAAAGAAAAGTGTAAAATCACAAAATTTGGCAGATTGAGTCAAGGGCAGATGCAGTGTTTGAAACAAGTTTTAATTCTCTTTTTAACTGACTGAATGGAAATATGTGTCCTTAAAGAACAGCACAGTAAGCCAGCTGCAAGAAAGCAGCACTCTCCAGACTCTCTTACAACTCCTGTTGGTTTTTAAGTTCTTGTTTTCCTTTCTCTTTCTTGTGATGATGGGTACAGAAATGAATTACCTAATTAAAGCTGAAAGTCTGTGAAATTTCCAGGAATGAGTTTCCACACAATCTGTAATGTTGTTAGAGTTCTCTTAGCTAATGTAATAATATTTACCTCAGATAAAGGCTATTTTGGTTTTATTTGTATGTAGAGGCTCTCACTGAGCCTTTGCTGTGTTAGACTTCTGCAATGCTCTATTTCCTAAAGCTTTAAGTGCTAGGAGTGCTTCAAAATATGAGGGCATCTTTCAGTTTTGTGCCTTATGGAGGAGGAAAAGAGCATAGTTTGGGTGAGAGAAAGTTATTTCAGATCCTGAAGGCAGCAAACAACACAATTAAAGAATGCACTTTTTAGTGTCATGAGTAGAGATAACTGGGCAATTAATCTTTATTTATCCTTAGAGAGTTTCCACTTCTCAATGGGAAGTCTCAATCTGTCAAAAACTCTTCTGACACAAAACTTTGGGAATATTCCTGTAGCTTGGACAGAGATTGGTAGGTAAATGGTATACTCTAGAAAGCATAGGACAGAGGACAAAGTCAAGGTGGGAAGAAATCACATTATATTGTAGCAAAATATACAAAGAAAAATGGTTTAATATTTTATAGCAACATTCAATTTCTGAACATCTGATTTCTCATTTTTGTGTTTATGGAGAGCTAAACATACTTGTGTACATTTGTCATTTTAGACACAGGTCTACAGAACATCCCATTATTTCCTTTTATTTCTTTTCAGAGGATAAAGTAATTACAGATTGTTTCTGCCTGATGGTGAAGAGTAAATGACATGAGTAATGAAATATTAGCCAAAGGGGACCTAACATATTTCTTGCAGATCACCTCATTAGCTTGTTTCCAAAATATGTTCACCAGAGTGAAATTACAGCATGTGAGATGCTACAGTGACAAACATCTGTTTTCTTAGCTCCAAAAAGGCTTTTGGGAGTGGGTAAGGACAAACAGTTCTTATTTAATCAGGTTAAATGTAACCTGAGAGACATTTTTTGTCATCTGTGGTTTTGTCCCAATCTGCTGGTACTCCTTAAAAATTACTTATGGGGTTAAATTTCCCTTTCAAGTTGTATCATCTTTTAGCAAGAGAATGATTTCCATCTGCTTTGCAATGATTACAAATGTGGTAGCTCCTGATCATCAAACACAACCAACCAACAGCCAGACTTCTCTCTACTCCAGAAAAACACCCAAGGGACTGAGTAAGCCCAGCTCCAAACCAGACAAATCTGGTACTCCAGAGGAGAATGCAGATGAGTAAAACTTAGCTAGAATTTTAAAACCATTCATCATCAGTGATGATGATATAAAGGAGGCAAAAGAACCTCCGTTTTCTGTGTTTCCAGGTAATCTGCTGCTTTCTACTTCTGAACAAAAGGAAGAGTTCAAATATCTATTTACAGTGAAATACTCCTTAAAATGTCATCTTTGAGTTCCTGCAGAAATCTTTTCTTTTTGATAAGTGCTAATCAGTTTCATCTATATGAAACATTTTGCACCCAGTGGTTTGTTAATTACCAAGATCTATTCCCAAGAGGAAAAAGATCCTCTGAGAGGTAACTCCATCTATTCTTGTTCATAAAAAAAGATATTTTTGACGCAAAAGCTCAAGGTTAGAGTCATGAATATAGGTTTAGATCTCTTTAAACTCTGAATATTTTTGTCTAGACAAAGGTACTTATTTTTAAATAAGTGTATCTGTTTTATAAGATCCTTCTTTCCAGCTTTTAAGTTAAATTACATACTAGTAGTTGTTTGCCTTACACTTTGTATTATGTGAAAGTGTAAAAAAAAAACCAAAAAAACCAAAAAAGTAGTCTGAGAGATTAAGAGTAGGGAAACTACAAAGGTCTCTTTCAGGGTTCTTTGTATTAGTTTTCTGCTGGAGCAGAGCAATCTGTTCCTAACCCAAATGTCACACCAGAAATGCCACAAGAGTGCTGTGTATTACAGCAAGAGACATTTGTTGAATAGTACCAGCAAACAAGAGGAGCAATTTGCATCCTCATTCTGGGTCCTGTCCCATCTCTCTGTGGTTTCTCCCCCTTCCCAAATCATGTGCTGCAAGACAAGTGTTCCCATTCTGTGTTCATGATACCTCTTGGAGATTACAGTCTGTACTGCCTATTTTTATCTTGATATATCAGTTTGTAACTAGGTATCTACTTTTATTAAATCTCTTAAAAGATTGGTGTTACTACATGCTTTTTCCTCAAGATTTTGGAAACTTGTGTAGAGTTTAAGACAACAAGTATCCAGACCATTTTGCAGCATCTTGTAGTATCTGTGATGTAGTGGCTATTTGTCATTTTCACCTAAACTATCCTGGTTTGTTGAGTTGGACCCCACTCTTCCAAATACACGTGGGGCAGATATTTTACAATATTTCACTGCAGTAAGAACTGGGCTCAGAGCATATATAATATTCTCATATATTATTCTTTCTTTATGCTTGTAG
The DNA here is from genome assembly GCF_003957555.1 of Calypte anna. Taxonomy (NCBI): domain Eukaryota; kingdom Metazoa; phylum Chordata; class Aves; order Apodiformes; family Trochilidae; genus Calypte; species Calypte anna. The sequence goes on along the minus strand of NC_044247.1, from coordinate 14,300,502 downwards.
GAGATAGATCAGAAGATCAGTTATTCTTCTCTTCTTCCTTGCTTTTTTTAGGTGACACCTTACTCTTATGTAACTCTTCACCCTTACATCTCAATCACAAACTATCACTTTCTTCATGACCAGACCAGGTCACAGAAGCACAATAGGTTAAACAACTTGTCAAAATGATAAACCAAATTACAACCAGAACTGGGAGGTGGTGAGCGGCTCCAGGAGCTGGCACCTGCAATCACCAGACACTGCCATTATTGTTTTATTTTACAGAATCAGAGATTTAAAATACCAAGAAGTGGTGATGATTGAAATACTTTAATCCAAAGAGTTTGATTTGCTGCTCTATGTAATCCTACTTTATTCTTAAATGTCTTGTTTAAACCTTGATTGTTTATGCATATTTAAGAGTATTTGAAGAGTCATGGTGGTCAGGTGAAGTCATCAGTGCAAAAAGGGAAACATTGCACTTATTTAAAAAAAAAAAAGGTAGAAAGGAAGACCCTGGGAACTCTGGATGTTTGATATCCTAATATTTAGAAAGCAATATAAAAATAATAATTTAAAAGAAAAAAAAAATCTTTCAAGATTTCATAATTTGAAGCAAGAGAAATCACAGTGTTTCTTTTTTTGGTTAATTTTGCACTCTTGAAACATGATTATTCAGGGAGTGTAAATGCAACCAAGCTAAACAATAAAAACAAATTTTAATTCAAGATCACAGAATGAAATTTCCGCCCGAACTTTATTCTTAAGAGATCCCAAGATTGTAGAGTCTGCTACGTAGTTCCTAAGCAATACACATGGAAGGATGAAAAGAATGAAATCAAATGTAAAGACCATTCACTTGTGCGCAGGCCTTGCCTGCACAAAATGATAACTGCATTTACATTGCAGAAAAATCAAATAAGAGTTCATGTATCCTGCTCCACAGTAGAAGTTCTTTCCTAGGGTGCTTTATTCTGGATGAGGATTTGGTCCAATATGTTTGAAATGCAGCACTAAGAAGAGAGGGGCTGTGAACACCAGGTAGATGAGAGTCTGTTCCTTGGCTTTGTCCGAGTCAGTTACACTGTAAAGTTTGCTGAAGTCTTTTGTATATACAACACTCTGGGAACTACTGACCTATCAGACTCAGATCATGCAACAGATCCTCCTAGAAGCTCTGTTAAGGCACATGGAACCCTTATTACTTAAGAATTCCTTATTTAAGAATTCTTACATGAGCAGAATCTTCCTGTTTTTCCATTTTGAGTATCTTTGTATTTGTCCTGATGCCCACACCAAGTAAGGCAACTGTTACCTTTAAAGTAGTTGAAAACCCTAATAAATTATCTTGAAAAGGTGTCTGAGATGCTGTGAAGAGGTTTTCACAAAGTAATTTCAGTTGACTTTAGTGGGGGTTATGTACCATTAACTAAGAAGAGTAGTTTGACACTGCTTCAGTTGTTAAATGGCTCAGTGTTACCTTGTTTTACAAAGAACTCAGATCTTAGAAGACTGTAAGTTAAAACACTAAGAGGAGTGAAATGTTTTTCAGTGTCTTCATGTTTCTAAAATTAGGAACTCTGAATAGTCCTAGAATCAGTGGGATACTTATGTCAAAAGTTTGTGCTGAGTCAGCTTTTCAATAACTCACAGCTAATTAGGAGCTTAGCCTGGCTTTGAACTCAGTCATATCCTTCATTCAGAGAACAGCAATTCCAGTGCTGTTTGTACGTACAATCAGCTAGTTCCAACATCACATTTTTGAAAGCAAGTTCATCCCCAGCTGGGCTTGATTTGAATCAATGCTGACTCAGATCTGCTCTCAACAGTTCCCACTGCGTCCTTTCCAAAATGAACACACTTAGACTCCTCTTGCCACATATTGCTTCTTTTAGCTCGTTTGGTTTTTGGTTTAGTTTGGTTTTGTTTTTCTTTTAAAGAGACAGGAGAGAGGCAGCTAAAAGGCCCAGGAGATGAATTTTGAAGTAAGGGAGCTGTTAAGCTGAAGCCCTGTTCCTAGAAATGGAACAAAACAACTCAGATCCAGCTCCCTCTGTTTCTCTCCTTGTGAATAATGCATCATGCCATCAAGGAAGCTGCTTCTACTCAGCTCATACTGAGTGGCAGTACTGGATTGCCTACAACTGGAGCGATGTCCAAGGAACACAGAAATGTAGGAGAAACATTTTTCTTCCATTCCATGTACAGTGAACTGCCTGGAGCCCTGGGGAATGTGTGATCTGATGCAGCCACAAAGCTTGTATTTAACTGGAGTGCAGATTGGTCCTCAGAGTTCTGGATGTGCTGCACTATACTTGGGGTATTATGTCTTTGAGAATAAGTAGTGCTGTTATTAATTTATGAGATACAAGAAAAGTAAGCTCTTTATTTTGAAGAAAACTCTTTTAGAAATAAACTGGAGTGTTAACAGCTACTGTTAGTTTCATGTGTTGCCATTGTCATTGTGGAAAGCATTAAGTTATTTAGATGCCTTTTGAGTTTATTTTATGATATACTGCTGCAACTGTCTATCATGAAATATTCCAGTAGGCAGAGACTTCATCAAAACTGGGTAGGTTTCTATATACCACAGGCCACATAAAATTCCTGTTGTTTGTTTAGTCCAAGCTGGTGATTGTGTTGCAGCTCCCTTCTGGGCACTCAGCTTTGTTTCTTCTGAACACTGGCTGGGAGAAAAAAAAGATTACAAGACAGGCTCAATATTAACTTCACATGTGGGGTTAAAAATGGCTCAGAAGCAGAGCCAGAGATGTTTGGAAGCACTTCCATGTTTTTCACAGTAGATGTAGTTTTAAAAAAACACCAAGGATTCAAACAAAAGTAGACATAAAGTAATCTGTTTTCAAGGTTACAGTAGTACATTTGGGAAGTAGTATATTTGGGGCATGTGTGATACAGAACTACAGTGAATTTGAACTATATGAAATTATAATAGGATTGTCACAGAGAAAGCTACTTATACAAATTAAAAAGTCTAAAAAGACTTGATTTTTCAGCTAATTGAAATGCAATTAGAGCACTTGTCAGCAGAAAAATTTCAGCTTGAGATGCTTGAGAAGTTGAAGTTATCCTTGAAATTCTCTGACAGGGAGGTACTGTTTGTTACCCAGCAGATGAATTAATTAATCATGGCAACCCAAGTGGCTGTTGTGACATTTTCAAATAGAACAAAAAAATACAGAACAAAAAAAAGTGAGTATCAATGCTAAAGGACAGTGGCATTTTGTTGTTAGGCAGCAATTCCTGTTATCCCACTTCCACCAGATTTACATCAGTGCAGAAGTCATGATTTAAGGGCAACTAGTTTTCCCAGACTTCAGACATTATTGCTCTTAGAGAGATTTTATTAAATACCTTTGTACCTTATGAAAGCATTAAATCTGATTATTATATTAAGCAATATTTCTGTATTCCATTTTTATTTTCTTTACAAAGTAAAACATTACTGTATGTGTAGGCACATGTTATATCCTCCCTTTTATGGCTGGCTATTGGTCTAGTACAAGCTTGACTCTAGCACTATAGTTTTGTTCTGCCTGTATTTTTCTCCTTCAACATGTAGCAAGTCTTTCAGAGCAGTTTCAAATGGTCCTGAACCATTCTGGGTAGGTAACTGCTTGACTGAATGGATCAGCCTTCATCTTCTAGTAGTAGTAACGGGCATTAAATCTCACTGACTAACACTTCCTTCTTCTTATACGCTGTGTGTGCCTGTGAGACAACCTCCACCTCCCTTACATTGCTTTTTCATAGAATCATAGAATTGGCTGGGTTGGAAGGGACCTCAGAGATCATCGATTCCAACCCTTGAACCACCGTTGCGGTTGCTAGACCATGGCACTGAGTGCCACATCCAGTCTCTTTTGAAATATCTCCAGGGACAGAGAATCCACTACTTCCCTGGGCAGCTCATTCCAATGTCTGATCACCCTCTCCATAAAGAAATTCTTTCTAATATCTAACCTAAACTTCCCCTCCAACCTCCTTTCAGGTAGTTATATAGAGTGATGATGTCTCCCCTGAGCCGCCTCTTCTTTAGGCTGAACACCCCCAGCTCCCTCAGCCCTTCCTCACAGGAGTTCTGCTGGATCCCTTCACAGCCTCCTTGCTCTCCTTTGGACCTGCTCCAGCACCTCAATCTCCTTCCTGAGCTGAGGGGCCCAGAACTGGACACAGGACTCAAGCTGTGGCCTCACCAGGACTGAGTACAGGGGCAGAATCCCTTCCCTGGATCTGCTGGCCACGCTGTTCCTGATCCAGGCCAGGATGCCATTGGCCTTCTTGGCCACCTGGGCACACTGCTGGCTCATGTTCAGCTTCCTGTCAATCCAAATATTTTTTTCCATATCAGTTGCATTTTTTTCTACTGTGTTTTATCCCCTTTCTTGAATACCTCTAAACCTGTTTAACAGGATACTGCTCACTAAAATAAAAGAAGCAATGTAGATAAAAGTCATTTAGAGATTTGTTGAGGTGCATGCACCTACTAAGCATAGGTTGATCACCAAAATATCTATAGTATATAAGATTATTTTTTTGGAAACAAGTGTAAGTATACTGCCTTCAAGGCAAAGTTATGATAATGAGAATTGCAGTTTAATGTTTTCAGAATGGAAATTATCTTTGGTTTTAAATCATGGACTGGCAAAGACCAGTGAGATTTCTTGTAAATTCTTTCTGGGGAGAAAACATTTGACCACAGTCCTTCAGGGCTTGGCCAAGAGTCAGGAGCAGTGCTCACTTAATGCAGCCTTAGCCAGGGGGCAACTGCTGGTGTTAGCAGAAATAGATTTTGACCTGTAGAATAAAAATGTTTGATGTTGATGCTAATGCTTTTGGAACAAGATGGAGAAAGGCACAGCAAAAAGAACACACTGCCAGAGGTGATCAATAACATTTTCCTACTTAAAATTTATCTTACCCTGTTGAAAGCAGTCTCAGTACAGACTGACTGCTGAAATTGCTCACAGCAAGTTTTTTGAAAGAAGACTCCAAAACTGTGTGCTCTAAAAGTATTTTGGCCTACACAGGAGGTGTAGATTGGCCTTTGTGTGTTGCAAATGAGAAGCATCTTGTCTTTATAAGCCACCTGTGTGTGTGTGTGTGTGTCTGTACCTTACAGCATTTCCCCATCTCAACCGCAACAGTGGTTCAAGGGTTGGACTCGATGATCTCTGAGATCCCTTCCAACCCAGCCAATTCTATGACTCTATGATCTCAGCCAATGGACAATACAGTTCAGAGGCAGTGACTTTGGTATCTTAAGTCCTTCCTGGACTCCATTCTATTTTTCTCACACAATTTTTGATGTAGAATAAAAAGTGCTTGAAGGAGCAGAAGTTCAGCATCTCCCCTTTTCCATTCTTCAGTCCTGCGTTTATCCTCTAGGACATAATTATTCATCAATCAACCAGGAGAGAGAGGTGAGGATTAATTCAGACATGTTCTCTTTCACATAGCAAAAGCAAAGTTGTGAGACTTTCGTTGTTTTGCTGTTTGGTCTCAGAGGAAAGTATGATGAGAATTCTTTGGGCTTATTACAGTATGATAACAGGGTAGTCTGCTTCTTAGAAAAAACCCAAACAAAACACATGAAAAACCACAGGTTTTTTTATATTTATCTGCCAGCACTATAGCAATAGAAATAGTGCACTGCTGCTAGTATTATCCTCATACTAACAAGCTTTGGTTAATTCAAATTTCTTTGCTTTAGAAGAAGGTTTTCCTTTGATGTGTTCACATTGACCTGTCAATTATCTGCTCCTGCTTCTCATGAAATCCACATTAGCTTTGAGGCAGATCCATCATGGAAAAAAAGGCAAATAATAAAATTGACTTCTGCTGTGGTCTTTGTGGCTACAGAGATGCAATATGTCCTAAAAGAATAGCTTCTGTAACTAGAAGCATATATATGGAATGGAATGGGACAGAACAAATAGAACAGAACAGAATAGAAAGAATATCTGAGTTGGAAGGGATATAGAACAATCATCTTGTCCAACTACCCAACCAATTCAGGGCTGGCCAGAAGTTAAAACACATTATTAAGGGTATTATCCAAATGCTTCTTAAACATGGACCAAGTCTGGGGCATCAACCACCACTGTAGGAAGCCAGGCTCAGTGTTTGACCACCCTCTTGGTATAGAAACTCTTCTTAAAATCTAGTCTAAAGAAACCCTGCATTAGAAAGTTTTTAATATTCTCTTGCCACTTTCAATTTAAGTGCAAGGCCTGAGCAGCAAAGTTTTTAATGAACTTTGAAAAGAAAGCTTTTATTTAGCAACAATGTGGAGCTAAAGTTTGAAGAACATGTTGATGATCCCCCTCAGCTGTGTGCTTTAGGGAACTAAGCAGATTTGTGCAATCTGAGTTTTAGATCACTTGATTCACCAGGTTTTCATTTACAGTATGTGTAGTAAATCTAATTAAAGTTGACTTTTACCTAACACTCCAAAGGCAGATATGCTGAGTGCTTTGGGAAACTGAATGCACATCCCAGCATCTAAACTGTCCAACAGTGTCAATTCCTGTTATAATAAATAAAACTCAAGGATTCAATTGTTCCTATAGGTAGAAGGGCTGAGAATTCCTAGCTAATCATTTAACTTTCCTGGTCAGTCTTACCTTTAATTCAGAATATCTATGATTTGTTTTGTTTTGTTTTGGTTTTCCCATTTCAGTACTTCAGTTAATATTATTGGGCTTTTTTCCATTAAAAAATTTGTTCAGCTCTGGGGTTGTACACATAGCCTTTCCTGATGACCATGTCCATGTCTGTTGGATAAAAATCAGAATCAAGTGAATAAACATTTTGAATTAGCACTTCACTCACATAAAACCAAGTTTGCAAAAAGATCTTGGGAAAAAAATTAATTGAAGACATCATAGTGGTTTTGATTAAAGTGAACATTCTTTGAGCTTTATAGTCACCAAATCTCACATATGGAAATTACAGTTGGTCTTAATCTGCTTTCAGAAGGCTGGGGCTAATATTAAAAACTAATGAACTAACAAGATGGTTTGTTAATTCCACATAAAAGTGCTAATTATACTTCATTTCCTGCCTGCAGCTAGACCCAAGAGACATTGCCTAGGAAATTGTTAAAGAAGTTGCTTCTCTTGAAATGTGAATAGATCTGCAGTGCTTGATGGATTTATGTTTAAGGAGTTGCACCCCACTTCATGCCTTTGAAAGCAACCAAAGGAGGGCTAAGAAGCAACTTGTTTAGTTCCCATAAAGCATATTATTAATGTACCTGTGATCCCTGCTACCTCACAGAGAGCAAAGGGCCTCATTCTTGGTTGCACTTTCCCTGCAATTTCAGTGTGTAACATAGTATGATACTGCAATTATCTGCTAATTGGTCTACTCAGGCTTTAATTTTTTAACACCATAATGATGGTATTTTTTTCCCCTGGAAAGTGTACTCGAAAACTTCTCCCCCCATGTCACACTGGCTGAGAATAGTTCTGAAGTGGTTTGCTCTGCACCTCTGCTGACATCTGGCTCTTGGGTCTTAGGCACAGGTGGGATCTGAAAGGGGCTGCAGAAATGTCATGGTGATAACTGAAGCCTTGAGGGAGGGGGGGGGGGAATTAATTCAGTTTTTCTGTTTTTCTACTATAAATCTACCTGCTTTGGACTTTCTAGAATATATAAAAATGCTGTTGGACTTGGTCCTTATTTTGGGCATATATACTAAATTTATGTAGTTGAAAAATTAACATGAATAGGTTAGGCCTTACATCAATAATAATTTAAAAACAAGTTAGTTTCTCTTTTTTGGAAGACATAAGCTAAATGTTATTATCTGCAGAGTGAATGATTGTTGGAGGAAATCTGCAAAAAAATTTACTGTTAGGCATTTCCTAGAATGGCTCCTCTTTTGTGTTATTTTCTTTTAAATACCCTCTTGACCAAACACAGGAGAAAGAGCTCTATAGTACTGAGGAGGGGAATTAATAGAAAATAAAGGAGCATCTATGTTAGAGTTTTAACAAATACCTTTCTAATTCTGACTTTCTAAATTAAAGAAGCTTCAGGAAAATGTCATCATCCATCTCACCCAGATCTTTGTGAAAAGTGGGTTGCTTTTTGCAGAGCAGGGATATCCCACTGGAGAGTAAAGCCCCTTGAAACCTTCCCTAATTCAAACTTTATGGGTGGGTAGGAAAATAATATATCTCTAGACAGATGTAGTGTTGTTACCACTCATTTTTTTCAGGTTATGCACTGAGTTTGTCAGGTAGGAGTGTTATTTAGCTGGCTTTATTTCTAACTTGTTATGGAACTATTGAGGACTTATTGGAGTAGAAATTTATTGGAGTGTGGGAAATTCTCCAGAACTTCTTGGGCCAGAACTCTCTGAAGATTCCCTCTGAGAGGCAGAAGCTGTGGAAGCCCAGGGCCAGGCACAGGAGGGAATGAGAGAGGAGACTCCAATGCCTTGGGATAAATGGGAAATTCTTTTGTATCTGCAAAGCCAAATGCAGTGCAAGCAGAATGAAGACAGATCAGATTAAAGAAAGTAAAATGCTAAATGAGACTACTGAAAAAACTTCATGGTAGGCTGCATGAGAATACAGGTGTTTAATGCATTATGTGGAAAACATTATTATTTATTAATAACAAAAGCAAATTTATTACAGAAACCTTTGCAAACACAAGAGGAGTTTGTGTTGAGTTTGTAGAGACAGCAGTAGACACTGGTTCGAGTAATGGGAAAGAAAAGAATGAAACTGGTATCAGGAAAGCATTTCAATTTGTTTAAATACATTCTTTTGGTGATCTCTGATGAATACCTACTGTATAAATATATTTGGCTTTAAAAAATAATTCATGCCTAGAGTTAGCCATTATATTGCACAAGTGACCTATTAGGAACAGAAGTTTCTTTTTCAAGGGATACTCAACAGCCAGGCTATGACATTATGCATTGTCTTTGGCACATTTATAATGGTTTGAGTTCCTGATTAGCTATTGAGTGACTATAAGAACTCAAAATATATGACCTTTTTTACATAAGGGAGGCAATAATGCCTACTATGGGAAGAACAATAAAACACTTTTATTGGCTGCTTGATGAAGACTGCATTGAATAAAAACAGGTATATCCCTCCTAGCTTCCCCTCTGCAAATTGGTAAATTACACAATGGCTGAGAATGTGAAAAAGGGAAACAAAATCTGGTAGGTAACCAAAAAAAAAAAAAGGAAAAAAAGAGTGTATAGTTATTTTTTCTATATTAATCAACGTCTGTTATAGCAAAGTATTTGAAACAAAAAGTAAAGCTTTTATGGACCAATTGCTCTAACAAAGTTAATTTCAGTGCTTATGTCCCATGCTGCTTTTCATTTATCTGTGGCTATATAGTAAAACCTAATTTTAATAGGAAGCAGGTAAAGAAATTTGGAGTTTAGAGAATTAATTTACTTCTTTTGTTTATTTATAGTTTCCATTTAAAATGCTGTATTGTGCTGAGAAATATAGCAGTCCTGGGACATTCAGTCTCACAAAATTTTTATAAAATTATCATTAGTTTAGGGAATTATTGAGCTGTAGGATCTCTGTGCTCCAATCAGTTGTGAAATAGTGGGATATGTTTTAAGCTTCCAAAGGGCATGTCAAGTATATGGCTTCATTGCCATTCCATCATTTGTTTAAAATAAATTTCAAGTAATTCTGATTTTAAATTGTGACTGCACAGCCATAAAACAGAATGGTGATGCAGACGCATTTATTCCTCTCTACTGCCATTTTTTTTCATTAGCTATTAGTGTCATTACCTTTGTTATAGTAGGAATGTCTTTATATTGTACTCAGGAGTCCAGTATTGTGCAGTAAGCACTGTCTAAGAAATAATTTGAGAATACTTGCTGATCATGACATAATTGTATACAAGCCACTTCAGCATTCCTACAGGAAATCTTCTTTATTGTGAAATTAATATGTCTGTTACTCAATGTATTTTTCTTACAATGTCTTCCAAGCAACACTTCTCACTGGCACTTAAAATACCATTACTGCATGACAATGCAATGGGTACAGTATTTCCTCAGACTATATCAGTAAGCTGGACACAAATTGATAAACATGGTATGTGACAAGCAGACTGAATAATGAGCTCTCTCACCTTTGGCTGTTTCTAAATAGCAAAGGCTTTCAAGCTCTCAAGTTAAAGCAGCTTATTTACAACTAATGGTAGTTGTATTCCAGAGACAATTTTTGCCAGACAGATATCATTTTCATTCCAAGCCTCACTTGGAAAGGGTTATAAACTGTATATACTATAAATAAATAGATTTATAAATCTGTATTTCCAACTTTGCAATATTCTACTTTTTGAGTGGTTGCCTGATCTACCTTTCTTACCAGGTTACTGCTGCTGTTAATAGGAGGGAGTAGGGATGGCTAATGAATCAAACTATGGGACACTGGAAAGGTCAAAGTAGTAGACTTTACTATTATCTTCCACAGAATATATGAGGCATTAAAATTCTGGTGCTGCAGTCTTGTGACAAAGAATATAATGAGAACTATAAATAATAAACAGCACAACATGAATCTCTTGTTATGATAATAACTGTAACAAGCAGAAGAGGGAGACAATCCTTAACCCATTCTCACTGTACTAATAAGATCTCTCCTTGGATGTGAGGGTTGTATCTTGAATTGCGGGAATGTAAAAAGGGGTTTTAAAAGGATAACTCAGTGCAGAAAGGAAGCTGATTCCAATGTTCCAGCTTTTGTGGACACAGTCTTCTCATATGTAGCTTTTTTTGCATGAAAGGCATTTGTGGATAAAGGGACAAGATTTTTAATAAAGTGAACAAAAATAAGATAGTGAGTAAGCCTGTAGACCTGAAATAGTCATTTCCATCCCTTCATAAAGCTTCCTACAGACTCAATTCATTACAAAGCTGTTACTGACAAACTGACTGCATCAGGCTTAGGTTTTACTAAGGTACTACAGACAATATTTCTGATGTTCAGAGTGACTCCCAACTCCTTTGCTCTGAGATATGAAAATTCATGAAGAGTTTATCACACTGGGGCTAAGGATCCTTACACCTAGGAGCTCTGGTCTGATTTGCTGAATAAATCAGTTCAAGCCACTGCCAGTTTCTTTGTAGTAACTTCAAACTTCACAATGTGGGCAGTACAAAGGAAGTTCATTTGCAGTATAACTAAATAATGAAATAATAACTAAATAAGCAATAACTAAATAACTAAATAAACTATGTAAAGCCTAAAAAAGAAATAGCTTGTTAAAAAAAATAAATTATTAATCTTGAGAAATCTTTGGATTGAGTTACTGACAACTTCTCAGGGCACAAGATAAAGCTTCACAGCTTCGGGTCACCTTCCTTCAATCCCTGACTGATCTGCTGATTCTCCCAAGAAAGCTTGCTTGCTTTCATCAAGATGCTACCAAGAGCTAATTGAAATTAACACCTAGGTTTTTAGACCACTTAATGCATGGTCTAGAATGTTGAATTTTGGATATTTCAGTGAATTATATACTTGAAACCAAAACATAACAAGGTCAGACCAAAAGGAACTCATTCTGGTGCAAGAAATCCAGGAGACACTGGAAAAAATACTTTCTGTGTTTAACTGCCAAGGAAGTAAATAAAACCCCAAAGTTTACATAATTAAATACTGCCCCAGTAGTGAAATCATGGTAGTGCTATCATAGCATTTGAAGATCAAATATCAGAATATCAGATATCAAATATCTGTTCTTGTAAAGTTCTTAGCAGTTTGCTGATAGAGGATCAGAAGTCAGTTTTATACCACTAGTAATGTCTTCATACCTCCAATTACTTTTAAGACATCTCTGAGACCATACTTACCCTTCTGTAGTAGAGTTACAGCCCTACTTACTTGTTCCACAAACCCATCCTAAAATCCAATAAACAAAACTAGACTCATCTAAACCCATTCTCTCTTCACCAGCGATGCTCCTGCAGCATGGTTTTGTATTTCAGATTGCTCCAGATTCTATTTAGCATGAAAAGGGATTGCTGAGAGCACTCGGTGTTTTTTTCCTTGATCTTTGAAATTGTTCCTAATTACTTGAGATTTTCCCTGTCCTTATTATGAGCTCCCTCTGATGTCATTTAAATCTGCCTCCTGCAAGGAGCCTGACAGCAAGTTGGGCTCATTTCTCCATCTCAGTCCTTAAGCAACTTGAATCTGGCCATGTGGGTGCTGGGGGACTTTGGTCCCTTTGGTGTGGGAAAGGAAGGAAGCAGAATGTCATTTCTAAACCCTGAGGAAAGGAGGGAGATAAAGTTTGATAACAAAATGTGTGTCCTGGGAGTGCTGGATGGGTAGCAGAAATCAAGAAAAACCTTTGAGTGTTTAGCCCAAACTGATTAGCCATGGCCTTTCAACTGAAAAGACTTCAAAGATTATTCCTGACTTGCTGAACTATTTTTAAGGTTTGTGTTCAAATTCCAGCTGGGAATGTTACACCTGAGTATTTACTCTGTCTTAATAATAGTGAAGCATCTCTATTATTGATAAAACAATACATTTTTCTTGCTTTGTGTAGAACAGAGGAAGGGTTATTTAATTTTTTTTTTCTGTTTTGTTTGGTCTACAAGGCAGGTCTCAAAATGCTTTACAAAAAAAAAATAGCAAACTAAAATATTGTGCTTCCTCTAAAACAAAATCTGAAAAACAAAAGCTCTGGTAACAGCTGTTGCTGAACACTCTCAGTATGTTACTTTGGGACACCACACATGCTTCAGTTTTCAAGGGTTGCTAAGAAACAATGAGCTTGGAAAGCCTGGAATTTTCCAATTAGTAAATAATAAATTTAAAGACATAAAATGTCCACGTTAGAGTTGCATTGGGATTATGGTTGTGGGTAAAAGACTTCTGTCAGTCAGCAGCTATCACATGAAGCATTTCTGTAATTAGGATAAGAAGGTCAAGGATGAAAAGGATTGAACTCTTCTACTGAGCCAAGGGTAAGAAGTTTCTAGTTAAATCAATAGCAACTACTTCAGCAGCCAAATAGCTCCAGGCATACCTTTAAAATGCTAATTATGTTTGTTAGCTGCTTCTTTCTTGCTCTTGCTATGATATGTAGGGTTTGTTTGGGACTGGAAGAAAAAAGAGTGGCCAGAGGTAGCATGTAAAAGTTCAGGGAGAACATTTTACACCCAAAGTGCTCTGTTTGGCATATTGGCTGTGTAAGGGAAGTTTGCAGAGGAGGGTTATGAATGTATTTGCTTAGCAGGTGGAGAAACTTTAGAAATGAAGGGAAATCTCCAGTGATGTACAAAACACCAAGCAGGGATTTCCTGCCACACTATGAAGTGTTTTGGGACCCACAGTGAGGATGATTTCTTTTTTTCAGCCATTTCAGCACACTGAACTTTTTCTGTTGTCTTAAATGAATACAGCTCATGTTGCACAACAGAGTATGGCCAATCTGATTAGCATGAAATGCCTGGATAGAATTTTACTTCCCAAAAAAAGGGCAAACAGAGCTATATTAATGTGGAAATTAGTTACAGAAGTAGTATTGACTGAGGTTCATCTCTTCATTATTCACTGCATTAAGCATAAAGTAGTCTTGCCAAGACATGTTTTTCCCCCTAAAGAGCTGTGACCACATTTCTGATACTTAACACTCTCCAACATCAGCAACTAAACAGCTTCTTGCTTTTTAAGTCTCACCTCCTGTGGCACTGGCTGCTGTCATTTTTCTTGTCAGAAACTTTAAAAAGTACTTATCCAGTAATATCTAAACAAATATCACTCAGACAGAAGAACTTTTTCATTTCTTTCCATTTAATGACTGTGATGCACAGCTTCGTGTTTAATAGAGGCAGGAGGCTGGAACCATTGCTATATTTCTTTTCTGTGACATGGCACTCCCCTTTCTGTCACTGCAAATTGCCATCAGCATTTCACCCTCCAAGAACTGGTTTGGATTTAGAGTTTAAAAGAAGAAAGTGGCTGAAAGCATTTAAATGATTAGTGAAATGAGTCAGGAAACACGAGTGCTGTTTCCTGTTCCATTACAGAAGGCTTATTTGATTGATTCAGTGTTTTTAATATATTAAAGAATTTCAGTGATTTTTTTTTTTTTGCATAGTCCTATAAATAATTTGCAAAGATGAAGCCCATGATTCAAGATGCAAGAAAAGGCCCCAAATTAAAATAGTGATTGAAGTCCCCCCAGCAGAAGCAGTCCTAATTCTCTGTCATTTGTGCTTGGTAAAATTACCTTTAATCAGTAGTGACAAAAGGTCAATTCCCTTATTTCTGAAGGTCTGTAGGACAAATAATGCTGCTCTCCACGTGTGTATATCTTGTCTTTTGATATCAAATTGATTTCTTTATATTGTTTTTGAAGAAAATGCATTTATTAAATGTGCTTTTAGCTGTGCAACTCAGATGTTTTTCCTCAGCTCTGGAGCACCAATACAGGTCCAATGTCATTTGAAGGCAGCTATTTTGCCTTGCACCGTCTGCTATTATAGGGAAAAAGATTGTTGTTATTTCTGTGCATTTCTTTCATTTATGCAGAGAAACAAAGCACTCAGTACAAACGCCTGCAGGATTCAGCATGTGGAATTTAAACTGCTGTGAGAGAGACAGAAAGAGAGACAAGAAGCAGTTCAGAGATGACTTACTTGAATTCTGAAATAATATTTAGAGATGGTAAATATGCAGATGCAAACCCCAGCATTTGCATCAGCATTTAGAAATTGATTAATTACATGCCTGGCTGCCAACTGAAAAGCATGAAAACCCTCTTTAGCTGCAGAAGTTTCTCTGTGTGGAGCTGGAACTAAAGGTTGCAGATATTTGCAATTTGCAAATTGCCAGGTCTCTGAAATAAGGAGAACATTCCCTTCCTGTATTAGCAGCACTGTGTAAATTCATATTAATGAGTTAAAAATGTAGAGACAGACTTAATTGTTTTTCACCTTGCTGCAGTCAGCTCCAGCCCATTTTCTAAGTGTTCTCTAATTTGGAGAAATTGAGATTCACCGGATCTTGTTTAAAGAAATTAGATAAGAATTAGTGTTTAGACTCTGACTTCAGGGCCTTTGATGAGGGACAATGTGTTCTTCTGAAGGAACAATAATGTTCATACATTTCACAAAATGCCTTTTTCCAGTCAGTGCTCTTTAGTTTAGTACAGTATTTCAAGTTAATAAATAAAGCACAACAACATAAACATGAGCTTGCTCTTAACACTGAAACTGATTAAAGCAAATAATTGAAGTGTAAGAAGGATTCCAGGGAGCAGAAAACCAAAGGGAACCTGACAGTGGCCTGGCAGCTATAAAATAATTCTCAAGACTCTGGGATTTCCTATGCGTGCAGAGACCCAGTTTCTGCATCACTTAAACACTACAGATGCTGCAGGATAAAATAGATCATGTGTGGAACCTAAAATAGCCAAGGATTCCAGCCTGGAGTAGACCTTAGGCAGTAAGTTTGTGGGAAACTCTCTGCCAGGGATGTCTTGAAACATCTGAACCAAATGCCAAAAATCTCAGGTGAATGACTTGGTTTTCCTCTTCACTGTATCCCATCTGCATAAAAATTTAACATATCTGCACCAAGAAATCAGTGCTTCTCTTACAGATTACTGAAAGTTCTGCTCCTTTTTCTTCTTTATAATTTCTGTTTTCTCTTTTCTTCATGACAGGTCTATTAGCTGATCTGTAGGAAACAGCAGGAGAAAACGTAGAGAGTTGTAACTATGTAAATATAAAATAATCATCAGGAGAGAAAAAGTACTTTAGCTGGTTTTGATGAAATTATTTTGAAATATATACTGGTGTCATAAAATTAAATTTTGTCTTACATTTAGCAGAGGAATTACAATATTTAAACAAATAATATCTTTCTGCAGAAGTTATGCTTGTTTAGCTGAGCTAAAACTCAGATATGTATTTTGGCTTATTTGCAGGGAAGTTAGAAGTGCCAATGTAATTTATTTATTATTCATTGCAATACACATTTTGTCCAGGCTTTGGGCTAGGCTTTAACTTGTGGAGTCTTCCAAAGTCAAAGGAAAATATGCTGGAATGCTTGGGGAAATGTTTTTGGTACAAGCTAATCCCCTTGGAGCATAAAACCATGAAGTGTTGTTCCTAATTTGTCCAGATTTCATACAATAATTTAATGGAATCTAAATTTGACATGCCACCCTGAAATCAATTACCATGTAACACAGATTATGAAGTATTAGAAATGTGGTGATTTTACTATTAAAATAAGGGCTTAGTTATTTTAGGGAAAGGTTCTGAATTTTTAGCAAGTAATTCAGTGACATTAAAAATCTATTGGCATGCAGGCTTTGCATATCAGTCTCTGCTTTAATAAATAAAAATACTGTGGCTTGGCCTTAAGGTTTATTGGGTTTTATTTTTAATGAACATTTAAATATGTTTGTGTCAGTTCAAGGCTTTTTCCTCAGCACATTCTTTGAAATTGTTTGCAGTATTATAGAATCAGAGCCTCAGAAAGATCTGAATTACCTTTCTTTACCACTGTTATCCAAAAATAAGAATTCTAATAAACCAGGGATGGCATAGGTAATGGATTATCCTTGTAGCAATATGAGTTCAAAATAATTTTGTGTTGCTTGACCTCACTAGAAATGGATGAGGACCAGGAGGAAGGTTGTCAGAGTTTATATGTTTTTTTCTACTGCTACCTTGAAACATCCTGATGTGCTGAAGCAAGACTGTTCAGAGGAAGATGTTCAGAAGCTGGTGAGAGAGGTGTTTTGGTCCTTTCCCACTTTTTATTGAACATCTAAGGGAACTGACTTGATACCAGGATGACTTTAAGATGGTGGTTGAGAGCACCAAAAGACTGCTTTGGTAACAAGTGTAAAGTGATTGGAAATCCTCCTGTAATGTTTGCCTCTGTTAATTAATACTATCACTATAATCCTTTATTTCAGTAGTGCAGGGCAGATTTTCTGTGGTTTTCACAATTAAGTTTTCAACATTCTATAGAAATATTTCTTTAGAAAAAAAAAGCTAAGCTTGGCAAGGCACAAAAATGGCTTGGTAGATTTTCTTTGGTATTCTTTGTGAGTATGGTCAAAGTGGAGAGCAGATCATCAGAGAGTTCAATTTACAGAGAAATCTTCTGGAAGGGATGGAAGAGTTGCAAGCCAATGAAACTAAAACCTAAAATAGGACATTTTTTGTCTTTTAAATTAAAGTGCAGTGCTGTGATAGAAGTTAAAATTAACAAAATGCAACAGTACAATATTTAACTTAATCAGAACAATGCAGGTGAAGGTAGAAATATGTTTTTTCAGAATTATTATGACAATCTTTAATAAATAAAGTTAATGCCATCATTAGTGACACCTCTCAGTAAAGGTTTTCTCTTCCCCCACCTCCCCATAGGTAAGCACTCCTCTGGGAGATGAATATTACTGAAGTCATATTCTGCTTTCAGCTATGAGATGTGGGTTCAATTTATTAGAGTTTTATGATAATAAAGCTCCTGATTTACTGAGAAACTGGCTTGCTTTAAAAGTAGCTTCTTATTTCCATGGCATTTTTTAATTTGCATCAGAAAGCCTGATGTGCATTTTAGGTGTTGCTGGCAACAGATGTGCAGCTTCTTAGATGGGCAGAAAACCATGAAAAGGAGTGAAAAAATTAACTGAAAAGTACAGAAAGTGTGAAACCAGGAGGAAATATGTGGCCTACTTTGCTGTGCCTTTAAGAAGCCAGATGCAAATCAGTAAACTCCATTGCTCTGTCATAAGTGGAATATTATTTTATTATGTTCTTCATAACATGCCATAAATTAGATTTTTGCAAAATATGTTAAATTCTCCTCATGGAAAGCTTGCTGAATCCCTCAGATACTACAGTCTTGTCTTATTAGATAAATTACTACTAGATGAGTGGGTAGTGAATTTATATCAGTTAAAAGTTTTAAATGTTATTCAGAATTTCTTTGCTGAATCATTAAAAATCAGTTCAGAACTGGACATAAAAATATATTTCTTCATCTCCATTTGTTTTGCTTTCATTAGGTTCTTTTGGTTTTAAAGATTACACCTAAACTTTAAACAGGTACTGTGCAGCTTCTGCAGAATAATTCAATATACTGAATGAAACCTGTTGTGGAAACAAGAGATGAACTTTGCCATGTTGCTTTTCATGGCATTAATTCCAGTTTTATATATTTGGGGCTCACATTCCAATGCATGGTAAGAAATAAAGGTTTCTCTTTGCATTTTTGCTGCTAGGACTTAGGTATCATTTTCCTGAAAGGTTTTAACCTCCTAACATAAGGCACTGGAGAACAAAATATGACAACAGAAAGGAGGAATCCATTCTGATTTTGTATTGGGAAAATTGTTCCAAATCCATGTTATAAATATCCATGAAATGAGATAATATCCTAAGATTTTCTAGCACTTATCTAGTCCTATAAATAGCGAAGGTGAAAACAGAGTAAATGCCCCAGTCTTTCCCAGAATCTGAGCAAAAAATCTTAATGACAGGAGAAAGATTCTTGTGCTCTCTTGTGCTCTCCTGGGGAAGATTTTCCTTTTAACTCTGGGTCTTTAGACCATCTCTGGCTTTTCTACTTTCTTGCTTCTGATCATGTCAGTCTGTATCACCCACTGAGTAATCCAAGTAATTTACTTTGCTTATTCCATTATTGTGGCTGTAATGATAGGGATCATAGTTAAAGAAAAAGTAAATATTGACATTTAGCATTTTCTAAGGTTTAAGCAATCATCCCTTCAGCTTCACTGAGGTACTTTGTATATGTATTACAAGCAAAGTAAGTGCATGGCAGATTTTAAACATTCTTCTAATGTTTTATTAATTTAGTTTACAGAAGATTGCCCAAGGTGAAAGTCTGTTGACTAAGGGCCTTCATTAGCATCATAAAGTAAGCACAGGTTTTACAGCTGACACAACTACCAAACATCTACTTGGTTTATTTTTTTCTATGAGTAAACATTGGTCATGAATGCAGAGGAGTTATCATCAGGGTATAATGAAACTTCTCAGGTGTGATTGCAAGCCCTGTGCCCCATAGGACAAACTTCTCCCAGTTGTCTCATTTTGTGCTTTGTCCTTAGTGGAAGTCTGTCAAAAATCCCTCTCTTCTCCCAAGGCAATTGATTAGCACTGACCAGTTTTTCCTCACTTTCTGTTCATAGTGAGATCAACACCACAATTATTTGCAGTGGGTTGAGTCTGTCATTTAATTAAAATAAAGTTGTCCATGAAAAGGAACTTGTTTGCACACGTTTGTCCGAGTAGAATTGATTTATGGGCTTTAATTTATGCAGGGATAATTTCATTCCCCTTCCCAATATGATAAAATATTCATTTTCTTGTTAATGTATCTTATTCATTTGAAATAGTTAAAGAGCTGGTGATTTTGTTTAGTAAACTTTGCATGAGGGAGGGAATTTGCTAATGTGACATGGTGGTAAAAGCTTGAAATTGCCTTAAATGTTTGTGATCCCAGCCTGTGGTGCCTAATTATTTCTTTAATTACAATGGTTCTAATTATATTCCACATTTGTATACATACCAAAAGGGATCAAATAATAAAAACAAGCATTCTTTAATTAAAATCACAATTTTGTGTCTGGTATTAAAATGATATTTCCAGAGAGAGACATTGTAGTCAGCTGCCCAAAGCAGCGGTCAGAAAATCTGCATTTTAATTGATGTCTTTTCAAATGGAGTTTAAATATATACATAATAAATAGTACATAGGGGTCATGGGTTAGTAATCCTTGGGGGTGTTTAAAGCACCTGGTGTGCCTTTCTGCAAACAACACAGCATTTTAATCAGGAATTTCAAAGTGCAAACACAGATGAACAATGCGAGGGCTGCTGTAAGGGTGAAAATAATTCTTAACTATCATTTTCTTTTAGCTGACTCTATAAGTAATTGATACATTTTTAATGATAGCACCTTGGAGCTTTTGCAGTAGTGTTGAAGGGAAATCTCTGAGGCAAGGCTTTGTATTTCTTTGTGTCAGGATGATGTAACTTCCCCTCAGGCACTGCCACAGGCTGAGAATACTTTGAATGGATAAAACCCAAGACAGATGGGCATCTGTAAGTTCATTACCATTACAAGCCTGAGCATGGTTCTGTATTAGAAAGTGATGTAAAAATACAGGAAAGCACAATGATGATACCTTAGAATTCTAAATTTGGGCACGTGAAGTAAACTGAAATGATTTTTGAAGAGTTTCTGTCATTAAGGAGTTGGTTTTGTAAACCCCTTGTCTGCAGGCACGACCCTAAGAGGCCTCTGGGATTTAAAGGGAAAAAAAGGAACTTTCTATTCTGTGTTTCAAAATCAAGGCTGGTTTTGGTAAACCTGTTTAAATATGGGCTGTTGTGGGATTCTGTTTCTGTTCTATAAATCTATAAATACTGTTTTCAGTATTTGGTGTCTGAGAAGCATTTAAAATCTCTAGTACATTGTTCAAAATAACTTAGGGATTCAATAATCCTGAGTTCTCACTGGTGAAAGGAACTTCATGGGAAAGAAACCCTGAGGATTAAAATGTTGTATTTGTTTTTAGTTTGTAATTATTTGTTTTATAATTCCCAGCACTCCCATGAGTGTCTGAGGTCATATTATACAAATCAATGTTTAAACAAGTGTTGTCACTACCTAAAAGAACTATTGGATCTATCAGGAGTATTTGACCTGAGCAACAAAAGTGCCTGAAAAACTTCTCACCCTTTTCTCTGAATCCTTACCACGCCACCATGTATTTTCCCCCCCTTTTTATTATGTTTCTTTTTTTCTTTTGTTGTTTTTAAGGCTTATTTTTAACTCAGGCCATTTCAGTAATGTTAAGGGGCAGTAAAGTTCAGCTCATAAGTGAGAGTAAGTGACTAAACTGGAAAGGAGTGGAAGCTGAATTTATGTGATAAGCTGGATGAGCTGTCTTAACTACACCCAAGTTGTGAGTAGGGAAAAGAGGTCTGAAAAGATAAAGTGATTTCACCTGCCTCTGTCATCCAGAAGGCTGTTCTAGTACTTAATCTAGACAAAGGGTTGCTTGCTAACCCCCACATACTGGACACACAGAACTAGAAAGAGGAGAAAAAGCAGCCTTCATCCTCCCCATCTTATGAATATGTTGATAAGGTATGAAGATTTTGTAACCTGATTGCATGTGGGGTGTCCTAAATAATTTGAAATTGAACTTTCTTCTGCTCTTTATCCAGCAGCTGAGAAAACAGAAAAATTGCTTTGAGGGAATGTAAGAAAGAGGATAATAACTTCTTTAATAGAAGAGTGTTCAAAATCAAACTCCCAAAGGTGTCTGGGTGAATGGAGATTCAGTTCCTTGATGCCAACAGAGGAACTGCAGAACATGAAGTTAAATTCCTTATGGAAACTGACTCTATGATCCTAAATGTGTGTATAGGAAAATACACAGAGGTACTGCCATGTCACAGGTCAGGTCCTGAGCTGGCACCTGAGAAGGGTGAGAGTGTGCAGCCCCTGCCCTAGAGCTGCTTTTACATCTTTCTGAGTTCCAGCCTGGCTTGTAAAACTGCTGGAGCCATAGTTACACCAGTAGGAATGCAGAAGTATATTTGTAGTTTGCAGAAGTACAATTCTGCATTCCTTACTGGGAGAAAAAAAGAAGTGCCTGTGCAGCTCCTTAGAGCTGGACATATTCTTACAGTCAACAGAGAGATAACTCTGCTTATGTTGTTAGGCTTGATCAGCTTTGATGATTCCCCCCATGATTAAATTATATAATTCTTCTAAGATTTTAAGTGGTTTTCTCAGGGCAGGCAGCCTCTCCATAAAGGTATTATTGCTTAGATAATCTGCTCATCTTCTGACTCAACAGTTCTCAGGATACCATCAGCGTATGTTTTACTTCAGCTACAGATTATTATTTCTTTACAGGGCAATATCTAACTGATGATTCCCTCAGTGGTTCAAGGTCACCTTAATGCATTCTCAACTCATGCATTCATCCTCTTGGTTTTCCAGATTTCTCAGGAAGCCTGGAAATTCAAGTTGCATGGCAAGAGTGAAAGAATACAGGTGTCTGTGTACAGCCCCTTTCTACCTACTTGCTGTTAGCCTCTGTCTGCTTAGTGCAATGCTGTCAACTGTTACCAAGCATCTTCACTTAAATTTGATTCTCTCCAGGCTACAAAACTGTACAGCTGCACAATTCCACTCCTGATCAGGAGCTGGTGTGGCAGCTGTAGCTGGATGATGGGCATGTTAGTGGAAGAGGAGTTAAAGAGAAGTCATGGAACTCCTCTTCAGGGAATGTGTGAGTTGGATACAAAAGCAGACTGAGAAAAAGAAGGAATGAGAATGTATCTGTTTAGCTACTAGACAGTCAGTCCTTATGGATAACTGAGAACATACATATTTTAAGAGAATGCCTTCTCTACTTTGGGAGGCACTTCGGCATGGGTAAAAGCAGAGACCATCATTTTTGGCTAGCCACTCAAGGATTCCATGTGTCTATCCTGTCTAATGGCCCAGTGGCAGGTTGACATCATGCATTAGTAGTTGGTTCTGAAACTGGAGAGAAAATAAATACCTTTTTCCTAAGATAATTTTGAAAGTCTGTTCAAGAGGAAAGCTAAGTGTTCATTTTTTGTGAGTGAGTGTGGGGTTTGAGTGGCTGGCTGAAATAGCTGTTTCTGAAAGTGTACCCTGTAATACCCATAATATTCAGAGGAAGGGCAGAATCCCAATTATTGTTCCAAATGACAGAGTGGACCTCTCCTGGAGTGCTTATTCTCAGTTATCTACAGTTCAGACAAAAGTCAGATTGTCAACAAGATAAATGTGTTACACTGATTCATATAATGCTCAAAATGATTGTGCTGGTTTACTGCAGGCTTGTAAATGAAGTGTGGTTTCATGGAAAAGTCCCTCCAAACAATCACCTCTTTTGAATAAGACTCTAACAAATTCTGACACGCTCCTTACATTTCCTGTGACAAAGTACTCTGTTACAAATGTCTGATTACTGGAGCTAAGGAATCATCACTTACCTGTTACTGATCATCTTCTCATACAAGATGATAGATTAGTCTGGAGTTTTCTGTAGTGTCATGAGAATAACTTGCACTGTTAAGGTTCTGCCTGAGCTTCGTGGCTGCTCTGTCATACTTAGGGATGGAAAAGATACCAGAACCAAGTTGTGTTGGCAGTCTGAAAATAAATCAGATGATTTTACAAAGTGACATGCTTGAAAGACTTGACAGCTTCGTGCCTGGTTTTGTTTTGGAGTAGATTTGAAGGATTACGAAGTTTGATCTCACTGGGGTTTTACAAGGATTGCACACTAGAGGGAAGTAGCATCCAATACACAATATATCACAAGTTTTGGGGGGCTCTTCCTGGCAATATGGCAAATGAACTTTGGATTTTCAGAGCTGATTTGATTCAAAATGGAAAGAAAGTATAAATTCTAATGTGACAATATATTCTAACAATCTTTTGGTATTAATCTTTATGTGATAAATTTTAAGTGAAGTTATGAATGCTCTGTACTTTATGCACTTAACTGAATGCTCTGAGGGTATTTATTGAATATCTGGGGACTCTGGAGTAATTCTAGTGACTCTAGAATCAGGTAGTTGTCCATTTACCAGCATTCACAAAGCAGGACTTTCCATAGCCTTTTGTGTTTTTTCTGTGTCACTGGCAATCCGAAAGCTCAGTTCCATGGATACAGAGGACAAAAGACTTGGCTTAAAAGGAGCAAGGCCTGTTTTTCAGGTGTCTCCAGGGTTCTCTTGTTTTGAATGTTGGGAAGAAAGGACATCAAAGGTCTGGGGTAGCTCATTTGCCAGCATATCTGTTTTCTCCATGCTAAACAGCACCAAATTTTATTGTCAGCTTTCCTGTTCATGTAACTACCTGGCGAGCTGCATCAAGGAAAAAACTTGGAAAAAAAGCTTCCAGTTCCATGCTGGAGCAGTTCCATGTTCTGTGCCTCACTCAGTCCCCCAAGTGAGGTTGTGAGAGAGAGCACCAGGACAGGAATGAGCAGGGAGGGGGGGACCAGGAACACCTAAGAGGTGGCATCAAATTGAAGGCAGATCCCAGGCAGCTGAGGGGAGCCAGGAGAAGGTGGATGGAGAGGGGGCAGAGGGTTTTGGCAGCCCAGACCCCAGTTACAGCAGGGATCAGGGTCTCACATTTGAGGAATTGTGTAGCAGTAATGATGGGAGAGGAAGAGAGCACGCAGAGGAGGCAGTGGATGGTAGGAAAAAATAAATAAGGTTAGAGAACTGCCCTCTTGATAAGAACAGTTCATCAGGAGGACATTTTCTAGTCTGAAAGCTTCATGTGATTTACCTGAGATAAAAGACTTGAAGTGTAGCAGCTGAGGGAGATGTGCTTGGAGAATTCACAAAGAGATTGGAGAAACTATTACTTTGAACCATAACAGGGATTTTTTAAAATCTTTTTCATTTGTGCCATAAGACACACTGATGTAGTAGATACACTTAGGAGACTGATTACTATAAGCCTAGCCAGCCAGACCTAGATTACCAACTGAAAACAAATTTTCTTAAGGATCAAAATATTAAGATTTCCCAATGCCAGTGAGTTATGATGTTTGTCAGTTTTCAATGCCAAGTAATAATAAAATCAAGTGGCTGTGACAAATTATTTTGTGTCCAGTTGAATAGATAACAGTGACTATCCATCCCAAATGTGCTGCTCTTTAGAGTTTAGCTGCTCCACTAGTAAACTGAAGCTGGATCCATTAAGATGCTAAGCTGTACTTTATGCTGTGTGATAATTCATCTCTGTAGTCACTTTCATGAAAATAAAAGTGAAATTAAATGAAAATTTTTAATTCACCTTTTCCAGCATGAAAAACCCAATTCAGTATGAGTTTGAAATATATTGCTTTAAACGGAGAGGAGGCTTTCCCCTGATCAAACCTTTGAAGGGTCATGTAATAACTAAGTCACATTGGGAAAGGAAAAAGATGATATATTATCCTTGTTGTTGATGATGTTATTTTTACTACTGTTATTCCATTACTGTTTTGAAGGGGTAGGATTAATTTTTAGGTTCTTCAGAAGTAACACAACTGGGGGCTTAGTTATTCCCTGAAAGTGCAGGTCTGTGAATTATGTTGGCCTGTGTGCAAATTTAAAAAGTGTTCCCAGCCATTGTGGACAACTCTGTGTCCTCTCTGAAAAGGAAAGAACATAATTTTACTGCTCCCTAAACACTAGAAAAAACCTTTGCAGAATTCATTGGGGGGGTTATTTTTTTGAGTTATTTTTTCTTTCTTTTTTCTTTGTTTCTTTGTCTGCTTTGCTGCTCTAGACAATAACTGGCAACACAGGAATATTCAGAATGTTGTAGATACAATGAGAGCATTGTGGTTGTGTTCATCTTAGCCACAGTTGCTTTGAGAAAGAGGTGGTCTCAAAGTTCCTGAAGAAGGACTCTGAAATTATATGTTTCCAGTGAAAACCTTTTCTTTTGGGGAGTAGTGTCAGGCAGTGGGGTTGTTAGATGTTTCTGCAGTCACATTTGTCTCTGTGTTATACAACGATGGAATGAGAGTGTATTGTGTGTTGTGTTTTGTTTTTTTAAAAAAGAAAAATAAAGTATCCTTGCTCCATGACAAGTATACTCAGGAAACATAAAAGATATTGGCATCTTCTTGGTTTCGAGATAGCTTGAGGAGAATGGGGTTTTAGGTATTAAATCTTTTAATGGATCACAACAAAACCAGCAAACTCCCTTCAGTCCTGTTGATTTAAATTTGGTAGCCAAGGGAAACAATCAGAAGTACTAAGTAGAACTACGTTCTTTTGTTTGTTTGTTTTTACTTAATAATGTTAAGGTTGCTTCATCCATACAGTTATATTTTTTATAATTATAGTGCAACTCTTCACAGCTTGACATCTTTCAGTTTTCTAGTTTTAGACCTCTGGTGCAAGTGTTACCCATGTCCCTATTTGCAGCAGGATCAGAGTATATGTTAAGGCACTTTTTAGATAGACTCTAGGATAAACATAGAAATGCAGAGCTAACCAGATATGCAAAATCATAAATAGGGAAAGCTCCTTTTGCCTTCTGAGGCTGGCAGGGCCCCAGGTCTCAGTCATACTCTCTGGCTCCTTTCTGGAGTCAGTTTTGATACAGAAAGTGTCTGCTGGAGGAGAGAATGAACACCATGGTGTTTAAAAATATGTAAAATAGTAATTTGCTTGGGAAAGCTCATCATTGGCAGACATGAATTGCTGTCCTAAATGGGGTCCCTCTTGCTCAGGATTTGTCTTCTGATAGTGACTTGTAGCTGATACTTCAGAAACTGCAAAGCAGATCCATGTGAAATAATGTTTTCATATCTTTCTTCTTCTGACCCTGAGGTCAGATTTTAAACTGCTCTACTTAGATATCAACTTAACCCTAGAGAATGAGGTTAAATTTTCTTTTCAGTACTCTTTTCTATTACTGTAATTTAGGATACTCTTACTATACTTGTAGAAACATAGGATCCCAGCTGAAATTGGACAGGCTCCTTTCTGCACCTCTTTGCATCTCCAGTACCTAGTGCCTTGTAGTCTCACTGTGCAAAATGAAAGCATTTATTTGAGAGTTTCAAATCCACCATCTTTCATTTTGATGAAAGATGCTTTCTTTTTCCTCTTGCTTTATGATGTCTGTGGAATAGTAATGTCAGATCTATCTTCTCTGTCGTTTTGTTTTTTAATGTGCCCTTTTCATGTCCTTTGTTATTTGTCTCATTTCCAAGATAATCTAAGCCTGACAGTCTCCCTCTCTGTGAGAGTTTCTCTATGTTTGTATTATTTTTATTGTCCTTCCTTATTAAGGCACACAGCATCTCAGAGGAGCCTGAATTATAATGTATTGAACATCCTTTTCCACTCCCACCTCACACATCTTGATGTGATAGCAGTGTCAGCAGGGGCTCTCATTAGACTTCCTATCTTATAACAACCATGTCCAAACCTATGAGTGCAAATAGTTTAAATTCTTTCTTTTTCTTCACACTATTTTTTCCATTGCCTCTTCACCCAACATGGCAAAATTCCCCCAGAATTCTTCACAGCTTTCCCTGAACTGGATCTGTTCTTTGCAAACACTGCTGCCTTGCTGTTCATCTCCACTGCAATTATTAAATATTCTAGATGTTGGATTGAATATAAAACCTTGGGGCATTTTACTGGTCAATACATTATACTTGTCACAAATTATTAGCTTTTAAAACTATTATGCTTTTGGATCATTAGTTCTTTTTAATGTTTGCCTTGTTACTGTATTTTATTGATAACAGACAAACATTTCTTGTGCTATGCACATTTTATTAAATACAGGGAAAAAAAGAACAACTGGCTAATTCTTTTTTTTTTTTTTGTTAAATCCCTTTTTACTTGGAGCAATGCTTTTAGTTTCATCACAACAAAATAAATTGTTTTTTATATGGCGAAGTGAGAGTGCAAATTTCACTCAAACATGGCAAACATTCAAAATGAAATGGTTTTTATGACTGCACATCAGCACTGCTGCTCCTTTTTCCCTATAAAATGCTATTGATGGTATTAGATAACTTGCTTCAGTGCAAACTCTGAGGGGAGGTTTTGGTTTTTTTTTCCCTTGCTCTATTTGCAGCACTAAGCCCAAATATGAGCCCAGAGGACCCTCATCATCACTCCTGGAATCTAATGAGCTCTGCCTAGGTTATGGGTCTCTTAAATTAGCAAACAACCCCACAGCCTAACAGTGCCACCTGTTTTTAAGATGAATTCTGGTGAAACCTGAATCCCCCTGAAACTGGCACCTACATGCACCCCTGGCTCCTGACAGATGGAAACTGAGGCTTTGGCTCTCTGAATGCACTCAGGCAAAGACACTGCTTGCATACAAATTCTCTTCATTTTTTGTTTTCTTTCACGTCAAAATTAAACTCCAACCCTTAGAAGGCAGAAGGAATGGCAGGTGAGGCCTCATGTGTAATGAAGAAAACAATGCATTTCCTTTTTTGTACAAACAGAAAATCCTCCCTGGTTGTACCCTGTGTGTCCCTTCAGAAGGGACCCTGCCTTCAGTGCAGTGAAGTGACTTGGCCTATCCTCTGGGATGATTTCCTGCATCCACAAGGATGCTCATTGGCCTAAACTCACTGTTAATTCCAAGTGTAAATTCTGGGTAGCCATGAGAGCTGGAGGGCAAAAAAAGCACAAGAAGCAGAGTGCTCCCAGGGCATGTGTTGGAGGTGTCATGGGGAGAAATGCTGTCCAAGGGAACTGTGTCTCACTCTTCTTCTAAGGCAGTGAAAATAAGGAAACTGCTCTTCTGATTGGGTTGCAGCAGCTTTGGTGATCCTTGGTTATCTTTTTGTATGATCAATAGGTTAACTGACAAGAAATGCTTTTATTTTTCTTGATGGACTTCAGAATCCTTTTTTTAAGGAATGAACAAGCTGAAACCCCCTGATCCTTGGAGTGCTCAGTAAACCTAAGTGTTATCTCCTGGAAACCTAACTGTTGTCTCCTGGTCTTTTCCCTTCCTGACAAAGCTGCTTCTGCTTCTGAAGCCTGGTTGCCACCAAAGGCTTTCACTGGCCAGATGGTTTGTGTGATGCTACTTCTTAGGCTTGTCAGGGCAGAGATGTCACTGTAAGGTTTCTTGTGCTTTTCTGCTCTTTTGTTTCGTACTGAAATACAATATGCACATGAATAGAAACATTTGTTAACAGTCTCCTGGTCACCTGCTCTATTTTTTTCCAAATCAAGTGCAAGAGGAAGGCATTTAGAAATGTGGTGACCTCTCTTCATTGTTCCTTACTGACTGCCTCAAAGAGAGCAGTGTCTGAACTCTTGATGTATCATTAGTAAAAGTTTTCCACTAGTTGTTTTCCTCTTAGAAGAACTAGAGGAGACAGTTATATGTCTTTATTTTTCTGTCACTCTATTTTCATGTTCTGAACTGAAGGTAAAAAAGCCCTGTAGGTGACTGGTATCCTTTAGACTTGATCAGGCCCCACTTCCTAACCCATTTGAATTAGACTTACTTGTTATTATTTAATGATGATATTCACTCACCTTTCCTTCTGATCAGTCACATACATTTAAAATATTGGTTTCCAGTGTTACCTTTCTGGAGTTCATCTTTTATCTTTGAGGATAGATAAAGCTGGGGATGCTAAATAGAATTTTACACCTGGAGGATGTTCATTACATTTCCATTTTTAAGGCTAGTAAGTATGTAACACCTGCTTAGTTTCTTTCTCATTAATAAGATAATGATGCATTCTGTTGTGATCCTCCCAGCCTTCAACAAACACTTTCTTGAACTGGATCATCACCTGTAGTGAGCTCATTTAAAAATGAAAATTACTTCCCAGCTGTTGAAATTCATTATTTCACTGCACTGGAAACAAACATAGAGGTAGTTGCATTACATTTAAATGTAAAACTCAATAAACTGTGCTGTAATTAGACAATTCCATCCCTACCACTGGGACTCATAAGGATTTAAGTGTAACCAAGACAGAACCAGGATAAGAAATTAATAAACACATAAGTAAAATAAAAGGAATGCTGAATGTTGTCTAACCTAAGATAAAGGAAGACAATGAACATTTTAGTGCTGCCAGAAGGATATTGGTTCTCAGGATGTCTTATTTAAAATCTTTTCTGCCAAAAAATAATACACAGAGGACTTCTTGGAACAGGGAAGGTCAGATCTTGCAGAACAAAACAAAGTGTTTAGTCTCAGCTCCTCTATGTACTAAGGAATAAATTAACCTTTCTTTATTGCTGCTTCTCCAGTTGTGAAATTTAGGTAATTAGGCTTTTGTAAAAGAACTTTACAATACTCGGATGAAAAAATATTGTGGTTTGTTTGGGTTTTTTTACCAGATGCAGCCATTTTAGACATTATGAAGTGTCCAGTAATGCATTCCTGGGTTTAGTCCAATGTGCCAGCAAGCACATAAAAATCTGAATTGAAAAAGTTTAATATGCATTAAAAAATCTGGGAGATAACAGTCCTAGTTCAGCTGCCCTCAATTTCTATCAAAGCCTTTGTGAATTGAAGTCATAGAGCCTTTCAGAGGCTCTTGGTTTTGAGTAGGTTCAGATCCAAAGGGTTGAAATGATAAAAATAACAAGGATCAGCTACAGCCTGGGAGTGCTTCTGAGCAGCAAGGAACATTAATGGCAATACCCCCTTAGTCAGGTGAAAATGGGATTGTAACTGGTGTGATGAGAGTTTTGTATTGCTAATAAATGCATGTCAAGGGGCACTCATGTCTCTGAGTATCTGATACAATTTATGTGTATGTTTTTTATTTATTAGTGGCTTCAGATATAATTAGTCTTTCTCAAGGGTTTGTGAGAAGACAGAAAAGAAGGGTGAATCTTGAAGGAAGTAGGTAGAAAGTTATCTCTTGGTAACAGTTCTCAGCAAGTGATTTTTTTGTTTTAAATACTGTATGGATGACATTGAGTTTGTGATGTACTCTGTGAGCTGCAAGGGTACTGGCATCTGGCGTGTGTGGCATCTGGGATCAGATGGCATTGGAACCTTCACCATTTCTTGCTGCTCTGCATTCCCATTTTAAAAACATGAGAGTTTTGGGGCCATTTTGATAACAGAGATGCTATGAAGTTGTGTTTCAGTTCCTCCTTCTGTCTCTTTTCTACTTTCTCTGTCATTCTGAATCCCCTTGGCAGACTGACCCTGTAGAAGAGGGCACAAGTGAACTCAGTGTCTGGGTGCTCAGCAGTGACACCAGGACATCTTCACATTCTGCACTTGGGAAGTGTCAGGATCTGGATCAGAAAAACCCTTTTTCTTAACTGGTTCAGATCTTCTTTGTTGAATTATGACACATGAAATAGCAGCTCCTGTTTCTGAAGGTTCTCCAAGGCAAGAGGATGGATGTGAACACAAAGGTTTGGCATCTGAATTTTGTACTGTTGCACATTTAAACCCATAGAGATGAGTTTACAATGGTATCTGTGGAATTATAATTTTGGGCTAGTTTAAATAAGCCCAGCTCTAGGAAATCAATACAACTATCAGGATTTTTATCAGCTGAGCATCCATTTTTTAAGCCCAGTGATATTAAAGTCAGGCAAATCAAGCAGATGTGAATACATGTTGAGTTATACAAATACATGCATTGGGGCAACTATATGTAATAAAAGTAGTCATCTGTATAGCTACTAATATTACCTATGCATTTTGCAGATTCTTTTTTTTTTTTTAATTGGGACTAATTCTTTCTGAGTCTCTCAGGGCACATTGGTCTTTCATTAAGTGTTGCTGCAGCTTTTCTTTGAATCAGGGACAAAAAACACCAAAAAAATCATCAAGTTTAAAGATTTTCCATAAGATGGGGCAAAGTGTGAGTAGAAGCAGAGCCAGAGTCATCTGAGTCCAAGGGGCTCTTGTTTCTTCTGCTTTGGGGTGCACTGTTGAAGCCAGCCCTCCCCTCCTACTATGAAATTTTAATCCAGGAGAGCAAAGGTAAGTGAAGAGAACAGCTGATAGCTGTTATTTTAACATCTTCACTATGAGTCTTATCTACAACCATGGCATTCTCATCATGTATTCATCATTTACAGATGAGCAGCAGTTTGTAGCAAAGTCTTCACCATATGAGACCATGTGCAGATACACAGAGGCTCTCTTGCTATACCCAGAAGCCTGCTGGGAGCAGCAAGTTTTTTGGGATCTTCTGCTTTCATAGGGGGAACAAATGCTTCATCCCTACCAGTAGCACTGAGCCATTATGCTGTAATGCAGCAGTTGGTGAGATAAGATAATTATGAAGGCATTAACAGAATACATAGAAAATTAGTTGTGGCTCACAGAAGGAAAGAGAATTCAGGAAATTATTCAGAGTATTAATTTGCAGCCAAGTCTATCACAACTGAGGACAGAAAGTACTAATGAAATGTGAATGTATCAAAAATACGTAAGAAGAAATGGCCAATCCACTTGTGCCCAGTACATATCCAAATAATAAATATTCCAGGCTGACACAGTCAAAATGTCACACAGCTGGAAAAGAGTTTTCTCTCTGGGTACATGCATGGACACATAAAATTCAGTGGTAAGATGAAATCTGGAACAAAATAACTTGTTATTTTGAAATCATCCATCCCCTTAAAATCTCCAGAACTTATTGATGGTAAAGCTTTCGGTTGTATTAAATAAAGTTAAATAATGAATTCAGAAGTCTTTTTATGAGGTTGCTCTGTTAGCATAGAGGATGTTGGCTTGTGTGGGTACAGTAGTTTCCACATGTTGCAGAAGCCCCACACTGAATGGGCCTCTGAACATGAACCAAGTTCTGACCCATAACCACAAATCACACCAGATGTATTCTAAAATTAGGAGGAATCCAGGAATTTGTGTAAAACCAGGCAGTGTTCAATGGAGGCAGAAAACACTGCTGCTTTAAAGGATGGGTTTGGGATTTTTTTTTAATAGCTGAGTAGTTACATAAACAGGATATTTTGATTTACATTTCAAAGGTTCAAATTGTGTAAAGTAGGTGCTTTTTGAACCATCTGAAGTACTTTGTTATGAAAGCAGTTTACACTCATGTAAAACAAATATTCCATTGGCTGGAAAACCTGCTTGGTTCCATTCTAATCCACGCTGAATCTGGTGCCACAGGAAAAGTTCCTCATTTCTGTTCATGATCAGACTCAAGAACCTTTTGTGGCTCAGTACAGAGATGTATTCCCAAATCCTCAGGAAGAAGAAATTATCAGGTGCCCAGGAACTCACAAATATCTTGCTAGTTTTTGGAGTTTTTCCTGAGATAGGATTTTATATGGCTGCACAAGAGGACTCTTAAATGAGATGGCCACTACTCCAGGCCTTTCAGCATGGTCTTTGGATAGGGTAATGCTTATCTAAACTTTAATTCCCATGGTGCACTGACTTACTACTTTGTGTAAGGAACAGAGACAACATCTTGAGGTATTTAATGAGATTTCTTGGCCTCATCTTTTTGACCTTCCTTTATTAAACCCTCTCAGCCCACTTTTACAAATCATGCTGTGGAACGCAGCACTTTAAGTGAGCCATTTGGGCAGTGTGGAGAGGGACTGAAGCTGCAAGGAAGGATTTTGCCAGTATGCAACCAAAGTTTTTCTGCTTGTCACTCATGCATATCGGGCTATGTCCATAATGCAGTTAAGAGGCTTCACATTTAGACAGTTTAATATATGAAAATGTAAATAATTGAAAAAAAAAAATTGCTTCTATTTACTTAGCATTCCATAGTGAAATACAGAGAATGAAGTTATGACTTCATGAAGTTATGACTGAATGAAGTTATGACTTTTCTCCAGAGTTCACCAGCTGGAATAAAAATATGGGAGTAACCATATGCAAAAGAATATGGGAATAATTGTTAGTGTCAGAGGTCCTGTGAGAAGGGAGAGGATGGTACTTATGCCAAATTGGCTTCATTGTGATGAAGAACAGTGACAGAAAGGTTTAAGCAAACCATCCCCTTCCTGCAGTGCTCTGAAACAAGTGTGTTTCTTACAGAATGGTTAAAATGCAGCACACTGTTAAGAAACCTTCCTTCTGACCTGCATTTCAGAACTGGTAGTCACAGAGAAGTCAAGTTCACACCCACCTCACACGTATGCAGAATACATCTCTAAGTTACAGCTGAAAGCAGTTCCCTTATCTTTACTCAAGGACTCTGTATGCATAATGCAGAATGTTCCTGAAAATGTGTTTAATGACACTACGTGCCTCTTGCCTCAGGACAGAGGAAAAGAAGAGCCTCGTGCTCTAATGTGTTTGAAAAGAAATGAAATTATTTGTAAGGAAGATTGTTTTCTCGAGGTTTTTACCATAAATCATCCTGCTGAAACTACTTTGCTTACATACCATGAATTCAGCTTAGTGATACTGGCACAATTTCTTTTGTCTTTCTCCTCAGCTGCTATTAAGCACTTTCTGCATTTTGTTCAGATGAGCCATTTTCAAGTATTGTGTTGAGAGAGATCATAATCTAACAGAAGGGGAAATAAAGGCAGCTGGCTGGACTCTTCTGTAAATAACCATGGCCAAGAAAGTCATTAAAGCAAATTAAAAACCAAACATGGTTTTCTCACTTCTTTACTAAATGCCACAGTTATTCATCTCTGAAAATGGACAAACAGCCTCTCAGTCAAGCTGTCATTATGAAGAGGAATGGACAAGTTACAACTGGAATGCTAATCAAAATCTTATCAGTCTCAGCTGTGCTGGTTTGGTAGGCATATGCCAACAAATTTAACCATCATTTCTTCTTCCAAAGAGCAAAGTTATGTTTGCTTGTCTTCTTCATAAGTGATTTTTAATAGAGGCTATTAATGACAGACAAAATAAAATACAAGCAAATGCAAAGCCTGGGCTTGCTGGGGGCACAGTTTTTGACACGATACTGACAGAATGCCTGTGTTACATCTGAACGGAACAGATCTGATGATAAAACTGGTGATGGAGAGGCTTTCAGTTGCTTGACATCTGCCTTAGGTGCCTGATGACAGAAAAAGAATGATCACAAGGATGAGTAAGACAAAAGTTGAGTAAATTCCTTCAAGATGCATCAAAATGCTTTGGAATCAGAATGCTTTATTGATTATTTTTTTTCTGTAGTGTCACTGCAAATACTGTCTGAAGATCTGAAACTGCTGGTCAGTTATTTGATATCATGTCTAGCGCTCTGTCTGGAGATTCCCATGGCTGTCTCATTTTCCAGTGAATTTCCTGTAAAACACTCTATTTAGTTTTGCTGGACTTGAATTTGTTACCTTATGGGAGAAGGCTTTGACTTCAGCTTAAGAGCAGCTGCACTGGGTCATTTGGAAGTGTAATGTGCCTGGCAGTGTGTAAGCTTGGTCACAAAAAATGGGGGAAAAAACGGGGAAGGGGGCAGGGAGGTGGTGGGGGTATTGCTGGGGCTGTCTTTAGCTTTATGATGTGTTGATGTTGCTGCTCTCCCCATGCTGCTGCCCCTCTGGAGCAAGCTGCTCGAGTCCCTATGGATTCAAAGCCTCAATGATGGCTTTACAAAGCAGAGCGTGAGGGCACCTGATGGATTTGGCAGCTCGCTGTGCCACGACTCAGGACTGTTTTCCCACTTCTGCTGTTGCTGTGTTGCAGCCAGACTGGGGTAGTCCAAATCTTGGGTTGTTGTTTTCTCCTGCCTGTAGTGAGGTGGCCTTTAGCACAGCCAGACCTTGACAAGACAAAAGGTGTTGTGTGTTTTGCATGAGCACATAATTGCATCTCATGTTTTGATTGAATTGTGTCCTTTGAAGATAATCCTTGTTTCTGGGTCTGGATCCCAGCTAACCAGAAACCCCTCACACCCAAGTACACCTGAGGCACAACTGCCTGTGTTTCTTCTTAGCAAAGAGTAAGGTTGTAGAGCAGACTACTAGGAGTAATAAGAAAATCTCTCTGTTTGATGGCAGTCCCATGGCTCACAGACCCTTAGAAAGCATTTTCATTACTCAGCTTGCTTAATTGCTTTAGTGATGTTGGCACTGGATGCTTTTAAACTCCTCCGCTGTTGACTTCTTTTTATAAAGCCTATTTTTAGTGAACATCTCAAACACCTTTTCTTTTGACATGATTTTGACAGAATACCTGTGTTACATCTGAACAGAATAGATCTGTTGGTAAAACTGGTGATGGAGAGGCTTGCAGTTGCTTGACATCTGCCTTAGGTGCCTGATGACAGAAAAAGAATGATCACAAGGATGAGTAAGACAAAAGTTGAGTAAATTCCTTCAAGATGCATCAAAATGTTTTGGAATCAGAATGCTTTATTGATTATTTTTTTTCTGTAGTGTCACTTACCATAGTGACTTACTATAGATGGTGTTTTACTATCTCAGATCTTGCTGAGGACAGGCTGCCTTCTACCTTGGCCTTTCAAGAAATAACCTTGCCCCACAACTTTCCCAGCTTGAAAGCATGGATTTGAAGTGGTGCTTCCAGGCTATGGCACGTGTATGAGCAGCATTAATAACTTGAGAGCAGTGTTTGCCTTCCTGAGCCAGCTTCAGGGCTTTTATGGGTCACATATTCTGCGTATTTAGGAGAAAAGCAAACATTGATTTTGTGCTGACATTACCCTCGCTTTTAGAACTTTGCCTAACCCAGGTGAGTGAAGGAATTTTGTGCCTTTGGTTCTAGGAGGAATTAATGTTTTCAAGCTTACAAGTTCAGTTTCATATGCAGTATCCCCATTGACTTCCACAGCAGGATCAGAATGATTTACAGTCACTGCTGGACTGGAGAAGGATTCCCAGAAGTCAAAGCCCAGTAGTACTTCAATAAGCCACTGTAATAAGATATTTTATTATTATGGCTTTAAATGTCCTGCAGTGTATGGTAATTCAGATATAAAATAATTAAAGGCAATTAAAGACCATTATAGTAAGAATTGCTTTGTGCAAATGACAGACTGTTTGACTCGAGGAAGAATATGTTCTAAAGTCATCCAGGGAACAGGATACTTTGTCAAGGTGGGAAAAGGAGAATATCTCTGACAGCTGAGAAGGAAGAAAACAAAAAAGATGAGAAATTTTTACTTTATCACACTTCCCTTTTCTTTAAGTGTCTCCCCAAATTACAGTATACCTTATAATTAATTAAACATTTGATTCATTAAATAAAGATGTTCATAATGTACAACGAAGCAAAGAGACAATATTTTGTGTTCTGCTGCTGATTTTCAACTGCATTTTTTATTAAATGTATTAAAATCAATGATACTAATTTTACAACACTGTCAGCAAAACTTTTTAATAAAACAGGGCTTTAATTTTCTTTTTAATAACATTCAGCAACCCTCAAAAGCCAGTTGGGACAGAAGGCACTCATCTGAGGCTTCTTGAAAAATTTAGTACCAAGTCTTGAACACTTGGGTTTGCCACTGCCACTCCTAATCTTGTATTATTATGCTTGAAAAAAAAAACCATCATGCTGGTGATGTGATGCCTGCCCTTGTACATAAGAACAAAACCAGTCTAAAATTCTGACCTATACTACTGTTTTCTCCTAATTTAGAGATGGGCACAGTAGCTGGCTAAACATTGGAAGAATGCTATAACTTTGGTCAAGTGATAATTTAATTTATCCATAGCAGTATAAGGCTTGTCTACCCAGGTACTCCAGTACTGTATGTCTAATAAAATTGCTGTTTCTTCCCCAAGATCCCCCCTAAAATACAGAACTGTATGCAGCTACTGTAATAAATCACCATTGAAAAGAATACCAATCTGAATGTGAATAACATTGCCAGAACCTCACTGTACAGTGCAGGAGGAAAAGAAGTCTTTTAGCACATAAACATTGGGAACTAAGTAAAATAAATTACTGTCTGTGAAGCATGCAAAAGGTAACACAGTTTTTATGAGGTATAAGGAGAAGCATCTCATTTAAAAATTACTTTTTGCATGTTTTGTTTTTCCTAGCACCCTTAAAATAAGGTTATTGCTTCTCTTCTGAGGAGTTTTTAAGACAAAATTGATAACAGCCAAACCTTCCAAAGGGGCAGTAGTTGCATTTTTATACTTGTGAAGAGGACCCATATTTGAAATTCTCTATGGAACCTTTTTACAGTCTCAAAAGTAGGAACTCTAATGTTCAACACTTTTTTGTCATGTGAATGGCTGAATCCTGTGAAATAAAATCCTTTCTCTATCCTTATTTTCTAAGTTGCAAGAATGTGACAGATTGATAAACTTCCAGAATATATTATTAAGAGTTTAGAGATGTGAAGCATCCAGTGCAAAGTCTAAAATACAAGTAAGAAAAATGTGCATTAAAAACTTAAAGCAATTGAGAATATTTCCAAGACTTTCTAGTAATGCTCCATTTATCTAGTTTTGGGCACTACTGCAGAAGGTGTATCTGCCACAATCCTGTACATCCTTGTACCCGTTCAGGATTTAATATTATCTCTTGGAAGGGACCAACACAGCCACTGTTTAGGGATCCAAACACAATAAAACTTATGCTGAGGCTAAAAGAATCAGTTTTTCTAGTTTTATAGAGGAAAGAAAGTGAAGCATTAGCTTCTTGAGTTAAGAGGCAATTAATGTAAACCATGTAAATTACCTTGATGTCAACCAAAAAAGCTCTGTCCATAGTTCATGATCCAGATATCCAGTTCCTACAGTATTATTCATGCAGTCACTGTTCTCAGAAAACCCTTCCCTTCTTTTGTCAAGAGTCATGAGTCTGGAAGCTGATTTTTAATCTCTAGTTGAAACTGGGATGGGAAGCAAGTGCTTTGATTAACTAACTCTCGTTACCCAGGCAGGAGAATGAGTGCTTATTATAATCACAGTTAAGAGGAGGCTACAGTAGCCGAAGGAATCTCTCTAGATCTAGTAACTTTTATATCTTCAGTTAAATTTTTACTTCCCTATTCTTGCTTATATGCAAAATACATTACTTTTTTCTTTACTTTTTATTTGTTCAATAACGAAAGCGAAAATATCCTTTAAAACAAGAGATTTTTTTAAATTATAAACTAAATATCATACTGCTATTTACTTAGTTAATTTGATACCTGTTTGTATTAATAATTTTAGTACACTAGATTGCTTTACAATGGTATAAGCAAGGCTAAATCAGCTCTGAAAAACCTCTTTTTAAATTGATAACTGCATGGTCTCTAGTGAAACTCTCCAGGTTCTTCTGGCTTACACTTGATTTGCTTTAATAAGGGTTATGGGGAACGAAAAACTATTGAAACTCCCTTTTAAAATGCCTGGCAACAGACAGGGGGAAAAGACTTAGAATTACTATTTTTCATTACCAAAGGCCCCTTAGGACTGCACTGGAAAGAATCCTGTCTGGCCCAGATAAGAGTCTCCCAGCAGTATAATGTGCCAATCAGTTGTGCTCAGCAGCCCAGAATCATCATATTGCAGCTATTGAATAGTTCCAGACCATATGCTCAGAAGGATGGGAAATGTGATATGTGTCACACTTCTAAAGAATGATGATGAAGAGCATTAATATGCTGATGAAGAAGAAAAAGAAAAAAATAGAGAAGTCTTGAGGAAGTAAAGCCACCTGTGCTGCAGAGCCTGACAGATCTGCTGTGCTAACTCTGCCATTTCATATAGAAATCTAAGTTTAAATAATGATGAGGTTGACATCACACCAAATTACCTGGTTTCCTCCACTCTTCTGCTTTGCTAGTGTGTTCTCTCTTTTGCTTTTTAAGAGAGAAAAGAGTTAATTCAGAATCCAGATATCTACAAAAGAAGAATTCCAAAAAAGAATGTTTTATCCAGCTCCTGGCCTGGAAACTATCTGGGTGCATTTGGGGTCTTAGTCTTGGACCCAGTACAGTTCCATCCATATTAAATAACACACAGTAATAGCTTGAAGGAAGAATGATAACAAAGGTTCTGAGAAAATGGGAAAACAGCAAGACAATGCATTTTCATATACTTTTTATCCTTTTTAAAAGAAAAGTAATGATGCCATCATGTAACACAAAGTATGGCAGTGGATGGGTAAGTGAAAAGTGGGTCCCAAGGAGCTGATCTTCTAACTCTCTTTTTTTTTTGGGTGCCTCACCCAGATATCAATTATCCAATAAACTCTTAAGCAAATTAAGAGCTAGAATAAGCAGCTGAAATTCTGTAACTTCTGTATTTACCACGAACAATCTTTAGAAATTTTACTGATGTGCATATTGGAGGAGCAGAAGTGTAATCTGGGAACAAAACATCCAGAACAGGCTGGACAAATGAGGCTCCTTTAATCTGTGAAAATTAATGTAGCCTTTGAGGACACAGGGGATTCACTGTAACTGCAAGAATAATTTTTAGTTTCAAAAAAGTCTTCAAATCCATGTATGTATTTAATGCTATTCTTTGATAGCTG
Organism: Calypte anna; assembly: GCF_003957555.1. Taxonomy (NCBI): domain Eukaryota; kingdom Metazoa; phylum Chordata; class Aves; order Apodiformes; family Trochilidae; genus Calypte; species Calypte anna. Next base: position 14,260,546 of record NC_044247.1, on the reverse strand, counting down.
TATGGCAATAATTTTCCATAGCATAGACATAGATACAGTACATTTGCCAGGATTGTTAGGCATAACAGATAATGCAGGGTGCTTTTGTAGAGAGTGCTGAAATCAAATTCACAGATTAAGAAAGCTTTGAAGAAGTGGTTTGTCTGCAGTCTGAATAGAGGATGAGTTTGGGAGGATGCTGTCATTTCCCTTTGTCCTTGTAACAAGAGTCACTGATTAACAATGCATTCAGTTGTTATGAGAGAAATTATGGGATTTTTTTCATATTTATTCTTATTAATGTTATTGCTTTGGCCTTCTGATTACTCATGAATTTTCCTCAGTACTTTTATGTATTCCAAAATAGCCTATAATGTTATGTATTTTGTTTCTATCTATGGATTGAAATGAGGTTGATGAGGTTAAGTTTCAGCTTAGTGAAACTCCATGGCTGTTGCCTCTGGTTATGTAGAGATGAGTGCAGATTAATTTTTCAATATAAAATCTTAGCATAAGGGAGATTCTTTCCAAGTAGTGCCTCTGGTTTATGAGCATATGATTTGGTTTTGATTCAGAAATGCCCAAATGCTGATCTTGGATCAAAATCTTGTGCCAAAAGCCTACAAATGAATAAGCTTTATGTGTTGTAGAGTGCTATGCTTACTGTAATTAATGCTTTAAGACTGAAGAATATGAAGCCAGCTAATAAAAATTGTGCAGGTAGCTTGCATGCTGACAGTGTTTCTGCAGCCGGTGATTCCAGTCATTAAATTCCAGGTCTGATTAATATAAAAAGTAATCTGGCTGTTGTTGGATGCAAATATTTGCATCAGTTTTGGCTTTAATTTGTAGTGAGAGATGTTTACAGAAACAATTATTTTGTGCTTCTCCTAGCAAAAAGATTTTCCATTCTTTTTGATAGAAAAGTCTATCTCCTGAACTGCATTATTTAAAACTGGAAGAGAAAGGTGTTTTCTTTCAGTTCCTTTGAAAACTCCTGAAGAATATATCTTTAAATAAAATATAGTCTCTTTGATTCAAACAGGCTTTCTTTCTGCACTTAATATAGTATCATTATAATACTACAGTTTTTCATTCTATTTCCATTATCACCTTAACTCTATTCCTATCAGTTTCCTATGTGACTGATTCTTTTCTTAGGATGGGGCTTTCTCTTTAACAAAAAAGTCCAACCACAATTTAAAAAATTGTTTGCCACTTGTTAAAATGCCAGCTGCATTGCATAACCCCAAAGAGCAAGCATGAATTCAGGTACCAGAACCACACACAGCCACCTGTGTGAGTTCCTGGAGGGGCTACACCCATCCTTCCCAGTTCATCCTTCCCAGTTCATCCTTCCCAGTTCATCCTTCCCAGTTCATCCTTTCCAGTTCATCCTTTCCCCATCATCCTTTCCCCATCATCCTTTCCCCTTCATCCTTTCCACTTCATCCTTCCCACTTCATCCTTCCCACTTCATCTGAGCAGGAGCCTTGAGAGTAGCAGAACCTTGATCCCTTCTGTAGTAAAGAAAAACTTGTGATGTTCACCCTGTGCATGGCAGAACTGCACAAAAGTGGCAGACATTGGGCTGCAGAGGTAAAGCACAAGACAGCAATTCAAGGGAGCTGTTCTGTTCCAACCAAAACTTTTCAGACCATGATGCTTCTCTTTTGGGTTGAAATCAACCTGCTTGTCCGTATCTTAAAATTGCAACATTCTGCCATCCTTACCCCCAGCTCCTCTTTCTTCTTGCCTGAATGTCACTGCCATAGTCCCTCAGTCCATTTTCCTGACTACTTCTACTCACTGTGGACTTTGCTGGGAATGTAGCCAGGCAAACCAGTCATTCCTTTCTGACAGTTCCTTCTTCAGCTTTATTTGATCAGATACAGGTGTGATTACACTAAGTGCAGTTATTGATATATTTTCTTCATTTAGAGATTGGACAATCTCATTTGGCAACTTTTGAAGTGTCTTACCTAAATCAGATGGCTGTAGGAGCAGGTAGGAGGTTTGTGTTTGAAGATGCCAATTACATCCCAAATAAATGAATAAAACTCAAACTCTTCTTGTTTCAAGGTGGTTCATTATTCAGCCAGAGAATTGAAAGACTTAACAGCATAGTAGATTTTTTTCTTTAGTTCAGCCTAGGTTGGGGTTCCATTAAAAGAATTAGAGGATTAAGTTGTCATTTTTTTAGTTTATAAGAAGAGTGGCAAGTGAGGTCATTCCTCTCTTTATTTAATGCTGTTAGTATGAATCTTTACTTTTTTTTTTGTATCTGAAGACCAGAGGGGTTGTGACTGACACTGTTACCAGAGAATTAATGCTCAGTGATAAGGATTCCTTAATCATTCTGATATGGGAATGAGAGCTTCCAAAGCAGCAGTTTAGTCCCTCTGTTCAACAGGAACAGAACTGCTCATCTGGCCACTGCTGTGTTTGAGTCAGGACATCCCTTTGCCTTTCAGTAATTTGGTGCATATCCTGTATTCTGTTGCTTACAGTCATACAGATTTAGATTAGATTAAGCAAGTGAACAGGACTTCAGGGGAGGATCACTCTGATAGGCATCAACAGAGTGGGTTTTAAAAGTTTTCTGTAAGATGCAATGCAAAGTTGCCTACTGTTCACCTCCCATTTCTTCCAGCTGCTTTTTTATCATCAGGAGGCAAGCACAGTGCTTTTTTCCTAGTCTTGAACTCTGTCAGTTCTTATTACTCAAATAGTTTGCTCAGGGATGGATCAAACAGTGGAGTAGGGAGATACTTGCAGTGGTAAATAAGATCTGCACCTCCTTGCTAGACTTTCAGCCCTTTTCCCAGCTATTTTGACCAAGTGTGAGCTAGGCAGGTGTTTGCTGTGCTTCCCAAGGTGGGTAATGGAATGGGACCTCTTTAGACTCTGCAAAATTCTGTGTTCCCTGTGAGTGGTGTTCTGTGGGATGGTTTGTGTATGTGGGCAGAGATTCACAAGGGTGAATTTGTTTTGATGTATTAGCTACTTCCAAAAGTTCTTTTGCATCCCAAGCTAATTGAAAATAAATGATGAGTAATGTTATGGTGTGCACATTTTTAAGTCACTCTGCTCAGTGCTACATCTGATGGGAGAGTATTAAGCAAAGTGACAATCAGGCAGAACTTTGTCATTTTTTCTCAGAGAGATACCATGGCTACAGTAGAGTTAATTTGCTTCTAGATAACACTGTGTTTGTATGTTTGTTTGCAAGTCAGTAGGAATGGGTGTGCTCTGTTCTTGGAGTGAAAGAGAATGGAATATTTCTCCCCAGGCTGAGACTGGATTCTTCAGTCCTGGAGCACCCTGAGGGTACTTTGCCTCCAGCACAGATGGGAGATGTTTAACCCTAAATCAAATCCTTTTGTGTAAGAGTAGCAAACTTGTCACCAGGTTTGTCCTGACCTCATGGTCACTAAATGCCCTGAGCCCAAGCCACAAGTGCTGATAGTTTGGGCTCAGACTTCACAGTTTCTGATAGTGAAAGCTGGGATTTCAGCATTGCCTGAATGTTCTGTGGGAGACTTCTTGAGATCTAAAACGTTTGTGTTTCAGTCAGTGAGGAAGGACAGTGAAATATTTTGGACCAGCTGGAATTTTAAAAACCAATGATATTGGAAGTTTGATGTTGGCCAAATCACCAACAGGTGATACAGAGGTGTTTAAGGTTTAATTTAAATAATAGTTATTTAAGCTATTTATTCAAATAAATAGTTTTAGTGCTTTGTTGGTTGATTGTTTTTTTCACAGAAGCCCACCTATAAAAATACAATATTTTGAGACAGCAATGACAATGAAAAAATACTAGAAAAATGCTAGAGAAAGTTCAGCCCAAGCTCCAGCTGAAAGGAAAAGCTTTAAATAACATATGTCAGGTTCTGCTGATTTTGTTTAAGAGAGGAAACCTGTGAATACTCATGTAAATCCTGTGTCATCATAACATCTGCTTTAGTTAACCCCAGCCAGAGGAAGATGGCCCTTCAGGTAATGTTACTCTCTTGCTGAAGCTTAAGGTAGGGCTCTAGGAAAAGGGATGTAATAAGGAACATGATATGTATAAAAGTGTCAAATACATAGTTTGTATTATAAAACAGCACAAAATCCTAAAAGGTATTTTTAAATCTTGTCACACAGGGATTTCTGACCATAATTCCATCCATTCTTAACAAGATAAAAATGTGTGTGTGGATTACTCTAATTAAGCCAGATTGGGTAGAGCTTACATCTATTTTACAAATATGTTTAATTCTAATAAATATCATCACTCAGCTTCCAGATAATGTTTTGTGTGTGTATAATCTAATGATTCCGGGTTCAGAAACCTTGTCATTTTCCATTCTATGTAATATTTTTCATAGGTTCTCTGTTTGAAATATTGTAGTAGTAGAATAGAGGAGATAAAGGCCAACTCTTGAAAACCTGTACAAAATTGAGAAAAAATTCAGTAAAAGTGACCAATCTGCCCTCATTTAGATGCCCCACAGCAACAAGAAATGTTCTTTATGTCAGCATAACCCTGCCACTTTTTGTTCTGAACATTTATTCTCTCTTTGGAGAGGGCTGAGGACATGGGGTTGTGGTTTTTTTTTTTTTTGAGGGCTGCTTGAAGCAAAATTAGTCATGATTGCTAAACCATGAAACCTGTGGCTTGCTGCAGGTAATTGTTTGGGGCTGTGCACAAGTGAATCAGAGCTGGGGAGTGAAAACAGCTGGGACTGGGCAGCCAACAACCACCCCACAAGTGCTTCAGGAATTTTCCTTCCCATTCTGGGGTGGCTGGAGGTTGGTGGCTGCAGCATCTTTGATTCACTATTGAGATGTGTACTCTTCTTCTGCCCTGAGTCTGCTTTTTGGGATGAACTGCACATGGTAAGTGGGGAAAATAGGGAGATCAAGAACTAAATCCCTCCTGTGCCATAAAACCATAGAGCTGTTTGGTCCTAGGGTAGCTAGATGGTATTTTTATTCTGAAGAGAGAGAAGCTGAACCCCTTTTGTCTTCAGTGATGTTTTTTGTGGGCAGAGCAAACTAATCTTTATAGGGTTGAGGTCCTGGACTTAAGGTTTGGTGAAAAAAGAAGTTTTCTGGGTTGTTTTATTGAATTTCTAATTCCATTTTAAGTGTGAGAGTTATTTTCAGAGGACTTCCAGGTGGTGGCTTTGTTTCTAAGATGAGTGGTTATACTAGAGGTGCAGAACAATAAGAAAAAAGTAAAATGAGCTTGAGAGAGGTGATTCAATTTCAGTAATGAACAAATAAAATTGGAGCAAAAGATTTAAAAAAGTGAATACAACTGACTTGTATTTAAAATTGCTCATTACAGAAATACATCACTTTTTAGATTAGTTTTCTTTTTTCAATTTTATTTTTCTAGAATAATGTAATCTGAGTTGTTCAGCATATTTACACTTTTAGTTGGTGCATTTTTAATTTTGAACTTTGTTACTTCTAATCCAGAAACTGAAACCTTACAATAACCTTCCTCTGACTCAATCAAAACATTGTGGAAATTACTCAAAATATCACTTCTGAGAACTGTAGAAGTGGTTTAATTTGATATAACAGGCTTGTATATGAAATCAAAACTTTCACCTGCCATCTGGTGGAAAAAGCTTGAAAAGCCATAATATGTGAACCTTGTCACTAAGGGCTACACCTGTTTTCAACTTGTTAGTAATATAGTGATTTTCAGTGCTAGCTCTGTGTAAAGAACATTTTACTGTTATGTTGCTGTACAACAAGGATTTTTTTAGTCCTTTTTGCTTCAGTATCAATAGGGTAAAAAACTTGGTAGTTTGAGTTTTGTCTCCATGACTGCAAAGGGTAATAGAATCAGCAGTTGGATTGTAATGCAAAAAAACTTGGTGTAAAAATACAAAAGTAGTGGAAAAAGTTGTTTTGTCTTTTTATATTTGTATATGTGGAGAGGAATAAAATGTTGAATTTTTGTTGCAAACAGAACTTTTACTACATACAGAATCTGTTATCAAAATGACTGTTAATAGCAGCAACAAAAATCCCTTCTCATAGAATAGAATCATAGAATTGGCTGGGTTGGAAGGGACCTCAGAGATCATTGAGTCCAACCCTTGAACCACTGTTGCGGTTGCTAGACCATGGCACTGAGTGCCACATCCAGTCTTTTTTTAAATATCTCCAGACACGGAGAATCCACTACTTCCCTGGGCAGCCCATTCCAATGTCTGATCACCCTCTCCCTAAAGAAATTCTTTCTAATATCCAACCTAAACCTCCCCTGGCACAACTTAAGACCCTGCCCTCTTGTCTTGTTGAAAGATGTCTGGGAAAAGAGCCCAACCCCCCCCTGGCTCCAACCTCCTTTCAGGGAGTTGTAGAGAGTGATGAGCTCTCCCCTGAGCCTCCTCTTCTCCAGGCTGAACACCCCCAGCTCCCTCAGCCTCTCCTCGTAGGGTCTGTGCTCGAGTCCCTTCACCAGCCTGGTTGCCTTCCTTTGGACCTGCTCCATTTAACTTATTCTCTATTTCCTTTGGGTTCCCTTCTCAGTTTCTCCTCTCAATGTACACACACTTTAATCTTTTCCTACAAGAGGTTAATTTTTTTTTTCTTTTGCAACTCACCAAAACAACATCAAATCTTTAAACCCCTCCTGAAGACACCTGTGGATGAGATGGGCAGTCTTCATACTAGAACAATACAAGTAGTCAGGTCTTACAGCTGGGGATTTTACCAGGCAGAAATTCCTCCTCAGGAAATCTTTATTTTGCTGGGCTACCTTTTAGTTTATGCAGTTACATTCTTGAAATCTATAGTGACATTTAAGGATTGCTGAAATCTGTGCAGTGTAGTCTGTGGTCTCTTTCTTTAGAGAAATTGCTGGTGTGAAAATTAACATTTTTTGTGAACTTGAACCTCATAGCAAGCTACTGATTATCTGCCAACACTTTTTCTGGAAAAAAAGAGCTAGAAGAAAGGGCAAAAATATAGATGGTTTGTACTTAGAATTATCCTTTGGTTGCATAAGTGGAGAACCTGTGTATTCACCACAAATAAATGCCCGATGTATTTTCTCCTCAAAAACTTAGTTGCAGAAGTGGAGAGGTCACTGGAAAATATTGGTCTTATTGGTGTGCTCATGTAATTTTTTGGAATTGATTGTCTACAACACAGTCCTGCTAAATGTTAGCATTTTAAAGATTAATGCAATGCTTTTGTCTAGTTGTTTGGTATTTTCAATGTGGAAGTTTTAATCAGTTTGGTAAAATATTCCATTTTGCCATTGACATTATAATTTAAGAATGTGGCTTTGCCTGTATTTTTCTTCAATACAAATAGAGGTTGTTATAAATCCCAAAACTCAGAGGCTTTAAATCACAACAGTTGGTTGATAAAAAACCAGAAATGCATTAAAATAAAAAATGCTGTCACTAGTAAATGTCATAGAAGTATCATTTTTTTATAATGCAAGACAACAACACAACTTGTAAGTACTGTGTATGTGTAATCATAAATTCTTTATATTTTATTTATATCAACTCACGGTTCCCAACTGATACTACAAGTAATCTTTATTATTTTATTATATATTATTATTAGCCAAGTTGTATTCAATTTAAATGGTATTTCAGTGTATTTAACACAAAATAGCTATTTTAAACAAGTGGCAAAAATTACATAGAGTGTGGCTGGATGAGTCTTGATTTTCCCTACACCACTTGTCCTCAAGCCTTGGTCAGGTGTGGGTTTGGGAGTCTTTGGTTTGGGTTTGGTTTTTTTTCCCTGTTTTTTCTTTGCAAGTAAGCCTTTCAGACAGACTTCTGCAATTCCATGTAACAGAAAAATAGTACAGGCTGTCAAGGTAAAAGCTATTTAAAACAAAATACTATTGGAAGTGAATGCAGGTGCCTATTGTAAATGTTTTCCTTAATATAATTTGTTACAAAGTGCTTTGCATCATAGATGACAAATTAAACCATGAGGATTGGAGTAATTGAGCACCAGTTCTCTGTATTTGCTTGAATATAAAACGTTCATGTTCAGAGCATGCTCAGAGGAAATAAAAGCAAGGCAGATATGGTAGGGCAACATAAAAAGGTATTGATTAAACCCTCTGGAAGCTGTGGTTCTACAGCAATATTCAATCACACATCACCTGCAGTACATGAAACGAGTTCTAAAAGTTTTTACTACCCCATCTCACCAAACTGACTGCAGCAGTTCCCTTTGAATCAGGAAATTTCCTCTAACAAGAGCCATATTTTCCCATTAGAGTTATGCTTTTGAAAATATAGGATGGAAAAGTTCTGAACTTTGTTTTTAGGAGAAAAATTTCACTTGGAACTGGAAAATTTTTTGACTCCTGGCTGCATGTAGTTAAGTTCTAAGTGTGCATTTTGACAAGAAAGAAGTAGCTGCTGGTTTGAAATTGGGACAGTCCCTGAGCAGGGACAGCAGTGCTGGAGCTGGGGGCTCTCTGGGCACTTTTGTTAATAAAGGTTCCAGTTAAAGAATCAATTCTACTTCCATGCTGGGCAAGGGAAAACAAGCAATAAGGGAGTGAGACCAACTTGGGTGTTTTTATTTGATTTTGCAGCTCTGAGAAATTTGAGAATAAAGATCCAGTTACTACAAACTGAGCAAACATGGTCCAGATATCTTGGAGATAAGAAATGTGAATTATCAGTGAATTTTGCACTCATTTCAGCATTACAGCTACTTCAGCTACAGTGGAAGCATTGAACTGGGGTTTATCTATAAATGGGTTTTAATAAGCAACATTGAATTTAGTGTGTTAACTCCTCACATTAATTTGCTCTGTGAAAACATCTGAAGATGATGAGTTACCTTCTAGAAAGACTTTTCTTTCCCACGTGGAAACTTAGCAGGAGTACCAAATACACTTTTGGCCATCAGAACATATTTTTAATCTGAAAGATGGAAATGTCCAAAGTCTGTATTGATCTGGATGTTTGTGTTACGGTCTTAATCTTCAAGATGGTGGTGTAGTTCTAGAAAGTTTAATATTCAAAACTGTAGGATTTTTCTCCTGCCTCTGAGGTGGTGTTCTAATACACAGGTGATGACAACAGACCTTGGGTCTGTCAGTCTGCACTGGTTATTAAACCATTTGAAAGTGGTTTAATAACACTGGAAGATTTAATTGACTCCTGATGACATTTAAGAGACTCAGAAATTCTGTAAACTCTAAACATCCTTTGTTCCAGTTCCTCCATGGCATTGCTGAGGTGTCTGTGTACCTTTTGGGGATGGAGGTTATAGATCCAGGATTAACCCCAGCCAGATTATGTACAGTTTAACTTTACTTGGGCTGTAATTCATTATTTCATGTAGCCTAACATCAGTCATTGCAAACACCATTAATAGGAAAGCAAACAAACAGAAAGCAATGATAGGACAATTGCCACCAGATTAATATAGAGGCAAAGAGCTCCTGAGCTGGGTTGTATTTGTATCACTCCCAAAATAACAACTTAATGGAAATTAAAGTCTGTGAAAGGTGTTCTTCTGGTTCTTGAACATAATATAGTCTGTAACATTGATGTACTAAGTTATTAATCTAAATATCTGACTTGTCCAAAAACCAGTCTCTTTTAACTGGGATTATCCATTCTTAGAATGAATTTTATCTTAACTACAGCATAAAAAATAATTTTAAAATGGTAAACAAACAAAAAGACTGTTACTGCACTTGGAAAAGTTACACCAAAAAATTATGCATTAATCTAAATTTTGTTTTGATTGCTTTCATATCACAAGTTAATGGTCTATAAAGAGTGTCTTTCTTGCAGTAAGCTCGGAAATTTAGGAAAGGTTTCATGGACACTTGCAGCTGCTTAAAAAGTGCTGTTACTCCTGTTTCCCCTTCAGACCAATTATACAGCCATTAATTTGTTACATCCCTTCACAGCCTACACCTTGCAATGGATTTTTCTTCTTAAATATAGCAGTCTTAAAAAGGAAACATCAAAATCCAATAGTGCCATTTTCACTTAACTCTTTTGTTCTCTGTCTGAGCATGTTGGTCTCGTGCACTTAAATAACTATTTTTTCTTCCTCAAGATCTTATGGTGATATTCTTTGGAGCTGGTATTTCCACAAGAGGATTTTAATTATTTTTGTAGCTCTGAAAGGTGTGTGGTGCATAATAACTTTGATAATTAACCCAGTGTTTGACAGTGTATTGAAGTTATGTTTTAGGATTACAACTCAGTTGTTTTTTATTGCAGTCTGTAATATTACAGCTGATTGGCTTTTTTTGGTGTTCTGTTTTGCTAGAGATCCTGGAGGATCTGAAATAGAAAGAATAGTTTTCCATACCTGGTTAACAAGATTTTGGTGTACTCCTAGTTTTGCTCACATAATTAATGAATGTGTGTGGTATAAATGCTAAATAACAAAATATGAAATAAATATTTAGCACTAAACATACCACAAAATAGTATTTGTAGCCTGCCTCCATGCAGTTACTTGGTAGGTCTGGGAGCAAAGACATATAAATATTTCCACCAGGGATGTATTAATATTTAAATCTATTTGGGGCTGTGAGAGAAGGACAATACTACAGCTCATGTGTTTGAAATCAATATCAAGTGCAAAACTATATTGAGGGAGCTGAGGTTAAGTTGTAAGATACAAGAAAATTGATTAAAATTAAAAAAAAATAAAATTGGTGAAGGGATCCAGCACAGACCCTATAAGGAGAGGCTGAGGGAGCTGGGGCTGGTCAGCCTAAAGAAGAGGAGGCTCAGGGGAGACCTCATCACTCTCTACAACTCCCTGAAAGGAGGTTGGAGCCAGGGGGGGGTTGGTCTCTTTTACCAGACGACTTTTAACAAGACAAGAGGGCACGGTCTTAAGTTGTGCCAGGGGAGGTTTAGGTTGGATATTAGAATTTCTTTACGGAGAGGGTGATCAGACATTGGAATGAGCTGCCCAGGGAAGTAGTGGATTCTCCATCCCTGGAGATATTTCAAAAGAGACTGGATGTGGCACTCAGTGCCATGGTCTAGCAACCGCAACAGTGGTTCAAGGGTTGGACTCGATGATCTCTGAGGTCCCTTCCAACCCAGTCAATTCTATGATTCTAAAATATGTTTTATTTTGTATTTCCTCATGGCATAGTGTGTGTTTTGCTGCTGAAATCAGGGAAAGCCCAGAGGCCTTGTCATCTAGATAGGGAGGAATATTTTCTGTGGATGTCAAATAGTAAGATCTTGGTAAAACCAGTAGTCTGGCATTTCCTAAAAGGTCTTATGGTTTTAATGGAAAATACTGAATGCCCTTCAATACTAACTAATTACTGTGGTTGGAGTACTTCTGTTACTGGAAATAAATTAGACCAATTTGGTACCTTAATTACTCTAGAGAGGTGCTTTCTTTCCTGCCCTTAATCTCAAGCATGCTCTACCCTCCTCTGTTTTCAAAAGCTTAAGAAAAATCACAGTTTAGAAACACCACAATTTCTTGATTTTTTTTATTCATGGACCTTTAAAGTCTAATTAGAGGAAATAACTGTTGGTAGGATCTCAGCATGGGAGATCATTAGTAGGGCTCACTGGGAAGAGCACTCCCAATATATTGTTAAGCTTCTTGACAGTTGATCCAATGCTCCTCTTTACCATACAGTTTTCTGTCTGTGCCTGTAAATAGAAATCCTCAAAAAAGGCCACTGGAAATGGCTCTGAGACAGAAGATACAAAATGTTTTTAAGCTGTGTGGTTCCTCCTGAATGGTGTAATGTGAACTGGGTTTTTTGGGAAGCAATAATCCTAGATTTGGGTCCAAAGGAGGGCAACCAGGCTGGTGAAATGACTCGAGCACAGATCCTATGAAGAGAGGTTGAGGGAGCTGGGGGTGTTCAGTCTGGAGAAGAGGAGGCTCAGGGGAGACCTCATCACTCTCTACAACTCCCTGAAAGGAGGTTGGAGCCAGGGGGGGGTTGGTCTCTTTTGCCAAATGACTTTCAACAAGACAAGAGGGCACGGCCTTAAGTTGTGCCAGGGGAAGTTTAGGTTAGATATTAGAAAGAATTTCTTTATGGAGAGGGTGATCAAGCATTGGAATGGGCTGCTCAGGGAAGTAGTAGATTCTCCATCCCTGGAGCTATTTAAAAAGAGACTGGATGTGGCACTCAGTGCCATGGTCTAGCAACCGCAACGGTGGCTCAAGGGTTGGACTTGATGATCTCTGAGGTCCCTTCCAACCCAGCCAATTCTATGTTTGATATTCATGTAAGAAGGCAGTTCTAAAATTGGAGGACAAACACTCTCTGCAATATCTTGTAAATCAGGGCTTCAGCTGGATGGGTTTTACTTCATCCCTTCTTCCACATGAGCTTAGAAGGTTAAACTGCAGAGATTGTAGCTGATTCATAATGTGAATTTGATATCATAGTGAATTACATAAATTTGCAATGAGAGATATTTGCATAAGAGAGCAAGAGAGCCTCATCATTCCACGGAGTTTCCTGCAAGATAAAGTTGATGGTTAAGCAAACACTTTATTTTTACATCAGTTCATGTCTGTCTTTGGATAGTGATTTCCATAGAAGCTCCAAAGTGTCAGCTTCCTAGTAGAAAAAGATAACTTTGTCTTAATGACCCCTGAATCTTTACAAACCTCCTTTAGAGAAACATTTAGAGTACTCTTTATTCACAGAAGTTAATGATGTAGCACTCCAGTTCTCAGAGATGCTCTTGGGCACAGGGAAGCATTTATGTATTTACTTTTGCTTGATGTAAGATAAGTCATTCTTAGCCTCCCTGGGACAGTCTAGATACTCCTGGTTTCCATAGAAAATGTTCTGAACTTGCTGAGGAATATGGATCTGACTGTTATATATAGCTTATCCCCATCATTGAGAGAACAGCATCCATAATTTTAGAAGTTTATTATTAAAAAAATGGAAAAACAAGCCAAGTAATGTCAGAAATATTGCTTGTTTGCTTTCTCTAGATGCTCACTATTCTGTTTGGCAGCTTAGTCTCATCTTTATTTCTGAAATATATTACTTTTTATTGTAAATTTTTTGGGGGGCTGAAGAGCTTGTTAGGGATTTTAGGTAGGAGGTAGACAAGCTAATGTGTCTAGAAAGAATAAATTCTAAACCAGTTCTGAATGTAAAGAAATGGAAGGGATTTCTTGTTTACATTAAGACAGAGATTCAATAAAAAAAAATTTAAAGAAAGCCAATATATACTTGTTCAGGAAAAAAAGAACCTAAACAAACCCAAAACATAGAAAATGGCAAGTGACCAGAGGCTTGAACAATGCTTTTATTCAATATTTTTAAAGAGCTGCTAAAGGAAAAAAAAAAGGCAACTGACACATGCAGTAATAACACGTTCTCATTAGTCACAGATCTGAATGCTCCTTTTTGTTTTGCTCTGAAAAAAGTGAACAGCACTGAAGAACATTGCTTTTTTTTTTTTTTTTCCCCTTGTTACTGAGGGAAGTGGAACAAATAAACAGAAGCTCCCATTTACCCCCCCTGGTATCTTAGTTCAAGACAATCCATGTGGTTTACAAGACACCAACCTTGTTGCAGCAGGTATTTTGCTCCCATGGTTTTGCTCAGGTGACATTATTGGAAGTCCAGGCTTTGAAATGTTGCAGAAGTGAAACTCCCTAACTTCTTGTGAGATGGAGCTGCTTTCCTTCTCTTATTTTACAAACTGCAAGCTTGAAAATAAAGACTATAAACAGCCTGCTGAGGACAAAAGAGATCAGTGAGTAGTCAGGCTAGGAATATAATTCAGGTGAACAATTATACATCTCTGATAGCTTTTCCATGGATTGTTTGTGGCCAGAATATCACAGCAGAAGCACTGACTGCTGCTTCCTTGCCTGGTCATTGGGCATGGGGAGATCTTCAGGTGACAAATTGCCTTTGGAATTCTGGCCAAGGGAAAGCATTTCTCCCAGCTCTGTAATAAAACGAGCAAGGGGTATTTGAAATTAGAGAGTCATATGGGATTTATAAGTCCAAGTCAAAGCTTTCTTTTCTTTAATTTGGATTTTTCTTTGAAATAAATGTGTAGCCTATGCTGATTCCAACTTTCTTGCAATTCAAGTAACGTCTACAATGGAAGAATAATCCTCTTAACAAGGTTGAATTTGCTATTGTGCGAGTTACAAGCTGAACAAACAGAGATTGGGCAAGTTTCTCTTCATTCATGTGCTGCCTTTAAAAAACAAATACCAGTTTAATATAAATGGAAATGAGGGCAGTGTTAGTGTGAACGTAAATCTTGATCTATTGTAACCTAATAATGAAAGGCACACTCTTCAGAGTCTAGATAAATGAAATAAAGTCATAAGGGGGGCATTGGGTTTTCTTTTTTTAATAAGCATACAAATCATCTCTGTTAGCTAAGATTTTTATCCTTTTATTTGCTCACTGTGATTTTGGGAAAAGCCATTTTTTATGGAAAAGCAGGTATTTGTCTGGAAAGCACATCACCCTCTTGAACGATGCATACTTGCTGGGGAAAGATTAAAATAATGTGGCAAGATATGTGGAAAGAAAGTTTCCTAGCTGACTTCATAAACTTTAATATTTATATAACCTTTAAGCAGTCAAGAGACTATGCCTAATGACAGTCAACTAACAGCTTGACCTTTATTGAATGGGAGAATGGGAGCATACTCACAGGAGTGTCATTTCAACAGCAACTTTGTGGTGAATGTCTTTGGGCTATTAATGTACAGTGAGAACACTGAAAATTCATCCCAGGCCCTGAAATGTGTTATATCCACAAAATAAGTCCTGCAAGACTAGAGAAAAGAGTTTAAAAACCAAATGACCTCACATTTCTGAATTCCATTTTGATGATCTTGTTCCTAATTAAATGTGAAATAACTTAACTTTGCATATGTGGCCCTTCTGATATTTTTTAAAAGTGGTTGTAACCACATCCAAATCTTTATTGGCAGTTTGATAACGTGTGTGTGCATGCAAAGTCTAAACACACTCTGCCATTTTTTTCCACCTCTTGTAGAGAAATTAATCATACTGTCATATCAGTTTGAAATAACTATCAAAGGGAGCTTGAAAGATTAAGATTAAATACTTTCACAGTGCTTAAACTGAGATGTCTTTCACAAATGTACAGCAGAAGGGCAAATAATAATTTCACTGTGTCCTCTGTCATGTAGGTCTGAGACACAGCAAAGTGATTATTCCCAGTATGATGCTGGTTTTTAAGTAGCTGTTACCAGTTCAAGAAGGAGAAATATAGGCAAATATCAGGATCCCTGTAGTTTACTTAATCCAAGTGTCAGGAATGGGCTTGTCAGGTTAAGGAGAGAAGTACAGAAAACATTTGTACACTTTTGGGGTGGTGTTTGAGGGTTTCCCTGATTTGTTTTTGGCTTTGTGTTTTGCTTCTTTGGGTTTTCTCTGGAAAAACTTTGTTCAAATACCCCTTATTACACTTGACTCTAAGGGTTTCTATATCTTTTACGACTCTTATTCCTCCAATCAATGGGAATTTCATTGGTGACTTAGGAGCTACTGGACTACCCTTTATTTTAAGGCATAGCAAAGTTAGGACCTCCTGTAAAGAAACATCATTGCAAAAGCAGGAACACCATAACAGCTTCCTTGGAATGTTGCAGTGTTTCTGGACAGTATTGAGAATTCTCCTGCAATCTGACTGCTGGTGTCTGTCACAAGTCTGCCAGAACAGTCTGCCCAGGGACTGCAAGCTGGGTTTTTTCAGTGGGGGGGGGTTTCTTGTCTTGGTTTTTTCTTCTTTTTTTTTTTCTATAATAATGCTTTTCATGAAAAATAGTTTTTGTTCCCTAACGGATTTGGGGCACACATTAAAAAAAATTATTCTGTTTCTGAGACAGAAAAGAAATTTATCATTTGACAAAGAATTGAAATATGGGTTTTGTTGGGGTTTTTTTGTTTTTTCCTCACTAAATGAAGAATATGATCCAGATATCTGCTCCTCCCCTGGCCTTAAAAGAAACTATTCTAATTCCAAATGGAAATGCCCAAGATCCAATGAAATCCATCAGTTCAGCTTTACAGAATGTGTCTGTCATTCATAGAGAGCCCAAGTATTCATCAAAGAAATGCCATGCTTTTCTCAGCTGTTTATTTGATGTACTGTTTTAAGAGCTAGGGAACTGCTTTTCATTTGTGATAACTCCAGTAACATAGTACATGCCTGGTAACAGCTGAATTACTCCCATTTTTCAATATCTTTAATATTTATATGTATAAATAGTCACCTATGAGTGATGTACTTGTGTTTAACTTGAGATTTGATCTCTGTTTGTCAGTACTTTTATTCACTGTCTGCCTGAAAGAAAATCTTGCATTTTACCTGGTTACCTTTATGGATAAAAAAATTATCATATGACATTGTTTAGTTAAGGAAAAACATCTGTTAGCCTGGCTGGATTTTAAGTTCTACCAGTGCCATGAAAGACTCAGATCTTTCAGGATGAGTAAGTTTAAGAAAAGCAACGCTGCATTTAATTTGTTTTATTACTATATTTCATGCTACCTAATTCTTCCAATTTTTTAATATTTAATAAATCAGAAGGCCAAAAGAAAATATACACTTTGATTTTTACTTTTGACCTTTCATTACTTTGGCTTGCACTTGTAGACCTCCAACATCTACAGTTTATCTGCAAGTCCTTGAAGGACTAATGGTTATGCATATGAATAAATATTTTCTGGGATCTGAAGCAAAACTTTGCTACCATGACCCTGATTATGAGCCCTCCTTTTCTTTCACACATACTAACCCTGGGCTGACCTTCAGTGAAATGATGAGTGAATATGAAGTCCTATTTCTATATATATATGGTGGAGGGCATCTTCATGTAATTATATGCTTTAGACAGCTTTGTAAAACAAGCAATAAATCCCCAAACCATCCAGGGGAATTCTGATCATTTGTTTGAGGTAAGTATATATTTTAAAACACCTAATGATTGGGAAAAATCTTGAGCTCAAGTCCCAGCTGACAAAATTCTTATGTCAGGGATGTGCCATCTCATTCGCCAGGAATACTCCTACTGCGTTGCAATACTCCTACAAATAGGAGTAATGAGGGATAAATAAACTGCATAGATAGGGTCTTGAAAGCTGACATGACTTCAGTGCATAAAAAAATATTGAAAAAGTGAGCAAAGTAAGATACAGTTTTGGTCTGGCAGAGATTTGTGTGTACTTGGCTGGCTTGCTTCCCCCACCACTCCGTAAATCTCTGCACATCTTAAGTGTATGTACTGCCACCAGTTCAGCACTGAGAAGCCTGTAAAAGTTGCTTGGTGTTTTTTCACATATTAGTTTTATTTGGGTATTCTTAATTTATAGGGTGTCTAATTTATAATTATATTAACACCTCCAGTAGCTTCCCTTAGCCTTTGAAGACTAATCAAGAACTGGAGTTGCACTCTCAAATTGCAATCCCATGTTTCCCTGTGGGTAAAATCCAGGCAGAGCTCTTTAAACCTCCTCTGTTTACACATGCCTGGAGCCAAGCTGGTGGCATCTTTCAAATACAGACTTCCCTATCTATGGATCCAAAGGTGTCTATTGCCTGCCATGCTCCTCACTGCAGTGCTGAAATTTGAGTGCTAGAATCAAAAAGCTACCTTTATCTTCCTCTTCAATATGCTTATTAAAATAAACTAGGGGTTAGTTCATTTTAAAGGCCTGAAGAAGGATTATTAAGGAGCTGATTAAGTCAATTAGGCTGCTTAGGGAATGCTTTTTGCTGTGTTGTTGTTAGCCAGGAACCTTAATAGGACAATTAGGATTAATTAAAATCAGCCTGATTGATTAGGATATATAAACCTGGATGTGAGACATAGCTGTGTGGTTGTGTTAGTGCAGTCTCCAGAGAGGAGGCAGTGGATGCTGAGGTTTCCAGTTCTGAGAATACAATCAGGTTGCTTTGAGGAGGCAATAGGTTTTGATAGTGATGATTCCATATCAGTGAAATAAAGTTTTCTGTATGTCCCCATCAGGGTGGACAAGATGAGACTCCCTGAACAACAATAGGGCAAATGAGTTTTGCTGCAGATGTGTGTAAAATTATCTGTATAGAAAAATTTTGAAGTTTGCCTGGATGATGGTGTGCTTGGATTTGGCTGTGACTGCTCAGGACCAAGGAACAATGATAGCTGCATGAAAATGGGAACATGAGGGAGGAAGACTCTAAAACTAAGCATTATGTACTCTTATTTGTGAGAATCATTCTTGGTGGACAGAAGGTCCCAAATAAGTGGCTGAGTTGTCACCAGAAGTCACCTTCTGCATGTGCAATGACCATCGTGCTTGTGTCTTCCAGGTGTTGGTTAAATAATTTTCAAGAAAATGTGAAGACTTCTGGAATGGCTGCTTTAAGCTGTGCCAATACCACAGTTATCAGGTGCAACCATGTGCTCAGACAACCCTGGGATCTGAACTTTTTTTCAGTGGCATAAAATTGTGTTCAGACATGAGGGGAAAGGATGTGATTGGGAATGGTCATGTGGCTTTCCATCCTTAGCTGAGGTAGCAGAGCATTAAGTCCCTTGTTCTGTCAAAGACCAGGCAAGATCCCTTTTCATTTAAAACACAGTTCATGTCTTTCCAGGTTTTTATAGTCTGATTCATTTTGGAAACTCTGGAAACTTCCAATGTCTTATGTCTTGCTCTGTCTATTTTGAAATAGCTTTTTTTCTAAAGGAAACTGACCTATTGGAGAACCAGTTTTCCAAGGCATATGATTAAGGCTTTCTGTTTTACTGTCAATTAATATAGGTAGTCCCAGTATTTTTTCTATTTCTTTACCCAAAATTTTCTCAGACATTATGTGAGAGAACAGAGAGGCTTCACCAGACATTGGCAAGGCTTTAATCAGCAACATTTTGTGTTCTAAGCAGTTGGATTCCAGGAAAATGTCATTCAAAATTTTTTTTCCAAGTGCTTCATAAGAAATTTTTGTTTATTAATGATGGAGAATATTAATTGATCTTTCAAAACAATATTTATAAGGAGCTCTTCACTTACTACACTGCTGAACTAGTGCTATCCCAGATTTTGTTGTTATTCTTTCTGGGAGGATCCATTTCCAATACCTCTTATTCCATCTTATCAAGGAATGTCTTAAAATATTATACCTCAGATGTCAGTCCAAGGCAGAATCAGCTTTTCACATTTTCACATCTCAGATAAGCAGGAGATAATGATGTCACTGAAAAAAAAAATAAAAATCTGGTACTCTCTTAATCCTAAAAAAATTCTTTGTGCATGTCAGGGGCCAATACATAATAAGACTCAGGTTATCCTGGCTCCATAATCTAAGGAGGCAAAAGTAATCAGCTGCAAGTTTATTTTTTTTGTCCATGTGTTATGCTGGAGTAAATCTTAGCAGAATCCTGACAACTGCAAGATAGTACAAAGATAGTGAGTGGCATTTTTCTTGGTTTTTTTTTCCTGCTTTCTAAGGCCTCCTATTACTCTGAGAAGTTCCTGTGTATTGTCATGCAATGCCTGAAAAGTCATAAATCCCTTTCAGAGATTGTTATTGCAGTAGTCTCTGGCAATAAGTAATGTTTTTAAGTCTTTCTAAACCTTCAGTCAAAATAATAAAATAGCCTAAGAATGCACATGTATATAGAAGCCTTCAACAACTTTCAACACTGAAAGTGTTGAAGTAGCTTTCAACACTGTTACACAAAAAAAGATTATACAAAACCATAGTGTTTTCTATTTTAGTTGGTTTTTTTCTTTTGGTTTTTTTTTTTCTTTTTTTTCTTTCTTTTTTTCTTTAACAAGCAACCTATCACTTTCTGGACTGAATTCAGCCTTAAGCATACTCACTAAGCTTTTAGAATAAACAATATCTGCCCTAAAACCTGAACTATTTGCAAGTATAGATTTACAAGATATAAATAACTTTAAATTACCACTTTTCACCAATAGGTGGTGGTGCTAGCTGTTTCTTTCTCTGGTGCTGCTGCTTAGTGAAACTAACGAAAAAATATCTGTAGTTCTAGCATGAAAATATTAAGAGTGTGTGTGAGTGATCCAAGATAGTTGGGAACTGACTGACTGACTGCCTCAGCTAGGAGGGAAGTGGGGAGGAAGGAATTCGGGCGTCTCAGAAAAGCCCCAAAGGATCTGCTGCATTTGACACTCCTGCCCTTGAGCATTAACCCAAAATGCTTCCAAACTGCAGTGAGGGAATCCTGGGCTCTGGCAGGATGCTTTCTGCAGGTACCATCATTGCAAGAGGTGCAGACCCTGTGAAACAACCAGAGGAAGGTACAGAAAATAATGTTCATTCTAGCTCTCCAGACTACTTAGGAAGCAGTTCCCTCTGTTTTCAGGTGCTGCCACAAGGTTTTCAGTTTAGGAAATGGTCTGGAAATGCTGTCAAGGGGGCTGGGTTTCTGAGGTAGGGAGAGGAGGATGTGTGTGTGTGAAGTGGGTACTTAAATTCTAAGAAGAAATCAACAGTCTGTGAATGGTTAAATCCCTGGGAAAGAAGGGGCTCCTGAGGGGAAAAGAAATCAACTTGACAGTAGGTGAGTTCTAATGCAGAAAACACTGGAGTAAAAGCATTCATAACATGTTAAGCAGTGGAGGAAATGAGGTAGAGAAAATGTTCCTCACTTCAGTTCTTCATCTGAGGGAGAAGCAGAGCTTGGTTCATGGTTCAGTTTGAAAAAGTGTTTATTTGGCCAGGCTGTATTCTGAAGTCAGTAATAATCACAACTAGAAGACAGCCTGGAAGGTGCCACTTGGGTTTAGCTATAGGCCTTGCATTGTAATAAGCAGTTTCAGTTAGTCATGGGTGCTAAAAGAACAATTAAAAGTTGACACACTTGATGTGAGCTGAAGAACAAATTAAAATGTGCCCATAGCAAGGACCATGTTTTTAATTTTGTATAACCTTCATTAGAGTCTGTGATATTTTGACACCAGAATTCTCAATGATAAGCATTGAGGGTATAAGTACTGTACTCATCATCTGACTGGTTTCTTCACTTGTTTGGGTTTGGTTTTGTTTTTCTTTTTTCCCTTTTTCCTCTCCAGTCTTTTTCCTGTGTCTCTGGACTATTTGCTTGCCTATTTTTCTGTGGTCTGCTCTCACTGAAAGGAATAAGATAACTCATGACTGGCAGCCAGCAGCTTGGAGTGAGAATTCTTATTTGTCACATTGTGCTGCCAGCTGCCAAGTGAGATATGCAAAACCTCCTTTCAGGAAGTTCAAGTGTTGTCAGATTCTCTTCATTGCTAATGTCTTTCATTCTGTTATTTTGGAAGACAAAAATCTGAGGTAAAATAATTAAGCTTCTTTGTTGTTTATTAAAGATTTTGAAAATTTTTGGTCTTTAATAAAAGATGAAAATACCCACCCCTGGCCCCTGTTTTCAGCAGGTACACTGGTAGGTAACAAGTCTGCAATATGCATATAGACACTGTAACTTCTGATAAAGTCAGAAGTCAAATAAAACTCAGGGCCAAAGTATTTGGGAACTTTGAACTCATGCCTGGCCACTCTCCACTGGGCTCACAGAAGCATGTGCTAGAGATATTCTTACTATTGCATCTTCTCTAAGTGCTTCTTTTATTCCTGGTACTGAACCTGATGACTGTCCAACTTGAAACATTTTTTGGCCTCTCTGTGCTTTCATATTGAACCAGCCAGGTATTGATTCTCTAGTTTTTTAATTACTTCAACTTTCTGAAAGATTATTTCCTACCTTTAAACAGCAACTCAGCAACTTCTGCTCTGTTCCAAGGCTCTTGTGGTGCTGTGCACTGGTCCTCTCTCTGATGTGATGTTCTCAAGTGTCCATGTGACATCCCAAAGTCACCATGATGTCAACAGCAACAACAACTCTACTTGAGCTTTTCCAGTGTCTGTATGGTCCATTTCATCATCTAGTGGGAGGCATCCTACAAGCCTTTGTAATTTCTGTTTGCTCTGGAGTATCCTCGTATCACCTTGTTAATGAGAACTCTGGCTGCTTGAAACAAAGCAATAAATTGAGCTAACAATAAGGACAGTAAGGCATCAACTCTGTAATTTCAAGTGATAAAGAATTTAAGTTCCCTCTCTCTATATATATTTTTTTAATCGATAAACTGAGCATTACATGAGTTCATTAAAGAAAGCTTTCCAGGAGTTGTTAAATCAGAATAACCTTTGGATGCAATTCCTGGATAAACTCTACCAGATGACTTTCTGACAGGGCTCGAACCACAGCCAAGTGTTATTAACATAATAGCATTAAAATAATCTCTACCAACCTTCTCTTTCACCCATGCAGTTCAAGATGGGGTGTTATCTATAAGTGCTTGAGAAAAAGCAACAGTCAAGGAGAATTTGCAAAACTGGAAGGTAGGATTGAGCAATAATGGCTGAGAAGGTGGCTTGAGGTTCACAAATGCTGAAGAAGTAGAGTACTGCCTAAAAAGAAGTAAAATATTGGGTCCTGAGAGCACTTATGTAGCTATAACATTGATAAGGAATAATGCATTGAACCAACTTGGGTAATGTGTCAATTCTGTAATGTATCTTGGAAAACATAGTATTTTGTGGTGGGGTTTTCTGGGATGTGGTTTGGTTTGTTTCTTAAATGCAAATGCAGTTTTTTATTCTGTTCTTTAACACACATGTTCTGCTGACACAGTTTTCAGTTTCTCAGAACTTCAGATTGTTAACTGGAAGTCTTAGCCTTGGGCTAGGTTCTGGCACTTGTAGTTTCAGTGCAACACGATGATACCACCTCTGGTTTAGAAGGTTCCTGAGCTGTGCTGGGGCTGGGGAGAATTTACCTGGGAAGATTCAATTTGTGGTTGCCTTATTCCTTATTCCAAATATAAGTTGTTGGCTGCCGCGTGATTTGAAATATTTGACAAGATGGGCTTTGGTCTGATTGCTCCATTCATTTAATAATCTAATATTGTATTCCCAAGTATGAAAAAGACAAAAAAAGCATTTACAAGGAGAATAGCAGTACACGGGCTGAGCAGGTAAAAAGGAGCAGATCTACAATATGTAAAATAATGTATACATATTTTCAAATAATTAAGAAAGATATGAAATTTGGCCATAATTTAGATTGGTTTGTGCTTTTAAGGCTGTATAATATTTGCTCAAAGTTACAGAGTGTTAAATTCAACATAATAGTAAGCTTTGAATTGGCATCTGCTTCATAGCTCTGCTAATACACTCTTCTCTAAGCTTCACATGAATCTCCTGCAGACTTAAATTCAAGAATATTATTTCATTTGCAGTGGTGTGATTTTTGATGAAATGCCATTGAAGTTAATGCAATGACTCCTTCTCTAAAAACACATGCAAAAGACAGCTATGCTGCTTCTGTCCAGTGGTGTGGGCTTTACTCCCAAGCTCAGGTGGACTTCAGCATCCAAAATGAAGATGGACTTTTTAACAAGAGCAAGCTGAGGAAGGAGTTTGCCTAGGTGTGCAAGTGGAAGAGTCTGTGAACGTGAGAGCTTATCACAGACACACCAGAGTAAGCCAGACAATGTCTGAAAAAGCTTTGAAAAAGTTAGTTGCAAAAAAATTCTAGAGGATATTGGATTTGGTGCAGAGGAGGGCTATGAATAAAACCAAACCTCCCGGCTCTGTTCTTACACTTGCAAAAGTGAGGCCTGACTGCAGTGTTCTTTATTTAGAAATAAGGGTTTTATAAAATTAGTGAGATTACATTGTTTTAAAATTATTCATATTTTTGTTTCATAGTTCAAGGCGAGGTCATCTTTGAGAATGAAGCTGCCTTTTAGCATTTGCTGCTTGTTTTGGGTTTTTGTTGGGAGAAGGTGCTGCTTTTTTTTTTTTTTTCCTTTTTGTAAGTGAATTTGGCATTCACAGATGTCTTTCTAGAAACACTGACTATAAATGTACCTTGATCAGAACATGTTTTCTCAAATCTTGATCCTCATGTGGAATGATTTTAGCTTTTGTACCAGAAGGTATCTCAAGGATGAAATCTGTTAAATAGTTACAGTGTGTTGCCTAAGGGTGCTGAGCTTCCTCTAGATGCTTGTGCCACCATTTCTCTACTTTCTGTAGCATTTTCTATTCCTAGGAGCCAGCAGAGATTTGCAGTTGAGGAACATTGCACTCTAAAGTGACTTAAGATCAAGTTGATTTTGAATTCATAATTGAGACAAAAATTGGTTGGTCACTGTTTTTGGGACTATTTTTAGCAACACTTTTTTTAGCCTTTCAGCTGTTTCAGATTTCTGAGAGCCACCTTAATTCATATGAAATCCAACTTATTTTAGTGGCAAAAAAAAAGTAAATATATGTCATAATTAGAATGAGAACTGATGTGAGCTACTGCTCTTCTGTATTAGGCCTGCTACAATAGATTGTTAATTTAGGCAAGAGTACTCAGTGTCAAGTTTTGAATGAGTATAGCTAATCAAATATATATTTGATAGTTGCTTTTTTCATGATCTTGGTAAAATTAGACTGCATTTTCAACAGGCAAATATAATATATGAATAAACTTCTTGCCTGTGTTTTATTTTAAAAAAATCTCCTTTTCCCCTGCATATTGTTTCATCCCCATATATACTTCATGTATTTATTGAATCTTATAATCAGCTTCCCCATATTTGAGAGTGTTTCATAGAGATGTAAGATGTAAGAAGATGTAAGGACTAGCTATTAAAAATACTGAGAGTAACAATTAGTCAATGATCTGAACTGGAAGATTCCATTTTGATATTCTCATTTCTGGATATGCATCTGAATACGGATCCTTCTTCCCTTACTCTCTTTTCTATTCGAGAAGAACCTGTTGTTTTCTCTGATATCTTGAAGGGATCATCTATGTAAAGGCTGCTAACATTGCCTTCCTTACATCCATTTCTGAATGTTAATTTTTCATGTTTCTGCCATAGGCTTCTGCACCTGGCATGCTTGCTTGGGCTACTTGTGAGCTTTTTTCCCAAGAGGGGCTTTCATGTGCTTCCCAATTCAGATTTTCTTCTGGTAGTGGTATTTGTCAGAGATCAAAGAGAGGATTAGTACTCTGTATTGCCTCAGATAAGGGTATTTCATGGAGGAAAATTATTTTATTTGCTTATGGATGAAAAGTAGCAAATGATAAAGTTATAATAGCTTTATTACAATTCTGCCTTTAGGATAAATTATCAATGTTTGCCAATTCATTACCAAATGAGCCATTGCAATGGACAAATAGACTTGGGCTATCCACAGAAAGAAAAAACTCAAAACCCCACAGCATTTGACACGTGTATGGAAAAAGGTCTTAAGCCCAAATGGGATAATTTACAAGAGAATTGGAGTGTTTTGCAAGCACATAGCATGTGGGAATCACAGAGTGATGCCAGTATTTTAAATCACTTCAGAGGAAAGTGGTTTAAGAGAAAGGCGACAGTGGAAACTAGTGTGGTACTTAAGATAAAGTGGTGCATTCTAACAAAGAGGTTCAAGATAATTTTGAAGATACTTGTAGTCACCAACATAGTTTTGTCCCAGGATCCAGGTTGGCAGCTCACATTCGTGTTGGGAATTCATGGTATCTTTTTAATTTTTGGTTTTATTTAGTCTTTTTCCTTAAAGCCTCATTCTCCTGTGAGCACGCCTGTATCTTTTCAGACTTAAAACCAGCAAATAGCACTTCTGTGTCAAGCTAATCTTCTGGTTATGCCAAAAATCTTCTTGAAAATGCAGTATGCAAGCAGTGCAAGCGAAACTTGGTTTCTTGAAAAGTCTTGACCTTTTAAGTCCTCACTTTTAGTGAGCCTGTCTCACTGCCTTCATTGTGACCTGACCTCACAATGTGGCAATATTGGCAGCCCTGCAGTCTAGAATATAGTGTCATGTTCCTCCTGCCACAATAGAAATAATTTTCTCTTTCCAGAGAAAATTTGCAGCAGCAAAACAGGCAGAAAGTTCCTCAATAATAATCCAATGTGGTTGAGTGACTTGGTCCCTCCCTGGATCTGATACAGATATGTAACCTCATTTTAGCAGGAGCACTTGAGATGCACCACTCATCATGCAGCTAGAGATACCTCATTGCTCACTGTAGTTTGCCCTTAGGGTTTGGGGAGGGGTTGAGGGGAGAGAAGAGGGAAATTGGTTTCTGCCTTGCACTTTATTCAGCATTCAGTGCAGTCTTTGTTTACTGAGTTGGGAGTCTGGTAGTGCCATAAAAATGCTACTGAGGTTTGCAGAGACAAAATGTGCAGCTACTTAAATAGAGCAATGGTAGGAGCTTACATTAAGAACACCAGAAGTGTTCACATCTTAAAGGCTGCTCCATCCTCCCTTTGATGAATACTTCACTGTGATGTGGAATTTATAGCTTTGAGCAGTTGCCGAAACACGCTTGGAAAGCCTCTTGATGTTTGTGGTGTTAATGGATTCTGCCCTGGTGTTCAGTAACTCTGCATTTTAAAATTTGACCCTCCACATGGTGCAAGTCATTCAAGAATTTGTTACCACTAAATGTCAAAGTTCTGAACGTTCTTCCCAGTTCTTGTTCTCTTTCCTTATCGAACGGACCTAAATCTGACTCTGCTGCTGAGTGGCTTTGGGTGTGGAATGTCCTTTTGTACATCTGGTGTCCTGCTTAATTGTCATCAGGCTTTGGTTTTCAACAAGATAATTGCTGAGCTGTCTTTGGTGATTTGGAAAACAAGTTGTCTTCAAATCTATTAATGCTGCTCAAATACTTACTTTCCCCAAAACATTTCCTGTCATAAAGCTTCAGTGGCATAGAGCAAGTTAAGAGCTTATCAGGCTATTATTTGCCACAGATGAGAAAACAAAATGGTACAGATTAAAGTCTTATGAATGTGACTCTCCTCTTGATCACTGTAGAAATTGAGAAGTCTATTTCATTTAGGTTCAGGAAATTAAACTAATAAACGTAACAAATGAATAGGATGCTGTTGATGATCTCTTTCCTAACTTCTCCCAGCAGAGAATATCAAAGGATTAAATTTCAGGCCCTACTTTAAGGCATTGCTTTTCTTATATTGTCCACTCACTGAACAATGAACCCCTAAAAGAGGAGAAAGCAGGAAAAGATGATTTCTGTGAGGCTCAGTGACTGCTTGCTGTGTCCTCGCAATGTCATCTTCTGCAATGAATAATTTTATTGGTGAAAGACAACAGGTGAGAGCCTGCCTCCCTTATTCTTCATGAGGGGCACTTTTTGTTCTTTTTGGAACCAAGTAATTCCGGAAATATCCAGGGAGGTTTTTGTATCTTGCAAAAGCCAAGATTTGTGTCCAAAATATTTGGAGGAAGAATTAGGTACCTCTCTGTAGAATCTCTTTCAACACCTTTACTTCTCTGTAGGATTCATAATCTCTTCTTTTTCTCCTGTGTCTTGTGGTTCCTTATACTTAAGCCTACATTACTGCTACAAGAAGAAATCTTTTGGCTTTTTCCTGGCTGGATGTATGGAGGTCAGTGCAATTGCTGTAGCACATCAGGCCATGGGATTGGGAAGCAGCTGGGCACACTGAGCTTCCTCATCTTGTCTGCTTGAGCATGGAACCTCTGGCAGATAGAGCCATGTCCCCTGGCTGCTCTGCAGTGTTGCTGTCTCTCTCCAGCTCCACTGCTGTACTGAGGAATGGGAGTGTGGCAGGAAATGGAAGTGGGAACCAGTGAGATGCTGGCTGATAAAATTGTGCTTAGTCCAGAGAGATGGATTGACTTCAGTGTGGGTTTTCTGGCACCTGGCTTTGTGGGCATCTCTACTGGGGTGGAAAGCAGCTCTGGAAAAGCAGACTGTAGTGTTAGAATTAATTGGATAAGATGATGCAATGCCAAGATTACTAGGAAAGGACTGCTAGTAATTCTGGTTAGAATTCTGTTGGAAGCTTGCAGACTAAACCACTCAGGCAAGAGAGGAGTCCCTCATTTTCCAGCAACCATGCTATTCTGGCACACACTCCTTTTACAGCTGTTTGTGCAAGGCAAGAACAATTATTTCACTAAATCTTATTTCTTTCTCTTTTCTTTATCTTTAGATTCACTAAATCTTGCAGTGTATCCTACTATTGCAGTGTCGTACCATCACTGGACTTAAGTATCTATGTTTCCAAGTGTCCTTGATTTTGTTTCTTACTTCCACATTATCACAGCATACTTTCATAATTATATGTTCATTCTTATCCATTGTGCAAATTTATCTGACTCTAATACGTTCAAGAACTCGAGTTTTGAAAAGAAAGCTTTATTGTGTCAGTCTTGTAATGTAAGACCCCAATATTTTGAGAATATGGTTACAATTCTGAATTATGAATAATTTTCTGAGAGCAAAAAAGTGACTAAGTATAAAATATGAATCTAGTATGTTACATTACTTAGCCATGCAATCATTATTTGAAATTCTCTTTTGGGTCTTTACATTTACATTCATCTGGATTCCTCAAAATGGACATGGCTAATGTATTATTAAAAGATTAAAAATTGAAATCCATGTAGTAAATGTTGATGTATTTTATGGTTCAACAGAAACTGATGAAGCAATGAACTTTTGGATATTTTTCAGCCCACAGCTAAAATGTTCATACTATTTTGATTTGCATATGAGAGCCTTGATGTGATTTATTTGAGCTAACGGGGTGATTTTCATCAGGAGAGCAAGCAATAGCACTTCTTAAAAGGAAATGTAGTGTCGTATCCTAATCCTTCCAGAAGCAAATTTACATCCACAAATAATGCATGCAATTAACAACTTGAGTTAGGTATCAAATATTGAGATGCCTGAGCACTCCTTGCATTTTTCTCATAAGCATAAATAATGCAGGTTTTTTTTTAAGGAACAAACTATGCCAAAGTTTTGCAAAAGCCTATGGCTGGCATGACAAGTATCTTTTATTAAAGGTGATCCCTAACTAAGGTTTTCCTGTCCTGAAGATTGTTGTAGAGTATGTTGATTATTTCACAACAGCAAACACAAATGAAACCAGTACCAACATGCTCTCTGCCACACTTAGCTAAGATTGGTTTTAAAAAATAAGAGTTTGTCACTAACTCTCTGCAATACCTGCCTTACTTTTACTTTGCAAAAGAAAGTTAATAGGAGAAGTAGATGTTAAAAATGTTCACAATCCAAGAGATGTATTTTGCTGTGAGTGCTCATCTTTCTGGAGCTTTAGAAATGTCAAATTTCAGTCTAAACAGGTAATTCAATGGTTACGAGTAGATTGTAATACTGTAGAATTGTTTTGGTTTTGGTTTGGTTCTGTTATAAGATATAGGGACAAAGTGATGGACTCCATGTCCAGAAAATATACCTGGATCAACTGCCTGAGATGCAGCAGGCCTTTCATAATTATTCATGTAGTTAAAAATCTTAAAAATTGTAATTTCTTGATAATAGTATCAGAATCAAATTGATCACACTTTGAAATCACCGTAGTTTTTCATTCATTTGGTTTGGTATTTGACTTTGCAAGCACCATTATTGTTTCCATGAGGTATAAAGTGGAGTGTATCTGATAAATGTTAGCATGATGATTCAGAAAACTGACACAACTTCTGGATAGTTTCTCATTCTTTTTTGTTTGTTGTATATATGAATACCTTTATTTTTGCTTTAAGGAAGTACATCTAGAATTTAAATATTGGGATGTGTCAGTTTTCTCATGGTGTTATTAATACTGAACAAAGCCTGTGTTTACCATGACCCAGAGATGTTTCTTGATCAGAAGGTGGCTGAGGCTAAAACCATCAAGGGGGACTTCCTCTCCCTTCATACCCCCAGGAAAAAAAAAAAAAAAAAAAAGGGAAAAAGGGAAAAAAAAAGGAAAAAAAAAAAAAGGATGGGGGGAGCTTTGTCACATTACTCAGACATTCTTTTAATCATTTTTGTCGGGTCTCTACTCAGTAGAGCCAGAATAAATATGTAGCCTACTAATCTTCAGTCACCAGGCTATAGTGTTTGTGACCCAGGACTTTGGAAAAGGTTATTGAGGATAAAAGAAAAAGACTTGGTTCAAGAAATGAGGATTTGAACTTGAGCAGTGATACATTGGCATGATAAATCTAGAATCTTCCTTCTGCTGAAATGCAGATATAGAACATTCTTCCCTCAAAGTTCCTGCATAAGTAGAATTTTATAATGGATTTTTGTCATGATAGTTAATAAATCTAAGAAATTGTTGTATTCTAATCCAGTGGTGTGCTATGTAAGGACTTCCAAAACATTAGTATTGAAAAGCAATTACTAGAACTTAATTTTTCAGCAGCAACTGAATTAATCACCTGCTAAGAAAAATATTCATCTTTAGTAATGAAAGTGTTGTTAAAATACAGTGGTCTTCATCTTCTGAGTGAGAATTTCCACTGATGGCTCTGCCAAAACATTCTCAGCACCATTTGCTATTATACAAAAGCAAACTCATTAAGTGAATATGTGTATGGAATGTAAGGATACTATGTTTGTTGTCTAAGACTTGAAAAAATAACCAGTAGTATCTGAAAATAGAATTTCTATTGAAAGCATGTTCCTTGCATTACTTGAGATTAAATTGTTTCTGTAGAAGCTGCACAAGAATATTGAATTAGTTTTATACAAAGAAGGAAAACACTTTGGCTTTTCTAGACTGGCTTATGGTGCAATACCAGCCTAAATATTATGACATTATTTGCAAATCCTTAATTGTCAAGCAAAGTCACTGAAGAAACTTTGGTGCTTTGTGTACTTCATGGTTTTTGACTAAATTAAGAAGAATTAAGAAATTAATCTTCACACCTTGTTTTCTGTGAGGTTTCTACAAGTTAGTAGGACAATCTTTCCTGTGATTGAGGTTATATTTTATTTGAATTTTTCACAAGAGAGCCTCTAATGATAAATTATCTGTGCAAATAAAACCACAGTTACCATGTCATGTCTTAAGTTAGTGAAGGTTCGTGTCTTAGGTGCATGAGAGAAACTACACTGGAAGCTGTTGGCATAGAAGGAGAAGAAAAGAAAAGCACAAATTAGGTTTGCTATACAAAAGAGCTTGGAACTACAGCAAGAAGGGCACCTGAGAGCAATAATAACTTTAGAGCCAGAAATTCCCAAAACTAACTCCTTTAAGTCCACCTCATGCAAATCCAGATATATTTGGTCCTGTTCTAGCAGGGAGGTTGGACTCTGATCTCCAGAGGTCCCTTCCAATCTCTGACGTTCTGTGATATATCAGCCCAGATGCTAAAAGCAGCTGTATAGTTCTACTTAAATGCAGCTGAAAAGCCTCCAAGCTTGTGGTAGCCCATTCAGAGCCTTCTCATGTGGCTGAATCTATGAAACAACTTTGCAACCTCCTCAGGAAAACATCTAAGTTTGCTCAGATCCTAAACCAATGAGAGTAATGCTTGGGGATGTGTTATCACTTGTGGCTAATGGTGACATAAGTCTGCTTTTCCATGTCACATCACAGGATGCTCCACAGCAGCATCATCCTGTGATGTGTTGGTTTGCCTGCACCCATACAAGTATCTGATTCTCATTCCCAGACAGAGTGCTGTTTCCTTGTTAAATTAATGATTCAGTGGTGTCATAACTGGAGTCTGGTGGTTGTGCTAGTGGGATTTGGGCACTCAGGCTTCTCTCAGGACCTGTTCTCTGGCAGTTTTTATAGTAGCTGCTTCTTGCTGCAGTTATGGCATGAGGTTAGAGACTGCTTGTATGTGCATACATAGTCCTCCTTCACCCTAAATCTGTTATTTTATAAATCATACCTTTCAGTAACTCTTTCCAATGCAGAGGAGTGATGCTCCTGGTCTCTGATGCTCATTCTGGAGGTGGCAGCAGGTAGATGTGGTATTTCACTCCTGGAAAACTTTATCAGTGGGTGATAGCCACTCTTGTGCTGTGCACTTTGGGTGCTGCCCCAGCATTTTATATACCTACAGCTGTATTAATAGTGTGACAGGGGAGATAAGAGAAGAGAAATTAAGTCAAACTACTTTTTTAAGGAACTTCATTGCCAGGCATGGCATTTCTGGGCTGTGAAATGAGTTTACCAATAGGAATAAACTGAACTGCAAAACTTGATAAAGAAATTTTTGATGTGAACATTCTAGATGATAGCAGAAGCTTTCAGTATTTAGAGGTTTTCTTTACTAGAATGAAAAATTAGCAACTAAGACAAGACAGTTCTGTAAAACAGCAGACATTCCAACCTATGAAGTAAAATGGAGTAACCGAGTTTGGCAACAAACCTGACTTACCCACCATATCGTAGCAGGTTAGAGATGTTGGGTGCCTTTCCTCCCGAAGAACATTTCCTTTGCTTTTCTTCTCTCTTTATCTTCCCAAGGCTGGCTTTAGGATTATTCCCTTCTATAGAGAGAGCCACTGGTTTTGCCCATTACCCTGGGTCTGTTCAAGCTTCACCCAGCTGTTTTTGCTTCATTTCTGCCTTCCCTCTCTGCTCCAGTGCCAGTGCCCAGCTGGGCCCAGTGAGGCTGAGCCCTTCTCCCTTCCACACTCAGGTTTGCTCTGAGCCAAAGTGTAGCAGCCAGGGCAAAGTAAACAGGCAGCTTTTCCTCCTCTTGCCCAGCTGCCTTGTTAAAAACAAAATGTGCAATACTTTGTGTATACTCCATTGTTGCTTCTGTGTATAGCAATTATTGTTGTTTTTTTCCTGTGTCCCACCTACTGGTTAAGACCCACTTCTGCATGTGGACTTGAGAGCTGAAATCTGGATCTGACTTCCCTAATGGTTGGGTTTACTTTATAAATATACCTGCACCTCCTGGCTCAGCTACCTTCCTGACTGTTTTACAGGGTTTTTGTAAGGTAGCACTGCAAAACACCTGAGGAAATAGATCATTACGAAATTTAATTCCTTGCACTCAGCACTGAATCAGGTCTAAATTTATTTTACATGACAGAAGCAGAGTGAATATCTCAATGACCTTGGAATCCAGCGTGGTTTTAATTGGATTCTATCTTTTTCTAATGCCACTGTGGAACACCAATTTAAATCCTTGGGATTAAATTTATACGACAGGCTGCCATTCTCACTAAAGTGGTGCATCATTTTAATTTATTTATTTTGCTTTGATGTATCTTGACAAGTAATCAAGCATCAGGTCCTTAGTTGTGAAGATCTTGTTACTATTTTTTTTTTGTCAGCCCTTTTGCTGACACACAACAAAACACAACATTCATTTTTTAAAAAGGTGGTAACAGCTCTCAAGCTCAGCAAGAATTCTAGTGAGATAGAATTTAAGATAGAGAAAGCTTTATTTGTGTAATAAAAAAATAACCCCTAGTAAATGAGGTTTCTAATGTATTATTCTTCTAAGCCTTCCACTGGGCCCATAATTATGCAGAATATCTAATGTACTCTAATAATCTGATTTTAACTTGATAATATTTTCACTTTATATACAGATTGAAACACTGCAGCCCATCAGATTTGAAAATAAAGACACTGATTACTTAACTATTATAAATACATGATGCTGTTGAGGTGAAAATAAAAGCATGATGAGCAAAGTACGAATATAAATTGAAATGCTATGAAACATATCAAGACACTTTGAAAATAGGTTCAAATTTTTCATTATGGCATTAGTGTAGTTCCACATCCCCATGACAGTCACTTGTATCAGCAATAATAAGGTGGTTAAAAGTAAATAATTCCTAGGTTAATGAGTATCATATTAAAAACTCTAAAAAAATAGGGAAGATATATATATAAAAATAAGGAACATACATATATAAGGACATGTTAGGAAAAATAGAATTTCTATAAATTAAATTTTAAAAGCTCATTAGCTGCGGAGTATGAGATGTTCAAAATACTATATTTCAGTCCCTCTGTCCTAGGCAGTAAGTTTAATTTCCAGTATACAAGCCTCTTGTATGCTTGCTTAATACCCAGTGAAATGCATTAACTTTTACAACTGTTTGATTTGCTTTTACTGTTTTATCAGCTAGGAATGAACAACTGGTGAGGATGCTGATAAAGCACTTTAGAAAGTTTCTGTTGGAGGAATCCCCATCTGAATGACTACATAATACAGAAATAGTCACATATATTTTTTTATATATATATATATTTATTGACCTTGTAAAAAATTGAACATAAACAGGGGGTGGCGTTTAGTAGTGGGAATGCAAATTATGAGCAGATATTGTAAAGCCAAGAACCTAATGATAAGGTCATCAGTCTGTAGCTTCGGTGTGTGGTGGGTTCACCTTGTTCAGCTGCCCGATGCCCGCACAGCCGCTCGCTCACCCCTTCACAGGACAGGGGGAGAAAATAGGATGAAAAAGCTTGTGTGTTGAGATAAAGACAGGGAAATCACTTTGTAATTGCTATCCTAGACGGAACAGGCTTGGATTGGGGTAATTAATTTATTGCCAATAAAATTCAGATTCAGCTTCCTCCCACCCCTTGCTTCTTCCCAGGCTCAGTTTGCTCCTTCACCTCACACCCCTCCGCCTCCCCTGTGCTGAGCAGAGCAGGGGATGAGGCTGCTCTCTCCATGATGGTTCCTCCTTATTGCCTCTTCTTCCTCACACCTTCCCCAGCTCCAGTCTGGGCTCTTCATGGCTGCAGTTCCCATGTGGAAAAGCAGCTCCCAAAGGATCCCCCTTTTGTTCTCCCCACAGGATCCCAGCCCTCGTTCTCCCCCATTTTGCGCTTGTTCTCGCCCATTTTGTCTGATTCGTTCTCCCCCTTTTGCCTCATTGGTTCTCCACCATTTTGCCTCATTGGTTCTCCTCCATTTTGCCTCATTCGTTCTCCCCCTTTTTGCCTCATTCGTTCTCCCCCTTTTTGCCTCATTCGTTCTCCCCCTTTTTGCCTCATTCGTTCTCCCCCGTTTTGCCTCATTCGTTCTTCCCCTTTTTGCTCTCGTTCTCCCATTTTTTTGTGCTCCTTCTCCCCCATTTTGCCTCATTTGTTCTCCCCCATTTTGCCTCATTTGTTCTCCCCCATTTTGCCTCATTTGTTCTCCCCCGTTTTGCCTCATTGGTTCTCCCCCGTTTTGCCTCATTGGTTCTCCCCCATTTTGCCTCATTGGTTCTCCTCCATTTTGCCTCATTCGTTCTCCCCCCTTTTGCCTCATTCGTTCTGCCCCCTTTTGCCTCATTCGTTCTCCCCCTTTTTGCCTCATTGGTTCTCCCCCATTTTGCCTCATTGGTTCTCCCCCATTTTGCCTCATTGGTTCTTCCCCCTTTTGCCTCATTGGTTCTCCCCCATTTTGCCCTCGTTCTCGCCCATTTTGTCTCATTGGTTCTCCCCCTTTTGCTTCATTGGTTCTCCCCCTTTTGCCTCATTCGTCCTCCCCCATTTTGCCTCATTTGTCCTCCCCCATTTTGCCTCATTCGTCCTCCCCCATTTTGCCTCATTGGTTCTCCCCCATTTTGCCTCATTGGTTCTCCCCATTTTGCCTCATTCGTCCTCCCCCATTTTGCCTCATTCGTCCTCCCCCATTTTGCCTCATTCGTCCTCCCCCATTTTGCCTCATTCGTCCTCCCCCATTTTGCCTCATTGGTTCTCCCCCTTTTTGCCTCATTCGTTCTCCCCCCTTTTGCCTCATTCGTTCTGCCCCCTTTTGCCTCATTCGTTCTCCCCCTTTTTGCCTCATTCTTTTTCCCCCTTTTTGCCTCATTGGTTCTCCCCCATTTTGCCTCACTGGTTCTCCCCCATTTTGCCTCACTGGTTCTCCCCCATTTTGCCTCACTGGTTCTCCCCCATTTTGCCTCACTGGTTCTCCCCCATTTTGCCTCATTGGTTCTCCCCCATTTTACCTCATTGGTTCTCCCCCATTTTGCCTCATTGGTTCTCCCCCATTTTGCCTCATTGGTTCTTCCCCCTTTTGCCTCATTGGTTCTCCCCCATTTTGCCCTCGTTCTCGCCCATTTTGTCTCATTGGTTCTCCCCCTTTTGCTTCATTGGTTCTCCCCCTTTTGCCTCATTCGTCCTCCCCCATTTTGCCTCATTCGTCCTCCCCCATTTTGCCTCATTCGTCCTCCCCCATTTTGCCTCATTCGTCCTCCCCCATTTTGCCTCATTGGTTCTCCCCCATTTTGCCTCATTGGTTCTCCCCATTTTGCCTCATTCGTCCTCCCCCATTTTGCCTCATTCATCCTCCCCCATTTTGCCTCATTCATCCTCCCCCATTTTGCCTCATTCGTCCTCCCCCATTTTGCCTCATTGGTTCTCCTCCATTTTGCCTCATTGGTTCTCCCCCTTTTTGCCTCATTCGTTCTCCCCCTTTTTGCCTCATTCGTTCTCCCCCGTTTTGCCTCATTCGTTCTTCCCCTTTTTGCTCTCGTTCTCCCATTTTTTTGTGCTCCTTCTCCCCCATTTTGCCTCATTTGTTCTCCCCCATTTTGCCTCATTCGTTCTCCCCCATTTTGCCTCATTCGTTCTCCCCCCTTTTGCCTCATTCGTTCTGCCCCCTTTTGCCTCATTCGTTCTCCCCCTTTTTGCCTCATTCGTTTTCCCCCTTTTTGCCTCATTGGTTCTCCCCCATTTTGCCTCACTGGTTCTCCCCCATTTTGCCTCACTGGTTCTCCCCCATTTTGCCTCACTGGTTCTCCCCCATTTTGCCTCATTGGTTCTCCCCCATTTTGCCTCATTGGTTCTTCCCGCTTTTGCCTCATTGGTTCTCCCCCATTTTGCCCTCGTTCTCGCCCATTTTGTCTCATTGGTTCTCCCCCTTTTGCTTCATTGGTTCTCCCCCTTTTGCCTCATTCGTCCTCCCCCATTTTGCCTCATTCGTCCTCCCCCATTTTGCCTCATTGGTTCTCCCCCATTTTGCCTCATTGGTTCTCCCCCATTTTGCCTCATTGGTTCTCCCCCATTTTGCCTCATTGGTTCTCCCCCATTTTGCCTCATTCGTTCTCCCCCATTTTGCCCTCGTTGTCGCCCCTTTTGCCTCATTGGTTCTCCCCCTTTTGCCTCATTGGTTCTCCCCCATTTTGCCTCATTGGCTCTCCCCATTTTGCCTCATTGGTTCTCCCCCTTTTACCTCATTGGTTCTCCCCCATTTTGCCTTATTCAGTCTCCCCATTTTGTCTCATTGGTTCTCCCCCATTTTACCTCATTTGTCCTCCCCCATTTTGCCTCATTGGTTCTCCCCCTTTTACCTCATTGGTTCTCCCCCATTTTGCCTTATTCAGTCTCCCCATTTTGTCTCATTGGTTCTCCCCCATTTTGCCTCATTCGTCCTCCCCCATTTTGCCTCATTCGTCCTCCCCCATTTTGCCTCATTCGTCCTCCCCCATTTTTCCTCATTCGTCCTCCCCCATTTTGCCTCATTCGTCCTCCCCCATTTTGCCTCATTGGTTCTCCCCCATTTTGCCTCATTCGTCCTCCCCCATTTTGCCTCATTGGTTCTCCCCCATTTTGCCTCATTGGTTCTCCCCATTTTGCCTCATTCGTCTTCCCCCATTTTGCCTCATTCGTCCTCCCCCATTTTGCCTCATTCTCCTCGTTGTCCCCCTTTTCTCCTCGTTGTCCCCCTTTTCTCCTCGTTGTCCCCCTTTTCTCCTCGTTGTCCCCCTTTTCTCCTCCTTCCCCTCGTTCTCCCTTTTTTCCCCCTCATTCTCCCCCTTTTCTCCTCACAGCCCAACACCATTTTCCCCCTTCATTAACCCCCAGTCCCTGAGGTGCCGCCAGCCCGGCTGAGGGGTGGCTGGAACCAGCTCGAACCGGACCAGGCTGCGCCTCAGCTCCCCTCAGAAGGGTTCTGCAGCCAACGCCTCTGCACCCAAAATATAACAGAAAGTAGGTAGGAATTTTGATCACAAGTGCTTAATGTAGATTTATGTGCATAGTAACTGAAGTTTTTTCTTCATCTGGGACCTCCGAGTTTATTTTATTTTTAAGCAATGGTGACTGAGGCTGCTGCGTCATCAGGTTTGGGCAGGACAGAAATGCACTTTGAGATGTAGTTGTGTATGTGAAAGAATTAGATTAATTTTCTGCAAATGTTTGATGTTATCCCAGATGCATAATTTAAAGGGAAATATTGCGTGGTAGCTCTTTGTGAGAGAAAAACCAGTCTAGTCTGGATTTTGTAAATAGCTTTATTTTAACTTGGGACTCTTATTTATAAGTCTTTTGTGTGTGTGTGTGTGTATGTGTGCATCTGTTTCCTTTTTGTTAGTGTGTTAGGCTGGGATCAGGCCCTGCCACTCTGTTTCTTCTCTCTCCAGGTATCATGTAAAAACAAAACTCAAATATTAATTCCAGAAGGTTAAAACTTGGGAAATTCAGCCATGTTCAAGCCTCAAAGTGCTCCTGAGTGTCTTGCACATGTAATAGGCATTTTGCTGTCCTTCTGTACCTGGACTCTGTCCACTGGAGAACACGGTGTCCTTTTGAGCCAGGGGTATCCATAGAATCTCCTAAATTTGAGGGGAACAATCTGGATCATGGTTTTCAACTCCTGGCCCTGTGTAGGGCACCCCAAAAATCACACCAGGTGCCTGAGAGCATCATCCAAACTCTTCTTGAATTCAGGCAGGCTTGGTGCCATAAACTATTTCCCTAGGGAGCCCATTCCACTGCTCAGCTGCCCTTGGGTGAAAAATGTTTTCCTCCTATCTAACATGCACATCTGCCTACCATTCCCTTGGGTCCTAATGTTGGTCACCAGAGAGAAGAGGTCAGTGCCTGCTCTTCTTCTAGTGAGGAAGCAAGAAGCTGCCACAAGGTCTCCCCTCGTACTCCCCTTCTCCAGGCTGATGTGAGGAGCAATTCCTTTGATTCATGTGGGGAATAAAAATTCATTACAAATCCACAAATCAGCACAGCCCCATGACATAGAGGACTTCTCATGCAATAGACCATTGGTTTTTGACCTGTAAAAATGATTTTTATTGGTTTTTTAAAGTTTCCAACAGGTGTTAGAAATTCTTTACAAGTCCTTTTCTGTAGGCCATTGATAATTGGGGCCTGTTTCTATTTTTAAACCCCACAAACTATATTCACATCTGGTCTCAGCACACCAGGTTGTTATATTGTGTACTAGAGTCCCTTGCTGTGCCTTTAAATCTGATAAGCTGTGAATCTTGAGGTCTTTAGTGAGTTTGTTCAGACACGCTTGTAGGCATGAACTAGAGCCATCATAGGTTAATTATAGATTAATTATTAACTCCACTTTTGTCTTTGAAGATGTCCAAAAGAGAAGTCATTGCTTTGGGGCCCAACATCTGCCTTGGTGGCTGAAGCACAGTAATGCATCCTTGCATGGCACTTACAGTTCATTTTCCTCTGCACACTTAGGCAGTGATAGCAAGGGGATATGGTTGAGATGCCCAACAGAACTGCAAAAAGAGTTTTAGCAAAAGGACAGGTCACAAAATTCCACTGACTTTATTCTTTAGTGTCTGGTCTCTCCTTTTATCTCCTGGTTACTCTGTCTTATAATGAGACTGTGAAGAATCACAACTTTTGTAGGAGCTTAGAAATTTACTATGTATAATTACATTGAATCCATCCAATGTTCCAAGGCTCTCTGGAAGCTCTTTTTAAAATTTGTAATCTGAATTGTAACAAATTATCACAAATATTAATGAAATTCCTGTGTTGTCTCCTGGTATCGTTGAATAGAGTAGTTCATGCTGAAACAATTATTTTAGTAAATTGTCTCAAGCTGCCTGAGGATATTGTTTGATCATTCTATCAGCTGAAATGATTGGTCCTAGTCCTTGTGAACAATCCCTCAATCTGTGCTTGTTTATTGCATTTCTTGTCTTCCTGCTAGCCACTTAAGCCCCAATCAGCTTGATAAAGATCTTCTATATCTGACAGAGATAAATGCAGTATTTTCTCTGGGCCCATTATCAAAATAGCTAAAGTGTGTACTGAAGCAATACACATTTAACCATGTCAGTGAAAATGCACCTAAGGAATTTTGAACTCAGGGAAAAAGAAAAAAGAAGTAGTGGTTCCTTAAGCCCTTTAAAAGGTTTTGAGCCTGTGGAAGACAGTTATTTAATTAGGAAAATGTTTCTGTGACAGAGGATGATTGTCTGCAGTCACACACATTGGGAGCTACATGCAAAATTTCCTTTCTGCTTCCATTCTTCCAATGCAAATTCCAGGTATAATGAATCTCCTGAAAAAGCTGGCGTATTGAATGTCTGTACTTAAGGGAAATAAACACACTTGAAATGAGACTGACCTTGACTCCTCCTGGTCCATAGTGCAAATGTGTGAGGAACTGAGTATTTAGTTCTGTCTTTGATAAGAAAGTTGTTTTAATTTTCTCTGAGGAAGATCAGGGAGGTTGATTGTATGCTGGAGAGCAGAGATTGCATGTCGCAAATACTGCCTGAGGGCAAACAAGAGAAGTCAAGGGGGAAGACGTGTTTGGAAGGAGCATGTAACCATTCTCCAGAGTTTTGGAAGGAGTAAGTATTACTCTGAAATTCAAAGACACTATTGATGATTACTTTGGGGAATTATTTTTTTTTTCCATTTTGTGCTGGGAAGATAATTGTTCTCAGTGCTCTGGCTTGGCTAAGGCTCACCTCTATTTAAGCCCCTTGGCAGACCAGATGCATTTGCTATAATGTAGAGTACTAATGTATTATTACTATTATTACTCTTTATTGGTAAAAGTGATAGAAAATCTGAACTGATAAAATTTAAGACCTGAGAACATTTTTTAGTTAACATTTACAAATACTCTTAGCAGGTAAGATGAGTATGACTGTTATTTTTTATAATGTTATTTTAAATTTGACTGGGCATATCTGAAATCAAGATGTTGGTTCTAAAACAGCCTATCCTAGCTATTAAGGCGGCTTAAATGAGAACAGCAGTAGTAAAGTGGTAAATTGAAAAGAATGTTAAATATTCTTGATTATATGGTAGCCTTTAGACCAGCTCAATTGTCAACAAGTACACAGAAATGAAACATTCCAATTTTTTCTGAAGTATTCTTAGGAGAACCATTGTTTGAACTGAGTAAAATGGAATATTAGGCTTTTCATAATATAACCATTATAATTATGCAACATTTCAATGTTTCTCACTGTTGTGCTTTCTCAAAGAATACCAGGCTGGTTATTTTATGAAGTAAAATGCTATATACAGTCTTAAAATGATGTTAAGAAAGGGAACACTGTGGCTGAAACAATTTGTTTGGTAGCTGCTGTATTATTTGCCTACAAGTAGTAAATAGCAATAAGCAGCTGCTGAATTGATACATACAGTAAGAGACATACTACAAATTGTTGATGTTAGAGGACAAAGAATAGCACTTAACCATAACCAAAATATTATTTTTGCTTAGGTTTACTGAAGAGCAGTGTTCATTTAGTATAAGCTTCTTGAAAAGTAGGAGTTAATGTCTTAGCTTAAAAATTCCTAAGGGTTCAAGCATGAGTACTTTTTTCCTGTAGTCTTGTCAGATAACTCTGGGAGGTGACTTTGGCTCTTTCCAAGTGATGGTTCTGCCATAGCTCCTGCTACATTAAGATGTGAAGTAGTTTGGGGTTTCTGTTTGTTTTTTGGTTCTGTTTTTGTTTTTAAGCTATGACTGGTAAAGTTAGGAAGTCCACTTAGATGCTGACTTACTGCAGAGGGGCTTTTTTTCTTTTATTTACACTGCCATTTTTATCTGAAAGTCAGTTTGGGTTGATATAATTGAGAAGACATTTGGTGTTGGTGCAGGATAGCAGTGAAGTTAATGAGGTTGTATAGAGCTGAAAGCCAGTGTTAATGTATAGCTGAGCAATATCTCCCTGAAGAAACACCATTTCACTTTTAGCCCTAAAAAGCAAAGAAGTGGTGTGAGATCTGTTGCCTGATTTAGCTAATTGTACAGAGGACTAAGATTTATGCTGGTGTTTTCTCAGGAAATCAGTAAAACTTTGTGTGTGTCTTGGCTTTGATAGAATTACTTAATATAAGCACCATGTTACAGTACAGTAAATATTTTATACTTCACAGAGAAATAAATGTGTTGTAACTTGTGACACACTAACTCTGTGTGACCTCTTTTCCAGACTTCATTCTAAAATAAAAAATAGACTACTTAACAGATGCTCTATTGCTAATATCAGGGGTTTATTACTTCTGCACGTTTTTATGAAGACAATACTTTTCCAAAAGTATTCTTACTGGAGTATTCAGAAGTATCTCCGGAAATTAGCAGTTATCAGTCTGACACATTGCACCTCCTGAAAACCTGATCTACAGCATTATTTCACTCTATTTTATTTGAAGGGTCTTCCTGATTTATATGAAGTATACATATACAATATACAAATTTAGGGAATATGTAAAGCAGTTTGGACATAACTTAGGTATTCATACTGGGACTGATAAAATTGTGCTTTTTAAAAATTTGTATATCAGTGTTGCAAAGAGATTATGGAAGATTACTCTTCTAATCTGCTAGTGGATTAGGCTAGTCCATTACTTTAAAAAATGCTTTTTACAATTCTAATTTCAAGGCATTGGCTTCTTTAATTGTAGGATTTCTAGAATACTGTTATCATCATTAAATTACAGAAATTAGTTTTGGGATAGTAAGAGTGTATTTCACAATCCACATGTCAAACTGGTTCATGTGAAAAAGTTGATAATGCAGTATCTGGAGCTGCCTCTTTACCTGTTGGGACAACCTTGGAAGTTACACAATAGATCAGCAGGTTATGTTCCATGGGAATGTCTACATATAGCTAATCTGGAATTTATTTGCTCTGGCAGCATGTATGTGATCTTGAATACCTTTGTAACAGGAAATTTAAATCCACACTGTCAAGACTATGAAATCCAAATTTTACTTTGTCTCATTTTTTCCTCTACTGACACTTCTTGGAGTTCATCAGTTGCCATCTCAGCTATACCTTGTTCTGCTCCTTCTTTCTTAAGATACTATTGCTAATAAGAAAAAAAATGAGACTTTGTGAACAGAGGCATTAATGGCAAACTTTGTGTGAGACTGCAAGAGCTCAGCAGATGGAGATGGTCAAGTGTTGGGTTTTTTTTTTTTGGGTGTTGACTCATAATTTGTTCTTGGCAGAAGACTGAAATAATTTTTTTTAACTCTTATACCCTCAGTTACATGGTATGTGAAGCTTGACAGAGTGTATAAAACCCTTTTTTGATTTAAC
This sequence comes from Calypte anna, assembly GCF_003957555.1. NCBI lineage: Eukaryota > Metazoa > Chordata > Aves > Apodiformes > Trochilidae > Calypte > Calypte anna. Next base: position 14,217,457 of record NC_044247.1, on the reverse strand, counting down.
TGGACAGTGTATCTTTTGAGGAAAGAGACAGTTCTTCTATTCTGTCCTCTATGAGAAGTACCCAATTAATGTTAAAGTAATAGTGGATTTTTATCACTCTTTGCTCCAGTTTGCCAAGGGTGCAGTAAGTAGATCTTGTGATTTATATCCTCTGTTTCAACCTTTGAACACCAGGCCAGACCTGAGAAACCTGAGGTGGTTTCTGGCCAGAGTTTTAAACTGAAACGTCAACCCTACTAGGGTGGAAGACCAAACAAGCCTCTCTCCACCTATTAAAGGTATTACTGGAGCAGATATTGGGGACTTTCATGGATGCAAAAACTAAGGCACAGTTTCTCTGATAACTACAAGAAAGAGAGGAATAATATAGTAGTTTATCACACAGGATTGCTGTGAGACTACATGCCTACATGGACATATGCTTAAGCCTTGTGTTCTCTGCATCTACAAGCTGTGGCATTAAACCTCTGAAAGCATAGGCTGGCTGGCTATACAGGCTTAACCTGTGAAGAGCCTAGTAAGTTTGGGGGAAAAAAAAAAAAAAAAAAGTAAGTTTAATTCTGCAAGCCAGTATGTTTTCTTTCTATGTTACAAATCCTCTAGTTAAGATAAAAGTTACTTTGTATGAACTCTGTGAACAGAACTGGAGATGTGGTTTGCAGTCTGAAAATTCCAGAGCAAGCTGCTTGTTTCTATGATTTGTTTAGTGTGACTCAACACCACAATTTTAAGAGTTTTGGAAATGTCTGTCTTACAAGGAATTCATCTCATCCTTCCCACAAAAAAACCCAAAACAAAACAACATGTCTTCTTGTCACTGCCCCAGTAGTGCAGGGAGTAATGAAAGAATCTTTTATTCCTTCCATTTCAGACACTCTCTGACAGTCATGACTTTATCTTCCTCTGTATTACCAGTATGAAAAGAAACTTGTTCCTGCACTTGATGTCATCTGACTTTTGTTAGGGAATTATGGTAAACTACCAGTTGTCCAGGCTTTTCCATTAGTGTAGGACCAGATGTTTCCATGAGTAAAAAGCTGTTGCAGACTGTTGAAGAGTGACTTACAAGATGATAAACACATAACTAATGGTTTGGCCGAGGTGCAGGTTTAAGATTTATATTGGATTAGTTTAGTGATATGCATTTTTGCATTAGGCATGAAAGATTATCCTGTGATCTGTGTTTAACTCAAGTAATTTTATCTTTCCCTGAAAAATAGAAAAGAATCCTATAGCATTAGTGCCAAATAACAATCTATTTAGAAGGGAGGAGAAAAAATCCTCTTATATCTAGAACAAACTTTTTGCCAAAACCATAACCGTATTATGCAGGTAGGTGACTTGCAGTGTTTGTCCGTCCATATGAAGACTCCTTTTAGAGGTTACAGCACAGAAAGCAGTTAAAAGAAAACTTCTAGATAAATTATATGAAACTGTGTTTCATATCAATTAGATACTTGTGTATTTGTTATCTGATACTCAGGTGCCATACAGCCTGATGCAAAAGCTGTTTCAAATTCAGTAATTCAGTGCTGCCCCACAGAGTGCTGTTTGTCTGCAAGCACTTTGTGTCCATTGTGATCACTCGTGCATTTCAGGATTCTGTTGTTCCATTAAACTCAGATGCAAGCAAAGCTTAAAAGGCCCTGTATAAGTGTTTCTTGTTTGGGGGCTTTATTCTGTGTAACCTATTGTGCTACTTCTTCCACTGTGTCAGAAGGCCTATGAAAACAAGATAAGTACCATCTTGATGTAGCAACAACGCAGTGAACTGCATCAACTAAATATAGAAGTAGAAAGGGTAACAGGGTAGGAGTGGTTGTGAAAGAAAAAGCCTCAGACAAATGCTCTCAAAAAATGATGCTCAGAACTACCTACTTTTACATGGAAATTCCTCAGAGGTAGATCTGACTATTAAATCAACTTCCACCTCAAATTTTAAAGCTTTAAATTTAAGGTTAAGATGTTGTTTTCCTTTTACTGTTCTTTTTATTCATTTGTTGTAAAATACTACAAGATGAGCAATAAGTAAAAATTTCCATCAACTAACTTCTAACTGGTAAATTTTCAGTATCCAGAAATTGTCAGGGACATTTTTAAAGCTTGATTGCCAGCATTCTGAGACACTGGAGACTTGGTAGTGTCTGAGGTTCTGGCGTATTCTTAGGTTTTGATGAATAATACTTGCCTGTAAATGGGATGTGGCGGGGGAAAGGATAAGGATGTGGACATTCCTAGCAGGAACTCAAAGTTTTTTTTCCAGATGGTCAGTTGTGCAGCACACTAGTGAATGATTTTCTGGGGGAACATGCATGCACCTTTGCAATCTGCCAGTTTGCTCTGTTGTTTCTGCAGCAGCCTATGATTAGATTCATGATCAACGCTCTCTCTCCAAAGCCTTGCATGCAAACAAATTATGATCTGTTGCCTTCATGTCCCCCATTAGTTTTCTATACTCCCAGAGAAGCAGGGAGAAAGCAGGTTTTGGGGAGCTGTGGGGGTTTTTTTGGAGGTTTTTTTTTGGGGGGGGGTGCGAGGGAAGGGTGAGGGGAGTTGTTTTTTTGTTTGGTTGTTTTTCTTTCTTCATGACTCTATTTTGGTGCCTAGCAAAAGGACAAGCTTTGCTGCAGTTCTTGTGGTGGTTCAAAGTGCCACACAACCCCCAGGTTCTTTCCCTCCTGGAACTGCAATTCTGCCATACCCATACACAGAGCATGAAAGGTAGATGTGCATATTGATGAAATAATAGTTGAAGTGATAGTTCCTCCTGAAGAACAAACCAAAACCAACAAAAAAGAGCTAAAATTCAATCTGAAACTTTATTGGAAGCTACACTTCTGCAGAAGTGTCATGATGCCATTCTCACTTAGCAGGTAGCCTGCTCAGACAGCTTGGGTTGGAGCCACTGCTCATAACTTTTTAAAATTTTTTTTTTATCCAGTGAACACTGACATGCAACTTGTCTAAAATGCCATATCAGCATCTTAAAGAGCTGACTTATTAAAGCAGGACTTTTTACTCCCTAAAGATTCTTTTCTATTCATTTTTTTCACAGGCAGTGGTAACTTATGTATAGTTTGTCCACTGAATTTGCTGGTTTCTTTATTTATGAGAGAAAAATCAATGAAATATTAATAAATTAGATGCTTTTATTTTACACTCCATATAGATGATATTATAAAATCATCCTACTTTACTGTTTTCTAGTTGTCTCAGTGTTGTTTAGCTCATCAGGACTTTAATTCATTCAGATGAGGTTAGTCTCAACTGGAAAACAATTTCTGCATCAGAACCCCATGTTGTCTTTGATTCGCTTGTCCTTGAACTGCAGTAGATGCTGTGCCTTGGGAAATCAGGGTATGAATCAGTACTGTAAATGGAGAGGTAGGGAGATTTGTTTCATAGGAAAAGCAAGAAATGTGTTTTGTCTAAAAATGCTTATGAGGGATTTTATAGAGGACTCTGTTAGATGTAACCCTGAGGTGCACAACAGAGAAGTTGCAAAAAATATGGCATTTCTTTAAGGGCTGGAAAACACTTCATTATATCTATAGCACATCAACATGATGTGCTATAAAACACTTCCAGTGGTTTCCTTTCTGTTTGGGCTGAAGTAATTTACAACTCACTTACAATCTGATGACAATATTGCCCAATAATGTCTTTCTTTGTCCACTCTAACATTAAATGCTAAAACAAATCTGTCTAACAACATTATGCTATAGAGACACATCCATATTTCTCTTCAAAGTACTTTATGATTCATACACCATGTATTTCTGTTTCCCTGCTGCAATGTCTCAAAGGAGAAGTTTTAATTCTGTAAATAAAGTCATAAAAAAAAAATTATTTGAACACTTGTTATCCCCTGTGTAACTGGCATTTGTTTTTTGTTGGTAAGGCAGATCTGGAGGTGCAGACTGGTAATTGTAACATTATGCATTTTTCAATGCTATGGGTTTTTTTGGTGTGGGTTTTTTTTTTGTTGTTTTTGTGGGTCTGGGTTTTGCTTTTGTTTGGGTTTTGTAGTATACAGTAGCCACCAGTTTTTCTATTCCCCGTGTAATGGTTAGAGGTGTAGGTGTAACTTGTGACCAACTCACTTGGGATAGTTATTTAGGCACCTAGTCTCATTCTCATTTATTCTCTTCTTGATGCTAGCTTGCAAATATTTATTGTCATTTACTTGTAGCTCCCTATAGTTATGGAACTGGAGGTTATTACAAAACTGTGTTGGCTGACTGGGGAGAAGGAATGATGGTGGAATTTTGGTCCTGATTTTTTAATCTTAAATACTGGATGCATATTTCCTATCTATATGCTTGGATAACTTATTCCTGTGCTCTAGGATTAATAATATTTGTGGAAGAAGGAAATGATTTAGTATGAGAATATGGTTGTTAATAACAACCTGAAAGTTCTCTGGCTGAGGTTGGGGAATGCTTTCCTCCCATCACCCCCATGAATTGGGCTCTGGCTTAGTTGTAAATGGAATACCAGAGACAAGCCAGTCCCAGTAAAAGGGGATTTTGCTGCAGAAAAGAATGGAAATGGGATTTGGCTCATTATCCAGTTGCTGTGGCTTTTTTCACAATGAACTCTCTGTAAATGAATGGATGAATGAAGTGGTATTTAATACATTCTTTTATCTGGCATGGATGTAATTAGTTTTTTGAGACCTTTGCAAATTCTGTATATGATTCATAGTAAAAGAGATAAATGCATTAAAAATTGTTGGGAAACTATTAATTTTTTTTGAATTTTACCTATTTGCATGGATGATTGTATGAACACATGGTATAATGTAGGGAATAGTCTAGTGACTTCAATTAAATCGTATCTCATTTTTTATTTTCTCTTTGAAACTACATTTTTTATGTGCAAAATAATGCATTTTTACTTGCTTGCTTTCTTTAACCCCAATTTACCCAGTTTTGATGTTGTCAGTGTGAAAATCTGATTCAGTGCTCCCTTCCTGGTCAGGTCTAGTATCTGTTTGCTCCATCTTGGGCTATTGGCCAACATTCTCCTCCTGACTGTGAGGAGTAAAGATATTTCTGGAGTTTTCAATTAAAAGTTTGAAAGATTGATTTAGGGTTTTCAAGTCGCTCTTTTCAAAAAAGATAAATACACAAAGAAAGAATCTAATTGAAAACTGGATAATTGAATTTCTGGGTATTGTGATGTTGCAGTGTAATCATCAGAAAGGTGTCAGCCTTTTCAGATATCTTTTGCAAAGGTCAAGACTGCAGATGAATCCACAGATTATGCTGAAGCCAAAGTAGAAGATGTAACTGTAATCAACCTGTTCATTATGCTTCATTTTAAAACACATGAACATATTCAACAGTGACAGCCTGTTATTTAAAGCAGGTTCCACAACAGAAATGTGACCAAAGTAATGGTATCCTACAGGAACATCTGCCCTGGGTACCCTCCTGTCTTCTGTCACTGTCTTCAGGGAGAGCAGATTTCATGGCATGGGGCTCAGGAGATCCCAGGGGATGGACTGTTCCTCCACACTGAGAAAAAAGCTTTACACCCCTGGAAGTTGCATGTAAAAGATAAGATAAACAGAGCCCTCTATTATTTATTCAGGCTGAGGTTTCAGTCCAGCCTTATTTATTTTTGCAATTCCCTGTGCACTGGAGAGTAGACAGCTTTTCTTCCACCTGTAACATCCCATTTCCCTAAAGACATTTCATCTGAAGCTATATCCTTTCTACTCACAAGATGAAATGGTCATTTCAGATGGGACACTTGACAGGTTTTTTTGAGTCTTAATTGCTCCTTTTTTTACATAGAAAAACCCAAAGTTTGTTCTATTCACAGAAATCTAAATAATATGAACCTTGGGAAAACTGTAAGGGTAACTGCTGGAACTGAAAATCATAAGAGGGATTAATGTTTGGTTTGGTTGGTTGGGTTTTTTTTTTTTTTGGTTGGGTCTTGGTTTTTTGTTCTGTTTTTTGTGTTTTTTTCTATTTTTCTGTTTGTCTTCCTGCATGAGTGTTATGTTCTTAAAAGGGCACTGAGCATGACAATTTCAATGTCTTTATCAAACATATCTGAGGTATCAAGTGCCACATTAATGATAAATATTCAAATAAATACAGCTGTGATTGTGACATGCCCAGGAGGTACAGAAGAGAGGGACCAGCAAAGCAACATAGTGTTCAGTACTCAGTAAGATCAGTACACTTGTAATAGCAAGCTCTGTGGAAGTCAATTTACCTGTAAGGATGTTCTCAAGTGATCTGGGGAATTGAACACCACCTTCAGAATACAGTGGTTCTGAAAAATAGAAACAGAGGATGGCTTTATTTCAATATAGAAAGAAAATACATTAATTTCAGCAGATGGGAAACTATTTGTTATCTAGCAGACATGCAAGAAGAATTGTCACACATCTATTTTTCAAACTATATATTCCAAAAGTGTTAACCTTATTAACATGTAATATTTTTGTTCTCTGTTGTGTGAAAGGAAGGAATAGAAGTTTATGTGCAGTTAGGATTATGCCCTTATATTTGATAAACAGGTGGCAGCTACCAAATTGGCACTATTTTACTGTATATTCTCAAGACTACAGTGTCTTCAGAAAATGATGATGCAGGACACGTTTTCTACTTTGAGAGCTTGGCTAGGGAGTTGTATGTAATTTTTATTAATTAAAAAAACATAATAAAACCAATTTCTTCAGCACTTTATGTGTAAAATATAAGACACAGGAGAGATTCATGGGGGTGGGTGTCACTTCCTAATTAAAGAACTTTCTGACTCTTGTGAACTGTTTTGATGCTCTTGTACTAAACTTGTCCTCTATTTCAAATGCTATAAGAAATTTTCAAGTGTGGGATGTCGGATAAATCCCTACAGTGTCTCCTTCTGGCCTCCTAACTCAGAGTTGTAGGAATGGTGAATGACCTCAGCCAAAACCAGGCATTTACTTTATTCTGTTGGCACTTCTGAGACACGTTTCTACTGATGCTTTGTAGCAGAGTCAGTGTCTCTTCATAGCTGTGTAAAAGGGGTTTAATAACCAAAAGGGTAGAGATCACAGGAATATACTCAGTTTACAGATGTCTGCTTGTGTGGATTGCTTTTTTTCAGAGTTGTATTTATCCTGACATGTTTTACCAACCCATTTTGTCACAATTTTCCAGACCACTGCACTCAGCAGATCAGGTTTTTTTCTCTCTCCTAATCACTTTCTTGTTTATTAGACAAGCATCACTTGGAAAAAAAAGGATGCTGCATTGCTTCAGAGTTGGCTTGTTAAAGAATAAGTAAATTCATATATTGAGTCTGAGAACTGAAGAACCACATGCATTTTCTTAGTAGTTTTCCTTATTCTCTAAGGACACTTCATAAGGGAAAATGTTAATCGAAGAAATAGGAAAAAAATTCAAAATTTTCAGAGGTGCCTTTTGCCTAATTAAAATAACTTTCCATGTAATTCATGAAAAGGATATCCGTGGACAGCATCTTGAACGTGAGGTTTTATTTCTTCATAAAAGCTTTTTTTTAAACCTGTTGAATGCATAGCTATTTATTTGTCTGTTCCTTTTGTAATTTCTTTCTCTTTACTAAAAATAATTTCAGTCATATTAATGTTCTAAGAGTTTCATGGACCAAGCTCCCTGGGTGTGCAGAAACCTCCCAGGCCAACCCTAGTCTCTCAAGACCAGTGAGGACTTTTTATAGTTAAGACTTTTACAGCTTTCACCCAGTATAAAATAGTGGTATATTTTAAATGACTTTTTATTAGTTCTGAGCTATTGTTCTTAAATGGAATTAACTTAATCCAAATTCTGCCTCCCTATTCTGCTTTCACGTATAAAAGATTTACTGTTTTACTCCACTTCCTTGTCTTCCCACCCCATAGTTATGTGGGCTTATTAAGAGATTTTAAGGTTAAATAACCCTATAATGGCAATTTTGTCTGTTCTGCTGTGTAACACAGAATTAGAATTTCCTGTAGTAAACCTTGCATCAGGTATATTGTGGTCCCTGGATGATTTAGAACTTTGGTTTTTAAGAGATTAAATGTGTTGATTTGGAGACTCCAAGTGATGGAGAATTTGGCACACCTGTAGATAAATTGTTCAAGGTTTGATTATCCACATGGAAAAAATAGTGTGCTTTATTTGTAATCTAAATCAGTTCAGTTTCCAGTTACAGGGTATCAGATGTTGGAAATTCAGCACTGATTTGACAAAGCTATTCAGGAAAAAAATACCCTAAATTTAGAGAGGAGTATGAGTTCTGTGAGAAAAGCTGCACTTGTTTTTTTTTGGGGGGGGGAGGAATTGTAAAGTATAGAGAAGAATCAGAGGTGAGCAATTATGAATGTGAAATGCCTTGCAGCTGCTTTAAACCAATCACTGGGGGAATGTAGAAAGGTAAAATCACATTTTCTTTTCTAGAGCAACTCTCATTTTGAAGATTCATGTAAGCAACTTTGATTTATCAGCAAAATTGGCCTCATATCAGCTGTTGAACTAATGGACTATCCATTGGGTAAGGGAGAAAATGAGTACTAGATCATTTTTTTTGTCCCTTTTAGCTGTAATCTTATCCTTTTCCTATGTGTGAGTGGTGGTGTGATGATATTTGGTTCACCCAGTCATTCACTGACTGTTGCATGTTCCATTCGTTCTAAAAACTGCTGCTGACAGGGAAGTAAGCAAAACAAAACCATTGCCACATGTCAGCCTTTGAGGAATCCAGTTCAACAGAAGTCTGGAATTCACAAGCTCTAATCCAATGTTGTAAAGTCCCAAAGGTAAACAGTGAAACAATCCAATAAAAGGCCTTTAAAATGTAGATTTTTATAGAATTTGCCTCTACAACTGTGCTATAAAACTACAAAATACCACTGGCTCAACCTATTAAAAATCAAAAGACTTAATTGATTTGCTGAGTAGGGTTTTGTACCACTTCATTGTGGAAAAATTATATTCACTTGGAATAATAACTAATAGCAGCCAACACCAAATTGTGTTGATGAACCTGAGGGCAGGAAGGCTCTGCAGAGGGACCTGGACAGGCTGGATTGATTGATGGGCAAAGACCAGTTTTATGACATTCAATAAGGATCAGGGCCAGGTTCCACAACCACACAACCCAATAGGCTTGGGGCAGAGTCCTGGAAAGCTGTGTGGTTGGAAAACGACCTGGCAGTGTTGGTTGAAAGCCAGCTAGGTATGAACCAGTGTGCCCAGGTGGCCAAGAAAGCCAACATCATCTTGGCTTGTGTCAGAAGTAGTGTGGCCAGCAGGACTAGGGCAGGGATTGTTCCCCTGTGTTGTGTTCAGTTTTGGCCCCCTCACTGCAAGAAAGATGTTGAGTTGCTGGAAAATAAATTTGCTCAGATCAGTCAACCCTGAGGGGAAAAAAGCCAAAACAAAACACCTCCCTTTTTTAAATCTGAAGGTGATAAAACAATTTCCTTCGTGTCATGCTTGCAGAGTGGCCTTTTTTCAATCCTTGTGACTCTAAAACAAGACTTACACTTCTGTAGGAAATACAGTTTTAAGTAACATTTCAGTCTAACTTAAAGAACTATTTCTGACTTGTTAAAGTGTTTGGGGGTGGTGGGTTCTTTCCCCCCCTCTTGATTTGTTAGTTTTGTTTCCCACAGTGAGGTTGTGTTAGGTCATGTGGATACTATTCTCCTCTCCTAACAGGGACATATGTGATTCCCTATCCTGTTAGTAGTCTTCATCCTTCCTTCCTTAAAAAGATAATGATGGCTCTGGAGTTTCTCTGCACTGATTTCCATTTTATCTTCCTGTTGTGTAACCTGGCTCAAAGTTAATGTGGGAGGGAATGCTGTCTCCATCACAATAATTTTAGGCTTTGGAAAGTGATGCTTTGTGATTTCTGAGTGAATTTGTTCTATTTTATCTCAAAAAGCATTAAACAGCAGTGTGTTTTGACAGCTATATGGAGAGAGCTACCCTTTACATTCTCTCATTTTAAGCTATCCCTCCTGGCTTTGGCTTTTCAAGACTTCATTTCATTTAGATGTAAAAGATAACATCCCAACATCAATATTGAAACTGTGCTTGGATTCTGGTGTAATTGACTTAGAGTTGTTAAAATTCACAGGATCATCAACGTGTACCTTGCTTAATCAATTTTTTAGAAACACAGAATTGACAGTTTAATGAGAAAAGCTTTCCCAGAATCACAGTACCCTCCTCCTCATTACAAGAGTCAGTCTTACATTAAAGAAATGGTAAATCCTCTTTGATTTCCCCCTCATGAAAGACTGAGCTGTCCCAGGTGTAACCTCTCTTTGCTGGATGAAGAGGACAAGCACTGGAGTAATGAGATAGTCAATAAGCATTGTTTTTGGGATGTTCACCTCAGGTACATCTGGGCACATCATGTGGTTTCCTTAGGTTTTCTCCTTTGCAGCCAGCTGACGAGAGCAAGAGCCAAGCAGCTATTCAAGGTCAGGCAGTTCCTTGTTTTCAAACTTTTCTTTGGCTCTTCTCCCATTGTCATTTGAATTAGCCTTAGCTCATCAACATAGCTTTTAAAAAATGCCACTGAGATCATGGTTTAACGAACTGAGAAATTAATGTGTTGACCTTACAGTTTTCAAGGGAACTGCAGTATGGGTTTGCTCTTGGCCTCATTGGTCCCCCTGTAGAAAAAAACCTTCAAGTAAATGTATTTTTTCCACAAGTCTACTCCCAGAGCTCAAGGATACCTCTCAATTAGCTGAAGGATTCTCTTTTCAGAGTTCAAACATCTTTGAGCAGGTTAGCTGAGTGATGTGATGTAGTGGAGACTTTTTATGAGGTCATTGAACTTTTAATCTGTGTAAAAGTCAGTGTCTTACAGTTCCACAGGGAAGGATTATTTGAATATTTGTATTTCAGTATAAAGATGGAGATTTTTGCAACTCCTCACCTCTCGCTCTCTGTGACACAGCACTCCTGTTATTATTAAGGAGCTTCCCTGGCTACAGTGGGAAGGATGGTAAGGCAAGGAGAGAGAGGGGGAAAAAAAAAACCAACCAAAAGCCCAAAATACAAAACCCAAAACACAACCAATATGCACTTCAGCTCACTGAGAGGGAGAGACAGCAGAGTAATTTCAAACCAAACTTGGAATCTGGGCTCAGCTGGTGGGCATGGATTCTTCTTTCTCAATCTGGTTAACAAGGAACTCAATGTCACAGAGTCACCTGAACACGTGCCCCTGCTTTTCATCTCTGACCTTTTACTAATTTGACATTGCTGCTCATGTTCATTTTCTAGGAGCCTTTTTACTTTACTTTGGTTTGCAGGATCTCATGGGAGAGAACACTGTGGTTCCTGAGGGAGCATGTGATGAAGTATTGGCACTAGTATCTAAATTTTAACTGAAGAAAATGGAAAGTTTAGGAAGATTTTACCTAAAGCAATATGGCTTAGCCAGTCCAGTAACATTTAAATTCTTAAAATAATCTTGACACTCATTTCAGTGCAGCCTTCATGCTATTACCCATACTGGGAGGAATTGATCCTGCTGTATTTCATGTTTAGAAAAGTATGACAGTACATGATTTAATTCCATTCATTCAAATAAAGTTCAATAGGGTGTGTGCATTCTGGCATAACTGGTTGATTATGGTGTGCAAACCTTTCTCTTGCTTCTTTCCCTAGTCATGATGTGATTTGCATAATAATTCCTCTTTAAATTCTGGTCTGTGAATGTCTTATTAACATAATTACCTAATTTTTTGTTTTGTGAATTACCAGAGATAAGTAATAATAGACTCAGCTTATTATCACGTTTTCTTCTGTGCTTTGTGATCACAGTAAAAAGATGAGAAATGTAGGGGTTTTTTTAATATCTTTTTTTTTTTTTTTTTTAAGGAGGGATTAGTCAAATAGGAGAATGTGTATGCAACCCATTTATGCACATGCAAAACTCCCAGGAGATTCCAGCTATGGGCTGTGACATCTTTTCAGGCTGCTACCTATAGTCTTGGTCTTCATTAGAATTCCTCTTCATCAGGAAATAGTTTTACTGTATTTGGATACCACAAGGTACATTAAACACCAGTTTAATCCTTTAATTTCAGGAAATTAAAAACAGATTATCAAAGGATTTTAGTCCCAGCAGCGACAAGTCTTGGGTACCTATGCTGATATTTAGAGAAAGTGTGCTTATGTAAAAAAAAAAAAAAAAAAATGGGGTTCCTGAGACCATGTCCCAGGTGAAGGACCTATTTTCCAGTTGATTTTCAATGCTCAGTGAATTGTTAGTTTGTATATGTCCTCTCTGGAAATATTTTAACACAAAGAATAGGATTAATCTTTTCAGATACAGAAGCTATCTTGTAGTTTCATTTAAATCAAAATGTAGGAGATATGTTTAGTTAAAAATTGTTTTGCTTTTTACTTAAGAGAAACAAAGGATTATGGAAAAAAACCTTTAATAATAGAACCTTGGACCTTAACATCTGGGTTTTTAGATTGCTGCAAAAACTGAATGGTTACATTTGGACACAGGATCTGTGCACATTTGTCTTACTGTTTTTGATAAAACAGTCTTTTGAGGTGGTAGAACTTCACCATGAAAAGTCAAGTTCTGTCTGCTGAATGATTTAAAAGACAAATATTTGCATTTTCATAGCAGTTTTGGGAAGGAATTAGTGGTTTCCTCCTGATGTACTTTGGGTTTACGTTTTTACTGCACCGATTTCCTGAGAGACATGTTTCAGAAACAGCAAAATGCTTTCTTAGAGGAGCGAAAAGACAGGATATTACTTAATCTTTCTGTGTTGACATGGAAGTTGTCCAAAGTTACACTGAAAATTCTGGTCATTTCCTCAGCTTTTAAACTCCTGTGACATTGTCTCAGTCCAGAGGATATTTATCCATTGTGTCCCTTTGAATTTTTAAAATAAAAACACAGTTAATATTTTATGGCATTTCAAATCCTGCTGAACATGAAAGGAACCTCTTCCTATCGTTTTATTTGCAGTCTCATTTTAAAGTAGGCATCAGTCATGGGATGGGAACAGGACCCTTCTTTTCTAACATCCATAACATTTTTTTAATACAGTACTATCCTTAAACATTTTTTATTTATTGATTGAATCAGTGAAAATGTTCTCATGGGAGAAACAAGATTTTTTTTTTTTTTTTTTTTTTTTTTTTAAAAAAAGCTTTTCATTTTCAGTGTGTCTGAGAGGAGTAAACATAGCATCTCTAGAGTCTTAGGGAACTGAAATAAATATAAAAGACAATCTGACTGTAGCTTTAAGATGAAGTTGCCTCAGATAGGTCACTGTAGTCAAATAGATACAGTGTGTGTTTTGAAATACTGCATTTCTAATTTCCAGTTATATTGGAAATGAAGCTTCTGTTATTCATGTTGATGAACAGCAGGAGTTGCAGAACATTATTGGATAAAATCTTTATGGACACTTGGGTTTGAAAACTGCCTTGCTATTGATACTGCGACAGCCATTTGTTCTAATAGCCTGACATGGGGTAGTGTTCTCTTAAGAAATATTATTTGAAAGAGCATAAAGATAAAGAAGTGCTGTGTCAACATAAATAAAAGTATCACACATTAATATGTGATTTTAAGATGAAATGCAGCATTTTGTTCATAATAAGTGTCAAAATTCTTGCTACTAAGCTCCTTCTAACAGGATCAAAATGAGAAATCTGTCTCAAAATTAGTATTACATTGCAGTGTCTCATATTCCATTTTGTGATTATTTGACCAGATTCTTCAGCTGCATGTGAAGAACATGAGAAACTGATTTTGGGTTTCAGTTGATATGGACAGAGGACACAAACTAAACTGTACCATTTACAAAATAAGGATATGAAGCTAAAGTGTAATTGAAGTGTAATTGTTTCCACTTCTCATTGCTGTAAATAGACACTATTGCAAAACATAGCTCTGGTTCTCACTTCATTCAGTGATTCAATAAAGCAGAAATTCTGCTTATTCCCAACTCTAGAGATGATGGAAGGAGCAGTTGGGCTTCGTGGAAAAAAGCAGTCCTGGGAGAGGGGGGTTGTAAACAGGCTTAGAGTAGTATTTTTGTGCCTGAGGAAGGCAAGATGAAATCTTTACACCTCTTGGAGCTGGAGGGCAAAGGAAGGCCACTATTTTTTGTTAAGTGCTCCAGTTTGTTAACAAGGGCGTTTTGTGGCTGAGACACAGAAAAAGGTAATTGTTCCACTTGTTTTGAACATAATGGTTTCTTAAAACGGATCTTAGAGCAATAAAGAAAAGGCACAAAAAGTACCTTGTTATTTATTTTTCTAAGTGTTATGTACCAAGAAGTTTGCTTAGTATAGGATAAGTAGATATTAAAGAGGAGGATGGTGAAGAGGAGGTTTTTTTTATAAATCAACATAAGAATGTGATGTAAGCATTTTAGATATTAAAAGTGGTCTTCTATTCAGCAACAAGGTGTGTCCTCCCTTGAATTAAATACATGTTTTCATAATAGAACAGTTTTTCAGCCCAAAAGAGTGGTTAACTGGTAAATCAAGTCAGTTCAGGCATTTAGATCAGAAATTCAATTAGGATTTTAGATCATGAGGTTGAAGGCTCTTTCTGGCAAGGTATTGGGAGTAGAATTAAATTTCAGTGGAACAATAACAGTAGTTGAGCTCATGCAATTTTCTTCCTTTAGTTTCTGTCAAAGTGAATTCCAATTGATTTGTCTGTCTTTTGGGAAGTTTTATGTAACAACAAATTAATATTGTCATTTTTGTACTTATTTGTGATGGACACTCAGAACATGCATGTCTGGCAGTGCCTGTGAACTCCTCTGCTGTAAAGATGGAAATCTTCTCTACTGAAAGTCACCATAGCCTCTAAATAACGGGTGAAAAGATCTACAGACCATCCCTCATAAGCATTGTGACACCAGGAAGTCAAAAAGGAATGGAATATTCATATGTAGATACCTAATAAAGCAGCTTCACAAGAATCCAAGTTGAATGATAGCATCTGACTTTTTACTGCAAATAGAAGCCCCAAGAACTTCTGCCATGCCCATATCTGCTGCAGTGTGCTTTTTATTGTGCAGACTTTTCTAGCACCACAGCATAGAGCTGGTCAGATTGGCACTTCATCTTCCCAAAGACCCTGTACTCTAGGAGTATCATCAAATTAGGACATCACTGCCTTTATAGCCTCTTTTAAAGTATCTTGGTGCAATGCAGAAATGGCCTCATATAAAAACAGATCTTCTCTTGACCTTTTAACATACCAATGCCTGCAGTATGTTAGCTGTATGCCAAAGTCAGTGCACCATTGCCAACAAAAAAACCAAAACTAAACAATAAACCAAGGTTGCATTACTACTGATGCCCTTCTCACTGGGTCCTGAGGGAGGTGGCTACATGCCAAACCACATTGACCTGTTTGTCCATTGCTTGCCAGGAAAATGATACCTGATTATTTAATTTTTTTTGGTACACAAACTTTTGCATTTTTGGTGAGAGTGTTTGTTTCTCCCTAGTTATTACTCACCCCTGGGAGCAGCTGTACCATTAGCAACTTCATGTGTAAGATTTTCCATGTTAGTTTATTCATGAAGTCAATAGTGTTGTAATATCTCTGGCTTGTAATTATAACAGTGAGTTTTGTCCCTGCCATTTTAGCTTGGAGAAATTTATAAATGATGTTACTGGGTGATAGACACTACTTATTCTGTCATGGTTAAGAAGTTTGAATATTTCTTCTCACTTTTTTGCTTGTGCAGATAAATACTTAATTGTTCAAAGAGATTTCATTGCAGCAGAAAGCCATCCTGATTGTGGCTTTGATTATTTGTTCTTTTCCATCCTATGATTACTTTCCATCTTAGTACAGATGTATCTGCTGGAGGAACAACTTTTCTAAAAGCCTCACTTCCAAGGCTGTGACAAAGCAGTTGCTTTTGTTTAAACCTTATTTAGTCTTAAGCGCATAGACTGTAAAACAAATGATGGTATTGAGGGCAGTGTAAGAAACTGCAATGCAGACTGAGTTGTAGTTCTTTGGTTGTCTTTGTTCTATGTGACAGGAAACAATGCAGGTTTATAGTAATGTTTTTAATAAGCAAAAGGCAGTTTGTTTAACTGGTGCTTCCTCTCACTTTCTATAATGATGTAGTTAAGACTGGGAATTAGTACCCAATGAGAACAATTGTTTCCTCTGTAGCAGTAAGAAAGGGATTGCTTCTTCCCTGTGTCAGAGGGATTTATACCTGTCAGGTCAAGGACCATGGGTATGCTGTTAACCACCTCTGCTTTACAAAAGTAATTTTCTGATAGAGAAAGGTAAGGTTCTGTGAGAAAGGTAAAAGAAATGGATTGATGCAAACTTAGGTCTTTCATCCTGTTGCAGATGCCACCTAGGAAAAAGAGTAGTAACTCTAAGATGCTGAGTTTAAAGGATGCATAAAACCAAGAAAAGTAGGTCTAAGAGTGAAGAGGATAGCCTGGGGCTGTCCAGGGGATTCTTTAGGAGGGGGTCTCCTGCTGCTGGGAGGAATGTTTTACTTCTCAACAATAATTCTGTCATAAATTTGCTGAATAGCAACAATTTAGACAAATGCACCAAACTCAAATGAGGTGCTTTTAATGCAAAGGTTTGGGGAAATTCTCTTTTCTAAGTGTTTCTGGGAAGATGGAGTTTCCTGTGCTTTGGAACAGTTCATCAGAATATGACCAGAAACAACACTCTATTTGTCATCCTCTGTGCACGTGTGGCAGATCTGAAGCAGGATTTAGATTCCAAAGTGTGTCCTGTTTCAGTAGGTCAGAAAAACACATTTTCTTGAATATAGGGGCATAAGCCATGATCTGTGGCATATTAGACCACAACAACTTGCAGAATATCAAAAAAGTCTGTGTTTGCTGTGTGTATATACACTTTCCTTCCTCAGACTGAAGCTTGGTGATCTTGTAAAACAATTACTGGTCACATTGAGTTGAATCTAAAAATACCTAATAGAAATGACACTTTTAGTTACACCTGCCATAAGATAATTTTCATTTAGTCATCAGGTTGTCATCTTGCATTGTCAAGTAGCAGTAGGTTCACTATTGTTTTTTTTCCACTTCTTACACTTTGATGTTCCACTGTTAAATTAATAGATTTTCTCTTTCTGAGATTTAATTTATGCTAATTTAATTAACAATGGTACATCTTGGTAGATATTAATTACAACATCAATTCTAGCAATCAATATTTCCTGGAAAACAGACCAAGAATTATTGCTTTAATTTGTAACAATGTAGGGGTGTTTTTTCAGTCTTTAAACAGTCTGATGGCACAATTGTACCAAGCCATGCTCATGAGCTCAAAAAATGGTCATTATTAACATGTGTTTCTTCTTTCCACTGGTGTTATCTATTAAGTATGGACGAATTATGTTTTCTGTTACTTGAACACAGTTGTAACTCAATGCACTCTATGTAAATTCAATTTATGCTACAACTAAATTTGGATTTAAGTGATAAAAATCTACATTTTCAGCACTCATTTGTGGGCAAACTGGCCAGATTTACCTCTTTTATGCCAAAGAAGCTTGTTTAACTAAGGTTGGGATTTTGTTTATTTTACCTTTTATGTCCATTTTATTCAGTGGATTAGGCACTCATCCTTGTAATTGAATTATGAACTTCATCCCATCTCCAAATGAAGCCTGTGTTGCTGATTACTAAAGCAACCTAAAGGCCACGAGATAAAAGGACTCACTTGAAATGGTTGGGATGTGGATTCCAATTCAGATAAGCAACCAGTATTTCACATTTGAAGCTTATCTTGGATGCTCTGGGTCTGAAAAGCCAAGCTGCTGTCAGACTTCTTTAAAGGTTTCTTGTGCCTCTGAAAAATCTATCCAGATCCCATTGGAAGCCATAAAGAAAGAAGAAGAGAAAAATTAACAAAACTCTTAAATCTTATATATATATATATATATCAGCAGCATCTGATGAAAAAAACCTTAGCATGAATTATTTCTAAGATATTGATTCATAAATGTTAAAATTCAGTTTGAGTTATTTTGCTGTGTTCTCCAAAATTTTGTGCAAAATGGAAGTATTGTTCCTTACCAGTTGAACATTCTACAACAGTTTCTTCTTCCACAAGGCAGTAATAACTGTGGGCCTATATTTTGTGAATGTTCAGATAAAATGGAAGCCTGGAGTAAAATAAACAGGTATTATGTTGTATGACTGTAGGTAGATCTGCAACTTAGGATCACAGTTAACTATATAGCTGTGTCAGGTACCATTACAGAATGTCAGAACAGGAAAGGTTTTTACCAGTTTGCAGAAGGCAAGATGAGATTCAGCATCCTTCAGGAACTAATTTTTAGCACTTGGATGTTCCCTTGAGCTTCTGGCAGCTACAGCTTCTTGCAAAGGTCCTTTTAACTAAACTTATATAAAGTAATCAGCATCAAGGAGGAAGAGAGAGTAATGTTACAGCTTGTGCTCATCAGCTGTTTTGAAGCTGAATTCTGCATTGACAAACTATCAAATTGTGTAGAAAAAGTTGTGGCATTAAACAGGTAAATTGTTAATAGAGACACTGTCATTTCTAAGTTGTAGCTGTTACAAGAACGGGTGTTTCTAAGGCATGGTATTTTTTCCTCTACCACACCACATTTTTATTCGTTGGGTTGTATTATGGTAAGGGCAGTGACAAATCATTGACCTAGTTACTAATGATATTTGGTTTTTATTACTTGATAAGCAAGGAGGATTTTTTAAATTAAATAAGATATATATTTTGTAAGTAGAAATTTTCCACATTATTGTTTTGTCAGAGGAAAGTGTGTTGTGGAACATATCTTAAGACCAAGAAAGTTTGTCCTGTGACAGTGGATCTAGTGCCATTTACTTCTGAAGATACATAAGGGTGGTAACACTATCAATATAGCCCAAAATCTTTTGATATAATCACTTCAAGGCAAATGGCCTAAGTATTTGTTGATTAAGAAGCATCAATACTTCTGGAAATACAGTGTTCAGAAGCAGAGTAGTCATCTCTAGACAGGGAGTGATAACCTGTAAGGGGCTTTCTGGCTTTTCAGCCATGGCAATTGTGTTCTTCATGGGAACAGAAGCTGGTTTTGGTAAAAAATGTTTAAATATTGAGAAGTTAGCTGCAGAAGTTGTCCTCATACTATGAATACTGTGAAGAGAACAAAATCATATCAGTACCCTATCACTTTTTTGGGAAGTTGTTATCATAAAAAAGATGAAAGCAAAAGAATCAGGGATAAAATCTCCAGGTGCAGAAAAATATCTGTGAGAATCTAAAGTGTATCCAGGGACTAAAAGGGACTTTTGTCCTGACCAATAGAGGAGTTTTTTACTTAAAGAGGAGCAGGGCCCATAACAATGGCAGCAAAAACTGTGTTACATCAGGCTTTGGGGTGCAAGTGAGGGGATTGAGAGAGCATTTTGTGGTGTAATTTCCTCTACCAAGACAGCAGCAAGCGTGCAGGTTTTGATTCTGTTTCCAGATTTAGTCTACACTAAGGACTTAAAAACCATAACCAATTAACTTTAGCACAATCTACTTCTCTTGCTTTACCGTGTGTAAGGCACATAAGGGCATAAGAACAGCACTTAAGGGTTTCCATCTTTCATAAACTTTAGGATTAGCTTTTCTTTCTGGAGAAAGCAGATTTTTCTCCTCTGTATTTTATCATGTGGTCAAAGATAATGTCTTCAGGACAGTAAATCTATGAGGCCATAGTTATTTATTTACCTGAAGAACAAAGGTGCATAGTGTAGGCTAACATGACTCAGCTGCATCCCACTGAGTTTTCATAATTTGTTTCACTCACCCTTGGATTATTTGCTTTGTTTGTTTGCATTTCTTTTTCATATCCCTCACTTCTTCACCGTATTCACAAGCTGATTTTTAAGTATTCTAGCAGTTTTGATGAACATCCTTATTTGAATCACAGTTCAGTCTGCCTTTGCATTGTCAAATGCTTTCTGACAAAGTGCAGTAAAAATGCCCTCAAAAGCATGGCACATGAACAGACCCTTAACAGTCCCTAATGAGATACTCTGCAGAGTAGAAGAGAAGCTGAAATGGAAGTTCTGGCAGCTGAAAGGATACAGTTAGCTCAGGATTTTCCTCTAAGACAACTATCAGAGAGGGCAGATGTTTCAATAAAAATGTTAAAGGTAAAGCATCCCTTTTGTGCCCCAAAGCCCCGAATTAATTAGAGTGGAATTATTGGAGTTTGATGCTATTTCTTAGTCCTACCACCTAACCACCTTGGGGCCAGCTCAAAACCAGACACTGAACAAATGGTAGGTGACTGCTCTGGAGTGATTCCAGGTAAAGGAAACATCACACCTTAGGAGCTCTCTGGCAGAGATGTTAATGTACAAATCAGACAGAAAGTAACTACAGCTCTTGCTGATATGGACTTGTCTTGGTAACAAGGGTTGCTATTTACAGCTGCATCATATGGCACCAGAAGCTGAGCCAAGTTTGTAATCCAAGAATGGGATTCGTGTATGAGGGGGAAAAAAAACAAACCACAACACCTATTTTTTTTTTCTTTTTTTTTCTTTTCTTCTTTGCTTCAGATAAATGGCCATTAACTCACTTGTTACTGTGTTCTATTTGTTTATTTATTTGTCACTGGATCAGGGGTGCAGTGAAAGAGTAAGAGGTTGGTTTGTCCATTTGTTTTTTCCCCCCAGAGCTCTCTGGGAATGCTTTTGATGTGAGATCAGCTTTCTGGACTTGACAGGTAGCACTACATAAATGCATATCAAAGGTCATTTGCTTCTGCTGTTGAGTACTCTAACTTTCTCTAGGAAACACCCTTAAAAATAGCTGAAATATAGATGTTTCATATGAGTACAGATTGTGTCAAATGCCTAGTGAGTTTGTTTGTGAATATCTGCAAAGTTACACCCTAATATGTAAGTTCATACAGTGCCTAATGCAGTGCAACTAGAGTGAAATTAATATGGCTGAAAGCCCAAGGCTTTTATTTTGCTGATTTGGTCAATATTTATCTTGACAACAAAAGAAAAGGTTTCTTGGCTCTAAAATAAGTTATTTTAGTGAAGTAGAAAGAAGATTGATACTAAAACATTACAGAGAAAGAGGGAAGAACTCCAGTCATTCGATCTGTGTCACTAAAGTCTATTCAGCATGAGTCCCTGTGAGGTCTCCAGACACAGGGCTAACAGTCAGCATTCCATGTTTCTGGAATAATTTTCCTCTTAAGGTAGCTCTTCGTAGCAAGAAGTTGTTTTAAGGTGGTGTTTGATTTATCCCTGGAGTTGAGACAACTGTGTGTTTCCAGAGTTTTCTCTTGCAAGTCTTTGACACAATCCAGAGTTCAGGAGAGATCTGAAACCAAATGTTTATTCCTTGGGACCTGCTCTAGTGGTTGCCATGCAGTAGTATTTGCAGATAGTTTTGTGCAAAAACTGAAAACTGAAAAATAAATGTGATATCCCAAATGTTAGTGTGGGTAAATTTTAACTGATGCTGAAAATGGAACTTCAACTGTTATTTGCAGGTTATAAGAAAAATCTTCATTTTCAGACAAGGTAGTACTTTAGCAGACCTTCCAGCTTCCTAATTTTTGGTTCAAGATCTTGAAAACCACAAAGAATAATGGCTATTTGAACTACAAAGTAGGAGTAAACCTTTGTCTTCCTTCCATGTGCAGATATCTTTTTTTTTTTTTAACCTAGATGAAGGGACTTTTTTCCCCCTGTGAAGGTCAAACAATCCAATTTTAATTGGCAATGCTTGCAGTGCGATCGTATCTAAAGAAAGTGACTTATTTAATAAAATTTAACTAGGTTGGCAGTTTTCATCTCTGAAGTTGTATGTCACCTTTTAAGTCTCTAGTGTAGCTACAAGAGCATGCTTATTCAAGTAAATTTTCATTTACTGATCTTTAAGATTGGAACAATAACTCTGAACAGCATCTTAAGAAATAAGTGTTAATATGAAGCTTTTTAAAAGTCTCTCACTCTACATTTTAAAGCCAAAACTTTATTTTTCCCACTTATTCAGTTCTAATTTGCCAGTTTTCCTACATGAGACGTTATCACTCCCATGATGAGTGACCTAAGAACCAATTTTTTTCCCCCACCTCACCCTTTCTCTTAGGTTTATTGTAGCCTTTTAATGTTTCTTTGGCATCTTCTAATTATGTTGGGATGAAATAGAAATGTTAGGATGACAGACTCAACTATTAGAAAATGCAGGAGGTTTATGAAGACAAAGTTACCAAAACATTTCAAGCAAATGCAAATATCTTCCTACTGAGCCATTCTGCTAACCTTAGGCCTGAAGAACTGCTTGAGCTCATCCCATGTCTCAGACTGGGCTGTGAAGGGTGGACCATCTGTTGTCTTTGCTTTAAGCCATTAGTAATTTATTTCTATTCAGATAATGCCTATCAGATGTCTCTCTTTTTTTCAGACCATTTCTTTAACATCTTTAGCATAGAATAATATTTTTAAAGATATCTCTGTGCACCTGCCAACATTCAATATCTCCTTAAGCCTGAACAGCTTTATCAACTTAACATACGTTTTCACTGCATATCTTCCCTGTTTCCATTGCAATAAAGTAAATATTTGTGGATTACAAAATGTGAAATTTATTTCCAAGGCTTTCACCCACTCTTGTCAGTGTTGCAGATGACACCATCATTCACATTTTGGCTAATAGAAATATCAGTTAAAATATTATTCCCTTCATTATGTTTCTCCTCTTCCCTTTTTAAGTCTAGAGACTGCAAACAAGAACTGAAAAAGCAAAAAATCTCTGAGTGCAACCCTTTGTCTTGCTTTTTCTTCCCTTAAACCATCATTTGCAGAACTGCTGAAGTCTTTGACTGAACTAAAGAAATGTACTTGGACCTGAAAACAGGGCTCTTATCAGAGCTGTAGCTATCACTCCTTGTGTTTGCAGTGTTCTGTGACTGCTGCTTGAGGATTGTGGCATCAGCTCCTTGGTTGATCCTTCCCTTCTCACCTTCTGTGTTTGAGATGCTGCTTCTTGAGGAGACAGAATAGAGGAGAAAGAAGAGGTATGAAGTATCCTGAAAACAACTTCTCTTTTTTTTATCAGAAGCTTGATTTTAAACTTCTGTGACTTAGTATTTTGAATTCCAAAGCCGATGATGGGGGAACTTGAGTTTAATGATGCTTTTTTTATTTTAACCCTTCAATGAAATTATTCTTCAAGGAAGGCTTCTCAGTCCAAACTTCTTTAAAACCACATTCTTTTTTCTTTTTTTCCTCCTGGAGGGATAAGGAACAGCCTATTTCAGTATGTGTCTGTGACCTGTTTATCACTTGCATATTGGGACCAACTGCTATTGTCACACTGCAGTGCTTCAGGCAAATATTGGCACTGTTTTGCACACTTCCACTTGGTTGTGATTCAAAGCCATATGAAACTTCACATTTCACATGATCTGGTGTGAAATCATAAGTGTGTTGTGAAAATTTAAATATGTTTAACCATACAGTTGAGGAAATCATCTAAGGAAACTAAATTGTAATTAAAAAAAGTCTGTGTTTTCCTTGCACTGAGTTTTTTGAAGAGTTATTAACCTTTGTGGTATGAAATAAATGTTGACACCAATTTCATTCTAACTCTGAATCAAGTAGCTGATATTTTTTTTTAGTGTGAAGTCACATTTCACTCATAAATAACATTGCTTACGTTCACCGAAAATTGTCATTATATGTATTTACTGAAAGAAGAAAGGCTTTTGATTTACACTATGAATTGGAGTCAGAAGCTTCTTAATGCCCTGCTCTTCCAGTGTGATACTCAGATGTGATGTTTGCCTCTGTCAGAACATCAATCTATGATTGCAGGGAATGAAAAACATCTACAACAATCTGAAACCTGCTTTACATTTTCTAGGAGTGTAGGGTGAAGAATTACCATTCCAATTTCTCACCTTTAAGAAAGAAATGCCTGCAAATGCAGTTGGTATGTGCTTTACCATAGTTAAATTAGTTTGGCATCTGTTGAAGGAAAAGAGTCTATCTGGGAGGGAAAGAACACACCAGAGGCATGAAAGAGGTTACAGTCCCTGCACTTGCCCCATCTCCTGATTTGATCACACATCCCCCCCATAGCCTCCACACACCCAGATCCCTAAAACCTGAGCCCCAAGGCAGGAGAAGCTGGGGATAACAGTGCAACCCAAAGCAGCATCCCTTCACCTGCTGGGGACAGGTTCCCTCTGCTACCAGCAGCACACAGTGGATCTCCAAGTGGCTCTTTCTCCTTCTGGGTCCACCATCTCTGAGCTTTCTTCAGTCACATGTCCCACACAGGGAGGACATATAATACAGATGCTGCTTAGGCAGCAAAAAATTTCTTCAATCTTGGCCTATATAAAATATTATTCTAATTGTGTAGAATTAATTCATGTTTGGAGGCATTTTTAGAGATGGTTTTC
The DNA here is from genome assembly GCF_003957555.1 of Calypte anna. Taxonomy (NCBI): domain Eukaryota; kingdom Metazoa; phylum Chordata; class Aves; order Apodiformes; family Trochilidae; genus Calypte; species Calypte anna. Next base: position 14,192,991 of record NC_044247.1, on the reverse strand, counting down.
TATTTCTACTGGGAATATTTTCATAGTTCTCTTTATAATTTACTCCACAAATTTGTTTATTAACAATTCTTGGCATTTCTTTCATCTTCTTGTGAATTTCTGCTTGAGAGCAAGGAAAATCTATCTTTGTTCTCAGGAAAGAAAAGTTACTTTGAGTTTTACTTTGAAGCACCCAATGATATAAATGAAATGTCATGAATAATTGAAGCAAACATTGATGCAAATGTTACTAGAAATAATCAAGAAACTTTAGGTTGTAAATAAAACCAGTTTAAGGATTAAAATTGATGCAACTTACAATTCTAATTTTGTGTACACACAAAAGCAGGATAAAAAATTGTATTCTGGAACATATGGGAATGGAACAAGCAGCACTGGCATTCATGTGGATGAGTCATTTGTGAGTAAGAACTTAAATATCCTACTCTGGCTTGCATATGTACAACAGGAACACTGAATTTAAAATTGTTTTAGCTTTCGTTGTATTTCTAAAGATTTATATAATTTAGCAGCACACACCTTACTGAGAGTTTGAATGTAAACAGGGGCATTATTTTTGCATCTCTGTTTGCTCCAACATCCTGAGCTGCTTGACCTAAATGACCATGTGACACTTACTTTATAATATTGTAGACTTTCTCATTCCCAGTAATTTAACAGAGGAACTTGGAGGGGATTTACATTGAGGGAGATGACATTCACCAATCATGCTGTCACATTTTCTAGTATCTGCAAGTCTTTTTCTACTCTTCTGGAATCCAAGTCTTAGCCTGTTTCTTTTTTTTTCTCTTGGTTATTTGGATATTTCAGTCCACTGTTACTAAGCAGCTTTCATGTTTTGGGACACTGTGTGTATCTAAGTATAGATAATCACAAACCTAACATTTCACCTCAGGGTTTTCATGACTTTCCCATGTATTTTTTCATCTCCTGAGTGGTGGTGGAGTGCAGGGGATGCTGGCAGCCTCTGCAAGTCTGCTCTGTGCATTTCATTCCTGCCCCAGATCCAACCTTGGGAGGACCCTACCCCCCCAAACAGATCCCAGTGGCAAGGGATGCCTAAACAGCATCTGAGCTGTGCTGGAATCCACAGGGTATCTGCAGTCCTTAGTTTTAGGAGGCATTTTGGTCTAAATAATACTTTTTAGACAGACTAAGAGGTGTTTCAAGTGTGTGAGAAGAGTATAAATAAACTACTCCTGAGAGTAAGGATTTCAATCAGCTTACTAGCAGTCATTCTGTATCAGTACTGCTAAAACAAATGGAGAGAAGAAAGGCTTTTGGCTTTTTAAAAAAATTATGATGATGATAGAATGAAACTATCTGATTCAGATAGGATTGTGTTATAGTTTATTTCTCAACAGAAGAGATGATAAATTCTGAAAAGATTTAATTAAGAATCTGTTCTTTCACATTTAATGCTGCCTAATGCTTTTAATTAATCTGAATATCCTTAATTACTTCTGTAATTTTTACCATGGGTAAATAGCTAATTAAAGTATTAACCACCATCAAATGTAGCCTCCAATTAAATATATAAATGCTCTGTCTGTGATTAAGAGGATTACATGGAAAAATAGTAGGGTTTCAGGTATGACTGTTTTCTGAATACAAATACCTACACATTAACTGAAGTAAAAAGAGAAGCAGATGAAAGAAAGGACATGGTTATAGTTTTATACTGAGCCAGTCAACATAAGACTTCTGCAGCTTCAGTGGTGCTTAGAGAAGTTTGGAGGGTGTTCCTAAACATCACCATTTAGTGACAGTCCTTGAGGGACTGTGTCTCAGTGGGGACTGTTGGAATGTGACATCTTCATCCTTCTTTACTGAGTTCCAAGAACCAGATGGTAGGGAACATAGTGATGACCTCTGAGAGAAAACTTCCTTTCTCATTTCCAGGGTCATGCAAAAGGAACAGGGAGCTGTTCCTGCTCCTGGAGGTCACACTAAAGAAAAGACTTATTTGTATGTCAGCCAAGATTTTTGATAGTGATGAATGAAGTGTAAATATTGAAGGAGAATGATTAGACCTCTTCCTCATGATCAGCATGGAAAACCCATCAACACAGACTCTCCAGGAAGGTATCCTCTGGCATAACTGCCTGCTGTCATGAAAAACAAGCCAATAACCTCTTAGCTTACCCAAACCTGAGCCATGGGTGTCTCTGTAGCCTTTATGAGTGTAGAATCAGCTCAGCCTCAACTAAGCCGTCCCTGCCCTGTGCCATAGAGTTGGTATAATCACCAACATGAGGAAATCTCAAAAGGTTTGCCTAAAAAGGCCAAACCAATAACTTGATTTCAGTATCCAGTGGGATGTGATGATTCTGGGAAATCAGACTTCAGGAGATATAACAATTTTAGGTCATTGTTCTTACTTCTTGTGTTGGCAACATTCCCCTCTTAAAAACCTGTGAGCTAGAGATAATCAAATGAGATGTTTTAATATGTAGTACTATTATTATTTTGGGGTTTCCTGAAGGACTTATTTATAGATAAATGAGACAATTAGCTCTTTTGGCAGACCTTACTCAGACCTTATTTCAAAAATGAGATGATGCAGACTCTTTGAGTTGGCAAAGCCTCAAACCAGTAGTGAGAAACAGAAAAGCTCATTTCTTTAAGATAGTCTCCAATACTGATAGACATTTCATACAGTGGATAGAAAATCTCATCGGGTTTAGCCTTCATTATTTTAAGTGTCTCAGATATCACACATTGTGCTTCCTGCAAATATGTTCCAAGAGCTTTTTTTATCTGCTTTTTGCTGCTACTTCAAGAGTAGCAGAGAGAGACTGGTTTGAGGTGCCTTTTAAACCTTTTGTTATGGAAAGGTGAGGTGAGACTAGAGAAAGTTCACTTCTTGTTCTAGTACTAGTTTGATGTTCTCTGAGTGCTTACAACTGGGAAACTTTAATCCAAGTGCATGTTCCTGGAAATCCTTCCCCTGTACCACAGCTCTTCTCCATAGGTAGACCTACCACTGATAGCAAGGTGTAGCTTTTGGGGATCTAGATTGCTTTTTTCATTCTGGTTTAGAGCTACTAGACCCAGCTTCCCATTTCAGCTCTACAAATATGAGATTCAAAGAAAAATTTTCTATTGTTTGGCCCAGCTGATGTTTCCTGTAGCTTGTACTCACTCTCTCTAGCTCCCACCCAGAGAAAGCAGTGTTGCACATCTCTGTCTTCTTCCTGAATACCCAGCAGACTATATAAGACAATTTTACAATTTCTTTCTTCTGGCACAGAAGCAATATTTTGACTGAGGAATGCCTCCAAGTTTTGATGGGCTTTTTTGTGGGGTTTTTTTGTGTGTATTCCCCATAATGCAAATTGGGAGCACTGGCATTATAAAGCATGATTTGATTCATTAAGTATTTTATTGCTGTTTAACCATTAAACATGTATTATGTCTTTGTAGTTTAACTGATGTGGGCTCAAGTTACTAACAGGAAATGAATATTTTGATTAGTCTTTTACAAAAACCTTTTTCTTTTTTTTTTTGGTAAATTATCCATCTCATTAAAGTATTAAACATTCTTTCCTTAGTCATGCTGAATATTCCACTGGATATTACATTTGAGGTTTTGAAATTACCCCCTGAGATTCTGAAAATTTTGTACTAAAAAGTTCAATTTCCTTTGTCTTTATTGACATTTTGACTTAATTAACTAAAATGATAATATCTCCCTAAAGCACGGATAATTATCTTGATGTCATTTTTGCTTAGACAGGTGGCATATTGCAGAACTTTGTTTTATGCTGCAGTGTGTGTGAAATTTGTGGTGCTACTTTCAGAATCCTAAGATTCACTTCACATGTAGGAGCTTTTTATTTCTGGTATCCTTTAGAGAAGTGAGCTAACTTTTCTGTCACAAAAATCACAATAATCCAGTGTGGTTCTTTCCTTCCTTTTCCCTTCTGAGGTAGGATGTGGGTGCTCTGCATGGTTGACACCCATATGAGCAAAGCTGCCTGGTTGATGTGGTAGGGTTACTTTGGAGTAGATTGAATCTCACAGGTTTCTCTTACCTGTGTTACCCCCAAATCAGAGGTTACAGAAGATGGAGAATGATGTTAAGATCTCTGAGGAAAAGAGGGTCTCACCTAAGGCAACTGAATGCTCTCCTGGAGAACTGTGCATGTCCTGGCCTCTTTTCACAAAAATCTTACATGAAAAAGGGTTTCACAAATGGTCACCAACTGTCTGGCTTTAATTCTGGTCTGATTAAATAATCAGGATCTGGTTTACAGAAATATTGAGCACTTACACCTTGTAGAGCATTTGGAGCAGTTCTTTGAAAATATACATGGAAAATACACTTATGTAGACAATGAGATCCTACATTCTTGAATTCTGCATCTAAAATGAACAGAGTTCTTCTTTACCTGATGCTTATTGTGCCTAAAATGGGAGTAATAAATCTGTTTCTACTATGTGGGGCTGCTATGAAAAGTACCTTACCCCTTGACTAGAAACTGTTACAAACCTGTAAAGAACGTTGGAAAAAAGTGGAAAGGAATTCTTCCAATTCTCTTCAAAGCAAGGGCTGAGCAGTGAATGCAAGACTCTTTTTTTTTTTCCTTTTTTTTTTTTTTCCCCTTTTTTTTTTCCTTTTTTTTTTTTTTTCTTGAAGAGAGCAGTGAAAAGGAGAAAGTTTAACCTGGGTCCCTAGAAGTAAATTTAGTCTGTCTGTGATAAGAGCTGGAGCTGAGATCTCCAAAGGCTTCATATTTTAAAACTTGGTCTTAGAATTAGTTATTTTCTGGAAGAACACCCTTCTGGCCTGACAGGTCTAGAGTTCTTTTTTTAATCATATGGTATAGTTGTTTAAACTTCCTTCTAGGTTTTTCTCTTGCATGGGGTAGGAGACCAGCATACAGTGCTGGCCACTTTTCATTCTCTTCATGAGGGTGAACTTTAAAACTTGAGTCTGTGTGGTTAAATTTAATGAGTAATTACATGCCTTTTAACTTTGGAAAACAAACCATCTCGTAAATCAAGTGAATACACATAGAAAATACATGCAAAGGGAAAAAAAACCAAAAAACAAAAGACACCACCAACAAACCCAAAACAACCAATCAAAAAAAAAAAAAAACACTCCACACTGAAATTAGTGTTTTAAGCACTGATGCAGCCTGATGCAGCACAAATTGGAGTTGGTCCTTTTCCTCGTGCTAAAAGAAGACCATTTGGCAAATCAGACACAATGGTTTGCATATATAGTTTTATATATGTATAGATACAACTGTGTGAACAGATATTATACCAACTGATTTACCATATTTATTCACCAGGGTGAGAATTGGCAATAGGATTTTCTTAGTAACATTAATGTACAGTGATGGTAAACAATGATAAAGCAGTGGAGAAATGGTGTCTGAGGAATAATGTATTCCTAAAATAATGGTGATGTCCAACATGTCTCATCTTCTTGCCCCATATTTCTTCTTTCTCCTGACAGAAATCAGTGATAGTTTTGCATAAATGCTTGCAAATCACCCAGGAAATTCAGGTCAAATCATCTGATTAGTGATTTGTAAAACACAGATACTTAATTTACACAGTTGTTTTCAAAACCTGTTTAAACTGTTGCTAGATGAAGATGAAGAATTCTTTGTTTCTGATTTGTTTTTTGTTTGTTTGTTTGGGTTTGGCTTTTTTTGTCTTTTTTTTTTTTTTTTTTTTTTGTAGTTTTGTTTTTTAAAAAAAAATATCTGGGGGATTTTACATTTCTTCAGATAGATAGTGCTAGATTTGAGATTTTTCTGTCACCACAGAATCTAAGCCTACAAAAGCATTGATTATTATTGAGCTCTTTTTAATTTTTTTATTAGATTAATGAAATATGTTGATGACTTTTTTTAATAGGGATGAGTCTTTGAAATCTGAATTCCAGGGTTTACTTATTTTCTCATTTCTCTGCAAGTAAAACTATGTTTAAATCTCTACCTTTATAATAGAATTCCTAACTCAGTTAAAGACACAAAGACTCAACACAACTGTTGTTAACAGGAAAAAGAAAAGAATGTTTCAATAGTTGTATCTAAAAAAGAGAGAGGTTTATAAGGAAAAAAATAAAAATACAAAATTCTACTTAACAAAACTTTAGAGAAAGAGAAACCAGAGAAACTCTGAAGCTTGTTTCAAGATCAGAGAAGTTCTTAATTTCATGGTTTTGGTCCAGGATGTTGGGTAAATTGCTGAAGTTCTAATGACACATTAACTCGGGGTGTAAGTCAGTCCTTAATGAGCCCAAAAGCTGCTTCTGAGAAATAAGTATGCAAGTTAGATAAACCAGTTTGTACTTATTAAATTCCATGGGTAATACAACAGCTGTTTCAGGAAGAAACATCTCAGCTGGTTCTGAACTAGGGGTTTATTTGCAACATGCTGCACTAGAGTGTCAGAAAATGGCATTGGGACATGAGGAAGATATGTCTGGAGGCAATGTTTGGAAAGCTGCTGATAGGACTTTGAAAGCAGCTGAAGCAGGGAAGATGTTCAACTCAGTTATCAGCTCTGGAATGGAGGAAGTCATAAAGAGGGATGTGTGAAATGAACAATAGGAGGAAATAAAAGACAAATATGCATTGCTGCAGCCCAGCTACACTTGCACCTGCAACCTCCTGGCAATTTCAATACAAAGAAATGAGCTCAAACATAATTCTTTTGTATACTTAACTGAGCTAATTTTGCAAATAACATTTCTGGGTTCTCCAATGCATCCTTGATCTGGTGTCCTAGATTTAATGTTTCAAAAGTTCCTTGTATAATCTGGCATTTCACTTGTATGAGGTGATGGTGATGCATAATTTTCTGGGTTGTAATTAGACAATAATTTAATTAAATGTGAGAAGTTTTGCCTTCTTGTAAAAGACTGAATGAGATTTAAGTATTAAACCAGAGTATCATTGAAAAAAGCCATGGTTTAAAAATGCAGCTGTGCTCTATGGTAGTTAAGGAATGTTGTCACCATACTCCACTTCTAAATACAAGTTGAAGAGTTTTAAACTGTGTATATTTAAAAGGATGGATTCATAGAATTAGTTGGAAAGGATCCTTAAGGTCACTGAGTCTAACACTTAACCTACAACAGCCAAGTCCACCACTAAACCACATCCCTCAGCACTGCATTTACACCTCTTTTAAATAGCTCCAGGGTTGGTGACTCCACCACTTCCCTGGGAAGCCTCTTCCGGGGCCTGACAATGCTTTGGGTGAAGAAATTTTTCCAGTCTAAAACCTCCTTGGTGCACAATGAAGTCACTTTCTCTTGTCCTATTCCTTGTGACTTGACAAAAGAGACTGACACCCACCTCTCCCCACCCTCTCATCAAGTACTTGTAGAGAGCAAGAAGTTCTTCCCTCAGCCTCCTTTTCTCCAGGCTAAACAACCCCAGTTCCCTCAGCTGCTCCTCACAGAACTTGTGCTCTAAACCCAGTGCCCTTCTCTGGACACCTTCCAGCTCCTCAATGTCTTTCCTGTAGTGATGGGCAGAAAACTGAACACAGTATTTCAGCTGTGGCCTCACCAATGCCAAGCACAGGGGGATGATCCCTGCCCTTATCCTGCTGGCCACACTATTTCTGATACAAGCCAGGATGCTGTTGGCCTTCTCGACCACCCAAAAATCTTGGTGGCTTTTTTTTCTAGAACTACAAGGACATCAAGTCCTTATCTTGCCTGTGAGATTCATGTGGTGGGATCTCTGAGCCCTTGTGGACTAACCTGGGCTTTTTATAGGGCCAGCAGTATTGCAGGGTCTTTTTACATAATTCTATAAATGATACCAATGCAAAAATGAGAAATTTCACCTGGGTTCACATTTCATTGTAAAATTCAGATCAGTATTTCTTCTTTCAAAAGACTTGTAACATAAACTTATTTTAGCCTACTACTTAATCCCCTTTTCCTATCTACAGCTCTTTCTCTGATGCTAGTAGCTGTCTGATGAAACAGTAGGATTATGTGTGATAATCAGATATATAATATTTGGATTTGTACACTCTACTGTGAAAGAATAGAAACAAGAGGAGGAGCTTTTGGAAAAAAAAAAGAAAAAAAGTCTTTTAAATCACAAGTTTCAGCAACTCTGTAAGTTCCACAGATTCAGAATTGTTACAGAAACAAGTGCAACCCTAACCTAGCCAATATCACAATATAACTACTTAGAGATATTAATTTTTTTTCATTATGCCACATATGGAATTTATTTTCCCCTCCAAATGTCTTTGTTAGCCTGGTGTAAGACTTTAAAATGAAAAGTTTGAAGTTTGTGTAATCAGCCCATTTGAAGTTTCATATCTGAAAATCCAGCCAAGTGAACCAAGCTTTAAACACTGATATATTTTGAATTTTAATAGACTTTATTACAAGCCTTCAAATTAAAAGCTGTCAAGAGAGATAAAAGGTTGGGGATTTGGATTCAAAGGGACTTTGACAAGACATAAAGGTCAGCAATGGTGGCAAAAAGTCGATGCATCTAAATTAAGCCTAAACCTCTGGAAGAGAATATGCTAATCTTTCATGTAAAGTTCTTGTCAGGCTGATCTTGGCTCATCTCCACAACAGTTAAGCTATTTTCTGTGATGAAATTTTAACGAATGGTAATCCATGTGTAATTTGCCTGTCAAGTATGTGCCATTTGTTTTTACAAATGTTAGATTTTAACTGCTAAGGCATCATATTATACTACATAATGTGCTCCTGATTAAAGATTTTTGGTTTAGAATCTTTAGTTCAGTTTTTAACTGCAACTCTTTTTCCTTGGGAATGTAAAATCTAAATGGGAGGGAAAGAAAAAGAAAGAAAATGGAAAGGCTAATGTCATTGCTTTTTGTAAAACTAAGTATAAATGTATAAATTACTCTTTAATTGAGCAGCTACTTCAGATGCTTGAAGTTATAGTAACAGTTAATATTTCTGAACATGAAATTAAGATGCTGCACTGTTAGTGAGCAAACTCATTAAAGACATAAAAGGATGACAGGATGAAAAAGGATTTACATTTGTAGAATCTTCTGTAAAATTCTGAGAAGTGACAGGCTCCATTTTTTGATGCTTAAATCAAGGTTGCATGTTTAAACCACAGTGACACTGTGGCTGGATTTTGTATAGCTGAGAGCTAATAGGAAATTAATAGAGTGTAATACAAGCCTATTGTATTTATTCTAACTTTGTAGCTTTGATCTGTAAGAAGAGAAGGCATAATTTCAGCCTTTGTTTAGTGTCCTGGACAGATAGATTCACTACCATCTAAGTATGGTCAGGATTAAAAATGTGATGGATAGCACCACAGCACATTCTTGACAGCTTTTCTGTTCAAATACAAATTTCTGTCACAGCCCCAGAATGTCTGAAGCAGCATTCAGAGATGAAATATTATAGCTGCAACTAGCTCAGTGTGATGCTATTATGTTTTGAAAGGAAAAATAATTACAAACTGTACATCTCCTAGGCACATATCTGTATTAATAATGCATAGTAATAAATACACTGGAGTATAATAATGAAATGTTGAACATTAAAGTTTTGTAAACCAGAAGGTTATGAAACTGACAAGAAAAATGTCAATGCATCTGTGTAGTTTCAGATTGTTCTACCTGTTCTAGGCAAATAAGTGTTTGGAAAAGTTATAGTAGGTCATGATATATTCTGTCTTTCATAAAGTCTCTTTAGGATGTTTTTCAAAGTTGAGATTTTTAAAAATATCCATCCATTTCTCTACAAAAAAAAAAATTCCTTTCACTTACGATTGGCACAATTCCTTCAAATTTTGTGATAGAAGGAATGTCTTTATTGCAGTGCTGTGTAGATAGAATATTGTCCTTATTATAGCAGCAAAGTAGGTCAGAACCTTGCTGTTTGACAGATGTGACACACAAAGTCTGTACTCCATATTAATCATGAATAAAATGAAAAAGAAGCTGATTAGTGCAAAAGAATCTCTGAATTTAAAGAGCTAATACCTGTAGTGATTTTATTCTTTGTACTTGACCATTAATTGAAGGAGAGACTTAAATTTTATCCCTTGACAAGCAGAGGGAGTCCATCTGACACTGCAAGATAGCATAAAGCATTGTAATATGTGCTGTTGATTTAGCACAATAAGAAGGAGATTGGACTCCATGAAGTGAGAATAAATTTTCTGAGTGCTGAATGTCACAAAATTTCAGCTCTTGTTCACATGCTGTCCACGAAATGTCATTTGTCAACTACCAAACTTCTCTGCTATGTGCTATCTTAGGGGTCACAGCAGAGGTAAACACAGGTGAGATTGCTCTCAATATTGAGTAGGGTGTAGTCATAATTTTGTTAAATTTAATCTTCAAAGAACTGAAAAGTGGCACCCAAATGTCTTGAATATCTTAAATGTCTTCAGTCTTTGTGTGTGTATTTTTTTTTGAGATAAACTGATGAAAATATTCCATTGTCATCCATGTCATTCTGGAAATCATTCTAAGGATAAAAGCATAGATCCTAAATATCCAGTAAACAGGCACTTAACCTGTTTCTTCAGCAAAATCTTTATCTCATTTGGAAATAACTCATTAGTTATTTCTTCATATTGATGTTTAGTGGCCATTGATTGTGGTAGAAAAAATGGGTGTATGTTTCTCAGTCTCAGAACAGGGATCACCTTGTGTCACAAACCATTGGCTGCATCCTTGCTGCAAGAATATTCTAGTTGTATTTATTCTTGTCTTGATCCATCATCCTTATGTGTATATATATCAATGTTTTGGATCTTCCATATTAAAATCAGTTCTAAAAGTGCTCAAGAAAGCTGAAAAACTGAAGTACTTGAAGTTTGCTGTAGTTGAAAATACTGTTGTTAATATAAAAACTGGAGAGTGTGGAGATAGTGACACATTAATACAATACACATATTTCAATTATTATTCTTAAAACAGGTGGAGTAACTGGAATTAATACTTTTTAAAAGCTCTTTTTATGGCTCAGTAAACTGGTAATAGGAGAAGCACTGAATCTTAACTAGTATTAGGAGCTGGTTAAGCTGTGAGAAAGTGCTAAGCAAAGAAAAGTTACCTCTGTCTTTTATTCTCCAATTCAAACTGTCAAACAGTTTTGTTCAGTTTGCTGTCTCTCCTGCACCATAATTTAATCATAGAATCTTTTGGGTTGGAAGGGACCTCTACAGGTCATCCAGTCCAACCGCCCTCAGTAAGCAGGGACACCCTCATCTAGATCAGGCTGATCAGAGCCTCATCAATACATTATTTTGAATTTGTATTTCTTATTAAAAAAAAAAACCAAAAAACTAAGCACCCATTCCTAAAGAATAGAAGTTACTAAAACAGTTTGTGTTCAATAATCAAAAATATTAAATTGGATCTAAACAAAGCAAAATTATTTACTCTCAAGCAATAGATGGGAGATGTTATTTGTTTCATTCTAAATACTATGGTTTAACCATGCAGATTTCCAGCTGAACCTGGACACATGGAGCAATCTGTTTGGGAGCTCCTCCCCAGGGCCAGCCCCTTGTCACAGCTGCAGAAATCAACCCAGGGCAAAATTTGGCTCTGCCAAAGCTTCCACAACAACTTTTCTAGAAAGCATTCTGGAAGCTGATGTAGTTGATGAACTATTTGGTTGTTTATTTTGAAGTACAGTTTTGGATTAAATTGTCAAACAACACAATTCCCTGCAGTTCTATTCTTTCAGTTGGCTTTTCGAGCTCCTGTCTATACTTCTAGCTGAATGTAGCTGGTCATCATTGCCTGGTTTCTGAGGAAACTGATGTTGTCTTAGATTGCCAGAAACTTCTATTTTGTTCACTGAGGTGGAGAGAAGGAACACATTGTGATCTGGAGTCCTATGACAGATAATATCTTGACATTAGTCTTTAAAACTGAAAGACTTTTCAGGCTTGAATACTCTCCTTAATAGCATATTTTACAGAGAATGTGATTCTTCAAATAGGCACAAATCTGGACATCAAGATTTCATATGTAAAATTAAAGACTTTAAGGTTTATTTAGCAGAGAAGAGGGCTGCAGAAGGGCTATTAGCTGGCCTGAGTTGGTGCATGTATGTTGCCCTCCTTTGAGCATCCATTGAGGGACAAGGGGATGGGCTGCCTGAAACAAGGAGTGGAAGAATATGCTATTTTCAAACATTTTTTTTTTCTTTAAGCTCATTTAGAAAAAACCTCAATTTTATAACAGTTTTGGCTTACATTTATAGGCCTGCTATATTTCATCAAACCTTGAATGACTGACACATAGACTGTCATCTTCTGATGTTTAAGCAATAGCCTGAAGTACCAGTTCAGTCTGTGAGATGCTGCAGTTTGGGAAGGAACACATTCCTTTGCTCCCCAAGACATCTGTCCAAAGCAGGTGACCTTTAGCTTGGGTTTGCTGGTCTCCCAGAGCATCTCCTTGGCATCAGATTTAACATTCTGGACCACCAACACAAAAGCATGCTGGGCTCTCACAGCACCTCCAACTAAGACATGCTGAATAGTATATGATCTATGGCAAGAGTGAAGGCAAGTGCCAATATTAGTTGCTCTTTCTCCCTCCCATTATTTCCCAAGTAATCTGGAAGTAAATGAGCTATTCATCTTTGATACCAAGACATTTTTTACTTGGCTTTTACAAATAAGAGTTCATTCATGCTACTTCATCTCATCTCATGCAATCTTCTCTGAAGTAGAAATAAATTACTGTCCAAAAAGGACTCAGAAGTCATACCAAATGTATTGTGGATACAGTGTTTCTGAATAAACTATTTATTTTGGAAAGGTTTTGCTTTATAAACCTTGATTGTATCAGAGCACATAACCTTTGGTACCTTCTTTTCAACTGTAGGAATTGGGTAGGTTTGTACTTTTGGCTTTCCATTGTCTTTTCAGAATGGTTTTGTAACTATAGCAATCTGTAGAGAATGACAGTAAACTTCTGTAAGTAAAAAATAAACCAAAGAAAATCATCTTCAAGCCCCCCAGAAGTTCTTTTCTCAGCATGGTGAGCATGCTCTGACATATGCAGCTGGTGCATGAGAGTACAGCCTGCTGAGGAGAGAGCCTGCTCACTTTTCAAAGCAACACACTTCGTGATCATAGCCATGTTGCTAAGGGATCTCTTGTGTTTCTCCTCTTTCTTTGTCAGATTTCAAAGACCAGCAGGAAAGAAATGTTGTATTGTGTCTGTCTTTCCTGTTCACTGTGAAGAGTCAGGAATGAATTAGAAAAGCAAGCAAAACTTTCAATAGACTGTACAAAATGAAGCATCTTTCCTCTGTTGAGTTGTTCTGTACATGCACTTAGTAGTAGGCACTGGGGCATGTTCAGATTTCAGTTCTTTAAACCAGCAGATTTGGTGAGTTCATATTGTATTAAAGGAAACTAATTCAGTGGCCTAGGACTGGGTAAAATGACCACCTCCTTCTTATCTTGCACCTTGGTGCTTTTCACACTTCCCTTTTTTTCCATGTGGCTGATCCAGTGGAAAAATAACCCTGAAAGCATATTTTTGTTTCATGATCCAACTGACTCAACTGCCCATCAGACATGAATTGGTAAGGAAGAGCAGAATTGTCCCTGTTAGTGTCAGCTCAGTGATGAACTGAAACTGCATCTGCAGAAATACCAGGGATCCCAAACTCCCAACCCACCACAATGGTGGTGTTTTATAAACATAAATAAATGTTAAAAAATTAAATATTCTTTAAGGAAAAAAGAAAAAAAGAAACAAAACCAGCAAACCTCATCTTTTATACTTCATCAACTGTATAAGGAACCTTGGAAAATAAGTGAAATTATCAAGTCATTTGGATAAGCACACAAATAAGTACAGGAGCTCCATAAGTAGAGGGGCAGAGTGGAGATTCCTACTTTCAAGAACACAAATTCAGGTAGGAACGTGGCTGCCCTCTGATTCTCTCTAAGATCATAGAAGCTGGGACACCACAAGCAGAATGATGTGATTAAAAAGCAGTATTAAAATCATCATATACTGTGTAAAAGGAATTTAATTCTTCACTTCCCATTTTTAAGATACCAGATGAATAATTTAGTTGAATTTTAGTAGCCTTTTCAGTTGCAGCCCACTAATGACAAGCTTGCTTTCAGTGTTTAATGCCTGCTGTGCAAGTGCTACTTTTAACAAAATACATTTGCTCCAGGCTTTTTGACATGGCTTCACACTGAGAAAAACACAATTAACATGAGCTATTTAAAATCCTTTTCTCTTGTGCTTGTTTATTAATGGTCTTTTAAGATCAATTTGTGTTATGAATTTTAAAGACAGTGTAACAAATGTGATGGCCCAGTGAGGTTATGCAACTTCACTGCTTTACTCCTGACAGATTCCTGGGTCATCTCCTGTTTGTAATAGCACGACCATATTGGTCCTCTCTTTAACATGCTGTACAGTAGAATATATTGTAGCTGTAAATGGAGGATTTGCCAAAGGAGTGAAGGCAGGCTGGTTTCCATAGGATAAAAATTTCATTAGAAAGTATTTCCAGTGAATCCTATTTTGTGTAAAAAGTCTTTTTTGTATGTCACATCAAAATGGCTTTTAGTGCGAATGGGCTTGGAAAGAATGGCTGCTGAGGGAGGGGGGGCTGTGCTGAATATTCATGACATGGAGTACATCTGAGTGTGCTGAGACCTGTTAGAATAAATATATTCTTTTTAGGTTAAGCTAGTTCAGAATACTGTTATTAATCTTTACATCCTTCCCAAAAGCCTTTGAAAGGCAATTTTTGAATTAAAAAAAAAAAAGGAAATGCTGGTGTCATTGAGGGCCCACACTGCAATCTGCAGCTCATTAAAATCAGGGGGAAGACTTCTCTTGATTTTGGGAACTGGATCTTCTCAGCATGCTTTTGAAAGGGGTAAGGGGAAGGATCCATGCCTCAAAAAGACATAAGACTTGGATCCCTCAAGCAAAGGTGCCATAAGGTGTGTTTTGTACTCTCCTTTCCAGGCTGTCACCTCTTCTGACTGACTTGAAACATCTGTGATTTCTTTCCTCACTTTTTGTAGGAGTTAGTCTGAAAGTGCAGCCCTTGTGTCAGAATCAGTTACTGCTTCTTGAATCTTCCTCCTATCTGGAGGAAAACCACTACGATTTCTTTTTAATGGATGGATTTGAAAGAGGCAATGGATGGATTGATAACAGGCAGATCTTCACCTTAATAAATTAGCATAAACTGAAGGTGATCAATTTAGTAACTCAAGTACAGTAAGTGTTATTGATTTCTTTATCATGGACTTTCTGCCCAGGGAATCCCACAGCTGTGTGTGAGCAAACCTGACAGAGCCCTATATGTGGACCCAAATAAAATGCTAAATCTGACAAATGACACAATTGTTCAGGGGACTCTGTAGGGACTGTGCATTACACTTTAGAGGGTATGTCTGAATGTCAGGCCTGTTTCCCTCATCTTTGCTTCTGGGTGAGGCTGAGACTCTAGAGAGAGAAGAACTTGTTCCATTAGAGCAGAAAAAAATGTGCTTGTTTTGCAGATTGTGCAGCACAATATCAGGGTTGACAGGACCTGGGAGGCCTGAAAGCTGGAAGACTTTTAGCTGGAAGCCTGGCATACAGCAGGGACTGTTGGGATGGTTGAAATTAGTGCACACTGGTGGCACTTCACAGCAGACACCATATCTGCAGCCATCATGTTTTTCCAATTACTTCATCCCAAATTATGCTCTCTAAAAGAGGTTTTCAGGACAACATGGATTTCCTCTTAAGTCAGAGCATGCTATGCTTAATGTCCACAAGTGAAGTGCTGGATAGTTGTCTTAGCTTTGCTTTGGCTGTTACCTCTTCTGCCTTTTATTGTAACCAAACTTGTTGGCATTATTTTTTGAATATCCCAATAGGATCTGCTGCTCAGGGAGTGGTGGGAAGAACATCATGGTCTGGGGAGTATTTCAATGGCAGAAGCTACTGACAACAACTAACACAGTGGAGAAAAGACCCAAAAGAAAGGGCACCCACCTTCCTTCCATCCATGGACACAATAAGAGGGAAAATCATTTGTTGTCAAACATTTTGTTTCACTTGTCACACGGCAATTTTTCAGAACTGGGACACCATGCCCTATCATAATCTTGGTCATGGCTGAGTCCTTGTTGCTGTGAAAATAATTGCACCTAAGACTAATCCTCTAGCTTGAACCCCGAAACTATCTTGAGGCATCCCTGCTTCTATCTATGCTTTCATCTAACTTTTTGAGAGCGAAAAAGACATAGCAGAGAAATGGGGAATACTCTGGGACATTGGCAATAGCTGAGTAACTTGAGTGACTTGATTTTGGGGTATCTGTGATAAAGTGTAGCACATGGGGATATTCATCCTTTATATCCTGTTCTATTGCTCTCTTAAACATGTAGTTGTAATGCTAGCACAACTCTAGCCTTTGTCCAGACACTGAGCCTTATATTGTTTGGAGAACATTCAGATCTCTCCAGAAAGGTCCTTTGAAAAATGATAAGTTGGTATAACTAAAGAATAAATTTTAAAATATTGGAGTGTTATGTAACAATCAGAACTGATTTCTTTAGGGGATCTGGATTTGCTGTAGTCAGGCTACTGAAATCCTCCTTTCATTTGAACTCACGTTCCTGAGATGTCTGTTACATTAATATATTTATATCTTTGAAGGTTCACCAAGTCTGCAATAAGCACAGGGGAAAATAAATAAATTATGCAAAGGCTGATTAGTTTCATCACAAAGTCTTCTACAGGGCAGCTGTTTATTTTCAGTGTTCATTTTCTTGGATCAGTCAGGTAGACAGCTGTTCTTTTAGGGCATTTTTGTTAATTTAAGTAACTTCTTTGAATTGCAAATCTACCACCAAATTCACTTCTAAAAATTCAGCCTCCAGCTCATAATTATATCATCAAAAAAATCTTTAGATCACTAATTCAAAAATATCTGCTTGTCAGAGATATTTCAAACAAATGCAGAGCATTCACACTGTAAATCACCCTGTACATCAATGTCTCTATGAAACTGAATATGAAATGTCCAGGTCTGCTAGGTTTCTCAAACAAAAAATATAATGTACATTATGTACATTCCCGCAAGGCCACAGAGCTTGAAATCCTGTCATCTTGTGTATGTGACTGCATAAACACCTGCTAATCTCAGTAGGCCATGGCAAAGAGAGGAATGTAAGTGGGCAGCCTGAATTTTTTTCATTTCTTCAATTGCTTTGGTTTTTTGCCCAAGTCCAGAATGCTTGAGAAGAGTTACGGGAGAGAGGAAGGAAGGGAGGGAGCACTGCAGATGGGGCTGCCACTCACCATACCACACAGGACCAGAGCTCTTTATGTTTTGGAATCTGTCAAGAACAATTATAGAATGGATTGGGTTGGAAGGGACCTTAAAGATCATCTAGTTCCAACCCTCCTGCAGGGGGGGCAGGAACACCTCCCACTATTCCAAAATTTCGGTGCAGAAGCACTGCCTTTCCAATGATGTCACCCTTATTGTCCTTGGTCTTCTGATACCCTGGCTGGAGCCACTACATAACTGTTCAGATAAACGTTTTGTATATAGGCTATCAGACTCATGCTACAAATATTTGTCTCCATTTCAATTAATGTGAAAACATAGGGCTCAGCTACCATAGTTTTATGGGGACATTACTGGAATGTTGCATTTAAATGAATTCTTTATATTGTAAAATGTTCAGCTACAGGAAGTGTAACAGTGCTGTTCCAGCAGATGGATCTTGCTTGGTGAATGTAGGCACTCATATTGCAGTTGTCATCAGGTACAGATTGGTTGACATATTTTAACCATCATGGACCAAACTGTAGCCTGCTAACCACACATTTACAAATTAGTTTTATTCCCTGTGAACTAGATTTTATTCCATTATGAATTTAATATTGGAATAGTTTTATTCTGCAATACCCCTTGCCGGAGTGTGTGTTGTCATATTGTACAGCACACTTGGGGATGAGGATTTAGCTGTTCTCACCTCCTGTTTTGCACAGCTCCTGAAAAGGCCTGGAAGTCCTTGATTTGGCATGTTTAAGAGACCAGAAATGTTGTGTATCTGCATTGTCTGTTTTAAAGTCAGGCCTTGGAGATGCTGTAGGGCAGCTTGGTGGACACATTTTGGTTGGCAGCACAATGCCAGCAGAGAGTTTGAGGTTTTGTGTATTTGTTTCTCTCTTCTGCTGAACCTACACCTGTATGTTGGTTTTCAGTATCTCAAGAATAAACCACAGACTATTTGCAAACCCCTAGTCCCTAGGATCTGGAACACATTTTGTTTGTTTCCAGCTGTTAATTAGGAGATGTGTGTGGTTCTTGTTCTTATGGAAAGCACTACCTTGCTTTTTCATTTCAGGGTTGTATTTTGGAAGAGTAAGAACTTCAGTCTGGGCAGGTTTCTTGGTGTAAATCCAGCCATATCAGGTTTAACACTAACATCATGAGCAGGAGAGAGCAGCAGCCAGACATGGGCAGTGGTGGTGGGTGCTCCCAGTGAGCTTCTTGCAATGCCCCAAATATCCCTCAGTAGCAGGAAATGTTTTTGCTCATTTAATTTACTAATTGTTTGTTGTTGGTTTTGTTTTGTTTGTCTCAGAGTTGTTACTGGTGTTTAAAGGTTTTCTTTCTGTTGGAATTTTGGAAATTGCCAAGAAAGGCAGTTAAGCCTGAAAAAGTCAATAGACAATTCTGATGGTAAATATAGAAAAGGAATAAGCTTTTGATATCTGGGGCAAATTGGGATTAATTTCTGCACTAATTAATAATCCCCTTGTATTTATTTTGTTGGGACTGGAATGTTTTAACAAAATATAAAATAAGTTCACTTGGATATTTACCATTATAAGAAATATTACAGTACTAGTTTTAATTTTTAAATACTTGACATATCTGAGCAAAGTTAAGTGAAGATGTCATTATGATGTAAATACAAATAGCATTGCACTAAATCAGGAGAATGTGGTACCCATAACTAATTGTAGGGTCGTGAGTACTATATCTATTTAATTAATATGCTAATTAGTTAGTTTAAAGATAAAAGGGGTATTAAAAGAATGCAATAAAGAGCTTGTATTTTTCTCCTTTGCTGTTCAAACACAGCTCCCTGCATAATTTAATGAGGAAATTTCAAAGGAACAAAACTTACAATAAATTAATTTAGAAGCTTAACTAAGTAATTACATGGTGTTGCTGAAACCTTTTGGGTAGGGACTATCATGGCTGTGTTTAGATTGTCATAACTGCAAATAACAGGCAGTGGGATAGCTAACTAACAAAAGCCATGTATTTGTTGGAATTTGTGGTTCTCAGAAGCAGCCTAGGCAAAATTTGAATTAAATGGTTGTTTCTGAAAGCAATTTATTTATTAATCCTTGTAAGATTGAAAATATTTCTAAGGTAGAAGGATGTAAACACTTTGAAGCAAAGAGAGCATAAATATAGAAGTAGCACTTTTTCTGCAGCAATGAGAGCCCCATGAAGCAAGCTTTCAGCCAGACTTCAGTAGGTTAGCAGGAAAGGGATTGGTGTTCAAAACCCAAAACTTGTATTTGTTCAAAAATAAGCATCCTGATTTTGGAAACTGCTTCGAGGACTAGAGAGGCTGGAAAAAACAATAGAAAATCTTCATAGTGTGGCCCTGAGAGAGGGAAGATCCTAAAGCATGTGGCAACATGCCTTAAAGTGAGTCTGAAGATCTGTTCTGGGCTAAAATTGGACATAGAAGATTGCAGATCAAATTAAGGAATGTCTTTCAAGAGGATGTGAGAGAAGAAGAGAGTGCAGCAAATCAAAAGCTTGTGGGTTAGAAAAATGCTTGTAGAGCTTTAACAGCTATATTATGTTCAACTTGTTGTCTCTAAATGCCTTTTCCAGCTAAAGAAAGCCAGTGTTTAGAGTTCTCATCTCTGTCAGGAAAAAGCCATCCATATTTTTGGGCTTGTCAAAACCATGGCACTCTCCTCACTGGGGAATGCAATTTGAACTCTTATGTACAGCCCCAGCTGACATCTCTGCTGGAGAAAGACAAGAAGACTGCTCATCACTTCAGTCTGTTACTAATGGGCTTACAAAAGCATTAATGGAGCTAATTTTAAAAGATACAAAAAGAAAGCCTTTGACAAATCTCCTGTCTTCTTTTCTATTTATTTAAACATTACAACAAAAATTGTAATCTAGCAGCTGCTAAATGGAAGCTAGAAGTTTGCTTATAGAAACAGTAACACTGAAAACAAATAGTAATGAGTATGCTACTGTAGAATTTGTTATATGAGGAGATTCATTTTTTAGAAAAAGGTGAAGCTTCTGAGACCTTTGATTCAAATTTAAGCCTTTGTGCACAGTTCCTACTGAGGAGTAGCAGGAGTGATATTCCCAGTATCTCAGTATGGATAACCAGAACTACATTTGCCTCAAGAGCAAGTGCTTAAATAACCTGGACATCACATGTCTTCCTCAAAAGGGAAATAAAGTTTCCTTCTTGCTCTCAGCAATTTAATTGAGAACAAGAAGGAGTCTCTAAAATGCAGACTTTTTCCAAAGGGTTTGAATGATTTAGAATTCTGGGTCCCACTGATATTCAGAGTCTGAAAGCTGGTGCAGTTCTATCCTCTGAATATTTGAGCATATAGAACCATGGCAAAACACTGTGCTAAAGTCAGCATCTGAACTTTTAACTGCAAGTGGATTAGGGTTTCACTCTCCCAGCAAAGCACGGTCTAACACAGTATGCAGTTTAATGCAGTTTTCTGATTAGTCTTTTAGTTTACTCATTCCAGTCAGCAAAATATCCAAGATGCAATACATTTTTGGTCTCTTTTGCTAAGAAAACGAGGTTTATACCTTACATCTATCTGGTTTTTTGCCTGGGAACTTTTGGAACTATTTTGAAATCCATTTCACTGAGAGAGAAAAGTCTCAAAGACAGTTCCTGCAGACTGACAGGTCTCAGAGTAGTTCTCAACAGCCCAGGGTTCAGGGGCTGAGCCCATATCAGCAGCTTTTATGTCTGCTCCTACTGAGGCTGTAGTGTGCATGTGCTCTTTATTAGACACCATTTATTGCCCACAGGAGAAACATAAGCAGTGTTTGCACTTGGAATATGTTAACTTCAGTGCTGAACTTCTCAGATGCAAAAGCATCCATGCAGAAGCAAAAATCAGACTGTGAAGCAGACTTCATCAGTTCTGCTCTTCACCTAACGAAATGTTTTGCATGCCAAATACTGTGGTCTCACACATGGGTCAATCTCATTACTTTTTTTAAAAAGAAATAGTTGAGCATAAGTTCATACGAAATGAGAGCTCATGTAAATTGTGTTTATATATTTATATTATACTGTGGGTTACAGCTGGCTTTGTATCTCTATAGAATATTAATTGTAACGTGAGAAATGAAATGAAAGGAATTTAAAAATTGGAACAGAATCTGAAGCATAAGAAAATATCTCTAATGAAATACTGCTACTTAAAAGGTAGCATTACAAATAATATAAAGTAGTCTAGGTTACAAATCTCATTAACTTTAAATAAACTCCAACTGTTCCTACAGAAGTGAGTTAGTATGACACAGATGTGGCATGAGATAGGAAACAAGCTAGGGAAGATTTCTAAGGAATAATATCCTATATGGGGTTTTATTTCTGTCCTCCTGGTTTGTTTGGGGTTTTTTTCTGAATTGTGATATTCTTTATCAGTCAGTGTTATCAATATGAAGTGGGTATATTTTTAGGCTTTGACTTACTATTATTATGAAAAATGAAATGCTTGTTGCACTTTGTGGCATTTTTATATCAACCACTGTGTCTTGGGATTGGTATCTAAATCACCAGGTTTTAAAATATGTCCTTTGTATGATTTCAACTCTACCTGTGAATGACTGACATCTTAAGTGAAAGATCTCTTGTCCCTGGTGGGTGGTAAAAGTCAGAGCTGTCCTTTTTGAATTATTTTATTTCATAAGCTTTTAATCACACCCCAAGGACATGTCAAGCTCTTTCATACTCTTTCTTTCAAGTATATTCTTACACACACACTGTAGAGGAGATACTGTCACTTCCCTCTTGTTCCATTCCAAGCCCATATTCATCATGGTAGCATAAACTTATCAACAGTTTGGTATCATAGTAAATTGTAGTTTGGTGAGGTGTGGCCCTCTTTCAAATGGTAAAAAATTTGGTCATTGTAAAACAAAAACTAAAGCAGTACAGAACTTGCTGGTAGTAAATTGAGTAATACAATTATTCTTTACAAAATATTGTCAGGTGTTTCTTAAAGTTGTCTTTATGACATTTCTGTGAATGGGAATGTATTTGAAAGCCATTTTTTCTTTCGCTGGATACTTCACCACTTTATTGAGTTTTCTGTGCCTGAAGAATTAATTAATATATTTATATTCAAGTTATTCCACAGTTTTGATTTTGCTCAATTATTGTTCTTGTGGATTCCAACCATAGCATTCTTGTATATCACATACAACATGAAATCTAAATACCTCAGGGGCTCACATATTTCCAGAGGGGTCCTAACAGCTACTCTGTCCTGCTTCTATTGCTCAGAGAAAGATATTGTCCTTTTTTGTTTCTGACAGGCTTTGCTACAAAACTCTAATGATGGCTATTGTGGTTGCTGTTAGGTTTATGTTTGTGATTTTTATAGCTCCAGAAGCAAATAAATACCTTTTAAAAATTAGGCAGGGCCTTAGCATTTGAGTCTCATTTAGAACACCAGGCTCTAAAATTGCCTCCTCTGAGATTTCAGTAATGTTTTTGAGTGGCTGCACACTGAATGACTGAAATGTTTCTTTGTGCTGAAAGGAGCAGTGCCACTTGGAGAGCTTGTGGTTTGCAAGACCTTTTTGAATTGTACATGGAGAAGCCCAATAGCTGTATTTACAAATTATTTATTGATGGAGAAGTGAGTGAAGGAGTGATATTTAGAGCAAGAATTATTGTCAGGAAGAAATAGCCTGTTTTCCCCTCAAGGTCATTTCTGAATTTCAGGAGAAGGAACAGCCACATAAACCTCTAGAATTTCTAAAGGCTGAATTACCAAGGTTCAGCATCAGTTGCTTTCCTGTCTGTGCTACACTGGAAATCCCCACGTGTGTCTCTTGGAAGGATGTAAGAATAGGTGCTTTCAAGCTAACAGTGCAGGCTGCCTCTGCTTTGGTTCCAGCTCTAAATAAGTAAAAAATTCTTTACCAGTACCCATGCCAGTCTTCATGTAGTAACTATACCATCTGCTTTTGAACCTACCAAAGCAATAAGGTTCATCTCATTGTTATCCAGCAGACTGAACACACCTGAACAGATAATAGGAAGAGTTGGGAATACTGAAAAGCATGATGCAGACACTTCTATAGAATCAAGGGATCATTTCAGTTGGAAAAGTCCTTTAAGTTAATCAAATTCAACTAATAATCAGCACTGCCAAGCTCACTACTAAACCATGTTTCTAAGTACCATATCTACATGTCTCAGATTTGCTTAAGTGGAAAGGTTATTGACTGTGCTTCATCAGCTGTGCTTGGTCTTGTGTGGCTCTTGCACAGCCTCTTTTATGTGCCCGTTCTGTGATCTGGCTTCTGATCTTTGGGATGTAACGGGGCAGATGGCAATGGTGCAGAGAGATCCAATCCTGTCCTTGAAGCTTTTGTTGGCACAGTCTCTGTGCCATGCAAAAAAACCTGTTTCTGCTTTCCATCTCGAGCAGCTTTGTAAGATCAGCCACACACTGAGCTCAACCATGGACTAAATAATCTGACTATGGACCAAAGCTTTGCTATTGCTTGCAGTTAGATGGGTTAAGTCCTAAATAGAATTCAGAAATGAAAACGTTATTTCAGAAAAGATTTTAAGATTTCTCTCACACTGGCCAGGGTAGAGACTTGAACTGAAGTTTTCCATTTCTAGCTTATTCTCATTTTGACCAGAAATACAGTCTTTGTCTTAAGAAATGCTTCTAGTGGAACATTCCGAGAAACAGTTCAGCATATTTGTTTTCCAGAAAAGAAAGCTTAGAAAAAATATTGCCTCCATTCTAGTCATAAGCATCAGTTTAGCTTTGAAAACCCCCATAGCATCCAGAAGCCCTCAATTAACAAACAATAAAATATATCTTCAACCATACACAACCCATACAAACTATTATTATGAAATGAACTTTTGTTCATATGTGGTCTTAGAGCAGTTCCAAATGCCACTTCCTACATGGGGCTTAGATATATTTGCTGCATTAAATAGTAGCAATATGTGTAATTGAACACACTGACTGATAACTACTTGCCTACTGCAGCATGTCTGTTGAATTCCAGTGGCCCAGTGTGACTGAGGTCATGGTAAATGAATTTGGTTTTACTCCCAAATTATATTTACATAAACTGTGCAATAACAGTGAAGTAAGAAAAGGCAACACAGCATCCTCCCCCATACACATCTGACCTGCTTGTGGAAGTTACTGCTGATCTGTTGAAATAATTGTATTAATGCCACTTGTTATTTATGAGAATAGTAAATGACAATTTCCAAAGACAAAGGGTAAATTCTCAGAAAATTCTTAGAGGTGTTCTGTGACACATCTGGGATTTTTTGGCTCTGTCTGTCTGAATAAAAACTACTTATGCAAGGGTGCCTCAGTTTCAGAAATAAGCTCATAGGCTGAGTTGTTTCATTTTGCTGTTTATTTGGTTGTGGCTTGCCCAATACTGGAACCTCAATACTCAAAGTATAACCTCTGACTCCCTAAAAAATTGCTTTTATGGTTTGCTTTTATGGAGGCTTATATGTTTCAATCCTTCGCCTATCTCGAGAGAAATGAAATTTCTTTCTTTTGTCTTGAAGCTTCAATTGTTTAGCATTATGCCTTGGTTACGTTTGAGTCATGTTGCTGTGTAATGGTTGTACTCTGTCATTTAGGGGGCAAAGGACACACTGTGGCAGTGTAAGAAAACACTATAAACATTATGCAGCTGTAGGAGGATTTTTAGATTTTACAGAAAAAAATATGTTTTGGACTTGCAGCTTAATCAAACAAATTCTGACTTATTGCTAGTAATCAATTAAGTACTTCTCTAGATTAAAACTATTCCCATCAGTGCTTCTTGGCAGCCGTGGATCCCTGACTGAAATCTTGGGGTAATGATTGTGGTTTTAATGGTATTTGGCTAACAGATTGTACACCTGTTGAAATCAAATGTGAAGAAAGATGGCAAAAGCTACTTAAAAGAGGGTACATGAACTCACTTTGTCTCTTAGTAAAATTAAATTATTAATGGTTTCATTTCTTATTTTTTCCACAGGATTTGAGGTTCCAATTAAAATCTTGTTTGGGCCATTGCTTTGCCTGCCAGTGCTTAATCTTTTCCGAAAGCCTCATCACTTATCGAAAACAAAGGAACGAGGTAAGGAGAGAAAGTAATGAAATGCAGCATAGCACATCTGTCAAAGGAACAGAAAGTAGCTTAAAAAAAATATCCAAGATCAATGACATTAAAAAACTATTTGTGGAGCACTAAATGTGTTCATGTTGGGCATCTTAATTCTAAGGGATCTGTAACCACTGTTATCTGCTTGCATACACTGAGGTCTTGGTTGTTTGTGTTGAGGAGATTTACTCCTGGTGTAATCACAGGATAAAAATAGGAATAGGGTTTTGGAATTGCTAAATGCACCCCTCTGTACTATGAAGCCCTTTTGAAGATTGTTTGACATCTTGATGCTGAATTTATGAATAGAATTAACATTTTTGAAGCTATTTAAAATTCAGTTTCGGGTCAGTCTAGATTTATGTTCTCCCAATATGCATAATGCAGTTTTGGGTACTGTATTAGAAGCCTTACCCATTTTAGCACTTAGAGCTAGGCTGTCTTTTTTGTTGATAATAGATCTTTCTAAAATACCTGGAATTGACTTGTGCCATGTCACTTAGTGTTGAAATAATATACAAGGTAGGTATAAGTAGAGGTGACAGAGAAGGGTAGTGCAGTGGTTTAGCCTTGATGGGATAAGGATGTAAGGGAGACGTGGTTTGAAAGACATGAGTTATCTGTGAGTCTGAAAAGTATAGTCTGCAGTGGCCAACTCTGTACTCAGGGTTGGCACTCACCAAGAGGGAATACTGGGATCTCAATTCTTATTTCTCCTGTGCGCTCATTTTTTTCTGCATGCTCAAATTTCTGGCAAGTCAGGTTCAGACTAATACTAACCTGGTGCACACCAGGCTCAGTGGATCCTGAATAATCTTTCACCTCAATCCCCTTATTTGAAAACCAACAGGCTAGAAAGCTTGTTGGCTTCTCCCCTTTTCAACATGTGACATCAGGTATTTGGTTTGGGACTGTTAAGAATGCATCTTATCTAGAGTCTCTCTCAATAACCCTATTTATAATTTAAGGTTTACTAGCTGTATAAAAGGTTTTGTTACATAGCTGGAAAAACATGCAGAGAGTCATGGAGATTCATAGAGCATGCAAAAAATAGCTGGTGGCAGTTGTTAGCTTTAATAAAACTAATATTAATAGGAGTGCTTCTAAAGCATGTGTTGCTGATGGAGAGTTGTACCTCCAGATCTGGAGTTGAACATTTGCAAAAGTGACTGTTACAAGCATTCCTAAACTATTTTTTTACAATTGCTAGCTGCAACTACTCATACATATGTAGACTGTTGGATATACTGCATAAATCCTTGAGACTTGCCAAGTAACTTCATGGTCTCTGAATCCCTTCTTCCTGTAACTGTGTCTTACAGCAGTTATCTTCTGTATTGCCCACCAGGGCATAATTTCTGCTAAAAGCTTTCTTGACTGACGTATAATAATCCATTTGTTGAGTACCTACAGTATAGTTCTCATTGTACTGGAGAAGATAGAGAAAAAAATGAAAGAGAAAGCATTTGTACAATTTAGTAAAAATTACTTCCTAGCATTGCTTAAGGAAGCAAGATGCAGTCCTTGCATAGAGTTAGTTACCAATAGGGTCCATATTAAAAAAGTAATAATTTAGCTTTAAATTAACTACTCTTAAAAAAACATGCTTGATTTTGTCTGTAGCTCTTCACAGAAAACAAAGTTTTGTTGTGTTTTCTAACAAGGCTCATATGATTACAATAATGGGTATGTATGAGTGAGATGTTTGTGTGACTGTGTAACCCAGTCATTTTTTACCTCTTGGCTGACATTAGGGTTTTATTAGCCCAATGACTGACATTAACAGGAAGACAGAGTTTTGAAAGAAATTAAAAACATTGTATTGAAAATATGTGGCTTTGCAGGACAAAGATAAAAAAAAAAAAAAAAAGGAGGGGGGGGGACTGGGGGGATTTTTAAAATATCTTGCCTGTGGGAAAACCACTTTGTAACCTTATCTAAAAATTCTACAATGGAGAGAGACCTAATTAATGCACCAGGTTTGCAGAGGTGCATTGATTAATTAAGTCACAACCTTCCACCCTTTAACTGTGGGAAGATCTACAAGGAAAGTTTGTGAAGACAGGGAATTGTCCCAGAGTTCTTCTCAGAAAGTGAGAACACCTTCCTCCTTTTGTGCTCTGAACATCTCTCTCTCCTTCATGGCACATATATCCTGTTTCACTAGAAGATGCTGATATTTGATATCAAAGCAAGGGGCTCAGTCCTGCAGCAGTAGGAACATTTACTTTCAGGTTATAGCTTTTGTGTTTAGAACTGAAAAACATTATTGGGTGTGTGGTTGTCAGGCATTGTGCTTTATGGTTTATTATATTTGCAGTTCCAACTGTTAACACCAAAACCTGTCCATTTTGCTTATGGGACAGCTTATTGTTCTTATTGAACAGTAACAAACCTTATGCACTGGATGAAAAAAATTGATTTATCTGCTTTACCCAGTATACTGGGTATGTGATTAGATATCACTCCTATAAACCATGCCTTGTGGTGCTATTCTAGAAATTCCTGCTTGTACCAGCAGGGAAGGATTCTGCAGTAAAATCCTTAAGCAGATGCAATCCATGTCAACACATGACTCCTAGTCATTGCCAACTCTTGATAGCATTACAGGTTTTCAGTATGAAAGGTGTTTTCCTGGATATTTTGTATAATATATCTTTAAGGTATTCATATTTTGAAGGTGCACTTGGCTTTACAAGCTGCAAAAGATAAAGCTTGCTTTGCAGTTCCTATTTCAGATAGAGCACCATTTATAATGCTTGAGGCTTCTCCTCCATACAGTGGATGGTTTGCTCTGAGGATCTTAAACATTCATTTCTCCTGGTTCTTATATCAGAGATTCTCTATTAATATTGCCATAGTGAAATAGGAAACTGCTGGGAATCTCCAGGCAATCAATGAAAAATACTTTGCAACAACACTGTCCTTTTCACTTAAGCTAAAGGTTGTGAAAGCAATTTAAAAATATTAATAACACATTATGGCAAGCTCCTGAAGCTGGATTCCTGTGAGCATTCTGTGCTGGAAATATTAAACTGACATAAAAATGGGGAACAGCTATGCTATGACAATGGAAACTCACTGGTCCTTTTTCTGGGCTCCTTTTTTTGTGGATCCACTTGGATATCCATATAGTATTGTTTCAAAAAAATGCTCACTGGTTGCAGCTTCCCAGCTCTGGAATCTGTTTTGCAGCTAAGCTTTGATTCTTCATTCAGGGCTCTGATCCATCAAGGTTTTTGTTAACATGATCTAAAATTTGAAAGGATCAAAAGGAAACAAAGACACCAACTGGTGAGGAAACACAGGTCCATCACATCTTGTGACAATGAAACCAGCTTTCTGATAGCAGAACTCACCTTGTTTAAATTTAGAAGCTTTCGTAGTTAGAATGATGATGTTCAACACTCAATCCACTTTACACTGGTGAAAGGCTAGACCCAAAATTGTGAATTATGGATGAGAAGAAATAGCCAGCCACACATCAAATTGCCTTAGCTGTGTTTGGCAGGGTTTTTGGTTTGGTTTTTTTTTTCCTCTTCTCTCCCCCACAGTTCCTTAATGTGTTTGTTTAAATTTTACACTGTGTTCTCTATGTTAATATAAAACTTTATTCTATATTTATTAATCCTAGCCAAGATAGTTTAATGCAGGATAGGAACTACTGAATTATCTGTTGTCAGAAAGTGCCTGGCAAACGAATATATTTGTGTCTCATTAATTTGTCTCACTGGAAGCTCATTCCAACTTCAGCAGGCTAGAAAAGCATTAGCACATTGTATTTCATAGTGTTCTTTTGTTCAATAAAAAATCCTTTTGATATGAATGAAAATCCATTAATCAAAGGTGACATTTTTCACATTGTCCAGCACTAGAAATAATATGCATGTGTACCTTACCGTTTGGATCATAATCTCATATACTCTCCTTGTTTCTACTTATAATAGCAAACCACTGTTTTTAAAGATAGAATTTAAGCATTTCTTAGATTTAACTTGAACTATCAAGCAGTGAAATGTCACCTCTCCTTTAATGAAATACCTAAAATAAAAAAATAATTGCCATAGAATTGCAACAATGCAATTTCCCATGGAGATAATTTCTTGCAATATTGCAGAGTTCTGTCCTTCAAGAAAAATGTATTCTCAAGCAATTCAAATCATGTTGCAGTCTTTAAAGTCTTATTTTACAAATCACTGACATATTAACTTAACTTTACCATCTGAATTTAGCCTTGCAAAAGCACATATGTTGCAGAGATGTTTCTTTCTTCTTCCAACATATTCTATAAACCAGGGAATCAGTAACAGGAATGATAAAATTAATAATTCAAAGGATTAATGCTGACCAAGGAGCAGAGGTACTCACAGTGTTAATATATTTTTGGGTTTGTGCCTGTAGGCCTTAATTTTACCAATAAAACATGCTGCTTTGGAGTAAATAAAGTGGATCACTATAAACCGTATAAATATAGTAGGACTGTGAGTATGTTTTGTGATGGATTTTCCTAGCATCAAAAAGGCAATAAATGATTAAATACCTTCTGCCTGACACACTTCACTTCTACTTCCCCAACAGTGATCATATCCCCTTCTGTTTATCTTTTGCCTGTTAATGCTTCCCAGCACGAGGGGTTCTGTGCCACCAAACAGCAGTTCCCAGACTATTTGAACACACTTTGGCTTAAACACTTTGTTGCCTTGCTTAGAAGGAAATTGGCACTGAATTGTCCATCTTAAGCTATCAGTGAACAGCAAGGCTAGAAATCCCAAGACACTGGAGGAACTCAAATCATTTTAGGCACCAGGGCTCCAAGGTAACTCTTATCTTGGTGAGATTCTACCACAGGCTTGCAGCAAGGTGGTAGCTGGCAAGGACTTTTGCTCCAAGTGCCAAATGGGTTTGTGCACTTGTCTGGGTCTCACTGTGTCCTAGAGCTGGGGCAATGAGAGGAGCACAAGAGTCACTCTGCTCCTCAGCACAAAGTACTCCTTTAAGCACAAAGCTTAAAATCCAAGTTCAGCTTCACTTAAGACTACACCTAGCAATGCCTTTAGTGACAAATTGATTTTTTTAATGGCTAAGAAAAAAATGTTAACATCAGAATTAATATTGTGAGCATCTCTCTTTGGTTGCAGCAACCTCTGGTGGAATTCTTTTTACCTTTTTTTCAAAGAAAAATCATATGGAGGATTTCCTGGATGCTAATTATTAAGTAGCTTACAGGTGGCTTAGTATACTAAAGTCTTGGCTCCAGAGATTTAGATAAAACTGTGTAAATGGACTGATCTCATCCTAATTCCTGGTTGGCATTCTTCCAAATCTTAAAAGTAGAACTGCAGTCATGCCAATATACATGTGTGTGTGTATATATAAATATATATATATAAAAAAACTTTAACCCAAGCTGATAGATGCTGAGGGTCAGGAGTTCTGTAGGTGGGAAAGTATAAACAGTGGTTTCATTACACTGTCTTGGTGGTACCATCTTCTGTGGTACAACATAAATGCAGCAGAAAAACAAAAATGTAAAAAAGGTGTCAAGTATGGAAAAAACCAGTATGAAAACAAACCAAAACAGCGTGTGTAAGCTCTTAATTTAATTACAGCAGATTTATTTTGATTGGTATCTGAAACACAGCAGGCAGAAGAAAGAGAAATTGCATTTGCTGGAATAAAAATAGATCATCCCAATGCACAGTATTTTCCATTAGGCTCTCTGTAGGTTTACAAGCTTAGAAAAGCTTGCCCCTCTATTTTCTGTTCATTTAAGGAGATTTCAATTTCTATTTTCAACATTAAAGTATATCAGGATAGTAATACTGCATATATCAAACTCTTTTAGCAGAGTGGCTTATTCCTTGTAGTGTCAAGAAATTCAGGGCCAGCAGCTTGGGGAGATCTAGATTTATCAGAAGATTACTCTGACTTCTCCAGAAACCCTCTTGGAGAAATTCCTTATCTCACATTCCTGGTGTCAGGAGGACTCTTTCATTCAGCTGCATAGGTACAGACCCCCTGCAGTCACCCAGCTCTTAGTTTCCATCAGAAGGATGTTTAAAACTTGCAGTTTCTGCACAACACTTGACCAGAGGATCTCTGCACGTGTGCAGGCTGCCTGTATTAGTAGCAATAGAAAATTTCAAACCTGGTTCAGTGCCCTTTATCAGAGTTGAGGCAGCAGCACCAGGACATCAACATGATGAACATATAGCCAGACCTCTGCTCAGTGATGTGCCATCCCCAAACTAGCCCTGGGCAGGGCATGTCTGCAACCACTGCTTCCATGGAGCTCTTCAAGGTTCTCTTCCAGAAATCTGGTAGCAGGACCAAACCATTTGTAGAAGTGAATTTTTCTAGAATAAAGGTTACATGTCAGTGAAAGTTGAGTATTTAATGTACACCTTCACATTTTTTTTTTTGTACCTTAACCCCTCTCAGCCTCTTTAAATAGTTCCACACTCCCTATCCAGGAGGGAGGGACAGGAGCTGTAAGTGCTGGTGTCAAAGGGTGTTGATATCCTGATAGGAAGAATGGGGCAGAGAACCACTCCACAGCAAGGGACAGATCCTGGGAAAGCAGCTGCCCCTTGCTGGTGTCTGCAGTGCATCAGGTAAATAGCAAGCTTGACAATTGTGCATTTGAAATAGGAGCATTCAAATAAATCTATAAACAGCTAAACCAAATAATACTGCACTGACATCTTAAAAGCCATTTGGAAATCGGGGGAAAAGATTGAATTATAATGGAATGATCCCATATTTATAAATTCTCTACACTTTATAACAGTTTAAAATAGGATTCATTTGCTTTAATAAATAAGAGAAAGTTCACAGCAGGTAAGTTATTAATAGTATGGTGTCATCAGTATGGATTTTGCCCAATTTCTATTTCTATTCTGTTGAGCCTACTGGTCTGTTTATTGCAGCAGCAAGAAGCTCCATTTTAAACAACAGTAAAAGGAAGCATATTGCCTTGTTTTCAAAGTAAAATATAGAGATATCTGAGAATATAAAACTTCAGTTTGAGGCCAGGAATAACTAGAAATGTAGAATTAAGCACATGCTCCAATCTAGATGGATGCTAAAGGTCACTGTGCAGAAAAATAGTTAAAGTATGCAGGGACTTAGATTTGAGTCATGCTACTAAAATCAATGGAATGACTTTTATACTTATTGGTATAATTATCCTATTAAGACACTAAAGTGTTCTGCTGATTCAGAGCCAAAATATTCAAGCACCCTGCACAGACAAAGCTTATCACATCAGAAGTGTGCTATTTGCAGTCTGTTTACTAAAATATTTACTATTCCATCATCAACTTCAGCTATTTCCTGTGTTCTTAATACATCAATTATCATTGTCCCTACAAGAAGTGTGCAGATATTGGTTTGCAAATGGTGCTTTTATAATAGTAGCTACTAGTAAGGTTTGCCTAATTATTTATTTATCTGCATTCAGATTTTTTTCTTCTTCTTTCAAATGGGTATCTCAAGCTGCAGTACTCTGATATTGCATCTTAAGGAGTTTGTTCTAGGGCAATAGATCTTGATATTTTCAGGAAAAAAAGCCAATATCTGGTTAGTGTTATTGCTAAAGAGGCCAGGATGGTGCTGCTTAAAAAGCAGATCTGTTCATTCTCCTGAGAAGCTTAGAAACAAATGTACACCAAGTCAGTCATTCTGGCTATGATGATTTCACTTAAGCATCCTCACAAGTTACAAATTCCTATAAAATAGAAGCAATAGAAAGGGCTGATGAATACCCAGAACTTCACACTGGAGCAGCACAGGTGATCTTCCATTGCAGCCTGCTGCTGGTGGTGCCAGTTTCTGCTCTCTGCCCTTAGGTGTTTTTTCATTCAAAAATCCTTTTCATACTTTATTTCCTATACAGTAGGATCCTTAAAACTCTTTTGCTGTTGACTGCATAGCATTTTACCAGGGTTTCCTGTTTTGGGTAGTTCTCAAACTTTACCAGGTACACTGGTTCTGACAACATCACAGGGTTGCTGATGAGATGTATCAGTTTTATGATTGTTATTTACACCAATGCATTTCTCTCAAGATGTTTATCTAAATAACAGTAGAAAAGATTTTGCAAACTCAAAGTAAATTATTCATTTAGACATGGATTTGTTTTTTTCACTACTGAACATTGCTTGCATGCAGATATCTGGTATGAGACTAAAACATGTGTCAGATCCCTTATATCTTGAACCTTTTCCCCCTTTAATGAGACAAAGGTTTTCCTGCCCTCTGCATTGACTGCATCAACATTATTCAAAAGTAGTTGCATGTATGTGCTTGTCAGTGTTTAGTAGTATATAAAAAAGCAGCATTTATTTTATAGAAACTGTATGCTAACCTCCTGTACAAAACCAGTGCTTTGTGATAAATAATCCTGCATCCTCCTTTGTTTTACATGGATTAAGCACAAACCATGAGAACAGCAGCATAGTTAATAGGGAAGAGATTTCCAGAAACACATAACCATGTAATACCTCCTCTGATACATCTGCCTCTATTCAGTGCCAGGAGATGAATGAGAAATGTATTTCAAAATCTTTTTAGCAAAACTGTTACTCATCTTCAGGCACTTGTCTTTGTATTCTTCTCCTTACCAATTCTCAACCAATGGACAAGGACATACTCTATTGCTACTGTTTGTGATTCATTCCTCATAAAACCATCTGTTCTTTTAGTGCCACTTGTTATTAATCAATTTTTTTTTCATCCATTTGATTTGAGTCATCATTAGCTCAATCACTTTAGTACATCCAGTCACAAACTTTTTCCATTTCACTAGTGGGTAGGTGCTCTTGTCAAAGGGATGCTTGTACATTTACTGTGATGCTTCACAGTTTCAGTAAGAACACTAATGGTTGAAGTGTGATTGCTTTTTTTCCCCTTTCTCTCTCAAAAAAATAAATTAAAAAAGTGCATGTTCTGCTCAAAGAGAAAAAAGGATGGAAAGTTCCAAACTCTATTTATTTTTGTATCATTAAAATGTTCAATAGTACAAAGGAGTACTCCTGCAGAATCAGTAATTTTGTAATGTATCTGCAGAGACACCAGACTTGCATATCCTAAAAAGAATGATGAACAGACTAGAGCATCAGTTTTGTTCAACTGTGTATGTGTGTTTGCAGATTACAGCAGAAAAAATTCTCACTCTTACAAATGAAATGGAGGAGAGAGAGAGGGAGGATATGGCACTGCCTGGGTAGGAATTGGCTACCAAGGCTGCAATATCTCCTGACTCACCTCATTTTTAGTTAAGATGTTCTGAAGAATGAAGATTTCTTCCCATAGGGATTTCCTGGGTTTGGGGAGGAGAAGAGCAATGGAGATGAGCAGACACAGCCTTTCCTGATGGCCCTTTTTGTCATCTGTGCTACGTGTTCAGCTGGGTGACACAGAAGACCCAGGAATCAAATTGCTACTTATTCTAAGATAATATTTTTAGTTTTTATTTAAACATTCAAAGCTTTTACTACTGATGTGAGGAAAACATAACCTATTTTGAGGTACGTTGTGTTCTGCATTGTATAATTTATCTCTGTGCAGTTTGTAAATAAGTGAATGAATTTATTGAGTAATCACACCACATCCCTTGCAGCTTTGTTGGCCTCCTGCATATCTGAAACAGGCAGTGATATATTAGATGCTATCTCTTCCAGAAGAAGTGTGGAATATTTTAATAGCTATTTTGCAATTATATTTTGAGTTACACAACTAATGGGATTTATTTGTTTTCTTGCATTTGTTTTGTTTTAATTTATGTCTAGTTGGGCTTATATAAATCTGAACAATGTAGGGGTGTAATTGCCAACAGAATCCAGGCCGAATGCCAGCTTTTATGGAATACTAGTCTAATGCCAAAGTAATGGAGTGTATGAATCTGGTAGGAGGAGAGGAGGATGCAGGAAGGAGAGTATAGGCTGTGGCTGTAAATCACTCTGTTCACTCTGTCATTCCTAACAGAATATTGTGCTTTAATTGTGCAAGTCTGAGGAAAGCTGTCTTTTGTGGATTCTTCTATTGTTCCTTTTTTTCCCCAGAGTGTTATTCTAACAGCTCTGAGAAAAAATCTGTTTAATATACTTTAAATAAAAGAAAACATAGGTTAGGTTGGATAGGAATTGTAAGAAAGCAGCAGTAGTCCACAACTGTAGGTGTTGTAATTGAGGAGATGATTTAAGTTATGAACCCTCTTGTTGTTTTTCTGCTGCACTGCAGTGGTTATTCATTGAAGCAAGTAGCTCTTTCCTGAAAAGCTTGTTTTTTCATCCAATGATGAAGCCTTGCTGGAATTGCAAAGCAGAAGTTTTATTGTGTAGGATTCTACCTTAGTAGTCAGCTGAAAAGACTGGTTAAACCACGGTATCCTACGTGAAGATCACTCCTTTGCCATTTCAGAAACACTTGACAAAGATGCTGCCCCCAGAAACAGCAAATGAGCTCAGTGGAGAGCTAATGCAACAGCCTGCAACAGTGCAATATTTTCACAGGTAGCCCAAATATGCAAGTTGGGATAAAATTCATTGGTTGGTGTGGTATAATGGATTTCTGTCTGCTTGTTTTGGACATTTAGCTATAGGCAAGGTTTCTGACTGTGTGTGAAAAGAATATGATCACAGTTGGAGAAAAAACTCATGGAAGAGGTCTTAGAAATGGTAAAATTATTAATTGATATACATTATAATGGACACGGACAGTGGTATATGTACAGCAGTTGCTCTAGGGTATTCATGAATAGTGTCTGTTACAGACAGTATAAATCCACAGTGGAAACCTTAGTGAGCATTGCAGACATTCCACGTGCACTTTCTTGTCCATTGCTTTAAGAACCCTCTGTATTGGGTCATGGAAGTTTTTAGCCAACTGCCAAGTATTGTTTTGTCCTTTTCTTGTAGGAGAGCAGCCTCAGTCTTTTCCTGTGTGCCATATTCAGAATAATGTCCTGTCCCACTGGAGATGTTCTTGGGTAAAACATGCCTTTATTCTTTGGCTGCCATGCAATGGAAGTTCAGCAGAAGGAGCAGTGGCAAAGCAATGCCAGGGTGTGATGCTATTGGGAGGTTTTAAATGAGACAGACACTGCCTAGGTGTGCATCATTGCTCTGTCTGGGTACAAACAGCCACTTCACTTTTGCCCAGGGTTGTTCTGGGCTTCTGCAGATGAAGAAACGCAAGCACACTGAATGGGTGATTTGCATCCTTCCCAAATTCATTGCCTTTCTTAAAATACTGAGCTGAATTTAGTGCTCAGTTTAAAAATGCTATTTCAGTAATTGTTTAAAGGCCAACTGGTGAGGCACTAAACAAAAGCTATCATGTTTGTAAAGCAAAAAGCATTTTCTGTAACAGCTCCTTGCCAGTCTGTGTTGTAGCGGGGGATGGGAAGGCTTTGAAACTTAACTCTATGAATCATTCCCTGCATTTCACGTTACTGAAATGTGAATATTATTTTTAAATGTGTAACTATGCTATTAGAGCCCTCTGTGATTTAGAGAGAGCTTTCAGAATACTAAAAAGTCATTATTTACTTTCTCCCAGTCTATTAGTGCAGAACAATCCTCGCACAGGCACTGCAGTGGCAGGGTTGATTGGTTCTCAGTGGACTTGTCTTGTTAATAGGAGAAAAGAGGCTCTTGCTGGTATTTCTACTCCAACCTGGAACATGACTTCTCTAGACAGCTAATTGTATTGCATTTGAACTGCCTCCCAGGTGTGACAAAATAGGTATCCCCAGACCTTTATGTTAACAAAATGCCTACTCACGTGTGCCGGAGTTTCCAGGATTTACCAAACAGTGAGACCCTAACAAGAGTTACTAAGTGAGGTGTCATCCTCTTTCCACCCAGTGAAACTCCAACCTTGTGACTCTGGAAATAGCTGCCAGGTTAGGAAGCTTTTTTGAAGATCATAATTTTTCCCTTGTATACTCCTTGTATACTTGTATACTCCTTGCACAAGGAGGGAGCTGGGGCTGTTCAGCCTGGAGAAGAGGCGGCTCAGGGGAGACCTCATCACTCTCTTCAACTCCCTGAAAGGAGGTTGGAGCCAGACGGGGGTTGGTCTCTTTTGCCAGACATCTTTCAACAAGACAAGAGGACATGGTCTTAAGTTATGCCAGGGGAGGTTTAGGTTAGATATTAGAATTTCTTTATGGAGAGGGTGATCAGCCATTGGAATGGGCTGCCTAGGGAAGTAGTGGATTCTCCATCCCTGGAGATATTTAAAAAGAGACTGGATGTGGCACTCAGTGCCATGGGCTGGGAACTGCATCAGTAGTGTTTCAAGGGTTGGACTTGATGATCTCTGAGGTCCCTTCCAACTCAGCCAGTTCTATGATTCTATGATTCTATGCTGCTGGAGATAGCAAATATTTACATTCTGGGGCTTGGGTCACTTTGTCTCCTAAAACCAGAGTTCTTAATGCATTCTTTTTCTAATCATTAATTGAACTTCAGAGCTGCTCCTACAAAGGGCTGGTGCAGGGTAATCAGTTTCTCCAACATAACTGCAATAAATGTGAACTGTAGCTCTGCAGCTAGGAATAAGAGAAAAAGAACTGCTGAAGAGGTGATGCTCACCTGGAGTTCCTCGTAATGCTACTGCCAGTGGCTATTTCTTGAGCTTTAAATTCATGTGTAGCTGTCTGTCAGTAGTATGATCTGACATGGCAAGGTGGAACAAGTCAAGCACTATAAGACAATATAGGTTCTCATTAAGTTTTAAATGTTTGGCATTTTTTTCCCTAAAACCATTAGAACTATTATTTTCATCTGTGTTTATTAAAGTGAGATGCATTTAAAAAATGGATTTCTGTTAACACTTCAGCACGTTTGACAACAGTAACAACAAAAGTTCCATTCAATGTCTGTTTAAATTACTGCAGTTATGAAGTGGCAGTATCTATTATCTTCTTTTTGGGATGCCTTATAAATATTAACTAATGTGCAGATCAGCTCTGAAATTATACAGTGAGAAGGGGTTTAAGGGCAAGCAGGTCTGTTTTTTTTTAAAATACCTCAAAGATCTGAAGAATATTTCAAGAGTGCAGGTTCATTTTACACCACCTTGTCTGTGCATTTGTGTCACCCAGGTTAGTTCTGTGTCCCTGTGTCAGTGTCAGCTGTGTTGACAAGCAGTTTAGGCAAGGCTTAGGATCCATCTCTATCCTTTCCTTCCCATTAACTTAACAGATACTTAGTTGGTCATTCAAAAGAATGTGGGTATTACAGATTTCTAGGCAAAAAGAGAGGTGCATCCATCCCACCCCACCAGGGAGAGACCCTAAGAGGGATGAGATGCCCATCAGGGAGCTCTCATGCCACTTTTTCATGTCCCAGTGTCCCACATAGGTAAAATATATTTGTAGGGGGGAAAAAAAAGCTGTTGAAGTCAGGTGGAATTTGAAAGCTGTGGGATAATGCTGACACTGAGGTCCAGATTGCACCAAGGCTGTAATCCTGAAATCCTGTAGTGATTCCTACCTGCCAGTACATTTTTCTGTGTGCTGCTCCAGCCTGACAGGCAAGCAAACCAACCCATGTTTTCCAACGTGTTACCTCCATGTGCCTGTAATTTTTAATGAAGGGAATAAAACCTGAGAATATAATTTCCTGTGAAACTATGGAAGGGAGACACGTTGAGTTTAGGTTTTGAGCTGGATGATAAATGAGGTGGTTTTCAATCCAGTTTTTCATGGTTTGAGTGAGAGTTACGTGGTTAAAAATGATTCCAACAAACAATGTAATTGGTGATGGCCATTTAGAGTATGAACCACTAACAACCAAATAATATTTAGTTTATTTTCTCCAGGGTGTAGTATCTAGTTTATGAATGCACTTGTACTTCATAAATCATTCTCAAGAGCAAAAGGGAGAAAAGTGAAAAATCCATTTTCCTTCAAACCCTTGGGTCTTTATTTAATTTTTAATGAAATAAGGAGGATACTTCATCAATGGCAACAATAGAGCATTTTCAAAACACGTCTTTGCAAACATAAACTGAACAAAATCTTAAACCACCACTAAAAATCCCCAACTCTCAGCCAAAAACAAATAATGTGAAGGAGCGGCCTTGAGATTCAAAACAGCTTTAAAATCAAATGGATTTTTGAGCCATTTGAAGCTTTTTCAGTTAATATAGCAGAGATATTCTTATATAGCAGAATGCAGACAGTCGATATTAAGCATTTATGTGATTTTTATGTGGCATCATACTTATTTCAGAGCACAAATCTATCACTGCTCTGTATTGGCTTTCTGGTTCTTGCATGACAACAGCTCCCATTGAATGGGCTATTTGTCCTTTTGTTGTGTTAGACACTGACCCTAGAGCTGCAGTAGGTGTCCTAGGGAGTGTGTCACTCAGAACTCAAATAACTGATTTCTGTTAAGTGAAATAGTGTAACATTAATATTGTGTGAGATTAGAAAAAAGTTTTTCTTCTGTTGGTTTAAGAGTGAGCTTTCATAGTTTGAGTCATAGTAGCATCATTTAGCCTCCTCTGTGTAGCACAGGCCATTCTGTTTCATCTGTGTACACCTGGGCTTTGTTAACACTGCTACCACTGAGATGAACTCCCATCTGATTCTGATTTGGTGATATCAGGATGGGGAAAGAAACCACAGTGGTGGTGGGAGGGAGGTGATGGTATCCTTTGATGCTTTATTCCAAAGATTCCATTATCTTTACAATATGTGTCTGATTTCCAGGTCACATTTGTCAATCCTGAGTTTCCTGCTAGAATATGCTTTGCTGCCAGATTTATATTCCTTTCAACTTTACTGGTTGTTTTTTTTTTTTTTTTTTTAGATGCTCTAGTTAACTCTGTCCTTTCTTTTGTAAATGTTCATGGCTTGGCTTTTTCCTAATATTATCAGAGAATCATAGAATTGGCTTGGTTGAAGGGGACCTCAGAGATCATCAAGTCCAACCCTTGATCCACTACCACTGCAGTTCCCAGCCCATGGCACTGAGTGCCACATCCAGTCTCTTTTTAAATATCTCCAGGGACAGAGAATCCACTACTTCCCTGGGCAGCCCATTCCAATGCCTGATCACTCTCTCCATAAAGAAATTCTTCCTAATGTCCAACCTAAGCCTCCCCTGGCATAACTTAAGCCCATGGCCTCTTGTCTTGCTGAGAGCTGCCTGGGAGCAGAGCGCGACCCCCCCCTGGCTCCAACCTCCTTTCAGGGAGTTGTAGAGAGTGATGAGGTCTCCCCTGAGCCTCCTCTTCTCCAGCCTGAACACCCCCACCTCCCTCAGCCTCACCTCACAGGACTTGTGCTGGATCCCTTCACAGCCTCCTTGCCCTCCTTTGGACCCGCTCCAGGACGTCAATCTCCTTCCTAAACTGAGGGGCCCAGAACTGGACACAGGACTCAAGCTGTGGCCTCACCAGAGCTGAGTACAAGGGCAGAATCCCTTCCCTGGACTTGCTGGCCACGCTGTTCCTGATCCAGGCCAGGATGCCATTGGCCTTTTTGGCTACCTGGGCACACTGCTGGCTCATGTTCCGCTTCCTGTCAATCCAGACTCCAAGGTCCCTCTCTGTCTGGCTGCTCAAATGTGTATCAAATGTACAGGTTTGTTTTCTCAAATGTGCATGCCAGTATCAGATTCAGTTGTTTACTATCTGTCTTGCCCTACTTCAAGATGGAAATTTATTGGGACTATTTTTTTCTTGTACTTTCTTTTCCAGAAAATAGGAACAATTGGTGTTCAGTTTTGAGCAGAAAAACTCCCAGTGCCATGTAGCCATCACATCATCGTTTTGCTTTCAGTGACATCCCTCTATTGCCAGAAATATGCAATATCTCTTTCTTTCACTAGGATATGTCTCAGTCCATATAGTAAGTCTTCTATAATGTGGAAGAAGGAAAAACTTTCATTCTCAGACTAATGGAATATATTTCTAAGGAATGTTTCTATTACAGCCACCACTGACTTGATTTTCCTTGTGTTGTTCAGACTGTAAACATCTCATAGTAACCCCTTTCAGTAAGCAGGTGAGGAATCTATCAGCCCAGTGTATTAGACACAATCACCTCTCTATATTAGGGCATTTTAAATGTCCATTTAAAGAATGAAAATCGGAGCTTGATCAATATTAATGAACAATATGTAATCCAACCAAGACTAAGGCTTACCTATAGCCCTGTGCTATCATCCTTAAACATTTCAGCACATACTTTGCATACTGCCTGCACTGTTTTGGAACAAAAGTGAAATTGCTGCTATTTTGTTGTCCAAGGCATAAATTTAGTATTTACTGCTAAATTACCTCTGAAGGCACTAAAACTACTGCTGAAGTTGTTGTTACTAGAAAATTTTGCTGATCCTTTCCTTCCCCCTCCCAGGGTGCTTTCCATGACATGTTGCAGTGTGTGGTATTACCCCGACACTCGTGGCAGTTGGATGTAGTAGTTGTGCATTCAGTTGTTTGTACATCTGTTGCACAGAGGAAAGTGAAAATAAAAGCCTAGAGCAGCAGCTTTCAAGCAGCATTTCAAAACATCCTACAATATTCATAATTCTGTCTTCAGTGCATTTCACCTGCAAAATGTCTCTCTGCATAGAGCCTAAATGTTCTTTACACCCATTAGCAGCTGAAGCTCTTCTAATAGTTGTTTTTTTCTCATAGCCTGTGATTAGTTGTTTTGCTGCCTTAGATGGCAGTTCTGCTAAATTTTTATTGCTTCGTGTGCTCATGGCTCATTTATTGTTCTATTTTTCTTCCTTTTGCTTACTGATTTATTACCTTTGCATGAAATAATTCTTTTGAGATAACTACTTGCTTGCAGAGAAGCTTCTTCAATTTTAAATTAATCTGCAGGTTTTGGTTTCTATTACTCATATATAAAATGTTGATAGCAATCTGCAGGGGTTTTGAAAAAAAAAAAAAGTGAAACAATAAGAATTAGAAGAAACTCAATAAGGGAAAAAGAACACTCTATTTTATAAGTTCTAAGTTTTAGACATTTGTCTTTCAAGGGAACTTCCTGGAATGGCAGTTTTCTTCTCAGGCTAAAAATCCTGGTGTTGCATGGGATTCTTGGTGTGCATTTTCAGAGCAGCTCCATCAGAATCCTCATTTTTCTGAGGAGCTCAGCTCACCTGTATTCCTCTAGGTAAATACATGGTCACGTTTCCAAAAATAATTAAGGTCTTCACAATGCAGGTTATTCTCAGTCTAGGAAGTCTTGATTAGGAGCATGTCTCAGGTCTCTGCTCTGAAGCTGCCAAGACAGCTGAACAGTACAGAGCAAACAGCCATTTTGAACAATAAACCCAAAAAAAAATCTCTCCAGATTCTTTGACTGTACAGCCTGACCTCCTATTGGGTGATGCTTACATTAGAAGAGTAGTTATTTAATAAAAAAGAGAGTAATTTCTACAGACCACTCTGAACCTCAGACCAGCCTGCTTTTATCACTTAGTGTGGTTTCTAGGTTAATTGTCACAGACTTTATGCTTTATCTACAAAGAGTTAAATTCCAAATAAACCTGTTGTCATCTGAAATACATGGTAGCCTTAATATTCCCATTAGGAGCAGCCTGTGCATGGTGAAAGACAGATGAGATGTGAGCAAATTCCCTAGCAACAATGCAGATAGTGAGTTACATGAGCAATTGGACACCAGCCTTGTCACAGATATTACATTTCTCTGTATCCCAGAACATCAGCTAATTAAAAAGTGCATTTAGCCAGAGGATTTTTTTTTATGAACTAAAAAAAATGCTTTAAGAAAATACAAAGAAAAA
Organism: Calypte anna; assembly: GCF_003957555.1. Taxonomy (NCBI): domain Eukaryota; kingdom Metazoa; phylum Chordata; class Aves; order Apodiformes; family Trochilidae; genus Calypte; species Calypte anna. Next base: position 14,149,773 of record NC_044247.1, on the reverse strand, counting down.
GTAATAAAGCTTAATTTACTTATGAACACTCTACCCCAGTATACCTAATATATCAGCATTAAAATTACCCAGTTTTATTGTAGGATTTCTTTTTCCAAAACATGTTCAGATCATGAAAAGCAGAGAACCAAATTCTCATCTTTCTTAGAACACAACTATAAAAAAATTCAAATGGTGATGAAATAATTGTTTTATTGAATTTCCTAAGAGCAGTATACAATGTGACAGCACTAGGACATGCTCCATTCCATCATGGATGGAATGAAAGGAGTTTCTTATCATTTTATTGCTCTGTAAAGTAACTGCTATGTCCATTCCTGTGGACAAGTGATTCCCCTAGATAATGGTGATGGATTTCTTATCTTCCACAAAAGAAAGAGCAGGAACAGAACAATGTCTCTCCTCTACATCTACTGAAGTGTCTACAGTTGTGTGGAATTCTGCTTGAGAACATACTTTAAATGTATAAATGTGAGCCTTAAAAGATGGGTGCAGAGTGACTGCTGACCACACTTTGTGGATACAGAGCTGTGGAAATCATTCTCTTTTATTTGATTCTGTTTCAGCTCTTGTCTTTCCAGCTTTTAGAAGAGGAGCTAGATCCAAACTAGTGTTTTTTCTTCGTTTATTTCCATTAAATACAGATCTGCTTAAAAGCTTACTTGCAAGTAAAAATAATGATCTTAATTGAAAAACTGAAAAAAAACCTTTTCTAATAAATTTGTTTTCTGCTCTTTGTAAAGTAGTAATTCACTAGTGAAACTTCTTGGCCTTTTCTCCCCATCAAACAAACTCTCTGAATAACATGTTATGTGTGATAGAGTCTCCAGTCCCAGAAGGGCTGGGTGTGTGGAATCTTTACCTGAATTCAGGAAGGGGAGGTTTGAAATCCCCTCTTTGAGCACATTGCCTGGAAAAGATGTTGATTGCCTGCTGCCAGAAAGCCAAATTATTCCTTCAGCCCTGGCACTCCTCAGGAGAGATCCAACCTTCTCCACCCAGAGAGTTGCTGCTGGTGATAAGCCATGTTCTCCTCAAGATGCCAGGTAAACAATACAATCACTCTGCACCCTTGGCCCTTTTGTTTTATTTCTAAGCCCAGAAGTATTTCTCTCTTCAGCAGAGAGAAACTCTCTTGGCTTCTTTACACACTTAAAATAGCACATTTGATACTTGCTGTCAATATACAGCATCCCATCTTTCTATTGAAATAAAGATGCTTTGTTAATATGGCAAAAAAAGGAAAGGTAATACTTTATGTTCACAGTGTGCTCCCTGTATACTTCTTCAGCTTCTGCTTAACTTGTTTCAGTTATCACAACCAGAAAAACCTTCACTGTATTGCTGCCAGCACTGTGAGCCCATCCACTGAGTAATTTTATTGACATTTTCCCCACTGCAGTTGCTAACTTGCAAATACCTGGTTTGTGGAGCCAAACCCCCTTCCCCAGAGCTCTGCCAGCAGAGTTCTCATCTTGCTGCGTTCGTGCCCTGCATTACCACAAGTTATTAACTGAAATAAATTTAATGTGATATATTCAGAGACTAGGATGTATTCCTCTTACTAGGGATGCAGAATCAAATAATTTACTGCCAAGAATTTAGCTTTTTATTTTGTGGGAGGAGAGGAGACTTTTTATGTCACTTGTTCTCCTGGAGTGCATTTGCTGTAAAAGACACAACATTGCTGGTGGGAGATCATTTGTGAAGCTGAGAGCATTTGTCTTGTACATTTGAGCTGAACAGATTAACATTGATTTGATCTATAGAACCAACTCATTATACAAGCTAAGGTGCTTTTAACTCTGAATTACTTTGTGAATGCAGGACTAATTTTCATGACAGTCTTCAAATTGAACTTGGATTATACAGCTGGGGAAGAATTCTTACAGGATGTACAGTCAGCACATTGCTGCAGATATTAATTTAAAAAAATACATTCAAATAAAGTCCTTTGAATTGTCCATGCACCACCCCTCGGTGTAGTTTTTTTCCACTAAGCATCATGATTAGTAGCAAAACTGTAACTTTCTTTTAACTTCTTCAGTTTAAAACACCATCCCTAACTCTTACCAAGTGTATATTGCACTTCTACTTTAAACTGAAAAAAGAAAACAAACCAAAAAAACATGACAAAACAACCCCAGTTTTTATGTAGAACCTCAGTGATCTATGTAGAAATATTTCTCCTTTCAATTTTTCAACTATTTGAGTCAAACAGGTGGAATATTTCATGTAAGAAGAACCAAGGCAGCACTGAACTGTTTCTCTTCTACACATGAGCTCATTGCAAATTTTTAGTTCTTCCTTATTTCATAGGGGAGAGCAAGATGGTGAGGAGGACTATAAAACATCAGGGGCTGCAAAAGCAGCTTTTGGATGTGAGGGAGTGATAGGTCAGTGACAGGAAAACAGCACTGAGAGGTGGAGGAAAATTGACAACTTCCACAAGCAAAGATGCGGCTCAGATGCACTGAAAGGAAAGGATTTCACCTTTATCTTCCATTTTCTTTTTGATTCAGAACATTTCTTCGATGGAGGATGTAGTCAAAAGAGTTTGTTGTCTCTTCACTGGGAGAAAAAGGGATGAAAAGGATGCTTTGAGGAATGCTTTTGCTTTGCCCAGAGGCTTTATATTTGAAGTTAACAGAACTACATGTGAAATCAAAATGATTACAAACCATACCCATGTAAACAATTTTTTTCCTTGTTGCTTCTTGAGATTGTCTGTCTTTTTATTCTCTTTTGATTCATTCTGGGGTTATACATTAGGGTTACATCTCAAATGTTATTTCCTTTTCCAAACTCTTCCTTTTTTTTTTTTTTTCCCTCTTTGTTTTTCTAATCTCCAACAATACTCAAATCCGTATAAAACTTTGAATCCTAATAAAAAAATAACACTGCCCCAAATCCAGAATTACACTTTTTGAGTAGGCTTGGTGGTAGAAATGTCATGGGAGGCTTTCCTGGGTTCTTATACTTTACCCTTGCACTGATCCAGGGTAGCTTTTTTAATGTGCTCTTGGGAGCAGAGAAGATACAAGTACTCTGTTGAAAGCAAGTGAAATGAGCAGCTTCTCTAAGTTTTGGAGACTATTATTAACAAATATTGCTACATTTTAAGAGCCAAGTTTAGAAACCATTAAAAAATACTTGTTACCAGCTTAGAAGCACTCCTGGAAATTATTGTGAGCAAAAATGTTATTAATGCTAGAATTGCATGCTAGTGAATTACCAAAGGAAAAGCCTTCAGAATGGAAAGATTTACCCCTTTACAGGAGATCAAGACAGAGCAATGGTTTATACCAGGCCCTAGAAGATTTCCAGACATTTTGAAAGACCAAATCACTTAAGAGGGATAAACCCTTTGTTATATCTGGTTCTAACTTGTACTTAAGCCAAGGTACAGTTGGTTTTGTGGTTGCTCCAAACCTTCTATAGTCATTTTGAATAAGTCAAAAGTTTCATTTTAAAGACCTTTAAAATCTGGCCACAGCTGGTTTATATGAAGACTAAAGACTAAATAGGTTTATATGAAGACTAAAGAATAGGTTTTTAATCCAAGAATTTCTGAGATCACAATGTCATGGCTCCTGTGATCCCATTTTCAGGTCTTAGCTTAGCAGTTGCATGTTCATCTGAGCATCATCCACCAGAAGTACCCAATATAGAACAGAGAGAGCTTTACTGAATCAGTGTCTAATAGCTCTATATTACATTTCCTATTAGGGCACTCATACTTTCCTTTACTCTTTATTGGTCATTTTCATTTTCTAGCTTTTAAACAGCCTACTTTCTATCTGAATTTCTCAGTAATCTCTTAGGCCAGTTCATTTTTTTAACTGCAGCTCTGGGAATGCCATTGTACCAATGCAATGTACAATTTATTGCTTATTTCCACAAACCTTTTATTAAGAAATTCTCCAATTTTATTAAATTTCATGTTCATTCTACTCCAAAATTGCTACTGTTCATAAGCCCTAGAAAGTTGCAGATAATTATCAGAATGTAATTAGTTAATTGACCTTGGGTTTGTATATACTTCCATCTGGTAACAGATATTTAATTGTGGAGGTTGTTGCCTCTGTCCTTCACACACTGGCCTTTAGATCTCACTAACTGCTTTAGTCATTTAAGAATGTATTTTACAGCAAGGTCAGGTTAACATCAGCTTTTATAGGCCAATATTTTACAGGGAATTGGTGAACCAAAAAACTGTAGTTATTGAATGTGAAATAATTCCTTGAATAATTAATGACGATTAATTGGCTGTTATCATTGAGACAGGTTATAAGGATGTGATATAAGAGGAGGCAGAAACCAACATTGGTAAATGGTACTTATTTTGTTCAGTTCTCATTTACGATCTTATATCTAGGCAATAGGACCACTACAGCACCAATTGTGATAAGTATCATAATCTAACAATTTGTGTACTTCTAGGGAGTCACAGTGGTCTAGAGAGCCCCTTGTCAGTGCACAAGATTAAGTGATGAGTGTTGACAGTGCTTAAAAATTGTGATCTGATTAAGTATTTTATGAATAATTATAATTCTTTTCAAACCAGTTTGCTACTGTGCAACAGAAAATAGTTGCATAAGGTTTCTAAGCATCACCTAGCTCCAAATAGCATCAAGGACAATGTGTAAGCATCAGCTGACATCTGTGTTGTTGAAACCAGAAACAGTCCCTGGGCTCCCCCAAACCCTACCAAAAAAAAAAAAAAAAAAAAAAAAAAGAGAGGGAGGATGAGCTTAAAGACCTCTTGAAAAGATAACTGAAATGTTGAAGATGTCTAAAAAAATTATCTATAATATTCAAGTGGCAGTTATGTGTGTTTTAGGAAAGCAAATTTCATTTGTGCAACAGAATATCTGGGCGAATGACAGGAGAAAAAAAAAGAAAGAAGATCAAGGGGGAATCATGTTGATTTTTCTGGCTAGTAAATAAAAGCAAAAGGATAGATTCACCGTGAGGATTTACAGTTGCAAAATACTTTCTGGCAGTTATGATATATCTGCTGGAAGTAACTGGAATAAGCCCAAATTTCTCCAACATCTTTTAGAACAGAGGGTTAAAATAATTCCATTATTGGAATTCCATTATTCCCAAGTATGTTTCAAAAGAGAGATTCTATAAACTGTTCTGAGGTCACTCTTAGACTTCCCTTCTGAAACTGTTTCATTTAATACAGAATATTTAAATTTTCATTAGAAAAGGGAGCAGATCCCAGATGTTCTACCTTGCAGAAGGCTGGTCTAATTAGCTGTTGTATTCAGCTGTCATCTCCAAGAGCTCTTTCTCTAACTTTCTTAACCAGACTGACTTTCAGGGAAGGATTTTGAAAGCTTTATAGACCTCAGACAGAGTGACAAATTCCCCTACCTGTTGGCTTCAGCTCACAATTTAGTCTCAAAGGGATGCTTTTCTAAAATAGTGCTGTAAGGTAACTCCTGATTACCTTGGCAAAATTGCTCTGTAAAATCTCTGCCATTTCAGTCTCTATTTTTAAGCATGTTATGTATTTCTAGAATGATAAATACTGAAGAAATGAATTAGATCTATTTATAATTGCTCTTGCAGTTCCTTTAAGAATGCAAATTCACCTCACACAAAATTAAAAAGAATAAATTTAATAAATGCTGCACCTTTAATTTGAATGAAAGTCAAAATAGTCTGTAACACTCATTGCAGACAATATATATTATTTTTACAGTGCAGAATAATTCCTTTTTTTTTTTTTTTTTACAGCTAGCACTGATTAAAAGAAATTCACCTCATTCAATTTAATAAAACCAGCTAATTTAAGAAAAGTCATTGTATTAAAATTAACTGTACATGACAACTGTTCCCATTTCAGGATGCACCCTACCACCTCTATTTGATTAGATTTCTTATTAGAAGTTCTGAAAAGGTTAATGAACACCTTAACAAAGTAGCTCAGGTTCTATAATTGGGTGTAATAAGCTGATATGGTGATGGGCTGCTTTGTGCATGCAATTGTAATGAGAGATCTTCAGTGTGTTATAAAAACAACACACTAAGAAGTGTAAAGAAAAATATAGTCCCCTAAATTCCTGGTTTACAGATACAGTATAGAAATGGTTTCATTTGGTAGCTGTTGTAAGCAGCTAACAAAGCTCTCTGGAGTTACAAGTTCCATATCTGCAAGTGTGTATCTCAGAGGCAATTACTATTCATTCCCAGAAGTGGAGATGGAAAATTTCTGTTAGCTGAAGCAAACTGTGTAAAAAAAAGTGTCTCCTGAAATCTTCTTGCTTTATGTTTCTACTGTGGGATTTCAGACTGCCATCAAAATGCATCTTTGCCTTTCACACGTGGCTCTGGTTTTGCTAGGGTAAAAATGAAAGTCTGGTCATCTTGCTTGTCCTAAGAATCCATTTTCTTGATCATTCAGAGAACTCATCTCTGACTCTTGTTTCAGTTTGCTGTACTGCTCCTGGAATACATATGATGAAATAAACAGCAGCACAGCTTGAATAACACCAATACTTCTATGTGTCTACTGATCTTTGAGTCAAGTCTTGTGGACTGATGGGTCCTAGCACTGCATTAGGTCATCTCTTTCCTAATCACGTAGCACCAAAAGTTTTATTCTTTCATATTTCCCATGTCGTGATCTTTCAGCTCTAGCAGATGCTGTTGTTAATAGTTTCCAATTCTCTAGCCTTGCCTTTCTTGCACTATTGAACTTCATTCTCTCTGTGTTACATGAGTTGTCAAAGATACATAGTTATTTTGTGTGATGTCCTGAGCTTATTCTGCACTGAAATCTTCTTTGTTTCATCAGCAGATTTGAAAAGAAAATTCTTTATTTTTATTTTAAGAAATCTCTTTAAAAATAAGCATTTTTTACAAGATGGGTCCAAAACTGAGCCTTGAGGAATAAAATTGTCCTAGCTTTTTCTAAGCCCAGTTTTTTTCTTCTGCCACTCCCTTTGTATTTTCTCCTTGTAATTAATTTGTGATCTACCTTATAACATTTTGCTAATATTTTTCCCTTGTGGCATCATATTAAATACTGAAGTAGAAGTCAGTAGCAGCTCCTGTGTTTCATTTGTCTCATAGGGAAATAGTGTGGACTGTGTGCAATAAACACTGAAAGTAATTACACTGGGAGAGGAATGGGAGGCACATGCAAGGTGAATGTGCTGGAGCAAGTTATCATCTTGAACTACAGAATTTAGAGACAAACCAGGTTTTTAACATCTTATTTCCAATTTAAATGCCTAGGTTTTTTATCTCCATACTGACATCACTCTATGCTACCATGTAATGAGCAATATAAACTGGGGGGGGCACTGAATATCTGAATGCTTGAGAGATAGAACATGTAAATTGCCATAATGTGGGTAATGCAAGCAAGTTCTCTTTTTAGCCTACCTGTGAGATTTTTCATTACAGAATTTTGGAGCTGATCCTTACCTATAAGCTATATGCAAATAGCATTCCATGCTTTGAATGTATTTCAGGCTTTCAATACAACTTCAATTTTTATCAAAAGAACACCAAGCAACTGAGGTTACAGTTACTGCTCCACATTTATCTAAATCATGGGGTCACAAGTGGTGTTCCTCAGGGCTCAGAGGTGGGGCCAGTTCTGTTTTATCTCTTTATAAGTGATCTGGATGAGGGGATAAAATGGACTCACTAAGTTTGCTGACAACACCAACTTGGGTGGAAGCCTTGATCTGCCTGAGAGGAGGAAAATTCTTTGGAGGGACCTGGACAGGCTGGATCAATGGGCTGAGGTCAGTTGGATGACACTGAGTAAGGCTCAGTGCTGGGTCATAACAACCCCATGCAACCCCAGGTGGGGGCAGAGGGGCTGGAAATGTGTCCAGTGGAAGAGGACCTGGGGGTGTGACAGCCAGCAGATGGCCAAGAAGGCCAACAGCATCCTGGCTTGTATCAGAAATAGTGTGGCCAGCAGGGATGAGGACAGAAATCATTCCCCTGTGCTTCCAATCCATCTAGATTTTAAGGGAAACTGCTAGGTTTTGATGATGAGTAGACATGAGAAGCTAAATTTTTGCTTTCATTTTTATTTCTTTAAAGAGCATAACCTCACAGGTGGCTCAAAGTCCCTTGCAGATTGGTAAAAGAAGCCTTTTTCTCAAAATTAGGCTTAGCTTTCATTTCCTTTCTGTTTGTCATTGTATTGTTACCCACAGAATATAAACACTACTTAACAAATGCTCGCCAAACACCCAGCACCTATTTAAAAATATTTTTGCTTACAGGAAGTGAAGCTAAATGTGAAAAATATACACTGCACTTGTGAGCTCTACTCATTAAATCATCACCAGAAGAAAAGCCTCATTGTATGATAGAAGGTAGAAATGACACAAGGAGTGATGAACTAATTCACTGTGCTGATGAGGGCTTTCAACTGAGTCAGTAATGGAGATTATAACCTATCATAGTGGAAAACATTTAAAATTGACTTAATATAAGCATGTAAAAAACACTGAATCAGTTACCAGGAGATGAAACTGAAGCAAAACCAAAACTCAGTGTCTGCATTTGAGGTAGTACTTTTCTTTGGTTAGGTTACTTCACCACTCCACTGGCTGATGGAAATCCAAGGAGTCAGTCCTGTCATTGACTTTTATGAGGAAGATTCCTTGTTTCACATCTATTGTCTTTCTAATTAGAGTGCTCCAGTAATTTGTTTGAATGTGGGACTATACATTCCTTCTGTCCACTGTGCACTCCCTTTTCTGTTTACGAGGACAATTTGAGGATGACATTCTTTGTTTCCTTGATGTTTAGCTGATCTCTTACTGTAAAATACAGATCCTCTTCTTTTTTTGCAGTAAGACATAGTGAGAATAATAGCACAGCAGCAGCAAAATGATACTAAATATAATAGAAAGTTAATGGGAGGATACTCTGTCTACTGCCAGGCAAGCTCGTGTCAGAGGGATTACAATAACCAGAATTATTTCTATTATCCAAAGCCTGTTGTGATCTTCTGAGTATGACTGTGCTCTAAAAGCAGGGCTGGGATGTTGCATTGAAAAATTACTGTGATATAGAGGACTACAGAGTCCTGTGTAATTTTGAATGATTACAGCACTGTTTCTATCCTACTTTTAAAAAAGAGTGGCCCCACAAAGGTTTGTGACATCTCAGCATTGTATTTAGAGCAGGACAGTATGTGTCAGTCTTCCTTTAAAATGGCACAGGCAGCATATGGTTTGCTGCTATTTACAGATTCCCAAAGAGCTTGAGGAAGATTGAAAGATGGCAATAAGATAGAGACAATTTAGGTTAGGACAGTGAAGTGCTGATTTCTCCCATGTTTGGCCATGCACTTTCTGTAGACAAACAGTGAGCATTTGACCTTCTAAATCGAGTTGTTAGTGTGCTTTATTCACTGATTCCTCATTTACTTGCATATTGTCCCCTATCTGCTTAATAAATTAATTAATAGCCTTGAAGTGCATTCCTTTTCAGGTACTGTAAGTAACAGACTTCAAAGCACTTCATGCTAGATTGATTCTGTATATAAAAATGTGTCCACTGCACAGGAATATTACTTAGCTGACCAGGATGGTGAACTTAAAAGCCACAGCCTGCCAATTTATTCCATTTGCAGCTGAACAAATTTATTTCTGCTTGTCCACCCTAGTAATCTCATTATAAACCCCAGATAAAGCAAATTATTCATGTTAATTTTCTATAGATTTGCATGTTGATTTAAAAAAATTACAGGAGAAGAAATGAAGGAGCTTCTTACACTAAAAGGAGGAAGAAAAATATTATGAAACAAAAATATCCTTTCAAAAGAAACAAAAGTGGTTGGAAATAAGCTAAAAGATGGAGACTAGAAGGTGAAAGTTCACAATTTCATCTTTCTCACCCCTAGAATTAAAAATAAATCAATAAAATAAAATCTGCTATCAAAGAAATCTAGAAATGATGATGTTTCATGTTGGTTTTCTCTTTTGCTGGCCCACTGTTGGACAGATTCCTCATTGCACATCTTCAGAAGCTCAGCTAAACTAATCTGAACTTCTTCCTCTGTAACAGGGAGATCAGAGTTTAAAACATAAAAGCACAGCTGCTTGGGCACCTGAGCTTAAAATCCTTGAATGCCTTGGGATTTCAACTGAATTTACAAAACATTAATCAGCTGTAATCCTAAACCATGTCTTTGAAATGACAGGAAGATTTTAAGACCTTTATTCACCTGGCCTGGGATGAGGCTATGCTGGGCTAGGGCCACACTGGGAGTTACTGGGACTGGATAGAGGCCTTTAAATGGCTCAGTAGTGTCAGATGCTGCTAACATAAGAAACAACCTTTCTACGTATGGAATAAAGAGCTGGACAGAGTTTTTCTTATTTCTTTGTGTCTTTTAGTTCCTAGTGGTGGTGGGTGGTGAAGACATCTGCTCTTTTGGGTTCCCAATAAGTTGTTATTCTTGTTCAAACTCTTGTTCAAACTGAGTAGGGCTCTCTGCAGTGTGTTCAGTTCCAGTGGCTGCAATTGAGGATGAATGTTAAAAATATAGAGAAGCTCAGTGAGTTGAATGAGGAATGATTAAAGGGAAAGATTAAAGAGAAAATACAATTCATCAAGAAAACATTCAGGAACCTAAGTTTTGAAGTGTTTGTCAAATACAAGATGTTGATCTGATTTTCCCTACTTGTCAGGGAAGTTTAAAGTGCCTACGAGATGTGCCTTCAATCTAGAGGAGAAAGGTTTAAAAATATACATTGAAAGTATCTTTTAAATGGAAGATGAAGATAGAAAAATTTAGGGCAGAAATGAGATGTCACTAAATAATGACAATAAATCAGCCATTGGGAAAAATTACCAATAGATATAATTTTCTTTTAATGGGTTTAGAAATTTTCCTGTAAGAAATGCCTAACCCATCTGAATGGAAATTTATAATTGGTGTTAAGGAAAAGCTGTAGGTGTGTAACACAATTTTTTCTTGGAAGTGAATATTGATTGCTTATGCATACCCTCAGAAAAACTGGATGATCATTTAATAATCATTTAATTGTTTGATCTTTCCAGATTCCAGAATTAGGAAGATGGGCCAGAAAATCTTTAAATATTCCCTTTTCTTTTCCTAGAGCCTATCATCTTTTTTTTCAGTAGGTTTTCAGATATTAGAGGTTCCAAGACTGGCTTTTTTAGAGTTAGCTGCTCTAAAAAGGCTGACGTGCCAACTTAGAGTATTCTGAATTATCACATTATTTCTCTATCTCTTCTTTAAATTGCCATGAAAACCCAACAAAGCAAGTTATCTCATCATAGTATTTGTTTTCAATTTCAGTTTAAGGATGATGTTTTGATTTTTAGATCACAAAAGAGCTTCTAAAGCAGCCACACTGGCTGTTAAGATCCTGATATTGATTCCTCCTCACTTATCAAATGTACAGCAGTCTTTAGAACAATTTCTTATGTATACCTCCTAAAAACAAACCCACCAAAAACCAGCCAATAAAAAACAACTCACGAAGAAAAAAAAACTAATAAAACACAAAGCCAACAGCAACCAAAAAACATCCACAAAACAAACAAGCAAACAACCATGGTACTTCTAACTTGATTTTCACCCTGGCAACCTGAATCATTGGTTCTGCTTTATGCAGGAGGCTGATCTGGATGATCACAAAGCAGTTCCTTCTGCCCTCAAAAATTCTGTGCATGTGTGGAATAAATAATTAAATGTAGCAAGCTGTCAGAAATTCCAAAGCAAAATGTTGTAAAACACATCAGAGAATATGATTTTCCAGTCATCTCCCTGTGAAGGGACCCAGGTTGCTCCAAACATTGGCAGGAGTGGTGTGTCTCTTCCAGAAGTAAGCATTTCTCCACCTACTGCTGAGGCATTTGAAGTATTTCCAGGAGTACTAAATGTCAGGAACTGGATCGTGTTGTCATTCTCATTATATCATCATCTAAACACTATCTAGTGGGTGGTTTAATCACAATTTACGAGTCACCTTGCAATTATCTTTGCTATATTGATAAATTATGCCATTTTGTCATAAGTGCTTCAAATAATTACAGCACTTGTCAGAAATCTCCAAGTCAGATTATTTCATGCAAAAGAAAACTTGTTATTAAAAAAATCTATATCTGAATCACGTTACGTGCTGTCCTTGATGTGGCATCACGTAAACTCCTGTCGACAGGTGAGAGCATTACAGATAAAGAAACCTATTTTACCAAAGGATTAGGCCTGTCAGGGCCTGGGACATTTTATGTCTTCTTGAAGCTGATTGCAACATTCTTTGTGCAAGTTTGGGGAGCTGGGGATAAGAGTGGATGACAGGGCTATCACAACGAGTTTGCATCTTGGCCTCCCTTAATAGAAATGGACACCCAGGTTTTTTTTTCATTTTAAAATTCTGTATTTGAGATGGTGAGTTACCACTTGAATCCTGAGCAGTGTGCCTATGATAGACATATTACATTTTGTCCTCTTCTGGTTCTTAAACAAGCTTATAAGATGAAGCAAACGTTTGTCACGTCTTGTCAGCTCTGTGATGGGAATGTGATGCCTCTTCTCCAACCTGATATAGCTGGTTTGTTGCTTTCCATTTACACCAAGGTTATTCAAAATTTAGAATCCTCCTACTATTTTGATAGAGGGAACGTTTTTAGAACTTTCTTTTTTCTAAACCTCAAGACTGAAGGAAATGGCATTTCACTGTTTTTACATTTCTGTCATCAGATGGATGTAGCTGAAGCCAAGATGCTCTGGAAACTTGGGACTCTTCCAAGCCAGCCTGCTTCATTCTGTAGGAGAAGACTCATCTATTTTCAGTGGGTTTTTTAACCAAAGCCTAGATACAAGGGCTCAGACTGATCATTCACTCTGGAGCCTAGTTTTAAGTCCCTTGTTCAGGGTACATCTGTATCTCTGAGTTACAGATATTTAAAAACTCAATGTAAGCAAATAAACAAGTTTACACCATCCTGGTTTACAGATGGGGCTGCTCTGAGGCCTCTCAGTACTTGAAGGAGCAGGATGGCAGAATGCAAGGATCGATAACTAAGATCTATAGAAACCTGATTTTTAACTTGCAAGTATCTATATAATTTACATTTAACAGCTTATCCCTGGAGAAAAAAATTTAGTAATTACTTTGAAAGAGGATTATTTCTGAGACATCAGGGACAAAAAGCTTAATTTTTAAGGGAAAAGGCATTTGAAAGGCCTTTAAGGAACATCTTTATAAAATCTGAGGATAAGAGCTCACGCTGTGCAGCACTGAAAATCCAACACTGGGCACTGGTTTTAAGAGCTTTTTTGAGGAAGTTCTTTGATGTACAAAACACATGCCACTTAATATCAACTTTTTTACACATGTTCTTTTCCCTGTTTGTTTTCTAGAGAACAGCTATTGAGTATGTGATAAATTAACATGATAAATTAGAAGAGGAATTGTCAGGATTAGAATACCTGTAGCTCTCTAGATGGTGGCCAGTTGCCTGACTTATTATTAAATATTTTGTTTTCTTTTGTTCTACCTCAGTTTTTTACACCATTTGTTCAGCTACCAAAATAGCTGCAGTAGCTTCAAGTGCTGTACTGTGAAGCTTTGTGTAGCAGGTATCCTAGAGTCATGGCTTGGGTTGGAAGGGACCTTTAGGATCTTCATCCAGTTCCAAACTCCCTGCATGATCAGGGACACCTCCCACCAGCCCAGGTTGCTCCAAGCCCCATCCAACCTGGCCTTGAACACTTCCAGGGATGGGACAGCCACAGCTTCTCTGGGCAACCTCTGCCAGTGTCACATCACCTTCACACTAAAGAATTTCTTCCTAGTGTCTGGCCTAAATTGACCCTCTGCCAGTATGCACTGGTGTGGTGGATCTGGTGGATCAGTTGGTGATGAAGAAATAGGTGAAGTTCTAGTGAAATTAAATATATTTTAATCCCAGTGTAAAAACTTAAACCTTCAGTATGCAAATTAATGTTTATTACATGTAAACATTGTTTTGGGTTAATTATATATAATTTAAGGCTTGTTATATGAAGGAGTAGGCTACCATGCTCCTGGAGTGGAGGTACAGTTTATAGACTAACAATATGTTTTGTACAAAGGTATAATTTACAAACTACTCTCTATTTCTAAACATCTCATGTATTAAGAAGGAAGTATATTTATACAGCATTATTTTAATGATTAAAGGGTTGAGCTTACTAGTACATGATCTTTTATTTTGGAGTATGGAAAGCTCATAAACTAACAGGCTGCAATTGTGCAAGATTTTTGGTTCAGACTGAAATCTGTCTCCATCCCTGTGATTCTCTGTCATTCTGGTTTGCCCCATAGCATTGCAGTTAGAAAGAATTTCAGCAAAAGGGGTCCATTGGACTTGAGTGAAAGAGGATGGTGAGAGGCACGGTAGCTTTGTATGAGGTGTCTGGTGGCAACTGGATCACAATTAGAATTCCTCTAGATTTATTCTAGTAAAGTCCTGAGGTCTCCAATCCCAGTCCTTCCTGCACCCCAAAAGTGCAGTAATGATAGAAGTAAATAGTAAAGTAAATAAAAGTAAATAGAAATACAGTAATTTCCCCAAAGTGCAAGTAATGGATTTATAGGGAGTAAAAACCATAGAGCTAGAGTATATTTGTTACTATAAATGTCTGGTTCAAATCTGCATGTTGTCCAAGGCTCTGTGAATCCTTATTTAATGTTTCTTTCTCTGAGAGGCACTGGCTAGGAGGAAGGAAGAAAAGGAAAAAAAAAACGGGTAGCTGCTTTTAGGTGAAATAGAGATCTCTAGCACTTCAGTCTCTGCCTTCTCTGAATAAAACCTGACAAGGAGACATCAGAAAAAAGCACTGCTGCAGTATCATGTCCTCTGATCCCAGACCTGTGTTGTCTAAGCATGCAAAGATGTTTATAGTTGAAACTCTTGTCTAGTTCATTTAATTGGTAAAACATTAGGAGCTGGAGAGGGAATAACTTTTCTCTGGGCCCAGAGATTTCCCTTTTGTAAATATAATAATATTCCAGTGGAGTTCACTTTTAAAATGGAATCAGAGCCTTTTGTTTTTTTTTTTGTAATATTCACAATTCTAATGCTACTTTATTTTATTTATGCAGTGATTTAGAGATCTCTTCTGTATGAGCTGATTGTATTAATGTTCTCACTCCTTAAGCAAAAATGCTCACACTTTGTCTGCAGATGCTGCATCTTGTAAGACTGTAGTACCGCCTGCACAGCTCACTTTGCTCTTTCTTCTGAATCCTTTGTTATTTATCCATTTTACACAACTGGTTTCTAAAAGAATCTCTAAATGAGGAAAGGGGTACTGAGCTATGAAAGATGAATAACAAGCATCTATGCAAAGTGCCACATATAAACTAGAAAAGCCCTAGGGCACCAAGACATTACTTGTCAATTTTATACTGGTTTTACATGCCTGTTTATTCTTCCAAGCAGAAAAAAAACCCCACGTTTGTTACCTTAGCAACGTGTTTATGTTACCTCCAGATATCTGTAGCAAAATCTCAAGACACATTCATTTCTGTTCAGGTGAACCTCTGTCCCTGGAGAAACTTGATTTACAGTGTCAGCATATTTGATGGTGATTATTTTATCTACATTTTTAAGCTGCATTCATCTTGGTTATCTTGGCTTTGTGGCTGTCTTTTTAAAATTTAATCTTTGTCAGTTATAAATTCACTGAGGATCTTTTTTTTTTTAATTACAGATGGCAAGCTTGAATTAAAAAAGGTATTTTGCAAACATCTGTATTTGATACAAAGAAATAAGTATGGTTTTGTTTAAGGAAATGATGTGCTATCTTGTCTATCAAATAGTGAATAATAGACTGAGGACATAATTTAAAGAAATCCCTTGCCAAAGCTAATAAATAGTTTTGGCTGAAAGACAAAGTCCTGTATTGACTTAGAAATGGCTAAAACAGCAACCAAAAATATAAATAAATTGTCAATTTTCAGCAAGCCAAAAGGTTAATGGTGTTGTCAAGAGATCTACACTATATACTAGAAACAGCATTGCAGGGTAGGTGTACAAGTGCTGAACACTCTGAGGTATCAGAGCTTGCAGGAAGCAGCTTTCTTTGTGCTGATACTGAAGACTCACTGAAAGCTAATAAGTAAACCTAATACATATAAGTATTTAAGTAATAAAAATCACTGAAAAAAGTCTTACCCAGTTTGCCTTTTCTTACACTATTATAATATCTCCTGATTGCATTTTCTTCAGAAAAAAAAAAAAAAGGATGTTACATAGAGAATTATTAGAGATATTGCAAGCCTTCAGAAAGAGATAAGAAGGAAATGTTAGTTAAGATTAGGTAATTCCCTTGGACCACAGTAGTTATGTGTAAATTATTTAATAGCAGAGTGAAGTATATCATGCATTTCTGGGTTTTTTCCTAACTTTCAAGACAAATTTAAATGAAATTAAAAAGAAGAAAACTAAACATTTCAGGAAAGAAAGCAAACACTAAACTCCAAAAACTGGATTCAGTGAGAAATAGCAAAACTCAAGATTCCAGAAAGAATTGGCTCTGTATGTGAACAAAAAAAAGCAATTACAGAGGGTAAACATTTCTTTAAAGGAGATGAAAGACAATGAGTTTTAAGTTGAACCCAAATCATCATCTGCCTGAGGTGACAAATCATTTCCTCTCTGCAGATTGTTCTGTCCAGGCAGATAAGTGAAGCATCAGTTTCTGGACACTGTAATAGGTGACCCATAGATTTGATGGGTTGCTGCTCTGATGAGATTAACAATCACTATTTTAATATGGCAGTGACAATGTGTCCCATGGACTGGAACAGTGATCTTTAGAGTCAAGGTTAGTAACAGTATTTCATTAAAACTATTGTTAAGTCATTGTAAGAACCAAAAAGAAAAATCTTGTTGCTGACATCTCTTTTGCATGGCTGAATGAGAGCAAAAAGGACATCCCAAAAGAATGGCCTTGCAATAAACTAAGTTCTTAACTCATGAAGTGTCTCCTCTGTCCAACAGTGAGCAGGATAATATGGAGTAGGGAGTTACCCTTTTCCTCTAGAGGAACATCCCTCACATTTGCTACAGGTAGGAGATTAAACATGGGTAGTTATTGTGCATCACCTGGTGTACAGTAACTCCTTAGCTTTCTAATCCTCCTCAAAAACTGTGTATCCCAGCTTCATGTCTTGGAAATTATTTCCATTGCTTGTTTTAAGCACAACATTTTAATGAATTAAAAGACCATCTGTAGGACAAACTTGAAAATACATGCAATACCTACCTAGTAACCATGCATTTTTCTCTACTGTCTAAAAATAAGTGCAATTTATATGTTACTTAAGCGCAATTAAGTTAAACTAAGGTGTCTGTAGGATGCCAGGCAGCTTGTGACAGCTGCCAAAATGGATGCTAAACAATCCCTCCTCCTGCTACCAAAGCTCTAAATAACAAAATGGAGTTATTTGGCAAAACATTCTTAGGCTTATTTACCTAAGTGAAGCCAGAATTTTGACTGCAATGGAATGCACATAAAAATCTGCATGTAAACTTTATATATATATTTTTAAGTATTTTCTTCTCTTCTTTTTTTCATCTTTTTTGTTTTGTGTTGGGTTTTCTTGTTTTGGTTTGGGGTTTTTTTGTTTTGTTTTTGCAATGTTTTGGGCTGTAAGCTGTACTGGAAAAGGAATAGCATATATTTTTCACAACTGAATTGGTATTTATCTATCATATTTTGGCTCTTCAGCAGCAAGAGTTAAATGTGCTGTGCCACTGGAGCCCTTTTATACCTCCTTTATTTATTTCATATAAATGTGGGATAAATGGAGTGAGTAAACAATCAAGCATAGTTTTTCTTTTACTTGGCATTTCCTATAGCTCTGGGATGTTGTTGTGAACATACACTTTTATGCAGTGGTAATGACATAAAAGTTGTGTTTGATTGCCAGTGCCCTTCACAAATCATAAAAACTTATTTCAGAGCACTCCATGCCATCAAAAAATGCAGCCGTGCAGCACTGAAAGTAAAACAATTTCATGTGAATTGGGTCAGCATGCTGAAAATGTTCACCCTGAGAAGCTTTCCTGCTGCTCCCTGGATCACCTGAACCTGTTGATTAGATGGGAAATTTGAAAACCAAGTCAACTTGGAAGGCCACAAAGTTTTCTGAATATTGCTAGATATCAGTAATAAACCTAAACAACAAAATATGGTGCTATTTTCCATCCATTTCTTACTCTAATAGTACCCAGAATCTTTTCTTCTGGCCAAATCCTCACTGAGTGTAGTGTAGAGAGTGTTGTCACAGCAGAAGTGGCCTTTCTAGCTGTGTGTTTGTTAAGAGTCTGTTGAATAGACAGTAGATTTGAGAAATAAATACACTCCCACTCTTGCCTTCAACACCTTTCCTTCACAGCAAATGTCACAATGTTTTATCCCCTTTAAATATCCATCACCTCTGAATTTGTCATTAATTCTCTTTTATCACACAAGTCATCTCTTGCATGAGCTTTTGCACTTTGATTTTGATTTTATGGAAAAGAGACTGCTAAATTCAGAAAGTGCAAATGTGGTTCATCTGCCTTTTTTGTTTTGATAAACATACAGCAAGATGACTCTTAATATATAGCATCTATTAATGTGCCTCTGACCTGACATGATTCAGTGATTACAAATTAGGACATCACTGCTCATTCTGCTCAATATTCCTGTCATTTTAATGCAATTTAATATTTATTTACCTAGGATAATGTAAGATTTTTTTAGTATTATTCTGCATTTTATGTGATTTGAGAGGAAATGCCTGCAGCTGTAGTAGTCATGTAGGTGGTCCTAGAAAAGCTCTGACATTTATGCATGGGACAGTCCTGACATCAAAACTGAAAGACTTCATGATAGAACCTTAGATATCATCTTATTTCCTTGAAAAATACTGTTATCTGCATTTAACGAGACCTAGGAAGCCACATAAGGTAAAGACACTTGGAGCTCTTTTCCTTCTGGCTCAGATGAACAGTGGGCAGCTGTGGTTTGGATACAGTTTGGATTATTCAGCAGTCAGCTGCTCCCTGGATGGTGCTGGTTTGGTCACACACAGACATGCTGAAGGTGTACTTCACCCTGATTTCATTCACAGAACAGTAAATTGGGAACAATTTTCTTTCCAGTTGAATTTGGCAAAAGGCATTCTTGGTCTCTACTGAAATTTGGGTGTGCAAATGAAGGGATGCATGGAGTAGCCCTTTACTCCTGGCCATGAGAGATGCCCTGTATTGGACAGCACATCAAGCATAGAAAATGTAACTGTGATGTGTATTAGGTTTTTAACTGATGTAGAATACATCATTTTTAAAGTAGCCATGAAGTCTGAAAAGGAAAACAAGCAACAAAACTCCTCCATATTGAAAATGATAGAAACTTCAGTTAAAAACTTCTCTGCATGAATTAAGTGTTCTGGGAGATAAAATGCATTTTTTGTTGTTTATAACACAGTTTCCATTAGCAGTATGGCAATGTGAAAAATGTATTTGAGGCATAAGAAATAGCAAATCTTGGCACTGTGGCTTAAGTAGATTTCCTATTCATTGAACAGATAAATGAAGCCAGGATAATGTGTTACTGAAAGTGTTGTTTTAACTGCTACTCTATTACATTGTGATATCCTCCACATGAACAGGTCCATCACTGGTACTCACCATCAAATCCAGTTTCCAGCTGGGATGCTGTGTACCTGCTATGTACATTTAAATGCAGTCCTGCTTTTTCAAGTCGTATTTCTCTTTTATATGTAAAAATATAGTTGGACTATACAATTCAGGACCAGTCATTTATTTCACAGCTTGTGACAGGTAATGGTCCCACAAAACAGCAAAGATTGCAATGACAAAATGGGATGCAAATATTTTAAATGAGTGAGAGAGGACTCTACAGATCAGTATAGACAGAATTTTTCTCTCATCCAGCAGGCATTGCAGATGGAACTGTGGAACTTTCTCAGTTCCTACATTTTTCAGTGTTTCTTGGAAAGTTTTATTTCATTAAAGACACAGAAATGTGTGTTCTTTTGATATTTCAGAGTTTTGGCACAGCTCATATTGTAAAGTATAATATTGAACAAGAAACAGTTTAATAGAAAATTGCTTAATTTCTGTAGTAGCAGGAACAACAAAAGTGCACATATTTCACTTTCATCTGAATAGTAGATTGGCCCATTTTTGTTTGTTTGTTTGTTTTTCACAAAGCTTGCCAGCTTGAAATGAATTTCCAAAATATTTTTGATAAAAGGAGTTGCAGTGCTGGAATCCCAAAGCCTCTGTTACTCTTCTTGAGCCTACCAGAACTTTTTCAGAGATGATTTTGGGTATTGCCCTGTGTGACCTGATGTAGAGCTGGAGTTCTGCAAGGTCATCCCAAGTGATCTGAGAGCTCTGGGGTACTCCTGAGGATTAAAATCTAGCTTGGACTAGACCTTCAGAGGGATGGAGGAGAGTTCTCACGTATATGGAAGAGAGGAAGGAAGGAAGAGAGAAAGAAAGGAAGGAAGGAAGAGAGGAAGGAAGGGAGGAAGAGAGGAAGGAAGGGAGGAAGAGAGGAAGGAAGGGAGGAAAAGATGAAGGAAGAGAGGAAGAGAGAAAGGAAGGAAGAGAGGAAGGAAGAAAGAGGAAGGGAGGCAGAGAGGAAGGAAAGAAGGAAGGGAGGAAGAGAGGAAGGAAGGGAGGAAGAGATGGAGGAAGGGAGGAAGGAAGAGAAAGGAAGAGAGGAAGGAAGAGGAAGGAAGGAAGGAAGCCACTCGTTTACTTCCATAAAGAGATGGGAGCCAAGGAGGTGGCTCCAGGGTCGTATCACACATGAAAGGTGTGTGGCTCTACTTCCTTGACTGTAGTTGCCAGATAATTTCTCTGGGAACTGATTCTGTTGGAACTTCCCCTGACTTAACTGAAAGCATCATTCCTCCTGCCACTCCCAGGGTGCATATTGTTAAAAATACACTGGAAAGATTTATAAAGAACAGTGAAATGAAAGTGAGTGAACTTCCAGCCTTTATAAAGGTGCTTTGCAACTTTTTTTTTTTTTTTTTTTCTTCCTTACAATCAGGATACTTCATTATAGCACACAAGCTTTTAGCTTTGTTCCTCAAAACCAGAGTATTTTATCAACTGGTGTCTCTTACATACATTTGAAATGTTAACCTTTCCTGCAATACTAATTGGCATCTGTCTCTTGGGAGATCTGCTTTACTTTGCAGACAGAGGTACCTGCAGTGAGCTGAAAGAGGGAAGGCCTTTTCCTTGTCTGACATAAAAGGGTCTGTACTTCATTCTCAATGTTCAGAAAGAGCACCAACAGCTCCTTGGAGGAGAAAGTATCCAGTGTAATGAATTCTTTTTTATCCCAGTCAATAATACTTTATTTGTCTCTCATCACTTCATGTTTGTTTCTCATTACACTGGTCAGCCACACATTTTGAAATTATGAGGCTGCTTAAAGCTATTTCTCCTTTGCAGAACTGAGACAGGAATGGGAATGGACTTAGCAGCTGTCACACAGGGAGGATGACACTCATTAAATGTCATCACAAGGACACTAATTCCTATTTCATGTCACTAGCAATTGATAAATGCTTTCCTAATTGTGGCTCCATTTTGCTGCATTTAATAGAAATAAGTTATGAACCTTAGCACTGAGTGCCATATCTAATGACAGGGTTCCACTTCAACTGATCATGAAATTCCAGTCAGTGATACAACCCTGAACAACCCTAAGGTAAAAAAAAAAAACATTATCTGTTTGATTATCAATTGCTGCAGTAAGCTATATTTTTGAATAACAACCAAAAAATACTTTAAAGAAGAGCCTAAAAGCTGGTACCAGGTATAGTAGCTGAAATTCATACCTGAAAATACATTGTTAAAAAAATGTTTCTAGAGATGACATTTATAGGCTGTCTGGAGACATTCTGTCTCTTCTGCTGTTGCCTGGCTGACACTGCCCATGCCAGGAAACCACAGGTGAGCCATGCAGATTCAATATTTTCTCTGAAACAATTTCATAGCAATTAATTGTTAGTTATTCCAAAAACTAAGAGTGAAGATTTGTACATCAAGAGAAAATATTTTATCTTTCCTGTAGAGGAGGTTACATATATGTGAGTGTATGTATTTTTATACATATGTATATAAATATTAAGATGAGTTAGGATGAGACATGAAACCTCAGTGATGCTGCTGGACACAATGACCACAATCCATTCAGACTGAAAAGCGAAATATACTCCTTGGCAGACAGTCTCCTCCTTACCTGAACAATCTAAAAGACCCTGAAAGAACATTAAAAACTTCACATGTAGTGGTAGAACACATTCGTTTGGATCCTTTAAGTCAGTTGTTAGTTGCTGAGTCCATGCTGGTGCTGGTGAGGGAAGGCAAAGGGAGGAGGTGCAGTCAGTACTCCATGGAGTAAGTGTCCCTGAGTAACTCACTGGAGCATTCTGCAGTGTAAGCAGATCTTTGGTTACTTGACTCTTGATCTTGTTTCAGTCAGTAGTTCCATAGGGTTTGTGTGCTGGGTGCATATCAGTGTAAACTACACTGTCTGCAAGCTGTCTCTTTAATTTATACACTAGAAAGCTGAAAAGGATCAGAAAAAGAAAAAAAACATCCACAAGGCTTTCTGATAGTACTATTTCTTTACCAAGTGGTAGCCTTAAACAACCAGAAGAATTTATCAAGTGATCACTCTGTAGAGTTGGATTAGAGGTTAAATTAAATGTGCATCTTCATTTTCATTCAGCCTCTGCTGGAGAAATTAAAAACAGTTTTTACCTAATAAAGCATTTGTCTGAAAGACCCTTGAATTTAATTGTTATATGCAGTGGGAATCCTTCTCTCACAAGCTGACATGAAGCATTTCTTTAGTGCTGGGACCTGGTAGCTTCTAGCAGTGCCTATGTGCACTGGTGTTTACTGGTCTACATAAGGCCTCAGCTTTCACCCTTCCAGGACTATAAGTAATTTCTAGAAGCAATCTGCTACTTTGTCAGTTATTTTCTAGCTTGAGTTAACAAAGCTGTTTTTGTAATAACTTGGCACTCCATCTGCCTGGAGGTTCTAAACTGGCCTCCAATTTGTCTTTGCCATGCAAAATATTGATGGATACAAATGTCAGCTTATTTAATGAGATGTAGGACAGGCTTTGCTTGTGCATGCACCTAAAGGGATGACTGACATGACTATGAAAAATATGGATATTAATCAAATAAAACCACAGACAGATTTCCCTGCATTTATTTTGGGCTGTATAGCTGAACTGCAAAATTTCAGAGCATGCTTCCCATCAAAATTGTCATGTTCTGGATACTCTGGATTTGAGAAAGAACAGAGGATTTTGTTGTATTAAATCAGACTATGGATGACTCTGTCATCTTCCTCTCAAGAATAATTAGGGTTCTAATCAAGGTGAAAGACTCAGGCTTATTCCCACTGCCTGATCCCAATCCTGGTGAGGAGTGGTGGAGGTTTAAGGACTTCTCTGTTTAGTGATTTGATACTGCATAGCAATCAATTAGTTGTCTCTTTAGCCCTCTAAAAGCACTGCAGAGAATATCATGTAACTAATTTGAGTTAGTGGTACACACAAAAAAAATATTTTGTTTTCTTTACTTTCAATTTATATTTGCATTGCTTTCCTTTTCTGCTTTTTTTTTCCTGTATTGAAGATTTGGTGGTGTTAGGTCATGGGCTGGATCTGTTGATCTCTGAGGTCCTTTCCAGCCTCAATGATTCTGTAATTTGCAGATAAACTCTGGACCTTAAAAATGTTGACTCCTGTGTGACCTCTATTGATCAGCAACATGTATAACAGTTGTATAAACAGATTATTGAGAAAATTTTATTTTATTAGTGGGTATACCCTGTACTTAAAAGACAATTTTATTGTCTTTCGTAAAAGACAATATTTTGTATTGTTTATTGTAAAAGAAATGAGAGCAATCAATGTAATTCTCATCAGTTCTGTGGAATTCACCATATCTCTTAATATTGTTTTTATCTTCTTTCTCAGGGCTGCAAAATTCCAGCTTTGCATTTCTACACATGTATCTATTCCTCAGTTATAATCACTGCTTGATCCTTCTTAGTCTCTTTAGTGCATGATATTTGTTCATTAAAATGATAATCTGAAAACCTATACACTTTGTGGAAGATATTTTCACTTTATTCTATGATAAAAGTTTCTTAATCTGAATAACTTCCTTTTGGTGAACTATGACATAAAACATTTCTCTTTTTAGTAACTGTATTAGTAACAATGCAAAACAAGGCAATTAGAATAGTAAGTTTGGTATGTGTACCAAACATACCTATAGAGTACTGCAGGTTAATTAAAAATTAAATCCTGCTTTGTAAGCAATTTTAGTTATGAAACTTGTTATTAATACAATTTATGTTTATATCATACATATTTTTTCACAATTTCAATTATTTTAGTAGGCTGCAAGCATTTAGGAGAAATGTACTTGAATTTTTAGTGCCTCTGGTAGGTAACACAGTGTTTGCCTGATTATTGTAAAGTGACTGACTTGAGCATCTGAAATATTATATTGCAAATGTCAAATTAACATTCAGCTTCTACAACATTTGAATGGAATAGTTTGACTAAATAATTGCCTCTCATTCACAGATCTGGAATCAAACCTCCCAATCTTCTTAGGCACAAGAGAATATCAGCTTTTCATTCACATCTTTTCGTTAGAAACTGGATGGGTGTTTGGATTCCCAGCTTCATGGGTCAGCTGTAATATTCAGGAGGGGGAGGGGTGTTACTCAAATAATTTGCTTCCCAAAACGTGAAGAATTTTTCATCTGCATTATCCAAGCATACAATCTGAAAACAATTGCCTAAGCTTTGAGGAAAATATTGTTTTGATATTCTTATAAAGAACTTTTCAAGTGACTTTAAGGTCGTAGGGCTGCCATGTCACATAACAGCTGGGGCTGATCCCTGGAGCACATCCTATGGATCTCCTGTCCCCAGGAGCAGCTCCAGGCAGGTGCCAGAGGGAAAAAGCACCAGCACAACAGAAAAGTTTAGGAAGTTGTATGTGTCTGTTTGTGCTGCGGAGGACAGGGCATCCAGGTAATAACAAGGATGCAGGATTCTAAATGTGTGCATTTCCATGTGCAGTGTGTGTTTGGCTTTTCAAATGCCAAGCTCTAGAGATGTGAAATGAAAAGTAGAGGTTCATCTTCTCCTCTTTATTCTATTAAATCTTTGCTAGCTGTTCCTAATATGCATCTATTATCTTGATATAAAGCCTCAAGTTTTGCTATGGAGCATCTACCACACCAGTTCTCTCTTCCATTGACTCTTCTTCCAGAAAAGGCTTAAGTCACACCTATATGCCTGGACAGGCAAAAAGAAGCCTTAGTGGATTAGATCTTTACACATTTTGGCTACCCAGAGTTCAGACTTTATTTCTATAACATTAGTTTTACAGGTACTTAAATAGGACTGTGATACAGCTGAATTTAAGGGCAACAAATGGCTTTTGTGTGCATTTAAGAAAATGTTCTCAAACATTTTATACAGCTTTTTGTAGTAATTGCCTCCTCCTAGAAAATCAACATTAGAATGTTGTCTTTCATCAATTACCAGGGAGAAAGGAAATATATTTTTAGAAATTCATAGGGACAAAACATATTTTAGGATAATTTTAGATACATTAAGGCTATGAAGTCTGCTTCATCTACACTCCTCTGGGGCTTTTTCTGTAGCACTCAATATGAGTGAAGTGTATTTGGTAAGTGATATGTGCCTTAATGGATAATCCAGTATTCAAATAGACCCAAATATATTTTTTCTTCTAAACAGTTCAACCTGTCTCTACTTTTAATTAGTTTTATGATGAAAAACAGAAACTAAAACTGTTGCTACAGCAGAAAATCCACTTTTATGCTTGGATGGCCAGCTCTGATGATTATGCAAACTAAAATTGCATACAGTTTCTTTTTATTGCTGTAACTATAGCACAT
Source organism: Calypte anna (assembly GCF_003957555.1). Classification (NCBI taxonomy): domain Eukaryota; kingdom Metazoa; phylum Chordata; class Aves; order Apodiformes; family Trochilidae; genus Calypte; species Calypte anna. The sequence goes on along the minus strand of NC_044247.1, from coordinate 14,123,742 downwards.
AGACTATTTTGCAGCTACCTCAAGTTTTCTCATGTTCTGTTTCTTCCTTCAAAGAAAACACAGAATTTTTAATTTTAGAAATCAGGGCTTTTTTTTCCCCCATGCAGTGTCCTGCTTGAAAAGATTTTATTGATCTCAAGGATTTCTTCTGTCTTTTTCTCTGTCTTCACTGATTTTATGAGATCTCCACTGCAGCTATTAATCAGAAATATGAGGAAAATCAGGTCATAAACATTCCAGTGAATTAATTCCCAAGAATTGCAAGGTACACTTAGAAAAAAGCATGCATTGAAGTCCTCTCATGTATGAATCATATTATAGGAAACATCGTGCCCTCCCCATCTTATATGAAAAAGCAATTGAGAGTGTCTGTGAGCACAAGAATGTAGCCCAAATATTGTATGAAAATTAACAAATTGGTTGGGAGCAGTGGCTGATCTCAGCTTCTGCCACTTGCACTAAGCTGCTAGGTAGAATTATTTGCTTCACAGATCACTGCCAGTCTTCCAGCAAAATAGAGGTCTCCAAAAATATCAGATTTATTGGTGTATTCCAAATAATTTGGTCAACATTTGAAATTAGGGAAAAGTTGAAACTTCAGTGACACAACTAAACTGAGTTATGAAATAATGTAGGTGGTTCATTTGGATTTCACTTTCAGAATCCCCTTTATCACACTTGAAATATGAAAATAATAGGAACTTGAGAAAGGAACAGCAGGGAAAAGAAGAAATGATTGTACATTTTTGTATTAGCTGTAGGATCAAGCTGTGAGGTGTTACTTCTCTACGTTATAGCCAGTGGTCACCATTAAACAAGAATGTTTAATGTTTCTAAGATGTCTTCAATGACAATAACTTTTTACAGAGATGCTGCCTGGGTTAATGTTGCCATTGTTTTGTACCAGAAGAGTAGGTGTCCTGTGTTTAACAAAATGGAAGATATGAGATTCAAATTGCTCTTAAAAGTAGTTCCAAAATAAATCATTTTCAGATTTAGGGTTATGTGTGAGGACTTGACTATTTTAAGGAACCACATGCCAAATAATGTGTTTCATCAGTCAAAACCTGAATATAGTAAGTAAATTCTTTATAATAGTGCTATTTATATTTTAGAAGGAGAAAGTTATTTTGAATTAAATAAGGCTCTGTCAGAATTTTATTCTAATGGAGCTGACTGAACATTTGCACCCTCTTGTGATATCATAGCACCCTGTACTGGGTGCTGCTTTCATGTTTTCTATAGAGGTTTTGAAATTTCATCTTTGAAAAGATGAACTTCATCTTTTAATTTTAGTTCAATATTAGAATATGTGTTCACACATTCCTGAAACTTCTGACCTCTCCCCAGAGTCCACTGTCCAGCAATCTCCAATTTACTTTAAAATATCTGTTCTGTGATGGGACCCTTGGTCAGCATTTTAAAAAAATCTGAAATTGAATCTGAGACAAACGTCCCAGATTTAAATCATGTGCTTGCTACCAGGCCAGAAAAATTGGTATAAAATTGTAATGGGAAAATAAAATCTTCTCCTTTCAAAACAACTCTAGGCAATTGCTATGGAATTGATGATCCTAATTCAGGGAGTAAAGGCACTGATTCTGTCATTTGTGTCTCAAATGGTCTGTCACAAAGATAACACAGCACCTACTTTTCTGATAAATTTTTTTATTATTATTTCTTAAGTTGTAGTTCTATTAAACTGATAAATAAAAGCATTTGAATTCGATTTTAGTTTCTCTCTTCCTCCCTGAGCATTAGATCCTCACCTTTTACCCAATGTATGGATAGTCTGGTAGTGTGCATCCACAAATAAAGGAACCTCATCATTACTTAACTCTTTGAGGGTTCTTTGCTTTTAAGCCACCCAAGAAAGGAGCCATATTTCCTGACCCTAAGTCTACTCTATATTTTACTGTGTATTTTTGCAGTGTAGGCTTTGCCAGTCACTATGCAGTTCTCTGCCAGTGCTGGAAGCTCTTCAGACTGTTTCTAAGATTCTTAAACTGATTACTTGAGCAAAAACTTCTACCAGAATTTATGCTCTTGATTTTTTAAAATGTGTTCTCTGTTGCAAACTGATTGAATGGTTGCAGTCAAAAATCTTTGTGAGGAGGCAAATCCTTAAGCACTCATCACCTGGCTGCTCACATGCACAAAAGCAGAAGCTCGTGGGGAAATTATCCTACTTAGGAACTTCCTACCTATCACTCCCATACTAAAGGAAGATAACATTTATGCTTTATATGTTATTTTACATCTAAAATGTCACATAACCCAGACATCATTAAATGCAGAAAAGTGCATTGACCATTCTCTGCCCCTCTGCTCAGTTTGTTAGAATTTCCTTTTCTAACCAAATCCCTGTGAAGGCAACTGGGGAAAGGAGAATCAGCAGAGACACACCACATAGTGGCACTTTTATCTTTTTCCTATGGCTGCCATCACACCATCTGCTTAGGAACAATTACCTCAAATGTTCTTGTTCCCAAAATAATATATATACGACACAGTTACGTATATATATATCTATGTAAACATGTATATAACACCTCCTTTCTTTTTAATCTTGCTCCATCCCATCGAAAGATGATGCAACACATTGGAGCTGGATAACCCAGAGCTTGTCATGACCAATACAAAACCTGTTGAACTCCTTATTTTGATGGACATAGCCTGCATTTGGCAGTGCAAATTATTGTCCCTGTTCAGGATAACTCAGGTGGTTCTCACCATTCTTTCCAGCTGAAATCTTTGAAGGCTCAAACTGTGCATACATATGATCTGTACTTGTTTACTTATTTGCCTGAGTAGAAAACAGCGGTGCTATAAGGTAAAAACACTGAATCTTTAATCTGCAGAGCAGCAGACATTTAATAGATAAATGGAATTCAGGTTAAATGATAACACAGAGCTGAAACTATCTGATTTAAACTGAAATCTTCTGCCATTGGTACTGATATGCCCATTATAGCTGGTAGCCAAATAACAGAGTGCCTTTCAAAACTGGGTAACTTAAATCCTAGACTTCATAAAATTTGCCATGCTTGTATTGATGTGTTGCAGGTTAACCAAAGATCTGATCTTTGGAAGTTAATAGAAGCCTTAGCACTGATTCTAGGAGGCTACTTACTTGGCTTCAAAAACTCAGAGTCTTTGGGTAATCTATTTCTCTGGACAAAGCTAGAGACCAGAGAGCTAAAGACTTGTCAATAAGTTAAGTAAAAGTTAAAGATTGTCAATAGTGCAATAAGACTTAACCTATAGCAGACAAAGGACACAGCTGAACTGGAAAATTAGCACAGCAGCTCTCTGAAGGCAGGAGGAAAGCAGCAGTGTGAAGATTCTGAGTGTTGGTGCATTGATGTAGTGTTGGATTACTTGCAAAGGCATTTGTGTGCCTGCTGGAACATCTTTGTGTTTCTGCTGGCTCTCTCTACTAAATGCCATGTTAATGGTGCTCATATTAGCAAACTGGGTAGATGAGACTGTGCATTTCTTCCTGAAAGGACCATTATATTGCCTGTTACAAAGGCAGAGTGATTTCTAGGCAGACTGAACTGGTGCAATTCAGTCTACTGAAAATAAGTTTGACCGCATTGAGATGAGTATTTGGAAACTTAAATAGCTTTTTCAGCTTTGGAGTTTGCATTAGGCTGGAGAACCATCAGGTATTGACATATTCCTGCTTATACTGGATGAAAGGCATACTTCCTTAGCTGTCTATTACCTCTCTTTTTTTCTCTTTCTTTTTTCTTTCTCTTTTTCTCTATTTCCACATGTGTGTTCCTTTTTTTTTTTTTTTTTTCTCCTTGCTCTCTCACCTTTTTTTTTTTTTTCCTTTTTCAAAAAGGCAGCTGGATTTGTACTATTGCTAACTGAGGCTAGATGCCTACTCTGTTCCACTGTGGAGACATCAGATTTGCATTTCTGTTGTGCAAGGAAAAGAGCAACAAATAAAAGATGCTGGACTGGAAAACGACCTCCAGTTAGATTTGGTGTAAACTGACTTTATTCTTAACTTGGACAAGCAAGCTGAAGAGCTGGCATGCTGTTTGTTGATACTAAAATCAGTTAAAGCTTTCTCTGTTAAATTAATAAAAAGCTTTTTACTTTAGATTTAGGGTGGGAAAGGGGGTCATTTTAGAGTAGGAACTGGATTTCAGTAATATTAGTCAACTCACTGAGATAGCAAAGCAAAAGTTGCAAACCCATCCTTATTAAGAGCTTAGAGGCAATTTTCTACCTCAAGATAAATTATGCTTTTCTTAACTCCCAGTTTGATCACTTCAAAACCTCAACAGGTTTTTGAGTTTCATTACTTCACAGATGTTCAGTAGCCCAAGTAAACACAGGCTGCAAAGGAGGGCACTAGAGCTCATTCCATTTGCACGTTTATGGCTGTCATTGCCTTTGATCAACTAATCAGAGTAGTAAGAATCAGACAAGGGAGTTGACTGAATAGGGTTAAGCTGAAAAAAGTTTGATAAAACCAAACAATTGTGAGGGCATTGTTTAGGAATTGTAAAACTCCTACGGCACAGTGAAGTTAAAAACATTTACCAGGCATTGGGATCATTCATGCTTTGATGGAGACTTGAAGCTGGTGTGAAGCAGTTGACAAGATTCAATGATAAGGAATGATGAAATTGGGTGAAATCAGTCAGAAAAGGTGTAGCAGAACAAGGCAAGGGACACTTGTGTGCAGCCAAGAAGTGGCGAAGTGTTGAACAACTCTAAGTGTCATTGGGAATTACAACAGCAGTGACAGGCTTCCAAAACACTGATCAGTCTGGCCAGAACAGCAATAACTGTTTCATTACTTAGGGCTCCAGTTTCAAGTGACAGGTTCCTAACTAGCATCTCAATAGAAAAAAATTATAATATAGTGATTAATTTCCTATTAGAATACTCAAAGAAAGCTCCCACGTCTTTCATTTGGTGTTCTTTGGGGAGTGTAGGGGGAGCTGTGAAACTGCTTAAGGATTGTCAGTATGAACATTTTTTTTTCTATTTAAAAGAGCTTGAAAGAAACTGAAGTGATAATTGGGATGGTCTGCTGCTTGGTATCAGATTCAGTAAGATAAATTTATTTTATAAACTTATTTATTACATACAGTAATTATTGATGTTGAGGATTACTTTGACTTGGACTAGGAGGAATTCCTTATCAGATACGCAGTTATTTCCCTTAGGTAACCTGTAACAGAAGTGCAAGCAGGGGGATTTTTTCTCTGGTCTATGGGCTTTTGGTGCATGTGAGATGTTTATTGAAGGAATTGGTACCTTAGTCTACTAAACCCAAGTAGAAAGGTAAAGCTTTTCCTGTTACTACTACTACACCTACTTCAACTTTCTGCAAATGCTTTGGAATAGAACCATATGTATAAATAATATGTGTTTGTATATATTCTTTAACCATTAATGTTTCATACATGCAGTTAACTCACTGAAGTTACTTTCATAATTTTCTTCTACTGAACCTGCATAAGATTCAAGCCCAAGATTGGGCCAAGGAATATGGGATGAAAGATTAAAGTAGAATCTGAATCTGTTGCTCACTATCTCTTAGCTAAAACATCCCTCAGTTTAAAAGTTTTCTTAAAGTGCAATGCAAATTGAAGGTGTTGCTTATTTATGTTGCTGAATCAATTTTAGTCTTGTGGTTGATGCTAAATGACAGAAAATTACTGAAGTTGATTAGGCACTGTGCTGATATTTTTCCTCAATTTTGAAGGAACCATTAGTTATATTTGCATCTTGTTGTTAAAGGAGATAAGAAAGAAGTTCTATGAATTTATTTTCATGACATCACGGCAGAGTAAAGATTCTTTAAATAGCAAGGCATCCTATTTGACATGCATGATTTTGAAACAAATATGTATTTTAATGGAGGGGAAATACTTTGCTGCTGTTGCTCTGGTTTTACTGGGTGTGGGCATAATTAGCTGCTTAAATTTGTGCTTTCCAAACCAACAAATGATGGGTGCTTGCAGAGCACACCCTGCTGCGGGAGCTCCTCATGCCTGCAGTTGTGCACATAAAAGGACCCTCCCAGTATGACCTAACTGCAATGTCATTCCAGTGAAAGGATAAATCTCTAAAACTTGGTTTCAAGTAGACTCTCAAAAGGTTCTCAACAAGTGACTTGCTGCTCTCTACTTTTAGCACTTTCTTTTTTTGACAAGGGAAGGTGTCTGGTAACTCTGTACCTTGAGGATTTTAGACTACACCAAGGAAGAGTTAGGAATAGTATTCAAGCTCTGTCTGCTAAGTGGGGCTGTAAATTCATCACAAATGATGAAAGGTATGGTTGACACCATTTTCCTGGTGTTTGAGGAACATAGTGTAGACAGTGAATAAAATTAATGAATTGTAAAGAAAATATTACACATAGAATATAATTCTGATTGAAAAGCTCTATTTACTCAATTGGAGGCAAGCTTTTTCTAAAAAAGATGAATAATTTATATTACTCTTTTTTCACTAGCTGTTTAGATGCCTTCTAGTATCCCCTTGTCATTTCCAGACAGCTATTTACAGTTTGATACAGAAAGAGATTAAATGCCTCATTGAAGGTCAGACAGGAAGACTAACAAAGCCAGGAGTTAAATAGAGACCTGTGATGATTGTCTGGTTTCACATTTATTTAACACAAGTTCTTAGCACTTCTGTTAGAGCTGTTTGGCTGAGCAATAGCCAAAATCATGTCAGCTTCCCCTGTTTGGTGTGATACCTCTTTTACTGTCACCAGCTGATGTTTCTTCAGTGATGACAAACGGCATTCAGAACCATTCAACTCAGCTGTGTCATAAACTCAATGCTTTTCACACTGTCTTGGTTCCTTACAAGACCTGATCAAATTTAAAATCAAAAGTTCTATTTATCACACGTTTTTTTCCTAGTGAATTTTTCAGTGGACTCTGACTTGGAATAACTTAAGATGCTTTTCCCTAAAAAGCTGCATTTGCCCTCTCCTATTCCAATTCAAGACAAAAGTATGAACTGAATACAGGCAGGGAAAGGAATAAAAAGTAAGATTCAGGTGCCAGTTGCTTTCTCTCACATTGCACTTATTTTATGCTTGAGTAGAAAAACAAGGCAACAGTTTCCTCTTCCCTTTTTGTCATTGCTAAGATGTGGCAGTGGTAACACAGAAACATGAGGTATTTTTTCTACGTTTGGGAAGATGTGAGCATACATTTAGCTTTGCAAAATCCTCTAGAAAAATTAGTTCTCTCTATCAAACCCTTTTTAATAACAAGCCCAAAATATAGCAATTTTTTTTCTTACCCATCTTAGTTACATGAAGTTTTCAACAAATAGGTATCTGTGGATATTTTCACTTCTGCTCTCATTTCAAAGAAATGAATAGGAAGTTTGAGGGCATGCATTATTCCCTGAGAAACCAGTTGTGTTTCTTGTGTATCCTTCTCAGCTCTTTGACCTTGCTGCTTTCCTGCACATAAAACCCATATTTGCTATTGAACTGCAGGCTCTATGGGAAACAATCCATCAGCTTTACAGATGCTGCAAACACTTCGATTCACTACAAAGTTAAAAATATCCCCCTAAATCTCACATTACTGCTTCCATTTTCAAATAATTGACTTAGGAACAAGTATTATTTGGCCCAGTCTATGTCCACATGGGGCCAGTAACTTGTCAGCACATAGCTTTAGGAAAGGAATACTTCAGTAGGTATCAAAGCAAGGTGTAATCCTGGAGCCTTTGCCCCTGCCCATCCCAGATTTTTAGTTCACAAAGAAGACTTGTAAAGCTTTTTGCTGTCTACCTTAGTCCTTGTGTCCACATTGGCCAGTGTAAAAATATAAGAATAGTTTCTCTGTGCATGGATACAACAGCCTGGGTTTCAGCTCTGGTGAGTGCCTACCATGCCCAAATCCCATTTCTTCTGCCTCAGCGAAGATGTGATTTCTTTTTTTATCATAGAATCATAGAATTGGCTGGGTTGGAAGGGACCTCAGAGATCATCAAGTCCAACCCTTGAACCACCATTGCAGTTACTAGACCATGGCACTGAGTGCCACATCCAGTCTCTTTTTAAATATCTCCAGGGATGGAGAATCCACTACTTCTCTGGGCAGCCCATTCCAATGTCTGATCACCCTCTCCCTAAAGAAATTCTTTCTAATATCTAACCTAAACCTCCCCTGGCACAACTTAAGATCATGCCCTCTTGTCTTGTTGAAAGTTGTCTGGGAAAAGAGCCCAACCCCCCCCTGGCTCCAACCTCCTTTCAGGGAGTTGTAGAGAGTGATAAGGTCTCCTCTGAGCTGCCTCTTTTCCAGCCAGAACAGCCCCAGCTCCCTCAGCCTCTCCTCATAGGGTCTGTGCTCGAGTCCCTTCACCAGCCTGGTTGCCCTCCTTCTGACCCGCACCAGCACCTCAATCTCCTTCCTGAGCTGAGTGGCCCAGAACTGGACACAGGACTCAAGGTGTGGCCTCACCAGAGCTGAGTACAGGGGCAAAATGCAGTGCAGAAAGTTCCAGAGTTGCAGGTGAGAATCCCTACACCAAGAAAATCCCTACATCTTTGAACAGTCTTCTAGAAGAACCTGCAAGCTGGGAAGGTTTGAAATTAGAGCTCCCACAACTTGTTAAATAGAGTGATTGTGTTTTCTAGGCACAGGGGTGTGAGTAGTGAACCAACCCAAATGCCAACTTACTGACTGTGAACTCAGCTTTTCCTAAATGCAGATCCCCTGAGCTCTTGCTAAAGGGACCTTCCTTTACATGAAATTTTTCTTAAAACCATCTTCTGTTAATATTCAGCAGACAAATTAAATCCCATAGCAGGCATTAATTTGATCAACACTTCCATTTTTTCTTTTCTTTTGGCAGATAAGGGGACAGTTATTTGTGCACTGTAGAAAAGGTTTTAGGAGAACTATAGACTTTACTTATTTATGGTCCCTTGTACAGGTTTTACAATTATTGAGCAAAACTTTGAAAGCCTCTGTGCATAATTCACAGGCTCACTGAATTTCCATCTTGAATTTTCTTTTTAACAGAAGCTGTGAATTTAAACTCCTTTTTAAATAAAACCCATTGCAAATTTAATAATAAATAATATAATAGCTTGCCAGAGTACACAGGACATTGTACTGCCATCCTGAAGAAATTTTATACAGTGCTCTATATATATATATATATGTATATTTATATTTAAAAAATTAATGGAATTTTTAGTCAAATGAAAGAATGCTTTGTCTGCAGCATAATAATGACTTCTTATGTTAAGATAAGTGTCAGGCTGGATGTATATTTTCCTCAAAGTTATTATGTTTAATCTTTCTATGTACTTCATAATAAATACAAAACTGTACTCAAATAGAATATAAAATTCATTTTTCTGGCCCCGCTAACAGTTTGCCAAGTCTGAGATCTCAACTTTCTTTTAAATGAAATAGTTGTGGTTATTTCTCTCACTGGTGTAAGGAGGATCTCACTGAGCTGGAAATCTTGTTGCAAAAATCAAACCTTTCTTCCTCCCTCCTTCCTTATAAATTAAGGTATTTTGTTGATGTCCTGCCCCTTAAGATTATATTTGTTTCAACAACTGAAGCAAAAGCATTTGAAACCTGGAATCTAATGATGAGAGGGATAGAAACTATTGCAGAGCACAGTACCTGTTGTTTCCATAGAAGTCAATACCAGAGAGTTTCTGTTAAACCATAGAAAATAATATATTCTGCACTTTCCTGAACTATCTGTGAAAAAATAACCTATTCCTACTAGTTCTCCAACCTTTATTTTTTCTCTAGATTTACTGCCCATGCTGTGGAATATAAATTCCACTGATTTCTTGTAGAAACCTCTTCTGTGTACATCAAAGTGGTTCCATTGATTTAATTGGCGAAAGGGAACGATCAGCCAAACCTTGGCTTTGTAAGAATCATTCCTTAGAGAAACTGTGTTTTAGTGAATTGTGAAGTGTCCAGAGGCTCATTTGGGTTCCTGCCTGGAGGCCAGGACTTCAGTTTCTTCATATGAAAATAGCTCAGCAGCTGGAATCCTTGCTATGGTACTGCAAAATGAGGGGACTTTACAATAGTGTCTCTGACTTGCTAGTCCTATAGATCGATTGTTAAATGCATTTTAGAGTTTAAACTTTGCACCTAAGGCATTGGTAAAAAATTCAGGTACTCAGTTATTTTAAATTACATACTAGTCACACAGTTTAGCATAGAGCAAAAACTTCAATAATAGCAAAATTGGACCCAAATACAAACAACAATTTGTAGTGCTCTTATCACTGGGATGCCATGTATTGCTTATTTTCATGCTTAACTCCAGATCTGCAGTTTGAATTAAAAAAACAAACCAAAACCAAAACAAAACAGACACAAACCCTGGAAACCTTTGGAGAAAGGAAAATAAATTACAAAGTTAAAAACCCCTTCCCCAGAACACACTGCTTTAGGCAAGCTCAGCTTTAAGCATAAGGGCTGTTATGTGCAAGGAGCTCTGTAAACAGGAGGGAAGAGGTTGTCACTGAGGTCTAAGGAGTACAAAATATTTACCACCTTGGGGACTGAAATCCTTTCCTCATACTGAGTTGGGAAGCAATGTGGATGCCACTGAAAATCTAAGGTTGTATTTTCCCCTGCTCTACCTTTCTTGAAGCAGTTGAAATGCAATACATATGGAAACTGGAAGGCAAATGTGGTGAATGACATACAGAAAACAATTTAACAGCTCTGCTGCCTAGTGCAGCAATGTCTTGCAAAATATAAAATAACTTTACACCCACCAAAATATCCCTGTATTAAAAGTCCTTTTACCAAAGCACGTGTACTCCTGCTTTTGGAAATATGGACGTGATCCTTTCAAATTACTTTGATGACTTCTAACTTACAAGTCTAATTCCTTATACTGATTTCTTTTGGAAATATTTCTTTTGGAGTCTTTACTACATCCCACTGCATTGCCAATGTCCATCTGAACCTGTGTAGCTCATACATCTCCTCTACTTCCTACCAAAATGTATTTCTTTTATTTTTGCCTGGGAAATCATTCAGGGTAGCAGCATTTTCAGCAAGGCTGGGCAATAATATTGTGGAGCTGGGATGGCTTTATGGCTGGCATCAAGCTGGTTTTTGACCTTTGAAACATTGGCTCCAGTAATATGTTTGGGAGATCTATGCAGTTCCCTCAAGAATTTGCAGTTTTCACTAAATTAATAAGGTTCCTTCCATAAATCACTATTTCAAGTTCATGTAGACACGTTGCTCAGGATTAGGCAGAGAAATGCTATTCCCCTGAATATTAGGCTTTGAGTGGATCACTGCAAACAAAATTATTTCATGACTTTTCAAGTAAAAAAAAGCTCTGTTGAGTTAGGAATTTTGTGGGGTTTTTCCTAAGGGAAGATGGAAAGGGAAGGGAGCATTATTGTTATGATGGGTAAGATTTGATAGCTAAGCTCTTGAAACTTACATTCTGCTCTCTTGTGATCTCTTTGCTCTCAGCCTGGATAGGTGGCTTTTTTTGCAGATGGAAATAAAGTCTGTGGAGTGGTCATACTGCAAACCTCTGTGTTCCCAATGGCAACTGAGGGATGGTTTCTAGCACTTTGTTTGCTGGTTTGCTTACTGTAGTACCCATGATTTTCTGACTGCTATAACTTAAGGAAACTTCCCCCAGCACCCACTTTAAGGTAATTTGTATTTTGTGATTTGTAGCAAAGCATAATGTCTTTTTATGTGTCACTTTTAGTGTGGTGATTACCATGAGAATAACTGGCTGGTGTTAATAATGACTCTGTGTGGAATGAGAATTTTCCAGCTTTTCCTTTGGGAATTTACACAGCTGCAAAGTGCCAATGAGCAGCACTGAGTAAAGCTCCTTTCTTGGGCTTCTACTGAGGATTTTTCTGAAGGATCTTCTCAGGTAGGGCAGAGAAGGGGTTCATTTTGTACATTTTAATTTTTAAAATACTGCTATTACCAAAACAGTTTGCATGAAACAAATACCCTCTGCTCTCCAAAACCTTGTTGTCGGGAGATGAAACATGAGATCCTGGAGCATGACAACTCCATTGTACTTCTACTCACTGAAGAAATGCTCTCAGTAATTCTGAAACACAGCAGTTATTTCATTCTAAACCTGGCATGAAATAGCCATGCATGAAATACACTGATGCTATCACTTTTACAGAAAAAGAAATTTATCTGAATTTTGTCCCTGTTAGAGACAGCCTGTAGATAGTGTAAATTTATTCTCTTCTGGTCCAGGTTTTTGTTATGTATCTTAGAAATAAAGGATATATGAAAGGACAGTCAATAGATTAAAAAGAACATCAAAAATGCATTGAATTTGTCTTACAAAATGCTTTATTTCTAATGAAAACACTTAATTTCAGAGCCTTTATCATAAAAAGAAGTGCAAGGTCCTCCTAGCAAGGCTTGACACTCTAAGTAGAACTTATACCTTTAACCTGGTGTAAGAAAAAATTAATCAAGTGCTTTCTATTTCTTTCTGTCTTGCTGACCTTATTAATTTTCATTAATTCTCATTAAACATTTGGGAGCTATAAATCAAAGAAAATGAAAAGATACTGAGCTGGTACTTGAAGAAATATGCTAAGTGCACTGAAGCCTGAGACAAAGCACAGAAAATTGTTTTAGAGAGATGTACAGCTATTGCATAGTGTTAACAAAATGGTTACTTATCTACCTTCTTGCTTAAGATGGGGAGGTTTTTGACTATTTGTCTTCATATTCTCATCAGAAATAACTACTCTGTGAAAGATATGCTCTAGTACTGAGAAACTCTTTATAAAAGATGTCTTATACTTGGCCTTACACTGCTTACTCTTACCATCTAAAATGCAAAGAATAAAATAGTTATTTTAAGAGCTATCTTCATTTGTATTCCTGGACACAGCATTAAAAACCCTGAAGCCCCTTGAGGGAATTCAAATAATTTTGACCTATTCTCAAAATAAGCACATAGGTTTTCTAGATACAATAAAGAAAATCTCATATTTAGTTGAATCAACCCCTTCCATATTAGGTTAAATTCCTATCTCTTCAAAGCAGAAGATAAAAATTATTTTTTTCTGTCTATCACACAGTATTGCTGTGTTTGGAAAGCTGCATGGTCTGCATTCTGTCCAAGGAAAGGGGAAATAAATAATAGACTGGAGAGCCATTTTGCTGCATATGCATAATAATATCAAGAATTATGAGCAATTTCTATTTTTCTTTTATGTTCCCTGCTAGCCCAAGTGTATCAGAAAACTGTAACCAAACAAGCATGGGACCTTCAAACTGCAATAATATTTTTCTTCATCTTGAGTTTAGGAGTCTTCCTAGTATTTCTGTAGCTCTTTGAAATATACCTATTAGACATCACTTCAGATTTTTACAGTGATTTACAATCATAGAATCATAGAATCATGGAATTGGCTGGGTTGGAAAGGACCTCAGAGATCATTGAGTCCAACCCTTTTACCACCGTTGCGGTTGCTAGACCATGGCACTGAGTGCCACATCCAGGCTCTTTTTAAATATCTCCAGGGATGGAGAATCCACTACTTCCCTGGGCAGCCCATTCCAATGTCTGATCACTCTCTCTGTAAAGAAATTCTTTCTAATATCCAACCTAAACCTCCCCTGGCACAACTTGAGACCCTGCCCTCTTGTCTTGTTGAAAGTCGTCTGGCAAAAGAGACCAACGTCCGCCCGGTTACACCCTCCTTTCAGGGAGTTGTAGAGAGCGATGAGGTCTCCCCTGAGCCTCCTCTTCTCCAGGCTGAACAGCCCCAGCTCTCTCAGCCTCTCCTCATAGGGTCTGTGCTCGAGTCCCTTCACCTTCGTTCAGATGGGAGTAGCACTGAAAATAGTTTTCACTTTTTTACCTATGATTGAGAACCTCTGAATCTCTCTGAATTTGGGTTTTGTTCTCTTGGGAATTTTATATTTCTGTCTGTCACCATCATCTCTAATAGACTGCTTCTCTTATCAGGGCTTCATGCAACACCACCAACATACCTCTGAATTTTGTTTAGAGGTGCAGGATTTTGGAGTACCATTTCCCATAATGTAACCTTGTACAAATTTCTGTGCCTTCCAATGGAAGTAAATCCCACCCAAGTGAGCAGCTGAAGGTATTTGCTGTCCTGTTACCATGAAACACAAGATCTCATGCTGTAGTGATTATCTCTCTGAAAGGATAATCTTGGATTCTGATTTACAGTAGTCAACTGCCAACATTCATCATCAAGCATAGAATTTTAGAAGTATTTATTGGCCATTCAAGTATTTCAGACTTGATAGCTACTGAATTCCTACTTAACTTGGGCTATTTCTGTAGTATTTATTGACTGGGAGTTCATTAATCCTTCAGAAACCTTGTCTGAAATACTTGGACATTTTCCTTTTAGCCTCTGTTTTTCTCTCTCTTTTCTTCACATGGCTGATGGAGATAAATGCCAGCTCTATGTCTTAGCCAACTCTCAGGGAAAATAAAAATAAATCAACAAGAAATGAAAACATTTCCACTGCAAAACCATTGTTGTAAAACAAAGGGGTGTGAGCACAAAGCATGTACACCTGCAACTGAATTAGATATCTGGGTTGCAGTCAAGTGCCCTTCTTCAACCCTATTTTTATTATGTCCTTATGTTTCTGTATTTTAAATCTATGCAACTGGATCCCATTGGATGATATGGCACTCAGTGATGTGGATGATGTGGCACTCAATGCCATAGTCTAGCAACTGCAATGGTGGTAAAAGGGTTGGACTCAATGATCTCTGAGGTCCCTTCCAACCCAGCCAATTCTATGATTCTATGATTCTATGATATTCTTTTTGAGGGAGCTGCTACCTTAAACATGATCTTTATAAATTGGGGTGATTTGCTGGGCATTGGTTCTTGCTGTGGTAGAAACATAATAATTACAGCATTAGTCATAGTGAAATTCAGGGGTTTTAGACCTTGGTGTTGCTGAAGCAAATAAAATAACAGAAAAATTGTGTTCCAAGGCCCTTTAATCCTGCATTATCCTATAGTAAATGTGGGTTGCTTTCTAGCTGTGTTTTGAAGAACAGATGTCTATTTACATTATGTTAAGATTTAGTTGGGCTTTGAGAAAGGAAAATTACATCTCTGTTTTACAATGTGACAAGTATGTGTGTAAAGGATTACATCAAAAATCCCAACCAGCCTATGATTTACACCTTAATTCTGACCAAGTCTTTGTACTTGAAGCAGTAATACATATGTAAACCAGCATAGCTAATTTTTGGTGCAGTGCATAAAAGTGTACCTCATTTACAGCAAAATCCTACAAGCATCCTTGGGAAGTAAGATCATCTTGGTCTGGATTTTATTCTCTTACTAACCAATTTGTATGCTTTTGAGCTCCCTTTTGTGTGTTAACTGAGAACAGGATGTGATAACAACATCCAACAGAGCCAGCATCCAGCTACAACTCCAGCTTGAAGCCAAATTCCAGGGACTCCCACTTCCCAAATCCCACTCCAAGAAATGTTATTCTTTCCACATCTTCCCACACCAACTTTCCTTAGGTGTGATTTTGTTTTTCCTATGTCAGAGTGTAATAAGAAGAGGGTTTTATTTGTTCTTTTATTTGTTGTCTGTGTGATGCACTCTGCCTCTGTAGCAATATTGAGTTACACGAGTCTGGAAAAGATGAGCAGAGCTGGGAGAAAGAGGTACACAGGGAGGCACAGGCCAGCAAAGAGCACATGCATTGGTTTGCCTAAGAAAATCCTGATACATCTATGGGAAAATGGTGTCCTTTACAAAAAAGAATTTGATGTGGGAATCAAGACCCATTTGTGATGTTTACCTCGTCTGCCAAGAAATAACTGAAGTCTCTCAATCCTGCTCTGTTTTCTGCCCTTGCAGTTCAATCTCTCAGCTTTTCACAGTCTCTTTTGTACCTGGTTAGTTGTCACTATTATAGGTTTAATACTAATCTTCATTCTATTTAAGCTTGCAATTTAAATCCTTGATACAGGTAACTTATTTACTTTAGTTGGTCCCAAGCTTTCTGTCACACAGAGCTCTTCTCCAGCGAAGTGATTTAAGGTGTTATTCCTCTATAATGTTTGTTGACATTAAGTTTTCAACTCATTTTCTTTCTACCAAGTTTCTGACATGCCTATAATGTTAACACCCTCATTTAAAACCAGATATTCCAAATCACATCTCTCTCTTTCAGATTTCTTGCATCAGTGTGGAAACACACACAAAGCACTCTAACTTCTCTGGGCCCTAGCTGTATAAAACAAATAAGCACAAAGTATTGTAAGAGAGGTTTTTTAGCACAGAAGTTAGACCTGTGTGCCTTTCAAAGTCAACAGAAGTCTTTGTAGCTGAAGTAATTTGTAATTTTTTAGATTTCATGAAAAAGAATTCATTTGGATTTCTTCTTTTTTTTTTTTTTTGATTTCATGAAAACAGGAGTACAGAAAATTACAGGCTCACAGATGATGATGTCTTCATCTGGTGCATTGCTGCTTGCAGTATGACTCTTAATTTCTATTATTAAATAGTCATCCTTTCTGAGACCCAAAACTTTGGAAGGGTCTTAAGAGTTGCAATATGCAATGTGGGTTTTCATTCAAATACCAGTGGAAATGGATGCAGTGTTCTCAAACATGGATTGCATAGGTTTATTACATTGTCATTTCCCTTGTGCTTCATAGTTTTTACATCTGCTCCTTCTATTAACATTACTATATATTAAATTTCTCTCTTTGTCTCAGCTGGTATTAATGGAAACTTATGCTTTGGTTGAAATATTCTGAATGTTATCTAGTGCCACTCATATATTACCACAGCAATAGTCATTTTCTAAATCTTTAGCTTTTGTCTTCTAAATCACATTCCTGAAAATCAGACTGCTTCTCTCTGGTTATTTGAGCAGTTTGCATTTCAGAGCTTGTTCTGTACAATACCCCCTTTGCACATAAAGAATCCAGGTTTTGATGCTACAAAACAAGAAAATGTATGAGTTCTACATAATGGGAACATTTGAGCTCTTCTTCTTCCCAACTTACTTGATATTCCCTATCCTGGAGAGCAAACCTGTGCTTAACTATGTGCATATACAAATATATGTGCACCTATGAGTGCACAGACACCTCAGTTTCATTTCAAGCTCTTCTCTAAAAATATTGAATTCTTATTTCCACAGAACATTGCTTCAGTTTTAATTAGGTCATCTGCTATATCATATTTAATTACTGAATTCCTATTAATGGAATAAGGTGCTCCTTCATAATTTTTTTAATTCTTATTTTCATTATTAACACTTTTATATCCTTGGGCACTGAAGCATATATTTAGTAAAACAATTATGGTCTTTCTGTCCATTTCCTTTTATCATGCTTATCTTTGTCACATTTAAAACCTTCCATAACACATTAATAAATGTTTCTGTCATGTTGACTGCACCATCTTGTAGCCAGGTGCTTCCAGTGGAATGGAGTCTTTTGGTAGCTTGTACATAAGAACATTGAACAAGGCATCAACTTAGGGCAGGTGTTCATTAGGTTTAACTGGTCTGGTGACCACTGGCTCTCAGGTGCCAGTGAGAGTTTTAGGATACTTTTGTGAAACCTTGTGAAAACAAGGGAATTTTATTGGTACTGTAGAAAGTCCTGTTCTGCAACAGAAAAACAGCTGCCATCAGGCTGAAGCTTTTATTAAAATTCTTTTCATTTAAAAGCTTGAGAGAAGTAGATTCTGAAAGTCGTTTCAATAAAAAAACGAGGGGGAGGGAGGAGGGAAAACCCACCAAAAAAATCCCAAGGTACAGGACAAACTTGCTGTTTGCCTTCATCAAGAGGACCCTATGTCCTTCTGCATGCTGTACTATTTGGGATTTCCCAACAGCAGAAAACTTCACATTGCTGCTGCTTGACAATAAAGTGAGAAAGATGGAACAACTGAGGTCATGCTTTCATCCACCAGAAAAAAAGAGTCTTCTGGCCAAGATGAGATGGCAAAATTATCCTTCATGGCCCTGTGAAATGCTGGTGTTAGTCTGTGAGCAATCTGTCCAAATTAAGGAAATAATCTGAAACCAGTGGACTCTTTCTCAACAGTACAGGTCATTAAATCCATCCAGGACTGACTCACCTTAAAGCAGTTCCTTTTAGCATCCTGGCCAGTTTTCCATGTATATGAGGTGTCCTTTTGTCTCATCACCATTAGCACCATAAAATACTGGACAGGTTGAGTTAACTCAGAGTGGTTCAGAATTCGTGATCCAGCTGTGATGGTTCAGGACAAGATCTGAATAACTTAACAGATGAATTCTGGATGGAGTGAAAGGTTTGCAGTTTTGAGAAGACAGGCTAAAAACTATCAGGAATATGAATTTGGGGAAAAGTTTTCAAAAGCTTCAGCCAGACTTAAGCACATGGGTATTGCTTTCAAAGTGATTCACCTACCCAGCAGTACATACCACTAAAACCACACCTGAATGTGGTGTCTGAGGGACATTTTAAACATTACTTTAAGCTCCATGCATAATTTAAGTGTCTTAGAAAATGTAGTCAAAAGTACTCAAGGGAAGCTAACATTTTTATAATGTGGTAAAGGTTTTATTCTTGCAGACAGAGCATTCTACTTTGGTTCTATCTCATTTTTTGCCTTGTTCTATAAAAATGTTCTCTTATATATCTATAGTACTCACATTATGATATCTGCAACCTACTGACAATTGCCTAATCTAAACTGCTTCATATGCATTTGAAGCCTTGCCTGAAAAAAATGTTTCAGTGTAAGACAAGTGATCTGCCTTAATAATTCTCTCTTCAGGATGCCTTATGGTGAATAATCAACGTGTTCCAATTTACCCTGTAAAATATAAAGAGCAGTTTCATATAGAACTTAGCTCAGAATCAGTTCAGAAAATGATCCTTCAAGTGTACCTGCCTCACACACTGAAACTCTTCCTCAGAAATGCACTTAAATAAGTTTATAATGGTTCATTTTGCATTTTGAAACCTGTCTGCCCAGAGGCAACACATGACTGGGCAAACATGCAAATATAAATGCATTTATACACTGGTGTAAGTAATGTAGGATATTGTGCTCTTCACCTCAGAAGTGAGCTCATATATAGTAGATGAGCTGAGGAACAATTCAAAATCTGAGGTTCTATTCAAAGCACAGGCAACAAATGCAGATCATGGAGACCTGAGAGGCCTGCAAAGGCAGCCTTTTAAAATATTTTATTTTTATTTTTTAGGCCTTTATCTATTTAGATGGGCAAAAATGGATTTAATCCCACCAATTCTTGTAGAGAATAAATTTCATTCTATTCAGCTCTAATTTTTTCTGTGCTTTCCTATTGAAATTCAGCTCTTCATGCATTTTGACCTTTTCAAGAAAGCCTGCTTCATCCTGAATTGTGGGTGCATTAAGAAGGTAAACACATTCAGTGCTTGTTATTCAATGAGTTTGGATTTAGAAAGTCATTGTCAATAGGTTAATCCTTTTGTACAGACAGTCTCTTTGGCTAAGAGGCATCTTAAAGAAGTACAGGTTTTACCAAAATACTAATTTCTCAGCCTTTCTGTCAATTGTCAAAGAACAAATCTCAGCGGAGGTCTTAAAATTGGTTATTTCTAGTTTGCACTCACCTCATGTGAGCACAATTTCCAAAAGAACTTCTTTATAGAGAAGTCTAGGCACAGACTATCTGTTACTCTGGTCAAGAAATCATTAAAACCTAGGATTTTCCTGGAGTGTTTTATGAGGACATTGGAAGGGGATAAGTTTATTTCATTTCAACAAATATTTATATATACCATGAAGAGCAAGGAGAGCAAATTCAGCAGCAGATTGGCTTGGCAGTTGAAAAAGAAAAGAACATTAATTGGTCTGATTAAATGTCAAGTGGCTCTTGAATTGCATATCCCGTTATTCACCAGGTTGATGTATTTTAGACTACTGGTTAAAATGTGGGAGTAGAAATTAGGGATTTCTAACAGAATTGCCAGAAACCAGGCACAAACAAAGTGAGGCTGCATGTGCAACTTAAATTTCATCTGTTGTTATAGGTCCTTTCATTGAGTCCCTACAGGTCCTATATTTCTATTTATTTCTGCTTCAGAAATGCCAGACAAGAGGGAAATGTCCATCCACCCAGGCAGGCAAGTAGAAAGCCTTCCTGAAGTGCAGGCTGCCAGAACTTACTTTAAAATTCCTCGGATCAATGATCCATTGAAAAGCAGCCTGAGATCATCAGTCAGAGCTCCAGGAGGCCAAACTTACAGTGAAGATATTCTTCACTGGACCTCTCCACATCTAGATGATGGCCTCTCTGTGCCCCAGATTTCAGTTTCTGTTCAACTGATGTCCTGAAATTCCTGCCCTCCCTCCCCCTCTTTTTCAGTGAGGACACACATCCTGTGCAGAAAATGAAGGAGTCAGTAGAAACCTTTTAATTTTCTTATATAAAACCATTTTTTTTTCTACACCAAGTCCTTATCTAATCCCTGGACTTTGCATTAAACACACAATTTCAAATGCAGTGACTAATAAAGCATTTCAACAGCCAAACAGAGCTTCCTCCTGAAAACATGTGGTGCTTCAATACTTATAAATTATTTCTAATTAACAATGTGTTAATCATATAATATGTATTTCTTGCGAAGGTTAGGACTAACAGCACTTTATTAAAATACAGCAAATATTGGCATTACACTTATTATCTGCTCAACAAAATAAAGAGCAGTTCCTCAAGTGTTTGAGGAAACTCCCATAGGTTGCAGGCAAACTGGAATAAAGTCAGGTGGATTTCCTGTAGCCGTGAGCTGTTGCTTTCTCATGTATCAGCCATTGTGGTTTGTGTTTTTCTGGAGCTGTACATCCCAGTATATACTGTTTTTCAGTATACTTCATTTAATTTTTTTAATTAAAGAGTAGAGTATGGCTGGCTGAATGCTAAGTGACTGATTTGTGGGATAGTGATATGGATTCAGATGGTACCAGAATGTGCCTGTTCAAAAGCCAAAGTGTGTACCTGTAACTGCCTTGCCAAATTTGGACCCAGTTAACATGAAAACAGTCAAGAAGGTGCAAATGCTTCTAAGAATAAAAAGATGCTTCATTTTGCTTCTAAAAATATTTTTACATAGCAGTGGATGGAATTTAAAGATGATATCTGGGTAAGTTTTGTTTTCCCAAGGAACTTTTTACAATGTGGACTGACGAGTGGTTTTTCCACTGTGTCAGGTAAAAGCAATATAATTTAAAAAAAAAAAAACACAACATTTTTGGAAACTGGTCTCTAGGCAGTTCAAATTACTGTGCAAAGTAAGGCACTTCTGTAAAGGTCTGAAAAGCACTGATTTTCTATCAGAATAAAATGCATTAAGTAATTTTATTCATTCCACAACCAGTGGCCTTCTGCTCTTCTGCTTTCTTATGAATTTATGTAACAGATTTGTCTAGAGATTAATTATTGCAAATACATTAGTAACTTGTCAGCATAGCTGAGGGCTGTACTGATTGTATTCCTCCTGTTCTATCTGCCACTTGAACTGTGTGTTTGATAGTTTTCATGTTCTTTTGGATTTCTAAACCATGCAGGAAACAGCTGCCTAAGAAAACAGAAGTGCAGTCCCAAAGCTGATATTCTGTCCAATGGATGGAAGAGGGCAAGCTCTTGCACTCAAGTATCATTTTTCAGGTCAGACATTGTACACTCTTACAGATTTCAGACATTCACAAGCACACTGTGACAAATAAATTATATTATGTAAAATGTAGGTTTTGAGATTGGAAAATAAATGTATAAAATGTTGACAGAGTAAAAAATGGCAGAGAAAGGGGCAGTCCAATTAAACATGAATTCTAGTTTGAATGAGAGAAAATCAGGGATTAACTGAAGACAAATTAAAATGGCAGACTGACAGAATTTTAATAGCAGTAAAATAGCATTTCTGGAATTATACCTTCACCTTCTTGCAAGCTCCTCTTTCAGTGTTTTTCTTGTGTGCCAGGATGTATCATTGGCTTTGGCAGGATCCAACTTGGACTTTAAGATGAGGAAATCGCTGGTACTAACACTGGAATATTTTTATTTTTTAACTACTTCCAAAGTTTTGATCTAATTAGTAGTGGATTTTTTACTATTGAGTAAGAAAATTATTTGGAAAATCAAGATGAGAAATATTTTCACTTTCATCTTTCAAATTATATGGGGATAAAAAAGTTCTTTTAACTTAAAATTGAAGATAATTAGGGCATCAGGAAAACTGTAAAATGTAAGCCTTGACCTAGATTACTTTTCTTTTTTTTTTTTTTATCAATTATCTAATTATCAATTAGTTTTGACTAATTGATAATTAGTCCAGTTTTAGGCCAAATCTTTTTTAGAAGGCACAGAAACTCTTTCCAATGTGTAATTTGTCTTCTCTACTCATTGATAAAGAAGAATACTTTGTGCCCTGTCAGGACACTTGTATTAGTAGTTTCCAATGTACTTTATGACAGTATTTATTGCAATATAATATATTTTGGAGAACAGCACAGAAACAACTTGTGTGGAGGAAGGAAGCTGACCTAAACAGGGATCCCTAGAGAGTTCCAGAATGGAAGGGAGCCTGCTTATCATGTTCCTTGACAGATGGATTCCTCCATACAGCTATTGAGTAGGTGATTCAGCTCCCATGAATCACCTGATAGAAGCACAAGGACACTCAGTTTATGTCTTTCCTAAGATTTAAACCTCTGCCCGACATATCATTATGCACTCTGTTTTAAAAATGGCAATTATATAAATTAAAATAAATACCAGGCAATTTTACAATTAGGTTTTCCATTAAAGACACAGTATGACAACATAATCAGCTCTTCATTTAATGGTTTGAAAAGTCATCATAGCCTCATTAATATGCTACAGTAATATCCACCACGCTGCTTCCTTTCTTGTTTTTCCACTGTTCTTGTCCAACTTTTTTTTTTTAATTGGTGATCTCAAAATGCTGCTGTATGCAGACTCCTGCATCATGGTGTATTTACATGTGGCATATCATGCACTGTGCCAGCTTTGCCAGAATTATTTAATTCTTGTTATCAGTGAATTTCAATGATGTTTCATTTAGTTTGGGAACTCTTGTATTAGTAAAGCCAAACATGAACTATTATATCTTAATATTTTAGCTTAGGATGTGCATGTAGTCACCTTGTTGTGCCACATATGGATACACAGCTGAGCCTTTACTCTCCAAGTCCTGTGTAAGCATAATTAGACAGCAATGGGTGGATAGCCACATGCCTACAGATCAGCTAGGAAAGTGTGATTAAAACAGTTTAAGAGAATTTTAATGATGATCTAAGTCCAGGAGGGAAATTTGATAAATCCTTCAGTTTTAGCAATAAGTCCAAGCATTTAATGATTCCTGCAGGGAGAAACCTGTTTGAAACAAGAAAAAAAAATAAATTACTCTCTCCTTAGATGCCTTCATAGGTGGGTATGTGCCTCTCAGATGGACCACAATTCAAAAGACAGAAAAGGGACCTCCTGTTCCTTCTGTAAGCTGTGGAATACAGCCACTGCTCCCATCCACACCCTGTGAGACATTTGTGATGATCATTAGCAACACACTGCTGAGTACATGCTCCAGTTTGATGAAATTGATACTATATGACCTGAATGAGAAAAGTGACATTTAATTCAGGTGCATTGGAAAAAATAAATTATTTAACCCCTTTGAGGTCTTAGCAGAGAGATGTCTGTAACTCGCTACATGATCCTTCAAAGAAGCAGCAAAAAATACTTCTGGGTTTTTTCCCCTATCCTTTTTTCTTCTTCAGTGTAAATGAGCTTTTAAGTAGAAATTAATACATCATGTTTTATGAAAGTCAATACTTTAGGAAGTGGAACAGTAAACAGAACCATCATAAAAAGTTTTGTTACTGACTTATGAGAACACCACAGTATTCAGCTGGCAAGGGGCTAATGGTGTAGAGATTAAATCAATCTTCATTATACTTGCAAGGAAAAATGAGATAAGAATAATAAATCTGAATATCCATGAGGGAGATTTATTATTAAAATGTTTACTAAATAACAATGGAAGTAAACCTCAAAAAATTGAGGAAATCTGTAGTGAAAGCTGTCTTACTCAATGTTTACTGGTCATTACCATGGCATATATTTTAGAGTGTATTTCCTTGGAGAAAGCAGGAAACCAAGATTTTGAAAGCTTATTTTCCTGTAGAAGCCCTGTTAAATATTCTGTCAAAGCATCCATTAATATTTGGTCAGTTGAGAGAGTTTCTGAATAGATAGATTTTGAATTGCAGTTCTCTGAGCTTTCGAGGAGCTTATAACTTTGAAAGGGCAAGACAGCAAAGTGGAAGAACTAGATTGTCCATCAGAATTTTCAGAAGTGCTAAAAGGCCTCTAGAGACATGACACTTGGCTTCTTAAAATGCAGTTCATGTGTTATCACTGATCTGGTGACATACATGCCCCTAGGAAGATTAACAAGCTTTGCCAGATATGCTGCAAGGTAAAGCTACGTTGTCAGAACTTAACCAGGCTCAGAACGATGCCAAGTACAGATAAGCTCTTGAAGGATGTTTCTTCAAATCAGTCACAGTTAATTTGATATTCTTCAACTTGTTTCTGATACCTGTGCTGAGAGGCATGGCAGCAGTTCACCTTGCAGCATTTTCAAGGTGATTTGGACTGTGAAAAAATGCTGCATAAGAGAGGTGCTTAATTATAGGTAAGTGCATGAACCAAGTGTGATATAAAGCAATAGAGTTAATAAAAGGGTGGTGACTAGCACAATAATAGCAATCTGAGTTTGTGATCCATAGCCAGTAGACTTCAGATATGGTTGATAAAGATCCTAAATTAGCATTCTAATTAATTGTTTGGAAACAAAATATTTTACTTTCCTCCTCCTTTTCCTTGATTGCCATGCTTTCAGCTCAGTTCCGGGTTTCCACTTTTCTGCTCTATTTCATCTTTGCAATAATTGTTTCTGCTTCTTTTGCTTTCTTTCTGTAATTGTGCATTGCAGCTGCTCTGCAGCCAGTGTAAGAGCCAGTGGATCCACTTAGATAACAAATGCCACCAATCCCTTGCATTTTCGTTCACTAGGCAGTTGTTTTTAACTGGATATCAGCTTCTCAAATTATTATCACACCATCTGTTTGTTGAACTTTTCTCATAGTTCATGTTTTGGGGCTTGTTCAGTTATTATTTAAACTGAGACATTCTGCAAAATTAACAGTACTCTTTTGCTGTGTTGTTTTTTTCACTACCTCTTAGGTTAATCTCTTAAGCAGTCCACAGCCCTGACAGTGTAACTCTTAGTCTGGCAAAGCAGACAGTATGTCCTGTGTCTTTTCAGAAGACAAAATTCATTGGTTTTTTCTTAGAAAGGCCAAACACTATTTGGGGTTTTTTGTTGTTGTTCTTAGGAAGGCCAAACAGTGTTTCAGGCCTAAAAATCTTTTATCTGTTTTTGTTTTTTATCTAATCTGCAGATCTTATCCCAGCTGTTACTCTGCCTGTAGCTGACGTGGAGATATCAGTAGATTTATTTACCTTCCTCTGTTTCTTATAGTGTTAATGGCAATCCTGAGATGGAAAAATGACTTTCCCTGTCCCTTTAAAGTATTTCATCTGTGTAATGAAGCCACCTACATTGTACTTTCCCCATATTCTCTAAGAACCCACAGAAATTTTGTGAAGAGGAAGCCCAGGGTGACCTGTAGCACACAGAAGGCACCAAGATGTGGGCAGAGATGATCCTGGAGATGCCACAGAGATCATGCAACCCCCATGCATTGTTTTGAATAACAGAGCCTCCAGTGCTATTGGAGTGGTGTTGGAAAATCATCAGTTGGCTTTTAGTAAGTAGAGATCCTAATTTTGCCAGGTTGAAGAATAGCTTGTTGCTTGATAGCACAGCTTTGTATTATTTTCAGTTGTTTCTATCTTTGTGCTCATTAGCATTTCAGAGGAGATAAATACTTGCAGCAGCTGTCTGTCCTCTGTCAGCTGTGAAAATTGTGGCTTACTAGGAAACACATGCACAAACCTACAAGCCAGATTGGGCTTTAGTGGTTTGTGGGTTTAGTTCTCTGGATATTGCCCTGCCAGAAGTAATTTTTCATTCTCACCTCATCTTCTCTGTTCTCTCCTGCACATGTCCCTCCCCATGGTTTGGTTACCACATCCATTAAATACTTAGTGGTCTATTGGTTAGGTGGAATCACCAGAAATTAATGTAGTTCTGCCTGGTCTTGGTTGAGTGGTTACTTTGTGAACCAATACTTTCTCCCAACAGAATGATATAACTCTTCAAGTTCCCACACTCAGGATATGTTTTGCACAGATGTTTCCCAGTTATGGATCAAAAACTTCTAAATTTCCATGAACTCACTTGTTTGTGAACTCATGAACACAGAAAGCTTGCTATGCAATACCACAGACAGTTCACCAAGATGTCACCATTCTGAATAATCATCAATCTGAGCATCTTAGTTTTCTCCATCTTACTCTTAGAAGGTGAACATCTACAAGTTTTCAGCCATCAGAATATAAAAACAAATAAAAAGAACACAGTTTTTAGGGATGAAAACTTAGCTTCCTCACGTTTTCTGTGTGTTTGAGAGTTCCCTGTCTGTTTATGAAGTCAATATTTCTTCATTTCAAGAAAACTATTCTGTTAAGGATTTGCAAAACTGAGTTTTCTGATCTCATTTTATGGGATGAATTTTTAACAGGCACCAATTTTTTGGCCCTTCCCCATCATGCAACAAAAAGCCTTTTGGGAACATGGAGCTGTGAATTCACCCCCCAGTCCTTTCCACTGTGTCTGTTCTATCAGAGGGATGTGGGGTAGAGAAGGAGCCTCAATTTCCCTCTTTCCACTGTGGTTAGGACAAGCTACAAAGCCTCTTGCACCATGATTTTGCAGAAAGCTGATGAATCAAAACTGAATATGCAGAAGTTTTATATGTAATTTTACCTCCCCAGGGAAAAACTTTCATTTCTTGCAGTTACAAACAATTTTCATCTCCTGATGGCATAAGCTTGTGTGAACCCTGGGTCTAAGTTGCTTTGTTCATCTTTTAAAAATGTGATATAGTGGTACAGGGCCATGAAGGAGCTCCTTAGCTGGATGTAGAGTCAGAGGTCATTGAATGGGTTAATTGACTGCACTTATCTTTTAAAGCAAAGATATAATGTTTGTAACCCTTTTATACCATTTAATTCTTCACAAAGGTGCTAGAGCTTTTAATTTCTGAATGTACTGGGGCTGTGAAACTTTATGGCCTAACAAAATTAAAGTGTCATGTCTAGTAATTGTCTGGTTGTTTTTACCTCTGAGAACTGTAAATATGCAAAAGCTATGTAAATTATCAAGTATGAGACCAAATGCTTTTTTTTTTCTTTTAGAGACACTCAAATTTATTCACTGTGTCAAAAGAACAATGGGGTTGGTATCAATTGGTATCAACTTGTTATTCCTGATATTTTTTTCAATTTAAGATTGTAGGTTGCTATTATTGCATTCTTCTTCTCTTGAAAGGTGTATTCCTGGCCTCAATCCAGCTTAGTTAGAAGCTAATTTTTATAGTAGGTATTCCTTTGATTCTTGAAAAGCATTTTGAAGAGAAAGGAATTAAGTGCTCCTACCTTGTAAAAAGTAGTGGATGTAGAACTGGAGTTTTAAAGACAGAAATAAGTTGAAATGTCAATCATTTTTCTGTTAGTTATTTTCTGTTGCTACTCTTAAGGAGCTAAACTTTGGGCTAACACTATTATATTTTCTAATGTAAATTACTTGTTATCTTACAAGTGATTTTCCCCTTAGTCACTCAATATTGGTATGCTAATTTGTCTGCAATGACAAGGGTTAAATACTAGTGTATTTCAAATGGAATTTGATAAAGTAACTTAACCAACTAAAGGGGATATGTACTGGAAAGAGAAAACTGAGAAAACTGTCCCTTTTTTTATTCCAAAACCCATCAGAAATCTATGTAATTTAGGAAAGTTGTTGGATACAGAAGGATGAACCCTCAAAGACCTGAATTAAGTGCATTTGCATCCTTCGTTTATCTTAAAGAATAACTTTATAAATGTAATGGAAATTCACAATCTTCCAATTTTAATCTACTAAGATGTACCAGAAACTTCATGTCTAGAGTTGTCTTGGTCACCTAAGTGCTACTGCTTGGCCATGCTGGTCAGAGCAGCTGTGTTTGAGTTACAGCATCCTGCAGGCTTTCAATTTTAACTTTTTAATACATTCTAGAAGCACTTTTCTTTTTTTTGTAGACTTTAGGCATAACCAGTTTTCGTTGAATTATTATAGAACAAACAGCTAGTGGCAGGTAAATAATTCAGGAGAAATTAAGTGGTTCCAGAAATTCTAAAAAGAACTTTTGATTTTCTTTGTTGGAAGTTTGCAAAAGTACCTGTGGGGTAGGAAATGAAACCTGAGTACCAATACATTATTTACTCTCCTGCTTTTTGTTGAAGATTTTCTTTGTGTCTCTTTCTAAGAGTTTCTCACAGCCACTAAGATCATTCAAAAAAATGAATCCTTAGAACTGGCAATTTTATTTTTCATTGACTGTAGCTGTTCTTTCTTTGTGTAAGTGCTCTGTAGTGCAAACCATTGTCCTTACTTCTCTGCCTAGGAAGGAAGGAAATTATTTATTACTCTTTAGTCATACTTAGGCACACAGTTTGTCTTGTTCTGTACATCCTCAGGATACAGCTCCAAAGGTGCAACCCAAGAGACTGTTTAAGACTCTATAAAAGATCCCAGGAGAGGTAGCCCAAGACATGAGTAGATTCCTTAGGCCTTGGATTCATCTCCTGTTTCCCAGCCCATCCAGCCTCTCACATGCTTTTAACTGCTTCCTTGCTAGAACTGCTTAATTCACTGCAGTAGCTGGGGCATTTGGCTTCTCTGATTTATTAATAAATGGACATAA
Source organism: Calypte anna (assembly GCF_003957555.1). Lineage (NCBI taxonomy): Eukaryota > Metazoa > Chordata > Aves > Apodiformes > Trochilidae > Calypte > Calypte anna. The sequence goes on along the minus strand of NC_044247.1, from coordinate 14,094,743 downwards.
TATGTATAGTTGAATACATTATTCTTATTTTTTTGTTATTAAATGAGGTAGGAAGATAATTCAGAATCAGAAGACTGAACGCAAAGTTGAGGATTACTCTATTTTCTGGTTCTTCCCTGCCCACCCCCTCCCCATCTGAAACTAAACCAAGTCTTCCAGAAGCTGTAAAATCCTTTTCTTGGACCAAATCCACATTTTTCAGCAACATCAGTCCCCTTCCTCTTCTTTCACCCTCGTTCTCACTACAACACTAACCTTGGTGTAACTGTTGATCACCTTCTGACCCCATGGTCTCCCCCTAGGAATTTGGGATTTAATACAGGTGAGACTTTGCTCTTAAAGAATACTTTGGGGCAGGGATTTTGGGCTGGGAAAGTCATAATGAAGGTCAGAAACTGACAGTGGATGGCAGCCTTGTGCTCCCTTGGCTCTCACCCCAGTAAAATTGGGGTTGATAAAGTACTTTTTAAGTGACTTAAGGTACCTTTTAAGTCTTGTGCACCAATACCCTGCATGCAATTAGTCTATCAAGTCCCTTATTGCAAAGGTGACATGAGGGTTTTTCATTGGCTTCCTTGGATCCCAGGCAAATGGATCTCCTGGCTTTTAAGTTACAACGCAAGAGCTCTGAGAGCTTCTTATCCCAGCATCAGCCCAGGAGGAACTGTCTCTCTCCTAGGAGCAGCCAGTGGTTTGAAGAACAAATCCCTAACCTACCAAATGCTATAGAATGTGTCGTTTTGCTGAATGCTCTTTTACAGGGTGATCAAGAGGCTTTCATTTAGTGAATACATTTGCTCACTTAGTTTTGGAGAGTCGCCCTTCATTTATTCTTTCCCTTTGGAAGTACTTTCGAGTGCAAATTACTGCTATCAGAAGCCTTGAACTGAGAGGCTATTATTCTCCATGCTCAGATTAAATTAATTTTGAACAGTTTAATGCAGCATGTCCGAGCTGCAAGTCCAAGTGGTGTCAAATCTATTTCTCTGCTTTTTTAAGCTGCACCTTCAAGGGCAGTATGATTCATGGTGAATGTGTTCTTCTAATGTCTTTTGCTAGGCGTTATTATTTTCTTTCATTTGCAAGTCATGAGGCTGAAATGTTAACCATTTTCCTCCTAAAATTATATGAAGAATGCAGATGAATGAAGAATTTTACAACAGCCTGATTTTTTGAAAGAGGCTTGCTATATTTACTTGCTATACATGAAATAAAGGAAAAATAGACATGATGAAAGAGAATTTTTCCAAAAAAAATCTAATGGAGAAAAAAGGAGGCCCTGAAACATCATCATTTTGTTAGGAGTGGTTATCTTGATCAAGGTCTTTGTAATTAAAATTAAGAGTTTATTATATAACTCTGTGTTTTTGCCAAATTGCAAAAACAAAGCATGACATAAGCCTGTTTCTTTTCAAGCTGAAGCAATCTACTGTCTCCACTGCTTCCTACTGCTGAATTGTCATTGAAAGGCAATGAGGAAGCTTTCCATGTGTTTTTGAAGCCTAGGTGGTAAAAAGAATGGCATCAGTTTTGTGCAGCTTAAAAGTGGAGAATTTGGGAGGCAGACAGACCCAGTGTGCTTTCTGTGAAGGGTTCTTGATGGCCAGATAAATTTACAAATCTGGGATCTAAAACCCTTTCTTTGGCATAGAAGTTGCTGTTTATGTTTACCATTTTGCAATCTTGAATGTAGTAATATGGATTACAACTCTTGGATATAGTTGTAGTTTGATATTTAGGTAGTTCATTACTTTCTGATGTATTGAATACTTTTCCAATATCCCATTGACACATGGTGTCCCTATTTTTACTTCATCTGGCATGTCAAGTAACCATTTTTACTTCCATCATCATATGTATCTTTGAAATTTGTATAAGATAATGATAAAGACTATATTTGCATAGTCCTAAATAACTACTTAGCTCCTCTCTATAGATAAGGGTATAGACACAATTAGATTCTTAACACAAGAGGGGTACAGCTCTCACAAGAGGAGTATAACCTGTATCATAAGGGGCAAGTCCTACTGATATCTCCTGTAGTCACTAAAAAAATGGACTATATATTTCTACCTGAAAAACAACTCTTTTTTTTTTTTTTTTTTTTTTTTTAATAGTGCCAAGTATGGTTTCTCTTAGAATTGCTATTGAATTTTTATGGACTAGAAGGTGACAGGTTTCACATTGAGCACTGGGAATGTAACAAGCTAAAACAAATTGTTCTATAAATTATGCAATATAAACTGGAAAGATCAAGCCCTGTGTTCATTGCCTAAGCAATAGTTATTTACCTGGTCTGTACCATTGAAGCTATTTTGCTGGATTACATCACCAGTGCTAGAGAGCTCATGGGATGTGTGTTATTCACACAAGCTGACAAACCTATGGCTGAGTTTTCTGAGATGACTGTTGTGTGGTTTATTTTCAGTAGTTTAGCTTATTCAGTTGAAAATCCAGATCAGGAGTTTTTCTGTTGTTTTCATGAAGTTTCCATTCAGTAAACTGCTTTTTTATCCATTAACAGGAGGGTTAAAAAGTTCTGTGTATAATTTTATGCATAGCTAGGATATTTGCAGAGCTGTAGAATCCTTCAAGAGCAAGGATAAAATATGCAATAGGTAACTGCTATAAATCATCATGCCATTCAGTGTGTTTAGTCACCACAGATTTTGTCTACATACTAGGATGAATAATAGTTTCAACACAGAACAGTCATCCATGACATCAGAATATCTGTAATATCACTTCTCTTTTTTTTCTTTCAGTTCTACTGCTATAGTTTCAATTTTTCTTAGAAATTTTTTTTAGAGAGAAGGAGGAATTATTTTAAGGAATTGAACCAAGAGGACAATCCTACAGTTGTTGTTACGTTTATTATATTTGCAGGTTTAGACACCAAGTTGAGCTCTTAGTTTGGCAGCATCATGGGGCATTAATTGCTCTGACAAGGAAAAGTGTAAGGGCACCTTTTGTGTTGCAAGTGTAAAGAAGACTGATGTGCATCATGCCAGAATCCAGGATTTCTTGGCTGAGGAGTGAGAGATTTGTTCCTGTTGGGAAGTGAGGTTAAGGCAGAGCAGAGTGAAGGTACAGGATGCCACAGCTGTGAGAGACTGACTGAGAGTAAGGACCAAAGTACCAGTACCTTGGTAAGATCTCTAATATTCTTAAATTAAAAAAAAAATTAAAAAGAAAATGATGAAGCAACGTGAAAAAATACATCAATGTGTAACAGAGAGAGGTATCAGAGAAGCAGCAGAAACTGGGGCATTGGTACAATAAAATCATGGATAATGAGCACTGGAAGGATGTGTATTGTAGTTATAGTCTGTGAAACAATGTAGAACAGAGATGTTTGTTCAGATACTTTAAAAAATCCCTACGTACACTCACAGTACATTTATGGTCCTTGCCAAGTGACTTTTCTGACACCTAATAATTAGAAAACAGCATAGACAAAAGGAATGAATACACAAAAAAGCCCCAGAAAGGCTGGTGTGTAAGACTACTGAGGCTGTAACTATTTTGCTCGCTTCCTCCATGAAATCATTGTAATCTTTCCAGTATTTCTCTGTGTTTTGTGGGAAGTTTACCTGGATTCATTTGGGTGTGCCAGCTGAGATGCATTCAAATACATTTTACTTATCTGTGATGCCAAAATGTCCAATCTGTGGGATGTGCCTTAGTAATTTTTATCCAAGGGGCTGGGAACTGTTTTGCAGTTGAATAATTCTCTCCCACTAACACTGTCATCAATTCAAAGAGAGGAGACTGCTGAGCAGGTCCTGTCTGTCACAATGCAGCTAATTAAGGTTCTCTGTACAGTACTATTAGGTAGTATCAGTGAGGCTTTATTTTCCCCTCCTGTGTTCAAGTGCTGCTGTTATTCCCTCCCCTCCTGCTGAAGATAATCCTTTTCAAGAGCATCCAGAAAACATGCATTTGCTAGAAAACCCCAGTAGAGTGGTACTTCTTATTTGTCCAGAATGAGAGGATTTTGTGTTCTGGATAAATCCTCTTTGCCACTTTTTCTGTAGATTGTCAAAATACAGGAAAAATGAAGCCAAATCTCTTTTTTCTGTCTTTACCCTTTTTGTGCTACAAAAGAATTCCAGATACTTCAACATATAAATCAGATTATTTCACCTTTATGAAGATAAGGTGCTCTTTCTTTGGACAGCCAGTACAAAATCAACAATGGGTTCTTCCTAAAGTCTGTAAATTAGTAATGACAAAAGAGATTTCCTTTTCTCATACATGGTCCAGGATATTCTAGCACCTCTGCACATTGAATTATACAAGTTTATTTATGCCATCAATCTTTTTAATATCATAATGTTACCCCACTTATTGGATTACTCTGCAAATAAGGGGTTTCTTCATTAATAATGATGCTGCTCTCAGTTCATATGTTCACAAGAGGAGATCTGGTAAAAGGATTTAAGCATATCCCTTTATGAATGTGTAGGCATCCTAAAATATGGTACATAGTTTTCTGCAGTCATTTATATTACATAGACTGGATTTATCATTGCCCAAAGGCTTTGGTAAGTGACAATAGCTCTGTGTTGTGAAAGAAAGTCTTTTAATAAGAAGTGGTTTGGGAGGGCTCCAAAAAGTGATATTTTTTTCTTTTAATTATAATTTTTATTCCTAAAGTCCTTGATAAACAGGAGATGAGATCATCTGGCACATGAAGCTAGGTTGAGAGATTATGTACAAGTGTATCAGCACTTTCTTAATTTTTAAAAAAGATGGAAAGAGGAGGTCAAGCAATCTGAATGAAGAAATGAAACTGATTATGGGCACATACTTAAAAAAAAAAAAAAGAACAAGTCTTGGAACCACATGAAAATTAATTCTCAGCATTCCTCTGAACTTGTTACAGTCACCTTTCAACCTGATAATGAAAGATGGACTGTGAGTCATTTTTGGTGTCTTAACAGTTAAGAAAAACCATCTAGTGCAGATTTTTCTTATTCCAGAGGAGTTTTCAGAGTCTCTTTTTAAAATTCTCCTAGCCAGCTGGAAACTTTCTGAGCATTCAAAAGAATTTGGGCCTTTTCTGCTCATGGCTGTGCTGCACTTATTGCTCTGAAGTCTTTCTCTTCAGTAACTGCTCTGTTGCCTCCATTTTCAGGACTTGCCTGAAAGCAAACGTGCCCATAGCCTCCAGTGAAGTCAACCATGCCACAAATCAGACACTAGAATCAATTTATGAGATGGAGACAGGTTCACCAGTGTGAATATTCGTGCAAAGGGGTGCTCAGACACCATCTACAAGGAGTGTCTGTATTTTCAGGCCCTGGTAGAACTCCTGTGTTGCTAATGTGGTGTGAGCCTGATCAATAGCAGCAATTTTCATAGAGCATTTTTGAGCTCTACCCTGTTTTAAAAGGTTTGTTCTCTAGGAAGAGCATAATGAAATCACTAATATGATCAGAAAATCTCTAACAAGATCAACAGAATTCTCATTCTTACTCCTGTCTCTAGCAGTGCTGAGAGGGGTTTTGTTGCCCTCCTCATCAACCTGCTCTCATCACACTGGGGGGGATTTTTGGCAGCTGCAAGAGTTGCGTGCCAAGCCTGAGAGTGCATTTTTCATGTGTTAGTAACAGGGTCTGGTGCTGACTGTGTGAGAGCTGAGACACTCATTTATGTCCATCATATGTGATTTGTAAGGAATTTAATCACTGGTGCATGCTCAAGATCACAGTTTTTCACAAAATCTCTCATGAGCTCAACTCAGGAGGCCACGTGGGAGCATTTAATCATGGAAAGAGATGATTTCTGATGCTAACATTTGGGCAGAAAGATGCAGCTGAGCCTTTATAGCCACCAGTGCCCCTTTCACAGCTTCATTAAAGTCTGAGCTTTGTTCTACTTCAAACCAAACAAATACCAAAGAAGACAAAGTGCAAAAAACTGTAACAAATATCAAAATGATATGAATGAAAAATGCAGTTTCTGAGCCTGATATAAAACAGCCTAACGTGACATCAGAAATAGGAACCAGTTTGTCCCTTCATGGTGCAGTTGGGGCAGCCAAAGAAAACTGTGTTTCAACATAAGCCAGGATAAAATGAGCTTCAGAACATGCAGGCACCTAGGCTAGAGAATGATTCTGTTTCTAAGAGCTGATTATTTGGATTGTAATATGTGAGAGAAACATTCCTGAAATCCTCCCATCCTAAAGAGATGGCCAAAGTAGAATATTGATAGGGTTCACTTACCAGGCCAATCCTCCTGTCCCCCAGCTCAGGCTCCCCCAGGTGTTACAAGTTACCTCCAGGTGTTGTGAGTGTTGGGAAGTACAGTCTGGAGAGGTTGATTTGAAGGCACTGTCATGAGGTTTGGGAGGAAATCTCTGCCTTGCAGGGACTGTGCTTCTGGAGGGTAGAGACCTCTTGGAGGAAAGCAGGGAAGGGGCAGAAATTCCTGGAGGATAATGCAGTGGGAGCAAGTGAAAAAAGAGGAGCTGAGACAACTGCTGCTCAGCTGTGAGGTGTGTGCTAGGCAGAGGGAAGGGGTTTAATTAGGACAGTTTCTTACAGAATTTCTTGCTTCAGACATTTTCTTCTGTATAAATTCCATTCCAGTTATCTCTCTACCTCTTTCATAGGATATGCAATTGGAGAAAAAAAATCATGCAAACTCACAAGCAGTAAAAATCTTGGAATAATTTTTTTTTTCCCCCTCCACAAATTAGCTTGCTGATTTGCTGCTGTCTTGATCTCTTGCTGCTTAAGCAATTACATTACCATGCAGGAATGTGACTTGGTAAAGCTACTTTCATCATTGGTTAAAAACCAAACAAACTGTAATGAAAATACATTAGAGGTCTAAGTTCTGACATCCAAGAAATTAGAGAGAAATAAAGATACACTGAGTCAATTTTAAATGCCAGTATTGTATTGTGATCTTAGATGTTGAGGGAATTATGGTTACATGCATGTAAACACACTTGGAATCACACACTAAGTGCAAGTGCTTGTGGGTTTTTTTACTGTTTCCTCTGCAGAATATAATGAAAAGCTCAAATTTTATGATAGCCCTTGATTGTTTTCCTTCATTCTGGGAAACAACATTACAAATTAGATAAACAAAGGCAAGAAAATCCTATCTTGTGAAAATGCAATTCTCTCTCCTTTTCCTGAAGCACTTTCAGCTCTTTCCATTGAAATCTTTTTCACTTTAGCCTTGTTGAACGTGAGTGGCCCAGTCCTTTCTGCTCTATTGGAATTGATGACTGTATTTCAGCTCTGCAGCACCAACAGAATTGGTTCATATCAAACAACCCCACGGGGGCAAATTCAAAGCAGAGTTAAATAAATAAAGAGCAGTTTGCGAAATACAATCTCCTTCCATTATCTTACCAACCTGAAAATGGATTTGCAGCTGGGCTGAATGTCTTGCCCCCATTAGCTTGCTACCTTGGTTGCCAAATTGTCCTGATGCACACTTTAAGGAGGGAATTGCAGCTTGCCTACTGGCTGGAGATTCCTGCTTCCTACCTCTGGCATTTTGGATGGGAAACCTGAATTAACAGCCCTTTTCTCCACTGCTTACAGAGGTTTCCAATGGAATGAATCATGGGGTTGCATTTTAAGGAAATACTGCAAACTTGAGCAGATGGATTCAGTTCTAGTCTAACACTGAAAGTGATAGGAAAAGCTTGTCTAATTTAGTTAGATTTTTTTCCAGTTTGAAAAATATAATTTGTGCTTTGTTAAAATTTTCTTAGAAGAAATACTCTGATCCTCCTGTCAATCTGTATTTTTTATCCTGTATTATCCTGTATCCTGTATTTTTTTAGGAAATTTTTATTTGTTCTTCAAAAAAATAAAGAACTAGCAGGGTGCGTTTTAGGAAATCAGGGGGAGGGAGGCTGTATTTATTTCCAGTTTGTAATTCCCCTTCCTACTTTACACATTTTTTTTTCCTGTGGTAAAAGAGCATAGGAAATCATGCAAATATGAAGGCAGGTCTGACTGAACCTGACACTCAGAAAAATGTACCTAGATAGTACAAAAATGAACCCAAATTGACTCTTACCACTTTGCAAAAGGACTTAGAACCTTATGCTGCCAACTATATTTTTAATATCTTTGGAAAGGATAGGAGACAAGTTTGTTCCCCTGCTGCAAACCTATTTCAGCTCCTAGTTCTGCATTCCAAGATGAGAATAAAATACATTTTTAAATAGGAAAATAAAACACCATCAAAGTGAAAGCAGGAATTATATAATGAAAGCATAAGCTTAAAGCAAAAACAACCCACCTGTGTATAGTTTATTTTTAAAACATTATGAGTTGTTGTCAGTCATCAAGCAGCATTGAGAATATATTGAACACCTACAAAAGATCAAAGAACTTCCATATTCTGTCAGTTCTGCATTTTTAGCTTAACTAGTACATCCAATAAATTATTCTTTGGCTTTAATTTGAATGTGAACTACAATAGTCAGTGCTCTAAAGCTATTCTGATTATGAGGTTTATCCCACAGAAGTTGTTCTATCTCTTTTTCACTGAAGATTGGCCAAAAAAAAAAAAAAAAAATCAGTCTTTCTTTCCTTAACTTTATAAATCAGGGATATTAACTAATGATTACATTACTGGCAGACTGAATAGTGCCCCTCTTTAAAAATATTCAATACAGCAAAACCAAAAAAACAGTTTTCCTCCTACTTTAAAGATGCAGGATGCTGGGACTGTTAAATTGCTGAGGAATTAGTAAAAGCCTAAGCTCTTTCATGAGGAAACATTGCAAGAAACTGCAGGTACAGTAATTTCCTTCTATATTATTTGGAGGCTTATGCTATGAAAGTGCAAATGAATTACTGGAGTACTTAAGATATGCATATCATGCATATTTTTTTTCAGAGGGAAATTTCCTGTTTCATTGCACATCTGGTTTGTTTTGTTGTACATATTTTTGTTTAAGATTTATATAAAACACTCTTTGAAGTCTGCACATGACTTTCATAAACCCAAAGTGTCTGCAGTTCTGAATTTGTTGAAGCTAATCTTTTGGAAAATAGGAAATTTCTTAGGCTTCTTTAATATTCATAGCCTAACACACTATCACAACATCTCAACACATTACAAAGAATTTTTCATTGGTTTGGCTCCAAATGGAGGATAATTACTTTGGTAGTTTTTCCTGCTTCCTTTATTATGAGAAGAAGGAATTCCAAGCTACTTTTGTTGGAAAACATTAATATGGTGAAGCAATGCTACTTAAAATGTAGTAAGGTATGGTTCAATTTTACCCAAGATAGTTTTCTGCTTATCATAGAATCATAGAATTGGCGGGGTTGGAAGGGACCTCAGAGATCATCGAGTCCAACCCTTGAACCACCGTTGCGGTTGCTAGACCATGGCACTGAGTGCCACATCCAGTCTCTTTTGAAATATCTCCAGGGACGGAGAATCCACTACTTCCCTGGGCAGCCCATTCCAATGCTTGATCACCCTCTCCGTAAAGAAATTCTTTCTAATCTCCAACCTAAACCTCCCCTGGCACAACTTAAGACCATGCCCTCTTGTCTTGTTGAAAGATGTCTGGCAAAAGAGCCCAATCCCCACCTGGCTCCAACCTCCTTTCAGGGAGTTGTAGAGAGTGATGAGGTCTCCTCTGAGCCGCCTCTTCTTTAGGCTGAACACCCCCAGCTCCCTCAGCCTCTCCTCATAGGGTCTGTGCTCGAGTCCCTTCACCAGCCTGGTTGCCTTCCTTTGGACCTGCTCCAGGACCTTGATATCCTTCCTGAACTGAGGGGCCCAGAACTGGACACAGGACTCAAGCTGTGGCCTCACCAGAGCTGAGTACAGAGGCAGAATCCCTTCCCTGGACCTGCTGACCACGCTGTTCCTGATCCAGGCCAGGATGCCATTGGCCTTCTTGGCCACCTGGGCACACTGCTGGCTCATGTTCAGCTTCCTGACAATTTCATATAAATTAGGGCTTCTAGTTATTTAATAAGTTCTTTTATAGAGGCATTCACATGTTCTGAAGAGTTTTTTGAGATTTTGAGTTTGTGGGTTTTTTCAGTTTTGTAACTAGGAAGTTCTTTTTAGATAAGCATCATTTCTGTTACATTTAGTTTCCATGTTTCAGGGCCTGATTTGAAAAATACTCAGCAAAATCCTATGACCTGTTTGATGCAAAACCAGCAGATGTTCCTTTTGGCCAGAAAAACTATGGAATGCTTTGCTCTGTCCATCCTAAATGGATGTTCTCTTCTCCATCCAGAAATCAGCACATCTGCTCTCAGTGAACTGGATGCCCTGTTTTGCAGCAGATAATTTAATTTCATTATGGAGTTTGAGTACTTCCTCCTCTGAATCAAATTCCAGCCTTATTCCAGATGCAGGCACTGGCACTGCTGTTCCTTTCCTACCCCTTCAGTGCTGTGATTTGACAGAGGGGAAGGAATTCTCTCTGCTTACCTTGTGTCCTTAGGTGCTAGTGAGGTAGCCAGTCCACAGGGCCCTGATATTTGCATCCATTTTCTTATTCCATGGTTCTGAAGGTTGCTCCACCTTGAATGGCTAAAATACCATCTTGGTGTGTGACTGAGATGCTGTTACAGCAGTAGGTTTCACACCTATGGCATTTAATGGTAATTTATCTTCTTCTACCTGCTTATTATGTGGTGGGAGAAGACTGTAGAAGACTTTTTAGCATCCCTATCTCATGCACACTGAGTTGTTCCAGTTTTAAAGGCTCACTTTTGGCCTAAAAGGGGTTAAAGTTTGGAGGAGGACTCTCAGAAACTGAACATACCAAGACTGAGAGCTGGCAACCCATCCAGAATTGGGGAATTGAGGGAAATTAAAATACACCAAATGCAAGAGAAAACAGCAAGAAAAATTGGTGGAGAAGACTCATTTTACCATCTGATGATTTTCACAGCCTGCAGCTGTGCCTCTGGGGTAGTCTGGGACACCTTGCTGAGTGTGCAGGTTGGTGGTGGCAATCCCAGCTCTGCCTTTCCCTCCAGGCAGCACCCACCATTCCTCTCAGCACACCCTTTCCCTTCCACCCTCTGGGGAGCTGAAAGGAAGTGCATTAGTGACCCACTGGGAAATAATGAGATCAAGAAAGGTTTAAAGATAACAAAAAGAGCATCTATGTCACCCTCCTCAGTCTGGCCATCACAGGGAGACATTGCTACTTCCCCTCTTGTCCCTGCTGCTGGGCTTGTCAGGACTGATTCATCACCTGGGGACACTGCCCTCTGCCTTCCCCAGGGGTCAATTGTTTTAGTGGCTTTCCCATTCTTCAATCCAAGTTTCAGAATGGAGTTTTATCATTCTTCAGCCATGTCATACTGCAGAAAATGGACTCCAAAAATACTAATGGGCTTTTCTGTCCATGTGAGTCCTACCAGTTGCATCAGTCTGTGTCTGCCTGGGCAGCCTGATGCCAGACTTGGGTGATACATGTCAGTGAGACAGCAGCACCAGACACAGCCATGTATGAATAGGAAGCTTCACCATCCTCATGCATTTCACAGCTAGAATTTCTTTTTCAGGCATTTTTTATTTATAAAAAAATTCTGTCTTTTTATGTCTTCAATAACCAGTCATTTCTGATATCTGTACTTCCCAGGAAATTCCTGTTGTCCTTGGCCATGAATATGTCATGTTACATACATGGGGTATGTAGGTATCACCTCCTTGATTAATTCAGAACCCAGAAATGGGCAAGCAGAACATCTCAGCTGCTTGGGTAACCTTTTCTTTGGCAGTAGACTATGCCAGATGCTGCACAAGAAAATAATTTGTTCCAAACTTCATCTGGGAACAAGCTTATGCCCTGAAGTTCATCTCTTTCACAACATGTGACCCCTTAAATGTCACATTTGCTTTTTGCCATGTAGGGTTTTAGAGTTGTGTCAGCTCCGTAAATCATCTTTGCTCATCTAAGTTTCAGGGTTAGTTTTTTTTTTTTTTTAATAGTCTGTGCTTTTCATAGTTTGCACCCTTGATAACCCTGAATACTTTTTGTTAGTTCTTAGAGCAGTTGGAGTTTTAGCAGTGATAGTTTCCTACAACAGAGGTCAAGCTTTTACAGTGAGTGTTTCTCTTGTGCACACATAGCACTTAATGTGAAGAAGCTTTTCTGGATGCTGACATATTTCTGTGCCTCAGACATTTCATGCTAGCACAGCCTTTAAGCATCTATGCTATTTATTTAGACAACTACACTTTCTACTTTCAAAGACTTTGCACTTCTTGCCCTTTTCCAAAAATCCACATGAATATTTTACACTAAATGCCATTATAAAACTTACTTTTGCACTGGTGATATTAAAAATTACTCTTTCTATTTTATTGCAACCCCACAATTGCAAGAAGAACATTGACCCAGAAGCAAACCCATCGGAGTTTAATAGAGGTTTACAATTAAGTTATATTATCTGAAGTGCCAGTTTCTCACCACTGGTAGGGGAGGGAGTCAAGGGAGCTCTAGTCCTAATTTAGGAGGGATAAGTCTGTGTTCAAGTATCCAGTACTTTGATCATTAAAATTATTCAATAATTTTTTTATATGAAATAAATAAAACGTGAGAAAATAACAAGAATTCAGTGCTGCTAGGAGACCCTGCATGGCAAATTTCACCAAAGAAAAGTCTGGGGTAATCACAAGCATGTGAGAGAATAGTAATCAGTTTGCATTTGTAGTAAATGCTATCAGATACTCTCTCAATAGATGTTTCAAAACAGATATGCTGAAAATTAACACTTGGCTGCCCAATTAAAGTCAAGTTAATTGCAGTTTGTCATATTCTGGCTGTATTAGTATGGCCAGTTTCTGCTGGAGTCCTGCATTTTAAAAAAATCTGTTAAGAAGTTTCAGTTCTTGTCCTAAAAGTCTCTTTTCTCACTAGATTAAATATTGAGAAATAAACCAAAATATGTAAATATAGTATACCCAAAAGCAAAAAATTAATTTCCAACACAGATGGGTTTCAGGAGCTCTGCTGCCAAAGATTCTAAACTTCTTGTGCCAGGGGGCAGTTTGCTTGCAATAGAAGAAAATGTATCCAATTACCCTTATGAAATTATGAGTTTTGCTCCCTAATCAGCCATTTTACAGGGTATTTGAAATGAAGGTGCAAGAATAGCTGTCTGATTCTCATAATCTTGAAAGATAGGTTTAGTGTTGTTTCCCTATCTTCCCCAAATATGTGGAAAATAAGTAATAAGGATCATAACTTGATCAATGTTACACTGCAGGTAAGAATTAGTAAAAGATTTTTTTGCTATAATATCATTAAAATGTAACTTTTCCAGACAAGATGACACATGCTATAAGGAGTATTTCACCAGAATCATCTGGATTTACATGGGTAAAGATGCTTGGTGGGTATGTGAATAATATTTGATACGCTTTGGGTCTTCCCTTGCCTCAGTGAAATGAGTTTTCCTTGGCTTCTCTGCTGCTCATCTCAACCAAACATCTATTCCAGGGCATTCCTATGCAAGTAAGGTTCTTTAGAAGTCTATCCTGACAGCAGATGTACAGTGAATCTGGCCTTCACACTCTTAAGCCTTAGCTCAACATCCCTGCTGTGAGTTTTAGTATTTCGAGCCTCACACTGAAACTCCATTTTCAAGGTAGCAGCTCAGTCCTTCTACTGAAAAGTCATAAATACGGAATACGAGCGTGTAACATAAAAAAGTTGCCATATTGATTTATCTGTAGAAATCACACATTGCCCACACTACAGCTTTGTACAGGCTTGAGAAAAGCACCCAGCTATGGCAGCTTTGGAGAAGATTTTTGTCAAGCTGATAGTTGCAGAGCTGCAGCTGATGCAGACTTACCTGCCCCTTCTACTTAGGGGGTGAGAAACACCACTAAGGGACATCCATGCCCTAACTTCTGATTTTTAATCCTGCAGGAGCCTGGTCAAACTATTAGACTCTCTTTTCTTTCAGTTTGCCTATCTAGCAGGCACTGTCATTTGTGATGAATCTCATAGGAATTTTGTGACTGTTAATTAGGAAAATGTTGTGAGATCAGAAAGGACTCAACAACGGGGAGGAGAAAAACACACAGAAAAAGGAGCAGGACTGGGAGCAGAATAAAAGAGCACAGAAGAAGAGGGAAAGAAATTACACACGAGGGCCCAAAGTGAAAGGGCAAGTGAGGGGAAGAGGGCAGTGTCAGTCTCACAGAAGCTGCATGAGAGACCAGGAGATACTTGGTATTCAAGGCTTGTGTCATTGGGTAGAAATGAGGGAAGAGAGGGTGTTCTACAGGTGGCCTGAATGAGCTCAGAAAATGTCAAGTATGTAAGGTCTGAATAGTTTATTATTTTTCTTTGTAACTATGTATTCTCCAAGAAGTTTAATTTGCCTAATTTTGCTGTAGTGAAGTGTTTGATATTCTGCTTGTTCTAAAATAACTGCAGACCTAAGAGTACAACACACTTAAAAGTTTCCCATTGTACAATGTTTCCTGCAGGGAGCTGCTCCATATCTCAGGTATGTGAGAAAGGATCTCTCTATTTGTTCAAACCAAGAATGATTCCATTTGGAATCTTATTCCCCCTTCCTCCTGTTTTCCTCCTGCTCTGATTTAGTTTCATAGAAAAGGTCTCTTACATCTTTAATATTGACCATATCTGGAAAAATAAATGTGATGGTAGATGAAATTTAAATGGCTGGTGAGTATCAGAGTTCAGGCAGTTGTCTCAGGCAAGCTTAAAAAATTCTTTCTTATTATACTCCCCTAGGATACAGGTGATCCAGAATGTGTGTTGGAACCTTTCAAGTCTGCAAAAATACTGCAAAAACTGGGAAGTGATTATTTAACACTTAGTTTAAAGAATGATACCTTGTATCTTCCTTTATAGCTCAATTTGTCATTTCATTGAGGCTACTGGCAGTCTGTGAGTTAAGTCTGACAAACACATTAACCTCTTTAAAACAATTTTCTCAAATACCTTTTTCAAGCCTCTGTCTTGAGTGGGACTGGAGCACATAGTAAATCTTGTTTCATTTTGATTTTTCTCAAGTTACCCTCTAAACTCAATTCATTCATTTTGTCTGAACATAATGGGGCAGACTGTTGCAAGACATCTGAGGTGGTTATCTAAATAGACAGAAAAAACTTTGAGTTTCACGTGACCAGGCTCACTGGGCATCAGCTCAGGTGATGGTCAGGAAGAAAATGCCCTTTTATGAACAGAAAAAAAACCCATCTCAAGCCAATTTTAAAGACTGAATGCTGGTAGCATGTAAGAAGGCAAATCATCAATGCCATAAAATATACTTGACTTAAATGTTGTAAAATCTCAAGGAGAAACTACTAGCCTCAATCAAAAAGTTCCCCTTGTTCCATTAACCATCTTCTTCTTGGTTTGGATTTTACCAATGTGCATCATGGGCGATTTATGAAGTTCTTTGCAACACTTGCATGTGTGGGGGTACAAGCTCCATCCTTATGTTGTTTGGGCTACGTGAAAGCTAAATATATTAATTCCAAAATGTTTCTAAAATCCATTATTTCATAAATGTGGGCCTGTCCCCTTCAGCATTCATAGAAGAGCAGCAAGAATAATAACTTTTCTTGTGGAAGTTTTAAATCACCACCGGGAATTTTTATAAAGCATTCTGTCTTTACAATTAAACAAAAATTAAAAAAATAAATAAATTCAAGGAATCCAGTGTTTTGTATTGTTCAGGAAGCCAAAGTAAATTATTACAGTGTCTTCCTTTCAAATAAGTAATTTGAGAAAACATAGCAATGAATTAAAATCAAAAGAATTAGGTAAATTGTACTTATATTGGAGCCAAAATGGGTGCACATTCAAAGCAAAAGCCTACTTGTTTTGGAATAATTTCTCAGAAAAACTGGAGTTGTGCTTAAGAAAAACTTCCAGTTTCCTGGAGATGATCCATTCTGTGAGCCCCCACCCTGCACATAAATTGAACTGCTACAGCCCATATTGCTCTCAGGATTTGGGGCAGCTCGTGGTAGGCTGGTATCTGCCCTTCTGACAGCAAATTTTTATGAAGTTCACATAGAAATATATGGTTCAAAAAGGTTTTGCTCCAGGAGGAAGTGGGCAGTGTCGTGTAGCTCCCTCTCCTAATAAAATTGTCATTGGCTTGTGAAAGATTAAAGAGCTGCCCTCCCTCAACTGCTCTGCAAAAGAACATTGTGGTTTAAGTGGAATAAATGTTTGTGGTTTAAGTGGAGTGCAAGAAGGCTGCTCCTTCTTCAGAGAGTGACAGCTGCTTCGTGTACGTCCTTAAAACACTTCTTGCTTCTTGTGGCTTCTAATTTGACCTTAGTTGGGCTCTTCACAATAATATAAAATATGCATTTGATTGCATGTATTTAGAACATGAGCTGCTAAAATTTCGAGAGACTAAAGCAGATGGCATCAGATTAGTTCCTAAATTTTCATGTGCTAATTTGGAAAGATCTTCATTCAGACCTTCTCTGAATACAGAAATGCGATGTGGTACTGCAGCTACAGCACGAACCACATTTGCATGGATGCTGCTGGAAAGATGCTACAGAGCTCAGTGAGAGGACTCAGCTGAAACCCTGCTTGTCAGTCTCTGTGTTTGAAATATTCACCTCTCAAGTGTTCCATGTTCACTATTATGGCAGAGTGAGAACAGAGACAGAAGTCATATCATCTACTCACATGGGTAATGTGAGAAATAATGATTTAATGCTCATCAAGCAGATAGAAAATTAAAAGTGATATAGTGATTGCTATTACAAAACTTAACAATTTGACTTTTCAATTAGGTTTTGTTATCACAGGATTTTCCCTTTTACTCAGTATAGCAACATCAAGGGAATGCTATAAATTCAGGAATGCAGCAGTGGCATTAATTACTTGAAAAGGTAATTAAGCAAAACAATACTGATGATCACGAAGTATCTATTTACTAGAGTAAGTAGAGTTAAGGACTGAAAGTGTTGCATTTTGGAATATGATTTTAGATGTCAATTACAAGTGATTTTACAACATTTTATACTTCAGACACTGCTGATTGCCTGACTGTAGATGGGAATGATCAGCTCAGGAAATGCTGGCCTCATTGAAACCTGCACTGAAATACTCTTTAACTTTACTAGACAAAGTTTCATCCTCAGTCATTTGCCAAAAGCTGTAGAGGGAATATCTCTCTTGGAATGAGACTGGATCAGAATTCATGAGTATTCTGGTTAGAGCTGTGAAGAATACATTTTCAGCATAATTCAGAATTTTTTTACTTTAAATTTTCCAGTTTTTGAGCAAAGACCAGAAAGTAGATTAGTTTTGAAATCTGTCTTAATATACCAATGTGTGATGGCCTTGAAAATATTAATGTTTTTATACAAAACCTTTGATCTCACTTTTTACCTTTTTTTTTTTTTCCTTCCACTATTTTATTTATAAGCAAAACTTTGAAGCCTGGAAAGAAAAAAACATCTTTATGATTTTCCCATAATTCAATATTTAGCTCATTTACATGGTTACTTGACTGTGACTCTTTCTTGTTTTAAACAGACTCAGAGCCCTGCACTTCTAGGTGAATTTTCCTAGGTGAATATTTACCTTCATTTCTACATTTTTTGTTCCACCACCACCCAGTACAAAACCAGCAAATCTGAGATAACTGTGTGGCACATGGGTTTTGTAGCATGATCCAGGGAGTGGCACAGTGAAATAAAATTTTGTAGGATTTGTACACGTGTGCTGTGTAGTCTAAATAGGAATTAATTTTAATTTTTTCAAGTAATTGAGCTATCCATCTAATCATACCAGGACAGATAAATGTGCTGTGGACACTACAGTATCACCATTTCATAGCAAAGTTTCAGCCAGCACCCTAAATGTTACAAACTCAAAGTGTAAATGCAACTTAGGCAGCCCAGAGTAGGGAGAGGAAGGGGGAACGAGCTGGAATTCCTTCTGTGTTTTCAGGTGGTAGTTTTCATAGTGATTTTTGCAGCACTAAGAGTCTTTAAAACATGTGAAGTAACTCCACTGACATTTCCCTGGTATTGCCAAGGCCCAGGCCCAGCTGCTTGGATGCTCCAGCAGCCTCCCAGAGCCATTTCTCTCTCAGCACTTCCCTGCTTTGCAACATTTCTGTGCCCGGTTTTTTGGGATGTTCCTTTGCACCACTCCAGCTTGCAGTGGCTTCTGAAAACTCATTTATCAGAGGGTGCCAGGAGGGATTAGGGTTTAATGTTAAGACCACAGGACAGCCTTCAGAGCTTGTTTGGGGCTGCTGACTGCCAGGAAACATCTTCTGGAGCATTAGCTGAGGAGGGGAAGGTAAAAGGCTGTAGTGGTGCACTGGTGGGACTGGGTAAACTGGCTGCCTTTTAATGGCTGGCTCCCTGTAATCTCTGCTCTTTACAGTGGTGTTGGGGACAGGTCTGGCACTCATTCATCTGAACACCAGCCACAAGCAGGCAATTATACTCACAGGAAGTGTTGCTATTCTGTGAATCAATTGAAACATTATAGTGACTACTCTCTAATAACAGGCACCTTCCCATGATACTGAAAGCATTAAATTGGAGATGAGGATTCCTGGAAGAGACACAGCACTCTGTGCCACTGCCTGCAGATCCATTTGCTGCTCAGGGAAGAAAAAAGCTCTGCTTTCTGGGTATGTTGTGTGGTTGTGGCTTGGCTTCACTGTGCCTGCTCAGGAATTACTCTGCCATCCTTCCTAGGACTGGCAGCAACCTCATTTCAGCTTGTCTGAAACCCAGACAGAGAGCTAGGCAGGTCAGGAATACTTTATATATATATATCTTATCAGTGGCTTCTGGTTGTTGTGGACTTCTATGGATGTTTTTTCACTAAATACAGCATGTGAAAACCAGTAATGCTACCAGGAATGGCTGACCTGAGATTAGGGGAACACAAACACAGGAGAGCATCCCCATTTTTGCATTCTGAGCTAGTGTTGCTGCACTTTGTTAAGCAGACTTTTAAGGTTGTATTTAATATGACCAAATGAGTAGATATTTCCCAGTTTGTTTTGTTTGTTCGGTTTGGTTTTCTTGTGGGGTTTTTTGTTTGTTTGTTTGTTTGTTTGTTTTTAGTCATTTCACAGAATAAATACTTTATGACTTTGACCTCTATATTTTTGCTCCCATGCTGTCAGTTTGCTTGAGTAGCTTGTCACCCTTGTCACCCTTGTCACCTACCCACCCTCTGGACTGTGTGCCAGTCCTTTACTGCAGCCTTTTTAAAACAGCTTAAAAATCAGCAATAAGATGAGAAGCTCTCAGTAGCATAAGAAGGGCAAGATTTTTACAAGTCCTTAAGACTGATTGCTGGCTGCCTCACAGCCCTGCCTGTATCATCTATAAGTTTTTAGGTTTTATAGAGAGGCTTTTGGCAATACACTGCAACCAAACAACAGTTTAGCACATTAGGACACTGTGATGCTTCTTGCCAAGTTTCTTATTTAACTAGAAGGGATTGAGAGTAGATATATAGGTATAATTAATGCATGAGCAGCCTGATAGTCGTAAATGAACTTGTCTTTCCACACATACTTAAGCAGAAACAAAACCTAGAGAGAATTATGCTTAATCCTGTACACTTTGATCATCTGCTGGGTTATCTTTCAGTATTTTGGACAAATGCTAAACAGCTGGATTTAGCACACAACTTTGATCTGTTCCCAGTTAACTTTCAGCCTGTTGCTGAAATGAAACCTGGTGTAAGGAGCTGCTGGGAACAAGGATGCAGTGTGATAGTTGTGGCATTAAAAGCTAAGGGTGCATCTGAACCAGAAATTTACACTTCCAAAAGGTTCCTGTTTCTCAGTGCATCCAGCCAGTATCAATATCCACCTGATAAATGACTCTTACCATGGAGTTTTGACAGGCTTAAATTCAACCTGCCAAATAATTCACCTCCTCTCGAGCAGCTCTAAACAATTGCACTCACCTTTACATGGATGCTGCAGGCTTCAAAAATGACTGTGTACAACTAAAAAAAAAAAAAAGCTGACATGAAATTTTCATATTTTCACAAAAAAAAAGTGAAAAAATGTGCACACATCATGCTGCTGTAAAGCAATATGACCATGTGGAGCTGAGAAGGATACATGTTAGAATTACCTGCAAATGTCTGGGGACAGTGATAAGTATTTCTTATACTTTGTAACTGGGATTTTTACTTATTTTATTTTATTTTATTTTATTACATTGGTGAAACTAATTAAAATTCACATTTACCTCATATTGCAATCTATATTACCACTGATAATTTCAGTGTTGTCCAGATAGGTTTGGGTGTTTCAGATACTGTTGTTCAGTAGTGAACCATAAATATATTTATTTTAACAATAAATATGAGCATCACAAGAGATTTTATTTTGATCTTGGTAATCTATAAATGCAGATTAAAACCCAAAAACTTTTGTTTTCTTTTTTTCCTTTGTAGACATGCATGCATAGGCACAGGACACATAAGGGAAATCATAGAATCATAGAATTGGCTGGGTTGGAAGGGACCTCAGAGATCATCGAGTCCAACCCTTTAAAAAATAAAATTAAAAAACCTTTTTTTAAATTTAAATTTTGTTCTCCCCTGCAGTCATCAAGTATTATTGACAAACTTTGTTTTGGCTACATGATAGGAAGTTCTGTTTAAAATCAGAATCACTTTAGGCAGCAAACAGAAGTCCTTAAAAAGTAAGTTGCCACAGTTATCTTCAAGTAGAATTGTACCCAAGAGCCAGGGAAGAGCCTCTGAAAGAATTCCATGAGATCTGTGCCCCTGACCAAAGAACTTTTCACCTTCTGTCTAGGGAGGTCAGCTGAGAGTAAAGAGGTTGGAAGCTGCAAGAAGCTTTTCACTCAGTTACTTGAATTTGAGAATTACTGAAACATTCCATCAATTGTTGGAAATTCAATGAGGGGGAGGAGACAGCAAAGTAAATATAAAGTAAAAATAAAATATAAATATATAAATATATAAATATATAAAATATAAATATAAAGTAAAAATAAAAAGTTTATTGGTAATCTATAAGTAAATTGTAAAACATATTTATTATGATCTATTAGTGGAATATGTGACATGATATTTATGAGGAGAAGAGATGAAGTTGTAGGCCATGGGGTATTAAAAACATTTGCAAAATAGTGTGTCCCACTAAGGTGCAGTTTGTGAGGCTGCACCCTGGAGAGATGAACCTCCAGGCAACTGCAAAGCTGAGCTGGTGACAGAGGGAAACGTGTGAATCCTTTCTGAGATCCCCAGCCTTGAGCAGAACCAGAAAAGCTTCCAAATGGATTGCCTTTGTATCTGACCTCTAGGATTTGCCCAGCAGCTATTTCAAATCTCCTGGGATGCTGCTTCCAGCAATGTTTATGGTTTGCAGCTGCCAGAAGTGTGTCCATTTCTATATGCCAAACTGGCTTACAGGTTTTCAATAAATATATCTGAATTGTTGAGGGCATCACCCCTATTGTTATGTATTTAGAATACTCCACAGCTAGCACCAGCTTTTTCACCCCAGAAATGTCTATGCTTTTATTGCATTTAATATACTCAGTATCTCATTACCAGTTTTTTATTGCATGTTACCACATGAAAAGGGAGCCTTCTCCCTCTTTCAAGTAATCATGGTATTCTGATTCAAGTAAGCATGGTAGGTAGCATACATACAGATATAAAGTATTTATCCTGTGATGGAGATATGGGAATAATAGAACAATACATGGTCACAATTTGCAAATTCTGTATTAAAGAGCACGTTGGGTCAAGGGTATTTATATCCTTGAATCAAGCAAAGTGTTGACCAGGTCTTTATTTCTTAATTTGCTTTGTCTGTGATTCTTTTTTAGATGTTCTTTGTTAGACAGGACATTTACAGTAAGTGATATAAAGAGGTAAACAATTGAATTTCATTGAACCCCCCCTAGCAATTTGACTACATCCAGCTTACTGCCTTAGCAGGCCCTTAATGGACTAAGACAAAATGAAATTGAAGCACTGCTTTGATCTACTCAGTCATCCAAGAATTTTAGATAAGGTTTAAAGTGTACTATTTCACAGCTGCCTTAAGGGAAAAGAAGCATTTTATAAATGAAATAGGAAATAAATAAACTCGTGAAAATAAAACTCATCTGGGGAATATCTCTGGAATATTCTGAGAAATACTAAGAATCATTGAAACAAAAATCAAAAGAAAATTCCAAACATTTTTGGAGGGTTTCAGATGGGATATGACTTGGGGAGAATTCAGCACAGTGTAGTGATACTAAGTTTTTAAGTTTCAGCTGTGTTTAATTTTTTTTCAGTTATTTTATTTAATTTGCACTACAGATACTTGAATACAACCAGAACCTTTCTTCCTAAGTGACTGATCTGGTTTTTTAGGGTTTTTTCCCTCCTTTTTGGTTTACTTTGGAAGATGTTGTGCTAGGGTCTGATGCTGCTGCAGATGTTTGGACCTGAGAAACTTTGCAACAAATAATTAGTTTGTTGTTGTTAGTGTTAGCTGCCCTAAAATATTTAATCAAGGATTTACATGATCAAATTGGTATCCTCCACGTTGTGCAGTCTGATTCTCTTAATCTAATATTTATTGTTTATAATGAGCCATTCATTGATGTTAATCAGACACATATTCCCTAAGTTATAATGTTTTCTCTTGTTCTGTCTGCTGTGTGGCCATAAAAATTCTTTTCAGTTTTCCAAACATGAGGCTTGGTGAATAAGTGTGTGCTGACAGTGTGAAATCCTGGGCTTTACTGAGACATATTCCTGAGTCTTTCCATTATTCCCCTTTTTACATCACAGGATAAATACTTCATATCTGTATGGATGCTCCCTAACCTGCTTCATAACTGAGGGATTCAGAGGGGGCTGAACAGCTCTGGGGACAGGTTAGGATGCAGGATCAGTGCGGTGCAGTAAACAAGAAATGGAGTGAGACTGCCTGGTTCTGATGTGAGCATTGGGGTGAAGTGATAGATTGAGCTGATATTACTGAGGTAGAGAAAGCTTTATATCAGAAAAGATTGGTTAAGCAAGGAGATAATACAATCCCCTGCTTTATATCAAGCAAAAATGTGAGGAAATGTGTGGAATTATCAAAAAAAAAGAAAAAAATGAGTTTTCTCACCAGCACACTAGGCTTTGCTTTAATTCTATTGTTTACTGCTTGTTGTAGGAATTAGGATACTTCACCTTTCTTATGCTTTTTATTTGTGCATATAGTGATTTATTGAAATCTCACCCTTCAAACATTTAGTGCTTTGTATCACCACAATGTCTGCACTGAAACACTGGCAAGAGTGAGCAAGGGGAGGAGAAACAGACTCTGAGTCTCTGCTCCTGCACTTGAAAATGCATCCCAGTGTCATCTTTCCTTTCTAGTGAGGATCCCATTACAATTAAATACCAGACCAGAGCTGGAATGACTCTGTGCTGAGAAATGGTGCTGGAATGGGTGCTGTGTGCCTCCACCTTTTGTCAATTTTCTAATTGCTGAAATGCATCAGGTTACAGATGCTCCTGAGTACCCATCATCAGCGATTAGACCTGGGAGTGGTCTCCAGGGATCCTCCAGTTCTTTCTTATATTTCAGGATCAATTAAACCCAAATTGTTCCTGACTAATATTTGCTTACCTTTAAGCTCTGTTTAAATGAAATTAAAGAAAACACACAGAGAACAACAACAAAAAAATTGTTGGAGAGTATAAATCATCAAATATGTATAAGGGGATAAGAAAAATCAAGTGACATGGGGGTTTTTAATAACAAACTAGTCTGAACTTCATTCTTTCCCGTTTTCTGCCTCCTGTTCTCCACAGTTTTGGAAGTGAAATTTCACATATTGTGCTTTTTCATATATTTTCATCTGTGACATTCTTATATCCTCCAGCTTCAATTCATTAACAAATTATTCTGTAATATTCAGCATTCTGTTTTAAGTAAAATTCTAATATTTTTCAAATTTCTTGGTTATTCTATTTTTTTTCTTAAGCTGAATTTTCAACTGCTTGCTACTTGCTACAAATGTTGTCTTCAAATCTAGATGAAGCCATGCAGGTATTGATAAACATAAATTTAAATCCTCACTTTAATATAATTTATTTATAATATCCACTTATTCTGGAAGTGGAGCAGGAAGCACCACAAAAACCAAACATTAAATAGTTTCATCATAAGACATAGTTTTCACATTCCCATGTCACTCATTACCTACTCTCACTGCACTTGAGTTTGAAAACTTTCTGCCTCACTCTAAATACACTTTTAAAATGTCAGAAAAGATACTGTATATGTCCAGAAGGAGGCAAGGAGAAAATATATTGGTTTGCTCAACTAAAAGATGATCTATCACCTCGTAATGCCATCCTTAAATGTTCCTAGAAATAGGTAGGAGTAGCTGTTGCATCCAGGATAATATTTTTAAATATTTTATATGAAATTCTGAAACATAAAACCACTTGAAAACTTTCTGGTAAATCCAATTTTTTCAGATTTCATTTTTTGCAGCAAATTCTGTAGAATTTTTATTTGCTGTGGGTATGATCCAGTTCTGGAGCCAAACAAGACTTTTCCTGCAGTTTTTGATTGTGTGGGTTTTGTCTGGAAATAGAGCACACGAGCAGGAACACTTTCCCTCCTGTGTCCTCTGTAGCCCCCAAGCAGAATGGATGAAATAAGTGAATTTTCCTGTTTTTCAGGTGTTAGTAAATATCTGAATCCCAGTGTGGAAGTTAGGGATCCTTTTCCAGAACCAGTCCACAAAGAATATTGCAGCACTTTGTCCATGTGATGGGTCCCAACACTTGTAAGGAAGGTGCAGGGTTTTACACACAAAACACATAAGGAGAGAATTTAAGGGACTGAAGAAAACCAAATTAAGATCCTGGGAAACCAAATTAAACCCAAATTAAGATCAGCAGAAGGCTGATGTATCCCAGTATCATCTTCAGGCAAGAGCAGAAAACTCTGATTCTCCAAGAGTTTGTGGCCCAGTGCCTTCTGCAGAAAGAAAACTGTTTAGATCCCTTGTCTCATTTATTTCAGCAGCTGAATAGGATTCAGTGAACAGGGCAGGGTGATGCAGGAAGGAAAAAAAGATGTCCTCATGGTTAGTGACCTGGAGAATTGGTTTTCTTCATGCTCTTGACACCCAGTAAAGCTGTGTTTGTTGCTAAACCCACACTGATAAGGGGTTTACTTTACCTGTGTATATTCTGGTCATAGGATTTGGGATTGTAATACGTATTGGTGCTGAGACCTCACTGCAGCTGAAGTAAATTGCTCTGCCTTTTTGTGTATAAAGTACAATAAATCTTTAGATTTTAGATATTTTATTTTTTTTTTTTTAGGTTTTCTAAATCAGATTTTAGATTTCTGGCATTACATCTTCTGCCTTTAGAATAGGAATCATCTCACTTGTTAGGATTGGGTTGTGAAGGACCCAAATACTGCACTGCTGGGTGTCACAGGCTCTGAGGAAATTTGGTCAACAGGATTTGAATAGCTTACAATAAACAAAGTGTGAGGCAGTAAAGTAAACAGTGGGGACAAAAACAATATTGAAAAAGCATCATAAAATGATTTATTCCCATCTTGTGCCCTGATTTGAGGGTGGTTTTCCTGCTGCATATTAATTGGGGTTATCACAAGGGGACTATGAACTGAACTGAGTACATGAAAATAGGCCACGTGACTATTTCCTAACTTTAGGTACCTAATTCAGAAAATTTATTAATTTGTGTGGTTTATTTCTAGCAGAGGAATAAGTTTGATTAATCTGAGTTTATGGAGCATGTGATAATTTTTTATGCTTTTAAATATGTCTCTCACTTATTATTTGAGCTATTACTTTTATCACATGTACAAGAAAATCTTTTAAGACTTTAGAGAGCAATTTTATTGGATGATAAAATGGACATGCAAGTCCTATGAGATCTTACTAGGCAAGTATAGCAACTTTGTCATCATTACCAGTACCAGATTTTATTCTCAGATTGGGGAAAAAAAAAAAACACTTCCTAAAACTAGAAACAGATCAGTTTTAAGCAGGCAGATACAAAGTATTCTCTGCTATGGGGCTCTATTGCAGTCAAGCAGTAACAACAGAGCAGAGTATGATATTCCATCTCTATTTATACAAATGGCTTTCACTTGTGAGTCAGGCCTGGAAAGAGACTCTAACAGTTCACTGGTGTTGTTAGGAGAGCAGTATTTTCTTGATTTGGGTCTGTTGGCTTTTTCACAGAAGGAGACGTGTGAATTTCCCAAAGGCCCAGTGATTTAGGGCACACTATTTAGATTTATTCTTATCATTCCCTTAGTCTTAGTGTGCATCGTGCAGGGAGGCCCCAGGTAAATGTGAGCTTTCTGTGGAAACCTTGGGAAGCTGATGAGTTTTAGGAGCTTATTTGCTGAAATAATCTACTGTGGTGATTGGACATCGAGAGCTGAAGTATTTAGTGTTATCATAAAAAAAAAACAAAAAACAAAACAAAACAAAAGCCTAAACCAAAACATCAACACAACCAAAGATCTAAGAAAGCAAGAAAAGAAATAAAATTTTATGTTCAAGTCCCCAGAGGGTACAACCCACTGGCTTTACCTCCATTTGCCCTGCAGCTAGAAACCCTGCAGGGTTTTTTCATCTGGGGTTTTTATACCTTTCTACAATTTGGAAGCCAAATTCAGTGAGATGGGGGTGTTGCTTTTTTCTCTTTTTGCAGTACCATCAATATGTTCAGAAAACAGCACAAAATTATGGATTCACCAGCTACAAAGTTGTAGACATGTCATTTGGGTCATGCCTGTGCAAGCACATGAGTTTATTTTCAAACTGTGTTAGCTAACAGTTTTTACTAAATAATCAAAAACCTGTAGTGAGGGTACCCAGGACAAGTGGTATTCAAAGCATTCTCAGTTCCTTGCAGTCACAATATCGTTGATAAACTCAAAGCAGTTATTCCCAATTCTTCTAAAGAGAAAAGATTAGAAAAAAAGAAATAATTTCATCACTTTAGTTGAAAGTTTTTACTTTTAATGATGGAGTTTTCCCTGTTGTCTTCTTACTGATACGTGTTCAGTGCAGTTTGACATTTTATACAAATAATTTATTGAGGCCTGGTTCAAACCCCAATGAAGTGAAGATCAATATTTATCTTGACTTCATTAGGCTTTAGTCCTTGAGTATTCTTGAAAATTACATGAAGCTCAAAAAAGCACCCAGCCACAATTTCCTCTCAAATCTTTCTGAACCCTTTCAAGCAAAAGTCCATCATGTCCAAAGTTAACTTCCCAGAGCTCAAAGTGTGAACAGCTTCAATCCCTATGGCTGAAGTAAGGCCACTGCAAATTTATCTCCTTAAGGAGATGATGAGGATTTAAGCTAAATTATTCTTCCTTCTCCTAATGTGGAATACCAAGAATAAATCTAATTTTCCTTTTTGGTAGTAAACGTATGACACGGCTCTAGTGAGAAAAGCTCTTTGGATTTTGTGGCCAATTTAATGTCTCTATTAAGTACTGCAATGTTGTTGGGATATATGAGAAGGCTTTCACTCAATCCTCCAGAAATGTATATATTTTGTAGTTCATTTGTCTTAAAGAAATTCTACAGCACTCTGCAATATGGCAAAATCCTTGGAGTTAGTTTCTAATTGTAGTGAACTCTTTCTGCTGTAGAGGAAATTTCAGTGATTGCTGCAGAGAAAGCTGTTGTGCATCACTGGGTGCTGCAGTGGTAGTAAATAATTTAAAGTAAATAAGCTAGAAAGTGGTTTGTGTTGAAAATATTCTTTTTTTATATGGTAAAATTTCTGTAGGAAAGCCCCACTTCAGCAATTAGTGAGTTTTTCTTGGGAAGAAAGAAAAAATGGACTTATTAGTTTGTTTGTCATAAATAGGAAGGTGTGCTAACTATTAAGCTTCTATCATCCATCTGAAGTTCTTTCCATCCAGAAATTATCCACTAGAGCTGAATAACTTAAATATTTTAAAATTAAATTCCTACAGATGAAGCCTGTTGGAACATAGTAATTATAAAAGTAATACTAGAATATTGGTAAATATTTGTCAGCACACGTTGCAAGCCATGGACACCATCCTGAGCAGGAAAGGCTTCCCTGCCAATTAATTACCCCCATAGCAAGTCAGCTCTTACTTACTTTTAAAGAAAATTGTTTAAAAAATAACCACAGAATTGCTGGAGTCTATGAGCAGAACACTTCCCAATGCTAAGCTTCTTGGAACTACTCAATAATTCCTTTGTTTTCTCTACTTTCTTGGTTTTATTTCTAACTAGACATCACTTCGTTCTCTTTCCCACTGGAAAAAAAATCTGGGATAATAATTGAGGAAAATGTTTTTTTTTTTTCTTATTTCCTTCCTTCTTCAACTACCCTGTAGATATCTGTTTTTATGGGAGAAAACAGTTTATCAGGACAGACAAGGATTATCTTCAGTTTTGTTAATACCTGTGTGTATCTGTGTGAGCTCTAAGGATGTCACAAAAAGAAAGCAATATCTGGTGTTGAGGACAAACATTGAGTGAGGATGTCAAAGAAAGACAAAATAAATAGCACAGTATCTGTGGTTGAAAAGATTATTTAGGTGTGTTTTGTGGTGTGAACAGGGTGAGTATTGACAGAACAGCTCAGGGTTTACTTAGCCTGGAGTTAAAAGGCAGATTCAGTCCCTTTTCTGCCAAAGAGTATTCCAGGCTTCAGCAGCAACCTCATAGGAAACTCTAAATATAGATTATTCCTTGAGAATAAGCAGAACGATTCACATGAAGTTGCTTTCAGTCTCTGTTGTTTGAACTGCTCTTTGTTGTACAAAATACTTAAATATTTAATAAAGCAGAGACTGGGCCTAAATCCACTAGCTCCTAAGTAAAGTAAGTCCCAGGGCTACCATTTTTACTTTCATATTTTAAATTGTGAATTCCATTCATTTGAACTGCTTTTGCTTTTGTCAACAGCCAGAAATACTCATTTAAAATGGATTATTTTTTTTATTTTATTTTGAGGGGAGGAAAAAATCAGTCTGATTTGGTTCAACTATACCCTACTTTTCATACCAACAGAACCCTTTCTTACTTGACAAGGAATTTCTGAGTTAGAGCCTTCACCCTCCCACCCCATATCCAGTCTGCAAGTTTAATCCTTATTTTTAGGATTTCTTATTTCAAGTTATGCCATTAACCACTAGTACTATTGCTCAAAATGCAAATAAATATTACATGCTACTTCTGAGTATTGCATTAATGAAGCTTGATATATGACCATAGAAATCTTTGAATTTCTTTGCACCATGTAAATGATCTTTATTGTTACATACATTTCTTTAATTTTACATATCACTTCTTTAATTAAAAATACTCAGTGCTTTTCATTTGGAGTAATCAGCAGATCTGAAAGATTTCTACAATCTTTACAAAGTTTTT